>NW_023416341.1:0-1200000 GCF_014108235.1 Myotis myotis | reverse complement strand
GACCCTCGATGTTGTGATAAAGAACCAACTAGAAATTAAGCATACACGGACTGAAATAAAGAATATTATACAGACACCCAACAGCAGACCGGAGGAGCGCAAGAATCCAGTCAAAGATTCGAAACGCGAAGAAGCAAAAAACACCCAACTGGAAAAGCAAAATGAAAAAAGAATCCGAAAATACGAAGATAGTGTAAGGAGCCTCTGGGACAGCTTCAAGCGTACCAACATCAGAATTATAGGGGTGCCAGAAGAAGAGAGAGAGCAAGATATTGAAAACCTATTTGAAGAAATAATGACAGAAACTTCCCCCAGCTGGTGAAAGAAATAGACTTACAGGTCCAGGAAGGGCAGAGAACCCCAAACAAAAGGAATCCAAAGAGGATCACACCAAGACACATCATAATTAAAATTCCAAGAGCAAAAGACAAAGAGAGAATCCTAAAAGCAGCAAGAGAAAGAAACCCAGTTACCTACAAGGGAATACCCATACGACTGTCAGCTGATTTCTCAACAGAAACTTTGCAGGCCAGAAGGGAATGGCAAGAAATATTCAAAGTGATGAATACCAAGAACCTACAACCAAGATTACTTTATCCAGCAAAGCTATCATTCAGAATTGAAGGTCAGATAAAGAGCTTCACAGATAAGGAAAAGCTAAAGGAGTTCATCACCACCAAACCAGTATTATATGAAATGCTGAAAGGTATCCTTTAAGAAGAGGAAGAAGAAGAAAAAGGTAAAGATACAAATTATGAACAACAAACATGCATCTATCAACAAGTGAATCTAAGAATCAAGTGAATAAATAATCTGATGAACAGAATGAACTGGTGATCATAATAGAATCAGGGGCATAGAAAGGGAATGGACTGACTATTCTTGGGGGGGAAAGGGGTGTGGGAGATGCGGGAAGAGACTGGACAAAAATCGTGCACCTATGGATGAGGACAGAGGGTGGGGAGTGAGGGCGGAGGGTGGGGTGGGAACTGGGAGGAGGGGAGCTATGGGGGGAAAAAAGAGGAACAAATGTAATAATCTGAACAATAAAGATTTAATTTTTTAAAAAAATTAATTAATTAAAAAAAAATAAGAACGAGAAACTGCTTCTAGATGTGAGCCCGGTTGTAAGCAGCCAGTGTTTCCTCTCACACGGCTGGTGCCAGGCGTCCCCTCCCCCTGCACGCCCTGCTTCTCTGTTTTCTGTGCTCCCTAAGCCCTGTGCTGGGCACGTCGGGTGGTGGCCAAGCAATAGCACCTGCCGGCCACCCCGGTGCTGCCTGTCCACAGGCTGGATGGGACTTAGCGGGACAGCTAAGCACCTGGAAGCCAGGAGAAGGTCACATGAGAGCCACTGGGTGCCACACGAGGGACTGAGCCCACAACCCAGGCATGGGCCTGACCGGGAATCAAACCCTGACCTCCTGGCTCATAGGCCAACACCCAACCACTGAGCCACACTGGCCGGGCCACCCAATTTTTTTAAATGGGCAAAGGACTCGAATAGAATTTTCTTCAAAGACAATACACAAATAGCCCATGAAAAGATGCTCAACATCACCAGCCATTAGGGAAATTCAATCCAAAACACAATGAGGTGCCCAACCATGAGAATGGCTCCTACCAAAAACACGGGCACTCACAGGAGTGGGCGAGGGTGTGGGGAAATGATGCGAGTGGAAATGTTGCAGCCACTGTGGAAAACAGCTTGGCAGGTCCTCAAAAAGCTAAACATAGAATTCCTGTATGTCCCAGCAATTCCACAAAAGAATGGAAAACAGGTGTTCACACGGAAACTTGCACAGGAATGCTTCCAGCAGCACTCTGAACGGACGGGGTCTGGGCCCGGAGAGGGACTGCCCGGGCCCACTGGCAGCATGGGGGTTCTTGATTTCGTGCAGGACAGATTTCACAACACGAGTGCAGGTGTATGATAGATAGATGATAGATGATAGATAGATAGATAGATAGATAGATAGACAGATAGATAGATGATAGATAGATAGATAGATAGATAGATAGATAGATAGATAGATGATAGATAGATAGATGATAGATAGATAGATAGATAGATAGAGAGATAGATAGATAGATGATAGATAGATAGATGATAGATAGATAGATAGATAGATAGATAGATAGATGATAGATAGATAGATAGATGAAGATAGATAGATAGATAGATAGATAGATAGATAGATAGATAGATAGATAGATAGATAATAGATAGATAGATAGATAGATAGATAATAGATAGATAGATAGATAGATAGATAGATGATAGATAGATAGAGAGATAGATAGATAATAGATAGATAGATAGATAGATAGAGAGATAGAGAGATAGATAGATGATAGATAGATAGATAGATAGATAGAGAGATAGATAGATAATAGATAGATAGATAGATAGATAATAGATAGATAGATAGATAGATAGAGAGATAGATAGATGATAGATAGATAGATAGATAGATAGAGAGATAGATAGATAGATAGATAGATAGATAGATAGATAGATAGATAGATAATAGATAGATAGATAGATAGATAGATAGATAGATAGATAGATAGATAGATAGATAGATAGATAGAGATAGATAGATAGATAGATAGATAGATAGATAGATAGATAGATAGATAGATAGATAGATAGATAGATGATAGATAGATAGATAGATAGATAGATAGATAGATAGATAGATAGATAGATAGATAGATAGAGAGATAGATAGATAGAGAGATAGATAGATAATAGATAGATGATAGATAAATAGATACATAGATGATAGATAAATAGATAGATAGATAAATGATAGATGATAGATGATAGATAGATAGATAGATAGATAGATAGATAGATAGATAGATAGATTGATGATAGATATCTAAGGGCACGCACATTAGGAGGACAGGGTCTTCTTCCTGAGGCCACAGGAAGTGACCGGCTGTCCCAGGAGGGACCACAGTGCCTGGGCCAGGGCGTGGAGGTCGCTGGCAGAGGCAGGGCACTGTTACGGATTGAATTGTGTTCCCCCAAAATTTGTATGTTGGGGTCCTAATCCCCAGTACCTGTGCACGTGGCCTTCTATAGAAATAGGGTCTTTTATTTATTTTAATCCTCACCCAAGGATATTTTTGAGAGTATGTTTATTACAGCTGGGGACAGTGAAACAAAGGAAGGGCTTCAGATAAGAGAAGCAGCAGGGAGAGTCAGAGAAGGGGCCCTGTAGACAGGCTTGGGGGGCAAGGCTGGGGTGAGCTGCCACTGCCTGAGGCTCCCCTAGCTGCAGGTCTCAGGGAGACCTTAGAGAAAGAGCAGATACCAGGGTGGGTGCTCTAGCAAGACCGCCCCCTGTGTCCTTTGTTTGAGGTCTTTATCTTTCCTTGGCCAGTGGGAATCCCAGGGGGGTCTTAACAGTATTCGTTAGCTTTTAAGGTGTGTCCTTCATTATGTTGGCTCATCAAAATGTGTGCACCGAGGTCAGGGGTTACTTTCTGGTTAGTTTCGTTTTTAAAGAACATCATCAAGAATATCACTGAAGAGGGACCAGGACGGAGGCTGCTCTGTCCCAGGATGGTCTGGAGTGTGCAAGCCCTCCGCCCTGAGTGTCCTTGCTTAGGGGAGAGAAAGCCCTGGGTGTTAGCTGCTGTGAGATGCTCAGATTGCTTGGCCTTGTTGCATTATTTTGCCTCAGCTTCCCTAATTCCACTTGTCGAGGAATTTCCCCAGCTTCTTACCAGCAGCCCCAGCCCTGTGCCCAGCAGTGACGAGGTGGAAACAACCCGAATGTCCACCAGCAGACGACTGGATAAAGAACACTTGGTGCATTCCTACATCCGATATCACAGGGCAAGGCAAAGGCGGGTTTGCAGTTGTGAGTACATGAAACACAGAGTTTATTCTTATATCATTAGTTATTAATTATCGTATTCCTTTCCATATGAACAACTGTAAGCCTATTATTTCCCCACCCGATATTCACCCATAAACAGGAGTGATGTACTGAAGGGGCAGGCGTGACTCACCGATGATCCCTCATCCAGCCTCTAAGTGGCCGCCCACCCAGGTTCCAGCCGAGAGGCAGGTCCCCAGGTGCTCCCTGGAGCACCGTCCCGGCCACACAGGAAAGGGTCCCGCTGTGGGGTCACCAGTCTAACCATGCAGGCGTCCCAGGCCCCACGTGCAGCTGCACGCACCACACCGATGCCGTTATAAATACACCAGCCTGGGCTCCCCAGGGGTCGGCTCCAGGAAGCGGATTCACGATAGTACATTTGTACTTGGTGAGAGCTGAGGGTGCCCGCGCCTCACTTCCATCCACACCCCTCCTACTCTCTGGACACTGAAGATACATGTGGGGTCCTGTTTGTCCCTGCTGGCCAGGATCCAGCTGGGCTGAGGCTCCCCACAGAACCTCAGGGGCCCCACGGGCACACAGAGGGGCCTTTGCCCTTGGGGGCCTGGGCGGTAGTCTTCATTGCTGCCCAGGCCACAGGGCACCCTGGGGAGACCCTCAGCACCAGAGAGAGAGGCCTCCATTGTATCCTGCTTCTAAGACGTCAGCACCTCTATCCAACTCTGAACAGTCTCGTCCCAGCCCTCACCCGGCAGATGGTCCCAGCGCCAGCCCAAGCCCAGCAGCCAGGGGGACAGGGTCTTCTTCCTGAGGCCGCGGGAAGTGACCGGCTGCCCTGGGAGGGACCACAGTGGCTGGGCCAGGGCGCGGAGGTCGCTGGCAGAGGCAGGGCACTGTTATGGATTGAATTGTGTTCCCTCAAAATTTGTATGTTGGGGTCCTAATCCCCAGTACCTGTGCATGCGGCCTTCTATAGAAATAGGGTCTTATTTATTTACTAGAGGCCTGTATAGGCCTTCCCTTCCCCTGGCTGCCGGCACCAGTTTTCCTCCGGCACCGAGGACCCGGGCCTTCGCTCCAGCTGGAGCCGCCTTCAGTCTTCGCTCCGCTGCTTCGTGCCTACGTATGCAAATTAACCGCCATCTTTGGTGGTTAATTTGCATATCTCGCTGATTAGCCCATGGGAGGCGTAGCGAAGGTACGGTCAATTACCATGTTTGTCTATTATTAGATAGGCTTTTACGCCTCACCCAAGGATATTTTTCCATTGATTTTTAGAGAGAGTGGAAGAGAGAGGGAAAGACAGAGAGAAATAACAATGTGAGAGAGACACATCGATTGGTTGCCTCCTGCACGTGCCCAGACCAGGGCCCGGCTGGGGACGGGCCTGCAACTGAGGTGCGTGCCCTTAACCGGAATCGAACCCCGGACCTTTCAGTCTGCAGGCCGACGCTCTATCCACTGAGCCAAAATGGCTAGGGCGAAATAGGGTCTTTTTACTTTTTTATTTTTAAATAATTCGTTATTGTTGAAAGTGTTACATATGTTCCCCTTTTTCCCCCATTGACACCCCCCCAGCCCGCCCCCACCCCCCACCCCAGGCCTTCACCACCGAAATAGCGTCTTTTTAGACGACCAACCCAAGATGCAGTCATCTGATCAGCCTTAATCCACTGTGACTGTGTTGCTATAAAAAGGGGGATTAGGACAGACACACAACCACAGGAAACCCCTGTGGGGATCAGAGCTGCGCTGCCCAAGCCAAGGCGCTGCCCGTGGCTGGAGAGAGCCCTTCTCTGTGTCCTCGAGGCCCCGCGTCCCTGGAGACAAATGTCTGTTCTCCAAGCCACGGAGTGTGTGGCCCTCGGTCATGTCGCTCAGGAGGCTGACGCAGGCGCCCTCGGCTCTGTCCCCCTCTCCACAGGTGGGGGTTAGGGGCAGGGCCCTGCACACGCCAGGCCACTGCTGGGTGCTCACTTCCAGCGGCCGTGGCCACAGCTCTCGGCCTCCGGGGCCCGTGATAGATGAGGGCAGGAGGGGCAGGGTTGGCCTCAGCTGGAGCTGGTGCTATTCCCAGAGCCCAGGAAGCCCAGGAGTGGCCAGGCCCCCACCCTGCCCCTCTCTGGGCCGCCCCACCCCCACCCCCAGCAGCGTTGTAACAGCTACTACCCGCCCTTTAATCTCAGATGCCTCAGGAAGGCACAGAAAGAGGACACTCTGGCTGGTCCCAGCATCTCACCTGTGTCCACTGGGCCCAGGCTGGCCTTTAAGGGGCGAGGGCAGAACAGCCCTCTTCTCAGAGGAGCCTGGGATGGAGCCAGAAAGCAGAGGCAGGATGCGGGGTGCAGAGGCCCCACCCCACAGGTGCTCAGTTGAGAGGAGGGAGGAGGGGCCTCCTGCCTCCATCCAGACGGGCGTCTGGCCCCTCTGCAGGCCGTCCAGTGCCAGCCAAGGGTCCGCTCCAGAAACTTCCGTCCATTTTCCCCAAAGTGGACACGATGCTGCTGGCCGAGTCGGGGCTCGGGGACTTTCAGGACGGTGCCCACTGTGTGCCGAGGATGGGAGACGGACACGCCCAGAGTCCTCGTGCTGCCTGTTCCCCGGGGTCTGGATCCTGACCGAGACCAGCTCCCACATAGCTACCTCCTTGCCTGGCAGCCAGGCTCTGCTGGTCGCAGGACAGTCCGCAGGCCAAGGCGTAGAGGGGCCCAGAACTCTGCACGCTTCCTGGGAGAGGTGGGGAGCGGCTGCCCCCGTAGCAGCCCAGGGCACAGTAGTCGCTGCTGCTGCCCTCTGACTGGGGGGGCGCCGGCCTGGTGGGCCTCGCGGGCACCCACTCCTCCTGCGGCAGGTAGGCAGGCAGCTGCCCTCCCCACTCCAGGGCTGCAGGCAACTCCTCTGCCGGGAGCCCAGTGCCAGGGCCCTCCTCCTCCAGGCCCACGAACGGCCAGGGATCCGCCGGCTCGTAGGTAAGCAACGCAATGGCCTCCCGGGCGCTGGACTCCGAGGCTCCTTGGGCGGCACCGACACCCACCTGGCTCGGCAGCGCGCCAGCTCTGTGGGTCCCTGTCCAGATCTGGAACAGAGCATGGGGCTCAGGCAGCGCGATGGACTCGCCTGGAGCAGCCTCCCCTCCTCCTCCAGGAAGCTCTCCTGACACCCACACCCAGAGGCCAAGCAGCACCTGTGCCCTGTCTTCCCCCCCCCCCCCTCCACGTGCCAGCCCAGCCTCATCAGGGGATCCCAAGTTCCTTCAGGCCCCTCCCCCTCCCCCAGCACAGGGCTTGGGGCTCACAGCAGCCAGAAATGGGGTGGCAGGGGGAGGGGGAAGGGGAGGGGAAGGGCCAAGGAGAACCGAGCCAACCTCTGCCTGCTGCTCTTTCAGCAACCAGAGCTCCCGAACCCAACTCCCGCCCTCACACACCCACCAAACACTGGAGATGCTGTTGGGACTGCAGCCTTTGGCTTGAGGCAGGCAGACCTGCACCCCTTCCTGGGGCCACAGGAGGCAGCCCTTCCCACCCCCACACCTCCCCCCTCCCCACACCCCCTCCAAAAGGAAGCTGCTCCCTGGGTGGGACCAGGAGCCTCCAGCAAATGCACCACACACACACCATATCCTCGCTCTGTCCCCAGGCAGGTGTGGTTCTACTGAGAAGGGGGGGTACAAGCAGCCCAGGGGCAATCACAGTCTGTCATCCCACTCAGCCTTTGTCCCAGCTGCCCAGAGGGCCTTGTCCCGCCCACTGCCCCGGGGAAGAGGTGGACCCCACCAAGGACAAGGGGCTCCCCTTTAAGCTTCAAATGATACTTTTGGACGACTCGTGAAGGGAGGGGGAGCCTGGGAAGGGCAGGTCTGAGGACCCAGGAAGCACTGCTTCTGCTCCTTCGACCAAAGTGAGGGGCCTGAGCGGGTGAGAGCGCCTCCTCCCCCACCCATCCCGCCTATGCCGGGAGCAGCAGGGAGGGGACCGGTCTGCACAGAGGGTCTGAGGAGGTCCTCCAGGCTGTTCCCAGCTTGCCATGGCCCTGCGGGCACCCCCCAGGGCTCCACAAAGAGGGAAAGTGAGGGTCCACTCATTGGCCAGGTGCCAGTGTGCTACCAGGGCGGCCGGAAGGGCCAGGCACCCCACCATGGCCAGCAGAGCAGTGTCCCCGGCCAGTGAGCCCCCAGGACAGCTCACACACTAGAGACCCTCCCCACAGCCGCCACACAGACACCCGGACATGAAGAAAGGACGAGGCAGCAGGTGCAGACAGCCCCGGATTTACCTCCAGGGGCTGCTGCGACCCAGCGGACAGATAACACCATCAGAACCTTTACATTTTTTCCCATCAACAATGGAATTAGAGACATGAGCACAAAAAGACATAAGCAATAGAAAGCACGGTTCCTTTTTTTCCCCCCCATTTGAGACACCGTGTATAAATTTAAACCCACTCTATATACCCAAAAAGCTCGAAGCACTGAGAAAAGTCCCCATGTCCCCCCCAGCCCTCACCCAGAGCCCACATCCTGAGCCGGCCAGGCCTCTGGGCAACCCCTGCCCGCCCCGCCCTGCACCCAGCACCTGGAAGTTCCCGTGGTGCACGCTGTAGAGAGGCTGGAAGAAGGGCTCCGGGGACGGCACGTTCTGGTGAAGGGTTCTCTTCACCCTGCGCCAGGAGAGCGCGGTCAGAGGCCTGCCCAGCCCCGGAAGCGGCCGGCAGGGAATGCAGCTCTTCCCACCTGCAGGCGGCCAGCTCTGCCCCGTCCATGCAGCTGCCACACTCCCTCCTCCACCCAGTCCGAACCTGCTCTCAGGGAGACCCAACACCTGGCCCTGTGCCTCCCTGGCCATGGCACTGGTTTATACCAACACGTGTGTCCTTTGCAGGGTGCGTCTGATGGTGAGTTTGGGGCCTGGGGCAACCAGCTGTGGTCTCAGCCCACAGAGGGAGCCGGCACCTCCAGGAACCCCAGCTGCCATGAGCAGGCAGGTGGCGACCCCTTCCCTCCCGACTTCTCCCAGATCGGCCCAGTCTGGGCCCACTGGCCCTCCCGCACAGACGCAGCACAGGGCTCCAACCCAACAGTCCAGATCGCCTCCGCCCGCCTCCCCTGGGACCCGGAGCCCCTAGCTGCCCACCTCAGGGGTGGCACCAGGGGTCACAGCTCCTCTGCCCCAGCATCCCCTCGGTTTCCCTTCCTACGATCCCAACCCCGGAAATTCCCTCCCCTTTGCTCTCTCTACTTCTCTCCCAGCTCTTGGCTCTGAGGACAAGCCCAGCACCCTCCTCTACCTCTCGGCCCCGCCCATGGCCCCCAGCACCCCTCTTCCTCACCACTCACCCACCCCATCTCTCTCTTGGTCCGCATCCTGTCTCTACACGGCCGCACCTGGCCGCCTCCTGTGGGCCCTGCCCTTGAGGAGGCCCGTGCCCTCTCTTACGCCCTGACAGGTGTGATGGCCCGTCTCCGTCTGTTCTCTGAGGCCACCAGGTGCCGACGCAGTGTGCTCACAGGCTGTGCTAACAAGGGAGCAAAGCACCCAGCACCTCCAGAGGCTGGAGACAGGGCCTCAGCAACCTGGTCCCGGTGACTTTGGGTCCCTCCTCAGCTCTTCAAGGTCACACGGCCCCCCTCCCCCGCCCCCGCCCCCCAACACACACACACACTTCAAACCCAGCAGCTTGGAAACTCCCCGCCCCATCCAGGACCTGACGGTGGGAAAGGGAGGAGCACAGGGAGCATTGCTGGTTTGCCCTCCGCACCCCACTTACCACACACATTGACACGCACACACATCCACATGCACACACAAATACACACAATAACACATTCACAAACATGCACACAGCCACATGCACACACAAATACACACAATAACACATTCACAAACACGCACACAGCCACATGCACAGCCCTTGGGCACCGACCTGGGTGACAGCTTGAACAGGAGGTAGGTCAGGCCGGTCAGCAGGAGAAAGATGGACATGGCGACAAAGGTGCTGTCGGGCTGCCTCAGAGGCGAGACCAGGAGGCCTGAGAGCAGGAAGGGCCCAGAGCTGTGAGCAGCCTCAGCACCAGGACGTCCCCCCAAACCCACGTGGCAAAGACACCCCCCGAGTGCCCCGGGCCTGCGTGGGGAGCTGGGATGGGCCTGGAGGTCTGCGCGGCGCCTGCTAAAGCGCCTGGGTGACTCGTGCACCCTGGCCTCACCGTCCCTCCTGCAAGGCCAGCGGGTCAGGGAGCCTGCCCAGCACCCTGTGCACAGGGCCGCCAGCCCTCCCTAAGGCCTGGGGCAGCCGTGGGCCGCCTCCCCCCGCCCCCCCGCCCCCAGCTGAGCCAGGACTCCAGGTTCCTGGGAAATCCGAGCTCGGCTGTGTTTGCGTCCTCCCTGCACCCCTCAGACCTCAGGGCCGTGCTCGCCTGGGGCATGACTGCCTCAGGGACGGTCCCAGGAGTAAAAGGGCGGGAGGGGAGGCCCAGCGGGGCTCCCAAAGGACAGCAGCCCCGAGCACCCACCTTGTCTCTGGGGAGACAGGAAGCTCACGGGCTGGCTCCACTCGCTCCAGGGGCCCTCGTAGCGCTCCTCCTCGGCCATGGCGTCCTCCAGGTTGGCCATCTGGACACGCAGCCGGGCCTCATAGGTGGAACCGGGGTCCAATTCAGCAGCCTCAAGGATAAGCCAGGTCACCCCGACAATGTGACCCTTGAGCCGGGCCCGCTAGGGGGTTGAGGACAATCCGCAGTTGCTGAGGGTGAGACTGGGTCCGCCAGCCCTTGAGGACGTACACACACACACACGGAGGCACGCTCACCACACGCGTGTGCACACGGCACACTCACGCACGTACGCACGCACCTACCCACAGGCACACGCCTACACTCTCCTACCCGCGTGCTCGCTCGCACATGCGCACACACAAACATGCTCACCACCCTCACTGCACGCATACACATAGGCATGGCCTGTGAGCACTCACATGTATCATGTTCAGGCATACCCAGGCACACGCGTACACAGACATACAAACACGGGCATGCGTGCACACACGTTCTCCGGGCTCTGGTCACCGCCCTTCTCAGAGTCCCCCGTCAGCCTCCCCCTGTGTGGAATGAGGAGAGGCCGGGCCCCCCGCTGGCCAGCCCGAGCGTTACCTCCCAAGCCTCCTCCTGCCTCTTGAAGGCCAGCTCATAGCTGAGCAGCGAGGCCAGCGGCTCCAAGGCAGGGCTGACGCCCCAGGTCAGGACACAGGAGTCGGAGCTGACATTGCTCTGCAGGTCGGAGGGAGGGTCCAGCTTCACTAGAACAGGATGAGGCCACGTGAGTGTGTCGGCCAGCCTGCCCAGGGCTGGGGTCTGACGGGCCCCTGCAGCCTGCCCAGGGCTGGGGTCTGACGGGCCCCTGCAGCCTGCCCAGGGCTGGGGGTCTGATGGGCCCCTGCAGCCTGCCCAGAGCTGGGGTCTGACGGGCCCCTGCAGCCTGCCCAGGGCTGGGGGTCTGACGGGGCCCTGCAGCCTGTACCCGGGGTCTGACGGGCCCCTGCAGCCTGCACGGGGGGTCTGACGGGCTCCTGAGGCTGCCCAGGGCTGGGCTCTGATGGGCTCCGGGGCATGTTCAAGACCCTCGCAGACCAGGGGGCCTCACGGGAGGCTGCTCCAGGGAAGCCCCAGTGAGACAGCACAGCAATAGCTCCTCCAGCCCCTGCAGCCAGACAAGCTGACTCTCGAGGCCTCCTTCCCTTTCCCTCAGGAGCTGTGTGTCATGGGGTTCCTTCCTGCTGTGACTGACGTGCGTTTCAAGCTGCAGCCCAGGCCCAACGCAAAGCTCTGTCTTCATCGTCCCTTGGAACCAACCCCTCCCCTCGCGGGCCCAGCCTCTGCCAGCCCGGGCTCCCTGGCAGGGCCCAGGACACTCAGGAGGCACGGATTCCCCAACAGCTGGGCAGCCAGGATGTTTCTGACCGCAGCGGCCAAGGTGCCCACCCCAGGCCTCACCATGTCTCCGGGGCAGGTACTGAGGGTCCACCAGGCTGACCTGCTCCTTCCCAGAGATGTGACGGTGCAAAGTGATGGTGAAGTTGTCGGAAGGCCCAATGACCTCCTCGGGCGGCAGGGCCACGGTGCACGCGCTGCCCCGGAAGACACACCTGTGCTTGCTGTCCGGCGCTTGGTTGCTAGAAAGGGTGTGCATCAGCACCAAGACGCTGCCGCGCCGGCCTGGCCCCCGCTGCTGTCACGGCGACCCCGCCCTTAGCCCTGCCCTCTGCCCAGGTGGGCCTGGCCCCGCACCCTCACCTGGTGAAGAGGAGCCAGGGGCTGGGGCCCTGGCCCAGCTCTGGGGTCGACCAGTGGCAGTCAATCCTGAGGATGTTGTTGGTGAGGCAGGTGAAAGTTCCAGCCCCCGGCCCTGGGAGCAGTGACCACTGGGAGCCCACAGCGGCTGCTGCGGGCAGGGAAGGGGGAGGGGAGGCTCTGGAAGCTCACACCCTAACAGGGCGGTCCCCAGGGAATGACAGCAAGAGAATTCATCAGGGCAGGGCTGGGAGGTCTGGACAGCGATGCTCTGGCCCATGGCACGTGGGTGGGACTGGAGTCCAGGCTGGTCCCTGGAGGGCAGGTCCTAGCACAGTTCGGCCACACCCTCCCCGAGGAGTTTGACAGGCAGCCAGCCCCGCGGCCTCCCCCACCCGCCTCACGCGGTCACTGGTGCCCTCACCTCCTCCTTCTCCGGGCACCGAGACTCCCAAGCCGACCCAGAAGCAGACCCGGAGCCAGGTGCCCATCCCGCGCGTCAGGGCGGCCCTCTCCAAGGTCCAACCTGCAAAGGATGCTGCCCGTGAGGCCCTCCCTGTGAGGAGCGCTCCCCACGGTGCTCTGAATGGCTCGCCCCTTCACACTCACGTGTCCTGTGAACACGGCTGGGCACCGCTGCCCGAGCTGCACCAACAGGCCACCAGGCTCAGGTCAGTCGACCTGACAAAGACTCGAGGCTGCAGCAGACAAGAGTGGACCCTCACACTCAGCTCCGTGTCCGAGTCTGCCTGGAAGGCTCCTCTCTGAGACCAGGTCCCCTGCCAGCCCAGTCCCTGGCCCTGGCCCAGGTCCCATCCTGGACTCTGTGGCGTCTTGCCTGGTGGGGTGTGGAACATGCATTACCCACTGGAATTCCCACCAGACTTGTGAGGCAGAGAGCTGACTCCCAGGGCGGGAAAGTGACTTGCCAAGGGTCACAAGGCCAACTTCTACCATCGCCTCTCTCCCCGTGTCCCCTTCAATTACGGCCTGTCCCAGCCCGCCGCTGCAGGAGGGCGGAGGATGGCAGGGGGGTGTCCATGCAACAGCGGGCACTTCCTAAACTCTGTGCCACACCCCATTCAGAGGTGCTAGGCCCCTAGGAGAGCAGAGGTTAGTGGAGACTCGGGCCTGGGTGTTAGGCAGTCCCTGGGTGCTGTGCAGGGAAGCCGCTGGTACCCTATCACCCCGTTTGCAGCTCCAGATGGCGCACTGATAGCCCCCAGGCAGGAAGCAGGGTCCGCCTGGTTACGCAAGCCTGATGGGTGATAAGGAGGCCGAAACGCTGCAGGCACACACACCGACCTCAGCACACATGCTCCAGGAAGCAGACAGCACTCCAACCCTCCGTGTCCCCGCAGACTATCTATGTACCCACAGGCCAGACCCCGTGCAGATCAGGGAGACCTCACCCTTCCCTAGAATGAAGTGCCACCGGTGCCCTTAGCCACAGAGCTCGTCTGCAGCGTCTGCCCCCTCCTGCTCAGTCACAGGTGGAGATGGGGAGCCGCCTGACCACAACTCACTCTCGGGGCGTGTGAAGACGGGATCAGAGTGAGCACCAGGCCCCGGGGGGAGCTCGGGCCCAGCAGGCCCCCGCCCCAGGGTGGAGGGACACGTGCATCTGTGCAGAAGCAGGCCAGCCCAGCTCAGGCTCACCCAGGAGCCAGGAGCTCGAGAGCATGGAATACAGTGGCTCCAAGCTCAGCAGGCCTGGGGGCCAGGACCCGCCCTGGGGAGCAGTGGAGGGTTGGGTAGGATCATCCTGGGGGTGGGGGCCCTTGCTTCTCCTTGGCAGAGAACACCTCTGTCTATACCTAGAGAGCTGGCTAGAGTGGGGCCACCACCCTCCCCGAAATGAGGAAACCGAGGGCCAGAGAAACCAGGCGCCTGCTCAATACCCGGCACCCGGCACCTCTGTTCTTGGCTCCCATTCAAGCCTGTGAGCTCACAGGGAACCATTGGTCTCTCTCTTCAGGGCTCCTCAAGCGAGAGGCGGGACATTATTGAGGCAGGGCCACCCCCACCCTTGACAACGGGCCCGGGGCCAGGCGGTGCAGAAACCCCTCCTGCTTCCTGGCTGGTCCTGTAGGAGGCATTGGGATGACGCCGTGAGGACCAGTCACTCTCAGGGGTGGCTGTAGAGCAGCAAGAGACGTCCCCTTGAACAGAGATGCTCCCTAAGACCTCTAGTCCCGCGGGGAGCCCTCCCCATAGCCCCCCGTCTCCTCCATGGCCTCAGGGTCAAGGTCAGCTTGCCTGCCATGGTTTCCTGGACCATCCGAGAGTCGTGGGCTGCCTCGCAGCTGGATCCCTGCCTCAGGACCCACAGACACCAGACCACTCAGTCCCTCAGCTCCCCGGCCCAGCCCAGGCAGGCAGGCTGGGGGCTGGCGGGGGCCCTGGGATCCTTGGTAGCACCCCTCCAATCGGCTTCACACCAGTCACTGCGCCCACTTCCTGCCCCTTTAACATGGAATCTGTTTTCTAGTTTTCGTGGAGAGGGAGCGATACCCCTGCTATTCTCCCTGGCAGACAGGGGGTGAGGTGGACGCTGCTAATTAAACGGGCGCTTGTCCTCTGTCTTCTCTCTGCCCTTCCTGCTTGGGGAGAGGGATAAATTCAGGCCCCCCCGCCCCAGAACTGCTGGAGCCTAGGGGACGCGGGGACTGTGCTAGGAAATGGGACCAGAAGTGGGAGTGGACCCCACCTTCCCCTTTGGGTCACACAAGCACATGTGGGCACCCCCACCCCGATGGCACCGATGGCACCCCGGATGCTGCTGGGCAGTAGCTGCCGAGGACGCTGTGCTTCCTGTGGGCGCTCAGTGGGTGGGAAGGGCAGGGCCCAGGAGAGGTCAAGGCGGCTGCAGGAAGGGGATGGTGGCCCCAGGGGGGTGCGTGGGAGGGGCGCTCCATCAGGGGCACATGTCTGGGAAACATGGACACAGCGGGCAGGAGCTGTGGGAGAGGTGAGGGCTGGACCCACAGGGCCTCGGGTGGGTAAGGGCGCACACAGAGGGCGGGGCTCAGGGCAGAGGAGGGAGAGGCTGAGGATGGAGCCAGAGGGGCAGAGGGGAGCCTCGGGAGCTCACGTGGGTCCTGCTGGTCTGCGCTCCAACCCTGGCTCCCTGCGGGCCTTCTCACCCGGAGCCCCTGCCTGGCCTCCTTCCCCATCACAGGCCTCTTCCTCCAGGAAGCCCTCCCTGAGCACCCAGTCTGTCTCCCCAGCAGACCATGGGAGCAGAAAGCCGGCAGTAGCCATGGGTCAGGGCTAGAATAAGGGTGTTGACACGGCTCTCTTTGGGGGTCTTGTGACTAAACGGGGAATCATAACACCCCTCCCCTGCCAGCACCTTCCCAGTGCCCTGGCTGCCCCGTTGCAGCCCCCACATCAGGCGAGAACCTGTCTAATTTATGTTGTGCCCCCTGCACCCACCCTAAATGTTCAAGAAACACACCCCGAAACCCCTGCTGAAGCTGCCTGCTACTAGTCAGTGCGAATGCTGTGGGCTCCTGGGAAGGGCGCTCTGGACATTATTGAGCAAGAACCTTGCTCCCTTCCTCCGCTTGGCTGAACAAATCCTCAAATCCCACCCCCACCGCGGCCCCTCCCTCAGCTCCAAGGGGGGCTATCCCCAGACTCCCCGCTCCTCTTGGCCCTAAAGCCCCCAAAGGCATGAGGATGTGGAGACACTGCCACCCCGGGGCCTGGACCTCATCTCCACCCGTGGGCGCAGCTGGGACCATCCCCTGGAATGCCCATTCACACCCACCCGTGCCCCCAGAGTTTAGCTCAGCCACCGGGGGAGCAGAGCCACTTCCATAGAGAAACCGCCTGACAAACGCAGTGCCCTTCCCTCTGCCCGGGGGCACCCATGGCCCCTTCAGGCCTGGAAGTGACAGGTGCCAGCTGTGGCCAGCGGTGCACTCTGCTCTCCCTGGAGGTGCCCCAGGCAAGGACACCGGAGGAGGTAGCACTCGGGGGTGCTCCCGGGCACCCCCTTCCAGGGCTCACGCCCGGGGAAGGCGGCTGCCGGCCCTCCCTGTGTCTGAGGTGCGGGCTGACATGAGTGGGTGGGACGTTCCCGTTACACACTCACCTTCCCAGACGCATCTGCTGGGTCCCATGGCAGGACAGTCCCTGTGCTGGCGGCAAAGCCCCTCGGCCTGATCCAGGAGATAAGTGCCCCCGGGGCGGTGACGCAGCCTCAGCCTCGCACGGCAGGCTGACACAGGCCGCCCACACCTAAACCACGAGCGCAGTGAAACAGCCATCCGGGGGGAGGGGGTGGGGGAGCAGGGAGGGGAGGACTGTCACCACTCGTCATAAGCCCAGGAATTATGAGGTGGGACCACTTTGATTCCCTGTGATGCTGAAGGTTGCCCCGGGGACTTTGGCGACTTGTCCATTGATTGGTGGATGAGTGTCTGTTGTATTCGTCCCCAGGGACACCACTGGGTGCATTACCTTGGTCCCAGGAGGCGAGGACCGTGGCCAGGCACAGGGCAGCGGCTGGTCCCCTTCCAGGCTTCTCTGAGACCAGAGGTGCAGACTGCTCTCCAGCAAGGCAATCTGGGAGCCACGGGAATGGAGAGGGCGGGAAACATAAAAGAAGTCAGCGTCTGTTAAAGTAAACAGTACAGAAGGAAATAACAGTAGGAGTTGCCTTTTCTCTCCCCCCAGGGGTAGCCCTTGTGAGAAGGCAGGCACAGACGGACCAGACATTTCTAAGCTCAGATGCACATTTTTTTAAATTTTTTTTATTGATTTTAGAGAGGAAGGGAGAGGGAGAGGGAGTGGGAGAGAGAGGAGAGAGAGAGAGAGAGAGAGAGAGAGAGAGAGAGAGAGAGAGAGAGAGAGAGAGAAACATAAATGATGAGAGAGAATCATTGATCAGCTGCCTCCTGCACACACCTTACTGCACACCCACAACCTAGGCATGTGCCCTTGACCGGAATCGAACCTGGGACCCTTCAGTCCACAGGCCGATGCTCTATCCACTGAGCCAAACCAGCTGGGGCTCAGGTGCATTCTTAATGGACTCATACTGTGCTCTGAGCTTCACAGCCTCCTTGTTCCTCTGGCTATTTTCAACACTTTCCAGGTCAGCACAAAAACACACCTTGTGCCTTTAATGGTAGTACATGCTGTGGTTTCATAATCCCGCTGTTTGATTGTTGCCTATATATGCATTTTGAATTTTTATTGAGATATAATTTACATATAACATTCAAGTGTATAGATGCTATTTTAAATGAAGGTAGTGAACAATTCTGGGCATGGATCTTTAATCACCAGAACGAGTACTTCTGTACAAAAAATGGCTACGGTGGAATTGTAGGTCTAAGGTTCAGCATTTTAAAAAATCTATAGCTACTGCTCTGGCTGGTATGACTCAGCCAGTTGGAGCATCGTCCCACACACCAGAAGGTCACAGGTTTGATTCTCAATCAGGGCACATATCCAGGTTGCAGGTTCAATCCCCCAGTCAGGATGCATATAGAAGGCAACCCATTGACGTATCTCTCTCACATCAATGTTTCTCTCTAGCTCTCTCTCTAAAATCAATCCTCTCTTTCTTCATCCCTCTCTAACTTCTTTCTTCATCCCTCTCTAAAATCAATTTTTTAAAAATAATAAAAATTAAAAATAAATCTCACCATTAAAAAAAAGTCCATAGATACTGCCAAGTGACCCTCCAAAAATGTACCGACTTCTACTCCCACCAGAAGTGTGAGAATGCCTGTGACCCTCACCAACAGTATATGCATTATCAGTGTTTTTAATCTTTGACAATCTGATAGGCAACGATATTTCAATGTTGGTTTTCTCTGCACTTGGCTATTAGTGAAGATAAGCATCTTTTCACATATTTACTGGCTGTGTGTTCCTTTCAGTACCAAATAAGTCACATTTCAGTGTGTGTACGTGCCTACGTTTATCTGTGAGAGTGCCTGTGTGCACACATGTGTGTGCGTGTGTGTGTTCTGTGCATCAGAACATCTTGGGCGAGGCTTGGGTACCTCAGAGCTGCAGCTCTCTGGAGCCTGAGAACACCAGGACCCACAGAGACATGGAATCACAGGCTCAAGCCCAGGAAATACCTTACGAATGATCAGGGACATAATCACATTTCTTTCTAATATTTATGTTTCTTGTTTTATTTGTATTTATTGATTTTTAGAGAGAGGGAAAGAGAGAGACATCAATTTGTTGTTCCACTTTTTTATGCATTCACTGTATTTATGATTCTTGTATGCTCCCTGACTAGGGATCGAACCTGCAACCTTGGCATATCAGGACAATGCTCTAACCAACTGAGCTACCTGGCCAGGGCACTAATATTTAAATTTCAATCAGCTCGGTCCCCATTTTACCTGTTACAAGGAAGTACTCTTATACTCACTGGAGCCATCCCTTTGCTAGTATCTTTATCAAGAGAGCTTCCTTCCTTCTGTCTATCAGGGCCTCCCTCCACCTTGCTGAAGCTAGAATTTACTGCAGGGGTCCTCAAACTTTTTAAACAGGGGACCAGTTCACTGTCCCTCAGACCGTTGGAGGGCCGGACTATAGTTTAAAAAAAAAACTATGAACAAATTCCTATGCACACTGCACATAGGACACCGCAGCGTTTTTTATTTTGAAGTAAAAAAACAAAATGGGAACAAATACAATATTTGTATTTGCATGCGGGCCGTAGTTTGAGGACCCCTGATTTACTACCTTAAAACCAATAGAACACACAGCCTACACCAGGGGTGGGCAACCTTTTTGTGAGTGCGTGCCAAAACTAGCAAAATCTCTGACTCAAAATTCTTCTGCGTGCCAACCCTAATTTTTTGAGAACAGGTTATGCCTACTTGATATCTCTTAAGGTGTACGCATGTGAAGAACCTTGAAGAAATAAAATTCATTCGAGCGACAAAAACACAGTATATGATGATGAAAAATACATTTATTTTTTAATGTATACATGTACACTGGTAGTCCGACAGAAAACTTTATGACTCCGTTTGATATTATCAGTGGGACTTTTGCTGCTGCATCACTGATGACAGAGATTTTACATCAGGTTTATATTTCGTGACCTTCAGAGATATGCACGAGCTACTACTTTCATCCGTCAGGCTACTCCTATTACGAGACTTAACAAAATGCATCACTGAGAACAAAGATTCACAAGCGTACGTGGATGAAAACATGGAGAGTAACGCTGTTGCAAAGTTTTTTAAACAGAAAAAAATTTCTGGAATGGCATTCCAAGTCCTCAATAGTTCATTCTCGACACTTCTCTCTGGTACTCCTGTCTCTAATCGCCTTTTTTCAATGTTTTCCAAGTCAACTCTAAGGTCAATAAATTTCTGCTTCCAAATTGAGCTACTCTGAAATTCAATCAACTGCATTTCAAAGTCAGCCATGTCTAGCCATGAAAACATTTGTAAGTTTAGCTCCTCCAGTTTTGTGCTGTCTGGGAACCTCATGAATTTTGCTGTCTCTTCCAGTTCTCTGAATTTCACAAATCTTGAGAAGAACTGCTCAACAGTTGACTCGATGATGTTTAAAAACAGCTTCTGAAGGCTTTGACAGTCTGTCTGTCATCTTTTGGGAGGTCTTTGATGTGCCTCTTGAGGTTTGGGAAATATCTAAATCTCTCACCATCCACATCCCTCTTAAAGACTTCCAGTTTCTTTTCAATAGCCTTTATGTAACCAAACATAACATCAAGTGTCTTGCCAGTTCCTTGTAATTTAACATTTAAGTCATTCAAATATTCACAAAAACTGTAAATGGAAGATTATAAGAGAGGGTTTCGCGTGCCAGCAAAAGTTACTGGCGTGCCATGTTTGGCATGAGTGCCAGGGGTTGCCCACCCCTGGCCTACACCATGATCCCAAAGAAGAGACCACAAAGGCTGGAAAGAAAATGAACCATGGAAAGAAAAAAGCCAGAGAGGAGACCCCAAATTCTGCAACTAAGCTCTACCAAAGTCTCTGAATGACCCCTGACCTACATGCGCACAAGCCCATTCCAGCAGCCCAGCAAAGGTTCAACAACCTGAACAGAGATTGCAACTGCTGCCCACATAAGAGACACAGAGTTTGTAACCTGTTTAAAAAAAAAAAAAACTCTTCAGAGAAACGTACCAGAATCCAGTCACAATTTCCAAATAAATCCAAAACCATTAAACATATGAAGGAACAGAACTATGTAACCCGTACATAAGAGGAAAGACAAGCAATAGAGACAGATTCCCAAAACTAAATTGTTAGAAATAGCACAGGTTTTAAAGCAGCTACTCTAACCTCAAAGATATAAAGGAAACTGTGCCCCCGATGTATAAATAGGAAATCTCAGAGAGATCGCAACTAAAAAAAGAACCAAAAGGAAAGTATATGAGTGAAAAATATAGCATCTTAAACAAAAGGGATACATCGTAACCGCACAGAAAACAAGATGGAGCCTTAACCAGAGGGAATCTCTGAAAGAAGCGAGGCGATTGGTATTTGAGCGGATTGGCCCAGGAAATCACATCCCAAACAACACACAGGCAGGCATCTGAGAAAGTCGACACGGTGCCCTCCCTGGGCGGTGAAAGGGAGCCAGGCTGGTCCCGGACAATCACCAGGATGAGTGAGTCCTACAGGTGGGACAGCGGAGCAGGTCGGCTCGCTCCCCACACCTGCGCTTGTGCCAGGCAGTACTCGCAGAGGCATCTACTCACAGAGTCCTTCGCTGGACAGGTAAGACGTGGGAAGGCCAGTCAGTGCCTCTTTGCCAAGAAAATACACTGATGGAACCCTGACATCCCACCTCCTCCCATAATAACCAGAGAGAAATAGAAAAGCAACATCCATGGACAGAGGGAAAGCATCAGACACAAAGAACAAGCAACATAAATTCTCACAACCCTATGAGATACACCAGGTGTGAGCCACTACAGCCCACAGGCAAAATCCAGCCCGCCCTTTTTTCTTACAAAAAAACTGTGAGCTAACCCTGGCCGGTTTGGCTCAGTGGATAGAGCATCAGCCTGCGGACTGAAGGGTCCCAGGTTCGATTCCGGTCAAGGGCACATACTCAGTGGGGAGTGTGCAGGAGGGAGCTGATCAATGTTTCTCTCTCTTCGATGTTTCTAACTCTCTATCCCTCTCCCTTCCTCTCTGTAAAAAAAAATCAATATATTTTTTTAAAAATCTGTGAGCTAAAAATAGGGTATACATTTTTAAATGGTTGGGGGAGGGGATTGCTTTAGAAATTACATGACACATGAAAATATTATAAAATTCAAATGTCAGCATCCAGTTTTTCTTTTGTGTCTAATCTTTATTGTTGGAAGTATGGAGCGCCCACAGTGTTACTGAAGCACACCACACTCATCTGTTTGCACTGCCTGCAGCTGCTTCCACTCTGTAACGCAGCACTGAGTGTGACAACAGTGTTCCACATGGCCGCTCAGCACACTTACAGCTCAGTGGTCATCACTCAGCACCTCAAGGGCCACCGTACTGTTGTGCTGCAACATTTATTTTTTTCTGATTCTTACCAGTGCATACCTATAATGTTGTTGGGGTCCAACCCCAACAGGTCCAGGGGTTCCCAAAGGTGTGGACGGAGTCGGCGAAGAAGGAATGACATGGAGACAGCATTCAGTGGATCAGCATAGCAAGGTTCTCCAGCCAGGTTCTGTAGCCAGGTTCTAGCCAGGATCTCCGGCCAGGTTCTGTGTTTTATTGTCTTGTTACATCCGTATTTATACCAGTTGATTTTAATCCTATCAATTTCTATTCCAAAGGTTAGGGCGTTTCTTATCTCCATCCCAGGGAGTAAAGATTATGTAGCTTAAGCGTGATTGTTCGTAGTTAAAGTGATTAATTACCCGCCTGGCACTTAGTTAAGGGGTTTTATTCCCTCCCTAACTTCAGGGGAAAATCCCTACCTGGGGAAACAACCTTTCTCAGAGAGGTGACCTTGGTTAAAACACATAGCGCCAAGAAGGTGAGCAAACATATTAAGAACAGTATGCCATATACGCCAGGTCCCTTGAAACATATGCTGTGCAGATGTTTCTTCCCTGCAGTGACTATGTCAAGCAGCAAGGATGGACCGGCTTCCGGCATAATGTCAAAACAAGAAAAGTGAACTCTAGCCCTGGCCAGGTGTCTGTTAGTTGGAGCATCATCCTGTATACCAAAAGGCTGTGGGTCCAATTCCTGGTCAGGGCACACACCTGGGTTGTGGGTTCAATCGGTGCACGCGGGAGGCAGCCCATCAATGTTTCTTTCTCACATCAATGTTTCTCTCTCTTTTTCCTCTCTCTCTCACCACATATTCTCCTCAGGTGAGGATTTAAATAAATAAGTGAACAAGTAAGTAAATAAATAAAAAGTGAACTCTGGCCCTAGCCAGTTTGGCTCAGTGGCTAGAGCATCGGCCTGCGAACTGAAAGGTCCCAGGTTCGATCCCGGCCAAAGGCACATGCCCGGGTTGCAGGCTCCATCCCCAGTGGGGGACTTGCAGGAGGCAGCCAATGCATGATTCTCTCTCATCATGGATGTTTCTGTCTTTCTCTCTCTCTCTTTCTTCCTCTCTGAAATCAATAAAAATAAAATAAAATAAAAAAAAATGCTCAACATCACTAATCATGGGGGAAATGCAAATCAAAACCTCACACCTGTCAGAATGGCTATTATCAAAAAAACAAGAAATAAGTGTTGGTGAGGATGTAGAGAAAAGGGAACCCTTGTGCACTGTTGGTGGGACTGTAAATTGGTGCAACTACTGTGGAAAACAGTACAGAAGTTCCTCAAAATATTAAGAATATCACTACCAGCCCTAGCTGGTTTGGCTCAGTGGATAGAGCATTGGCCTTCAGACTGAAGGGTCCCAGGTTTGATTCTGGTCAAGGGCACATGCCTGGGTTGTGGGCTTGATCCCCAGTAGGGAGTGTGAAGGAGGCAGCCGATCAGTGATTCTCTCTCATCAATTGATGTTTCTCTTTCTCTCCCTCTCCCTTCCTCTCTGAAATGAATAAAATATATATTTTTTTAAAAAGAACATAACTACCAGATGATCCAGCAATTCCTCTTCTTGGTATTTATCTAAGAATATGAAAACACTAATACACTAATTTAAAAGATATATGTACCCCTATTTTCTTTTTTTTTTTTAATTGCTTAAAGTATTACAAAAAGTATTACATATGTCTCCTTTTTTTTTTTTTTAATATATTTTATTGATTTTTTACAGAGAGGAAGGGAGAGAGATAGGAGAGTCAGAAACATCGATGAGAGAGAAACATCGATCAGTTGCCTCCAGCACATCTCCTACTGGGGATGTGCCCGCAACCCAGGTACATGCCCTTGACCGGAATCGAACCTGGGACCTTTCAGTCCGCAGGCCGACGCTCTATCCACTGAGCCAAACCGGTTTCGGCAATATGTCTCCTTTTTTTTTCCCCCCCGCCCATGACAATCCCCTGGCCTCCCCTACCCCCCAGTGTCTTATGTCCATTGGTTATGCTTATATGCATGCATACAAGTCCTTTGGTTGATCTCTTACCCACCTCCCTCCTGCCCTCCCACCATCCCCGGCCTTCCTGCTGTTGTACCCCTATTTTCATTGCAGCATTATTTATAATGGCCAAGATATGGAACCAACCTAAGTGTCCACTGAAAGATGACTGGATAACACTGTGGTCCAGATATACAATGAAATATTAGTGGCCATGAAAAAGAATGAAATCTGACCGTTTGTGACATGGATGAACCTGGAGGGTATTATACTAAGTGAAATAAGTCAGACAGAAAAGGACAAAAAATGTATGATTTTACTCATATGTGGGATATAAAAGAAAAAACTCACAAATGAATGAACAAAACACAAACTCATAGACACAGAGAACAGAATGGTAGTTACTAGAGGTGAAATGGGGTTGGGGAGGCAAAATGGGTAAAAGAGGTCAAATATATAGTGATGCAAGGAAACTAGATATTTGGGAATGAGCACTCAATAGAATATCCAGGTATCAAATAATGCTGTACACCTGAAATTTACATATAACATTACTAGCAATGTTACCTCAACTTATAAAAATTAAAAAAATTTTAAGTGAACTTATATAATCATTACGCTTTTAAGGCATGGGGTAGAGTGGATTATTTTGTCATCAAATTGGATGGCAAAGGCTTGTGTTTACTGTGCAGTGACACCACAGCTAGTTGACATTACCAGACTAAGCACCCATCGCTGGCATTATTCTCCATACACAACAAATTTCTTCACAAAAATTAAAAGTTAAAACAAGACAACCAAATTAAATTTCCAAGTGGTTCATTTGTTCACCAAGCAAGGAAATCTACTTACTTATGGTGGCTTAACTGTGCTTGATTGCTGCAGCTAAAGAAGTGTGTCCCGAGAAAATGAAATTAAGACGATCAGCCTTTAGGTGAAAACAGTGTCTTAAAATTTAAGGAGCCCTGACCGGTTTGGCTCACTGGATAGAGCGTCAGCCTGCGGACTGAAGGGTCCCAGGTTTGATTCTGGTCAAAGGGCATGTACCTTGGTTGCGGGCACATCCCCAATAGGGAGTGTGCAGGAGGCAGCTGATTAATGTTTCTCTCTCATCGATGTTTCTAACTCTCTATCCCTCTCCCTTCCTCTCTGTAAAAAATCAATAAAATATATTTTTTAAAAAAAACAAAACTTAAGGACACTGGCAGCAACATTAATGGTCAATTAAAAATGAGGTGAAAGAAAACCCACTACGTGGGAAAACATATTTGCCAATGTCATATCTCATAAGGGCCTAATCTCCAAAATTTATAGGGAACTCTTACAACTTAACAAAAGGAAGATAAACAATCCAATCAAAAAATGGGCAAAGGATCTAAATAGACACCTTTCAAAAGAGGACATTCAGAAAGCCAAGAGACATATGAAAACATGCTCAAAGTCACTAATCATCTGAGAGATGCAAATCAAAACAATGAGGTACCATCTCACACCTGTCAGAATGGCTATCATCAACAAATCAACAAACGACAAGTGCTGGAGAGGATGTGGAGAAAAAGGAACACTCATGCACTGCTGGTGGGAATGCAGACTGGTGCAGCCACTATGGAAGACAGTATGGAGTTTCCTCAAAAAACTGAAAATGGAACTCCCATTTGACCCTGTGATCCCACTTCTAGGAATATATCCCAAGAAACCAGAAACACCAATCAGAAAGGATATATGCACCCATATGTTCATAGCAGCACAATTCACCATAGCTAAGATCTGGAAACAGCCTAAGTGCCCATCAGTAGATGAATGGATTAGAAAACTGTGGTACATCTACACGATGGAATACTATGCTGCTGTAAAAAAGAAGGAACTCTTACCATTTGCAACGGCATGGATGGAACTGGAGAGCATTATGCTAAGTGAAATAAGCCAGTCAATGAAGGAAAAATACCACTTGATCTCACTCATTCATGGATAATAAAGACCATTATAAACTTATGAACAATAATAGAAACAGAGGCAGAGCTGCCTCAAACAGATTGTCAAAATGCAGCGGGAAGGCCAGGGAGGGTTGGGGGGCAGGAGGTAGGGGGGTAAGAGATCAACCGAAGGACTTGTATGCATGCATATAAGCATAACCAATGGACATAAGACACTGGGGGGTAGGGGAGGCCAGGGGATTGTCAAGGGCGGGGGGAAAAAGGGACACATATTTAATACCCTTTGTAATACTTTAAGCAATAAAAAATTAAAAATTAAAAAAATTAGAATCCCAGCAACAACACAGCACTGGTAACTCTTACGCAGCCAGCTCTGGGCAGTGAACTTCCACTGGACAGAGAGGCCCTGTAGCCTCAGAGGCCAACCCCAGAACACTGCCACCCAGAGGCTGACCCACAAACTGACTCTTTGCTAAACACAAAATAAGGCAGTCTGGGAAACAAATGCGGCTTGCTTTAAAATAAGGACTGTGGTTTACAACACAGAGGAACAGTGTATTGCAGGGAAACTCAACACTCTCCTGAATACCTGGCAGGTCTAAGGCGAGCCACACTGAAGAATAGAAGAACCGAAGGACCTTCACTACTGCAATATTTTTTTTTTCTTTTTTCACCTTTTAACTAAGAAACCAATTTTTTTTCTCTCTTTTTTTTCTTTTTTTTTCTTCTTTTTTCCATCACCTGATTTTACCCTTTTAATTACTACCTTCTTATTTTTAACCAGTATTATTACTGCTACCATTTTACCATTTTTTTTTAAAGTGCCATTTTATTTTCTCTTTATTTTATTTTGGGATTAGTGTTCTCCATTCTATTTTCATCGTTATATTATTGGTTGTTTCTAGTTTGCATTCATCTCCAGGGAGCTGTTGCTGGAATTTGTTGGGATTAATGGATGTTCTATAGGAGTATTCTCCTCATATAAAAAAGTCTCTTCCCCTCTTCCACTTCATTCTCTCTTTTCGCTCTTTTTTTTTCTTTTCTTTTCTTTTCTCGCTTTTATTTTCCCCCCTCCTTTTTCCCAATTTCATTTTTGCACTCCTTTTTTTGGTCCCTAATTTTCTTTTCTATTTTCTCTTTTCTCTTTTTCTCTTCCTTCTTCCTTATCCCCTAATTCTCTTAATTCAGGTGGTCACCTTTATTTGGGGTTATTCATATCGTGAATATATTTGTGTATAGTGCCTGGTACGTGGTGCCTTGTTGTGTTGTATTTTGTGCCTTTAAATCAACGCAGCAGATCCAAGCAACAACAACCTCCTGAGCACCACACCCTCTGCTGAGGAACAGGAGCTGTACGTGAAACCTTGCTCCACCAGCCAGAAGAGCCACCACAGCTGTGAACAGCACCCACCAGAGGAGCTGCTGCCAACTGAAGAGCAGCTGCTACGGCAACCGCCCGAAGAGCAACCACAGACCAAGGAGTCACTGCCACCAAGGGAGCAGCCACTGAACGACTCAACGTCTAGATATGTCAGCGAGATCAAACATGGGTAGACAAAGAAACCCCCAAAGGAAAGAGAAGGAGGACTCTCCAGAAAAGCAGCTAAGTAATACAGAGGCATGCAACATGACAGAAAAAGAATTCAGAATAAGGGTCCTAGAGTGCATAAACCGGATGGAGGAAAAAATCGACAACCTCTCCAAGAAGCTAGAAGAAACAGATGAAAAAATCAACAACTTAAGTAAGACCCAAGAAGAAATGAAGAGTGATATAGCTGCAATGAAAAACTCCATTGAAAGTATCAACAGTAGACTAGGAGAAGCGGAGGACCGAATTAGTGATTTAGAAGACAAGGAAGCAAAACACACCCAAAACGTACTGCAATTGGAGAAAAAAATGAAAAGACAGGAGGAGAGCCTAAGGGAGCTTTGGGACAACATGAAACGAAACAACATACGAATAATAGGGGTACCAGAACAACAGAAGGATGAACAAGGATTAGAAAACCTATTAGAAGAAATAATATCAGAAAACTTCCCTGAGGTGGGGAAGAAAAAAGTCACACAAGCCCAGAGAGTCCCAAACAAGGTGAACCCAAAAATACCCACACCAAGACACATCATAATTACCATGGCAAATGTTCAGGACAAAGAGAGAATCTTACAGGCTACAAGAGAGAGACGGAAAGTTACATACAAGGGATCTCCCATTAGATTGTCAAATGATTTCTCAACAGAAACACATCAGGCCAGAAAAGAATGGACGGAAATTTACAAAGTGATGCAAAGCAAAGGACTGAATCCAAGAATACTCTATCCAGCAAGGCTATCATTCAAACTTGAAGGGGAAATAAGAAGCTTCACAGACAAAAAAAGGCTAAGGGAGTTTATCACCACCAAGCCAGCAATGCAAGGAATGCTAAAGGGACTGGTATAAAAATAAGAAATAAAAAGCTCAGAAAGAAAACAGCCACACAAAAACAGAAATGCCTACAAACAAGTACCTTTCAATAATAACTTTAAACGTAAACGGACTAAATGCTCCAAACAAAAGACATCGAGTGGCTGAATGGATAAAAAAACATGACCCATACATCTGCTGTCTACAAGAAACCCACCTCATTAGAAGGGACTCACACAGACTGAAAGTGAAAGGATGGAAAAATATCTTTCAGGCAAATGGAAAGGAAAAGAAAGCTGGGGTAGCAATACTTATATCGGACAAAATAGACCTCAAAGTGAAGGCCATAACAAGAGATAAGGAAGGCCACTTCATAATACTAAAGGGATCAATACAACAAGAAGATATAACCCTGGTAAACATATATGCACCCAATGCAGGAGCACCCAAATTCATAAAAAAACTCCTGGAGGATATCAAAGGAGAGATCGACAACAATACAATCATTGTAGGGGACTTTAATACACCACTGACAGCACTGGATAAGTCTTCTAGACAAATAATCAGCAAAGATACAGCAATCCTAAATGACTCACTAGATCAGATGGACTTAATAGACATCTTCAGAACACTTCACCCGAAAGCCAGGGAATATACATTCTACTCAAATGCTCATAGGACATATTCAAAAATAGACCATATATTGGGTCACAAGCAAAGTATCCCCAAATTCAAGAAGATTGAAATCATAAAAAGCGTCTTCGCAGACCACGATGGCATAATATTAGAAATAAACTACAATAAAAACAACCCAAAATACTCAAACACCTGGAAGCTGAATAGCATGCTATTAAATATTGATTGGGTTACCAATGAAATCAAAGAAGAAATTCGAAACATCCTGGAAACTAATGACAATGAAAACACAACAATCCAAAACCTATGGGACACAATGAAAGCAGTCCTGAGAGGGAAGTTTACAGCTCTACAGGCCTATCTCAACAAACAAGAAAAAATGGTAGTAAATCATCTAACTCTACAACTCAAAGAATTAGAAAGAGAGCAACAAGAAAACCCCAGAGTGAGCAGAAGGAAGGAGATAATAAAGATTAGAGCAGAAATAAATGACATAGAGACCAAAAAAACAATACAGAAAATCAATGAAACCAAGAGCTGGTTCTTTGAAAGGATAAACAAGATTGACAAACCTCTAGCCAGACTCACCAAGAAGCAAAGAGAGAGGACCCAAATAAACAAAATCAGAAACGATAGAGGCGAAATAACAACAGACCCCACAGAAATACAAATGATTGTTAAAAAATACTATGGACAGCTCTACTCCAACAAACTAGACAACCTGGAGGAAATGGACAAATTCCTAGAAAAATACAACATTCCAAAACTCAATCAGGAAGAATCTAAAAATCTCAACAGGCCAATAACTATGGAAGAAATTGAAGCAGTCATCAAAAAGCTTCCAGCAAACAAAAGCCCAGGACCAGACGGCTTCACAGGGGAGTTTTACCAAACATTCAAGGAAGAACTGAAACCTATCCTCCTCAGACTACTACAAAAAATTCAAGAGGAAGGAACACTTCCAAGCTCATTCTATGAAGCCAGCATCACCCTAATACCAAAACCAGGTAAAGACAACACAATGAAAGAGAATTACAGGCCAATATCCCTCATGAACATAGATGCCAAAATCCTCAACAAAATCTTAGCAAATCGGATCCAGCAGTACATCAGAAAGATCATACACCATGACCAAGTAGGATTTATCCCAGGGATGCAAGGATGGTACAATATCCGCAAATCAATAAACGTGATACATCACATAAACAAATTGAAAGAAAAAAACCACATGGTCATATCAATTGATGCAGAAAAAGCATTTGACAAAATTCAACACCCATTTTTGATAAAAGCTCTCAGCAAGGTGGGAGTAGAAGGATCATACCTCAACATAATAAAAGCCATATATGACAGGCCCACAGCCAACATCATACTCAATGGACAAAAACTAACACCATTCCCCCTAAGAACAGGAACAAGACAGGGATGCCCCCTCTCACCACTCCTCTTCAACATAGTACTGGAAGTGTTAGCCATTGCAATTCGGCAAGAAGAAGAAATAAAAGGCATCCAAATTGGAAAAGAGGAAGTAAAACTGTCCTTATTTGCAGACGACATGATATTATACATACAAAACCCTAGAGACTCCATCAAAAAGCTACTGGACTTAATACATGAATTTGGCAATGTAGCAGGATACAAAATTAACCCCAAGAAATCCGAGGCATTTCTATACACCAATAGTGAACTTTCAGAAAGAGAGATTATAAAAACAATCCCGTTTACCATCGTACCAAAAAAATTAAGCTACCTAGGAATAAACTTAACTAAAGAGGTAAAAGACCTCTACTCAGAAAACTACAGGACGTTGAAAAATGATATAGAGGAAGACATAAACAGATGGAAGAACATACCGTGTTCATGGATTGGTAGAATCAACATCATTAAAATGTCCATACTACCCAAAGCAATCTATAAATTCAATGCACTTCCCATTAAAATACCAATGGCATACTTCAGAGATCTAGAACGAACTCTCCAAAAATTCATCTGGAATAAAAAAAGACCCCGAATAGCTGCAGCAATCCTGAAAAAGACCAAAGTAGGTGGGATCTCAATACCAGATATCAAGATGTATTACAAAGCCACTGTTCTCAAAACTGCCTGGTACTGGCACAAGAATAGGCATATAGATCAATGGAATAGAATAGAGAGCCCAGAAATCGGCCCGAACCAATATGCTCAATTAATATTTGACAAAGGAGGCAAGAACATACAATGGAGCCAAGATAGTCTCTTCAATAAATGGTGTTGGGAAAATTGGACAGATATATGCAAGAAAATGAAACTAGACCACCAACTTACACCATACACAAAAATAAACTCAAAATGGATAAAGGACTTAAATGTACGACAGGAAACCATAAAAATTCTAGAAGAATCCAAAGGCAACAAAATCTCAGACATATGCCGAAGCAATTTCTTCACTGATACAGCTCCTAGGGCACTTGAAACTAAAGAGAAAATGAACAAATGGGACTACATCAAAGTAAAAAGCTTCTGCACAGCAAAAGAAACCATCAACAAAACAACGAGAAAACCCACTGTGTGGGAAAACATATTTGCCAATGTCATATCCGACAAGGGCCTAATCTCCAAAATTTATAGGGAACTCATACAACTTAACAAAAGGAAGATAAACAATCCAATCAAAAAATGGGCAAAGGACCTAAATAGACACCTTTCAAAAGAGGACATTCAGAAAGCCAAGAGACATATGAAAACATGCTCAAAGTCACTAATCATCCGAGAGATGCAAATCAAAACAACAATGAGGTACCATCTCACACCTGTCAGACTGGCTGTCATCAACAAATCAACAAACGACAAGTGCTGGAGAGGATGTGGAGAAAAAGGAACACTTGTGCACTGCTGGTGGGAATGCAGACTGGTGCAGCCACTATGGAAGACAGTATGGAGTTTCCTTAAAAAACTGAAAATGGAACTCCCATTTGACCCTATGATCCCACTTCTAGGAATATATCCCAAGAAACCAGAAACACCAATCAGAAAGGATATATGCACCCCTATGTTCATAGCAGCACAATTCACCATAGCTAAGATATGGAAACAGCCTAAGTGCCCATCAGTAGATGAATGGATTAGAAAACTGTGGTACATCTACACGATGGAATACTATGCTGCTCTAAAAAGGAAGGAACTCTTACCATTTGCAACGTCATGGATGGAACTGGAGAGCATTATGCTAAGTGAAATAAGCCAGTCAATGAAGGAAAAATACCACATGATCTCACTCATTCATGGATAATAGAGACCATTATAAACTTTTGAACAATAATAGATACAGAGGCAGAGCTGCCTCAAACAGATTGTCAAACTGCAGCAGGAAGGCCGGGGAGGGTTGTGGGGCAGGAGGTAGGGGGGTAAGAGATCAACTAAAGGACTTGTATGCATGCATATAAGCATAACCAGTGGACATAAGACATTGGGGGATAGGGGAGGCTAGGGGACTGTCTAGGGCGGGGGGATAAAATGGACACATATGTAATACCCTTTGTAATACTTTAAGCAATAAAAATTAAAAAAAAAAAAAAAAGAATAAATTCTGGAGACCTGGAAAAAAAAAAAAAAAAAAAAAAAAAATTAAAAAAATTAAAAAATGAGGTGAATGCTTTGAAGTCATTTTTCTTAGCTCTTGCTGAATCCGCAGATGTTAGTGAAATTGCCCAATGGTTGTTTGTGTCTTCGAGGAGTCAACACCTCATCGCTTAGTTCGGAAGTGGACTGAAGAATTCGCCTTTATGCACAGTCTGCAAGGAACAACGAACCACTGCAGGCAAGAATGTTTTCAAAGTTGAGGAGATACTAATTCAGTAGAACTTGAAGTGAAATCTGCTAATATGTGTTATCATTGACGGTGGTAAAAAATATACATGAAGCATGAAAAAGGGGGGCAAATTTACAAAGCCTGTAAAAACATAAAGTGCTTAAAGACTATGGTTTTTCACTGTATTAATCATCAGCAAGTATTTTGAGGGAAATATTTGATCTCTCATCAGTACTGAATGTCAACCATGAATCCACGTACTTAACTAGCATTGGCATTACATTTGCATTAAATTTTGATGACAAGGAACACTACTAACTTTGAACCCCAATTAAACAAAAATGGTATCCATTATTTTCTCTTTTTTTAAATATATTTTTATTGATTTCAGAGCAGAAGGGAGAGGGAGAGAGGGATAGAAACATCAATGATGAGAGAATCATTGATCGGCTGCCTCCTGCAGGCCCCCTACGGGAGATCTAGCCACCAACCTTTCGGTGCACAGGATGACGCCCAACCACCTGCGCTATACCGGCCAGGGCTGCCCCAAGCTAGTTTAAAGCGTCCTTTTTCTTTCCGGAGTGGAAGAAGAAAACATGAAGTATAAAAACATAGTACCTAATACATTTAGTGTAATGATAAGAAGAATAGAAATAAAAAATTTAAATCCACATTATTAGAAATTTTGTAACCGGTTTAGTCCTAAGTATAATAGTTAAGTTTGGAATCATGATTTGTGGTTTGACATCTACTTCTTAAGTCATTTAAAACACTGAGAAGGCAATATTAAACTTTTCATTTTAATTAAATATTCAGAATAAATTTTGATTAAATTAAGTTTGCACTTAACAGTTAAATATTTAGGAACAACTAATGTACTAAATCAGTTTTACTTTATTAGTTATGCAAACAATATAAATATTTAAGAGTGTTGGTTGATGGTAAAAGAATGTCAATTGCCCAATAAATGTGAAAGATGAATGAACAGGACCTTAAACAGAGTATAATCAGTTGTGGATAATCTTCCCCACATGCAAAATCTCCCTGGACATTAATGAGTTCATCCACCGACTGGCAGATGGGCTACCCATTTCCGGACACCCAGGCCAACAATAGCAGATGGGCTACCCATTTCCGGACACCCAGGCCAACAACAGCAGATGGGCTACCCATTTCCGGACACCAGCAAAGGCCCTCAGGACACCAGTGCTCGCTCCCAGCTGGAAACCCGCTCTGAGGAATAGGTAAACGGACACCTCGCAGCTGGGCCAGCCTGGCCCTAGTCCCTCCAGCGGTGTCCACACTGCGCATTGCAGCACTTGTAGAAGGTGGTCATGGGCTCGTCTGCAGAGCGCGTCTGAAGCTGCATGAAATAGGCCCGCGGATGCTCACATTTGGGACACGGCTCTAGAAACAAGAAAAACAAACAAGGGACCCACATTAAAAAAATGCTTGTGACCAACATACCTGTTAGACGTAGGTGTAAAGACGAACGACAGCAAAGACCTTCCTGGCTTATCTGGTGCCCCTTGTGCCCTGATATAAGGCACAAACAGTGGTCTCGTCCATTCCAATATGCTCTCACACTGGGGGAATCCAGGAGTTTGAAAACACCCCTCCTCCCCTCTCTGGGTCCCACTTTTCCTCTCAAATCTGGCTGGAGGCTGGTTGGAAACAAAACACAAAAGGTGACTTATGGCTGTTGTGTGAATGACAGGGTCCACGCCTGCAGATTCCGCCTCCTCCATTCCAGGTGCACACCCATCACCTGGGCAGCAGACAAGCCCTCTCATCCCCCAGAGAAAACCCCATGGATGGCCAACCCACCTCCTCTTGTGTTTGGGGATCCGTTTTGGCAGTTAGTATCCCAGCTGTTCTTACCGAGACCTCACCGCGCAGTCCACACCTTCTCAGAGGGCACCGAGGCACGTATTTACCTTCACAGTGATCCCACTTTGAGAAACCACCCCGCTCTTGGTGAAAACACCTCCAAACACTCTCACACCACCATTTTGAACATTTGATACATAATTCATTCTTTTTTAAAAAAATATATTTTTATTGATTTCAGAGAGGAAGGGAGAGGGAGAGAGAGAGAGAGATAGAAACATCAATGATGAGAGAGAATCATTGATTGGCTGCCTCCTGCAAACCCCCCACTGGGGATTGAGCCCACAACCCGGGCATGTGCCCTTGACCGGAATCGAACCCAGGACCCTTCATTCCACAGGCTGAGGCTCTATCCACTGAGCCAAACCAGCTAGGGCCATAATCCATTCTTTAATGACAAATTCTACCATTGCTAAATTTTTAACATAGCAGATTTGGATGTTCGTCTATAGGGGAAAGAGAGTACTAATCATGACTTAGCTCTTCCTCCTATCAATACTGGCTGTGTATAGGGCTCTCTGTCCTTCTTTGGTCAGAAATAAACCTCTATCAGAAATAAACCAATACTTGAAATAAACATTCATTTTACTGAGACTGTAGTTTAATGCTCTCTGGTATTAACTTGTAAAACTCTGCATTAGAACAAAAAGAGGATTCTTTTTCCCCTTAGACTGATTTCTATTGCTCCTGCCATTGTTGCTATCATAGCTACCACATGTTCAGTGCCCGTGACGTGCCAAACACTGCATAATCCGCTTTGTGCTCTTACAATTTATGAGTATAAATTAGCCCCAGAGAGGTCAAGGGACCCAGGGCGGTCAAACAGGAAGAAGTCACCCCGAGTCTCTAACTCAGGTCTGTGTGGCTCTGAGGCCTGTGCCAGTATTATCTGTGCAACAAGTAAGTTATTAAAAAAAAAAGAAAAGAAACGCACTTTCTCTTTTTAGAAGCCCCCCTCACAGAAGCGGTCACAGGTTCTGACATGCAGCAGCAGCCAGCAGCTCGGGCTGTGCACAGCTCAGCAATGCCCAAGCTCCCCTCTCACCTGCAGTGGAGTCCACGTTCTCCCAGGCGGCCGCCCCACCCAGCACGTCATCCACTTCTTTCAGCTTCGGATACTTGCGATTGGTCACCTACAGACAACGGTGCACGTCAGTGAACATACAGATCCGGGCCATCACACCCAGCTCCCACCCCTGCCCGCGAGGGCCTCCCTCCCCAGCCGCCCCTCCTGCCACAGCCTGGAGAGCTGCTGAATGAAAACCACGTTCTCGCTGCCGGGGAGCAGCACTGCCTTGGAATGTGAAGACCTGTTGGCATCCGGGGCCGCGGGACGGGAGGGCCGCCAAGAGGCTGGGGTGCTGCTGGGGCCAAGCAGCACCTCAGGGCGCGGACTCAGAGAAGCGAGGCTCGGTGCCAGCTTCCCTCTGCGCGGGGACTGCCTGCCGAGGGTGCTGGACGCGGGACCGGCTCATCCGACACGGGCGGTAGCACGGCCGCTCTGGCCGCCGCTGTGACCACAGCGAAAGGGGCACCTGCGAGCACGGAGCCCCGGGGGAGGGAACGGCGATAACCAGGGTGATGGCACTGGGGAGGGACCGATTCTAGGGCCGGATTCTAGGGGGACTCCAAGGCAGAGACGACGGGACGCGGGTGACAGACGGGCGGGTGGAGGCGGGCCCGGGACGGCGGGCGGGGAGCGCCGCGGGAGGCCTGCGGGAGACGCGCGGGCCCCCCCGGGCTCCGGGACCCACCTTGCGGGTGATGTTGTGCACGTAGGGGCAGGTGTTGCAGGCGAAACGGTGGCAGCGCTGTCCCTCCTCCACGATGAGCCCGTTCCCGCAGCCGGGGCAGAAGAGCAGCATGACTGCCGCCCCGCAGGCTCCCGCAGGTCCCGCGGCCCTCGCGGTTGCTCAGGCGCCGACACTAGGCCCGCCTCCAGCTCTCATTGGCTCGTGCCGCCACCCCTCAGCCCACCAATAGGCACGCCGGCTTCGCGCTCCCAGCGAGCTCTGCGGAAGGCCTCGCACTTATTGGCTCTCGCGGAAGCCCCGCCCCCACACGCCCACTGCGGAAGTGCGTGCTGTGCTTCCGGTTGTGCGCGCCCAGCCTGGCTCCCGCGGAGCTGTGGTGCGGCCCGGGGCGCGTGGGGCAGCGAGCCGCCCTGGAGGAGGCGCAGGCGGAGGCGGAGGCGGCGGCGGCACGGCCCGAGGCGCGTGAGGACGATGAGGACGAAGAGGAGGCGCTGCCGCACTCCGAGGCGGTGGACGTGTTCCAGGAGGGTCTCGCCATGGTGGTGCAGGACCCGCTGCTCTGCGACCTGCCCATCCAGGTGCGCGCGTCCCCTGCGGGGCTGTGCGAGGGGCGTGGACAGGTCCCGGGGCTGGTGGGGCTGCGACCCAGAGGCCTCGTAAGGCACCTCTGGGTGTAAACGGGGGTCCTAATCTGGGCCGGGCCGGGCCGCGGGTGGGGCGAGCGAGGCTCTCGCTCGAGATTTAAAAGGCTCGAGACCCCTCCAGCAGCCAGGATACATGCCTTTTCTTTTTTTTTTTTTTCGGGGACACATGACATTTTAATACAGTATGTTTATAACTCAAGTTGGTGTAAAAAAGCCTGTGGCAAGCAAAATAATAAAGACTATGTCAGTATTACTGGTTTTTCCCATCTCACACTTCAATGTTATTTTGTCCATCATGGAGTTTAATTTCTGTTTTCTTAAAGATTGTATTACAGCGTTTGTTATTGCACGCCTGCCAAACCTTGTCCCGAGGCCCTGGTCTGGGTCCTGATGGGTGATCGGGGCTCGGAATGAATGACAAGCACAGTGCTCCTCCTACCCAGCCCCTGGGTGAGAGGATCCAGGGCTGTTTGTTCTTGCCTGTGTCTATGTTCCTTTCTTCCAAGCTTCCATCCACTTTGGACTTTAAATAGGAAATGTGGATGAAACATGAGCTCAAGGTGCTAAGAAACTGGGAAGCCCTAATATAGTGGTTCTCAACCTTCCTAATGCCGTGACCCTTTAATACAGTTCCTCATGTTGTGGTGACCCCCAATTTCATTGTTACAAATGGAACATAAAGCATAGTGATTAATCACAAAAACAATATGTAATTATATATGTGTTTTCCGATGGTCTTAGGCGACCCCTGTGAAAGGGTCGTTCGACCCCCGAAGGGGTTGTGATCCACAGGTTGAGAACCGCTGTCCTAATATGTAAGCAAGACTCCCCATTCTTGTCCTTCCTAAAATATGGCACCACGTTCTGGACACTCGCAGCATATTCCTTGTTTGGGGTGTTAGGGAGCCAGGCACTCACCTCCACCCTGGGTCTTTTCCAGGTCACTTTGGAAGAGGTCAATTCCCAAATAGCCCTGGAATATGGCCAAGCAATGACAGTCCGCGTGTGCAAGATGGATGGAGAAGTCATGCGTAAGTGCTGCCCTCCTCCCTTCCGGCCAGGCAGGCTGAGCCTCCACAGGGGCTGGTCAGCGGGATACCGAGCGGCCATCCACAAGCCCATCCGCCTGGACCTGAGCCGCAGTCAGAAACAAGGCTGGACAGGGCTTCTGGGTTCCCCTCCCACCACCTGTGGCCGTGGCCGTGGCCGTGGCTGCGGGATCTGCTCTCACGGTGCCCCCTGTTGCAGCTGTGGTTGTGGTGCAGAACGCCACGGTCCTGGACCTGAAGAAGGCCATCCAGCGATACGTGCAGCTCCGGCAGGAGCGCGAGGGCGGCATCCAGCACATCAGCTGGTAGGTGCAGCCGCGGCTCCTTGCAGCCCTCCCTGGGGGTGGTGTGGGGCTCCGCAGGAGCAGCGCTGGACTCGTGCTTCTTAATCACCTGGTCTCTGCTACAAGTACTGACTGGAGCAGAGAGCTAGCTCCTGTCGCAGTCCTCCAGACACGGCTGGTGCTCTGTGCCGAGGGGCTGGGCGACGCACCGAGAGCCCTTCTCACGCAGCTTCTACTAGCACGTCCCAGCCACTCAGCTCCCCCTGCTCACGGTTTCCCTGAATCCCTCTCGCGCAGGTCCTATGTGTGGAGGACGTACCATCTAACCTCTGCGGGAGAGAAGCTCACAGATGACAGGAAAAAGCTCCGGGAGTAAGTTCAGGCCGCTTCCTTGAGCTGCAGGGCCTGGCAGGTCAGGGTCCCACCGAGCCAGGAAGAGGGAGGAAGAGTGTGCATGGAGGGGAAGGCTGCCTGCTGGCCCGGTAGGGGCCTGTGGGAGGGTGGCACTGCCCCGCTTGCCTTCCTGGACCCCACACTCGTCCCACCTGCTCTTGCCTGGTTTCTCACAAGCCCCAGGTGAGGAGTCAGACAGAGCCCTCTGTAGTTAGATACTGGACACTTCTCCTTCTCTTCCAGCTATGGTATCCGGAATCGGGATGAGGTGTCCTTCATCAAAAAACTGAGGCAGAAATGACCCTCCAAACAGAGACACTCTGTGCCGGTGGCCAAGCTCCTCCCCAGCGGGAGGACGCCTCGGGCACTGTCCCCTCTTCACAGGAGAGTGCTGGGATGGACTCGCCCAGCTGGGCACAGCTGGCACTGCCGGTGTGAGCCCTGGGCCTCGGGAGTGGGACTGGGTGAGGCAGTGTCAAGACCCAGGTTTGCCCTAGCTGGTTTGGCTCAGTGGATAGAGCGTCGGCCTGAGGACTGAAGGGTCCCAGGTTCGATTCCAGTCAAGGGCATGTACCTTGGCTGCGGGCACATCCCCAGTAGGAGGTGTGCAGGAGGCAGCTGATCGGTGTTTCTCCCTCATCGATGTTTCTAACTCTCTATCCCTCTCCCTTCCTCTCTGTAAAAAATCAATAAAATATATTAAAAAAAAAAAAAAAAAGACCCAGGTTTGACCCCTTCTGGGCCCAAACACCCTAATTTCACAGCCGATCCCACAGGCTGTGGGCCTGGCCCTCTGTACGGAATAAATCTCTTTGCTTTCTAGTTTGAAAAGTCAAAAAGCCACAGTACCGGGACATGAGGGCCTGGCGCAGCCCCATCGTGGGGGGGGGGGGGGGGGGGGCAAGGGGCAGAGAATGGCCTGAGTCTAAGATGCCACACGACCCTGTGACTCTGAGCTCTATAGCAAGAAAATAACAGCAGAGCAGCTGGCTTCTGCTTGTGGAGAAACGGGAGCCTGTGTGCGAGAGCACAGCCATGGCCGGCCTCCCGGCCTCAGCCCGCGGGGTTCATCCACCTCAGGCCCTCCCGGCTCCTGGAAGGGGAGGTAGCCTGGGGCTGAAATTGGAGCTGGGGCCCTTGTGTGTGTGGGGAAACGTGACCGCTCCTCCATGGGTCTTAAGGGAGCAAGGTGAGTCCGCCTGGCTTACGGACTTCCCTGGGGGAGGAGTCTGAGACACCCTGTCAGAAAGGAGGCGGCAGCTCTGGTCGAGTTAGTGGCAGCTAAAACGCTCCCAGTCCGTTTATTGGCCACACGAGGTGGTCGTCAGGAGACTAGAAGGTAATCACAGGAACGAGTGTAATAAATGCCCAGAAGTACGAGAGGTTCAACAGCAGTGAACGAGGCACAGGAGGTCTGTGTCCAGGAAACGGGCAGGACGCCCCCAGGGCCTGCTGACAGCCCGTGGCGTGAGGCTCGGTGGGCAGTGCCTGGCTCCAGCCTGCTGGAGGCCCGTGGCCCCAGCGCCCCCACCCGCTCAGTGGAGCTGGGCGTCCAGCTCATACTTCTCACAGAACTTGTCGGTGAAGGGGATGCAGGTGAGGAACTCGCACCACTCGCAGCGGACGGGGTAGAAGTAGAAGAGGACCACCAAGCCGGCCAGGAGGCCCAGGAAGACCACCTGGAAGACGATGATCTGGCAGCGCTTCCGGTACAGGTCGAACCTGCCGAAGCTGATGTAGGGCAGGAAGGCAAAGGAGAGGAAGAGGCCGCTGATGAAGCCCGAGATGTGGGCGAAGTTGTCGATCCAGGGCAGCAGCCCAAAGGTGAAGAGGAAGAGTACCACCGCCAGCAGCTTGAAGAAGGCGCGCCAGGGCCGGGCCAGGATCTGCCAGCTCTGGAAGAGCTCCACGAAGAGGCAGGCCAGGATGCCAAACTGCGAGCCGGCCGGGCCCACCTGGGGGCAGTGGGGGTGCTGAGCAGGACCCCTGGGCCCACAGCCACCCCGCCTCTCATGGCCCAGAGCATAGCAGGACTGAGGAGCCAAATGGAGACACTCCTAGGCTGGGTCCCTGGGGCGGCCTTACCTCTGCCCGGTATGGCAGGAAAATGGCACTGGCCAGGTTACCAGTGATGCCACTCAACAGGTAGATGATGGCTATGCGGTGCCAGCCTGCTAGCTTCTCCAGGTCCCGCAGGACCGTCATCTGGAAGCAGACAGACACCAGGCAGTGCAGGATGCTGTGGGGGGAGGGGGACACTCAGCCGGGAAGGCCTCCCCTCCACCATCCCCTGGCCAGCCACTCCTGGGGTCCCTGAGGCCGCCCAGCCCTCCTCGGCCCGTCTGGTGTCACTTGCCCAGCGTGCAAGAAGAGGGACAGCCACAGGCGGTAGAACTGGTCAGGCACCTCGGGGTTGAGGAAGGGCAGGAGCCCGCACACGTCATCCATGCAGTGCACCTGCGCAGAGTGGCCTGTCAGCGCGCTCCGTGGCTGGGGGCGAGGGGACGCACACACCCCGGAGGCCTACCTGAGAGCAGAGCGTGGCCTCCTCGTGGAAGTAGCCCCTCATGAAGTCGCAGTACTCCCGGGAGGTGATCTCACACCTGCAAGGGCAAGCCCGGCTTGGGAAGTGGCCGAGGGGCTGGGGCCCGGGGCACAGGCACCTGGCTGCACCACCCAGGCCTAGGCTGCAGCCCACGCGCCCATCTGTCGGCCCTGGGTAAGCCCAGAGCCTTTCTCACCCCCACCCCTGCGTATCTCGCCTTATTCCAGGACTTGGAGAAGCCAGGGCCCCAGAGCAGTGCTCGGGCCCAGGCACACCCACCTGCCCTTGGTGCCGATGCAGCAGGGCCGGCCCGTGATGGCACAGTCCATGTGGGGGTGGTTGGTGTGGTTCCCGGCGCTGCTTTTGGTGCAGATCTGGATCACAAAGGGGACGAGTTGGGTTGGGGCCGCCTCCAACCCTGTGCCCCAACACCGTGCTTGGGGGTTGGGGCCAAGATGGGCAGGCTCCCACAGGAGAAAGCAGGCCCTGACTGAGCCTCAGCTTTCCCGTCTGTCACATTGAAATAATGGCATCTGGCCTCCCGAGTCTCTCCCTGGTTCTGCTCTGACGACCTGCTCAGAGAAGCAGGTGGTGGAGGGGCAGGCCAGGCACGGGCCAGGGGCACTGCATCTGAAAACGGGGGCTCCCATGGTGGGGCCTCTTGGAATCCAAATGAGAGTGTGGATTTCTCCCCCACATAACAAGGGTGGCCCCCAAAGCCAACAATATCCCGGCTCACCGGCCACTTGGTGATGTCATCTGGCCACTCATGGGGGTCCTCGGAGGAGGGCTCGTCACACACCCTGCATGAGCCCAGTGTGCGGTCAGATCCGCGCTGTGCCCTCCCGCCCACCTCCACAAGGGGAGCGGCCACACCCTCGCCCCCACTTCCCAGGGAGGCAAGAGCGGGGCCAGCAGGACTGACCTGGGGTCCTGGTGACAGACAGAACCAAACTGCCTCTTGTGGCCGGCGAGGTCGGGGGCGCTGGGATGGGAAGGCCACTTCACCCACACTGCCAGCGTGGACTGTGGGAAGAGGGTCAGTCCGGTCAGAGCCCACCCCTCCCGCAACACGGCTTCCAGAAGGCAGGAGGCAAAAGCAAAACCACTGGGATCCCCCTGAGCCCACAACCCAAAATCTACAAATGCACATTCCGGAAATGTGTGTGCAAGTGGGAGTGTCTACTGTCAGCTCAAGAGCATGATTCCTATTCGCAGAAAACTAAAAACAACCAGTGTCCAAAACCAGGGACTGGCATACACTTCGGTACCTCCTCATAAAATGATGTAATAAAAACTTGAATGAATCTCTTTTTGTGTAATTGTTTAGTGGAAAAAATAAGGCAATACCGCTTATGGAAACTTAAGACATGCCCCAAAACAAGACACACAGAAAGCACACCCAGATCAGAGACCTCACAGTGGTTGTCTACAGCAGTGGTCGGCAAACTCATTAGTCAACCGAGTCAAATATCAACAGTACAAGGATTGAAATTTCTTTTGAGAGCCAAATTTTTTAAACTTAAACTATATAGGTAGGTACATTGTTATTAACTTAATTAGGGTACACCTAAGGCTTAGGAAGAGCCACACTCAAGGGGCCAAAGAGCCGCATGTGGCTCGCAGCCGCAGTTTGCCGACCACGGGTCTACAGGATGAGGAGGAGGAATTGGGGATGAACAGTGATGAATGTGACGTGAGGGACCTGGCACAGAGGGTGGTGCCATGTGCCAAGACCTAGGATAAGGGATACCCGGCTCCATCTGAAGTCACAGCATAACCCCATCCCAGGGGCGCAGACAGGGGCTGGCCGCGGGCAGGGGCACGCACCGAGCACTCCTCCTCCGAGGTCTGCACGCAGCCGGACCGGTCATTGCGCACGCAGCAGGCCGAGTGCTTCTCCCGCTCCCGCGCGGCGCGGATGAAACTATCCACCTGCGGGTCCTGGCGCATGCAGGGCGAGAACTTGGCGCCCAGGTGAATGAGGGCCTCCTGCGGGAGCGGGATGCGCAGCTGAGGCCCAGCCCCGCCCGCGCGGGGTCCTCACCCGTCGCCCTGCCGGCCCCACCCTCACCGAGCTGGGCCCGATCCAGAAGTTCTCCTGCTGCACATACTTGACATTCTCATAGACCCCTCGGTTCCGCAGCACCTGGGAAGTTGGGGCGAGAGGTCAAAGGCCGCCCCCTCCGGCCCTTTCCTCCCAGAGCCCAGACTTCACTGGTCTCGGCCCAGGAAGCACGCGGGGCTCACCGAGTCCACCGTCTCGTGCTGCGAGAAGCCCACGGGTGCGATGCCGTAGATGCAGACGGCGAGGATGGTGACGAGCGAGTGCACGAAGGTGAGCCAGTAGGTGAAGAAGGGCCTGCGGCAGAAGCATCAGCAGAGGCGGTGGCTCCAACCTGGGCCCCCAGCCCCACCCGGAGCCTGGCCGGCCCTCAGTCCCACCCCCGGCCCCACCTGTGATCATCCATGTCCTCGATCTGGCGCTTGACGTAGCTGTCGATGCGCTTGCGGTAGGTGCGGTTGGTGAGGCGGCCCACCATGCCCAGCCCGTACGGCCGCTTCTCCCTGGCGAAGAACCTGCGCACCGGCATCGCGATCCGCTGGCCCCGCCGCTGCCCCGCCGTGCTCACCACCTCCTGGCGCAGCCGCACCTTGGGCTGCGGGGCCACGGGGCCGCCCTCCTTCTGCTTCCGCCAGCCGCGCTCCAGGGGCCTGCGGCGAGGGGCACCGTCAGCTCCCACCCCCCGGCCAGGTCCTGCTCCAGCTCCGTGTGCTCCCAGGTAGAGGTGAGACCCTGCGCACCCCCCCACCCCCCCACCCCCCGCCAGTGAAGAGCCATCCTGAGCCCCTCCGGGAGGCAGGGAGCGGGGACCAGACCTGAGCGGTCCCCTGGCCTCCCCGCCGCCTTCCGACCAGCTGAGGGCTCTGGACTGCGCTCCTGTTCCACGGTGGGCAGCTGAGACTCGAATGGCGCCCCGCCCTGGGTCCCCGCCACAGCAGCCAAGGAGACCCCTTCCCTCGGCTCCCCAGGCAGTACTGCCCTGGGGTCCCAGCTGCTCCTGACCGCCGCACCCCCTCTGCTCCCGCACCGCCGCCACTCACAGCATCAGGTGGCTGCGCTCCAGCTCCGAGCGGTCCAGGGCCCCGCCCGTGAGGTCCGCCTGGTCCGGGGCCTTCTCCCAGTCCTTGAGCGCTGCCTCTGACGGGGACTCGAACACCTCGTCTGGGTATGTGGACAGCTCCTCGTGGAGGACACCTTCCTGAGCAAACACGAGTGGTCAGCGTGAGGCACAGACGGAGGATGGCGGAGGCCTCGGCTGACAGCCCGTCTCTTACCCGGGCGAAGAAGGAGGTGTCCAGCTCATCGGGGAAGTCCGCCGTGTCCTCCTCCAGGAAGCTGGCGGGGGTGAAGCTTCGGCGCTGCGCCCGGCGCAAGGTGCCGTCCCTCACCGAGCGACCCTGCCGGCCAGGGGGTGAGCGGCCAGGGGGTGAGCGTGTGGCCTGCACCCCTGCACCGGGGTCAGCCCCCCTTCCCCCGCCAATCCCAGCCCCTGCACCCACCTTCACCAGCGCTGCGGCCGCGCGGAAGCTCATCTTGGCCACAGACTCACGCTTGCGCCTCCGCGGAAGCCGGTTGAAGCCCGAGCGGGAGCTGGAGAAGGAGCAGAGGGAGGCGGCACCGGGAGTGACGGGCGTGTGCGGGGTGCTCAGGCCGTCGGCGGTGTCATCCGCCATGCGGAAGGCCCGGCCCCGGGCCAGGGGGTCTATGATCTGGTGGAGGGGAGGAGACGCAGGAGTCGGGGGGCTAGGTCGTCACCCCAGAAGCTCCTTCCCCACCCTGTGGAGGACACAGTGGGCACCTGGACAGCTAGGGTACCACCCCCACCCTACTGCACCCAGAGGAGTCCCTCTCCCCATTTGCAGTGCCTTTACGCTGCTGTTCACCCTGGGATGCTCTCCCATCCAGAGCTGGCCCCATGGTGCACCCCCGACCCCCCTTCCCAGAAGGTATCTTAGGTGTCTCTAGGGGACCACCAGACCATGAGCTCCAAGGAACCTCCTCCGCTCAGGTTGGCTATGTCCCCAGCCCCAGCCCAGGGGAGCAGAGAGAGAGGCCTTTGGGGGGCCACAGGGGCGGGCATACCTTTTGCATGCCCAGCTGGCATGGCCCGACGTACAGCGGAGGGGGCGTCTCCGTGCTGGTGAGCGACACGTTGTCCTGGCTGGGCAGGTCCAGCTCCCGGATGACCTGGGGCTTCAGCTTCCCATAGCGCTGGCTGCAGTGGCGGATGCTCTTGCGCTGCCACTTCTGGGTGCTGTCACTGTCCTTGCTCACTCCGAACCAGTCGGCGGTGCCCCTGCCGTGGGAGGGGCTCAACAAGGGGGCGCCAGCCCTCTCCCCTCCCAGCGGGGGCCCCAGAGTCCTCCTCCTGGGTAGCATCTCTACCCCAAGCCTCCAGTCACTCCAGGATCTGGGGTCCAGTGGGCTGGGTTCAGTTAAGAGGATGAGTGGGTTCAGCGCTGGCCACCCCCTAAACAATTAGCCAACTCCCAATTCCCACTAGAACCGCAGAGAATAGGCCTGTCCAGGTGAGTATTTTACCCAGGCTCACACCCCATCCCTCAGAGGGGGCTTAGTGGGGAGACACTGAATCCAGAGATGGTGCTCAGAGCTCAGCCCTTAGCTCATCCAGAGAGAGCTTAGCCCTGGGCAGCAGTTTGACCTTTGACACCACAGAACTCAAGAAATGGGTAATGCAAGCCCAGGCAGGCTGCCCACAGCCCTTGGACATGCAAGCAAAACACTGCCTGCCAACACCTGCTGTCAGGAGCCCCAGGGAATGCAAACCATGCTGGCAGCTCCCAAGCGGTCCCAAGCCATGCACACGCCAGCCAGCTGATGCTAACACACTCACACCTGCAGGTACCTGAGCAGGGACCGCGAGAGAGACCGGCGCTGTGGGAGGGCCCTGCGGGCAGCAGGGGAACCCAAGAGGGGCAGAGTGTGGACACGCCCAAAGCGCACCTGTCGGCTGTTCAGGGACCAGAGCATTGAGGTGGGGGAGACAGAGAAGGAGAGAGCAAGTGCTGGGGGAGCAGAGAAGGGTGGTAAGGTGAGAGGAGTCGGTCCCCAGAGCAGGAGGAGGGAGGGTGACATGGGGAACAAGACCCAGGAGAAAGCTGAGACAGGAGAGACCCTGCCCCATTCCCAGCCTCGGCACCTAAAGAGGACCCTGTGTGCCTGCCTCTGTCCCCCCGGCCCCAGCCCTCACCCCTGGAGCAGCCAGGGCAAGGCGCAGTACCTGCGGATGGTCTGTGTGATCGATGTCTGGCGATGCAGCACCGGCCGGCGGGGCTCATGGTAAGGGGAAGGGACGTAAGCTGTCTCAGCCGGCATGCTCACACTCCGCAAGAAAGCCTGGCGTCTCAGGGGCTGGGTGACGGGGTCATGGTGAGGGGGCTGGGCAGGAGGGACCCACAGCCCATGCTGGCCAGGGCCTGCCTGCGGGAAGCTGGGGTCCTCCGCCGCCGGGGGCACCACAGCTGGAATGTCCAGCTTCAGCCAGGGGGGCTTCTTGCGCTGCAGGCTGCTCGTGCTGTCCCTGCGGGCCTCGCTCATGGTTCCGCGTGCAGCAAGGCGGGCCTGGGGGTGGCAGAGAAGGGTGGGAGGTGAGAGGTGTCTGAAGGTTCCTTGGGCCCAGACCCAGGTGAACGGAGAAGCAGTGATAACCCCAACAGGGTGGTCACGATCCGGCTGCTGATGTCCTGTGTGCTCAGCACTGCCGTACGCAGTCAGTCCCCGTCTCGGTCATCCTGACAGACATTGCTGTGCAGGTACCAGGTCCTCAGACAACATAAACTCATGTGACAAATACTGGAGCACCTACTATGATCCACTCCTAAGTGCTTGGGACACATTAGTGGAGAAAAGAAGAAACCAAAAACAGACAAAATCCCAGCCTTCCTGGAGCTTACAGTCCAGATAAACAATCCTATCTAATAAAAGAGAAACCTGGTAATTGGCGTACAACCGCTATCCTTCCCATTGGCTAATCAGGGCGATATGCAAATTAACTGCCAGCCAAGATGGCGGCCGGCAGCCAGGCAGCTTGAAACTAACATGAGCTTGCTTGCTTCAGTGATGGAGGACTCCAACATTCCCCGCCTGCCTTGCCAGCCTCTGAGCTTGCAGTTTGAAACATTGTAACAAATAAAGAAGCTAAACAAAACCCCAGAAACCTGCTTTCAGCCAGCTGGGATCTCAGAGCTGGAGTTATACATTGTTTCGATTATAGAACCCAAACAAACCAGATACCTGCTTTCAGCAGCAGAGGCCTCAGAGCTGGAGCCAGAGCTAAAGCTGGCCCAGAATAAAAAAAGAAAAGAAAAAAAGGAGCAATTGGGAGCTTCAGTCACCCGCCAGCCTGAAAACAGCCCTCAGCCGCTCACCCAGACTGGCCAGGCACCCCAGTGGGGACCCCCACACTGAAGGGTGTGTGACCAGCTGCAAACAGCCATCATCCCCTCATCCAGGCTGGCCAGGCCCCCAGTGGGGACCCCCACCCTGATCCAGGACACCCTTCAGGGCAAACCAGCCAGCCCCACCCATGCACCAGGCCTCTACCCTATATAGTAAAACGGTAATATGCCTCCCAGCACCGGGATCAACGGAGCCGAGACGTCTCCCGGCACCGGGATCAGCGTGACAGGGAGCAGCGCCCAAACCCCCTGATCGCCCTGCGGCTCTGTGTGTGACGGGGGTGGGGCCACAACCTCCCTATCTGCCCTGCTCTGTTCGTGACAGGGGAAGGCGCCCCAGCCTCCTGATCAGCCCTGCTCTGTGCCTGATATGGGGGAGCTCCCCAACCCCCTGATCGCCCTGCGGCTCTGTGTGTGACAGGGTGCGGTGCCCCAACCCCCCACCACGGGCCCTGCTCTGTGTGTGACAGGGTAGAGCCATAACCTCCCCATTGGCCCTGCCCTGAGTGTGAGAGTGGTGGCGCCCCAACCCCCTGATCGGCCCTGCTCTGTGGGTGATAGAGTGCAGCGCCCCAATCCCGCCCCCCCCCACGGACCCTGCTCTGTGTGTGATGGGGTAGAGCCATAACCTCCATCGGCCCTGCCCTGAGTGTGACAGTGGCGGCGCCCCAACCCCCTGATCGGTCCTTCTCTGTGTGTGACAGGGTGTGGCACCCCAACCCCCTGATCCGCCCTGCTCTGTGTGTGACAGGGGGCGGTGCCCCAACTCCCCTATCGGCCCTACTCTGTGAGTGACAGGGGGGAGCTCCTCAACCCCCTGATGGGCCCTGCTCTGTGCGTGACAGGAGGCAGCGCCCCAACCCCCTGATTGGCCCTGCTCTGTGCATGACAGGGGTTGGCGCCGCAACCTCCCCATCGACCCTGCCTTGAGTGTGACAGGGGGCGGTGCCCCAACCCCCCAATCGGCCCTACCCTGAGCGTGACTGAGGGTGGCATCGCAACCTCCCAATCCGCCCTGCTCTGTGCATGACAGGGGGCGGCGCCCCAACTCCCCAATCGGCTCTGCTCTGAGCCTGACCAGGGGCTGCACCTAGGGATTGGGCCTGCCCTCTGCCACCCGGGAGCAGGCCTAAGCCAGCAGGGCGTTATCTCCCGAGGAGTCCCAGACTGCGAGAGGGCACAGGCCGGGCTGAGGGACCCCCCCTTCCCCCCCCGAGTGCACAAATTTTTGTGCACCGGGCCTCTAGTCTATATATATATATATAAAAGCCCAAATGGGCCTACTGGTAGCTATGACACACATTGACCACCAGGGGGCAGACACTCAACCCAGGAGCTGCCGAGCTACAATGACTTGGCAACTATGGTTATCGGATTATGCAGCCGGAACCGGAGAGGAGGGAGCCGGATTCCGGGGTGCGTCACCCAAGAACCACCCTCTCGCAATCCAGGACCCCTCGGGGGATGTCGGAGAGCTGGTTTCGGCCTGATCCCTGCAGGCCAGGCTGAGAGACCCCACCAGTACACAAATCCGTGCACCAGGCCTCTAGTGAATCTATAAGTAGATATTTTGTTTAAGGGTGCAAAGTATGACAGGGACAAAATCAGCACATTACAGTTGCTGAGCGCAGTGATGCCTCCTTGTGAAGTGACATCTGAACAAAGGCTTGAAGGAGGTTATCAAGTTAGCAAGGCTTGGAGGGGGGCAGGGGCAGAAGGAGGGGGTTGTTCCTGGCACAGGGAACCGCCAGAGCAGAGATCTGAGTGAGTGTGAGGACACTGCCAGGCTGAGGAGCTCACCCATCCATACACAGGGCAAATCTGAGACCTCACCCTCTAACCACCATGCCATCGGCTCCAGAGAGAAAGGCTCACAGGTGGGGTCTGCGAAGGCTCCAGGTCACAGAGGAGTGGCCACGTGGCTTCCCAGAGTCTGAGAGCTGTTACCACTACAGGAACCTCCTGAAAACCACCTGGGCGCAGGCGCTGCCATGACCACCAGGGGGTGCCATGCGCCCATAAATACCAGCAAAGAAAGCTCAGCCATGGGAGGGCTGCTTGTCCAGCATCAAACCTAAGTATGAGACCCACCCCCAAACCTTTCGCTTAGGCGCAGGGTAAGGCCCAGGACCCCGAGCAGAGAGGCCAGGGTTGGATGTGGGCCGCCTCTGCCCGGCCATGTAACCGAGAGGCAAAGGTCATGGGACCGTGGCCCACCTGGCACCCTATTTCCCCCCTTTACAAAACGTCACTTTCAGCACAGATCTGAACCCTCCTCCCCAAAGGACCACACGGGATCTGAAAACAGGGTATCCAAGATTGAGAGGGCTCCCTGAGCACAATGGGGGACATGGGCACCAGGGGAGAGGCCGAGCAAAACTCAGGAAGGAGACCTCAAAATTCCTCAAAGAGCTTCAGACCCCGACAGGTCTGTAACCCACCCACCAACACCCCTAGAAACAGCTTCCACATGTGAGCCTCCCTTGCCACTGCTTGCAGTAAATATAGAGAAAGCCCCGCCCATACCTTAGAAATAAGGAAACTGAGGCCTAAAGAGGCTTGATTTGCCCAAAGGCACATATTCAGGGTAGCATCACTGGGGACAGGTCTGGGATGCTGCTCACATCCCCTACTGGACTTAGACAGAGAAGGGCCAGGACTGTGCTCAGAGCAACTCTGGCTCTAGAACAACCAGGAAAGCGCTCGCTTACACTGCACAGGGAGGCAGGATGCGAGCAGAGCTCCTCCTGCCCCAGACCAGGGACAGGCCCAGGACAGTTCTCACAGCTGCCACTACACAGACCAAAAACAGCCTGGACACTGCTCACAGCTCCTCCTGGCCCTATATCGACTGGGGCCGGGCCAGGATGTGGCTGGCAGCTCCTATTGGCTTTATACCAAACAGGGCTGAGCCCAGAATACTATTCACAGTTCCTACTGCCTCTACACTGACCAGGGCCAGGACCAGGACTCAGCTCACAGATCCCATTACCCCTATAGTGACACTACTCACCACTCATACTCCGGCTGGCCCTATACCAGTTAGGGACAGTCCCCGGGCACCGCTCACAGCTCCCACTTATGCTACACCAGCCAGGAACCGGCTTGGTGGGAAGGAGTCCTCCAAGGTGCCTTCTCCTGGCTCTTACCCCTCCCATACGGTCCAGCCTCTTCTCTGAGCTGACTATGCACCTAGGGCAGTGGTCGGCAAACTCATTAGTCAACAGAGCCAAATATCAACAGTACAACGATTGAAATTTCTTTTGAGAGCCAAATTTTTTAATATAGGTAGGTACATTGTTATTAACTTAATTAGGGTACTCCTAAGGCTTAGGAAGAGCCACACTCAAGGGGCCAAAGAGCCGCATGTGGCTCGAGAGCCGCAGTTTGCCGACCACAGACCTAGGGGTCTTTCCATTCATGTAGCCCCTCAGAGCCAAGCCCCTGTCCTCTGCCCTCACCCATGTGATTCAGAGCAAGGGCTGAAGCATGTGTTTGCACATCACTGGGAATCCCTTCTGGGCACCCTGCCTACGCTGATCCCCACAATGTGGGGTCAGACGGATGGGTCCTTGCAGGGGGTCGGAGGCAGGTGTGTGTGTGGCGGGGGGGTGTCCAACATGAAGGCGTCCTGAGAACGGGTCTCTGGGAACTGAACCAGGAGATCGGCACTCGCCCAACTCACACCACAAACCCAGCCCAGACCTGCTGTCCCCCGACATGGTCAGCACCCACCAGCCCGCCCTTCACAGACCATGTAGATTGTAAGACCCCCCTGTTAGTAAGGAAGTGACTGGGAAGGGCAGCTCTGGCTCCCAGGCACTGGCGGTGGGATTTCAGGCAACATCACACAGACGGTGATCAGACAGGCCTTATCTGATAGGGGCTTCCGGAACCTGCGGGGCGGCGACAGCATCCCCATGTGCCCTTGGAGCCAGGTCAGGCCACGCCTGCCACACAGGCATCCAGGTGATGTGACCCCAGAGACTATGCTGGACCCTGCGGGGCCTTGTGGGGAGGGACCAAGCAGGATGGGGGCCCCCTGAGCATTTCAGAGGGGGCAGCTGTGCTGCCCTCAGTCTGTCCCTGCCACCCACCACCATGTGCCTCGGTGGTCTCTCCTGGAAAGCGGGCCAATACCTCTGTGGAGCCATTGTGAGGTCCAGAGAGGAATGGTGCCAAGAGCGGCACCTGGGACCGCTGCTGGGAATCTACAGGCCGGGTGCTGGGGAGCTGGCCTCTCCGTGCCTCCCCAGCAGGCCTGGCACTCCTGGTGGTCAGCTGGTTCTCCGCTCAGCAGAACAAGGAATCTCTGCCAGCTTGGTGACTGGCTCACCCCACCGCACACATCCATGACTTTCCATGGCTCCCACTGCCCCATGGCCTCTCCTGTCACCTGGCTCCCTCCCATCCTAGGGCCCTGCCTTGCACATGCCTCCAAGCCTCCAACACGTTCCGGGCCCACAGCTGGTCAGGCTGCCCCACCGGACGGCTGGGGAGTTCGTCACCTGTGTGTGTCCCCTCACTGCCGGCCACAGTGCCGGGGGCACGGGGCACTCTGGAGCACAAGCTAGCAGGGCCGATCCCCATGGTCAGGGTGACGGGGGCTTCATGAAGATGACCCTTCCATGGGGTCTGGGAGGAGGAGGGGACCGCATGCCCAGGTCGGGGCAGAACAGCACAAGCAAAGAGGTGGGAAGAGGGTGGGGAGCGAGCACAGAGCGCGGCACAGGCCCACAGTCCGTCCAGGAACACAAGAGCCACTCCTGATGGAGGCACCAGCTCCCAGACCTCCCGGTGTCCCTCGCCTCCCTCAAGTCCCTCCTGTATGGGGGGCAGAGGCAGGAGGAGCTCTGTAACCCACGCAGCTCCAGGACGCCCAGCCTACCCCACCCCTGTGTGCTCAGTTCCCATCTGGGCCTCAAGCGGGTGGGATTCACAGGGGGGCTCCACGCTAGGGCCCAAGGGTGTGGGGGAGGGGCAGGCCCAGGCGGACAAAGAGTCTGGACGGGGAGGGCACAGCGCCCGCCCAGAGGAGACAGTGGCTCAGTGTCCAGCCTCCCCCAGGCGTACAGTGGGCTCTTGTTCCCAGACGGCCCCTCATGGTGGAAATCCCAACAGCATCTCCGCTGCACTGACCCCTCGGTGCAGGGAGAAACCACAGTCCAGGGGCGGCCGGCCTGCCTGGGTCACACAGCATCTGAGTCACTCTGGCAACATCCATGGCTGCCCACCCGGCCCAGCCCAGCAGGAGACACCCAAAGGGGCATCTGGAAGTGAAGCAAGGATTGCTGACAAAGCAAGTGCCAACGGTGGGGACCCAACCCAGCAGGGGTGGGGGCACAAAACCACACTGCACCTCAGGGCGCTGCACCCGAGGCACTTCGAACAGCCCAGGACGAGGGTGGGCAAGAGATGAGGCTGAGGGACAGGGCCCCACAGAGTCACACGACCTCGGGGGCTGCTTTAAGCGGCAGCGAGAGGGGTGGGAGCTGCTGCAGCCATCCGGGCAGAGGGCGGGTGGGGTGCAGGGGCGGGTCCCACCAACCCAGGTTCCTGCTGTGGGGCTGACTAGGGATCCTTTGGGCTGGCACCGTGCAGGGAGCAGGAGGAGCCAGGGAGCAGGAGCCAGTGCAGGGCGGCAGGGCCCACAGCGCTTGAGCACAGAGGACCTGCTCAAGGAGCAGAAAGGCTGGCCATGCCTGCCGGCTCCGGCTCCGGCTCCGGCTCCGGCTCCAGCTCCGGGGGTGAAACCTGAGCAAGGGGAGAGCCCAGGGATCAGAGGGCCCAGAGCCTGGCCATGAGCAGGAGCCACTGGGGGAACCCGGGACAGAACCCTTCAGAGATGCCATTTGGGAAGGTTGTGGCCAAGAGGCAGGAGGAGACTGGGAGAGGTTCTGGCCTGCTCAGGCCTGGCCGGCGGCCACAGCGGATGTGAAGCTGGCTCCTTAGGTGTGAGCAGCAGCCACCACTGCACTGGGGCCTTCCCCGCACGCTCGCAGGACGATGCTGGCAGAGGGCGCTGAAGGCCAAGTGGATGGCCCGGCCCCGGGACCAGACCTGCCAAGCCTGGGCTCCCTGTCCTGCCCGGCCCCAGGGAACCGCCCACCACTGAGGTCAGCTGGAGCAATGGCCCCACCCCGGGACACTTGCCCCAACGTGTCCCCAGCTCACCTGAGCACAGTCCCAGGAGAAGCGGAGAAGCCAGCTCCTCCAACCGCCCCACGGGAGCCCTGATCTCTGACCCCGTCTTCTGTTTGACCCCGACCCAGCTCTCCCTGGGGAGCGGGGATCACAGCTGTCGGGCAGCCTGGAGTCCAGTCCTTCTCCACCACGTGCTACTGTGAGGCAAAGTGGGGGTCACCTGTCTGAGCTTCCCCTATTGGGAAGGATATGGGCCAGGACCAACCCTCCCAGTTACCCCTCTACCTTTCTTGGAAGAAATGAGGTTCAGGGGGGAGCAGGTAGGCCTGAGACCTGGCCAATAGCCTGCATGGTGCCCTCATCCCGTCAGAAGGAGGACACGTCAAACCCTGCCTGCCCATGTCACCCGCCCCTTCTGTCACCCCAGAGGGGCATGCGGAGGGCCAACAACGGAACAAGAGTCTTCCTGCTGTAGGGGGCCCTGCAGGGGCAGGACCTGACCTGGGAGGTGGTAACAGGGAGGAAAGGGAGCACTAGCCCCGGGGGGGAGGTCCTGTCCAAGGCCCAGCAGGCACCTATGGCCCAGGGGTTACCAATGCCAGGATCAAGCTTCTAACCCCGCTGGGTCTGACGGAAGCAGATATCACCCGGGGCTGGGGAGCACTGAGGCTCAGAGGGGTCAAAGGTCCCACCCCCGCATGCCGCCGTCAGCAAGGGGGTCGGGGCAGGGACACAGCTATAGCAGATTCCGGGCGTGACAATCTGGGGTCTAACTGGATCTCAGGAGTTGAGTGACATCAGCCCCTCAAACTGCAGGGAAGAGGTCCAGATCCCAGCAACACGTCTGGTCACCAGGAAGAGCCCCCAGCAGTGCCCCTGACTGAGCACACAGTACTCCCTGGTGCCCAGACACCGTCAGGGCTTAGCAACACCCTCCCAGCACACACGGCTGCTGGACAGTGCTGGAGAGGCCCCACGAGGGGAAACCGAGTCCCTGAAGTCTGTTATCAGAGCAGAAATGGCTTCAGTCAGCACTATCCTGACACACCTGCTTCAGACCAAAGATCCTTGACCAACCAACTGAGTTATCACAGGCCTTGGGAGGTCACCTGTGTCCATCTTACAGATGAGGACACTGAGGCTCAGAGAGGCCAGTCACTGCCCAGTGCTGGTGCCCAGGGCTCCGGCAGCCTCAAAGGGGGTTTAAAGCCGTGGGCCCTGCCACCCCGGGAGCTGTGTGCCTGCCTCGCTGGCCCTGGCCACACCCCCAGGTAAGGGGCCGGCCTCAGGATTCCTCAGGGTGTGCAGGGCTGTCAGGCCCCCCTGGGCCCTCACTCCACCTTCTGCAACCCAGAGCATCTTAGTTCAGGGAGGAGGAAGTCGCCCGCAAACACACCCAACCCAGAAAGCAGGCAGGAGCCGAGGAATCCGATCCTCGGACAGAAAGTTGATCCTGTTACAGGCACCAGAGTGGGGAAACCGGAGCTGGTACGGAGGAGCCCCTCACATCCGGGGAGAGCAGCAACGGGGTGGCAGGAGGGGGTACCCTGAGCAGCAGTTGGAGCTGAGAAGACCCTAAGAGGGCCCCAAAAGGCAGGGAGCCCTGGGTGATTCCCTCCGAACCAAGGGTGCCCCTGGAATGCATGCTCCCCAGGATGGAAGCTTGTCTGGCCAGCACACTAAGGCGGGGCGAGGAGTGAGGGTCCAGTGCTGCTGGCCCTGGTCAGCCCGTCTGAGCAGTGGGTGGCCCATCAGCCCCTGGAGCTGCTTAAAGGCACTGGGAAGGGGCCTGGGGCCTGACACCTCCAATCTGGGGCCACTTGACTCGTGTAACCCCCTATCGGCCCCTGTCGGGTTCTCCGGGAAAAGGACCCGGATTGCCCAGAACAATTCCTGGTGGCGGGGGCTCAGCCTCAGGAACCTCTTGGGCCCCAGCCAGCCGCTGGGCTCCCCGGCTTCCTCTCCATCTCTGGGTGGGGGTAGGGGGCCGAGGCTAGTTCCATGGGGTGGAAGGAGCCCAGCCTATAGCTGAGCCAAACCTGAAAAGCCAGTTTCATCCTGAATCTTCTCTGCCAGGAAGTCCCAAGATGGGGGGGGAGGGGGGGAATGGGGGCCTTTCCTAGCACAGAGCTAGAGGGCCTCCTGACCCAGGCCCCGCCCACCCAGACACACACACATGCACACAGCCCGGAGCTGTGCACACATAAGGAACTCTGGTCAAGGCATCTGGGCCTTGGACAGGCATGGCTGGGGGCCCCCTGCCCATTCCCCACAGACATGTCCCCAGCAGGTCCGACAGCCAGCCCCCACCCCCTGCCCTTAGGAGCTGGGGTCCCTCCATCTCCCCAAGTCCCCAGCCAAGAGAAGGCCTGCTTCAAGGCACCGTGCAGTGGCCTCCGGCTCAGCCCTGGCTACTCCTCTTGGCCGCGGAGCACCGGTAGGGGTGTCTTTGGGAGCAGCTGCCATAGCCCTGCAGTTTCCGTGTTTACTGATGGGGGAGACGGGGGCCAGTCCCCACCTTCCCTCGCTCCACAGCTTCTGCGATTCCCATCCCCGGGGAGCACAGCTGGGGCGGGGATGATCCCAAGAAGTTCCACCCTCTGCGCTGGAGTTTCAGCTTGGGAGACACCACCCACCGGTGGTGGCCGGGAAGGAGAACGTAAGGGGGGAGGGTACAGCTCAGAGGAGCCTGGAGACCAGCCCGACTCGGAGCCCTCCCGCTCCCGGGACCCTCAGCTGTTGGGCGGGGGCTGGAGCCGCGCTGTCCGGCCTGGTCAGCCCGCTGGGACGTGCTAATCCGGCCACGGGCTATTTTTGCGTGCGCCGGGCTTGGAATCCAGGGCTGGGCCGCCTCCGCGGGCGGCTCAGGGAACTCCGGGAAGGAAAGTTCGGGCGCCTCGGGTGGGCACTGGCCCGAACCCCGGACCCGGGCCCGATCTGCACCCCGAAAGCGACCGGGCTCCGGCCGCTTCGAGCGGCTCCGGCCGCAGCGTGCCGAGCACCGGCCGGCGCGCAGCGGATGCAGCCCCGGAACCCGCCCGGCCCGGGCGCCCGGCGCCTCCCCGGCGCGCTCACTCACCGCCGCCGCCGGCACCCGGGGTCCTGGGGGTCCTGAGAGCCTCGGGGAGGGGCTGCCACCGCCGGCCGGGAGGGCTCCCGCGCCGAGTCCCCGCCCGCGCGCCCGCCCGCCCGTCCGGCCGGCCCGCCCGCCGGGAATGCCAGGGAGCGAGGGGCGTGCGCGCCGGGGGCGGGCCGGCCGAAGGGGGCGGCCTCACTGACTCAGGGCTCAGGAATGCGCACGGCCCGCCCGGCCCGGGCCGAGCCACCTCCTCCGGGAAGGCGACTGAGCTCTGCTCTCCCGGTGTCGGGCTGCGGGTGCACCTGTGGCCGGGGGTCGTGGGCGCCGCAGCTATGGAGACAGGACCTGGTGGCCCAGCTAGATGGAGCCTGATGGTCAACCACAGACCTCGGCTTCTCAGCCTCCCCCTCACTCCAGAGTGACCGCTGACCCTATCCTGCCTAGACCTGTGCTCGAGAAGGGGGGGGAGGGGGGACCAGTGTCCCTGGATGTCCTATAAACCAACCAGGAACCGCCCCCAAGGCACACACTGACAATCCCTTACCTACACTCCCCCAGGCCCACGTGAGCGCTCACACTGGCTCTGCACACGTTCACACTCACACACCCCCGCTCATGTATTCATGCACTTACACAGCCATGCTCGCCTATTCATTCATCCACACACACCTGTTTACACACTCGCATACACACACCTACTCCTGCACACAACATACACTGTCATGCCCACTCTGACATTTACACGTGTGCACATGCCACATCAGACAATTCCATTCCTGTGTTTACACACCCATGCACACCCACACTCACTGCAGGCAGGAGCAGAGCAGCACCCCTTCCCCAGGCCGAGGTGCTCCCCACCCGGAAAACCTGCTCTCCCAACAGGCTCTCCCGGCCGGCCTGGCCTGCGCCGAAAACCCTCCCAGCAGAGGCAGCGGCACCGTGTCTGGCGTCCACTCTGTGCCCTTCCCTTTCAGAGCTCACCAGCCGCCCTGGTGGGCTCATCCCTGCACCCTCTGAGTGGGCTCCCAGGCTAAGTCTGCTGGTGGGAATTTCCCAGCATTCCTCTCTCCTGACATTGAAGGAGTCTGTGCCTCCTAGTCACCCAAAGACCAGGCAATGGGGGAGGGGTGCCAATGGCCGGGTGTAAGCGGGAGCTGTGAGTGGTGGAGGGGTGCGGACTCCCCCGGATGGTTGGTACAATGGTCTCCCTCTTTTCCTCAGAGAAAACAAAACTGGGGCCACCAGAGGTCAGAATACCTTGGGCACATAAGGCCCCGCCCCTCAAGCCTCAGAGGCCCCACAGATGTGTCCTCGGGCCCCTTGCTGGTCTGGGACCAGGGGGCACGCTCCCTCTCTGTGCCTGACGTCTGCCTGCACACATCAAGCTGGTCCGTGGCTACACAGAAAATAAAGTTGACGATGGGAGGTAGCAGCCAACTTACAGGTTGGATCGCAGCCTGGGCAAGGGACAGAACCCTCTGATTGCACCCTCGCCCATACCATGGGACAGAGCGGTGGCTGCACCTTCCGGGTCCTCTATAAACACGGGCATATCGGCATGATTCTCAGCTACAGGGCCACAGTGAGAGCGCCGGAGGGGCTGGAGGGGACGCCTTCACAAGTGGAGGGAGGCGGCTACGGGTGCATTGGGGACACAAGGCAAGAAGGAGGCTGCCCAGTGGTGATGCCCACGGCTCCTGCGGCCACACACGTCAGCCCTCCCTTGCCAGGCTCTCAGCCAGACAGGACGGTCTCTCCATGCCCAGCATTCTTGACCCCTGCCAGGGATAAACAGGCCCTGCCCACCAGACTGGGCTGGCAGAGTATGCGGCAGTGCCCTCCTGGAGTCCAGGGCCTGGGCTTAGCTCCAAAGCATGTCATGGCTGGGCACCCAGTCCTGGCAGGTCCCTTCCCGCGGTGGATGCTGAGGGTGCCACCCAGGCCCGCTTCATGACCCAGACATTCGCCCGCAGCTGCCGGGAGCGCCAGATCTCGCTGGATCACAGCGGAGAACCCCCTGAGGAGCACCCTCTACGCTCCCTCCCCAGAGAAGGTGACAGGTAAATGGCCTCCCACATTCGGGTGACCTCCGACGGGTCCCTCCCTCCCCAAGCTCCAGTGGATCCACAGCAGCCTCTGTTGCAGACCCTTGCTCCTCACAGGTGTTGCTCCCAAGGCAGGCCCCGGAATATTCTGGAAGGCAAACTCAGGAGTCCCAGGGTCTCTGCTCACCCCGGCCTCCTGAGCAGGGACCCTGGCATCTGGATAGTGTGAACAGAGAAGGGTCAACACATGTGTGCTCAGGCCTGGACCTAGTCCACACGGACACGCGTATGCACACGCATCTGCTCTGCCTCACTCTGCCCCACTGCCTTGTGCCCCGGTGGAGGAGCCCCTATGTGGAAACCCTGCTCCCCGGGCTTCCAGTCCCTCTCCAGCCAGCCCTGGAGAGACGGAAATCAGCTGCAACTGCCAAGCACAGGGGTGGGCAAACTTTTTGACTCGAGGGCCACAATGGGTTCTTAAACTGGACCAGAGGGCCGGAACAAAAGCATGGATGGAGTGTTTGTGTGAACTAATATAAATTCAAAGTAAACATCATTACATAAAAGGGTATGGTCTTTTTTTTTTTTAGTTTTATTCATTTCAAACTGGCCGGATCCGGCCCGCGGGCCATAGTTTGCCCACGCTGGCCTAGCACGTGGGTGGGTGACTAGGATGTTGTGTCTGCGCCCTCCCCAGCCCCGCCCCATGGGTGTGTACTTGACTCTGGGACCTGAGTGGTTGGGAGCCCTGACCAGGAGGAGGAGTCCCTGCCAGCCACTCTGGAATCCTCAGCTCAGCAGGCCAGTCCCTGGGCTGGGAGGTGGGGGGCTGCGGGGGCCTGGAGGATCGTGGGACCAACCCCTGGCTATTTGGGGAGGTGGCCGAAATGGGCCAGGCCAGCCAGGGGCCTGAAGTCAGTAGCTATTTCTGAGGCAGCTGCCCCTCCCTGTGTCTCAGGGGATGGCGAGGGGTCCAGTGAGTACCTGGGCCCAGGGCCCAGCTGCACTGGCAGCACAGCCCAGGGAGGGAGGCTGCAGCCCACACACACCTCCTGCAACTGCCCTCCCTGCCCAATGGCCTCTGACACCCCCACCCTCCGAGGGGACAGCGGCCGTGCATCCCTACCTTAGAGAGGACACAGCCGGTGCGGGGCTGGCGCTCTGGCCTCTGTGCTGATAGAGCGGCTTATCCTTTCTCTCAAGGCTCTGGTGGCTGGTGGGCCCTCCACAGGCCATGAGCTGGCCCAGCAGGGCACAGAGCTCCCCCCAGCACTGGTCCCTTTGAGAATATTGAGGATGTCCTCACCTCCAACTTCCACTGACATCCTCCCACATGCCTCTCCCAGCCCCGCTCAGGGCACACTGGGGACAGAGCAGGCCCCAGGTCCCTCCTCTGCCTAGCTCCACCTTCTCTCCCTCCCAGCCCGCCTGTCCTGCAGGCCACAGCGGGAATGCTTAACCCACCACTTCCAGCCTGCGGTGGGGCCTCAGACCACAAACCAGGAAGCGGGGGGGGGGGGGGGGGGCGGGAGGAGGAGCCCCCCTTGCAGAGGTTGCGCAAGCCCCTGCCGAAACATCTGGAGAAGTGGGTTGCTGGCACTGGCCCTGCCTCTTCCTCCTCCTGGGAGCCAGGGCTGCTCTCTAAGCCTCTCTTTCCTCATCCTCAAGTAGGGATCAGACACCCCCTGGGAATGTGCGGACTCCCAGGGTTTCTGCAATGACCATGCACCACTTGTGAAATAAGAATAAAAATGAATGCCCTCGCCAGGGGATGAAGCCCAATTGAGATCTTAGATTCCCTCCCAAAGTGAGGAAGAAGGTGCAGGGGGGGGGGGGGGGAGGAAGGGAGGGAGGGAGGGAGGAAGGGAGGAAGGGGTCTGGGCACACAGGGCTGGAAGGGGCGTCATTGTTTAGACAGAATGGCTGCGGGGATGGAGGAGGAAGAACGGGTGGGCGTCACATCCAGGCGGCCAGGCAAGCGGGGCCTACGAGGCGTTGCCCACCCCCGGAAGCAGCTCCAGTGCCACAAGCCGCTGGGTGGTTTCCAGCGGGCTGGAAGCTGCTGCCCCTCCCTCCCCAGGAAGTCCTGCTTGGGGCCCTGGGACGAGAGAGGGAGGCTGGAGGGCTGGAGTTCAGCCCTGGGCTGGTCAGCGGAGAAGGAACCGTTGGAGACCAGGGTCCTCCCAACTGGACTTGCCCTGAAATCAGGTTCCTCGCTCATCTTAGGGCCCCAGTGGCATGATTCATCCAGCACCCCCCACCCCCACCCCCTCTGACATTATCCTATGCCAGTTGCTCTCCCAGGCCCCAGGGGTACGCCCTCGCAGGGCCAGGGCTTTCCCAGGACAGAGGTCGGTTGTGTGGGGTTGGGACTGTGCCTGCCAACGCAGAGGGGTCCTGAAGACCCAGGGAAACCCCAGCGTGAGGGGGCGGGGAGGCTCTGTGGGGTGTTAGTGCTACCGATGTGCCCTCTCTCCCCAGGGGGACTCCCCCAGAACAATCCTAAGCGGACAGCGACTACCCCTGGGCCAGGCACGGCTGCTCTCCCCAGATTCCCTTGCCCCTGCCCCTGTCCCTTGGGGCACAAATCCGACTGGAGAGGTAACAGGCTGGGTGGGCAGCTGGTGCTGGGAGTGTGAAGAGGCATCGGGAGTGGAGGGCAGCAGGGCTCCCCATTCTGCCCCTAGCTGCACGGTGGGTCCCCAGGGCCCTAGCCCAGGCCTCGGCCTGGTGGAGGCTGGCCGTGCTCCAGGAGGCCCCCTTCAGGGCGGGCGGGCTCCCCTCCGCATCCTCGCGGCGGGAGGGGTCGGGACTCCACCTCAGAGACAGAATCCCCAGACGTGAGGACCCTGGCGCGGGCTTCCTGGGAGGCTGTCCACCCAAAGGACTCCCTGCGAAGGCGGGGCCCAAGGACCCGGTCCCCCACAAACCCGCCCCCGTGACCTCCACGTGCACCCCCACCGTCTGCAGGCCGCTTCTCCAAAGCACTGCAGCTCCAACAGGGGCCCCTCGAGGGCCCAGGCAAGGCTCAGGACGGACCAGTCCCCTGGGCGGCACCACCAGCGGCTGGTGGGGGAGCGGAGGGCACGCGGGGCGGAGGCAGGTCGCGGGAGCGGCGGGTCTCCCCCTGCTCGCCCCGCACAGCCCCAGCGCCCCCGGGCCCGCGTCCAGGACGGCGGTGAGGCGCGCGGCCAGGGGATCTCCCGGAGCCCGGGTGCCGCGGAGCCACCTCGGTGTGGCCCCGCCCGGCCCGTCCTGCGGGGCGGAGTCGGCGCCCGCCCCCAGGCCGCCCTCCCGGGCTTCCGCCCTCCTCTGCGCAGGCGCCGGCCCCACGCCGGCCGGGCGGGGCTTCCGGGGGTGGCTGCGGGGTGCGCTCCGCAGGGGGCTGGCGGGTCCCGCAGGAGTCCTGGCCCGGCCGCGGGATGCCCGTGCGGAGCGGGACCCAGGTGAGTGCGCGCCCCGGGGAGCGCGCTTCTGGTCCACGCACGGCCGAGGACGCACATCCCACCCGGAGTCGCACAGTCCGCGGAAAACCAGTAACGGGCGCCCGGCGGCCTCCCCCGGGCCTGCGGTTCCTAGGCGGGCGCCTGCCGGCGGGGTCGGGCTCCTGGCCGAGCTCCATTTGCCAGAAAAGAAGTCGAGGCCCGGCCCGAGGTCTCCAGGGAGATCTGGGAAGGGACCCCAACACCGGTTGGATGCTGGGCACCGGGGCCCGGCTCAGATGCCCCTGCCCAGGAGCAGCCTGCCTGGCGCAGCAGTCCGCCCGGCCCCGTGTCTGTCACAGCCGATCGACGCGCTCCGTCTGAGCCCAGGTTTTGATGGCGGGCTGGCGGGTCCCTTGGAGACCCGCACCCAGGCCAGGCCCGCTCAGCTGGCAAGAATCTCATCCCCAGGCGTTGCCCGGAGGTATCCCTCGTGGACAGGGTCCCTCCCTCGTTGAGTGCTTGCTGTACGCCAGCCAAGTGCTTCCGGCTTCTCGTTATTTTCAGGGCAGGTGTGTCTGGTTCCCTTACCGTAGACGAGGAAACAGGAGCATGGATACCTCGGGTCATTTTCTGGAGCTTCTCACCCAGGGAACCCTCATTTCCAACCAGGGCCGGGCGGTGCGTGTGAGGCACCCGGGTGCAGGGTCTGAGACCCCACTCTCCCTGGGGTGCAACAGCAGGGTCACCGGGTTCCTCAGCCCTCGGGTTAAACAGCCTGCATCACCATCACCACGAAGGCCTGAGGCAGTTTCAAACCCTAGGTCGGTGATGGGGAAGGTGAGGCCTCGGTCCCTGGACAGCCAGTATGAGTCCCCCACCCCCCAGGGTGGGCCGAGTGCCATGGGGCAGGCCAGGGGCCAGACTCAGGGTGAGAGCAGGGGCATCAGCGCCCCAGAGTCTGAGCCCCTGGTGGGGATTGGCAGATGGGCCGGGCTGCAAAGACGGTCACGTCAGCGTCCATTCTCAGCAGACTGGCGGCCTCCACTTGACATGGGACATCAGCACTTATGTTAAAAATAATGGGTCTGTCACATGCTAGGGAGACTGGTCCTGCTGAAGAGCAGCCCTTGAGGGGGTGTTCGCAGGCCCTGCTGCCCACCTGCTCCGTCCTCTCCCCCGCCCTTGGGAGATCGGCCGTTCCTGGAACAGCCAGGCTGTGTGCTCGGGCTTCCTTGGTGGGAGCGGGGTCGTTGTGGCAGGAAGGAGGCAGAGAGTGGGCAGGTCTCGGCAGAGCCTCCTCGTCCCTCAGGAGACCTCGCCTTTGCCCTGCTTGTTCTGACATCCTGGGTCATGAGGCAGAGGACAACTGGGGACTCACTGGGGGGGTGGGGGGGAGTCATGAGCTTGGAGTGCGGCCAAGCAGGTGGTCAGCCTGGTGTCCACCCACCCGTGTGTGTCAGACCTTCTACCAGGGGTCCTCAAACTTTTTATTTTTTTTATTTTTTATTTTTTTGTATTCTCTCATTTAACCTCAAACTTTTTAAACAGGGGGCCAGTTCACTGTCCCTCAGACCGTTGGAGGGCCGGACTATAGTTTAAAAAAAAACTATGAACAAATTCCTATGCACACTGCACATATCTTATTTTGAAGTAAAAAAACAAAACAGGAACAACTACAATACTTGTATTTGCATGTGGCCCGCGGGCCGTAGTTTGAGGACCCCTGTTCTAGGCCATGGTCGGCAAACTGCGGCTCTCGAGCCACATGCGGCTCTTTGGCCCCTTCAGTGTGGCTCTTCCTAAGCCTTAGGAGTACCCTAATTAAGTTAATAACAATGTACCTACCTGTATAGTTTAAGTTTAAAAAATTTGGCTCTCAAAAGAAATTTCAATCGTTGTACTGTTGATATTTGGCTCTGTTGACTAATGAGTTTGCCAACCACTGGACTAGGCCATTCTGAGGTGGGGTTGGGCACAGTGAATGTGTCAGCTGGTGGGGGGTGGGGGGGGGTGTTGGATGACACAGTCCATTCCCCACCAAATTCCTGGTTAAGGTCTGAAGGGTTCCAAAAGCAAGCTCGGAATTCATTCGGGATCCACAGGATAAATGGGAGTCAGAGGATCCCAGCCCCCTGTGCCAGCCGCGGGTGCCCATGTCCCCTCCCTGGGCCTGCAGCCCTTTGCCAGAGTTGCACATGTCCTGCACGTGGCGGGTGTGTGAAGCAGTGGTCACCCTGGCCCTGTCTCTGCTGCCGCCAGCCTTTCCTCACATGCACGCTTTCCCCCAGGCCTCCCGGGACCCTCCTGAGCCAGGCCCTGAGCCCATCGGGCCGGGCATTCTGTTCTGTTTGCACAACACGGTTGCCCTCATTTTGCAGATGAGGAAACTGAGGCAGGCAGTGAAATACGGCCCTGAAGCTGCAAGTCCTCTGCCCGCTCCTAATTCAGACGCTTTATTTTGTTCTTTCCTGTAACAGCTTTCCCGCAAACTGGGGCTAAAAAAGCAGCGGCTTCTGGGGGCAGAGCAGCATCAGAGCACACCAGATGGAACCCCGACACCCTCCCCCAAGGAGCCCCGTCTCGCTCTGCCCAACGCCCTGGGTCCCCAGCGCAGTATCTATTTCTCAAGCCCAAGAGACCCCCCTGCTCGCCTGGGACTAGACTTCTTCGACCAGCCTGCTGTCCCCCTGGCCCGGGCGTTTCTGGGACAGGTAATGTCGACGTAGTGGCCATCGCCATGCAGCGTCTGTGGGCACCAGACCTCTCGCCACCGGGCCGGCGTCCCTGACATGGCCCTGCTGGTCCTCACGCAGTCAGCGCTTAGCCCGCACTGGGAGCTGCGCCTCAGTCATCTGGGAGGGGGTGGGTGCGGAGCCAGTGGGAGGAATGCTGAGATTGTGAGGACACTGGCCTCCACCTGGTATTGTCCTCAGGCCAGGTTTCTTTCAAGTGCTGGCCCCGGTGTGTGTCTGTGGGGGGCTGACTTTGTCCCCCCCGTCTCCTGACACAGCGCCCCTCTGTAGCTTGTCTGTCTGTGTAGTAGTGAGAGCTTTCAGCCACATGAGCGCAGTGGCCATGGCCTACGGACTGCCCAGTGGCAGGATTGCCTTGACACACAGCTTCCTGCTCACCACAGCAGCTCACAGTGCGACTGCTGGCTCCCCGCGACCCCTGTAGCTCAGAGCAGGCTCAGGGTCTAGACTGGAAGCAGGGGTGGCACAGGGCCCACGTGCCAGCAGCAGCAGAGTTTGGGCCACGTCTGCCTGGAGCACCATCGGGGTGCTGTTCCTGGCTCTCTGGTCCTCTTCGTGCTCCCATGAGACTGCCTTTCGGTTACAGTGGCCAAGTGGCTCCGTTTCTGTGGCGAATAGAAAAAGGCAGCGGGCGCTGGGTGCTGAAAGGACACATCCTGCAGTGTGAGCTAGCGGAGTGTAACCTAAAGTAGGGCTCCGTGGTTAAGGGCCAGACCTTTCAGCTGCAGGGCCAAAGGGTCCTTCTCAAAGAACCCTGCGTAACGAGGGTTTATGCTCTCACATACCGTGGCTCCTGGGGCAGAGGAGGCCCTGCATCAGGTCAAGGCCTCAGGGCCTCAGCGTGTCAGCTTCCCTTAGGCCCCCATCATGCCCGCCCGAGCCCGAGGGTAGAGAGGGCGGTCTCCAGCGGAGGAGGGTTTCGCACTGTGTGCTTGTGGCCAGGGAGGACAGCCTCTTACAGCCTCCCAGTGGATGTCCTTGCAGACCACTAGGCCAGGCTCGGGTCACCCCTCTACAGGTCACTGCAAGGAGCAATGAGTTGCCATGACACCCAGACCACCCTCAAGTCGCCCTCTTGTCTGAGGTGTTGCCTCCACCAGCAAGGAGATGTGTTTGTAATGGGCATGGGAGGCAACCAACATCCACTATCTGGAAATGTTATCAGAATGAAATTCAGAGCGGAAAATTCAAATGAAAAAACCACAGTGAGAAAAGAGCGGTGAGACGCTCCCCTCCCAAGGGCAGGCACCCCGCTGGCCTCTGGAGGTGTGGAAAGGGGGAGCGAGGCCCATGGAGCAACGCCCCCTTGCTGCCCTGGGAGGATGGAAGTGAGGCCTCATCTGAGATGGAATGGGACTTCCTCTTCGTCCTGGAGATGGGCTCCCAGGGGAGGCATCGACCCCCTTCTTTCCTCCTCTGTCTCAGGAAGGCCTCCTCCAACACTACCCCAGGGTGTCCAGCTTCAGCGCTCGCCTCCGTCCCATGACCCGGATCCCGGCCGCACACACACTGGGCTCCCTGGGCTAAGGCAGGGGTGGCCTGGCTGTCCAACTGACTGCTCTGGCCCAAGGACAAGGCCGGTGCTGGGCACGTCCCTGGGGAGGTGGCTGCCCCCAAACCCCCACTGTGAGCCCTGGTTGAGTCAGGCCTGGAGCTTTGGACACGGCCACACTGTGCTGTGCAGAAACAGTCCCCTCCATAGGGCAGAAGGGCCCCAGCTGGGGAGCATGGACTGCGCATGCTCAGCACTCCACAGGTCTGGCTCCCCTGGGCGGCTCTCCTAGGTGCTCCGCTGGCCTGAGAGCACCCGCTGCCCCCCACTTGTCCCCCCCTCCCGTGAGAATCCCTGGCAACTGCCCCTGTCCTCGGCTGGCCCCTCCTGGCCCCACCCCTGCCCAGGGCACTGTCCAAGACAACTGCAGCCAGGCTCATCTTCCTGGCCCACTGCCCACACTGACCCCATTCCTTGTGGAGCTGGCTACGCCCAGGCCATGGTTCGGCCAGGAGCACGGTGGGCAGCCAGTCCTGCTGCTCAGAAAGGCCTTTCAGCTGGTGGCAGGAGCTGAGCGTGACAGTACTTGGTGTTTAGTCCACAGGCAGCCATGGTGGGGCAACACTGGGGTGTCCTCCATGCTGCCCTGCCCCAGCCTAAGCATGTAAGTTCAGGGGGACCCTGGGGAGGAGGAGGCAGTGTGATGGGGGGCCTGAGAGGACATGGAGTGGGTGAATTCACTAGTGTTGGTTTGCAGCCCAGCCAAGGCCAGAGCTTGAAATGGCTGCAACCTATGGACAAGACACTCAGTGAACAAGGTCTGTTGTCTAGAGGTCCGCCAAGACAGAGGGACATTGGAGGGAAACTGGCTGGCCCTGGTGTGCCCAGAGCTAGGGAGGTGCAGTCCAGGCTGTGGACTGTCAGGTAGAGGGAACCACCCTTCATGTCCTGAGCTGACACTGGTACCCACAGGTCTTGGTCCGGCGACTCGACAATGGCACAGAGCTCCGTGGCCGCATTGTTGAGACTGAGGCATATTTGGGGCCCGAGGATGAAGCTGCCCACTCGAGGGGCGGCCAGCAGACCCCCCGCAACCGCGGCATGTTCATGAAGCCGGGGACCCTGTATGTGTACTTCATCTATGGCATGTACTTCTGCATGAATGTCTCCAGCCAAGGTGAGCAGTGCTGGGGCTGGAGCAGGAGGCCTGGACACAGCCCCCTGAGCTGGCAGCTGGCAGCTGGCAGACCCCTGGGAAGACCAGGGGAGGGCAGGTGTTTGAGCAAGGAGGTGCCATTGCTGGGCTAGGTCAGGGTTCAGGAGCTCTGGCCGTGGTCACAGGGTGGTCAGAGAGGCTGGGGACCCCCATGAAATAGAGGTCATGGGTTAACCCAAACACACAACACACAGGTTCCATGAGGCCACCGCTGGCTCCAGAGCTGCGACGTGGTGTCACCAACAGGCCAGGGTAGACTCAGGAGGGGCTGGCTGTGGGAAAAGGAGGGTGGAATCTATTTGAGTTGAGCAGGGCTCTGGCAGGAGCCTTGCCAGGCGGCCAGTTACAGGGCCTGAATCGGTTCTCAACCGGGGATGATTCTGCCCCCCCTGGAGGAACATTAGGCGTTGTCTGCAGGCATTTTGGGTCTTCACGGCTGGTGGGTTGGTGCTGAACAGCTCACAATGCACAGGAGAATCACCAAAAACTGTTCGCCCCAATGTCGGTGCCACGGGGGGAGATGCTGGACTAGGCTCCCAGAACCCACTCAGCTCATGGGGCCTGTCCGGGGGGCCTCTGTGCTTTGGGAGCAGGTGGCTTTGCTTTCTGGGTGGTCTGTGCTCGAAAGACAGAGCCCACAGCACCATCTCATCAGAGCCACTCTGACAGGAGCAGGGTCTGCCCAGCCCACGCTGGCTTCCAGTCCCCGCGTCTGCCTGCCAAGCCTGATGCTGGTCCCAAGAAGAGCGGATGCTTGAGGAGGTCCGTGGGGACGGGTTTGCTGTGCTGTAAGTCAGACACATTTGTTGAATGATTCCAGGGGCGTGGGAGCTGTGAGTGCCTAGGGCAGCTGGGGGTGTTCGTTACCAGAGCTGCAAGGGCATGAGGACTGGATAACCGGCTGGCCCTGTGCCTGGCACAAAAAGGGTGTTGATGGAAACAGTGGCTGGACATCAGGATGGCGGGGAGCACTCCCAGGGCCATTTCCCTCTGGAGCTTATTTTGGTCGCCATGTGAGGTGGGACTGAACTCAATAAGGAGGGAGACTGAGTCCAGAGGAGTCTGGGGCTGTGGTCAGCAAGGCAGGGAGGAGCCAGGGCTTCTGAGGGTGGGCAGGGCAGATGTGGGAGGTGGCGTTATTACTTTCTGGACACATGACCAACATGCCCCAGGAACACCTAGTTCAGGGGAGCAGCAAACCACATGGGTACAGAGTCAGTGCCAAAGGTTATCCAGATGCATCAAGGGCGAGGGGGCCAAGGTCGAGCTCCATGCCTGCCTCCCCTCAGGGTGGACTCAGTGCAGAGATGACCAGGGGAGCAGTTGGTGGGGGGTGGGAGGGGCGTTGCCAAGGCCAACAGGTGGTGCCGGTGGAGTAGAGCTGAGACTGGAGACTCTGTGGGAAGGAGTTAAGATGTTCTGGTTCTGTCAGGGTGCAGGATTCAGGTGTGTTCCAGGAGAGTGGGCATGGGATCGAGGGGGTAGGCTGCTCCTGCAGCCCATTTGGGAGGCAAGAGAGTGAGGCACGTGCTACACCTACAGCAGCTCGGCATGGACACAGAGGAAGCCCTGAGGCTGGTGGGCTAGGCAGGGCCTAGCAATTAGAGGGACTGGAACTTCAAGTCTTTGCTTGCCCTTAGTATATCTTTTTCTTTTTTCTTTTTTGTTCATCCTCACCCAAGGATCAAATTTTCCATTGATTTTTAGAGAGAGTGGCAGGAAGGAGGACAGAGAAAGAGAAACATCGATGTGAGAGACATTAATTGGTTGACTCCCGCATGAGCCCCAGGGCCAGGGATCAAGGGATCAAGCCAGCAACTAGGTACGAGCCCTTGACTAGAATCGTATCCGGGACCCTTCCATCTGCAGGCCAATGCTCTGCTCTGTCCACTGAGCCAAAACGGCTAGGTCTGCCCTTAATATACTTTCTTCTTTTTTAATTTTTAAAATATATTTTTATTGATTTCAGAGAGGATGGAAGGAGACAGAAACATCAATGATGAGAGAGAATCATGGATCAGCTGCTTCCTGCATGCCCCACACTGGGGATCAAGCCCACAACCCAGGCACGTGCCCTGACCAGGAATCAAACTGTGACCTGGTTCATTGGTCAGTGCTCAACCACTGAGCCATGCCAGCTGGGCTGCCCTTAGTATATCCTGAGGTTCTTTGAAAACTGGCTGGTTAAAGCATCTGGTCCCAGAAACCCCACCTGCCAGCTGCTGGCTGTGCAGGGAGCGTAGCTGCTGCATCCACACAAAGTTCTCCCAGCGCTGATGAGGCCTGTACGGTGAGGCCCACGAGTGGGGACTGGCCTGGCCACCCCTCAGGCTGAGCTTCTCAGACCCCCCGGTAGAAGGGCAGGCCAACATGAGTCAGCAGAGCTGGTGTTTCAGGAGAGTGGCCTTGTTGGGATTGGGCTTCTCTGGCCAGGGTCCAGGTATCACTGCCCCTAGCCATGCAGGGCCAAGGGAATTTGGACCAATGTCTTTTTGGGCCCAGGATGTCAACTTGCTGAAGTAGCCTGGACTGGGGGGCCAGAAAGGATCCCAAAGAAGGGGTGCTATCAGCAGGCACCTCCCTCTGCCCTGTTTGTCTCCCCACTGAGTCATGGGGTGAGGCTCTCCCAGCATCCTATGCACACTGCTAGCTGCTCAGAGCCAACCTTCTGGCTTGCCCAATAGACACCGAGTAGGTAGAGGCAGATGGGGGAACCCTGGGCCTGGGTAGAGATGACCATGCCCAGGGAGGACCGGCCATTTGGGGTTTCCTTTGCCAACCTCAAAGCTGCTGCTGGTCGCCAAACCAGAGGAAGCCAAGAAGAGGCCAACTGCAAGCACTTGCCGTGCCTTTTCACTGGTTCTCCCTAGCTGGCGGTCAGGCCCTCTGGCTTCATGGAGGCCCCACCTGGGGCCTTGTGGGTGCAGGTGTGTAGGAAGTGGGTCTGGACTGTGAATGAGTACAGGGGTGCTCAGGAAGGCAGCTGCATCATCCTTGCAGCACTGGCTGTGCCCTGAGTAGGGAGGGCCAGTCACTGTCTGTCTGTCCCACAGGGGATGGAGCATGTGTCTTGCTGCGAGCACTGGAGCCCCTGGGGGGCCTGGAGACCATGCGGCAGCTTCGCAGTACCTCCCGGAAAGGCAGTACCGGCCGGGCCCTCAAAGACCGTGAGCTCTGCAGTGGCCCCTCCAAGCTCTGTCAGGCCCTGGCCATCGACAAGAGCTTCGACCAACGAGACCTCACCACGGACAAGGCTGTGTGGCTAGAGCACAGCCCCCCGGGGCCCAGGGAGCCAGCGGTGGTGGCAGCAGCCCGAGTGGGCATCGGCAACGCAGGAGAGTGGGCCCAGAAGCCCCTGCGCTTCTATATCCAGGGCAGCCCCTGGGTCAGTGTGGTGGACAGAGGAGCTGAGCAGGACACACAGGTCTAAGCAAGGGCCTGCTAAGGACAGGCTTTTTAATTGTTTAAAAACCAAATAAATGCTTCATTTCTAGAAAACGTGTCACTTGTGTCTCAGCCAGAGCCCCCTCAATGACCAGTTCCTCCTCCAGGATGTGGCTGTCAGGGGCTACGTGTGCAGCGGGCACCTCAAGCCAGGCCCAGCATGGGCACTGCCTTCCTCAGGCCCGATGAAGGCCCACTGCACCCCCACCCTTGTGAGGGAGGACTGGGAACACCAGTGCAGAGCCACCCCAACGGGGAGCCAAGTAAGCATCGTGGATGAGCCCAGGCCCTCATGCCTCAGGTGGCAAAGGGGAGTGGATGGCTAAGGCATGAGCCTCCTGGTGGCTATGGTGAGGGCCGGGCCAGGAAGGCCCACAGCAAGCTGGGGGGAAGGGGCAGGATTGGGAGGGAGGTCAGAGAAACATGTGGCCCAAATCTGTGTGGGAAGCATGCAGGCCTCACTCAGAGCATGAGTCCTGGACGGCTCTCCAGCTCAGAGCCTCACCCTCTCAGCGCAGGCACTGGACCTGTTTTGAGGACTAGACAGGTGAGAATGCAGAGGGTGGCAGCCCCAGGAGGCAGCTGACGCAGGTGAAGTCGGGTCTCAGGGCTAAAAGGACTCAGGCCGGGTCGGGAGGGAGCCCTGGGGTGGGGAGATGCGGGTGCCCCCATGCACTGCAGCTGCCTGCCTCTGCACCCTCGGCCCAGGCTCACGTCAGCAGGGCCTGGAAGACGGCAATGACTGGGTCCTCGTGGGTGGTCACCACCAGCACGCTGCGGAACTTGTCGAAGAGCATGAGCAGCTGCGAGCGCCTGGTGTTCTCATTGTACATGATCTCCTCCAGGTGGTGGCGGCCACGGAAGTACTGCAGCAGCCTGGAGGGGAGGGCGGCACAAGCCCAGGCTGGCCTCTGTTCCAACAGCCACTGAGCGGCCCATAGGCCAAAACAGAGCTGGTGAGGGCGTCTCAGAGGCCCAGGAGGCAGCTGCCCATGCCCACCCCCAACCAACAGGAGCAGGCAAGTGTCCTGGGCCTGTTGCCCACCATGGTTCTCTGAAGTGGGTCTGTGAGAACACATTCCTGTTCAAACCCCAGAGCCCACTTGAGCCCGAGGGTCGCACCCACCCTCAGCATTCTGACATGGGAGGGGCAGTGCTGGGGGACAGGTCTGGGGAGGCTTCTCTTTTTCATTCTATTGGCAGCAAGTCCCATGTGGCTCTGGATCCAAATGGGGTCACTGCTCTAGGGGGTGTCTCGGCCGGGACTGAACAGAGGCCTGGACCAGCTGCTTGAAAAAGCTGCCCGGCATGTGGTTCTTCACTGGGGGCTCAGTCCCTGACAGTCTGACCTCCAGAAAACCATCGTCTACACTGCCCCAAACTGGGTGGGTGTGACCAGGTCTATGTCACCTATGATGTGGGGATCTGGATCCCCCACACCCAGGCTAAGTCCTGGGGAAAATCACTGCCTAGCCCATGGGGATGAGAACTTGCTGCTGCTTCCCAGGAAGTGACAAACCCCAGGAAGTCCTGGAGAGACTCCTGAAGACAGAGATACAGACAGTGTCTCGGCAGCAGACTGAACTCGCGCCTGGCGTGCACAGGTAGCAGTCAGGGGCACCCCAGTGTATGGGACTTCCCCTCAACCGGTGAGTGCTATTTGTCGTCAACGGATTTACATTGCAGGTTGTTGGGTACAGCCCCTTCCACTTCCTGTCCTGATCCTAGACTTGGGCCTAGCTCCACCGGTCGCCCGCTCCCACCTGGCAAACATGCGGAGGTCCTCGGGGTTCTGGGCTGCAGGCACACTGAGGATGGCTGCCCGCTCGTGCTCGGACAGGCTGGCCAGCAGGTTCTCTGTCATCCTCTTGTTCAGCGGGGAGTCTCCACTGGGGAGAAGCTCTGCGCTGGAGTTGTCCATGCTGGGGCTGGTGAGCGTCATGTCGTCACTGCTGGCTACGGGTGGGCATGGGTCAGAGAGCAGTCCACCCCCAAGGACATCCGTCCCACCCAACATGCATGAGGGGCTGGACATATCTTCACCCTGAACCTGAAGCCGGAGGCCAAGCCTCAGCCTGGGGAGGCACCTCCCGCAAAGCTTTCCAGCCCCTTTTCTTCCCCAAGCCCAGGGACTTGGGCTTGGCAATGGCTGCTGCCTTTGGGGGCACACTATGGCCACACGGCTCTTTCAAGAAGGGACCACGGCAGTCACTGTCTCTCATAGGCCCTGGGGCAGAGGTTTCAATTGTCCTCCCAGTGATGGGTGGCATGGCAGGCTGGGGGCAGGCTACTCCTGGCTTGAGCAAGCCCTGCTCAAGAGCCCAAAGATACAGCCTCCTCAGAGCCAGAGGCGCAGGAAAGCGGGGAGACAGATCTCCTGCCCTCCTCTAGAAAGGCTGCGTGAGGACTCAGCCGCCCGCATGAGGCAGTGTGTGCATGGGTGGCCACGTGAAGTCCCTCGGCCATTCCCAGCAGCGCCCTTGAAGTACCTCTTGGCCACCACTCCCAAGTGTTCCCCAGGTGCTCAACCACACACACACACCAGACTGATGCCCGGGGAAGGGATTCCTACTTGGGGAGCCAAAGCTGAGGGCGTTGGGTGTGCTGAGGCTGCGGCCGCTGACCCTGGCAGTGAAGGGGACCTCATCCTCGCGCAGGCGGGGCTCGTCCTGGCTGGGTGAGGCCATCAGGCACACGTAGGTGTGCAGCTGGACCAGGAGCCTGTGCTGCAGCATCCACACCACCATCTGAATGAGCTGGGTCTGCGGGACAGCAGTGTGAGGCCTGGGGCACTGGGGGAGGCTGACCCCCACCACCACCCTGTTCCCTTCCTGATCGGATTGGGGAGCCATGGCCTAAGACACGACCCCACAAGTCACCCTGGAGATCAGGGGGTGCATCAGCTCCAGGGGCCCTCAGGAAGGAGCTCTTAGCTACTGGGAGCTCTTAGCTAACCCAGGGGAGGCAGCGAGGCTAGAGAGCAGTGAGGCCATATTGCAATTGCTCCCACCACACAACTGGGCTGCCCTAGTGTCAGGCCTTTCTTGCCCAGAGCTGAGGAGCAGGGCCTGTGACATGGAGGCCCATGTGCCCTCCCAGCGCAGAGCTACCCCTCTGCTACCCTGTCACCTCCAGGCCACTGGGCCCTGCCACGCAAACCCCACCAAACAGAGCTGGGCCTGTGGGACCCCTTCCCTGTGACACTGCAGAAAGAGGCTGTAGGAAGCTGCCCTGAGAGCAGGAAGTCCCCTCCTCAGCTCCACACAAAAGCCTTCCCAGGGACAGGGACCTATGCTGAGCGTACGGTGCCCAGGGCGCGGCATCCACCCCCCTCCCACAGGCTCGCACCTACGCAGGAGCAAGAGGAGCCCTGTGTGGGCAGAGCTCCAGCACAGGAGAGCAAGGAAATGCGCCCAGATGGTGTCCATGTTCTCAGACACACATCCACTTGCTCATCTTTGGGGGTCCCCTCCTGGGAGGGGCTGGCTGACCAGGCATGGAAATAGGGGTGTACCATGGGCGTGAATAACCTGGTAAAACCAAATAAAACTGAAAAGAATTGTAAACTAAATTTTAAATTAAATTAAGAAATAAAACAGAGGCTCCAAAGCACTGAAGAGCATGTTCCAGGCCTAAAGCTGGAGGGGTGAGAGGCAGGCAGCCTTACCCCACACCCAGCTCTATCTGGGCCCCATGACAAGGCATGAGGCTGCCCCGCAGGCCTGGCCTGAAAAATCCACCCACTTTCCAGACCAGCAGGAAGTCTCTGCTGGAGAGGGGGAGGGTACAGATGCAAGATGTGTCTTTCTTTCAGCTGCCATGACTTGGCACCGCTCCGGGAGCCCAGAGGCTCCATGAAAGACGGCATTTAGAGCCCTGTCTCACTCGGCATCTGAATGCACTGAGGAGCCAGGATCGCCTTCTCATTCACAACTTCACAAAGGGAAGGGCCTGCTTCTAAAAACTGGTTTTGTCTAACAGATCTGCTGCTTATTAAAGCAAATCCTTCACTTTTGAGAACACCTGGCCCCATCTCTGACACCTGTCCCATCTGGCCCTGCCCTGGGTCCCTGCCCAGAGCCCCAGTGTTCAGTGAAGGAATATTCAGGCCACACTCAACCGGCCAGACATAGATGGAGCTCCCCCGTTCACTCCACATGCCTCACCTCCTAGGGCCCCCACCCACCACTCACCTGGACCCAGATCACCAGGTGGTTCTATCCTAGGCCTATCCTCTCCAGGTCGTCTTGGATGCCACTCTGGGTACCAGTGAGCCTAGACCCACCTGGACCATGACGGAAGGGAAAAGGAGGGCGGGCCCAGGCTCAGCAGCTTCCATCTGTGGGACCCAGGCCCAGAAAGGGGCACCAGGGGCTCTGTCCCCCCAGGAAGGATTAGCTCTCTCCTGGCTGGGCCTCTTACTGGGGTTTTAACACTAACAACAACCCACTGCGGCAGGGTGGGCTCCGTGGGGGCATGGAAGGGGGCGGGAGTTGTGACTGCCTAAGTGCTGGGTCACTGGTGAAGCATCTACAGGTGCCTGGCTGGGGAGCCAGCCTTTTGTTACCCGGGTAGGGCACGCACCACCTACACAAGGCCCCTCCCATCCCCTGAACCACAGCTAAGGGGGCAGCACACTGCGGGCCCTGAAACCAGGAACCAATGCTGGTGGGTGGTTCCTGGGCTCCCAGTCCTGTGACTCACCTCCTGCACAGGGGGGGCCAGGGGGTTCCTAAATTCTGACAAGGAGACGGGCAAGGAGAACTTAGCAAGGACAGACGGCAGGTCATGAGACGGGAACTGGTGGGAGAACTGCTCAGCCAGTGGCGAGTACCTGGAGACAGTGAGACAAGTGTGTCCTGAGCTCAGCGACCTCCCATCATAATTCACAGCACTTGGGCCCTTGCCATGAGTCTGTGGGGAGGTGAGGATGGGCGCAATGGCACAGTGGGGAGGTGAGGATGGGCACAATGGCACAGTGGGGAGGTGAGGGTGGGCGCAATGGCACAGTGGGGAGGTGAGGGTGGGCGCAATGGCACAGTGGGGAGGTGAGGATGGGCGCAATGGCACAGTGGGGAGGTGAGGGTGGGCGCAATGGCACAGTGGGGAGGTGAGGGTGGGCGCAATGGCACAGTGGGGAGGGGAGGGTGGGCGCAATGGCACAGTGGGGAGGGGAGGGTGGGCGCAATGGCACAGTGGGGAGGGGAGGGTGGGCGCAATGGCACAGTGGGGAGGGGAGGGTGGGCGCAATGGCACAGTGGGGAGGGGAGGGTGGGCGCAATGGCACAGTGGGGAGGGGAGGGTGGGCGCAATGGCACAGTGGGGAGGTGAGGGTGGGCGCAATGGCACAGTGGGGAGGTGAGGGTGGGCGCAATGGCACAGTGGGGAGGTGAGGGTGGGCGCAATGGCACAGTGGGGAGGGGAGGGTGGGCGCAATGGCACAGTGGGGAGGGGAGGGTGGGCGCAATGGCACAGTGGGGAGGGGAGGGTGGGCGCAATGGCACAGTGGGGAGGGGAGGGTGGGCGCAATGGCACAGTGGGGAGGTCAGGGTGGGCGCAATGGCACAGTGGGGAGGTCAGGGTGGGCGCAATGGCACAGTGGGGAGGTCAGGGTGGGTACAATGAGGACAGAGCCCAGCTGCTTTCTTTCAAGGGGTGGCAGAAGCCATGGGCACAGGCCACCCCACAGCCCCTCTAAGCTCTGGAATGAAGGCCAAGGCTCCTGACCACCCCTCAGGCACCCCATACGGAGCTCACTGGCTGTAGACATGGCAGGCACAGGCCCTTCCTGAAGGCTGCAGGTGCCAGAGGCGCCCAGGCCCATGTGGTGCTGGGCCAGGCCAGAATCAGAACCTGGGCATGGCAGAGGCCAGGCATCTGGCCCAAGGGAAGTCCTGACTGACCTGGAGAGACCCCCTGGAAGGCCCTGCCAGCCACACTCTCTTCCCATTCAAACCCTGGGCCCTGGCAGCCAGAGGTACTCACAGACACACGCTGGCATTGGGAGAGAGCATGTAGACGTTGTTCTCACACAGCGGGTAGATGATGATGGCCTTGCCCCAGTACACCAGGTGGGCTGCAAGCTGGAAAACCTGCGGGCAGAGGGGCTGGCAGCACAGTGCCTGGGAGGCTGGCCCACTGGGCTTCTCTCTGACTCCCCAAGCTCCCGCAGGGGGCTGGGCACAGCAGCACACACAGCGTTTTCTATGTTCAGAGCAACAGCCTTTTGACACTGGTCCCTGTGCGGTCTGGGACTGTCATTTCCTTTTAGGGCCCCGCACTGTCCTGGCTGGCCCTGAGGGAAGGTCCTACACGCACAGGCACATTGGGGACACCCAGGATCAGGGGATAAGCTCGGCTGAGCAAGGGGCTTGGCTGGACATCCTGGCAGAGGCAGGTCCCCTACCCCCGCCAGGACTCCAAGGGGATGGGTTTCCATGTGACAATGGATGTGGGGTCACCAGACATGCCCTCTACCCCGTGCACTCATCCCCGTGTGGCTCAGCATCCTGGAGGACATCCCACTGCCTGCTCTCCTGGACTCTTGGACATCAGGATGGGCCACAGACAGACCGCGATGCCAGAAATCCCTCCAGCCTCACAGGGAGGCCCGGTCTGAGAACATGGCACTGCCTCACTTGGTGGAAAGACAGACACTGGGCACATCTGATGCTACGTCAGCCTCGGTGAGCACTGTCCCAGGCAGGCTGCTGCCTCTACCATCACTGAGCGCCTCCACGGGCGAGTCACCCCTGCCTGCATGCAATGCCTGCGATGCCAAGGACACCTCTACCCAGCTCATTTCGGCACATGGGACCTCCAATGGCACCACCCACTTGAACACAACAGACATTTCCGTTCTATCACTGACCCTCTTCTCTCATCCCAAGCCCCACTGACACTTACTCTAAAGCAAGGACACGCCCACTCTCTTCCATCTCGGCTACCACCCCACCCAGTGGTCTCCCCCGCCCGCGCCTCCCCACAGTCAGAGCACCACTCCGGAGTCCGGAGTCTACCACCACTAGCACATGCCTGGAGTCAGGTGCTGGCAGGGTAGCCCCCTCCGACTCTCGGGAAGAATCTGCTCTTCGCCTCTGCTGGCTGCAGCGTTGCGTTCCTTGGCATGTGGCCTCATCATGGTCAATCCCCACCTCCTCTTCTAGAGTCAAATTTCCCTCTGCCTTCCTCTTACAAGGGCCCTTGTGATGACACCAGGCCCACCCAGATAATACAGGACCACTGCCCCCCCTCCAGATCCTTAATCACACCTGCGAAGTCCCACACAGGTCCTGGGGGTTAGGAGGTGGAGGTCTATGGGCATTGTTTAGGCAATCACAAGTAATGTACAGTGTGATCCAAATGTTGTTATTCAAAGATAATGCATTAACCCTGTGGACGGCAAACCGCGGCTCGTGAGCCACATGTGGCTCTTTGGCCCCTTGACTGTGGCTCTTCCACAAAATACCAACTTCTGCGCATGGGCCATGAAGTTTCAATTGCACTGTATGTGCGTGCCCGCACGTGGTACTTTGTGGAAGAGCCACACTGAAGGGGCCAAAGAGCCGCATGTGGCTCACGAGCCACGGTTTGCCGAGCCACAGTTTGCCGACCACTGCGTTAACCTATGAGAAAAACCCAGAGGAATCCACAGCAGTTATGTTTGGGATATGGGATTGTGCGGACTTTCTCTTTTTTGGGTCTGTAAACTGTGTCCTATTTGAACTTTTGTAAGAAAGGACATATTAATTCCATCATGAGGGAAACAACCCCATTTACTTGTAGATGAGTGACATTCACACCCGACTCGGACACGGGCTCTCCACTGGGCCACCTGCTGTGGCAGCTGGACTCCTGGAGCTTGGTGAGGTCCACCTCCAGGGCTGGGCCTCGGGAGCTTCTGGACAACCACACCAGCCAGGAAACCAGTTCCTCCCCACGCAAGGCCGGGGCAGGGGAGCAAAGGAGACATCATCAAAGCTTTGTCTTTGTCCAGAGAGACTGAGAGCAAGCGTGAGGCACGGCGTACAGACAGACTTCCTGTTGGGCAGCCTCAGTGGACAGAAGGCCAGCTTCTTTCGAAGCTTGAAATGGCAGCTGCAAAGACTCACAGATATCTGCCACTGGCCAGCACTGGTCAGAACACAAGCTCTGCAGCACATACAGAACAGTGAGCGCATTTAAGGTTCTGTTTCGTGTCTGCTGTGAAGGCACGCAGGACGTGGTCCTCAATAGAGCCCCTATGAACACCAGGCAGAACCCAACAAACATTCTCACAGGGGCCAACAGAGGCCATGGGGTACAGATGATGGAAGGCTTGTTCTGGACGACGGAATGCGAGTCCTTGTTGGACAAGCTCCCCTCAGGGGCCCAGGTGGGCCAGCCTCTTGCCTGTGCTCCTCAGCCTGAGAGAACTGCCACCCAGTGGCCATCGCAGGAACTACATGTCCCTGGGACAGGCCCTGCTGCCCTCTGGTGGCCACACGGTGCTCACAGTCACCGGAACCAGAGGAGCCCCTGCCCTTGGCCTGCAATTTCTTCCTGTGCTTTTCCTTGGAAGCCCCCGATCCCAGATCCACCGCCAGGGCTGAGGGGGCCTCCATCCAATCAGAAAGGGCATCCCACAAGCACAGGGTTCAGCAGTGCAGGGGAGTGGTCAAGCCATGAGGTTAGGTCCTGGCTCTGCATGTGGGCAGGCCCATGCTGTGTCCTGCTCTCACTTCCCCTACTTTGAGGTTGCAGTACTGCTTTCTCCTGTGGCCACATGCTGTGTACCTCCAGCCCTACAAGCCAACCTGTCCTGGCACCTTCCCAGCACCGCAGGGCCTCACTTCTCTCTGCTGCAGCCTCACCACCCTCAAAGGAAGAGGAAGTCAGCCCTGAATCCAGACCTGACTCAGATTTCAGAGCCTCCAGCCAACCCCGGAGCCACTGTCACTGGCTCTTATCTGGATGGAGGCAGCCTGCTTTCCTGACACCCCAGCACCTCCCACCTTCAAACAAGGGCCCTCTGCTCTGCTGTACCCAGACCCTTCTCCCACCTATCCTTCCCTACCCAGGCAGTCTCCCCCAGGGCCCTAAGGCAATACCTGCAGCAAGGCCAGGTCTGCATCCTGGGCCAGCTGCTGCAGGTTCTTCACGGCAGACGTGGTCTTGATCACACGAACCAGGGCCGGGGAGCAGTCGAGTGGGAGCTCACCCAGCAGGGACTTCTCGTCACTGAGCAGCAGCAGGGCATGGTACGGGCTGTGGAGCAGTCAGGTCAGCAGGACATATGAGACACAGGTCCCCTGCCCCAGGCGTGCACCTGGAACACAAAGGTGCAGCTGGGGCCCCCAGGCACTGAACCTCAGAAAGGAGAGACCACAGGAGGAATTAGAGACAAGGGCAGTGGTAAGTCCATGGGGCTTTAAACATCTGCAAGGATTACTGTCACTCACTCACAGAAAGAAAGAAAAAATTACAACAAAACTGAAGGTCTGCCCAGCAAGTGTGGCTCCGTTGATTGAGTGTCGCCCCATGCACCAATCAGGTTTGATTCCCAATCAGGGCACAGGCCCCAGTTGTGGGCTCAGTCCCCAGTAGGGGGCATGCAGGAGGCGGTAGATATATGTTTCTGTCATCAATGTTTCTCTCTCTCCCTCCCTCTCCCTTCCTCTCTCTATAAAATCAATAAAAACGTATTTTTTTAAAAAGCTGAGGAAGGTCTGACAACCAGACTCCATCTCCCACTTCTGGGATTGCCCTGCAAACATTTGTAACTGAAAAAATAAATGAATCTTTCCTAAAGAAAAGAGTCCCAAATATGGGAAAAGTAAAATCGCTGCTGCGACTATGAATAGAACTACATAAAAATATGCTTAGCAAGGAAACCAGGAGGAAAGATACTAACTTGGAGCACAGACTGGGGGAGGGGAGAGAATGGGGCAGTGTTTTGCTTTCTTTCACCTTCACATTTTCTGCAATGTGCCCAGATTTCTTTTTTTAGTTAAAGAATATTTAAGGAAACTGAGGACTTGGTTGGGGGCTGGGGCAGAAGGAGATTGGGCTCAGCTCTTTCCTTGCAGGAAATCTATTAAATTAAGAAACAGGAGATCCCACAAGTTCAAATTCAAATGTAAGAGGAACCGGTGAGCAGCACCATGACAACAATATCCCCCCAATGGTACGTCTGTTCCCCAGGATGCTCAGTACCCAGGACGCAGGTGAGGACCTCAGCACAGAGCCCCACCCACCCAGGCAGTGCCCAGACGCCCAGGGAAAACCTGGAGCTGGTCCTTTCTATACAAAACCAGACACAAAAACATGTGTTTTCACTTCTATAAACAGGAGCGCCTGACCTGCCAATTTCTGAGGCAGGAAGAAAAGAGCTTTTGGAACAAAGTAACTGGTGAAACCTCAGGCAGCAGAGAAGGGGCCCGCAGGGAGTGTGCCTGGGCTGGCACTCACCGAATGGCCTTCAGGCTCCGCTCGATGGCTTCAGGGGGGATGAGGCTCGCAGCAGCGTAGTGGATCTTGTGGGGCAGGCAGAAGCTCACCTCCAGCCAGCTGTTGATGTGCAGCCGCACCACGCCGGACGTACACAAGCTGCAGACAGCAGGCTCCATTTCTGCCGGTGCCATCGCCCATGCACACAGCAACTGCTACCCAGACACACACACACACACACACACAACACCCCGCCCGAGGGCACTTCTTCCCAGTGCACTGCTCCTGGTGGTCGGAGGAAACTCCACGTGGAGACCCCAGGGCAGGAGAGCATCTCTCCAGACTCAGCATGTTGAAGAGAGGAAAATGTTGTATTTCTGGCTAGCCCTGGACTCTATAGTCCAATCAGAGTGCAAGGGCACAGGGAAGCCTGTTCTCTCTCAGAGGCTCAATGCAACGGATGCAGGGGTGTTTTCTCATGCCTCTTCCTGCACACCTGATGAGAGCCCCGCCCCCTCACAGGTGGCAGGCAGGCAGGGCAAGGCCTGTCCCCCAGAAGGAGCCGTGGGCAGCACAGGAAGGGCGGGGGTGCCAGGTCCCACAGGGCATCCTGGGGGGAGGAGCACATAGTGCCCACCTCCCTGCAGATGCCAGCAGCGCCCCAGGTGCGCCACAGCAGCTGTCGAAACCAGCCTCACTGATGGCAATTTGGTTCTTTCAGGCCAGTCCTCGCTCAGACCAAACACAGCAACTCTGTCCCTGCCTCCTCTCTTCTCTCACTGCCTGCCTCAGACCGTTAGCAAACGTGTCTCACCACCTGCAGGGACCTACAAAGCACAGTCCTTCTCAGCACTGGCCCCGTGTCCACCCTCCCCCACAGGCCCCATGGCGTCCACCTCGGCAGTTCCAGCCAAGACCCCCAAATGCCAGGAGCCTTGAGTGACGTGCCCACGTTCTCTGACCTTGTCTCCCACCCCAGGCAGGCCCAGCTACACCAGCCTCCCTGCTGTTTTAGGGCCCTTGTACTTGTCCTCGACTGTAAGTCTCCCTCCAGGTGCCAGGAGCTCCTTCCCTCCTTCAGCTTTCAACTCAAGTGCCACTTTCTCGGTGAGCCGCAGCCCCCCAGGCAATCTGACTGCTCACTGTTGACCTGCCTTGAGCACCTGACCACAGGACACGCCTACTTGTCTGCTGGTTAAGCTGTTTCCTCCACCAGAATGCAGTCCTGAGGTGGGGCCTTGCGTTTTGTTCACTGCTCACAGCATGGCTGACTCCGTGTGGGATACTTGGGGGCACTGAGAAGCACCTCATAAATGAAGGAAGGAGAGGGGCCTGAGGGATGCGCTTCCTGCTCTGGTGGACTCTCTCAGGCAGCCCTTGCCCAGAGAACGGGCTCCTGGCGGCTGGGGAACCACATACCAAGGGGCTGTTTCCAGCAGGAGCTTCTGAAACTCCCCGGCAGGGAAGCCAGCCTGACCTCCACCCTCAGCCCGGCTGCTCAGCCCCTCCACTGAAAGCACTTGGTGTCTGACACAAAAGAGAAGCAACTGCTTGAGCCAAGTCCCCACAGCTGGTCCTCGCTGTCCCCCAGCAAGTGATGAGAGGGGCCCGTGCCCACTGTGAAGGTCTGGCCTGCCCGGACCCAGCTGGGCTAGGCGGTGCTCCTTCCATCACATTCCGACCCTGAAAGGCTATTCCCAGCTGGATGGACAGACCAAGATGCCCGCCTCCAGCCAAGTGTGGGGCAGGCCAGTGGCTGGGGGAGGTTTGGTGGGAGCTGCCACTTCACCCAGGTCCCACACCTCTCTTGGGGGCATTCAGGTACACAATGCTGGGAAGCAGCTCCATGGCCCTCACCCCCCACACCCACCGGCTGTTCTTACAGTCTCTTCCCTGAAGCCTCAAGCAGCAGACCGACAACCCCAAGCTTCCCCCACAGGTCTGCCGAGGGCTGGCTGAATCTGTGGTCAGCAGTTTCAAATGCAAAAATAAGCCTGTATTCTCTCAAGCAGGGAATGGGGAGAGAACACAGTGGGAAGGATACAGAGCACATTTATCACCCTCAACTACCCCTAGGATTTCTGCCAGCACCAGCCATTTGCTCCTGCAAACTGCCCCAGAGCTCCCAGACACTCTGCCGGCCCTGCCTCGGGCACGGGGAACACCATGCCCTCTCCCAGGATCTCAGTGCCCCAAGCAGCACCCCTGGCTGCAGAGGCGGGGGCTGCAGGCTGTGGCTGAGTCTGGAAGACCAAGGTTTGGTCGCTGCTGGTGCCCCAGCCCCACAGCGTGAAACCTATGAACAGATCTGATGTGTGACGATCTGGGGAAGAGACGCAGGGTCTTTCCCCAAGGCCCCAGCGGAAGATCCCACTCTTGGCTTCTTCTAGAGCTGAGTGCTACGCAGTACATCTCAGCAGACGAAGGCTCCCATCGCCGTGCCCTTCCTTGGCCGAAGGTCTTGCTGGCTGGACATCAAACCCTGACACAGCCCAGCCTCTTAAGGAATCAAAGGTCACACCAGGAGAGAGCTGCCCAGGGGGCCCAGGTTAGTTGCTCCACTTGACTCAGTGAGCAATATTTATGCTCTCAGCATCACATACGAAACAGCAGCGAGGAAAACCAGGGGCTGTAGGGACAGTGAAATGACCAGGCTCCTCCTGCTTCAGGCTGGCTGATTGAAAATAAAGGTCTTTCTAGTTTTGAGTTGTCCTCTTCAGCACATGGCTCAGAGCAGCTGTTCAAACACCCCAGAATCAGATTTAGACAGATTCCTATCATTTTGAAAGTAGCTGGTTTTGATCCACCCAGGTGCCCAGTGATGCCACGTGCAAACTGCCAACGACCTGACATGTGCTGAGGCTCCAAGCACTGGTTCAGGCTCCTGGGGTAAACCTCACAGCCTTACATTTGGGGGGGCTCTGCCTCAGTGGCGTCGGGGAAGCAAACTGTATGGCACATAGGAAGCTGGAGAGAGCTGTGGGAAAGGGAACAGCAGAGGAGGGTGCAGGGGTATGCAGGGGACCGGTGTTTAGGGCTTGGAACAAACCTCAGGGAGAGACAACAGCAAGTGCCTGGTTTGGGTGTGAGGGGGATGAATTAGGCCCATAGAGCAACTCCACATGTCAGCCATCCCAGGCCATACCGTCTGGTGTACAGTGGCATGAGGTCCTTTTTTCGGGGGGGGGGGGGGGGGGCACACTCACATTGATTTCCTGGCTTCCATGAGGATGTTTCTACACTTTTCCAAGCATCTGCTCACCTGCCAGCAACCTCCTCCCCCGGAGCACTTTGCACGATGGTGGTGCCCCTCTACAAACAGCGTGGGGACCCTGAACGCCACCCCAGCAGCATCTCAGAGGGCCAGCTCAGACCCTAGCGTTCCTGGGAAACCCTGGAACTAGTCAGGAAGAGAGAGAATGGCCCTCAAGCTCCCAGAGGAGCCTGTAAACTCCCACACCCAGAGGGGAGCCGGAAGTGCACTGACATCTGTCAAGAGGAGGAAGAAAAAGGTTTGTGCCTGTTTGTAAAGCACAGTTTTGTTTTGTTTGTAAAATACAGTTTTAAGACATGACCAGCAGAGTGGGGCTTTGGCCCTAAAAGTCCCTACTAAGCTTGCACTTCTCTTTGTAGGGCAGCTAGCAGTTTGATCTGGAATTACTGTAGGAAAACGCTGCCCCATGTGAGGCTTATCCAGCTTCACACAGCTCTGGGCCAGAGGGAGAGCCAAGCCCTGTCTGCGACGAAAGATACATGCATGCTCCTGCCAGAGCCCAGCCCTGAAGCGATGACTGTGCATGAGGCCACACTCCAGCCCAAAATATGCTTATCTTTCACCCCCCAGACAGAAATGTGTACAAGCTTAGTCCATTACCCTCAGATCTCAGCATGAGAAAGACTTTCAGTTCCTAACCTCTGGCTAACAACTGGCTCATCCTTTGGTCACCCTTCTTCCTGCCCCAGGCCAGAGACCTTCAAAGCTAGCCCTGACCTTCTGGTCCCTTTGTCTCACGCAGCCGGGCTTCCCCGTGCATGCAGTGGGACCCTGCACCTGATCCAAGAGGTCGGGGTGGGCTCCGAAAGGCCCACCTTGAAATTGCAAACAGAAGTTCCTATGCAGGTCCATTTCATGGAAATAGGAACTAAAACTCCCAGGATGCTCGTGGAGGTGTCTGTGGGCCCATATCTGCTCTGGACAGGCAGCAGTGTGAGGCAGTGAGGAGCGGGCAGAGTCCCCAGCCTCACAGGCCCCACCACAGGCCCTGAATGCCACCCCAGTTAACGATGGAGAACCAGTCAGGCAAACACTTCAAGTCCATGGAATCCACAGAGACGTGACTCCTATTACTGGTCCTTTCAACTACTAGTGGGTGAGCTATGCTTCTCCACACGCCAAGCACAGGGCTGCGTCAGGAAAAGTGAAGGGATGTCCCTGACCTCGTGGGAGACACAACCTGACGGTTACACAAATGAATGGGATGCTATCACTGAGGTCACCAAGTTCCACAGGAAGACGCAGGCGCTAGGACAGTCGGGGTCTCTGCCCGCCTACATTCACAGACACTTAGGTCCTTGGGCAAGGGGCCACCAGGCCGCTCAGCCACACCATAAACCTGGATTTTATTATTATTTTAAAATATATTTTTATTGATTTCAGAGAGGGAGAGAGAAATAGAAACATCAATGATGAGAGAGAATCACTGATGGGCTGCCTTCTGCACACCTCTACTGGGGATCGAGCCTGCAACCATGTGGCCTGACCAGGAATCGAACCGTGACCTCCTGGTTCATAGGTTGATGCTCAACCACTGAGCTGCTATGGCTGGGTTTTTGGATTTTAATTAAAACACCAAACTCAGAGCAATTCCTTTGAAAAGTCCCATCCCAATCTCCAACACTGCTATGTCTCACAGCTTCCTGTCTCTCATTTCTGCTCTGAGAAACCCTTCCCCAGGGATCTGTCAGGAAGTCGCTATCTGTGTTGTTATGCTGCCTGATCAGTAACAGAAACTCAGCCTCCCTTTCTTAGCTCCTAAGGTGCAGTCCATTCTGCAGGAGTGAGGGCAGGCCAGGCCAGACCCTCAGGGCCAACATGGACCTGGAAGGCCACAGACCAGGGAGGCTCCTGGGGGCCATTGCTGTTGCCAGGTTGGGACAGGTACAAGGGTGGACACAACTGCCCCTGGCTCTCCTGGGGGCGGGGCCGGAACCAGGACAGGTCAGAGTGGAGTCTAGGACCAGGGTGGGCTGCGGGGTTTGCCTGGAGGAAATTCGATCCTGGGCTCTAACAACAGATGCCTGGGTTAAAGAAGGGAAGCTAAGTGCTGGACAGTGGATTCTGGGAGCTGTTTTTGCCAAAAACCAATTCCTGTCCTCTTTCAAACTGATGCCCACTAGGGGGCACTGGCTGCCTCAGGCTCTGACACAATCCAGGATCTCATCCCTCCAGCTTTCCTGTGTAGTTCAAACAGAAGAAATCACAGTCCCTTCTTTCTTCACGAATATAAAGTCTTCTCCTGTTTGCTTTTCATTTTGATTCCAGGTTAGCCTGAATTTTGCTGTAGTCTAACCCTAGTTGAGATCACTTCTTGGCCTTTTGGCTAATATCAAGCATAATCCGAGTTGAGGCATGCAAATTCCCACGCAGAGTAAGGCAACAGCAGTTTCCAAGGAAGGGACTTTTTAAACTGTTTTTTAAAATTTTAATTTTAATTTAGAGAGAGAGAGAGAGGAAGGGAGAGGGAAAGGGAGAAACATCAATGAGAGAGAAACACCAATCGGTTGCATGGGACAACACTCAACCAGCTGAGCCACACTGGCAGGGCCCAGAAAGGGATTTTGATACCAGTCAATCCAAGACCAGAGGACGACAATTCTTTTACCGCAGGGAAAACTCCAATGTGATCATGTGGAATACAAAGACAGGGTCGGACTGCAAGACCAAAAATCCCATTCTGGGTCAAGTTCTCCGAAGTAGGAGGGATCAGAAACCAAAACCCTCACTCAGCAAGGGCAGTTCAGGCTGCCCTGATGTTCTCCAACAGCCAGAAGCCACACCCAGGGGTCACCAAAGCAAAGACAAGGGGAGCACAAGCTGCCCTCACAAAGGGCAACTCCCCCTCCTTTAAAAGGCACCTACACCTCCCAACAGAACAACAAGCAGGGGGTCTGAGCAGAGAGCTACCAGAAAAGAGAACAGGAATGGGGTAAACACGTGAGACATGCATAAGCTGCATTGAGACACTATGCTCTACCCTTATATTGGTTAAAACCAAGAAGCTCACCAAGACGCTGTGTTGACAGGTATCTCACATGATTCTGGTGGGAGTGTAGATCGAGGCACATACTCCACAGAGAAAATGCATTTTGCCTGTGCGCCCTAGCAACCCCACTTTCAGGAATTTATGTTATGGATGTGTGGGTACAGATGCACAGTAACACATGCATGTGGTTGGGCAGCATGTCTTACAGCAGCAAAACGTGAAGCCAAATAAACGCCCAAGAGAGGGGGCTGGCTAACTACGCAGCAAAAAAACCAAAAGTTCTTATTCCTCAGCCCCGGCAGAAGTCTAAGTTATACTGCTATCTGAGAAGGCAACAGGCCCACGGGATGCCCAGTGTGCTACAGTATGGAAAGGGAGACAGTGGATCACCATTTGCCTGTAGGCACCTTACGGTAAACCCATCTGTGAGGAAGGCTGTCGCTGAAATGCATCCTGCCGCCAGGATGAGAAGCTGGTCGGAGTGCAGCAGGAGACAAAATCAAAGCTCTAAATTTCAGTCTTGATGAATATGTGACCTTTCAAAAAATCAAGTTTAAAAAAATTACCAAAATGTTCATAAGATTATCACTGTGTATAAAATTATAGATGACTTTCATTTTGTTTATACTTTTCTATATTTCCTAAATGTCTTTAACGTTAGTAAAATCAGAATAAATTAACATGAAAAAGGGAAAGGCTCCTGGACAAACCGCTGTCTCTGGGCTTCGATGACACATGGTGTTGCGGCCACAGTTCTTACATCAGGACCCTCTCCAGTGGGAGAAGAGTCCAGTGGGAGGGAGTGCAGCCTGGGAAGGCCAGGTGGGGGCGCTGAGCTGCCGCACTCGCCAAGGAGAATGTGGAAATGTAAGGGAATGAGGGAGGAAGAGAAGGCAGAAAGAGGCACTGAAGAAGGCTGCACCCACATGCTGCTGCCTGGTGCTGGGTGGTACCCTGTGAACCAACCGGCCGGTGCAGGACAGGGAAGGCAAAACTGCCAGGTGGGCTGTCCCTTGGGCACTTGCCCCGGCCAAACCTCCAGCCCCCACTGCAGACCCAGCGCCAGAGCCACAGGACACCCTTTAAAAAGAAAATAAGTTCTTTGCTTATCCATGTTTAAGAGAGTAGGTACTGAGCCACAAATATCATCCGAACAACTGTGAGCTTTCCGCTGTGTCTCCGACACCTGCTGCACTCATACACTGAGTGTCCCAGGCCCCCAGTTCCCCAGGGCAGGGCCAACCCCTCTCCATCCTCTGAGCCTGTTTCCTCATGGGTGAAAGGTGACAGCGACACGCACCTAATGAAGGTGGACCCAGAACTTGGCGCTGTGCCTGGCTCAGTAAAATCACCTTGTATTTGAGGACTCAAACGCACTTTCAGGTTCTCATGCGTAACTTCAGGCTCACCTTTGGTTAAGTATGGAGGTGACTGTTCCAGTTGGGCACACACCAAAGGGGTTGGCACTTCCTGCCCTCTCACCCCATTTCAGTGGCACAACGGGAGAGCACCCAGAGAAGGGAGTCCCATTATCAGACACCGCTCAGGCAGTAAGGCCCACGAGAAGGAAGTGCATGGTGTGCTGCTCGCCTGTCCTACCTGTCGTAAGCTTCCTTGAGGTCCCTGGCCAGCTTGCACTTGGGCAGGATGTGATGGAACGGAGACTGCGGACCATCATTTGCTGCAAGAATTGAGACACAGAAGGACTTAGAATCTCCAAAGCAGCTGTAGGGGGAGTGGGGGGAGGGGGCACACCCACATTGGGTGTGCTAACAACTGATGTTTGACACAAAAGGCTAGAATAGGAAATACCTTTAAAAACAAGTTAAAATACCTTTAAAAACAACTTAAAAAGAATTTTCAGTAACTTTAAACCAATCATCAGGATATTCACAACTGCTTCTTCCTCTTCCTTTTTTAATATATTTTTATTGATTTCAGAGAGGGGGAGAGAGATAGAAACATCAATGATGAGAGAGAATCATTGGTCAGCTGCCTCCTGTACACGCCACACTGGGGATCAAACCCGCAACCTGAGCACGTGCCCTGACGGAGAATCAAACCACGACCCGGTGCATAGGTCAGTGCTCGACCACTGAGCCATGCCAGCCAGGCTTTTCTTCTTTTTTTAATAGTTTATTGATTTTTAGAGAGAGAGGAAGGGAGAGGGAGAGAGAGGGAGAAACATCAATGTGAGAGCACAACATGGATTGGCTGCCTCCTGTACGTCCCCTACAAGGGATAGAGCCTGTAACCGGGCACGTGCCCTGACTAGGAATCAAACTGGCAACCTCTCAGTGCACAGGGTGACGCCCAAACAACTGAGCCACATTGGCCAGGGCTCACAACTGCTTCTCATAAAATTTTGGCATCCAGCTGAATTTAGATTATACTCAGGCTGATTTGTTCAACTGTCTTTTTTTTTTTTTGTTCAATTGTCTTTATATGAAATATCTGTATTTAAACTTCAGCACTGGCCCCACCTGACGCTTTTCCCTGACGCTCCTGAAGACTACCTCGGACCACCAGCGCCATCCTCAGCCTTAGTGACCATGTAGTTCCAGGCCTCATCCCACTCTTTCCCCCACATTTATGCTAATATAATTTCTTTTTCTGACTGAAAGTCTTTTTCATTAATCCTGTCTCATAAATATCTAACAAAACTATTTGTACTAAATTGAACTTTTAAAATTCCTGTGACAAAGTCACAGACTCTAAAGAAAATGTTTTAAGAAATCAAACTTCATTGTCAAACATAAAAAGTAAATTTTTACTGAAAATGCACCTGCGTGGGATAGTTCGTGGATGGTGACCGCTGCTTTTACTTGCTGCTAAAATCAGACTGGGCTCACCTTCAACTGTGTTCTTGGTTTTTGCTTTTGTTACAAAGGTGCTGAGCTGAGAGGATGGAGGTGGGTCTGTTACAGGTAGGTGTCTCTTCACACTTTCCAATGTTGACGGTATGTCAAACACCACATGGTAATGTATCTATTTTTAACAGCCCGACCAGTGTGGCTCAGTGGTTGAGAGTTGCTCTATGAACCTGGAGGTCACGGTTCAATGCCCAGTCAAGGCACATGCCCAGGTTGCAGGCTCAATTCCCAGAGTGGGGTGTACAGGAACATTGATGTTTCTTTCTCTCTCTCCCTCTCCCTTCCTTTCTGAAATCAATAAAAATATTTTTTTTTAATTATTTTTAATAACTTTCCAGTTGATAACTCCATTAGGTCCTCCTTCAATTTAGTTGAAAGCAAAGAACTGAAAAGCACCCACCCTGCCAGCTCACTACTCCCCCGGCCCCTCCACAGGTCCTCCAGCCGAGACGCAGGGCCAGCAGCACCAGGGCCAGCGGGCAGTGGCTGACCTGCGTGAAGAGCCATCATGAGCATTTGTGGGAAGGAAAATGCTTCAGGCTAGGGAATCAGTGTTAGCACATCAGGCCGGGAAAGGGGTCTATAGCTGTGCCCCGGAGAGTCTCCCTCTGCACTGGGGCCTGCTCAGTCCGGGCTGAGGAGCATGGAACTCTGAGCACCGCGGCTTCCATGTCTTCAAAACCAGAGCCGTGTCCTGCCTGGAAACACTGCCTGCTCTGTGCTGTTGGGGAGGAGAGACGCCTGCCGCACTCACCATCGGCCACAGCAGACACCTCGTCCTGCAGCGCGAGGATCAGCTTGGCCTCCCGAGTGAGGTACTGGCAGCGGCGCTCCTCGTGCTGCAGCACGGTGGCGATTCGTCGGGAAAGGTTGTGCAGGCAGTTGATCACCGAGGGATCCGCGTTGGCCTGTGGGAGAAGCCAAGCTTGACTCAAATGCAGCACATGTACTCCGATAATACACATACAAAGCAAACACTGAAACCATGAAAGAATCCTCTACCCCTTTCCCCCAGGCTCCTCTCCAGGTGCCACTATCACCAATTTCCTGTGTCCCCTCTAGGAGCTGTCCATAAACGCCAGTCCGCTCAGCATCCTATCTTGGGGATAGCTGCCGGATGGCAGCACAGAGATGGCTCCGTGGGGTCACCCAGTGTGGGGGGTAGGGAACCAGACATTTCTAACAAGTAGAGCAGTGGTTCTCAACCTTCTGGCCCTTTAAATACAGTTCCTCATGTTGTGACCCAACCATAAAATTATTTTCGTTGCTACTTCATAACTGTAATGTTGCTATTGTTATGAATCATAATGTAAATATCTGATATGCAGGATAGTCTTAGGCGACCCCTGTGAAAGGGTCGTTCGACCGCCAAAGGGATCGCGACCCACAGGTTGAGAACCGCTGAAGTAGAGGAAGGCTCTCACACTGCAGGGCACCAGGGCCATCCAGGAAGGTAGGGCACAGATCAGGCATCCACTCTGGGCCTGGCAGAGGCAGCCAGTGGGATAATGGAAGGTACAGATCTGTCCAACCACCTGCTGTGTGACCCTGGGTCACAGGGCTCCCATCTAAGAAAGGACAACAGTGGCACCCCCATCACTAATTAGTCAGAAATGTCAGGTGCTCAAAACAGAGACTACCCACAGCAAAATCCCTGGCAGTGTTTGCAGTCACCAGTGTACTGCTGACTGTTGGTGGACCAACTGGCTATGGTAGAATTTAGTCACACAGCCCCTCTTATAGGGACACAAAATATAATAAACAGAAGCACCAGGCTAACTGTTCACTGAACATTTTCTATCCTCAAGGTTAAGTGGCTCTTTCTAGCAGACATGACCTTGGCTAACAGGAGAAGCCAGCTGGCTCCAGCCACTCCCATCCCCTGTGTCAACTCTAGAAACTATCAGGGGCTGCAGTCGGGCCAGGCCAAGGGTGGAGCAGGTGGCTGTGGGGTCTGTGAAGATGCTCCTTGGAGCAGATAACTGGCCAGCCATGACTCAGTGCTTCAGGAGGCCCACAGGGCAGCTGAGTCATCCTATGGGGCGGAGGTGAGAAAAGGAAGAGGGAGAATGGTGCTGCTGATTAGAACCCCTGGTGCTGCCTCCCTCTCGTTTATCTGCCAGAGAGCGCCCTGCCCACAGTAAACACCTTCATCCCTGGCAGCTGGGAGAGATTTTCTAAACTAGTAGATCTCATGTTCACAAACAGAACTCACACCTGGCAGCATATCTGCGCTGGGGAGAGAACCAAAGGTTGTTCCCATGCTATGCCCACCACTGGCAGCATCCCTGTCCCTTCATGTCAAGGGCATCCCCTCAACAGTGTCCCCTGCAAGATTACGAAACTGCAGGGTTTAGAGTAGCGGTTCTCAACCTGTGGGTCGAGACCCCTTTGGAGGTCGAACAACCTTTTCACAGGGGTTGCCTAAGACCATCGGAAAACACATATATAATTACATATTGTTTTTGTGATTAATCACTATGCTTTAATTATGTCCAATTTGTAACAATGAAAATACATCCTGCATATCAGATATCTACATTATGATTCATACCAGTAGCAAAATTACAGTTATGAAGTAGCAATGAAAATAATTTTATGGTTGGGGTCACCACAACATGAGGAACTGTATGAAAGGGTCGCGGCATTAGGAAGGTGGAGAACCACTGGCTTAGAGTATATACAATTGCCTCAAAACCCTTCCAGAAGAATCTGTGTGGAAATACTCCCAGAGCAAAGGAGAATGATCTTGAGCACATGGTCATTCCCTTGAAGAGTAAGCCAGTCCCACCTGAGAACATGACTCTGCTAGAGACCCACTGGCTGCGGCAGGACAGTGCTGTCAGGGGCTCAGGGCCCGTTTGTCCCACATTCCCAGACACGCAAGGTGGTGCCTGCCCAGGCGAGGCCCAAGGACCAGCACTGAGGGAGTGTGCCAGGGGGCCTGTTTGGCTGCACAGGCCAGACACTGTTCAAGGTGCCTGCAGAGCCTGAGGCTGTGTGGCCACACTGAGAGAACTTCCACCTAGGACATGCCAGCCCTGAGTGGGAGCTCTTGGAAATGCCACACTTTCCCCACACGTGCTGTGAGGCAGCATGAGGTTCAGGGCATCACCTGTGAGACTTTCTTGTCCCCAGAACTCACACCCAATGTAATCAAGCATTTAGTTTGCAAGAAATATAGGGACAGAGAGCAAGTCTGACTTGTCTGCACAATGAGATGAGTCCAAACATAGAACATGTGATGGGACAAATGGGGGAGAGAGTCCTAGACTGACAGAGATCTAGAGACCCAACAACACATGCTTGTGCAGCTGGGTCTTAATCCTGGTTCAGACAAGACCACCAGCAAAAATGCTGAGGCAATTGGGGAAAGCTTCAATGGACCACGTACTAGTTTATACCAACTTATTGCAAATTTTCTCAGGTGTGAAAAGGGTATTCTGGTATAAAATAAATGCCCATATTTTTATAGCGATGCCTTCTGAAGTATGTAGGAGTGAACAGACATGAGGCTAGGGCTTGTCTTGAAATATATAAGTGACAATGTAGGGGGGGCAGTAGATGGAACCAAGGTGCAAAGGTGACAGTTGTGGAATCTCAGAGACAGGGGTATAGGGTTATCAAACTATTGTCACTAACTCAGGGTTTAAAACTTTTCAAAATAAAAAAAGTATACATTTTTACATGACTACTGAAACTTGTCTACCCTAAAATATCAACTCTTTACATTATTTAAAATCCCTCCCACTCTTCATCGTGACAGCCCATGCTATCTGAAGTCCTATACTACCTGTGGTAACCTACACTCCTCCAGGTTCTGATGCCGTCCCCATTTCTCATCTTCAATGGCCACAAACATGCCAGTGTATAATGACCACCACCTTTTCCAACCTCTCCTCAACGACTGGATACCAGAATTACTTCCAGGCTAATTATTATTATAAAAATCTTTACAAGACTTTATAATATGCATGCTTGCTTGACTGCTTTACATGTTGCTATCACATACTGCCCAGGGATGAGAGCCTGCCGGCAACATCTGGGGTGGGGTTGTGGCTGCTCCTCACTGCCCATCCCACAGGGGCTATCAGGACTGACAGGTGGACAGCATTCGTCATGGGTTTTGTTTGCTTGTTTTTTACTTGAGTTCTCTTTGTGGATGGTTTTGTGTTATGTAATTATATAAGTAATACAAGAACATCGTGAAGATGCAAATACCACAGAAGTGTATAAAGTAGGAAGAAGATCTCTTGGAACTTCATGCCCCCACCACTAACAAATCATTTTGTTCTCACTTGTAGTTGTCTTTATCAACAGGTAAAAATTTAAAAATTAAGCTTCATTCTCATCGACCTTTTCTCTAGCATTATTTTGATTTTGAACTGTTCAGAGTGAGACATGTAGTCTCCATACCAAAAAAAAGCCACCATAAAAAAAAAAAAAAACACCTAATTTTATAGGTTCCCTTTCTACTCAGTCTCATTTCTGCCACTCCGAAGGTTTTCAGAACATCACTGCTCCTTGTCACTGAAATCCAATCACTTTCTCACTCATATTTCTGCACAAAAGCTGTCGTGCAGATCACGTGCCCAGCCAGAAAGAACTTCTGGGTTCTTTGGTGAAAACTGATATTGGTATATTTCAGAGGAATGCCATTATTTAACAGTCACTGGATATAAATTTCTTAGGTATTCCATTAATAATATAAGCCAGTCCTTACCCAGGGATGCCTTTTATGTTTATTTGGATCCCTATTTTGACAGCTTTACTGAAAAAAATTTTCCTGTAATTAATAAAAACACAACTTTAGACAACACTGAGAACAATTAGGCTTCATTATTTAAAAAATGGAAAATATCAAGTGTTGTCAGGATGTACAGAAATTGGAACCCTCGTGCATTGCACCTGGGAATGTAAAATGGTGCAGCAATGTGGAGAACAGTCTGGCAGTTCTTCAAATGGGTAAACACAGTTATCATTTGACCCAGCAATTCCACTCCTAGGTATACACCCAAGTGAAATGAAAACATGTCTCCACACAAAAATTTGTATACAAATATCCTTAACAACATTGTTCATAATAGAAAAAGGTGAAAAAAAAACTCAAATGTTCCTCAACAGATGAAGGGATAAACAAAGTATGGTCTATTCATACAATGGAATACGATTTGACCATAAAAAGGAATAAAGTACTGATATACATGACCAGGGATAATCTCAAAATCACTATGCTCATCCAAAGAAGCCGGACACCAAGGTCACATACTGTAGGATCACATGCATATGAAACATGCAGAACAGGTAAATCCACAGAGACAGGAAGTAGACTGGTGGTTTCTAGGGGCTGGGAGAGGGCGGGAGGGAAAAGGAATAGCTGAGCTCCTTTTAGGGAACAGTAACATTCTGAAACTAGATAATGGGGATGGTTACACTGTTGTAAGATGCCACCAAACCATATACTTTAAAATAGTTAAAATGGTAAATTTTGTTATGTGTATTTTATTTTTTTAAAAAGAGAGGAAAACAGTAAGAGTAGGCCAATGCCATGCCCCCTGCAGGCTAAGCTCTGAGTCAATGACACACTCACCAGAAATGAGCTGCTGTTCCTCCCCTTACCCTCCTTCCTGATTTGCCCATGCTCTTCAGCCACTTATAAACACTCACCCTTAGTGCAAATACCACATTAAAGAGAATCATGGTGGGAGCTTCCCTCTTCGGGGACGGGTCTGTTTTGGAGACCTGTAAAAGACACATAATTCTATTGAATGAGAGCCAACTTCCCAAGAAGAGCTGTTTAGAGCTATTCTACTTTAAGCATGGGAAAGGTTCCAAAATACAGCAGAACCAAAAGAAAACAGAGCCCGTGGTCTCGGAGAATCGGCCAGCACCTCTGCATGAGCTAGTGGTGACGGCATGGACAGATGAGTCCCCACTGAGATAACAGGAAGGTCAGTGCTCTGGCCCAGAATGATGAGGCTGCCCCAGTCAATGGAAGTGGGCCGAAGTGCCCAGAGGAGACAAGATGGAGAGGGGCCCAAGCAGATGGAGTGTTCTCTGCCCAGACATCCTCCCCACTGCCACCCCCAGTGTCCACCTGAGTTCTTGAGGCCATCTCTGCCAGGTATGATAAGTACTCAGGATGATTAAGAGAGAAGACGCCCTAACCGATTTGGCTCAGTGGATAAAGAGTCAGCCTGTGGACTGAAGGGTCCCAGGTTCGATTCCAGTCAAGGGCATGTACCTCGGTTGCGGGCACATCCCCAATGGGGGGTGTGCAGGAGGCAGCTGATCGATGTGTCTTTTTCCCCCCCTTTATTGAATAAGATGTTACAAATGTGTCCTTATCCCCACAATGTCCCCTTACCCCCCCAATCCTGCCCTCACCCTCGCCCCCTGTTGTCCACACCCATCACTTATGCTTATATGCATGCATACAAGTCCTTTGGTTGATCTTTCCCCTCACCCCCACCCTCCCCTGCTTTCCCTCTGAGTGATCGATGTTTCTAACTCTCTATCCCTCTCCCTTCCTCTCTGTTAAAAAAAACATCAATAAAATATATTTGAGAGAGAGAGAGAGAGAGAGAGAGAGAGAGAGAGAGAGAACAATGCCCCAGCATAGACTGAAGACACATGCTGTCAATTTCTTGGGCAGGTAAGGGCCAGCAGAGACAGGGCTGCTGCTCTGGCAGCCAGCCAACCCGTCACAAACACCACGCTGATTTCAAGTGTTGCCACTAGGGGGCATAAGAGGCCAGGGCTCCTGCTCTCCCTGGGCTATCCCAACTAGCTCCTCACCATCCTGCCTGTCACTTTTGTATACGCCCAGGACTGCCAGCAGGCTGCCAAATCTCCCCTCCATCACCTACAGGTCACAGTTAGGGATCTAATCCCTACCTGCAGGGGTTTCAGTGAGGAGGGATGGTGCTGTCCTTGGGGCCAGGTGCACCCAGACCGTCTCATGTCTTAGCACCTCCAACCACCTCAGCCCTTTCCACCAGCTTGGTCATGGAGGATATCTGAGGACCACATCACAGACCCTCATATTTCTGGATCATATAAATGGAGCTAAATCTTACAATGTCATATCAAAATCCTTCAGAATCTGAGTGATGCTGTTGCTGATTCTGCCTGTGTGCAAAGGACTGACTGGCAGGTTCTAGTGTGCAAATTCCTTTGGGTCACAGTGCATTCTGTCTTGTTAAGACTCCGGTACGGTAACATTTCACTCACCAGAGAACGTATATGAAGGATTCAGCACAACAGTAAGAGCTAAATTAATAATAATATTGGCCATGAGATCACTTAACAAGTAAGAAGAAATGCTTGTGCCACTTTACCAAAGCTAGGGGCAGGGACTGAAACTCTGGGGACAAGCATGCCTGTCTCTTTCTCCGAGGGTCCCTCGGGATCTGTGATGTGCAGCTGACAGCAAATAGCTGTGAGGTCTGGCACACACTCGCTGTCTTTACGGGGCCAGTAGCAGCCACGGTTCCCTGAGGGCCCAGGCCAGGATGGCCATGCCTGCCCAGGGGAAGCCTTATATTCTCAGGGAGGTCCTTACCTGCCCCAGGGCATGCTGCAGGAGCGTCGGGTGCCCGACAAAACGCACGTTATCGATCTTCAGTTCAAATTTTTGGCCACACATTTCAGACTTGGTTGCCAAAATTGTTGCCAGAATGACATCTGAAAACCTTAAAATGAAAAAGAGGTAGAGTGGAAATAAGTGAATAAAGTGTCACAGCCCCACACCAGCTGCCCTCGGGGATAAGGATCTCAGTATATGGCAGCTTGGTGCGCAAAGTGGCTTGACCCCCACTGATGACCTGGAAGCTTCTATCAGTTGCCTTCTGAAGCAATCCCCAAGATTTGGGACATAAAATCACCAAAATTACAAGGTAAAAGGCATGAGAAGCATAGACTGAAGGCACATGCTGTCAATTTCTTGGCATGCTCTATGAAATTCAGGAGAGAAACAGGTTGCAGTTTGCTTTTAAAGGTAAAGGGAGGAATAACAGCTGAAGCTGGCGCTGCCCTGAGGAGCTGCTCATTAAGGCTCACAAGTGGGGGGTGGGGGGCTCTACCACCAGGTCCAGGTTTACCAGGCTGCAACTCTCAACTCCCAGGAACCCCACCCCCTCAGTGCTGTGTGAAGGGCAAGAGTACAGCACTAACTGCTAATTATCTTTCTCAGCATGGCTTCCTGACCCTTCCTTATCCTGAACACTTAACCTTCCAGTTTTTATTAGGGAAGAAACTTTAAAAGATGAGCGAGATATCCAGACCCACTGATATGATGTGGACATAGGTTGCACAGGACTGGGTACCACAGAGCAGGAATGGCTGTGGCGTGGGTGAGAGCAGATTTGGATATGAGTTCACCCTTTGCCAGGTGCATCTGCACACTTGTGTTTTCTTATTGGCAACCCAGTTCCTTCCTGCCCACGGGGATCCAGATAAGGGAGCGTCACCACGGGAAGAAGAGTGCTGGGGGGTGCTGTGCAGACTCTTATCTCAGAACCCAGGCTCGCGGGGGCCTTCACTTTAGAAACACTGACGCACCGTGTCTGAGCTGGAGCCAGAAGAGAGACAAGTCCTGTGCGCATCTCTCCACCCGCAGGAGCATTCCTAGCATCCATGTCGGGAGAGCGCACTGTGCTGGGGAAAGGGGCTCCAGCTCCCCCAGGGCCATGCTCTGCCCCTGGGTACCGACCCCAGGAGCCCGGGAGGCCATCAAAGAAAGACACTCCAGCGTGCATCCTGGGCCTCTGCTAAAGAGCCAGGCACCAAAGTAGATGCTTTTCTCTTGGACGACCTCATGTGGGGGGGGACGTGACGGCTACCATACCTCTCCATTTTCTGAAGAAAAAGGATGGTCTGCTACAAACTGCTGCTTCAGCTGACCTCTGAAATAAGAAATGACTCTGGGATAAAAGGATCTAGGAAGGGGGTCATTTGCTCTGGGCTCCTTACACATGGCAGGCTCACCATCTAATGTAAGAGTGACCTGAGCCCTGGCCGGGTAGTCAGTTGGTTAGAGCATCCTCCTGATACACCAGGGTTGCTGGTGCCATCCCCCATCAGGGCATATACAAGAAGCAACCAATGAATGCATAAGTATGCGAACAATCAATCTCTCTCTCTCTCTCTCTCTCTCTCTCTCTCTCTCTCTTTCTTTCAAAATCAATAAAAAAAAAATTTTTAACTACTTGGAGCCAGCCTGCAACAAGAACCTTGCTGATCAACCAGCACTCAAACTGCAAGACAAGCAGCTAGAGAGCTCTTTCCAAGTCTGCAGGAGGGGAGCCTAGAACTGCTAAGGCCTTGGAGGGGGGTGTCACACTGGCTTCCAGCCTTCCCTGGGACTGACATGGTCCTCCAGGTGTCCTAGGTTGCTCTGTGGCCCGCAGACAAACAAGATGCAGAGGGTTTGGCTCTTGTACTGTCAGGACTGCACTCGGCCCTTTTGACACCAAGGTTGTCAGAGAGGTCGTCAGAGCCAGTCTGGGAAATGGGGGACCCATTGCCTAAGTCCTCAGCTGCCTATTATGGGTCTCTCTTCCCGGGAATACTGCTCTCCGGAGTGATTACACCAGAGATGGAATATTCCAGTGTCTTAGACCAGAGGCATTATATGCTTTCTTTAAAAACTCTAAATCGCTCACTCTGCCCTATAACTCCCATCTGATGGTGAGAGAGGGCTCAGAGTGATAAACAAACACTTCTGCCCTAATGATTGATCCAGTGCCAACATTTCACATCCTATCTAAACAAATAGCTCCTCCACTCTGCCACCGAGGGACAAAGATAAGGTAAAGAAAACAACCTCCCACTATTCCAGAAAGTTCACTTTTTCCTGTGATATCCAAATACCTCCATTAAAAACCTCTGCTCTGTCATCAAGACCCACACTTGAGCCTCAGCCCTGGCCTCAGCCACTAGTCCAGGAACCTAAGCTAGTTTGGCTGTGGGATGGGTCCTGAGATTCAGAGGCAAGCAGAGGTCTCCTGAGTATCTATAAATATCCAAATCTGAAAGCATCCTTCCAAGAGCCAAATAAAAAAATGCTTCCTCCCAAGACCAGAGAGGCCAGCATCTGCAGAAGGAGCCAACCAGGAAGCCATGTGCTGCTGAAGTTAAAAGCCACCCTGCCCTACATGGCCATCAGGGAAGGCCCTCTAGGGCGGCCAGGGGGATGGTGCTTGTCTGAGCGAGTCTAGCCCACAGAGAAATCCACTCATCACTGCAATATTAACACTTATGATGAGAAAAAACACTTGAGTGGCTTTATCCTTTATATAGTGTGTCTGCTGATATAATATACACAAAGGCATAGTTATATCATGAGATTTGGGGAGTAGGGGAATAACTGTTATAAATAGCAAATTGAAACAAAAACAAATGACAATATTTGATTGTTGTTTCCAAAATTTACAAAAATCTCTTTCCCTTGTTTTGATGGTAAAAGGCCTAGTAAGTTTTGCACACAATAAAATAGCTGTTACAAAAACTAACATTCCGGGAATAACTTAGAAATTTAAAAATTTTAGGAAGATGAACCAGCCCAGCTAGAAACCAGGCCAAGACCTTCCTCTCCTTCTGAGATAGTCAGGAGCAAGGACTGATCTCCAGCCTGGTCAAAAAAGGGGGGAGGGACAGCATGGACGGGAGCTTGACTCTGCACCCTCCGGTGATGGGGGGCTCAAAGATGCTTCAATGCCCAGAGAGGATATCCTGTCAGGGGGACAGGAGGGTCACACCTTATTCATGCCCTCCTGAGGAAGCGCCAGATAAACTCCATGGGTGCATTTTGCTTCTAAAGGGCACACACAATAGCATCTAACCTCAAGCATTACATTTAACACCCAGCCCTTGGGAAAGAGGTCCCCACTAAACCCCTCTGAGAAATGAAGGCAAAGAGACTAATCAAGGATCTCTCTTGGGGGGCGGGCGCGGGCAGTAAGCTAGGGAGATAAGAAACCCTGCTTCTGCTCACCTACTGGCCTCACAGGGCTACTGGTGCCTGCCTGGAGGAGGAGGTCTGAGTGCAAGCCTGGTCCCACAAGTCTCCCTGGTGCCAGCCAACCTTGCGTAGGCTTCCTGGGTAATGTGAAATAGGTAACTCCAAGTGGAGAAAGGGCAGGGGCCGTGGGATCCGAGCGAGAGCCTGTGTGCCTCATTAGTCATTCTTCAACATTGAGGGGAATCAGGAGTTAAGCACAATTACAAGAAGAGAAGGTAGCAGAAGTCAGGACAGAAAGACGGTGGAGAAGTCTTGGTCTTACCCTGCAACCAATTGCTCATCGGTTGGAGGACATGGCTCGCTGAAAGGGGAACAGGACCATCAAGACCAAACAAAAACACATTGATGTTTAAAATCACAAAAGTTATAGTTGTTTTATTAAAACAGCATTAAAGTCTAGCAGAAGTACTACCATTAAGCATTAACTGTTGAGGTCAAGGTTATGAAACTTACCAGACAAGAAAGGATACAGACAACTCCCCAAGTTGAAGACTTACCACACAGTTTTCTCACTAAAGCTCAAATTCTCTTACCTAAACATCGACTGGGCCAGAATGAGGGTCAGTTTCCAGAACAAGAGCAAGGCCAGAAGACCTGGGTCAGAGCCTAGCACCACACACATTGGCCAGATGCCTATGCACAAGCATTTAATCTGACAAACCGTCTCAACAGGATCAATGAGATCCCCATAGGTAAAAGCCTTACGTAAAATGCAGTGACCACCTCAGCCCCAATTCTTGAGATGCTATGACCACCTGCATGGCTGATCTCCCTGAGTCTCTGCCCACGTGGCCCCGTCAACAAGGCAGTCATGGCAGAGGTGTATACACTTACGTTAGAAAATGTCTAAGGCCTCTGCACTATCCGACCTGAGCTTTTTTAGAAAATAGATTTAAAAGAGTTGAAGTTCCTCTACACAGGGCTATATCATGCTGCTTTCCGAGTTTGCTGGGAACAGAAAGTAGGCCTGAGCCCCACAGTGCAGCATCCAAGGGGTGAGAGCCTGCCAGGACGCCATGCCATGCCCACCAGGCTGCCCCGCTGGGACTGCTGCTCCCCACAGCTCTCACCGAGAAACACACATTACCAAGGACCCATGCAAGAGAAACACACAATGAAGAACACTTTTTTCAGCAGCTCCCAAACTTTAGCTTACTCGTTTGTATAGTAGTAAAGGGGTAAAATGTTGTGTGGACTTTCTCAAGATCATCCAGAAAGTCAGTATCCGAAGAAGCTCAAGTACAACCCCCTAGAACTTTATCTCCTACATCTAGACAGGCCACAAAATCCCTGGCTGGGTTTCTCAGTGGTTAGAGAGTGTCGGCCTGCAGACCAAAGGGTCACGGGTTCAATTCCCAGTCAAGGGCATGTACCTGGGTTGCAGGTTTGATCCCCAGCCCCAGTTGGGATGCATGCGGGAGGCAGCTGGTTGATGTCTCTCTATCTATCTATCTATCTATCTCTCTTTCTCTCTCCCCCTCCTCCCTCTCTTCTATTCTCTCTCTAGAGATCAATGGAAAAACATCCTCAGGTGAGGACTAAAATATATATATATCCCTTAACTTTCAAAAGGGAAGAAGCACATGGAGATTCCAAGTGTCAGCAGTGTTCCATGTGTTCCATTTCCTTACTGGGGGATGGCGGGACATGTAACATGTTAAACTCCACAAGCATGTTTTATGGACCTGTGTCTGCCCCCCTGAGGGAGGCAGAGCCATCATCAAGGAATTGCACATAGAGGCAGGTGTTCCCATGACATCTACTGGGAGGGAGAGGCAGAGGTGCCTTCACACCTGCAGACATCTTCCAGAGGAGGCTCACTGTCTAAGGTACATGCCCAGATCACATGCTTTAGGACACAGAGTGAGAATGAGACCCGGAACCCGGAACCTGTACTTATCCCAGCATGCTGCCCTGCAGGGACATGCCAATGCGACACCAGTGCAGACTCAGCTGGGCCAGGAAAAGGGAAGGGAGGTACCCAAGCTTGGGGACAACACTACTTATCCACATTTCTGTGTATGACCTAACATCCAGCAAGTAGGGGCATCTTTCTCAACACATGTGCCACCCAAGCAAAGCTGTCAAGAGAGGCTCTGGTGGAGCCCATGTGAGCCTGGTATGGAGGACTTGCATGCTGGATGCCAGTGAGCACTACAGCTGAGGTCCCCTCCAGCACAGGGCATGACTGTGCCTAAAAGCTGAACCCACTGCTTCAATAAAGGTAGCCAGGTCTGAGAGGGGCAGCAGGGCCACCTGATTCCATGCCTCACAATGCCAATGGGGAGGTAAAGGGCAGAGACAGAAACCTTTCAGAGCTCTGGGGTGATAGCTAAAGTAAAATGATTCAGAGTGTTTTAAAATGAAGTTAACTCTTCCAAGCCACCAGCATCGCCTTCTCGGAGGCAGTAACCAGAACAATGCTGGAAATATGAGAGGAAGCCAGAAACAGCCCACGTCAGGAGGGAGCGGGCCCCCAACAGCCTTCCCGATGGACGCCATGCTCCCTCTCAGACGTCTCCTGATGGCGTTGTCCCTGCCAGTGGGGTGACTGAGCCAGAGATGGACTGAAGCAGGAGCTCCCTGGCTCCTAATACCCTACAATCAGGGACACTACAACTTTTCTCAACTTCAATTTCAAGACTTAGAGACAACAGACAATACCTATGTTCTTCTCTCCCTTCTAAATTCTAGTCGGGTTTTTAAAAAGTGACAGCTACTTCTTATACCCTGAAACACATCATCTTGATGATTCGCATTATAAAACCAGCCTACTCTCTAAGCCAGTGTTGTTCAACAGAGCTTTCTTCAGGGACAGAAATATCCTAAATCTACGCCATTCAATACGTCACATGCGGCCACCGAACATCTAAAATGTGGCAAGTGAAACTAAGGAAATAAATTTTCAATTTTATTTCATTTCAGTTCATTTCAATTTAAATGGCCACATCGGCCAGTGACTTCAACCCTGGGCAGCACAGCTCTGCACCTTCACTTCTCTAAGGCAGGCCACCACCACATTCACAAGTGACCCATGTGGCCTGTTCACATTGTTTCAATCTGGCAAACTGACAAGCAGGAACATCTTGCTGGTTCCAGAAGAAAAGCACCTTTGAGGATGATAATCCAGAAGAACAGAGAATGGTCTGATGACCTTCACTGCAGTGCTTCAGGAAGACGTCTGAGGTGTAACAGGGTTTCCCAGCCGCCAGGGGCAGAGCAGCGACTGGGCAGGCCTATGTGACAAAATAAAGCTGGGGCCCTAAGGGTGTTAACCTGTATCTCTGAAAATATGGGGGGTGGGGGGTGGGTTCATCAGATGCTATAATGTGCTAACATTACCCAATGGCATTACCTCATAGTGATTTTCTTATAAGCCTCTGAAAATTAACTGCAGGAATTACGTGCTCCTGGCCCTCCTAAAAAATACCTCTACACAGATCATTCCAAGAGCTCTTTCTGAGTCTTCATGTCCTGAGCAGAGCCTCACACCTATGGAGCTTAGAGGAAGAACATCGGGCAGCTGGCCAGCCCTGCTCTAAACTAGTCTGTGGCCCAGCGGAAGACAAAGCCACCCACCCAGGTGCAGGGGCAAAAAGCTTTCCGGGTGCCTATAACAAGAGTCTGTTCCAAGTTGCCACCTTTAAAGGACAAGACAACCACTGGCCTCTACGTCAACCAGGAGGACCCACTGAATGTCCCACAACCTCCCACCTCCCCTGCCCCTCCTGCTGTTCCCTTTTCCAAAGCCTGCTCCCTTCAGAGACAGTCACTGGTCACGCCAGAGGCCCCTGCCATCCTCACACACACAAAATAAAAACCATCTTCTTGGAACTGTACAACACTGTGGTGCCTTGTCAGAGAACTGAGCGCAACTGTACAACCAGCTCGCATGTAAAAGGCCCAGTGCAGGGACCTCAGCTTTTCCATGGGACCGTGGAGGCGACATCCTTTAGCTCACAAAGACCTCGGCTACGTTTAGGGGAACCAGGACAGGCAACTTGCAATCTTTCCTGCCTCATCTGGGTCTGTGTTACCACTTACCAAGCTTTAAAATGAACATAAGAAGGCACAAGCAGCCGAAACCAGTTTGGCTCAGTGGATAGAGCGTCGGCCTGCGGACTGAAGGGTCCCAGGTTCGATTCCGGTCAAGGGCATGTACCTGGGTTGTGGGCATATCCCCAGTGGGAGATGTGCAGGAGGCAGCTGATCGATGTTTCTCTCTCATCGATGTTTCTAACTCTCTATCTCTCTCCCTTCCTCTCTGTAAAAAATCAATAAAATATATTTAAAAAAATAAAATAAAAATAAAAATAAAAAAGAAGGCACAAGCAGTCATTTCTCATGTTGCATGATAGTCCTTCCCACAGAGAACAAGGGAGCACGTACAAGAAGGAACAAGACCCGCTTTCATCTGTGCCCTAAAAGACCACGGGTCAAGTCAGCCCCAACTCTGCCCATACCACCACCTGGACACTCTGCACTGCACCCAAGCACCTACAGGTGACCTCGGGGCCGTGCCTGAGGAACAAGGTCTGAGGACAGCACGGGGTGTGCTTTCCTCCATGTTCCCCTCACAGGAGAGAAATGACCTACAGAAACATGGCCTCATCTCATCTCCAACCTGCTTGGCAGCTCAACACGTGACCAAATTATGCAGCCCTGCTCCATGCTACCCAAACACCCACCAAATGGGAAAAAAGAACACCCGGTTTCTCAGGGGAAACAGAGGTCAACAGCATGTGGGGCTTTGCACAGGCTTTGGGGCAGGACTAGCTCCATCCTACAGTGACTTCAAAGCCCTTACCTGGAGTCACCGTCCTGGTCCTCGGCATGATCTCCCGTGTTGTTGACAGCATATCTGCTACGAGGCTTATCTGAGTGAGGGCAAAAAGGAGACAATGGCTAAGAAAGCAGGACCCATCCACATACAGGAGGATTGTGGAGCCAGTAAAAGTGATGGTTACCAATATGTGGTACATAGCCCGGCCGACGTGGCTCAGTGGTTGAGCATTGACCTATGAACCAGAGGTCACCATTGGATTCCCAGTCAGGGCCCAAGCCCAGGTTGCGGGCTTGGTCCCCAGCGTGGAGTCTGCAGGAAGCAGCCAATCAATGATTTTCTCTCATCATTGATGTTTCTATCTCTTTCTCCCTCTCCCTTCCTCTCTCTGAAATCAATAAAAATATTTTCTAAATAAAAATAAAATGTGGTACATACGCACAATAGAATACTCATCAGCCATAAAAAGGAATGAAGTTCTGGCACATACTACAATGTGGATGAACTTTAAAACATTATGCTAAGAAAAAGAAACCAGACACTGCCTTAGCCGGTTTGGCTCCGTGGATAGAGCGTCAGCCTGAGAACTGAAAGGTCCCAGGTTCGATTCCGGTCAAGGGCACATGCCCAGTGGGGGACTTGCAGGAGGCAGCCAATCAATGATTCTCTCTCATCATGGATGTTTCTATCTCTCTCTCCCTCTCCCTTCCTCTCTGAAATCAATAAAGATATATTTAAAAAAAAAAGAAGAAACCAGACACTAAAGGACAAATATTGCACTTACATAAAATATCTACAATAGCAAATTCAGAGACAGAAAGTAGGATTAGTGGTGACAGGGAGTCATTGTTTGGTTACAAGTTTCAGTTTGGGGTAAGGAAAATTTTTTGAGATAGTGGTGCTGGTTATACAATATGGTGAATTAATTATGGTGAATGTGATTAATGCCACTGAACCGTATACTTAAAAATGGTTACACTGGCAAATTTTATATTACATATTTTCTACCATAATAAAAAATTTTTCAGAAAATATGGTTTCCAAGAAGTTATGATAACTTAGGAAATGCTTTTGCTACTATTAAGGCAGAAAAAAAGGTAAGTATAAATATATTACACACAGATACACATATATCCTCTCACTAGATGATGTCAACTAGCCTGGGAAAAGCACAGGCAAAAGAATGTTTAGCTCTCGGCCTGAGCGCCATTTCCTAGAAACCTCTGTGCCATGACAGCCATGTGGAGGAAGAAGGGAATGCGCAGGCTGAAGCGCAAGAGGAGGAAGATGAGGCAGAGGTCCAAGTACACCGCAAGCTTGTGCACCGTGAAGCCACAGGAGTAGCAAGAAAAGCAGCCAGAGGCCAGGGACACCGGCACGAGCTGCTGGACTGCATGCTGCTGTCTACACTCTCAACGGGATCTAGAAATACATATATGCCATCCGAACGCCGTGACTACGTTTTGAGAGACCCACCCTGCTCTTACAAAAACAGTCCCTTCTGGATCTTTGCCCTGAACCTGTGACATTCTGGACTGGTTCTGTTCTCAGGTGTGGCTGAATGTAACATGTACAATGTATCAACTCCTCTGTCTTAGCTGAAGAAAAAAAAAATTTTTTTTTAATCCATATACTGCCCTAGGTGGTGTTGCTCAGTGGTTAGAGCAGGGGTGGGCAAACTTTTTGACTCGAGGGCCACAATGGGTTCTTTTTTTTTTTTTTTTTTTAAATATATTTTATTGATTTTTTACAGAGAGGAAGGGAGAGAGATAGAGAGCTAGAAACATCGATGAGAGAGAAACATCGATCAGCTGCCCCCTGCACATCTCCCACTGGGGATATGCCTGCAACCCAGGTACATGCCCTTGACCGGAATCGAACCTGGGACCCTTCAGTCCGCAGGCCGACGCTCTATCCACTGAGCCAAACCGGTTTCGGCGCACAATGGGTTCTTAAACTGGACCGGAGGGCCGGAACAAAAGCATGGATGGAGTGTTTGTGTGAACTAATATAAATTCAAAGTAAACATCATTACATAAAAGGATACGGTCTTTTTTTTCAATAGTTTTATTCATTTCAAACGGGCCGATCCGGCCCGCGGGCCATAGTTTGCCCACAGCTGGGTTAGAGTGTTGACCCGCACACCAAAGGGTCGCAGGTCGCAGCTTCTATTTCCAGTCAAGGGCATGTACATGGATTGTGGGTTCATTCCCCACCATCTGCAGGAGGAAACCAGTCAATGTTTCTCTCTCTCTCCCCCCCCCCCCCCAACTCCCTTCCACTCTCTCTGAAAAGCAATAGTAAAAATATCCTCTGGTGAGGATCAACAAGACAAAAAAGTTCAGCCTGCCCTACATGGCTCAGTGGTTGAGCATCGACCTATGAACCAGGAGGTCACGGTTTGATTCCTGGTCAAGGCACATGCTGGGTTGCGGACTCAGTCCCCAGTGGGGATGTGCAGAAGGCAGCCAATCAATGATTCTCTCTCATCATTGATGTTTCTATTTCTCTTCCTGTCCCTTCCTCTCTGAAATCAATAAAAATGTCAATAATAATAATAATACTGTAATTACTATGCATGGTGCTAGGTATTAGACTTATCAGGGTACTCAGTTAAGTTATATAAATGTCTAACCAATATGCTGTATACCCGAAACTAACTAATATAAAATAATATTGAATATCAACTGTAATTGACAAAAAAAGAAGAGGAAAAAAATAAATATGCTCATTATCTCTTAGATTTAACCATCCTACTTCTGGGAATTAATCCTATATCCAGAAGAATGATAACATATACAAAAAGGACATTCACACTGGTTATCGTAGCAAACGATTGGAAACAATTTAAATGCCCATCAACAGAGGACTGGATAAATAAATCACAGTATGCTCATCCCATGATTCTAATCATAATTCTGAAACTATTATCAAGATGGAAAATGAAAACAACACATACAGAACAGTGCGCAGCGTGTTCGTTCACTTGTGCTTAGAAAAAGTAAAATAATATCTGCATATGCTTGTATTTACACAGGAGATTCTGGAAACATGCACAGGAAAATGGTAACAGCAGCTGCCCTTACAAGGGGAAATGGGTGTCTTGAGGGGGGGATGGGTGGTCAATCAATGGTGGGTAAAGAACATTCTTTTCATAACCTAAATTCCTTTGTACCTTTAAAACTTTGTACCCTATTAACAAATTTTAAAACAGAATATAAATTACAAACTGAGCATTCATGATAATGAACAGCTACAAGTAGCCTAAACGTCCATCCACAGCAGCTGCAGGCTACAACTAAGAGCGAGCGTGATCTCTGCTTACGAAGTCGTAAAGTACTCCAAGGCTGTTCGATGGAAGAGCCACTGCAGTTCAATACTCTTATGTGAAGGGGGGGAAAATCCCCAAATAATACACTATTTTCCTATGGATACATAGTTGGTATCTATGTACAGGAAGGACGGTGACTAAAATGGTAAGCAGTTATCCCTGCAACGGGGGAGCAGAACTGGGGGCAGGTAGTCCAAGAAAACTTCAGGTGGATCTGTAATTCCCTATTTTCTCCAAGCTGAACACATTTATGTCAAAAACCAACAACAATAAATGGAACTACTTTAAAATGGAGCTGGAGCTGCCATCCCGAAACTGCTTGTAATGCCTTATATGCCTCAAATCTTTGAAACTGGGCAAAATAACCTTTGGACTGGGCTTAAGCAACCTGTGCCCCAAAGAACTGACTAGAAAGATACAAGAAAGCAGCCCTAGCCTGTCTGGCTCAGTGGATAGAGTGTCAGCCCCCGGACTGAAGGGTCCCGGGTTCGATTCCAATCAAGGGCACGTACCTTGGCTGCCAGTCCCCCCCCCCCCCCCCCCCCTAGTCGGGGGTCCATGCAGGAGGCAACCGATTGATGTGTTCGTTTCTCACATCGATGTCTCTCCCTGTCCCTCCCACTCCCTCTAAAAATCAATGGAAAAATATCCTCGGGTGAGGATTAACTATATATATATATTTGCATGTCGGGTGAGGATTTGCATATATATACCTGATAACTACCTGACTTATGACTATCAGACTGAAAATTAAAAACTGTTCAGAATTGACTTTACTATGTTATCCGACCAACAGAAATAAATGCCCGCCTTCTATTGAAACAATTGTTTCCCTTCCTTTTCGCATAAATACCCAATGCCTTTGCCTCTCCAGCAGAACACTGTTCGGAGCATCCCAAATAGCTATTCTTACTGGCCTCAAGGGAACGCTTGTTGCCTCTCATTTTGGCCTGTTTTTTTTAGGTTCACGCATGCAGTGCTCACACGTATTTCTTGCAGACGCTGCAGACACGGATGAAATGTCAGCAATAGAGGCTTTTGGCTATTGAATCATGACTTTTCTCCTGTTTCTTTTTATTTGTCTGCACTTTCCAAACAGTGCTCTATAAAGAGTAGGCAGTGACTGTATCATCCGGGAAAGGAAAAAGGAAAGGACTTGAGTTTCCACATGCGAGGCGGTGAGGGGAGGGGCCGCTGCACGGGCTGCCCAGGCCCCGCCGCCGGGCCGGGCGCGCCCCCGGCGCTCACTTACTTGTCTGGGACGCCGGGTGCTCCTGGCTCCTCTGGAAGGGGTACCTGAACAGCAGTTTATTGCCCCTGCTCCCCGAGCTCACCAGAATCACGCTGATGGGGCTGGTGTTGTCCCCCATTCTACCGGGGGCCCGAGAGCGGGGGGGGAGGGTTGGGGGGGGGGGGCTTAGGAAGACTGGCCGAGGGCTGAGGACTGGACGGGCGTGCGGTGTTGGGAAGCTCTGGGAAGGCCGGGAACCGGGAAGTGGGGGGCCTGAGGAAGACGGGGCGGGGGAAGGGGACCTGACAAGGACGCCAGCCACCAAGGCCACGGAAGCCCGGCGCGGAGAGCCAGAGCGACGGAGCCAGCGCCACGGAGCGCGTCCCGCGAGGCTTCGGAGATTTAGACCCCAGAGCCAGGCAAAAGCGCGGCGGTGCCAGCCCGCGGGCCGGGGGCGTTTGCGCAGGCGCGAGCGGCCGTGTGCGCAGGCGCAGTCTCTCTCTGGGAGCTACGCATGCGCGTGGACCGACCGCCTTCCTGCTGGGTGAAGGGACCCGCCCACCTGTGTGACTAGGAAACTGAAGCCACATCAGCTCTCGGGTTCGGGTTCGAGGCCGCTGTCTCCGAATGATTCATCTTTCATTATAAAAGTAATACTTGCTTTGGGCAGAAAGGTCAAACTTACAAATATAAAGTACTACACTAAAAAAGTTTTTAAAAAATCACTTCAATGGATCACAGACCTAAACGTAAGAGCTCACACTATAAACTTCTTACAGAAAAGCATGTGGGTAAATATTCGTGATCTTGGAGTGGGCAATGATTACTTAGATATGACACCAAATGCACAAGCAACTACAGAAAAGCTTAATTGGACTTAATCAAATTAAACACTTTTATGCTTCAAAAGACACCACCAAGAAAGTAAAAAGAGCAGAATAGGAAAAATATTTATAATTCATGAATCTGATGAGGGAATTATATCCAGATTAATTTTTTTTAAACTCTTACAACTAAACAATAAAAAGACAAGTAACCAATTGAAAATATTAAAAGGAAGTGAACTGATATTTCTCCAAAGAACATAGACAAAATGCCAATAAGCACCTGAAAAGATACTCAACATCATTCTCATTAGGATAATGTAAATCAAAACCAAAAAAGAGATGCCACATCACACCCACTAGGATAACTATAATCAAAAAGACAAAATAACAAGTGTTGGCAAGGAGGTAGAGAAATTAGAATCTTTACCCGTTGCTGGAAGGTATGAAAAATGGTGCAGCTACTGTGAAAAACAGTCTGGCAGTTTCTCAAAAGGTATAGAGTTCCCATACAACCCAACTCTTCCATTCCTAGGAATATACCCAAGAGAAATGAAAACATAATTCCACACAAAAACTTGCATGTTCATAGCAACATTATTCATAATAGCAAAAAACTGCAAAGAAGCCAAATGTTCACCAATTGATGAGTGGGTGAATAAAATTTGGTATAATTTCTTTATACAAAGGAATAGTATTCAGTCATAAAAAGGAATGAAGTACTGACACATGAATGAACTTTGAAAAAATACGTAGTGTATGATTTCATTTACATAAATGTCCAGAATAGGCAAATTCATAGAGGCAGGACACAGATTAGGTTGTCTAGGGCTGGGGTAGTTGGAGGTGTGTGACTGCTAATAGATATAGGGTTTCTTTGAGGGTGATAAATGTTCTAAATTTAGGGAAATGGTTGCACAACTCTATGAATATACTAAAACCCACTCAATTGCACACTTTATTTCTCTCCAAATCAATACATGGCTTTTTTAAAAAATATATTTTATGGCTTTTTTACAGAGAAGAAGGGAGAGGGATAGAGAGTTAGAAACATCGATGAGAGAGAAACATCGATCAGCTGCCCCCTGCACACTCCCCACTGGGGATGTGCCCGCAACCAAGGCACATGCCCTTGACCGGAATCGAACCTGGGACCCTTGAGTCCGAAGGCCGACGCTCTATCCGCTGAGCTAAACCGGTCAGGACAATATACATGGCTTTTATTTTATTTTAAAATATCACAAGTAAGCCCTGGCTGGTGTGCTCAGTAGTTAGAGCATTGGCCCGTGCACCAAATGGTCTCAGGTTGGATTCCCAGTCAAGGACACGTACGTATGTGGGTTGCAGGTTTGATCCCCATCCCCGGTCTGGGCTCATGGGGAAGAAAACCAATCGATGTGTCTCTCTCACTTTGATGTTTCTCTCTCTCCCTCTTCCTCTCCCTCCCTCCCTCCCTCCCTTCCACTCTCTCTAAAAATCAATAGAAAAAATATCCTTGATGAGTATTACCAAAATATATATATATATATATATATATATATATATATATATATATATATATACACACACACACACATATCACAAGTAAACCTGAGGAATCACCTAACATCTTGCTGTTCCTATAGCTGGACAACTTAGATCTCATTCAGCAGGCTGCTGAACTGTTCCTTTTTCAGAAACATAGATACCATCTAAAATGTTTCTGATATCCGTGTTTTTAACGGTTGTGGCTTGCTGAATCAAAGCAGCTGAATTTGATACAAGTTCAATGTCATTTCCTTCAAGAATCAACTATCTTTCGGGGACTGAGATACTGAACGAGCAACGCCTGACCTCACCCGAACCCTGCGGATGTTTTTTTCACCCAAGAACTTTCTGATTTCAACAGGAGAACCGTTCTCCTGAACAACAGCATTGGTGGGGAAGTGAGTGCACAGGCCTCATTCTGTACCGGAAGCTCCGTGTAACACCCTGATCATGTTCTGTACGTGACTGCAGGTCGTGTGCTCGGTAGCCGGTTCCTTCTATTTCCCCGCCATTTGTCAACATGGAGCCGCTTCTTTTTCTTCCGGGGAGACTGAGCTCTATACCGATGAGATTGAAGGCCCTCCGCAGGGCGCCTGTGAGGCCCTCCGCAACCGCTGTGCGTCCCTGCAGGGCGACGTCCACATTTTCTGGGATGCCAACAGTCTGACTGCTGACAATGGTCTTCATCCTCGCAGTAGATGTGACAAAAAATACAAAAACCAAAAAAAAATTGAATTGCACACTTTAAATGGGTGCAAATTATATCTCACAAATTATATCTCAATACTGCTGTTTTTAAAATCACCCCACCCACCCCATCCCAGTCTTCCCCAGGAGGTGACTGTAGTTAACTGTCTACTGTGGCTGTTTCCAAATCTTTCTCAAGCATTTCAAATGCATGAGGGTGTAATCACTTGGCTAAGGGATTGCTGAAGTAACCTCTTGCATTAAAGCTGACACAAACATGTATTTTGCAAGGCAGGTTCATGGCTTGAATCTCCCAGGGTGAAGGGTACATGCATTTGAAATGCCTCAGACATTACCAACCAACTCATTGCCCTACACAAGGCTGCATAGCATTGACTTAATTTTTCCCCCAAAATTTCCAAAAAAGGAAAATGGTGTATTATTCTATGTTGCATTTCTTTTCTTAATATATTTTTATTGATTTCAGAGAGGGAGGAAGGAAAGATAGAAACATCAATGATGAGAGACAATCATTGATCAGCTGCCTCCTGCATGCCCCACAATGGGGATTGAGCCCGCAACCTGGCCAGAAATTGAACTGTGACCTCCTGGTTCATAGGTCAATGCTCAACCACAGAGCCACGCTGGCCAAGTGTTGTTGCATTTCTTTAATTATTACTGAGGTGGAGAACTGTATCACTTGATTATTTGCCACTATCTCTGACATGCCTTCTTTTTTTCCTTATGGATTCTTTATTCTTCTTTGATGGTTTGGACGCGTTATCTTCATGTTACAGATTCTGCAAGCCTTTTTCCCAGTCTATTTTGACATTATGTATAATCAAAAGTTTTCTAATTTTTTAAAAAAAATATATTTTATTGATTTTTCACAGAGAGGAAGGGAGAGGGACAGAGAGCCAGAAACATCGATGAGAGAGAAACATTGATCAGCTGCCTCCCGCACACTCCCCCACCGGGGATGTGCCCGCAACCAGGGCACATGCCCCCCGACCGGAATTGAACCTGGGACCCTTCAGTCTGCAGGCCGACGCTCTGTCCACCTAGCCAAACCGGTCAGGGCAAAAGTTTTCTGAGTTCTCACACAGTTCCCAGAAGAGTTCCTAGAATGGAAATAAGGGCACAGCCCTAACCGGTTTGGCTCAGTGGATAGAGCGTCGGCCTGCTGACTCAAGGGTCGAAGGTTTGATTTCAGTCAAGGGCATGTACCTTGGTTGCGGGCACATCCCCAGTAGGGGGTGTGCAGGAGGCAGCTGATCGATGTTTCTCTCTCATCAGTGTTTCTAACTCTCTATCCCTCTCCCTTCCTCTCTGTAAAAAATCAATAAAAATATTTTTAAAAAGAAAAGAAATAAGGGCACAGAAGAAAGAGGTGAGGCTGGGAGAGCTGGACCGATGGGAAAGGGAGAGCCCACTGTCTGGAGAGATGGCAGCTGTGGTAATGGAGGTATCTCCACAAGGGCACCAGGAATCTGCGCATGCCTAGACATAAGGACCGGGCCTCCAGCTCCAGCCTCCTTCCTCCAGCTTCCCTGGACCATGCTGCCACCCCATCAAACAGTCCCATGGCCCCCAAACCTGGAGGAGCGGGTCTGGTGTCCAGGGGCTCGGGGGGGCTGCCTCTGAGCTGGGAGAAGGCCCAGAATTGGAGGAGTCCACCATTCCCCAGCTACCCCTCTGGGCCCACTTCCTGCTAGCAACTTTCACAATAGCGTTCACTGCTTATTTTTCAGGCTGAATGGTTAATCTCTTTTCATCATAGCGCGCATTGGAACCCATGCGAGATGAAAGATCACCAAGGTGCCAGCACACAGGGGTTCAGATACACTGCTTCCCAGGCTGCCCTCACGGGACTCCGGTGCAGGAATGCCCAGGGCTGTACTGTGTAAGCAGAGGTCTGACTCCCACGCCACCCTCACCAGCAGCTTCTCAGTGTCTACATGTGTTGACTTCCTTGGGCTGTTACAGAAATCAGAGCTCCTTGTCACTCCTTGTTCAGTCCAGGCAGGTGCTGGCAGCCAGAGGGCCTCTAAGGTGGGCTGGCCATGCTTTGGGCCTCAGGTTCCCCACCAGTAACAGAGCTGGGAGCAAAGGGTCTGTACATATGGTCTTTTTTTTAACTTTTATTAAATTTATTTGGGTGACATTGGTTGACATGATCATATAGACTTCAGGTGTAGGTTTCTATGCTACAAGATCTATATATTGCACTGTGGGCCCACCACCCAAAGTCCAATCTTCTCCTGTCACCTTATATTACGACCTCTTTCTCCCCCGACCCCCTGTTGGTGCCGTTTTAGCTTGAGGCCCTCACACTGTCCCCTGGACAACCATGTACCCAGGGCCACCCTCCTCTCACTACAAGGTACGCCCTCAAACTCTTCCCTGCGAACACCCCGCAACTCTAAATCCTCATTTTAAATGTAAGTAACTCTTCTGTAACCTACTTTTTTGAAGGTAAATTGATTCTTGGAATCCTAAACTCCTGACCTTCCCTCCCAGCTCAGGTCCCCTAGGCAGGGCCGGGCCTTATCAGTCCTTCCACTCAGTCCGGGCCTGATACAGCTACCACCGTCTGTCAGAGGGCCGGGCGGGGCTCAAAGACCCTATCTTAGACCCACTTCCACACCCCCACCCTCTCTGGTGCAGTGTTCCTGCCCAGGAGGAATCGCTCACCAACAATAGCAGCTACAATAATCTTGAATTCACGGTGCCATTATCCCTCCTAACAGTGAGGTAGAGGCTGTTCTAAACCCCCACCTGAGAGGTTAACACAGTGAAACCGGGACTCACAATGTTAACTAGCCTGCCCAGAGCCACCCAGGGGTCGCTTTCAGGGGAAGGTCTCCACTGAGGGCCCCTCTGAGCTCAGCTCCAGCCACAAAAGTTCAGAACAAGCCTGGGGCTTTGAGTTCTGTCCAGAGACCAGTAGGTCTCAGTGTCCTGGAGCACAGACTTGGGCTCCTTGTGTCTCAGGAAACCAAGGCCCAGAGACAGAACAGACTTGCCCAACCGCCAAAGGGCCAGCAGCCTGCCCACAGCAAACCTAGGCCTCCTCTCCCATCAGGAGTGGCTCCCTCCTCCACTGAAACTTGAACATGTTTCATAACTTTCCCAAGCCTCCATTTCCTTATCTTAAAACATGTCATGGTAATAACATAAAACTTCTCTCACAGAGAGCGTTAAGGGTCAAATACCCAACATGAAGAGTGTTTGGTGCCATGCCTAGGACTTAGAAGGCGCTTGATAAATGTCAGCTAAAACCAGGCAGCAGAGCTTACCTCACAACCACACAAAATCAGTCCAAGGTGGACTGTCATCCAATCAAATGCCCAACAGTAAAGTTCTTAGAATGGTGATATAGACAGTTCTCTACACCTCAGCATTCGGCAGTTTGTTTTTTTAAGTGAGATAAAACCTGCCTGCTCGGCATGTCTTAGTGGTTGAGCGGCGACCTATGAACCAGGAGGTCACAGTTCAATTCCCTGTCAGGGCACAAGCCCAGATTGTGGCTTGATCCCCAGTAGGGGGTGTTCAGGAAGCAGCCAAACAATGATTCTCTCTCATCATTGATGTTTCTATTTTTCTCTCTCTCCTTATCCCTTCCTCTCTGGAATCAATAAAAAAAATTTTTTAATATATATTATTGATTTTTTACAGAGAGGAAGGGAGAGGGATAGAGAGTCAGAAACATCGATGAGAGAGAAACATCGATTAGCTGCCTCCTGCACAACCCCTATTGGAGATGTGCCTGCAACCAAGGTACATGCCCTTGACCGGAATCGAACCTGGGACCCTTGAGTCCGCAGGCCGATGCTCTTTCCACCGAGCCAAACCAGTTAGGGCAATACAAATTTTTTTTAAAAAGAATCAACTAGTGAATGCATAAATAAGTGGGACAGCAAATTGATGTTTCTCTCCCTTCCTCTCCTTCTACCTAAAATCAATTTTAAAAATTATAAACTTCCATTCAACAAAACCAGCATTAAGACAGTGGTGGCAAACTACAGACTTGGGGAAGATATGACACATCAAACTGACAAAGAACTTATATGCAGAGTGAGATTGCAAAGGGGTGGCAGGTGGGAATTGTTTTGACTGATGGAGCCAGTGATTTTGGTGCGAGTTACACAGCTCTACATGTCAAAATTCACAAAGCAGTACACTAAAAAAGTCAGTTTCATTGTATGTTAACATTAAAAGGCATAGTTGCCTCATTGTTAAAATGATGAGATGGTGAGCAATATTGCAATCCTGCCCAGCCAGCGTGGCTCAGTGGTTGAGCACTGACCTATGAACAAGGAGGTCATGGTTTGATTCCCAGTCAGGGCACATGCCCAGGTTGTAGGCTCAATCCCCAGTGTGGGGCATGCAGGAGGCAGCCAAACAATGATTTTCTCTCATCATTGATGTTTCTATCTCTCTATCCATCTCCCTTCCTCTCTGAAGTCAATAAAAATAGTGCAATCCCTAATAGCAGATGATATTAGGATAATTCTCTTTTATTGACCTAGCTTTTCAGGAGACAGACCCAGTCAGTACATCTTTCCTCAGTGCCAGGAGGGTAAAACCATCGCTTTCTCAGAGGAAACCCAAGAATCACAGACCCAAGGGGGAGGGAGCTGGCATGTGGCCCGGGTGATCTAGGCCAGGATCCTACCCAGGAGCCGTGCAGGCAGCACGGGGCATGTGCCAGCCCCAGGAAAGTGTGTTTGGGCCCCTGCTCCTCTGGTTTCCCTCATTTTTTAAGTCTGAAATGGACAAGGACAATGCAGGGCTGGGCTGCAAATGGACTTAGAAGGCACTTGATAAATGTCAGCTAAAGGAGGTCTTGGAGACCTTTCCCTCCTCGAACTCTGACCTCCTGGACTGGCTGGGCCCCTATCTCTGCTGGCCCCTGGTCAGGCTGTGGCCAACGCCCCCGCTAAAACCCAGGAAGGGTGGCAGGGGTGATAACCCCTCACCCCGCCTGTCCCACCAGGCTCCGACTGCCCATTGTCACTGGATCTGATAAGAGACCCCACCCCAAGCCCCCACAGCCTGGCCCCCACATGGACTCCGTGTATATAAGTGGACCCTGGGGGCTGAGCACCACAAAGGCCAGTCCTGATCAGACCCAGCTCCAGCTCCGATACCACCATGTCTCTGACCAGGGCCGAGAGGACCATCATCGTGTCCATGTGGGGCAAGATCGCTGCACAGGCAGATACCATCGGTACCGAGACCCTGGAGAGGTGAGTGCCAGACAGGCCGGGACGGGGCCAGGTAGGGGACAATGTGGGGTTAGTGAGGACAGGGGACAGCGAGGAGGGAACAGTGCGGAGGAGAAAGAGAGGAAGGACCAGGTGTTTGAATAGAGGCAAGTGGGTGGGAAGGGAGCTGAGGACTGTGTTTCTCAATGGGACCCAGCACACAGGTCTCCACAAACATCTGTTGAATGAATGAATGAATGAATGAATGAATGAAAGAATGACTGAGAGATGGGGCAGTGCTATACTGGAGCCTGGGGCAACAGGATCCAATACTGATTCTGTCTTTATTTAAAATTATAGTTTTTTTGTTCAACATGAATTTTTGCATTGATATTTATGTTTTAAATATTGCTTTGAAGTATGACTTATCCTGATGGCTGGATTTTCTGGCGCCGCTTAAGTTTTACTCTCAAGGCAAGGGTCCTGCTGGCCTCACCAAAGTCCTGCTCTCCTCCCGCCCCGCAGGCTCTTCGCCAGCTACCCCCAGACCAAGACCTACTTCCCACACTTCGACCTGCACCCCGGCTCTGCGCACCTGCGCTCCCACGGCTCCAAGGTGGTGGCCGCAGTGGGCGACGCGGTCAAGCACATTGACGACATCGCCAGCGCCCTGTCCAAGCTGAGCGAGCTGCACGCCTACATTCTGCGCGTGGACCCTGTCAACTTCAAGGTGAGCGCGGGGGTGGGGTCCTGGCTGATCAGGACAGAGGCTGGGTCGGAGTCTAGGAGGGAAAGATCTCCAAGAAAGGGGCTCCATTCCCCCACCCTAAGGCCCCCTCCAGCCCCGCGCTGAGCAGCCCTCCCCCGCCAGCTCCTGTCCCACTGCCTGCTGGTCACGGTGGCCTCGCACTTCCCCGCGGACTTCACGGCCGACGCCCACGCCGCCTGGGACAAGTTCCTGTCCGTTGTGTCCAGCGTCCTGACCGAGAAATACCGCTGAGCGCAGCCGAGGGACCCCAGAGGACAGGCTGCGACCCCTCCACTGCTCTATGGGGCCTCCCCCATCCCCCTCCTTCTGGGTGACTCGCCAATAAAGGAATGAACGTACTCCTCGCCTCCGTGGTCACTGGGGTCCCTGAGGGGGGGTGGGCGGGAGAGGTGGAAGGGTGGACCTCAGGGTCACCGGGAGGGCTGCAGGAATCCTTTGCACTGACCCAGGGTCTCTCAGAGGGCAAAGGTCAGCATCCTAAGAATGAAGGGCACTTGAGATTGGGCGGGTGGCGGAAAGGGCACCTCAGTACTTACTCAGTGCTGGAGCCCACCTGGCCCTCACGTCTCTCCCCCGGGGCCACTGGTCACCCTTTCTTCTTCCTCTGAAGTTTTTACTATTTCCTCGCTTATGAACCAGGAAGAAAGGAGCAATGCGGTGTTCATTCATTCATTCACTCATTCATTCACCACCCCTTCATTCGCTAGCCCATTGCTTCTTCCATCAACACACATTTATTGGCATCAAAGACGCCCAAGCATTTTTCTAGACCAGCAATTTTCAACCGGTGTGCGCAACAGTTTTAACACACGCAGGACCTGTTGAGTCAGGGGCACTGGCCTCTTTTCCCTTAGACTGTCAAATTAAAAAATGACAACAGCCCTGGCCGGTTTGGCTCAGTGGATGGAACGTCGGCCTGCGGACTCAAGGGTCGCGGGTTCGATTCCGGTCAAGGGCATGTACCTTGGCTGCGGGCACATCCCCAGTGGGGGGTGTTCAGGAGGCAGCTAATCGATGCTTCTCTCTCATCGATGTTTCTGACTCTCTATCCCTCTCCCTTCCTCTCTGTAAGAAATCAATAAAATATATTTTTAAAAAAATGACAACAGCCAACGCAACAATAGCCATCCAGTGTGAATGAATCAAAATTATACCCTTTTTGTCAGATCAGCAAAAAAAATTTTTTTTTTCGTGTGCTGCAGAATTTTAGTAATTAGTTTACGTGTGCCATGAGGTGAAAAGGTTGAAAATCATAGTTCTAGGCTATGAATACAGCAGCTAAAATCAGCAAAGCTCCCTGCCCCGTGGAGCTGACAATCTAATGGAGGATACAGACATGATATCTAGTCAGATCACAGTTCACTGAAATAAAAAAGGAAGAGATGCCTGGCCAGTGTGGCTCACAGGTTGAGGGTTGACCTATGAACCAAGAGGTCACAGTTTGATACCCAGTCAGGGCACATTCCTGGGTTTGGGCTCAATTCCCAGTGTGGGGCATGCAGGAGGCAGCTGATCAATTCTCTCTCATCATTGATGTTTCTATCTCTCTCTCCCTCTCCCTTCCTCTCTGAAATCAATAAAAATATATTTAAAAAAAAAATAATCTATGGAAGGATAAACTAGAAATGATTACAAATGATTGCCCCAGTGGGAATGGAGAAGTAGGATTGGGAGGGGGGAGGTCCTAGATAGTTTTAATATTTGAATCAGGTAAATATTTTACATCATCAAAAATGTAATTAAACGGGGGGGGGGGGTGAGTGCATGAGTGGGGGGAGGGGGAGGGGATATCGTGGGGATAAGGACACATATGTAATATCTTAATCAATAAAAAATATATTTTAAAAAATGTAATTAAAAAGAGCAAAAAATGAGAACACCAAAATTGAAAACCAACTTAAATGAACCTCTGTAAGAATATAGTAATATAATCATCAGAAGAATTATTACAAATGACTTCTGAACACAGTACCTTGGCTGTGACCAAAAGAACAGCAAAAAAAAATCCTAACATTCACTCAGTAGTTTATTGGTCATAATAACACAGGTATTGTAATTTCATAAACTTTTATTTGAAATATTTTCAAAATATCAAAAAAAACTGCAAGAATAAGGCAAAGATGGAGAAATGGGGACTGCTGGTTGTTACAGGGTTTTTTGAGGGGTGATGAAAATATTCTAAAATTGATTGTATTGCCCTGACTGGTTTGGCTCAGTGGATAGAGCGGCAGCCTGCAGACTGAAGGGTCCCAGGTTCGATTCCGGCCAAGGGCATGTACCTTGATTGAGGGCACATCCCCAGTAGGGAGTGTGCAGGAGGCAGCTGATCGATGTTTCTCTCTCGTTGATGTTTCTAACTCTCTATCCCTCTCCCTTCCTCTCTGTAAAAAATCAATAAAATATATTTTTAAAAAATAAAATAAAATAAAATTGATTGTATTGATGGTTGGACATACTGCGAATATATTAAACCCATTGAATTGTATGCTTTAAGTGGGTGAATTGTATGGTATGTGAGTTATTTCTCAATACATTTGTAAAATAAAATAAGACAAAACATTCCCTAACACTCTTCATTGAGATTCCTGATTTTAACATTTGCCTTCACCGTGTCTCTCTTTCTGAGCCATTTGAGTGTAGGATGCAGACATGATTTCTCTTTAATACCCTTAAATATCTTGTGTATTTCCTAAAGCCAACAAGATCACTTGCCTGTATAGCCTGAAAACAACCACCAGAATCAGGAGATCACACTGAGCCAAACCCATCGCTGCACAGACCCCACGCACATGTCCTCCCGGTCACAGCCTTTACCGCCCAGGATCACACTTTGCATTCAGTCTTTCCTTGAACAACTTTAATAATTTTGAAGAGTACATGCCACTTACTTTGTAGAATGTCCCTCTGTTTGAGTTTTCCTGCGGTGTCCTCATGAAGAGATTCAGGTGATGCATTTTGGGCGGGAACATCACAGAAGTGACACCGTGTCCATGCCGATGCCTCCCATCGGCACATGCTGTTGGCTGTCTCTTTACTGGTCATATTCACTTTGACCAGTTGAAATGGTGTCTGCCAGGTTTCTCCACTGCAGAGTTCATTAATAAGTATTTTATGCTTTTTCATTGATAAATAATACATTTTTACAGGTGAAGCTTTGAGACTGTGCATACATCCTATTCTTTTTATTGAATTTATTGGGGTGACATTGGTTAATAAAATTATGTAAGTTTCAGGAGCACAATTCTATAAAACATCATCTTATATTGTGTTTTGTGTTCACCACATGTCAATCAAGGACAAGTCCAGTATCCTTTCATCACCATTTATTCCCTTTATACCCTCCTCCACCTCCCTTCACCCCCTTTTCCCTCTGGGAATCACCATACTGTTGTTGTCTGTGCCTATGAGTTTGGTTTTCTGGTTTTGTTTTTTCTTCATTCCTTCACCTTTTTCACTCCGCCCTCTGACAGCTGTCAGTCTGTTCTCTATGAATCTGTTTCTGTTTTGTGTGTTATTTTATTTTGTTCATTAGATTCCACATATGAGTGAAATCATATGGTGCGTAACTTTCTCTGACCGGATTATTTCACTAAGCATAATGCTCTCCGGGTCCATCTATACTGCGGCACAGGGTAAGAGTTCCTTCTTTTTATGGCTGAGTAATTGTCCACTGTGTAAATGCACCACAGCTTTTTTATCCACTCCTCTACTGATGGGCGCTTGGGCTGCTTCCAGATCTTGGCTGTTGTAAATAACGCTGCAATAGGGATGCATATATCCTTTCGAATTAGTGTTTCAGGTTTCTTCAGATACCATCTGTTCTTTATATAATTTCACCCACTGGTCTTAGCATCCATGAATGGTTCTTGCCTACATCAATTGCTACCGTGATGATTGTCCAGTGCAATTCTCCATCATCTTTTCTGTACTTATTAGTAGGCATTCTACTGAAAGGAAAAGCTTTTCCTTCTCCATTTTTAATTTATATCATATTAACTCAGTTCCCATTTTATTCAGTGGGTTATAATCTATTACCAATCATTCTTTATTTTGATCCTAAAACTGTCCCAGATTTGGACAGTGGGAGTCCCTTCAAACGGCTACTCTGTGTCCTCTGACATATCCCCATCGTCCTTGAGTACTTTCTTAGTTTCTTCTGTAAGAAGTTCTAGTCCCCTCTTGTACTTTCCCTGCACCCGCATGAAATTAGCCATTTCTCCACATAGTTCCGTTTCCTCCTAGCGGAGAATGATGTCTGCAAAGCAAGAGCTGGGAGCGGGGTGTGTTCATTGCTATCGGAATGTTATTCCTGCGAGTCGTCTCAGTGGACAGAACTAGGAGATATATTTTCACACACACATACACGTCAGTAAATATACACACTTGTATCTATCCTGTATATGCTAAGTATATTAGAAACCGTGACCTCATACCAGTATCTCTAATTACAGTCCAGTGTCACATGGCTTGTCCTTGTCTTGTCCCTTTCCGTGTTCATGCCCTCCGTCTGCGATAGTGAGAAACCCGGCTCCCCTTGTTCTCCAAACACCTCCCTATTTGCTCAGCTCCCTCACATATTACCAACATCCCAGTGGAGCCAACTTTGCTTTCATCATTTTGAAACTATGCTAAGAGATGCAAATATAAAACCCATGAAAAAGTATATGATTTAAAACGTCTTTAATTTAAAAAACATATCATATCATTGTAAACAAATGTTGTGAAGGTCAGTGAAGACAGGGGACAGTGCGGAGGCGTCAGTGAGTTCCGAGGTTGTCTGGGGAGGGTCAGTGAGTTGGGGAAGATGAATTGCACAGACATCTGACCCCGGCTCACTGGGGCCTGCGCAGGACAGGCACCTGGAGGAGCATGAAGTTTCTTCTGAGGCCTGACTGCCTCTGAGGCAGTCAGGTTACGACCAGCACTGACATTGGGGACTCTGACCCTGAGGAAACCGTGGTCAGAGGAGGGTTCTCTGAAGAGCCTTCCGGGTGCCACTGGAGAGTTTATTTCTGGCAGAAGGTGAAGTGGGAAGCCTGGTAAGGGACGGAAGGAGGCCCCTCTGGTCACAGGAGGTGAAAGGGGCTGGATGCCATGGCAGGGGGAGTGGAAGGGCGGGCAGTGCAGACCCAGCTGTGTGGCGGCCCGCTCCCAAGGGGTCCCGCAGGGTAGAGGTGGCGTGGGATGAAATACAAGAGTCCGGGGTTAGGAGGACTGGCACAAGGCACCAGCACCAGCAACTTTATTCTTTACACACATTGTTTTATAACTAAGCTGTGGCTGGTCATGCTTCATGGATCACTGCTAGGGCTTGGCCTGTCATAGGGAAGTAGCAGATCCTTACAGGCTGGGCAAGACTGGGCAAGCTTTGTCTAGATCTATCTATGTTTACTATGACAATCAGGTTATGTTAGCTTAACTGCACTTTTTCCCTTTACTACTTTTAGCCACAGAGGTCGTGCCTCGGTCAAGCCTTGTCTAGTTCCGCTTTGCTGCAAACTCTAATTAGGCCTTTCCTGAGCTTCGGCCTTAAAACCTTCCAGGATCAACATAGGGTAGAGTCCAGGGCTTTGCCATGTCCTCTGGTCAGCTTAGACTTTGCCAGCAGCATGACGGTCCCCACATCTCCCCCTTCTTTGTTTTTTAGTCGAAGCTCATGGATGGAGGTCTGGATAGCTCGCAAGCTGGCTCCGAGGATTCGGATGCCGACTGGTAAGAAATAAAGAATAATTAATATTACGCTAATTGTCATTGCAGCACTCCATAGCATAGACAAACTATGAAAATGAGAAAACCACCCTTCGAGGGTGTCAAAGATTTGTTTGGCCACCTCTGAGGGTGGAAGCAAAGGAGACTCAGAATTAGATATAGCCATAATTTCCTCATGTAATTTTAAAGTTATACAATCAATCATTGTTGCTAAGTGCAGTTACTAAAACATAAGTGAATTATATAAAACTATAATTAATCAATAATGTCCCGTTACCAAGGTATTTATTAATCAATTTTGCCCCGTTGCTCTAGCTACTAATATAAACTTGCCCCATTTCCTAGTTCAAATCCTGATGTTATAGCAGAAGAGATAATTACCATAGTAGACATAATAAAAGCTATTAAGGAATATACAGAGGAATAGTGGGTACATTCCAGGTGAGGGTCTCGTTAAACAATGCTTGAAAACGAGAGTCCCCTAAATGTCCATTGGGCCTCACCCAAGTGCCTTGAGGATAGTCTGAGTCGTTTGTAGTCAAAGGAGGATCAGGATTAGTCCAAGTCTGCAGAATGAAGGTTGGTGGATTAATCATATGAGTCCACTGAACCTCAGCCAAAGTCACTGGCAAGAGTCCCGTCAAGGCGATCAAAGCCAAAATTAACTCCTAGGAAGAGTTCGAGTGAATGCTTTGAGCTTCCGCATCCAGCCTCTTCAAAGAGCCCCAGGTGAGGAGGGGCCATCTCCGCCTGAAGGGTCTGCCAAGGACGCCTCCACTGGAGCGTGTTCTGCCTCTTCCTCAGAGATCCGATTGTAAACTCGGGCACTGGGGTCTGCATCTGGAGCTTAAGCACAAGTATACCCTCTTCCCCAAGTTAGCAACTCCATACTGTTAGGATCTTCTATTTTACTGAGGCAGCCCGATGGGCTCCCGTGGTCCATTGTCGATCTGCAGCAGACAAACCCTGCGCGTCCAGATTCAAAAAAATTTAAAGTAAATAGTGAATGTTGTAATATTTGGTGAGGAGAGTACGGACCCCCTAGCTCCCCCTTCTTTGTTTTTTAGATCTGATTTTTCAGGAAATGATGTGCCCTTTTAACTATGCTTTGTCCTTGGGGATTATAGGGGATTCTAGTAATATGAGTGAAGAATTTACTTTACTAGGATTTAATTGCTTATAAAGATACTGGCTTCTTATGGTAGGTATCTTTATTAATAAAGTTAGTAAATTTAGTAAAGTTTTATGTCTGATTTACGAGGTGTAAATACTGCCTATCTCTAGCCTAATTTAAAATGTGCCGTAACCGGTTTGGCTCAGTGGATAGAGCATCGGCCTGCAGACTGAAAGGTCCCAGGTTCGATTCCGGTCAAGGGCATGTACCTTGGTTGCGGGCACATCCCCAGTAGGAGGTGTGCAGGAGGCGGCTGATCAATGTTTCTCTCTCATCGATGTTTCTAACTCTATCTCTCTCCCTTCCTCTCTGTAAAAAATCAATAAAATATATATTTAAAATGTAGTAGCAAGGAGCTTTTGTTATTTTAAATTATATCTTAAAATTTATTGCTGTATTTTAAGAAATTTTAAATAAAATAACTTATTTTGCCCTTTCTTAGAGGCAAAAACTTAAAATATATATTTATTAATTTTTTATTTAATAAAGCTTTTTATGTGATTTTAAGTATATTAAATTGGCTTTATTAAAAAATTCTTTAAGAGAATAAACTTTTGAAAACATTTCAGGGCCCATGAAATGTCCTAAAGTCATTCCTTGGTTATAGTTTTGAAATCTAACTTGAAAGACTATTAAATATATATGTGTATATATGATTTAAAGATTATATATTTTTATAATTATTAAGAGATATTAATTATTACATTTGGCTTACTGGCCTGTACTATTTGATTAATTTCCTTTTAATATTTCTCATCTTCTTCTTATAATTCCTTATTCTTAAAAACTTCAATCCTTTACAGCTAGTATTTCTTAGATTAAGAGCAGGTGCTTCCTTCCTTATGCGATTTTTAATATTTCTCTTCTTCTTTTCTGGCTTAAGAGATGGTTGATTATGGTCATGCCTGGGATCTAAACAATCCCGTATTAAATTCCATAAGAAAAATGTATCAACCGGTGTCTGAGTGGGAGTTGCAGAATGGAAATCACATAACCTTTGTCCGACCTTCTGCCAAACTCCTATATTTACCGTCCCTTCCTCAGGGAATGACGGGCAGATTTCCTGCACAAAATTTTAAAAACGCTCTAGCTGTGAAGTTGTGACATGAGCCCCTCTTGCCTGCAGCATGTTCTTTAACATCTGCGCATATAGAGAGCACTCTTTGGTCTCTAATTGCCCCATGTTTTACTCCTAATGAATACAAATTCCCCAAAACTTACTATTACTTGACTCGGCCAACTATGACTCCGGGGTCCTCACGAAGCCCACCTTCAAGTCCCTGTTCGGGCGCCAATTGTGGCGGCCCGCTCCCAAGGGGTAGAGGTGGCGTGGGATGAAATACAAGAGTCCGGGGTTAGGAGGACTGGCACAAGGCACCAGCACCAGCAACTTTATTCTTTACACACATTGTTTTATAACTAAGCTGTGGCTGGTCATGCTTCATGGATCACTGCTAGGGCTTGGCCTGTCATAGGGAAGTAGCAGATCCTTACAGGCCGGGCAAGACTGGGCAAGCTTTGTCTAGATCTATCTATGTTTACTATGACAATCAGGTTATGTTAGCTTAACTGCACTTTTTCCCTTTACTACTTTTAGCCACAGAGGTCGTGCCTCGGTCAAGCCTTGTCTAGTTCCGCTTTGCTGCAAACTCTATTTAAGCCTTTCCTGAGCTTCGACCTTAAAACCTTCCAGGATCGACATAGGGTAGAATCCAGGGCTTTTGCCATGTCCTCTGGTCAGCTTAGACTTTGCCAGCAGCATGACAGTCCCCAACACAGCTGGAAGCCAGGAGACCAGGCAGGAGCTGCTGTGGTGGGAACAGGCCAGGTGGGGTAGTGGGAGGGTATGCGGGGCCTCCAGGTAAGGAGGGTGGAGCTTGGGTGGGAGACTTCAGGCTGGGGGAGAAGTGGGACCTGCCACGCTTGCAAGGCCTGTGGCAGGGTGAAACTTGGATTCTTCCAGTTCAGAGAAGAGGGGAGGGATGGTGGAGAGGTGGCAGCCCCTCTTCCTGAGCTCACGTCCCGCCCCCCATCCGCAGGCTCTTCGCCAGCTACCCCCAGACCAAGACCTACTTCCCACACTTGGACCTGCACCCGGCTCTGCGCACCTGCGCTCCCACGGCTCCAAGGTGGTGGCCGCAGTGGGCGACGCGGTCAAGAACATTGACATCGCCAGCGCCCTGTCCAAGCTGAGCGAGCTGCACGCCTACATTCTGCGCGTGGACCCTGTCAACTTCAAGGTGAGCGCGGGGGTGGGGTCCTGGCTGGTCAGGACAGAGGCCAGGCCGGGATGCGAGGAGGGAAAGATCTCCAAGAAAAGGGCTCCATTCCCCCACCCTAAGGCCCCCTCCAGCCGCGCGCTGAGCAGCCCTCCCCCGCCAGCTCCTGGCCCACTGCCTGCTGATCACGGTGGCCTCGCACTTACCCGCGGACTCGGACTTCACGGCCGACACCTACGCCGCCTGGGACAAGTTCCTGTCCCTTGTGTCCAGCGTCCTGAGCGAGAAATACCGCTGAGCGCAGCCCCAGAGGACAGGCTGCGACCTCTGCTTGACCTCTGAGCCCGCCCACTGCTCCTCCCTTAATTCCCCAATAAACCGCTGAGGATGGAATGAGCCGGTCCTGTGTCCTCGGTACAGGGGGGAGGAGGAAACAAAGTGAGGGTAGTTCACTCCGGGGCTGGCGGCCACTCTCGGCGCGTTTGGGGGCGGCCCCTGCGCCTACGGACCCCCGGGGCGCAGGCGGGGGAGAGCCCCGCAGCCGCGGGCACGCCCCGCTGTTTGCTCTGGTCTTTACCAACCGCGCAAAGATGGGGCTTCCCTCCGCCGGCGTGTGGGTTGTGTGGGGAGGACTCGAAGGTCTTTTCTTCAACACCTGTCCTACCTCCCGTGCTGCCCGCCGGGACCCCTGATGCGGCTCCCTTCCAGGCCCCTCGGGGAAAAGGGGGTTCCCTGCCCCGCGCTCTTTCTCCTGACCCCTCCGCGGACTCCCTTCTGGCGCTCGCAGCCGGAACTTGGCCCGCAGGGAAGGCACTGCAGATCCCGCTAAAGTCTGCGTTACAGCCAAGGCCCCCGCGCTCAGCGACGCCAGCGCGTCACCCTGGGACCGCCGAGGCCGCGGCCTGAGGCCGAGGGTGCCCGCCTGCCCGCGGCGCTGGGGCGCACAACAGCGGGCGGGGCGCCCTGCGGTGGAGGAGGGCGGGTGCTGCTATAAGGAGCCCGGGCGGCGGCCGGCGCCCCCAGAGCGCGCCTCGCCGGCACCATGCTCAGCGCTCAGGAGCGCGCACACATCGCGCAGGTCTGGGACCTGATCGCAGGACACGAAGCGCCGTTCGGGGCGGAGCTGCTACTCAGGTGGGTGGGGGGGAGTCTCCAGGACGCAGGGAAGTGGAGTCAGGGGTGTCAGGCCTAAGACGGGCGCGGGGGAGGCCGGGAGGGGGGCGGGGTCTCCAGGGGTCTGGGCGGTGCAGGAGCTGCAGGATCCCACGCTGCCCGCTCTCCCACTGACCTGCTCCCGCAGGCTCTTTACCGTGTACCCCAGCACCAAGCTCTACTTCACGCACCTGGGCGCCTTCCCCGACGAGGTGCAACTGCTGAGCCACGGACGACAAATGCTGGAGGCGGTGGGCGTGGCGGCGCAGCACGTGGACAACCTGCGCGCGGTCCTGAGCCCGCTCGCGGACCTGCACGCGCACGTACTCCGCGTGGACCCCGCCAACTTCCCAGTGAGGCAGCCCGGGCCGCACGGGGGTTCGCGTGAAGCTGAGGATTGGGGGGTTCCTGAAGGAACTGGGGGGGCACCCTTTCACCCGCCCCCCCTTCTCCCGCAGCTGCTGATCCAGTGTTTCCAGGTGGTGCTGGCCTCCCACCTACAGGACGAGTTCACGGTGGAGATGCAGGCGGCGTGGGATAAGTTCTTGACGGGCGTGGCCATCGTGCTAACGGAGAAGTACCGCTGAGCCCTGTGTCCCACTTGTCAATAAACAGGCCTCAAAAGGCGGGACCGTGCGCACGCGTAGTCTTTGGGTCTTTGGGCCGACGTTTGGTGCTGGGCCGAGAGGCTCGGGTCCGCGAGGAGCCTCTGGAGCCTTAGGAAACTACTCGAAGCTTTGCCGACCAGGGAACGCCCGGGAGCGACCCTGGGAGCTCTCCAGACTTGGAATGAGGGCGGTTCCGGGCTGACAATCCCCGGTCTGAACAGGATATTCATTCGACGGTGTGAACAAAAGAGTTGCCCTCCAGTGGCGGGGGTGGGGGGCAGAGTGGGTGCTGGAACGGGGGCGGGGGGGGGGGTCCTCTAAGGTTTCAGCGCGCATCCGACACCGGAGCCAAATCATACGGTTCGCAAAGCACATCGCATTCACTCATCCATTTATCCCCCCTGCACCCCCACTTCGCACTGGGAGCTGCCGGCATAAATCTCAGCCTCCTTTGCAGAAAGATGTAGGCACCAGGCACAGGGGCCAAGTTATTGTCTGAGGTCAAACAGAATGCGGGGCCCCTCTTGGACCCTCCTCTCTGTTCCTTTCCGCTTCCTTCCACATTCCCACCATCACCCCCCCCCCCCCCCCATCTGCAGCAACCCTCGCCCTGGGCCAGGCTAGCTCCTTTCTCTGAATGCCCTGGATTAGGGATGAGAGTTCGGAGGAACTCCTATCCGCCACAACCTGGCAGACAGAGCAGGTTTCCAACCAGGTCACACCAGCAAGCTGTGATCTCAGCTGAATGCACCTGGATGGGGGGGACACACAACCTTGCTTGACTTTGCAATAATATTTGAGAACATAATACAGGGTCAGTGTCTGGCAGGACTATGGCAGCCCAACCTCCACCCCACATCCCAGCCCCAGCATCTCAGTCTCTAAGGGTTTTCTGGACAAGGCCACCTCCCAACCCCTCACCTCAATCTCTATTCCTGTTGATTGGGGCAGAAATCTTAACTTTCCACCATAACCTTGGCGGACAAGAAACCAGCAGCTGGGAGCGGACTCTGGTGCTCTGCAGACTCTGAATGAGGACTGGCCAGATCTGTATAGACGGTGGGGATGGGACAGGACCCCCAGCAGAGCGGTGGGGGCCCAAGTCTGAGAGGGATGCTGGACACTAGCCCTGACGATGGCTCAGCCGAGTTCCCCTGCTGACCGGGAGGCCTGCCGACCCCTGGGAGCAGGAGGGTGTGGAGGATTCACCCTATATTATCCTTTATTGTTGGGGTGGGGAACCTCCAGCCCAGGGGCAGTATAAGACCCTCGAAATCATTTGGTTTGGCCCTGCCAAGGCATCAGGGGTGAGTTCATTAAATGTTTGACCAAATATACCAGACTAATTTTTTTAATATATATTTGTTGACTTTAGAGATGAAGGGAGAGGGAGAGGTAGACACATCAGTGATGAAAATCACTGATCCTCTGCCTCCTGCACATTCCCCACTGGGGATCCAGCCTGCAACTCAGGCATGTGCCCTTGACTGGAATCAAACTTGGGACCTTTCAGCCTGCAGGTCAACACTCTATCCACTGAGCCAAACCAGCGAGGGCCAGACTAATTTTAATGTGATAATTTTGGATGGCCAGCCAATGATGTTATAAATACCCAAAAGGCCCTTGGCAGAAAATAGGTTCCCCACCCCAAGCTGTTGGTACTGGGCAAAGTCTGGTTGGAAGGCAGCATGTTTCAATTCAGAAAAATTGGGCTCCCCTCCAGGACAGGCAGACAGGCACCTGGAGGCTCACCCGGCCCGGCCACACGCGGGTGCACGGGGATTGGGCGGCTCCGAGCCCGTGTGGGAACCGGAGCTCTGGCGCGGCAGTAGAGGGACCCTGGAGAGCTGCAACTCAGCCCGCGGGGGACCCAGAGGGCGAGGGGGACTTGGAAGCGCCGCCGGCTGTCTCTCTCCGGACGGTGCCCTCGGCCCCACCTCCTGCGATCGCGTCAGCCAATGAGCGCGGCCGCGGCGGGCGTGCCCCCCGCGCCCCGGGCATAAAAGTTCCTCACTCTCCCCGCCCGCAACCCTTCTGGTCCTCGCACAGACCCAGAAAGAAGCAACCATGGTGCTGTCTCCCGCTGACAAGACCAACATCAAGGCCGCCTGGGACAAGGTTGGCGGCCAGGCTGGCGACTATGGCGCAGAGGCCCTGGAGAGGTGAGGACCGCCTGTGCCTGCCTCCACCCCGACCCCGGCCGCCCGACCCCGGCCCTCCGCCTGCAGCCTCGCCTCGGCGCCCGCATCCCAGGCTCTCGGGGTCCAGAGAGCGCACCTGCCCCAAGAGGCCAGCCAGTGCTTTCGCCCGAATCCCAGGCCCATAACCCTGCCCTGCACCCCCACCCCCACCCCCAACCCACACCCCCACCCGCCTCTCACCCTCCTCTCCTCGCAGGATGTTCCTGAGCTTCCCCACCACCAAGACCTACTTCCCCCACTTCGACCTGAGCCACGGCTCTGCCCAGGTCAAAGGCCATGGCAAGAAGGTTGGCGACGCCCTGGGTAACGCCGTGGCCCACATGGATGACCTGCCCGGCGCCCTGTCCGCCCTGAGCGACCTGCACGCCTACAAGCTGCGTGTGGACCCCGTCAACTTCAAGGTGAGTTGGGATGCCCCGCAGGGATCTGGGCCGAGCGCTCCCGTGGGGTCCAGCAGGTGGTGCGGCGCGGCGCGGCGGGGGGCGGCCTCGCCCTAACGCCCCCTAACACCGCTCTCTTCACAGCTCCTGAGCCACTGCCTGCTGGTGACTCTGGCCAGCCACCACCCCAATGAGTTCACCCCTGCCATCCACGCCTCCCTGGACAAGTTCTTGGCCTCCGTGAGCACCGTGCTGGTCTCCAAGTACCGTTAAGCTGGAGCCGCGGCCACCCCTGCCCTGGGTCGGGGCCCCTTGGCGCTCCTCCACCCGCACACCCTGATCTTTGAATAAAGTCTGAGTGGGCTGCAGCCTGTGTGGCCTGTGTTCTCTGTGCCCGAACGTGCCAGGGGTGAGGGTGGTTCTCCCTGCTTTGGACCACGGGCCTCTCCGCAGCTGGCGAAGAGAGGGAAGGGGAGGGAGGAAGAGGGAAGGGACCTAAGGTTGGCACTTCCAGGAATGTGCTGAGCCACGCTTTGGTCCTAGGAGGTGCCAGACTTCCAACGGTCCCCTCTGGGGCAGAGGTGGGCAGTGTAAGAACTGCCCCCCACTTTGAAGTGTCTCTGACTGATGGCTGTTAAAGAGACTATGGAGATCAAAATACAGCAAAGCAAAACCATCACACTCCCCAAATATGCCTCTCCTGGTGCAAAGGCAGGTGCTAGACCACTTCTATGGGACGCCCCCCCCCCCCCGAAGAGGGAAGGTGGGTTGGAATGGGGATCAAAGTCCAGGCATCCTTCCTGGGTCACAAAAACCCTCTGCAGCCAGGTGGCAGAAGGGTCTGGGCAGCACAGAGGGCACGTGTTGTCTGCAGCACTCAGGGTGCACTGGGGGGAGGACTCTATCAGAGCACCTTGCTTCCTTGCTCTGCACTTCAAGAGGCACATTAATAGCTCAGTGTTCCCAGCCCTGTGTTCCCCAGCTCATCGCCCCCCACCCAGAGTCCCCATTCTGGAGCTGGAGGCTCCTGGGGTCCCCCAGCTGATCTATGGGACTGTGAGCAATACTGTGGCTAGGTAGTCCCCTGTCCCGAGTGCTGAAGTCCTGCACTCCACACCCACCTGCCTCTGCAGCCTCCTGAGGGACACCTTCTCAGCCCAGTGCCCAGCCCAGCCCCAGTCTCTAGGACAGCACACAATGCTGGATGAAAGTTTGGGGAGAGTCACAAACCCCTTGCTCTCCACTTTTTTGGGGGACATGGGGCTCTGAATAGCTGAGGAGTTTGCCTCCCTCTTCCACCATACAGGTTTCCTGGCCCTCACAGACCAACTCATTTTTAATTTTTTAAATTATATTTATGTTGATTTCAGAGAGGAAGGGAGAGGGAGAGAAACATCAATGATGAGAGAGAATCATTGATTGGCTGCCTCCCACATGCCCCGTACTGGGGATCGACCCTGCAACCCAGGCATGTGCCCTTGACCAGAATCCAAACTCGGACCCTTGAGTCCACAGGCTGAGGTTCTATCCACTGAGCCAAATCGGCTAGGGCCCAACTCACTTTTATTTAAAAAGGAAAAAACAATTAAGATATGAGTTAAAATCCACTTATGTTATCACACACACACACACGCACACACACAGCCTTTTTGTGTTACTCAAATGAGAGATGTCCCTCTGCCCTGCTGCCCCCCTCCTGCTGCAGAAGTCCAAGTGAAGAGTTTGGGACTAAGTCCACTGGCTCCTATCCTGTGCTGAGGGAACACAGCTCCATTTACAACCACACTTTTTTTTTTTTGTCAAAAATATCATCCTAACATAGATATTTGTCTGCAACCTGCTCTTCTCACTCAGCCTTGTCTTCTCTACATCTCTTCTGGCTAGTTTATTCAGTTGTGTCATTTTCAGCAAAGTATTGGTTGTTTCTACATTTTTGTTAATTTCCTTTGTCAATTGTTCTCTTAAACCATTTTTCCTTATTTATATGTGGGAGCTCTCCCCATATGGGAAGGGTGAGCTATAGACTGAGACATGTTCTCTAAGTCTTGCCTTAAAGGGCTCAGGGGGGGCAGGAGGATTGCAGCCAGATGCAGAAGAAGGGGTGTGTCCCAGGCCGGCTGAGAAATGGCACTGGGTGCTTCTTAGCCCACAGGGTCTTATCCCTTTTGTTTTCAGAGCCAAGACTGGGCCTGAGGCTGTGGACAGAGTCAGAAAAAGAGCGAAGAGTAGTAGGAAGGGAAAATGGAATGAAGTGGGGAAAGGGTCCAGGAGGAACAAGATGATAAGAGCAGACACAGAGGGCAGAGCCCAAGGGAGCGCTGCTGAGGCTTGTCTAAGCTGCTTTCTTCTCTGTCCAAGTCAGCTTAACCGTCACTTCCTGCTGGACACACTGGGCAAGTCTTTTTATTTTTATTTTATTTTTTTAAATTTCTTTATTGACGAAGTTATTACATATGTGTCCTTATCCCCACATTACCCCCCAGGCCCCCACTCATGCCCTCAGCCCCCTGTTGTCTGGGACCATTGGTTAGGCCTATATGCTTGCATATAAGTCTTTTGGTTATCTCTCCCCTTTACCCTCACCCTCCCCTACCTTCCCTCTGAGGTTTGACGGTCTGATCAATGCTTCTCTGTCTCTGGATCTGTTTTGGTCACACTGGGCAAGTCTTGAGTGAAGGTCCTAGGGGAGGGATGGGGCAGAGGAGTGGACTGGAGGAAACCCATCCAACCCACTCTCCAAAGCTAAGTCTTCCTCCAGGCTCCCAAGAAAGGGCATATCCGTGTTTCCTCTTTCCTTTCTCTTCACCCAGTTCTGATGTTTAACCTCATCAGGAACTCCCTCCCACCAGCTAGACCAAGGGACCATCATTTGTCACCAGGAAGGGGACTGCACCAGCCGGAATTTCGGCCCCTTCTTATTGCTTCTCCAGAGGTCCCTCCCTTCCCCATCCTGCAGAGTCTGGCCAGCTTCTTCACACCACACCTACCCACCTCCATTCTAAAACCACCCTTTCCACCCTACTCCACCTAATACTTACTCATCCTCCAGTCTCACTTCCTCAGGAAAGCCCACCATGACCCTCAGACTAACCCAAGTATCCTTCAATGTCTCAGCCACCCCCTTCATACTTCCTTAGGCCCTTTAGTAAGGTGTGAGACTGTATGTGCTTGTGTGATGATCTGATGACTGTCTATGTCCCTAGCTAGGCTGAAAGCTCAGCTCTTGTAAAGCAGAACTTGATCAATTCAACCACTATTTACCTAGTGAGTCTTGTGTCAGGCACAATTTGGGGGACAGATGGGGGTGTTGTCATGGTGAACCAGAACCTTTTGGTCAGTCATGGAGAGAGACAGTCATTCACACATGCACACAGGGATCCTGAATAGGAGAGGCCACCGAGATGAGTTCCTGAGACAGGGCTTCCGGACCGCCACCCTGGGAGAAGCTGGAGCTGGGAGCCTCCCACCCCAGCCTGTGAACCGTGCTCCTCAGTACTGTTTCTCCCCGGCAGGTGGTCAATGACAGTGATTACTTGTGGGGGGCTGGGGGCTGAAAGAATCAAGACTGAAGGGAAACAGGAAGGATTCCAGGCAGGAATTCTTGACCACATGTGAGCAATGACCTGTCTCTTTCTTTCCTGGACTAGGCAGGCCTTCCTTCCTTCCCGCACTCAATAGCACATTCATGCCCCGATTCTGCCAAAGTTAAACACACGCAGCGTGTACCAAGCCTAAGTCCAGGGCGGGTCCTCAGGTGAGAACAACCTGGGGCTGAGAAAGCTCAGAGACCCCAAAGGGTGTCATGAGCTCACTTAGTGGAAGAGCCAGCATCCACCCACCTCTGCAAACCGTCCCCCACCAGCTGGGGAGCCATGAGACTGCTTCTGGAGGAGCTGGACGCAGCGGTTCAGGAGCAGCGCATCCTGCGAGAGAGAAATATCCTGTCCCAGGACACTGGGCGCCTCCGCGAACTAGGAACAAAGCCCCCCGCTGCTCTAGCCAGATGCAGATTCGGCGCAGGGCGCCCCCTGCCGTGCTGGCCAAGCAGCGCATCCCCGGCTCGGATCCAGCCAATGAGCGCGGCCGCGGCGGGCGTGCCCCTCGCGCCCCGGGCATAAAAGTTCCTCACTCTCCCCGCCCGCAACCCTTCTGGTCCTCGCACAGACCCAGAAAGAAGCAACCATGGTGCTGTCTCCCGCTGACAAGACCAACATCAAGGCCGCCTGGGACAAGGTTGGCGGCCATGCTGGCGACTATGGCGCAGAGGCCCTGGAGAGGTGAGGACCGCCTGTGCCTGCCTCCACCCCGACCCCGGCCGCCCGACCCCCGCCTACAGCTTCCCCTCGGCGCCCGCATCCCAGGCCGATGACTCTGCCCTGCACCCCCCGACCCCCAACCCCCATCCCCACCCGCCTCTCACCCTCCTCTCCTCGCAGGATGTTCCTGAGCTTCCCCACCACCAAGACCTACTTCCCCCACTTCGACCTGAGCCACGGCTCTGCCCAGGTCAAAGGCCACGGCAAGAAGGTTGGCGAGGCCCTGGGTAACGCCGTGGCCCACTTGGATGACCTGCCCGGCGCCCTGTCCGCCCTGAGCGACCTGCACGCCTACAAGCTGCGTGTGGACCCCGTCAACTTCAAGGTGAGTTGGGATGCCCCGCAGGGATCTGGGCCGAGCGCTCCCGTGGGGTCCAGCAGGTGGCGGGGCGCGGCGCGGCGGGGGGCGGCCTCGCCCTAACGCCCCCTAACACCGCTCTCTTCACAGCTCCTGAGCCACTGCCTGCTGGTGACTCTGGCCAGCCACCACCCCAATGAGTTCACCCCTGCCATCCACGCCTCCCTGGACAAGTTCTTGGCCTCCGTGAGCACCGTGCTGGTCTCCAAGTACCGTTAAGCTGGAGCCGCGGCCACCCCTGCCCTGGGTCGGGGCCCCTTGGCGCTCCTCCACCCGCACACCCTGATCTTTGAATAAAGTCTGAGTGGGCTGCAGCCTGTGTGGCCTGTGTTCTCTGTGCCCGAACGTGCCAGGGGTGAGGGTGGTTCTCCCTGCTTCGGACCACGGGCCTCTCCGCAGCAGGCGAAGAGCGGGAAGGGGAGGGAGGAAGAGGGAAGGGGAGGGAGGAAGAGGGAAGGGGAGGGAGGAAGAGGGAAGGGGAGGGAGGAAGAGGGAAGGGGAGGGAGGAAAGGAAGAGGGAAGGGGAGGGAGGAGGAGGGAAGGGGAGAAAAGGGCAGAGGAGGGGATGGAAGTAGTGTCGCTGTCACTTCCTGGGATCCACTGAGCAACCTTCCTCTCTCACCCTGGATTGTTTCCTGCATTTCATTCTGGAGCTTTTGCTATACAACAGGAGTTGACTCAATTCGTTTTCCATGTTTACATTGTGCAGCGTTTACATATTCAGAATTGGTGGGTCTCCAGCCCACGGCCTCTAAGCTCTCCCATGGCTCCTCCCTGAGTTAGACAGTGGGGAAGACAGCCAGGTCACACTCTTTCCAGCTGAGTGTTCCTCTCTCCGTCCAGTGCCTCCCAATACATGCACATCTCGATGAAACTGGATTTGAGCAGAGCAGTAGCAGATGCCAGGCAATTTCCTGGAGGCACCCTTTTCTCCTGGGTCCACCTCCAGGATGCTCACTCTGTATTTACTGATGTCCTGGAGCCATCACAGGTCTGGAGGCCCCGTGTTGGGGCCCAGCTGGGCATCCACTGCAGGCTGGCCCCTCTGATTTCCCCCAGTGCTGCAGGGGGGAGGAGAACTGGGGCCACAGAGCCTGCACTCTGATGTGCTTCCTCCCCATGGAGCAGGCCCCTCATGCTGCAGCCTCAGAGTGAGGGCTTGAGGGTCTGGTCCTGGCTGCTGTCCAGTCCAAGCTTCCCACTGAAAGCAGTGCCCTTTCTTTCCTGGGTTCAAGAGTGGTCCATGGTGGGGGAGGGGGAAGAGTGGTCCTTGAAAAATGAGACAGCAGGTCCCCTGCCTCAGTTTGTGGTGTGTTTACACAGCTGGTGACACAGTCTGAGCTCTCAGTAAGAGGCAGACTTCTTTATTTTATTATTAAGAAAAAATGGCCCTAACCAGTTTGGCTCAGCGGATAGCGCGTTGGCCTGAGGACTCAAGGGTCCCAGGTTTGATTCCGGTCAAGGGCATGTGCCTTGGTTGCGGGCATATACCCAGTGGGGGGTGTGCAGGAGGCAGCTGATCGATGTCTCTCTCTCATCGATGTTTCTAACTCTCTACCCCTCTCCCTTTCTCTCTGTAAAAAAATCAATAAAATATATTTAAAAAAAAAAAAGAAAAAATGAAGGAACAACCCAAATATTCATCAACCAATAGAGTCTATTGAATAGACCAACAAAATGTGGTGCAATAAAATGTTGTTCAGCAATAAAAAAAAAGCAAAGGCGTATAGATACATAACACAAGGTGGATACACCTTGAAAATGCACTAAGTGAAAAAAGCCAGACACAAAAGACCATATACTGCATGGTTCTATTGATATGAAATATCTGGAATAGGCAAATCACAGGAACAGAATACAGGTTGGTTGTTGGCAGGGGCTAGAGCAGGAAGGTTATGGAATGACTGCTAATGGATACAGAGTTTCTATTTGAAATGACGAAAAGAGTTCTGGAATGGGACAATGGTAATGGTTGTACAACAGTGTAAATGTAATTAAGGCCACCAAATTGTATACTTTAAAATGACTAAGATGGCAAATTTTATGTTATATGAATTTTACCACCTCCACCACCACCACAACAAAAAGAGTGGTGCCACATAGGTATGAGCTATTATTACCATTCCTCCTAGATACTAAATAAATGTTCACTGTCCCGAAAGGCATAGCTGCTATACATGAAGCATTTAACATTTCTTATCCACTTAATTCTCACAACAGCCTTGGGAAGAAGAAATTATATTCACTTTATACAATAAATGATAAAATAGACTGAGGGAGGTGTCATAATAGACTTGGAAAGTAGAATAAGCTGACATGCAATGCTAAACTCGCTGCTAAAATGTTGTGTTACCTGATAATGATATGTATTAAAGTATTAGTTTCCATACAGTGAACTCTACAAAAACGGGGACCTCAGGGTCCAGAGCCATTGGAAAGGGCCCAGGTCAGAGCAGATGGAGATGGGACGCTTCCGGATCCCTCTGGACCAGACTCTGCAGCGTGGCGCCCCCTAGAGGCCAGGGGGACCTGCTGGCCGTTGGGCGCGAGCGCAGCCATCGCAGAAGCTCGCTCGGGGGCCCGCGGCTGCACCATGGTGCTGTCGGCGGCAGACCAGGCTGCAGTGCGCGCTCTCTGGAGAAAACTGGATACCAACGTGGGCGTCTACACCACGGAGGCCCTGGAGAGGTGCGGGCCGGCCCTACGCCCTCGGGGCTCCCCTGCCTTCCTGCTCGCCCGGGGGATGGATCCCCGCCCTCCCGCGGCCCTCCCCCTCCAGCCCCGACTCAGGGGCGCACCTCACTAGCCGTTCCTCCCGAAGGACCTTCCTGGCCTTCCCCTCCACCAAGACATACTTCGCCCACCTGGACCTGAGACCCGGCTCCGCCCAGGTCAAAGCCCACGGCCAGAAGGTGGCTGACGCGCTGACCCTGGCCGTGAACCACCTGGACGACCTGCCCCGCGCCCTGTCGGCTCTGAGCGACCTGCACGCGCACAAGCTGCAGGTGAACCCCGTCAACTTCAAGGTGAGCAAGCGCGGTGGGGGCTGGGCCCTCTAGCGGGGGGAGGGGGGGAGTTCACAAGGGAGGGTGTGGGCTGACAGATGGACCCCGGTGGGGATGACTCCATCCCTCCGCAGCTGCTGGGCCACTGCCTGCTGGTCACCCTCGCCCGGCACTACCCCGGAGACTTCAGCCCCGCCCTGCAGGCCTCGCTGGACAAGTTTCTGAGCCACGTGATTTGGGCGCTGGCCTCCAGCTACCGCTAAACGAGGGGTGCGTCATCGCGGGACCCCCCCCCCCCCCCCCCCCCCGGCCTCCTCTTCTTGCGACCTTTCCGTGTTTGAGTAAAGTCCCTGAAAGAAAGCCTCACTCTGCGTGCGCTCATGTGTTCCCTGGGGGTGCGCGCCAGGGTCCTGATGGGATTTGGGGAGGTGCTGCCCTCCTACCAAAGGAAAGGTGGGGATCCGAAGAGGCCTGAGCTGCGCGTCCAGCCATGTTCAGGTCTGGGCGCGCCCCTGGGCCGCGTTCGCTGGACGACCTGCGTGGCTGAGGGGGACATTCGGGTCATCTCACCCTCGGCGGCCTGAGACGTTTCGTCCATCGGGTCCCAAATGCCGGACTCTGAACCTCCACCCGCCATGCCCTTGGCTGCAGCCACTTGGAGACGCAGGCCAAAGGCTTCAGCCCCTCGGGACTATGTCGGGAGTCATGGGCTTGCCCTAGCTGACCAGGCCTGGCCCCTCCCCAGAGCGACTCGCCTCGGGGGACTCCACACAAATCTAAGTGCGCGGGACCTGGTCCCTCACTCACCTAGAGCTGAGGGCGCGGTACCGGGCGGCGGGGCACAGCCCCTGAGACTATTAGGGAATGGCGCCCTCTGCTGGTACGGATAGGACTCACGCGGAGCCAAACTTGCAGGACAGTACACAGGGGCTCCAAAAGGGTGTCGGGGACTTTGGGGATCTAGGAGGCCTGGGGTGAAGCCCCCGTTTGCCAGACTCTGGACCTGGTGGAAGGAGGTTCGTCCTGCCCCAGCACCCAGTCACTTAGCAAGTGGGCCAGGGAGCTGGCCCAGAGTCCTGCCTACATCCACACTTCTAAGGAGACAGGTCAGAACTGCTTTCTTTCTTTTTTTTTTTAATATATTTTAATTTTTAATTTTTTTTTTACAGAGAGGAAGGGAGAGGGATAGAGAGTTAGAAACATCGATGAGAAGGAAACATTGATCAGCTGCCTCCTGCACACCTCTACTGGGGATGTGCCTGCAACCAAGGTACATGCCCTTGACCGGAATCGAACCTGGGATCTTTCAGTCCGCAGGCCGACGCTCTATCCACTGAGCCAAACCGGTTAGGGCAGAACTGCTTTCCTTTTTTTTTTTTTTTTTTTTAAAGATATTTTATTGATTTCACACAGAGAGGAAGGGAGAGAGACAGAGAGTCAGAAACATCGATGGGAGAGAAACATCGATCAGCTGCCTGCTGCACATCTCCCACTGGGGATGTGCCCGCAACCCAGGCACATGCCCCCGATCAGAATCGAACCCAGGACCCCTCAGTCCACAGGCCGACGCTCTATCCACTGAGCCAAACCGGCTTCGGCAGAACTGCTTTCTTTAAAAAATTTTTCCTCATTAAACCAACCATGGTCACTGTAGAAACTTAAGAAAATGCAGTACCTACTCCACTTACTGTACTTTCTTTTTTGAAAAATATATTTTATTGATTTTTTACAGAGAGGAAGGGAGAGGGATAGAGAGTTAGAAACATCGATGAGAAGGAAACATTGATCAGCTGCCTCCTGCACACCTCTACGGGGGATGTGCCTGCAACCAAGGTACATGCCCTTGACCGGAATCGAACCTGGGACCTTCCAGTCTGCAGGCCGACACTCTATCCATTGAGCCAAACCGATTAGGGCTTACTGTACCTTCTTATGTATCCTAGTGGGTCCAGCACATCTGTTATTCCTTCAATTCTCATTTGACACTGGGAAAACTATGTGTGAAAAAATGGAGGACATGGGAATCAGATATAAGAGCACACTTGTGACACACACACATATAGACAAACCACACACAAACAGATATAAACACACAATGGCAGAACAGCCCCATCCAAAAATGTAACAAGGTAATATTTAATATATAGTTCTAGGGACATTTAGAGATTTTTAAAATATATATATATTTTTTTATTGATTTTTTTTTTTTTTTTTTTTTTACAGAGAGGAAGGGAGAGGGATAGAGAGTTAGAAACATCGATGAGAGAGAAACATCGATCAGCTGCCTCCTGCACACCTCCTACTGGGGATGTGCCTGCAACCAAGATACATGCCCTTGACCGGAATCGAACCCGGGACCCTTCATTCCGCAGGCCGAAGCTCTATCCACTGAGCCGAACCGGTTAGGGCGAGATTTTTTTTTTTAAGAAATAATATCCTTGCCCTGGCTGGTTTGGCTCAGTGGATGGAGCATCGGCCTGCGGAATGAAGGGTCCCAGGTTCGATTCTGATCAAGGGCATGTACCTTGGTTGTGGGCACATCCTCAGTGGGGGGTGTGCAGGAGGCAGCTGATCGGTGGTTCTCTCTCAACGATGTTTCTAACTCTCTATCCCTCTCCCTTTCTCTCTGTAAAAAAATCAATAAAATATATATATTTTAAAAAAGAAATAATATCCTCGAGTGACAATGGAAAAACTGGGCACATTGGACTATATAAAGAGAAAAATACTTGGTATAAATAAAGAAAAATATATGCAAAGCTAAAGAGAAACTGTAAGAAAAATATTTGCTACAAACAGCAGACAAAAGGTTATTACCACATCAGTGATGAGAGAAAATCATTGATCGGCTGCCTCCTGCATGCCCCTACTGGGGATCAAGCCCACAACTCAGGCATGTGCCCTGACCAGGAATTGAACCATGACCTCCTGGTTCATAGGTTGATGCTCAACCACTGAGCCACGCCAGCTGGGGTCCACCTAGCCATTTTACATATACACACACAATACATGGAACATTGAAAATGGGATATTACCAATACTTTTCTGCCTCAAGGAAACTCTTCTAAGTCACCTGGCATAGCTCTAATTCATTGTCTTTTGTTGTTGTTGTTAATCCTCACCTGTGGATATTTTTCCATTGATTTTTAGAGAGAGTGGAAGGGAGAGGGAGAGACAGAGAGAAAAATTGATGTGATAGAGACACATCGACCTGCAACCAATGTGTGTGCCTTTGATCAGAATCATAATTCATTGTCTTTTAATGGCCACATAATATTCCATGGTGTGGCTATGTCATAATTTTTCAAACCATTCTACTTTTATGGGCTGTAACATTTTGTTTCTAATATTTTCCCCCTATGAACAACACTGCAATAAGTATCTTTGCAAGTAAAAAAAAAAAAGTTAGCCCTAACCGGTTTGGCTCAGTGGATAGAGTGTCGGCCTGTGGACTGGAGGGTCCCAGGTTCGATTCCAGTCAAGGGCATGTACCTTGGTTGCGGGCACATCCCCAGTAGGAGGTGTGCAGGAGGCAGCTGGTTGGTGGTTCTCTCTCATCGATGTTTCTAACTCTCTATCCCTCTCCCTTCCTCTCTGTAAAAAAATCAATAATATATATATATATATTTTTAAAAAGGTTATTACTACTATACCTCCAAATTTTTTCTCACCCTCCTCTCCTCCACCTTTTTCTTTTTAAAGTCAGTCAACCCTACAGAAAAATAAGCCAAAGTAATAACAGGCAAACCGCCATATACCAATGGCCAAGACATTGGCAATGATACACAAAGCCATGGAAGTTAAAATGCTCAATAACAACGAGATACCTGTAATGAAAATATATTTAAAAAGCAAGACCCAAATACACTTCTGTAGGATTATAACAACATAGAACTTTTAAATAATATATAATTTTAATTCAGTTGTATACAGTTGTAGGCCAGTAAATGTTTAGTTAGTGGTACTTTGGAAAAAGGGGAAGAGGGCTGGTTTGTAGCATTTGCCAATTTCCATGGTGTAAATATTGCCATCATGGTTGATTTCTAACTATCAATATGCTATCACTGAACAGGAAATTAAAGAGATGCATAGCAGCTGCTATTGTGTTGTATTTCTATTGTCCAGATAAAAGAGATGTGAACAGAATACACACTTTTTTTTAGTAAGGGGAATACCATGAAGTCGCTCTAGCCCGGCCCCTGTAGACACGACCCCGGGGCCTGCTGTTAAAACCACTGTAGAATCGAGCTCGGGAACTGTTGTAGTTGCTGGTCGGGGCATGGTATCGGACTCGTGGGAAACCCCGGTCTGTTGTGCTGATCCCTGGTCTGTTGGTTCGTTTTGGGATTACCTTGATTTGTCTTCCTCTAAATAGGGATTCATCTAAGGCCAGGGAAGTCCTCACTGACTCTTTGTCTGAGAACTCTATATATGCAAACCCTTTGGGAAGGCCACTAAATTTGTCACAGAGTATGGTAACACGGTTGACTGAACCACAGCCATGAAAGTGTGCTTCCAGCTCTTCTGCTGTTGCACCATAGTCCACATTGCCAACATAGATGGAACGGGCATCAGCCTCCATCTTCTCTTTGATAGACATGCTCACTCGGCCAGCATGGCCTGGAGGTGGACTCATATTCATCTGCTTCTCTACCTCGTTCTGTAGCTCTTTTAGCTTCTCAGCTTCTTCCTCCATCTCCCTGACTCGAGCTTTAATCTCTTCCAGCTCTGGGTCTTCAATGGCGCCGTGCCCTGGGTCCCCCTCCTCCTCCTGGCGGCCCACTGGGGTGCCCAGTGGGGCACGGGGCCAGGACAGCTCCTCTTCAGTCTTGGGCTCCGGCTCGGGCTCCAGCAGCAGCTCCTCAGGCTCCAGTTCCTCAGACTCCAGGCCATTCCCATAGTCCCCTGCGCCCCCCGGGGCCCCCTCCCCGGCCTCCCCACCGGCCTCGGGCACAAGATGGCGCCGCCGCCCCAGCCCGGAGCCCCGATCGCCCGCAGCCCCCACTGCCACTGCCGCTGCCGCTGCCGCTGCCGCTGCCGCTGCCGCTGCCGCTGCCGCCATCGCCGCTCAGACTGGTGCCAGATGTTTGGGTCCAACCCCAGCAGGTCAGGGGTTCCCAAAGGTGTGGACGGAGTCGGCAAAGAAGGAATGACACGGAGACAGCGTTCAGTTGATCAGCAGCCTAGCCAGGTTCTCTAGCCAGGTTCTAGCCAGGATCTCCAGCCAGGTTCTGTCTTTTGTCTTGTTACATCTGTATTTATACCAGTTGGTTTTAATCCTATCAATTTCCATTCCAAAGGTTAGGGCGTTTCTTATCTCCATCCCAGGGAGTAAAGATTATGTAGCTTAAGCATGATTGTTCGTAGTTAAAGTGATTAACTACCCGCCTGGCACTTAGTTAAGGGGTTTTATTTTTATTTTTTTTTCCTTCTTTCCTCTTTTTTTCCCCTCTCTCCTCCTAATACACACGTTTTTTTAGTAAGGGGAATACCATGAAGTCGCTCTAGTCCGGACCCTGTAGACACGACCCCGGGGCCTGCTGTTAAAAAAAAAAAGAGAGAGAGAGAGAGAGAGAGATGTGAACATAGATAACAGTAAAATGTAGTAGTAGCAAAATTAGAAAATAATGAGTTTTCAGTATTTATGAGCTTTTTTGTTTTTTTGTTTTAATATATTTTTATTGATTTCAGAGAGGAAGGGAGAGATAGAAACATCTATGATGAGAGAAAAATCATCATTGGCTGCCTCCTGCACGCCCCCTACTGGGGATTGAGTCTGCAGCCCAGGCATGTGCCCTGACTGGGAACTGAACCGTGACCTCCTGGTTCATAGGTTGATGCTCAACCACTGAGCCATGCCGGTTGGGCTATTAGCTTTGTTTTTAACATGACCTATTTATTTCTAAATTAACATAATTTAATTTTTAGTAGTGGTTGTGTTTAACAATCAGCTCTCCGAATTCCTGACAATTCAACATGAGATAATCTAAGCAGGCACTAGCACACCACGCGTCTTATCCTTTAAATCCAAAAAGTGCAAATTCTCTGAGCCTGCAATCCTTCTGGGAATTTATCCTACAGAAAATAGTGGCACACATATATGAAGATGTTATGTACAGGATGTTCTTCGCAGAACTGTTTATTGGAACAGAGAAATGATAGAAGTTAAATAATTATGGTAGAATCACATAGCCTGTCAGAGAATGAGGTCAGTCTTTGGACATAGACATGAACAATGCCAAGACATTTAGTATATGTGCTGCCGAAGCGAGCACAATGCCAAGACATTTATATAACAGCATGCTGCAGGCCAATGTGTAGAGTATAAATCAATTTTTATATTGATATAATCACAAGAAAACTTGAAAACAAGACACACTCAATGTTGGCAGGAGTTTTCCACAAGCATGGGACTAAAAGGACAGGAGAGGAAAATTGTCAACAAACTTTATATATACCCAGAAAAGGAAAGTGGTCGGGAGTATGAGTAATTTTTCATTTGTATGTACGTTTTTCATTTACTATAGTATACAAATTATAGTATACAAATAATTTGCAGAAGCCTTGTCCTGAATATTTGTAGCTAAAATATTACACACAAACATACAAACATAATTTTTCCTTGGGGCATTTTTATAGAAGTGGAATTTCTGGGGTAATGCTATGTCCAATGCTATGGCTTTTTGATAATATTACCAAAATTGCCTTCCTTACAGTTTCATTAGCAGGAGGCTGGTGCCTGCATCCCCTCCTCTGTTCTCCATGTTTGGTAGCTTCCATTTATTCGATCATTTACGAAGGTCAGTATTGTCTCCATCTCTACTGCTCTGTGGGAATCGCCCATTTGTGCCCTTTGCCCACTTTGTACTGTTATTAAAGTAACCCATAGAAGCCCTTCTACTATAGACCTGTAGAAGGCAGTCAATCCATTTTAAACATTGAAATTACTGCCCATTTTTTGTTGTTTTTTTAAAATATATTTTTATTGATTTCAGAGAGGAAGGGAGAGGGGGAGAGAAAGATAGAAACATCAATGAGGAGAGAGAACATCAATGATGAGAGAGAATCATTGATCAGCTGCCTCCCGCACACCCACTACTAGGGATCAAGCCCACAACCGGGGCATGTGCCCTTGACCGGAATTGAACCTGGGACCCTTCAGTCCACAGGCCGATGCTTTCTCCACTGAGCCAAAGAGTTAGGGCCATTTTTTCTTTTTTTTTGATGTGTGTATAGAGGGTGGAGAACCTTCCTCCAGATAAACCCAGCTCTTCCTTCAGGCCTCTGGGCCCTGTCACTGTTCCAAGGCTTTGCCTGATCTGAACTGCTATTTCCAACCTGGGAAAAGAAGCTACTGGATAACTGAACATGCTGGATAGATGCTTTAAACCTTCTTAGAGACATCAAAGAGCAAATGAGATCTAAGGAATTTTCAGGCCAAAAACCAAGTAAAGGTGAGAAACCCAGAGAGGTGATCACAGCATTGAAACTACTTGGGTCCTGACGTGTTTGCCAAACTAGCAAACTTACAGTAAGCTGGGATTTTCTTCTTCATGGGCTCATGGGTTAAAAGCACCAACATAAGGTGATGTGACTCTTGCGCATAAAGCTAGGGCCCCAAAAAGCAGTGGACTACACCCACTGGACAATTCATTTTCTCCAAACTTGGGGGCTGGTAAAAAATAAAACCACATTGGTGTTCAGCAGAAGAGAACATAACTCACTGATAAATAGAAACCACATGCTGATACTTTCTGGCTTTGCAGTCCAAATTCGTATCACCTGAGTGATCCCCCACAAATTTCTCAGGCTGTGGATTTCATTTAAAACTAGAGGCCCGGTGCACAAAAATTCGTGCACTGGCGGGGGGTCCCCTCAGCCCAGCCTGCCCCCCTCTCACAATCTGGGAGCCCTCAGAGGATGTCCTACTGATGTCCTCTGTGGGAGGCGACCAGGCCCATCAGGGGAAGGTGCCACCCGCATCACCCTTCTGCTGCCGCCACCACCACCACCACAGCTGCCGGCCCTCGGCCCTTGCTGCTTAGCACTGGCCCTGCCACTCATCCACTGGTGGAGGGGGGGCGATCTGGGGCCAGGCCGGCTGGGAGAGGGGCTGTGGGAGGTTGAGGCACAGCAGGTTGCACCCCGTCCAACCTCTGCAGAAGCATGGCACCGGGACCCAGCCCATGCCACTGCCTCTGTGGCTGCCTCTGCAGAAGGGGCAGCACTGTGACCGGGACAGCACAGCCCCCTCTCCCACTGCTTCTGCGGAAGGCCATGCCACCGCCTCTCCCGCGCCACCAGCCCTCGGCCCTCACAGCCGCTGTGACTTTGTGTGGAAGGATGTCCAGAAAGATGTCCAGAAGATGTCTGGTCTAATTAGCATATTACCCTTTTATTTGTATAGATCAGCCGGGGGCAAACTACGGCCCGCGGGCCGGATCCGGCCCGTTTGAAATGAATAAAACTAAAAAAAAAAGACCGTACCCTTTTATGTAATGATGTTTACTTTGAATTTATATTAGTTCACACAAACACTCCATCCATGCTTTTGTTCCGGCCTCCGGTCCAGTTTAAGAACCCATTGTGGCTCTCCAGTCAAAAAGTTTGCCCACCCCTGGTATAGATGATCCTGGGCTTCTCTCATAGATGCCAGGCACCTGGCAAATAAATCTTCCCTTGATAAAGGCACTTAATTATAGGCTACAAAAGGCAACAAGCGTCAACTCACAGAGCACATGGAAATAAGGCACCATGTATAAAGCCACAGGCACACAAGTCCAGGTCAGCAGAACTGACCCACAAAAGTGTCAGGCACAGAAGATGTCAGACTAAATTACAAGTAAGTTTACTATGTATACAGGATTAGAGACAAGATTTTAAATACCTGCAGGGAGCCATAAAATATAAAAAATGACATAACATATGTGAAAAAAAGCTTTTAGAAATGAAGAATATAGCCATCAAAAATTAATGGTTAGCCCCAATGGTTGAGCAGTGACCTATAAACCGAGAGGTCAGGGTTCGATTCCTGGTCAGAGCACATGCTCAGGTTGCTGGGGCTGTGGGCTCGATCCCCAGTAGGGGGCGTGCAGGAGACAACTGATCTCTCTCATCATTGATGTTTCTCTCTCTCCGTCTCCTTTCCTTTCTGAAATCACTAAGAAATGTGTTTTTTGAAAATTCAATATATGTTTAAGAGACAAAACATAGTTATAGAATTAACAAACTTAAAAATAGGTCAGATGCCGAAACCGGTTTGGCTCAGTGGATAGAGCGTCGGCCTGCGGACTGAAAGGTCCCAGGTTCGATTCCGGTCAAGGGCATGTACCTTGGTTGCGGGCACATTCCTAGTGGGAGATGTGCAGGAGGCAGCTGATCGATGTTTCTCTCTCATCGATGTTTCTAACTCTCTCTCTCTCTCCCTTCCTCTCTGTAAAAAATCAATAAAATATATTTAAAAAAAATAGGTCAGATTATTTTATATGAATGGACTCATATAGTATGTGATCTTTTGTGTATAGATTCTTTCACTGAGCATAAAGTTTCTGAGGCTCATCCATGTTGTAACATATCAGCACATTCCTTTCCATGGCTGAATATTACTCCATTGTATGGATAGACCACCTTTTGTTTATCCATTCATTAGTTGATGGACACTTGGGTTGCTTTCACCTTTTCACTATTATGAATGCTGCTGCAACAAAAATACATAACAAGGTTTTGTGTGGACATTTTCATTCTCTTGGGTGTATGCCTCGGAATGGAACTGCTGGCTCATATGGTAACTGTTAACTGAGTTTACAAATGAAAAAATACATTTATAGTGTTTTTTACATTTACAGCAAAAATATAAATAATAATTTTATTGTTAAAAAAATAGGTCAGAATAGCCCAGCCAGTGTGGTTTAGTGTCAACCTATGAAGCAGGTGGTCATGGTTTGATTCCCGGTCAGGGCACATGCCCAGGTTGCAGGCTGGGTCCCCTGTGTGGGGCATGAGGAGGTAGCCAATCAATGACTCTCTCTCATCATTGATGTTTCTCTCTCTCTCCCCCTCTCCCTTCCTCTTTGAAATCAATAAAAATATTTTTTTTTAATTTTTTTACTTACTATTTTTTTTTATTGCTTAAAGTATTACAAAGGGTATTTCATATGTGTCCATTTTATCCCCCCGCCCTAGACAGTCCCCTAGCCTCCCCTATCCCCCAGTGTCTTATGTCCATTGGTTATGCTTATATGCATGCATACAAGTCCTTTAGTTGATCTCTTACCCCCCTACCTCCTGCCCCCCAACCCTCCCCGGCCTTCCCGCTGCAGTTTGACAATCTGTTTGAGGCAGCTCTGCCTCTGTATCTATTATTGTTCAAAAGTTTATAATGGTCTCTATTATCCATGAATGAGTGAGATCATGTGGTATTTTTCCTTCATTGACTGGCTTATTTCACTTAGCATAATGCTCTCCAGTTCCATCCATGACGTTGCAAATGGTAAGAGTTCCTTCCTTTTTAGAGCAGCATAGTATTCCATCGTGTACATGTACCACAGTTTTCTAATCCATTCATCTACTGATGGGCACTTAGGCTGTTTCCAGATCTTAGCTATGGTGAATTGTGCTGCTATGAACATAGGGGTGCATATATCCTTTCTGATTGGTGTTTCTGGTTTCTTGGGATATATTCCTAGAAGTGGGATCACAGGGTCAAATGGGAGTTCCATTTTCAGTTTTTTAAGGAAACTCCATACTGTCTTCCATAGTGGTTGCACCAGTCTGCATTCCCACCAGCAGTGCACAAGTGTTCCTTTTTCTCCACATCCTCTCCAGCACTTGTCGTTTGTTGATTTGTTGATGATAGCCAGTCTGACAGGTGTGAGATGGTACCTCATTGTTGTTTTGATTTGCATCTCTCGGATGATTAGTGACTTTGAGCATGTTTTCATATGTCTCTTGGCTTTCTGAATGTCCTCTTTTGAAAGGTGTCTATTTAGGTCCTTTGCCCATTTTTTGATTGGATTGTTTATCTTCCTTTTGTTAAGTTGTATGAGTTCCCTATAAATTTTGGAGATTAGGCCCTTATCAGATATGACATTGGCAAATATGTTTTCCCACACAGTGGGTTTTCTCGTTGTTTTGTTGATGGTTTCTTTTGCTGTGCAGAAGCTTTTTATTTTGATGTAGTCCCATTTGTTCATTTTTTCTTTAGTTTCAAGTGCCCTAGGAGCTGTATCAGTGAAGAAATTGCTTCGGCAATTTTGTTGAGATTTTGTTGCCTTTGGATTCTTCTAGAATTTTTATGGTTTCCTGTCATACATTTAAGTCCTTTATCCATTTTGAGTTTATTTTTGTGTATGGTGTAAGTTGGTGGTCTAGTTTCATTTTCTTGCATATATCTGTCCAATTTTCCCAACACCATTTATTGAAGAGACTATCTTGGCTCCATTGTGTGTTCTTGCCTCCTTTGTCAAATATTAATTGAGCATATTGGTTCGGGCCGATTTCTGGGCTCTCTATTCTATTCCATTGATCTATATGCCTATTCTTGTGCCAGTACCAGGCAGTTTTGAGAACAGTGGCTTTGTAATACAACTTGATATCTGGTATTGAGATCCCACCTACTTTGTTCTTTTTCAGGATTGCTGCAGCTATTCGGGGTCTTTTTTTATTCCAGATGAATTTTTGGAGAGTTCGTTCTAGATCTCTGAAGTATGCCGTTGGTAGTTTAATGGGAAGTGCGTTGAATTTATAGATTGCTTTGGGTAGTATGGACATTTTAATGATGTTGATTCTACCAATCCATGAACACGGTATGTTCTTCCATCTGTTTATGTCTTCCTCTATATCTTTTTTCAACGTCCTGTAGTTTTCTGAGTAGAGGTCTTTTACCTCTTTAGTTAAGTTTATTCCTAGGTAGCTTAATTTTTTTGGTGTGATGGTAAACGGGATTGTTTTTATAATCTCTCTTTCTGAAAGTTCACTATTGGTGTATAGAAATGCCTCAGATTTCTTGGGGTTAATTTTGTATCCTGCTACATTGCCAAATTCATGTATTAAGTCTAGTAGCTTTTTGATGGAGTCTCTAGGGTTTTGTATGTATAATATCATGTCGTCTGCAAATAAGGACAGTTTTACTTCCTCTTTTCCAATTTGGATGCCTTTTATTTCTTCTTCTTGCCGAATTGCAATGGCTAACACTTCCAGTACTATGTTGAACAGGAGTGGTGAGAGGGGGCATCCCTGTCTTGTTCCTGTTCTTAGGGGAAATGGTGTTAGTTTTTGTCCATTGAGTATGATGTTGGCTGTGGGCCTGTCATATATGGCTTTTATTATGTTGAGGTATGATCCTTCTACTCCCACCTTGCTGAGAGTTTTTATCAAAAATGGGTGTTGAATTTTGTCAAACGCTTTTTCTGCATCAATTGATATGACCATGTGGTTTTTTTTCTTTCAATTTGTTTATGTGATGTACCACGTTTATTGAAATCAATAAAAATATTTTTTTAAAACATTTTTTTTTAAGGTCAGAATAAATTTAGACTGCAGCCCCTGCACACCTTTCAATTTTGTGTTCCTGGTGCCTTACTTGCCTCACCCAGTCCCGACTCTACTACAGAATGCACTTGAGGCAGAAAGAAAGTGGCCTAGGGAGAAGACTGAGATGTAAGAGGGAACGATTAACAAAGAAAGTGGTAACTACATTGTGCTCTCTTCAGTAGGGAGAGGCTGGGCCAACTAGGGGGGAGGGGGCAGATTGGTTAAGTCCCAGACATGCTGGACCTTTGGGGGATGTAGGGGGAGTTTCCCAAAGGAGAGACTTGAGGGCTCAGGAGGCCCAGGAAAATATAATACTGTGTTGTATTATACAGTATTATTATATATATAGTATACAATACTGTATTGTACATTTGAAAGTTGCTGACAGAGTTTAAAAGTTCTGGGCACAAGAAAAAAATTTTGTGACTGTGTGGTGATGGCTTATTGTGGTGATCATTTGGCACCTTACAAGTGTCCAGTCATTATGCTGTACACCTGAAACTAATACATTCATTGATTATATCTCAAAATAAAAGGTGGCCCCGGTCATGGTGGGAGAAATCCCCTTACCACTGCTCCCCTCCTGGACTGTGAGGATGGCACAACCTCCTTGGCAGGCAGCCCCCGTGCTCAGTGTGGAAGTCCGGCAGGCAGGGAGACATGGGCAAAGGGACAAAGGCAGGAGGGAAGCGGGCAGATGCAGGGAAGGAAAGGCAAGAGCAGCCTGTTTTAACAAATCCTCTAATAATTCAGACACTATCAAGTCTGAGAGCCATTCCATCTCCACAGATCCCAAACCCCACTGTGGCCACCATCCTCCTCCCAGGTGAGGCACTTCCCCTGCATATTCCTTCCCCACTTGCCTGAACTATGGCAGGGCCCCACCTCTAGGAAGCTCCCCCAGCTCCCAGACCCAGGCAAGTGCACCAGCTACTGAGCAGCCTGCTACCCGAGAGAGGATACCCACATTTCCACATGATGCAGTGAGGGTCCAGGACCTGCTGGTGAAAGCCAGGGAGGGTGCACCCCAAGGTCAGGCTCTGCTCTGGAGCCTATGAGCTCCCAGGCAGGCTTCAGGGCCAGCAGTTTCTCCAGCCCTTCCTTCCTCAGATTGCAGCCTGAGCCTGGCCAGAGATCCCCAGTGTGAGTAGGGAGGGCAGCCCCAGAAGCCCCTGCTTACCCTAGCTGCAGGGTCCCTTCCCCAGGACACCCTGGGGCCTCTATGCAGGGTTAGGAGACCCCACAACCCACAGTAGGTGCTTATGACCATGTCTTCCTACACTGACCAGAAACGAGGTGTACGCAGGGGAGTCCCTAAGAGTACAGAAACTAGGGTAAACCTAAGGGGCCTGGAATCTACGACGACCCTGGAGGATCCGTATCTGTTGGCTTTGCCTACCCACTTCTCCTCAGGGACTACAATGGCCCTGACCGGCATCCCTGCTGCTTCTCTGCAAACAAGTAGTTCCCACATTTTTTAGAGGGGACTCAAGGTGGAGTGGGTCCCCTCCAGGCCAAACCCCCTCATGGTACATGGGTGGCCTCCTCTTGGCACCCTCTGTGCCATTCCCCCGGAGCTTCCACTTGGAAACTCTTCTCTGCTGAGACCCCAGGTGAGCATTAGGGGTTGAAGCACCCTCATGCCTGTGCCATGTTGTGCACTGCCCCCATCAGTCTAACCTCCTCTGTGCCCACCCAGAGGGCAAAGCCACTGTTCGCTGCTCTCCTGGCACCCAAGAGCTTGGCGAGTGCTTGGAACCCATGAGACTCAAGGGCTTGGGGTGCGCCAGGGGCAGGTGGGTGGTACCTTCTGCACTAGGGTTGTAAGAGCTGGGCACAGTCTGGATCCCGTCCTCCTAGCACAAGGGCCCAGACCACCTGGTCCTGGATAAACTGGAGAGGCCAGGTGTACAGGGAGGAGCTGTAGCCCTCCAGGCCTTTCTAGCGGCTGTCTTGACCTCAGCCCCACCTGCCCTCTGGCTGGAACCCCAGGCCTACTCCTAAATCCAGGGACATCTGCCTTTTCAAAACCACCCCCCTCCATGCACAACACATGACTACACTTAATGCCATTCAGATGTAATTACAAATGCTTAAAACAGTAAAATTTACATATATTTTACTGTAATAAAAAGAAACCCTGTCCTGGCCAGTGTGGCTCAGTAGCTAGTGTGTCAGCCAGCACACTGGAGGGTCAAGGGTTCGATTTCTGGTCAAGCGTTACAGGTCCAATCCCTGCCTCTAGTTGGGGTGCCTGTGAGAGGCAACCAATCAATGTGTCTCACATAGATGTTTCTCCCTCTCTCTCTCCCCCATCCCTTCCACTCTCTCTAGAAATCAATGGAAAAAAATATTCTCACTCCTTGAGGATTAAAAAAAAAAAAAAGCCCTAGCTGGTTTGGCTCAGTGGATAGAGCAGACAGCCTGTAGACTGAAGGGTCCTGGGTTTGATTCCAGTCAAGGGCACATGCCCGGGTTGCAGGCTTGATCCCCAGTATGGGGCCGTGCAGCTGGAGCCAATCAATGAATTTTTCTCATCACTGGTGTTTCTAACTCTCCCTCTCCCTTCCTCTCTGAAATCAATAAAAACATATTAAAAAACACACACAAAAAACCCACTTCTCCAGAGGATGAAGGTGGTGAGTGGTACTTCTACAGCCCTGCCCAGTCTCCTGCCTGTGCACCCCCCTACCGACCCAAGTTGCCCGAGCTGGGATGTCTTCTGCCAGCTTCAGTCCAGCCCCTGCCTGTCACAGGCCAGGCTATACAACTGAGACAGGAACCCATTACTCCAGTTTTTTTTTTTTTGTTTTTTTTAAATATATTTTATTGATTATTCACAGAGAGGAAGGGAGAGAGATAGAAAGCTAGAAACATCGATGAGAGAGAAACATCGATCAGCTGCCTCAGCTGCCTCCTGCACATCTCCCACTGGGGATGTGCCCGCAACCCAGGTACATGCCCTTGACCGGAATCGAACCTGGGACCTTTCAGTCCGCAGGCCGACGCTCTATCCACTGAGCCAAACCGGTTTTGGCTACTCCAGCTCTTATTCCCTCTGACTCACCCCTCCCAGAACCACCCTTAAGCCACTCAAGGCTTTCCACCACTTGTGTGCACTTCCCAACCCAAGAGGGCATGCAGAAGGCAGCCGATCAATGATTCTCTCTCATCACTGATGTTTCTCTTTCTCTCCCTCTCCCTTCTTCTCTGAAATCAATAAAAATATATTAAAAAAAAAAAAAGAAAGAAAGAAATGTGGGCAGATGGAGTGCCTACCTCCTCCCTAGTGGAGCCTGTGGTCTGCACTGAGGGGTGGATCCAGGCATATCTGGATCCAGTCATTAGGGCAAGGGGAGGTAGGGTGTCAGATGACCGAAGTCAAAGGGGAGTCCCAACAGTAAGTTATAATTTCTGAAGATGAGCAAAGCTCACTGAGACAGTGCCCACTGTCACCATATGTGAAGGCTGAGGTGAAGGGTCTACAACAGCCGTGGGCAAACTACGGCCTGCGGGCCGGATCCGGCCCGTTTGAAATGAATAAAACTAAAAAAAAATAAAGACCGTACCCTTTTATGTAATGATGTTTACTTTGAATTTATATTAGTTCACACAAACACTCCATCCATGCTTTTGTTCCGGCCCTCCAGTCCAGTTTAAGAACCCACTGTGGCCCTCGACTCAAAAAGTTTGCCCACCCCTGCTCTAGAACATACAGGGACAGCAGAGACCCCATTGCAGCATTCAGGAGGCAGTCAGTCAGATTTATTTATTCCTACTCAACATAACCGCAGAACACAGGAGTAATTCTGTACATCTCTAGAAACTCACAGCTAGCTCCAAAACAATAGAAATTTTAAACTACAAAAGATGAGTTGTATTCAGCAAATATAAAGGGTAACTTCAGGCTGTGTCCAACATTTATCAGACTATTTACAGCGCCCAGGCATAGGTTCAGATCTCTCCAGCCTCCTTCTCCTCCGATGTCTTCCCGTTGGAGCTTTCAAGCCTCCAGTCGGTGGCCCCACGCTCGCTCCGACCTCGCTCCCAGGACTCCTCCCTCGACGCCCGCTCTCTGGAGAACCTGGGAAATGGGAACCAGAGGCTCAGCAGAGGCTGTTGTCTCCCTTCTGACTGTCTCCTCAGATGCCCCTCAACACCAGGTCAAGGAAGGTCAAGACCCACCCCACCAAGGAAGGCTCCCTAGCACACCAGAGAGCAGTCAGGCCTGCCATCTCATGCCCAGCCCATAGCCACTAAAAAAGTGACATTTGAAAAGATTTCTAGTAGCAGCTATAATATAAACAGAGCAAAGGAAAATGCAACAAAAGGTCCACACGCGGAATATGACCCATTATGTAAAAACACAATGGAAAAAAAAAAAGACTAAACCCAAGCATATACCAAAGTTGTAACAGTGGTTACCAGTGGTGTGTTTTCCCTTAGAAAAACCACAACAGAGATAAGCAGGGCACAAGCCTCAGTGATGGTGAGTTGATAGCCCCTGCGTGTGTCAGGCACCTGGTGGGGCCATGTTCATGTGTGACCACCCCCACAGCCTCTCAGTTGTCCCATCCCTGACTCCATCTGCTGCTCTCAGCTTAGGGCTCCCAGGACTTTGGGTTCCATTCACCACTCCTCAAGGCCCCAATACTCAGTCCCACAGATGCCCAGCCAGTCTCCTGAGCAACAGGCATGGCTGACGGACCCCAGCAGACCCTGGGAACACAAAGAGAAAGGGCTCACTCCTGGTTGCAGCTACTGAAGAAGTCAGAGTAGTTACTTGTATTTCGCACTCCGGTCCCTGGAAGTCCGGCGGTGGCCCCGGCTGTGACTCCGGGAACGACTGCGGTGACGCCGGTGTCGGTCTCGGGACCGGGACCTGGAAGGCTTTCGTCGTTCTCTAGAGGTAGATCTTGACCGCCTCCGACGCCGGTCCCGGGAACGTGACCTGCAGTAGACCAGAGGCTCTGAAGGTTGTGGTGGCCCCACCCCAACGACTCTCCTCTCTCAGCACATTCAGCTTGATGCTTTTCTGCTCTCTCTCCTTTCCTCCTTACAGCTTGGGTTCAAAATAGTGCCATCAGTTAATCTCTGGTCAGAAAAGAATTATGACCAGACCCTTCCCACCTTCCTCTCTAAAATAAAGAAGAAAAATGCATGTGGAAAAGAACCTGTGACTGAGAACACTTAAATGGATCTGCTTGTTTTTAATCCTCACCTGAGGATATTTTTCCTTTTATTTTTAGAGAAATGGAAGGGAGGGGGAGAGACAGAGAAACATCAACGTGAGAGAGACATCGTTTGGTTGCCCCCCACACAGACCCCTAGTAGAATCCAGGATCAAGCCTGCAACTGAGGTACATGCCCTTGACCAAAATAGAACCCAGGACCCTTCAGTCCACAGGCCAATGCTCTATCGACTGAGCCAAACCGGCTAGGGATTAACTGGATCTGGAAACCTACCTCCTGCGATCTCTGGTTCTTGATCCAGACCTAAAATGAAGGGAGAAAAAGAATGAACATTTTCCCCAAAACAGCCCCATCCCTCCCTCACATCTCAGGGGAGGAGTCCCAATTCTACAAGGTGAAGGAGGGTCGACTTCCCACAGAAACCCGTTATCTTCTAGTGTTTCACTTGTCCTCAGGCCTGTTGCACCAAGTGTCAATGCTTACAAAATGAAGTCCACCTCCAACCCCCAGTTCTTAGTTGCTTTTGGCAAAAGGACAGGACCAAGCACCTTGAGTTCAATAATTGACTCTGCGAAGTCTTTATAGTGGACACCAGCACAACAAAGCAGTCACCTAATAGACACAGGGCTGAGTAGAAGCAAAAGTCACCATGACGCCGAAGTTAAAGCAAAACCTCAAGTTCCAAACACAGGCTCACTGCCAGATGAGGTCCTTGGGTAATAGTATACCATCAGCAATTCAAAAAATGCACATAGTAATGAGACCTCATTTTACAGTGTCCACATCAAAAGTTTACATGATTGCCAGAAACATGGGCTGAGGAGGAAGTGACAAAACATGCTCTTATACTGTGTGGCTTGAGGTGATTTAATAAAGCCACTTGGAAAGCAATTTCTGTAACACCTACCAATACTTATTTATTAAACTCCTTTATGCCAGAAATTCTAAGGAATTTTTTAACACTCAAAACATATACAAAGATGATTTCTAGAATAACTGTTCAAAATAGTTTTATAAAAACATAAAAGTAGTCATCAAAAATTAAAATTGGCCCTAGCTGGTTTGGCTCAGTGTATAGAGCGTTGGCCTGTGGACTCAAGGGTCCTAGGTTCAATTCCGGTCAAGGGCACATGCCCATGTTGTGGACTCGATCCCCAGTGGGTCTCATTGTTGATGTTTCTATCTCTCTCTCCCTCTCCCTTCCTCTCTAAAATCAATTTTTTAAAAAATTAAAAAAAAAAAAGACCAAAATGAGCTCCCCACCCCACCCCCCCAACCAGAAAAGGAAAGGGAACCCTCATACACTGTTGGTGGAAATGTAGATTAATGCAGCCATGATGGAAATTCCTTGAAGAATTAAAACTAGACCCACCAATGCCCCAGCAATTCCACTTCTAGATAAAGTAGTCCCCCCTTTCCTTTCATTTTCTGCAGCTTCAGTTACCCACGGTCAACCTCAGTCTGAAAACATTAAAATTCCAGAAAGAAAAAATAAGTTTTTAATTGCACACCCTTCTGAGTAGCATGATGAAATCTTTCAGCATCCCACTCCGTTCTACAAATCATCCCTTTGTCAAGCATATCCATGCTGTATGTATTACGGCCTGATAAGTCACTCAGTAGCCATATTGGTTATCAGAACAACTGGTGAAGTACCACATTGCTTGCGTTCAAGTCACCTTTATTCTACTTAATATTGACCACAGAGAACAGGAGTAATGATGCTGGCAAAGAGAAGCCGTAGAGTATACACAGGAAAAAAACAGCTTACTTAAGGTTCAGTACTATCTGCAGTTTCAAGCATCCAGGTTTAGGTTATCTATCTCCTGCAGATAAGGGGGGAACTACTGTATTTATTTGTAACCCCAACCAAGTGTCTACTGACAGATGAATAAAGAAAAGTGATACATACACAAGGGAATATTATCCAGCCATATAAAAGAAGGAAATCCTCCCATTTGTGACAACATGGATGGACCTTGAGGGCATTATGCTAAGTGAAACAGGTCGAACAAAGACAAATACTATATGATTTCACTTATATGTGGAGGCCTGGGATGGGGAAGTGAATGAAAAGGGTGAAGGTGGGGGAAAAAGAATACTGTTATGACACGTCACTGTAAGGACACACCTGCTGTGGGATGATCTCAGATGTCAGCTGAGGGTCCCACAGGTGCCAGTGCACAGACACAACCCACACCACAGTGGTCACCTCTGTGTAAACAGGGACTTGCATGTTTTGCTTGTACATTTCTATACTGCTTACGTTTCTTTACAACCAGAATCTGTTAGGTAATTAATGGGAAAAATATAATAAATACTTATTTATCCTTCCATAGTTACACACAGAGGAAGTCCTTCAGGAAAACCCAGTTTCTGGGCCTTTCAAGGACAATGAGCTGTGCCCAATAGGAGAGCACAGTTACTCCTGGCTCAAGTCTCTGCCTGAACTCCGACCAGACTCAACATCTCTACGTAGATGTTCTTACACATCTCAAACTGAGTATGGCCACAGTCAATTTATACTCCCTACATCCTCCTCACGCCAACACACAGCTCCTAGTCTTTCCTACCTCCGTAGATGGTCACTCAAGGCCAGAACCATGACACCAACTCCATTCCCCCTTTGGTTTCCTCACAACTGATTACCAAGAAATCTTATCAGCTCTATACCCAGCCCCTTCCCACCCTCACCTGATTTAAACTTCCACCTCCTCCTTCTGAGCTCTCCCAGCTGGCTCCTCACTATTCTTGCCGCTACTGCCCCTACCACCTGCATTTACTCACAAGGCAGCAGGTCCCAACCTCCTCCACTGGCCCCATTTCACTCAAGTCAATGCCAGAGGCTAAACAGCCCCAAGGACCTTCTTGCACAGCTAGGCATAGCAGCGTGACACCTGTTCCTGCCTGTCCTAATGCCGAGTGCTACATCCACAGGAGTCTGGGTGTAGCAGGTTCCTCTCCCTCTTCTATGCTTTACTCTCGGGGGTGGGGGATGGAGGGTGGTGTCTAGATCTTTCCAGGTAAGAATTAAGTCACCAGAGTTCTCGTGCAGCTGAAGATAGCCCAGTCCAGTGCTGCACTACTGTGCACACAGGTCTTTCTAGGCCAGCCAAGACCTTGCTCAACTGAACATGCTGCGGGTTTATTTTCTTTTAACTGCCTCTTAGGTACTTAGCAGACCTCAACTGTTATCAGCAACACTGCAATGAAAGTAGGGGTTTCCTTACTATGTGCTATCTCGGGCTCACCTCCTGCTCAGCCGCTCCTCCCGTTCCCTCTCTTCTCTCCTCCTCAAGCGATCCTGGTTTCTCTTCTCCTGTTTTTCAGCCACAGTTTTCTAAATAAATGAAAAATTGGAGAATGAGAGAAGAGAAAGTTACTAGAGTGTAAATACTGCTTAATAAAGCACATTTATATGACCTCAGTATTGGAACTTAAAAATCTAAGAGAAAGTCTTAACAGGAACATGGTCAATTTAAAAACTTCTTAAACAATGAAAAATGGAAAACTCATTTTAAAATGCTTCATCATCACACTAAAAAAATTGTAAACCTATTTTAATTGATTTCAGAGAGGAAGAGAGAGGGAGAGATAGAAACATCAATGATGAGAGACAATCATCGATCGGCCACCTCCGGCATGCCCCCTACTGGGAATTGAGCCCACAACCAGGCATGTGCCCTGACCAGTAATCAAGCTAGGTTCTCCTGGTTCATAGGTCAACACTCAACCACTGAACCACACTGGCTGGACTATCATTACATTTTATCAATTCAGTGACAAAGTGCATACCTTCTTTTTTTTAATCCTCACCTAAGGAGTGAGGATATTTTTTCCATTGATTTTTAGAGTGGAAGGAAGGGGGGTTGGTGTGAGGGAGGGAGGGAAAGAGAGAGAGAAACATGGATGTGCGATAGACACATTGACTGATTGCCTCTCACACCCGCACTGATCAACGGCAGGGATTGAACCTGCAAACCCACGTGCGTGCCCTTGACCAGGAATCAAACTGGCGACCCTTCAACGCCCAAGCTGACGCTCTAACCACTGAGCTTGCCAGCCAGGGCGAGAAACTGCATAGTCTAAGAGATGTACTTCTAAGTCACAGAAAATGTATCATATTGCTTTAAATCAATCCATAAAGTTAGTTTTCTGGTGAAAACTTTATGGTGAAAGAGAACACAGGTATCAGACCAAATGCATCTTGTTGCTGGGAGCCAAGCTCCTGCTGTCGAGGAGCAGCCAGTCTTCAGGTGCCTTTAGACCTGGCCTCACAGGGAAGCAAGCAGGGAAGTGGACCATGAACCTCCAATCGTAACACATGGCTCATTAGGCTTGATTGTGAACCCAACAGAAAAGAAAATGCAACGGGCTGGAGGAGGCCTTGAGAAACTTGCACTACTGGAACACAATCAACACAGCTTAGTGCAAAGCAGTTCAATCTGCACATCCCCAACCTAACGTCTTTCAAACCTTTCAATGGCCTGATCTCTTTGCTCATTAAAATGAAGTCCTAAAGGTAAGCCCGAGCCAATGAGACAGTCACCAGTCTTCTCATACCCATGAAGGCATGAAGGAAGATCTTAAATCTCAGTGTGGACTGGAACCAGGCCAGGTCCTCAGCAAGAGAAGGCACAGCAAGGTCTGAGAGAGGCTAGCTTTCCTCCCTGAAGCACTCTTCAGCTATGAGAACCTTCCTGTCTGGCACCTACAGCTCTACACCTGGGACTCCAACCCCTTGCACCTGGGGCAGGCACACACAATGGGCAGGTTAATATTAATAGAAGTCTCAGCACCTCTGCTTCCATGCGCACTTCCTAAAAAAATCTGACCATGAACAGATCTGTAGGCTGGCATCATTTCCTTTCCAAACTCTTCCCACTCCCTAGAAAACGATCTTTCCCCACCCGACAAATAAGGCCTTAGTCTTCTATACCCCCGCATTTACTTCAGTGTGTGGCTCTGAGATGTGAACACCTCTGGGACCACTGTGAAGTCATCTCTGATTAGAGCATAGAACTCCCACCCTCTTTATCATTTAGAGCTACCCTTCCAAATACATTTTCTGTTGTTAGTTTAATAGCTATTTAACAAAATCTGTAATATACTTGTGTTGTTTTGGTCAACTATATACTACTCATCACTGTAAAGATAAAACATACTTTCTAGATCAACTGAGTAATTAAGTTCTTAAGGTTTTAGGGGAAAATATTTTAATAAATTCACCTTTCTGATGTAGATATGCGTTACAGAAATGAAAAGCTTTCAGGACAAAATTATGGAGTGATATGGCATGGAACTACAATTTAAAGGAGAAATGGGCCCTCGCTGGTTTTGCTCGGTGGATAGAGTGTTGGCCCTCGAACTGAAGGGTCCCAGATTCGATTCCGGTCAAGAGCACATGCCTCGGTTGTACCTGAATCTCTGGGGCAACCAATCAATGTGTCTCTCTCATGTCAATGTTTCTCTCTGTCTCTCCACCTCCCTTCAACTCTCTCTAAAAATCAATGGAAAAATATCCTCAGGTGAGGATTAACAACAACAAAGAAAGAGAGAGTGAGAGAGAGAGAAATGGGAATGTGACATTTCCAAATGCTAAGGAGATTTTTTAAATGGGGACAAACACAAAATTGTTATTTATGTTCTACTGGCTACATATATTTTTACAACTCTGATACCCATAAACTAATAAAGTAAAAATTCTGACTTAAAAACATGTGACAAAGCATATTAATTTTCAAAATCCTACTGGGAGCACAGGAATAAAATGTGTCAAGACCAGTGGCTGAGAACATCCTCACTGCCACCCCAGCTCCCTTGCCCAGTGCCGAGATCACACATCACCTTCCTGGGGACCCCTCCTTCGATGCAGAGCTCTGCTACCCACTGCTCCTTCCTGAGAGGCACACAAGAGTCTCAGTCTTATCAGTGTCCTACAGTTAGATGCCACATATCTGTCCTTCCACCAGATTTCAGGTGTCTAGAGGGAAGGCCTTCCTATTTCCCAGCATCCCATCTTTAACACAGTACATAGCAGGGAAGACTCCTGTCAGTTTGGAGAACGATAATTCTAAGTATCTGAAATATGTTCACCCTTTCTTCTTAGTGTTCTGTACTCAAGATGTCAAATGTTTTACAGTCTAACCCAGGAAAACAACTACCTTCTTAGCCTAAGTTGGCTCAGGGCAAGGGCCAGGATGTGTCGTCTCCCATCTAGCCTAACCATTTGTCATGCACATGCATTGCCTCTGTCCAAAGAGAAAAACTAGAGGCTGCTGGTTTTTTCCCATCTCCTAACAGAAGTTATTTCGGAGATGTGCAAGAGGTATCCATATCCTCATACCGGACTCTGCCATTATCCTTATAAAAAGGGAATGCAGACTAAATAAATGTCCAAGGCCCCTTAGGTCTCTTGTGTAAGTGATGAATTGAGCATTTATTTCACTATAAAACTCAAGGCACATTCTTAGGATAAAAACAAAAGTTTTCTAGAAGGAAATAAATGCGAAAAGATCACAAGACTTCTTACCCTCAACTGATCAAGCTTCTCTCGGATCTGAATGAACCCCAAGTGCAATTTGCCCCCAAAGTGGTCTGCAAGACGACGGTCATTGTCATGAAGACCAAGGTAGGCTGAGCAGACTTCACAGACACGCAACTTCTGCTGTTGAAAACTGGATGCAGGCATAGAATTTCTGTATTCTTCCTGGAAAAAGAGAATGGAGTGATGAAAATGCCACCAAATAGTCAACCCCTAAAATGGAAATATTTAAAGGGACTATAGAAGTGAGTTATAAATAAATAAATAAATAAATAAATAAATAAGAATTTGATCATTTCAAAGTTTCAGATATTTTTAACCAATTTAACTTCATCATTTATTTAAGAAATGAACCAACAGCCCTGGCCAGTTCAGTTGGTTAGAGGGTTGTCCCGATAGGCCAAGGTTGCGAGGTTCGATCCCTGGTCAGGGCATATATAAAAATCAACCAGTGGCCGAAACCGGTTTGGCTCAGTGGATAGAGCGTCGGCCTGCGGACTGAGGGGTCCCGGGTTCGATTCCGGTCAGGGGCATGTACCTGGGTTGCGGGCACATCCCCAGTGGGAGATGTGCGGGAGGCGGCTGATCGATGTTTCTCTCTCATCGATGTTTCTGACTATCTCTCTCCCTTCCTCTCTGTGAAAAATCAATAAAATATATTTAAAAAAAAAAAAAAATCAACCAGTGAATGCATAAATAAATGGAAAGGATCGATTTTCTCTCTCTCTCTCTCTCTCTCTCTCTCTCTCTAAAAATCAATTAAGAAATTTTTTTGAAAGAATCAAAAAACCATGATTTTAAAACAAGGAAAATTCAAAACATTCAGACCAGCAGGATGCTGCCTATCCGCGAGGAAATAGTGAAGGCAGGTCTTTAGGCACTGCGGGGAGTGAAGACCAGAGAAGCAAGACAGGAGAATCTTCAGCAGGGTCCTTCAAAAAATAAACCAAATGAACAAGCAAAAACTCGAGCACCATCCACAGAATTTGTGTCCCAATGTCTAGGAAGCTATATCCCAATGCAGCGCCAAAAGATAAAATTTGGGAGGACAAATTAATATTAGACACTCTCTTCAAAGAAGAAAGTATGCACAACAAAACAACAAAACCAGTTCCCTCCTGCAGCCACTTCAGTCTGAGTCCAATCACAAGAAGTAACTCACTCAGGCTCAAAATATATGACACGAAAAAAAAATGAAACATGACATGGAAACTGCTGCTTGTGCCCAAGTTAGAATGCTCCTTCAAAATCCAGGTTTAAGATATGCATTACAATAGTCACTTATCCTTAAAGGGAGGCCTGATTGTAAGCAATCTATTAATCCACACATTCAAAACATTTCCCAGGAGACTGGCTGGGCATCTGTGGTGAACGCCACAGCTACAATTACTTTAGCCCATGTGTAAATCTTTGAGCCATCACAGACTTTGGTGTCTGCTTGGTTCTTTGAAGCAGAAAGAGCTGGCCTTCAGTGTGTGGTAAGAGGCCACGGAGGGTCTCTCCTAACTCTCTGGTCTTCCTAGTACAGCTGAGCTGTCAACAGCAACTCCGGGAGCCTAACTCTGTACTACATATCAACACAAATTTCCCATTTAAGTATACAGAGATTTAGTTCCTATGAAGGACTTAAATGAACATACGACCCTTTGGTGCTTAGGCCATTGCTCTAACCACTGAGCACGGGGGCCAGGGTTCATTTATCTTTTAGTGTGATCAATCTAAGCAATTATATACAAAAACATCAGATATGTATTGCGAATTCTTTTGTCTCTCTTTTACGTCAAGAATGGATTATATTACCTACGAATATCACTGAAAGGGATGTTGGTGTGACAGGTGCATGAAGCATTATCGCAGCACCACCTTCCAACAAACACTGCTGACCTCAATTCCAGCCTGTGCTGCTGGGGCACCATGGAAAGGTGTCCTGACAGTGCCATCATGAGTAAACCCATTGCTGTCTCTTCAATTTGTCACTCCTTCAGCAAGCACTGCTCTAACACCCATGACCCTTGGCACCATCCTATTACGTATGCCATGCTGAGCCAGAGGTGGTGACAACCAAAACCAGACCTACACCGAGGCACCTATATGCCATCTCCTCATCTCTACCTGGCCCTCCTGCCCCCACCACTCCGATAAACTTCTCAGTCTGTGGATCTCAGCCAAGTGGCCTTCAGGATTAACTTACCCTACCTGGAGACCCCATACAACCCAAAGTCACTCTCCAATTCAGACCCCATTTCTTCTTAATTAAGCTTATCCAACTGTTCACATTCTCTTCTGTCTGTGCCCCCACCCATTCTCCAGTGCCATCTCCATCAGAGGAGGCCCTCTTCCAGCTTGCTCACAACTAAAAAAGTGCCTGGCATTGAGATGAAGCTTGGCGAGCACACCCTGTCTCACTCTGGCTCTACCATTCTCAAGCCACTTCTAACTGTAGTGGTGAGGATTCAAGGACAAGGTATCCAACCGATAAAATAATCTAGTAAGAAAACAGTTATCAGTGAAAAAAAACACTGAGCCCTTGATCTGTTCCGCTACCACACTGCCAGTGTGTCCTGGCCTGGCATCCAGGCCGATACCACTTGTATGCTACCCCAACCTGCACAGGCTCTCTCTACCGAAGATGCAGCATCAAAGGTTTCATTCTTTACAGCAATCTGCAATACAACTGTGGTCCAGTCACACAGGCTATAAAACCACCACAGCCCACCAACTCCCCAGGGAACTGGAGGAATAAGCAGTAGAACTGGTCTATGGAGCCTCACACATGGGAATTATGCTCAGATCGGGCAAGTGACTGGTCTTAGGTTACAAAGGGACCCCAGGGGGCACAGTAAAGACAAGCCCAAGCATGCACTGGGGTCCTGTCAATGTCTCCCCTTATTTTAACTCCTCCTAAGATTCAAAAATAGAGGCATGCCTTAAATTTCAGTCCACAGTCAACTCTCTGGAATTACTCAGTTTCCCCGTTCTCCAAGACATTTTTCTCACCAACCTCAGCTTCTTTTTTCTTTGCACGGACTTTCTCCACTTCCATAAGAATTTTCTGGGATTCATCCACATTTCCTTCTGCTCCCAGCTGCTCAGCTTTAGCAAGGAGTTTTCCTATTTCTTCATTCAACTCATGTACTTTTTCTGCCTAAGGGGAGAGAAACAATCAAGTAAACAGGCATCTAAAAAACAAAAGATTTTTAATACAAAGAAAATGAGTGTGTCGCCTGCTGAATTTCTGGTCTGTTCCACTGAAAATAAACAGAACAGTTAAAGATCCTTGGTGGCTTACATAAATTGTGACCATTACGACATCCTTATTGCCAACACTGAGACTCTGACCATAAACTAAACCTGTACACCATGTTCCAATAAAAGCAGCGGCATCTCTGTCACTTCCAATATGGCTGCAAGGATCAACACTGGTTATTTTCCAGGCTGTGTCTTTTTATGTCTCCTACACTACACAGTTCGATATTTTGGGGTAAGAGTAATAAAATGTCTATGTTTAAATACATGAAACTTATACTGTAAGCAAAATGCCTAATTATTTGTATTTACTTTCAGAAATAAAACAACACTTTTGGACCAGTTAGCAACTGCATATATTCTAAGAAATGCTTTTACAAAACTGAAAGGGAAAAAACAATGAGCAGTTTTAGTTCTACTGAACAGGGAGTACAGAAGAGTAATGCAGCTGACACGCAGGCCAATTATATACAGATCTACCTTCATTCCATGATATGGATGTACTAAAGTTCAAACATTTCCCCAATTCCCATTTCCGGTTTATGTAGGGTACTAAAAACACAAACTTTAAACAGTATGTATGGTGGGGGCAGGAACAGCAGCAGTAGCTCCTGGGAGCTGAGAGCTCACTGACAGCCACCCTTTTACTGGAGACACTCAAGGCAGAGTGTCCATCCCAAAGATGCACTATCAGTGCTGATGTTGAGCTGTAAGTCCGTCGGCAGCCCAGTTCTTACCAGACCGTGATTTGTACCAATAACTCAAGGCGAAAACCTCTCAAACATACCTTTGCAGAAACTTCTGCACTGATCTCCTCCTGTGTCTCTGCCAGCCGCTTCTTGGCAAGTTCAGTTCTCCGATCACACTCAGCGATAAAGGACTCCAAGTGATCCATCGCCTAGCTCAGGAGAAGCAGAGAGCTGGGATCAATGACATGTATGATCTAAGAACCCATTTGTTCGACAGGAAAATACTCCTGGGTTGATTTCTTAAAGCCTGTAGGTTCAGTGGGAAGATCTGAAACTACACTCCAGCCAACACATCCATAGTCACATTAAATCAAGGGGCTTTGTTAAACCAAATAATCATTCAGGAGCATAGTCTTCTCATCTGATTTATTTATTTCCAAATTTTGTAATAGGTACCCCATCCCTCAACATTTCCAAGAAAATACTAAGGAAAATTACAACACTTGGCCATAATGAATAGTGTTCTCTGAGGGACAGAAAAGGCTGGATCGAAACTGGAGTTAGAGCCCTCCTCTGGTGAGCTGTGGGAAATGCAGATGATGTACTCACTGGTCTTTGTGAGCCACGCAAATATTACCCCTCATGTTCTGAGGGTAGAGCTCCCCCTTCCACCTCAAAACAAAACAATAGAACAAATATTACTGAGAGCTGTGAATACGTTTAGTTATTGCCTACTGTCTAAAATACCAGGAAAACTGGTAGACTACTTACCCAAAGAGATAAAGGAAAAGAAACTCTAGAAATCTAAATGCTTACTCTGGAGAGAGTTGGTAGGGAACAATAAAATACTAATTAACAAGCTGTCACATACTAGTATACTAAGCAGTTAATTTGTCATACTAGTCAAAGGCCCAACATTAATTTCACATACATACAAATAGGAAATCACTTGTCCAACTTTCAGGCTACCACCAATAAGCAGCATCTCCTAAGTTATACCCATGAGCCAGTCTGCTAATGTCAGCATCACCTTGAAAGCAAGGAAGCATAGCCATGGATGACAGTCAGACAGTATGATCTATCATTAAAAAAAAAAAAGAGAGAGAAGAAAATTTTGGGTGGAAATGATAACAAGGAAGATGAAAGTTAGGCCAACAGACCAAGTGGTGGTAATCCATATCCCTCCCCCCAAAGATGGCCAGGAGACAGCAGGTGAGCTATTAAGAAAGTGCTCCACAGGATCGGTTGACATTAGAATAACATTTCACTATGTTCAAATCAAACAATCAGGAATGCAAATGACTGACATTTGTTTGACTGGATGCCCTGTGTTTCCTGGAAAAATATAGAGTAAATCAGTTGTGCGGACAAATTTGAACTCACCAGGATCAAAGTTCCAATGAGCTGATATGGGTCGCATACCATCTGTGCTCACCTAGGACACAGCTCCTAAGAGAATAGCCTGAGATGCCCCAGTTCATCCACACACAGGCACTGAGACTCTGGAGCGGAGCCCCTCTCATGTCTACAAAGTAGAGCCATTTCACACCCGAGGCAGACCCAGGGGCCCAATAGAAAACAGACATCTGACGACAGTGCCAGTGTCTTTACCAATCAGAGAAACCACTTGTATCTTAAGCAGAATCCAAATTGGCAGGGTCCAGAATCAAACTTCTGATCAGTTATAAACTAAACAATAAACTTCACAAAATAGAATAGGCAGACCGAGAGGTGTTTTAACTGCCGGGTTTTTTTTTTCTTCTTTTAAATTCTCACTTAAAAAAATTCCTCATCCGAAGATATGTTTTTGATTGATTTTAGAGAGCACGAGAGAGGGGGGTGGGAGAGAAACATCGATGTGAGAAACATCACTTAGTTGCCTCCTGTACAGGCCTCCAAAAGAGATCGAACCCATAACCTAGGTCTATGCTCTGACCAGGACGACACTCCAACCCAGTGAGCCACCCGGCCAGGACTAACTGCCAGCTTCTACTGCCCCTCCCTCTCTGCAATGTGCTTCTCAATTTCAGAGTGAAATCAAAGAGCAGGTCTAAATAATTTTTTAAATGTTGCATTTCTTGAAATACTTGATTACTCTCCACATGATAGTAACAGTAATTGCTATAATGGATTAAATTCTATTACAGACATCTCAGCAGAAAATTGAAAGATTAATATTTAAATTAAGCCACTTTCTTCTATACTAGAAAACTAACTAAAAAGGCCATGAAAAATAGATCTGATTCTCAACAGCAATGAAAATTTTTAAAAACTGTAAAAAAACTTTATTGAAATACATTTGAGGTTCCATAGCTCAATCAAAATGCACAATTTTAAATGAATTGATTTTATTATACAAAAATTGCTCTTTAAAAAGCTGTTTAAAACGAGGCACCCTTGCTAGATGGTGTGGCTCAACAGTTGAGTGTCGACCCCTGCCTAAGAGATTGTTGGTTCGATTCTGAGTCAGGGCACATGCCTGGGTTGCAGGCTCCATTCCCAGCACGAGGTGTACAAAAGGCAGCCAATCGATGTTGTTTCTCTCTCATCAATATTTCTCTCTCCTCCTCCTCTCTCTAATATCAATAAAAACATTTTTAAAAAATAAATAAAGTGAGGTACCCTTTCCAGGGTCATTGTATTATGACCATTTATTGTGGTATTCTTTTATGTATTTCAGTAAATGATTTTTTTTAAAAAAGGTATTTGCATCTAAAAATTAAGTCCTAATCACAACTTACTAGAAAATCATCCAACTTCTCATAACTCAAGGGTGATGAGAGGAAACATGTACTACGGATACTTGGACACAGCGCAGCACTGGCACACATGTCTCACTGCTGCTGCAGGAGGCTGTCCCCTCACACACAGGACTGTCTGTGACTGTGCTGTTTCTGATTCTGCCTGCCCAGCAGCAGTGACACCAGCCAGCAATCCATGAGCCTGAGACAAAACAATGTTGTCAGAATGGTCACAGCAAGCATGTGCCAATGGACAGTGTTGTCTGTTCCACACATGCCTCAGAATAGCTGTACAGGGATTTCCATTTCTCAGACGAAGAAGCTGAGGTATAGGTTCCAAACCACTAAGTGATAGTAGTATGCAAGGACCCCTGTGGTTTAGCTCCCTACATTTAATCCGCACAACTCTGAGACAGTTATCACCAGCCCCGTTTCCAGATGAATAGAAACAGGTGAAATAACTTGCCCAAGGTGACACAGGGATTCTAACCCAGGATATCTGACTTATAAAATAAACTATAACTATTAAAATATATATAGTACTGTGCATATATAAGACTAAAAAACTAGGTATAATCAGACAGAACTGGTCACATTTGGTATATTAAGACAGTTTCAAAATTAGTTAACATGGTGTATTGTTCTAGAAACCTGTCAAGTAGAACTTCACAGAACAAGACAATTTAAAGAAAAGGTCAACTGTATTTACACTAAATTAAAGAGAAACAAATTATTTTCATTTTCAACATCTGGATACTTAAGAAATGTACTGCTTTGTAACTTTTCCATAGGATAAACTAATGAGTTAACATTGCTATTTGCCAGTGTTCAAGTTGAGAAACTTGCAAGAAATGCATTTACATAGAGTACCTAACAGCAAATTTTCCTAGAAAATTCCTGGACAAAACACTCAAGAAAGCAAGGTCTGGTCCTAGCATGGTCAGGCTGAGGCTGCATTAGGATGGAAGAAGCTAGTGGTAGGCACCTTCTCCCAGATAAAACACCCAAGTTTTGGGTGGCTCCTGAGTGGAAAGGTGCCAGAAGTCCTGTCCATCACGCTCAAACTGAGGGTATAGGCAGGGAATACCTACACAAAGAAATATCTTGATGACAACTCTGTCAAGCCCACAAAGAAATACAGTGGGGCCTTGACTTATGAGTGTCCCGACTAACGAGTTTTTTGATACCAGCTGTCTCTCGGCTGATTTTTTGCTTTGAGTTGACAGAGTAATTTGAGTTAACGAGCTCCTTAACGATCTTGGTCTCGGAATGAATTAAACTCGTAAGTCAAGGCCCCACTGTACATTTTTACACCTTTTGGGTCTCTCGCTGACAAAGACCCAGAGTTTGACAACTCACTGTCAGTGAAGATGTGAAAACCGGAATTCTGATACACCATGGTGAGAGCATTAGCTATGGCACTATCCATTTAAGAGTTTGGTATATACCCATTTAGATTGTGTTAAACTATAAATTGGAATTACAAAATAGTCACAGGAATGTAAAATACATCAGAGGGAATATAGTCAATAGTACTGTAATAACTATGCGCAATGCCAGGTGGGTACATGAAATATTGGGGGGACCACTTTGTAAAGTATATGATTGTATAACTGCTATGCTGGACACCTGACATACAAAATAATATTGAATGTAAACTGCAATTGAAAAATAAAAATTTAAAAAGTATATAAAAACACAAAATTTTAATTCCAACTAAACAGGTTTTGCAAGTTTCCTTTTTATCTTTTTCACATCAATATACACATCTATGATCTACGGCTTACAGAGGTCCTCAAACTTTTTAAACAGTTCACTGTCCCTCAGACATTCCACACATGCGCACTGCGGGCCCGGGACGAGTCGGCTGCTAAGCAGGACAGGCAGCAGCAGCAAAAACACCCAGCGGGCCGGATAAATGTTTTCGGCGGGCCGCATGTGGCCCGCGGGCCGTAGTTTGAGGACCCCTGGTGTAGTATTTCACTTATTTTAACACAACTATGGTAACCCCTCTAATAAATACGTAGTTGGGATTTTTCAATTTCATTACTTCAAAATTATAGCAATAAACATCTTACGTCTTCTCATACATATGTAAATACTCTTTTAGGACAATTTCTTACAAATTGCTTAGAAGTGACTGAAAGTCTGTAAGTATTTTAAATTTGTAAAAAGGGCTGATTAGTTCTTATTTTAAGAGAATTTTCCTTTAAACCATTGCATCATGAATTAATAAATCAACTATGAACTCGTTTTAAAAAGAGTTCTTTTCTAAAATAAACAAAAGGCATGGGTATCTTAGTACCATCTAGATTGCAAAACTTTCATGTTGATCTGACTTCAACAACCTATTTTGAAAAAACACCTCTTGTATAATAAAAATGATTTAGCCCAGCTGGTGTTGCTCAGTGGCTGAGTGTCAACCCATGAACCAAGAGGTAGCTGGTTCAATTCCCAGTCAGGACATATGCCCATGTTGTGAGCTCAATCCCCAGTAAAGGGGTATACATGAGGCAGCTGATCAATGATGTTTCTATTTCTGTATCCTTCTCCCTTCTTCTTTCTCTAAAATCAATAAAAACATCTTTTAAAAATAAATAAAAATGATTTAAAATATAAATCAAATGCCTGCTATATTGAACATATTTTTTTCAATATTAAAACAGTATGTTATACTTTTTTTGTCAGCTGTCTCTGTAATGTAACCCGGGTTAAAAAAACAAACAAAAAAAACTCCTAAATATCCCTGATTGATCTACTGAACAGAATCTGATTCCTCTCCTACTCAGTATCACATGCTGCTGCTTCCATTAATTCTGGCAAAGAATATTAAACTTATAGAACTTTCAGAGATTTTGGAGGTAAATGTTTGACCCACCTCACAGAAATATTGCCAACAATGAAGAGATTCTACCAAAACATTTGGTGAGCTACACAAATGTGTTAAGAAAAATGAGAAAAAATCATGGATTAGTGATGGCTCGCTTGTGAAAATGAAACATGTGTCTATCTCCCAGCAGTGATGATCACACTACAGCCCTTCCAGAAACCCACCTCAATATGGACACTTAGGAGCTAATGCATCCGAAGCCTGGGAGCTAAGTGCCAACAAACAGGTTATCATGAGGCAGCAGCAGGGTCCATCAAGAGTGGGTCTATTAACCACATCTGGTCAAAAAGCTAATGCGTTCTTGCTTATCAAAATTGCAATTCTGAAAACCCCCCCATCCCCCAAATCACAACTAGCCTCTATGAGAATTAATTCTGAAGAAATGTTCTTTGAAAGCTACAAGTGACCTCAACAGACAGATACTGGATGGCTAGTCATGTAGAAAGGGGAGACTTCCAGGTGAAAAGTCTCAGAGCCTTCTAGAGCTCTGGAATCTGTAACAGTGAGTGTATATTATCTACCGAAAATCATTTTCATCAAATTAATTTAACAACTTTATATTCTGAGAAAAAACTTTTAATATAAATTTTTAAGGTAGGGCAAATTCTATGCCATGTGAACTATATCTAAAGCCATTACTGGCCCTAGCCGGTTGGCTCAGCAGATAGAGCATCGGACTACGGACTAAACGGTTCCAGATTCGATTCTGGCCAAGGGCACATGCCCAGGTTGTGGGCTCGATCCCCAGTAGGGGGCGTGCAGGAGGCAGCTGATCAATGATTCTCTCTCATTAATGTTTCTCTCTTTCCCTCTCCCTTCCTCTCTGAAATCAATAAACAAATATATTTAAAAAAATAAAACCATTACTGTAAAAAAACCTTTTAAGGTAAAATCTCCCTAACACCCAGAGATACCTGCTTAAAACTTCACAAAACAGAATGATAGGAACACAATTAGTGTACCAACCCCCCATTAATAGTTTCATCATAGCTTCTTTTCTTCCCCCTGAAAAAAGTTGCAACAAGCCTCTTTTCTGTGTACTCATTTGCGCAATCCCCAAGATACCTTCCCAGTTGTAGAGTTCTGGGAGGAGCATACATATATGTTCACTGGACATGCTGACAGTTCCTGACAAGACTGCCCTTCTACAAAGACGGCTGCTCCAAGTTACCATTCATGCTTCAGGGCAGAAGGCCTCCCTTCCATGTGTTCACAGCACTGGTTACCAAACATTTTAATATAAGATTTCTATAATGTCAAATTATTTTTCAGGAAATAGTGGGAGGGGTGGTTTAAAAGAAAAAGTAATTCCCGCTTACAGTAAATTTTCACACAGCACTAAAAGGTCTTTTGATCTGTTCTGGCCCTCCAACTAAGACAAGAGTGACCAGGTCACGGAGTATAAAACACCCTCCCTTCCTGAAAAACAAAACAAAACAAAACAAAAAAACACACTATGGAAGCATCATACCACGTTTTGCTCTTCTATTTAATCTTAGAGGTAATTGCACATCCAACATACACTGAACTACCTCAATTCTCTTTTCACAGTTATAGATCATTCCACTAATCTAGCCAGTCCCTTACTGAGGGAAGTCTTCTTGGTTCCTGCTTGCTGCAGTTATAATGCTCTAAGAATATTCTGGAGCAAATTTATCTTAGTACATATGCAAGTGTTCAGTCAGGTATACTCTCACAACTGGCACTGGTAGAACGTGTTTTCACACCTTGAGATACTTAATTATCCAGGTGTATCAGGATTAGTTAACTCCCCATCTCTTTAGTTCTGAATGAAGGTAAGCACCTGTTATAGGATTAGATGCCTGCTAGGAAATGCTCGGCGCCCATTTTCTATTGAGCTATGTCAATCATGATGAATTTTATATATATAGCAGGTCCTCGAATAAGATCATTTCATTCAACATCCATGAGATGCTATAGGAACTTTACTCTTGCTTATATCTACTATTAGCCTACGACAAAATTGGTTTCTTTTTACACTGTTTCACTAAAGTCACAGAAGACTTACTGTATAAAGGAAACTAGCCCATCATCACATATACAAATATTTTGCCTCAGTTTGTCTTATCTTATGTATGGGAATTTTTCATAAGATAGTATCTTAAGTTTTCATATAGACTAATGCATCCATCTTTCTCATAGCTTCTAGGCTTTATAACATCTGAAGATGACAAAAACAAAATTAACTTTTTGGGGCTCCAACTTGGTATTTTTCCAACTGGCTAATCCAGTTTCCAACACTGTTCATTAAAAACCCATCTTCTCTAGCCCTGACCGGTTTGGCTCAGTGGATAGAGCATCAGCCTGCGGACTCAAGGGTCCCAGGTTCGATTCCGGTCAAGGGCATGTACCTTGCTTGTGGGCACATCCCCAGTGGGGAGTGTGCAGGAGGCAGCTGATCGATGTTTCTCTCTCATCGATGTTTCTAACTTTCTATCCCTGTCCCTTCCTCTCTGTAAAAAAATCAATAAAAATATTTAAAAAAAAACAAAACAATCTTCTCTACTCTGACTGAACACATACCCTTCATAATAAACTAAATTACTATTTATATTTCAATCTCTTTCTATAGCAGCCGTGGGCAAACTACGGCCCGAGGGCCGGAACCGGCCCGTTTGAAATGAATAAAACTAAAAAAAAAAAAAAGACTGTACCCTTTTATGTAATGATGTTTACTTTGAATTTATATTAGTTCACACAAACACTCCATCCATGCTTTTGTTCCGGCCCTCCGGTCCAGTTTAAGAACCCATTGTGGCCCTCGAGTCAAAAAGTTTGCCCACCCCTGTTCTATAGTCTCAATTTCTTCTACCTATTCTCTGACATTAAATTAATCAGACCATTTAAAAAGTACACTGACCTTCTGGCTTAATATAAATGCTAATGTTTCTAATACATTAACTAAATAATACATTACATTAACTAAATAAAACTGACATTTCAACCTATACCTCTCTATAGCTATCAGTTTACTAAAACCTGATGTCCCTAGGTAATAGCCTCTTTATATAATCATTTTTAGGTTATTGAAGAATTAAAACTAATATAGAAAATTACCATTTCCAAGTCCCATCTGTCAGTTGAGCTTTTGCTAGACATTTTTTGTTAATTCAAAGATTCAATGCTGAGAGCACACTGCTGTTAAAGAATATATTTGAAAAAAAATTCTTCATTCTAATCACTTTTTAAGATTACTGGCTTGCCGAAACCGGTTTGGCTCAGTGGATAGAGCGTCAGCCTGCGGACTGAAAGGTCCTAGGTTCGATTCCGGTCAAGGGCATGTACCTGGGTTGCGGCACGTCCCCAGTGTAGATGTGCAGGAGGCGGCTGATCGATGTTTCTCTCTCATCGATGTTTCTAACTCTCTCTCTCTCTCCCTTCCTCTCTGTGAAGGATCAATAAAATATATATATATAAAAAATAATAAAATAAAATAAAAAATAAAAAAAAAAAAGATTACTGGCTTAACCAGAATTTACTCCAGCAACAATATATCCTTTAACATGTCCTTGAGGGGAAAAATGTTTTTCCTTGGGTTTCATTTTTCTCTGGCTTCCTTCACAGTCTTCAACTCAGGAAACTGAATGGCATCAAACCCTTCTAATGACTTCTGCTCATAAGTGTTGGAGGATTAGGAGGAAAAATAAATTAAAACAAAACAACTCTAAAAAAAAAAACAAAACTCTAAATCATGCATTCTCAAAAGAGGAGGGGTAAAAACTGGCCTTAAGGGGGGGAAAAATCTAAGATATTACAATGGTTGTAGTAGCGTGGAAGGAATCACAGTACATAAACTGACATGCAGCATGGATTATCATGATATTCAGGGTATCACAGAGAAAACGGGGACAAATTCAGAAAAAAATAGTTTTAAAAAGGTTTCTTTGGAAGAAAATAATAAACAAAAGTTGTGAAATGTCATTTTATAACCAATAAATTGCAAAAATTTAACAGTCTGATAATACCAATGTTGGTGAGGATGTATACACTGCTATTGTGGGTGTAAATTGATTCAGCTACTTTATCAAACAATAGAGAGAAAAAAAGAAAAGAATTATCTTGAAAGGATGAACACGTGCATCCCTTACAAACTACCAACTCTCTCTCCTAGGAATATATCCTAGATAATAGAATACATCCTAGAAAAATCCTTATACACATGCACCAAGAAGATATGCAAGAATATTCATTATACTCTTCATAATAGCAAAAAAAACCCACTAATTTTGCTATGAATCAAGAATGGATAGTTGGGCAATACTCAATCAACAATGAAAACAAACAATACCCAGCAAAATGGGTAAATAGAAACACAATATTGAACAAAAAGGTTATTAACAACTGTCTACACTATGAAACCATTTATATAAAGCCTCAAAAACAAGAAAGAATAAACATATCTTCAAGGAATCATAAAAATATGTAATAAAAATATTTTTAAAAGGAAATGACACACACAAAGTATAGAATAGTGTTGGGGAGGTAGACACACAGGCAGACACAAAATGGTATTGGCCATGTTCCAGTCCTCAGCTAGAGTGATGGAATAACAAGCATCTATTTTGTTTGCTTCATAACTTACATATGTTGCATTATTCCTGTTAGTTCAACATGTGGCTCTTCACAATAGGGACTAATGAACACCAAATAAAACTTACATCCAGTTCAAAAAACAGGTCCCTTTCTTTACTTGCGATTTCATAATCTGCTCGGAGGGCCAAGTCGTGGATTTTGGTACATTCTCCTAAGTCCATGCGCTGTAAGAAACAGACACAAGTTTACACACAAACATCTACCCATTAGAAAGCACATGCTCTGGTGTCTCAACTGTCACCAATATAAACAATACTTTTTTGAATACTAACCTATCATAAGAAAATTAAGAAACAGAATATGGCTGAGAAGCCCTATTTTTCTTTTACCACCGTGACTACATGATACTCAGAACTGATGCATTTAACAGTGTAAAGTTTATATCTCTTTTAGACCCAGAGATAATTGGACAAATGAAAACCACATTAATTTTGCAAATTTTATTTTTGCATCTGTCACAGAAAAAAAATATCTATTTTTTTAATAGCAGAATTGGGGATGGGGGTGGCAAGAAAGAGGCAAGAAAACCCAAGTGTCCTGACAGCAACAAGCTTCTAGTTCTAGGCATTCCCTCACGCAATCTTTACTACTCAAGATGCTCAAATTGCAGAGACAAGAAAAGGAAAGGGCAGAGAGAAGTCAGGTTTTGGCAATTACAACACAACCTAACACTTGGCTTTTGTGTAGCACTTAGTATACCAAAGGGAATAAAGCAGAATGGGCCGATTCAGAGCCAAATGAATCCTCCATTCTCCTAACCTGGTAAATGACCCTGGACATATAATTGGGCCACTCAGTTGCCCCTTTGAGAAACAAAAGGCTCTTTAACTAAACAAATCACCTGTGTTACAGTAAGATTAGCCTGGTGTGCTATCATGTGTTTTAAGCACATGTAGAACAATTAACCCTACACAGTTCTTATCTAAATCCTGAGTACAAGACTGCACAGACACAAACACCGCCTCTGACATCTAAACAGCAACAGGGAAGTTTGTATGCTGAGAATCATGCTTACCAAGTAAGAGTTCAAGTTAACAAACCCAACATCCAATGAGACAACTCAGAACTAGTAAACAAAAAATGATGGAACCCAGAACTCCTTTGAGCTCAAACTGTGTTCATAATGATATCAAAACCTTCACGTGTTATAAAATCATAACATTTTAAGAAAATTAGAGAGGCTCACAGTGCCTGACTCTTGGGCCCTATTTCACAGAAGGTATGTGCCATGCTCACTAGCAAAATATCCTTCAGCCCTAGACAGTTTGGCTCAGTGGATAGAGCATCGGCCTGCGGAATGAAGGGTCCTGAGTTCGAGTCCGGTCAAGGGCACATGTCAGGGTGTACAGGAAACAGCTGATCCATGACGCTCATCATTAACATTTCCATCTCTCTCTCCCTTCCTCTATAAAATCAATAAAAGTATATTAAAAAAATAATACATAAATAAATATCCCCTTCAATATCACCAGTGACAGTAATAATGAGTGAGCTGCCTAGTGTGGAGTTTATCTTCATTTCTACCAAAGATTGACTCTTACATTTAAATGCTAAAACCTCTTTTTCCTTCATTATTCTTACTCTGAAGTCATATATAGTTCATGTATGTTGGTTACACAGGGGATCTAGAGGTAGAGCAACAGTGGTTCTAAAAGCCAAAGTTGTAACTAGAATCACTGTCCCTATAAAGTTGATTTTTGCTTCATTCACTCTTTTAAGTACCAATTAAGATTCTTTAAAATACATAGTTTCCACAAATGAAACTATGTGCTTTAGCTGAAAAATTAATGGCAGCTATCAGAAATACTTAAAAGGTAATGAAGTCTTGCCCTGGCCAGTGGTTAGAGCAGTGGTCGGCAAACTGTGGCTCGCGAGCCACATGCGGCTCTTTGGCCCTTGAGTGCGGCTCTTCCACAAAATATGTGTGGGCGCACATGTACAGTGCGATTGAAACTTCGTGGCCCATGCGCAGAAGTCGGTATTCTGTGGAAGAGGCACACTCAAGGGCCAAAGAGCCGCATGTGGCTCACGAGCTGCAGTTTGCCGGCCACTGGGTTAGAGCATTGGCCCACTCACCAAAGGATCAAGGATTCGATTCTCCATCAGAGGCAAGGGCAAGTACCTGGGCTGCAGGTTAGATCCCCATCGGGGAGTGTAAAGGAGGCAACCAACTGATGTTTCTGTCCCTCCCTTTCTCCCTTCCACTCTCTTTAAAAAAACAAAATAAAAGCTAATGAAGTAACTACCACAGGAAGCACTAAAACCTTAAGTGCTAAAAATTTTAAATGCAATCAATTTCCACTCTAAAAACTTCCAAATGCCAAGGAAGTTTTTACATTAGGGAACCACAAATGAAGCAAAACTCACCGCTGTCTTCCTTTGGGTGAGAGCCCTCAAGCTAAAGTAAGCGGAGGGTAGGCCTGGGTGCCATGGTTACTCTCTGGAAGTATCTTTTCCGCTTTGCCAAGGAGGCAGGGAAGTACTGGCCAATTACCCTGGCAGCTAAACACCAAACAGCTGAAACACCACACTCTTTAGGTCTTTCCAAAATATCCCAAGTGGCTGTTAAATCCAGCCTGTCAGACGGTTTTTGCTGCACAAACACCTGTGTTCTCACTAGTGCTCTGACACTGCTAACAGGAAAAGACATTAAAGGTTTCTTCCAGAACCTTTGGAAAACAAAGTTCTTCCACTGAGACAAGTTATACTACCTTCCCCCCAGCTATTTCACTCTCCCAAACTTACTAACCAATACTATATTTTCCCATTAGGCCCCAATACAAGTATTACTTCCACTCCTCTTCGCCTTACCCCAATGACAGGAAGTAGTTTTGAACAAAAATGTGGGCCTGGCGTAGCCCTTAGCAGGCTGACGGTTACAACCCCGTCCATCTTGCAGCTCCACTCTGAAGAATTATAATCATTCCAATGTAACACGAACTCCCCATAAGACCCGTCATTTAACTCTACCCCTCACCTTCCACTTCCATGTAGCCCACACCCAATGAGGCTCACCCTTTACTACAACCTCCATTTGAATTCCCAATCCTTGTCCTAATTGATCCCCGGCAACTCTTGAGATTTGCATCTTCACATGAACATGTCTCCTGGGTTTTCTCCTTCTCCTCAGTCTGGTCCTCCTCAGACTCCTTCTACTGAGGTGCCCCTGGCCAACCCCACACAGGAGTGACTCTGATCAGTCCGTGGCTTCTCATAACTCAAATGACTCCACAGCCTCTGCCTCCCTCCCCCAACTCACACCAGTCCAGATACACCAGTGGCATTCCTGCTGTCCTCATCTCCATCCTCTACCCAGAGCATTATACCCCCAAAGCCAGGCACATGTCCCTTCTCACCATAAGGGTCTCTATTCCAATGTCCCTAAGAGGCCTTACCTTATCACCCTATCTAGAACAGTCTATTACCCACTCATTATTTATTGTATGTTCTCTTCCACCATTACATGACAGCAAAGACTTAGTCTTATTGGCACCATATCCCCAGGGCCTGGCACAGAGACTAGGTGTCCAATAAATATTTGGTGAATTAATCTATACCTAACACAATAAACATTGGTAGGAAATGGCCTCATTCTGGTTATTTTTCTCACCAGCATTCTGGAACAATGCTACATAGGGATCTGATTAAGAAAAACATGGTTGGCCCTAGCCCAGTGGTCAGCAAACCGCAGCTCGCGAGCCACATGCGGCTCTTTGGCCCCTTGAGTGTGGCTCTTCCACAAAATACTACGTGCAGGCGTGCATGTACAGTGCGATTGAAACCTCATGGCCCATGTCCAGAAGTCGGTTTTCGGAAAGGAGATAGACGAAACAAGTATACAAGACGAGTGTGGATGGGAGAGTTAGAAGGGGTCAACCTCAGTGAACGTACCTCAATCAGATTGAGGACGTTTTTAGGAAAGGCCAGCTTAGGAGTACCCTAATTAAGTTAATAACAATGTACCTACCTATATAGTTTGTTTAAAAAATTTGGCTCTCAAAAGAAATTTCAATCGTTGTACTGTTGATATTTGGCTCTGTTGACTAATGAGTTTGCTGACCACGGCCCTAGCAGGTTTGGCTCAGTGCATAGAGCATTGGCCTGCTAACTGAAAGGCCCCAGGTATGATTCCTGTCTAGGGCACATGCCCAGGTTGCAGGCTCAATCCCCAGTGGGGGACGTGCAGAAGGCAGCCAATCAATGATTCTCTCTCATCATTGGTGTTTCTATCTCTCTCTCCCTCTCCCTTCCTCTCTGAAATCAATAAAAAACATATTTTAAAAAAGAAGAAAAAAAGAAAAACATGGTTGAAATGCTTTACTCTGATGCATGTCCCTCGTCTCCAAACTTCTCCCACTAAGATCTATCAACAATTCCAGGTTATGAAACTTCTCCTACAGGAGTATTCTATAGCTGAACTGTTTATAACTAATGGAAGCCAGACATCTATATTGATGGATTCCTTTGGCTCTGAATTAGCCAATTCTGCTTGACTTTCTCTGGTACACAAAGAGCAACACAAACAAAAATGTGTAGCAAATTCGAGTTATAATGCTTTCCTACACAAGGTCAAAGTGCAGGTAAGCCCCAGGTAAGAGTCACAAAGTTTGGCATTCATTTCCTATTTGCTGTCTGAAGAGCCAGCTTGAGAAGATTTAATACACCTAAGCAGTTTCCCACCACAATGACATTAATAAAGCAATGATTAATCACAAAGAAAACATTCACTAGTACATGCACAGTTGAGCCTTAAAATGAAAAGACAGTTTTTATATCCAGGAGGTGGCTGCAAAATCTTAAAATGGTGCTGATCTTTATAGATCCTACACTTCCTAGTCTTCTTAAATCCTATCTAATTTTGAATAAATGCACATTCTACAAAATTATCACTAATCTGTTTTGTTCATCTGAAGTGAACTTAAAATTTTAGGGGTCTATATTCATTGAATCATGTGTTACTTTCTTGGAAGGGTGGCATAACACAAAACTAGAAAAATCAATGTTATGCCCAACTGATTTTTTGAAAACTTCAAAATTCAGGGAAGAAATGTTATCTTGTTTGACTCTACAAAAACCTGGCAACTTCTGCCCGGCCTGTTTGTCTCAGTGGTTAAGCGTCAACCTATGAACCAGGAGGTCACAGTGTGATTCCAGGTCAGGGCACATGCCCTGCTTGTGGGCTGGATCCCAGTAAGGGGTGTGCAGGAGGTAGCTGACCGATGTTTCCATCATCTCTCTCATCAATGTTTCCATCTCTCTCTCTCTCTTCTTTCCTCTCTCTTTGAAAAAGCAATAAAAACCTATTTTTAAAAATTATTTATTAAAAACAATTCCATTTACTAACAGAACCTATAATTTGAAGGGGCAATAAAGGTGATTTCTATCTGATAAAGGAAGACAGAATTCAACCTGGAAAACTTATACTGCCTACACAGCACCCCAGCCTGGGTGTTCTGTAATGTCTCCAGCCGCCCCCCAAATGCACCTACCGTCCCAGCCAGGATGTCATGAGGGCAGCAGTCCAGAAGGTGACTCTTGCAGACTCGGTCATCTGTAAACTTCACCCTCTGTCTGGTTTCATCTCCTGAAATTTATTTGTGGTTTTAAATATGACAATACCACGTTAAATACAAAAGCATATCTGGTACAAGTCACCTGGATGATTTGCAGACTACCAAATACACTGAAAAGCTGATCTAGAGATATTTACAACTGGAGTGGAATACAGATGTTTTCTGATGCTAAATGTAACATGAAGAATCACATTTAATAAGATCTAACTCCATCATTGTGCCAAAGAAGTCAAGGAGTCAGAGGTAAAAGGCTGAGCACCAAAAGGCCACTATCCCCACACATACATGTGGGCAATGATACCAAAACCCATGTTAATCAGAGGGCCATGAATCACCACGTATGACCTATAGCTGGTAGTTTCCACCAACAAAAGCTATTTATTAATCTAATTGTTTTGCTGTGGACAAAATGTGTAGGCAGCATTTTGCTCAAAAATACAAAGAAAGCTTTCAAACTCTACCGCTAATAAATAATCTAGACCTAGTCTTTCCTATCCCCTTTTCACCCCCACCCTTTAAAAGAAGAGTTGGCACCTGGGAGTCACTGTTAACAAGGCAATACTAAAAAGAAGAAGAAGAAAACTTTAAAAAAAAAAAAGGCAAAAAGGAACTAGGTTAGTCAATACACACTGTGAGTTCCAACATATACTGTACCCATCTGCATTCTTCAAGACCTCAGCTGCAGAATTTTATGCCCGCTGTTGAAAAGTTTTAAAGGAAAAGTTTTCTTGCCCAACCTGCAGTAAGGAAGTCAGGGGAATGATACATAAAAGTAAAGGCAAAGTGGAACGTGACAAATTGTAAAGCTAATCTGTGTATAGGACACAGAGCTGTGTAATACTAGAGGAGGACTCTATCTTAGGATTTGCAAGCATCCAGGATTAATGTAGTGTCTTCTTATGGAAAATGCTCTCTTTCTAAACTACACTTTTAAAGATACTTGTGGAAAAAAAGCAAACACTTTTTTGTTATAACAGCTTAGAAATTGGTTGTGACTCACGGCTCGATGAACATGAGGCTTTTCTGCAACTCCCTTGCAGATTGATGTAGGCAGGCAAAGATACACTGAACCTTTATAAATAAAATAGAGGGGCCACAATTGTTCAGTTTGTATGAAATAAAAATATGGGAAGCAATTCAAAAGCAACTCAATACACAAAGAAAGCTAAAAAGCACGTTTTCACCTATGAAATACAGTGCAAAGCATTTGCACAGCCCTGCGAATGTGCCAGTGTGAACTTACAACTTCATTCCTTCAGTAGGAAACACAAACCACAGCAGGTAAACAGTTTTGCAAAGATGCAACCACTTTCTCCTGAGACAACCATCATGGTCTTGCACTCCTCCCTACAATACAACCTAACCTAACGCCTGACAAGCGCTGGCTAAACAGAGCCTCTCCTAAGCGGGAAGTGGGCGTGGGAAAGCACTCGGCAGGAACCCTCGTAAGAAAAGCTCAATTTACGGCTCCCCTTGCAATGGTACCGAACAAGAACGGCGGGAGTTCGAGGCCCATCGGCTCCCGTGGGTGTAGCTTCTCCCAAGCTGCCGGCGACCTGGAGCCCATGGTGGCTCCAGCCTTTCGCCAACTCCCCGGTTGGAAATGGCAGGACCATACGTGGGGGAGGGGAATGGAGCCCCACTGACGGAGCGGGCTCGGAGGAGGAGCTCGCCGAAGATGCGCCGCTGGAGGGAGAAAAGCCGGCCGAGGTCGCCTGCCAGGCGAACCCGCTCGCACAAAGGCCCGGCGCCGGCCGTCCGCGCGTGGGGGAGGGGAGGGCGCAGGCGCAGACAGTTGCGGCCCCCGCTTCAGGCCGCCCGGCGGCCTCGCCTCACTCCCGCCCCAGCCCCTCGCCTGGCTGGCCGCCCCGACTCACCGTCCCGGGCCGTGCCCATGAGCTGGTCCAGCAGGGCCCGCATCTGCGCCTGGGCGGACATGGTGGCCGGCGGGGGCGGCAGGAACGGCCCTGACAAGGTCTCTCAATTCAGCAGCGGTGGCGACGACGAAGGATAGTCACGTCGGTCTCGAGCCCACTCGGCTCCTTCCCTTCGCGGGGGATGTCGGGAGGAAGTACGTCATGGCCGGCGTTAGGCCTGCTGGGAAATGTAGTTCCTGGGGCAATGGAAGACATCCGCTCTAAGGACTGAGGTAGGCTGGTCCAAGGCAGTTGTCTAAGCTGCGGAGCCAGTCTCTACTCCGATTTTACTCTGGAGCCCAAGACCTATAAACTTTCCGGAGGCTAACCTGCAATTAAACAAAATAAATATAGACAAACCAAAACAAATTAATCTCGTGGGGCTTTTTTGCTAGCCAAATTCAAAATTAATGCTAGTCTTTAACCTGGACAGGAATCAGGAAGACCTGCTGGAGGATCTCTAAATGCCCTATGTGGTGACGGAAAGCCCTACAAGAAGAGTTCTATGTTATAACAACCCTACCACACACTTCCTCTTCCCTTCTATAAAAGACTTCCTACCTATTGCTTACCCACCAACTTGCACCTGATTCACTATGGTGGCAAGGACTGTATTGCAAACCTGTCTTTATTTCCAATTAAATATTGTTTTTGCTGAAGGAATACCTGGCAGACTTTGCGGTCAACACAGTGAGGGCTCATCTGGGGTCCAGAGAAGACCCTGTGCTGCACCAGCACGGCCAAGGGTGAACCTGAGGAGGGGCGGTGAAGGATTGAAGAAAAGGCAGACAAGAGAATACAGCTGGGGCTCGGTATATCTCCTGTGCCTGGATGAGGACACAAAAGACCCCGCCTGCAAACCGATGCTTTATTTTATTGTCTGATTAAAACAAGAGTAGATTAACATGTATACAAATGTTCTTGTTTTGGCAACTTGCTGCACCTCCCACAGCCCATTAGCTACTTCGGAAGGAATTAGGGAGGGCTACAAGGTCAGGCTTAATTATGCTAGGAGAGCTCTGGGACAAGTCCATTAGGCTGGCACTTGTTTGTGGCTTGACCCTGGAGCCGCTCCCTACACTTTCCCAAGCAGGCTGTTCTAATAGAACTACATTGCTTCTCAGCCTATGCCTGACTACCTCTAGTTGGGTTTCTGAATCAGCTGCTTCAGCATGGGGCCCTGACCCCCTTCTCCTTTGGATCAAATGGCTCTTTTTAAAAAATATATTTTTATTGATTTCATAAAGGAAGGGAGAGGGAGAGAGATATAGAAACATCGATGATGAGAGAGAATCATGGATCAGCTGCCTCCTGCACACCCCCTACTGGGGATTAAGCCTGCAACCCAGGCATGTGCCCTGACCAGGAAATGAACCCATGACTTCCTGGTTCATAGGTTGACCCTCAACCACTGAGCCACCCCGGCAGGGCTTTATTTACTTCTTTTTAGAAGGAGTGGAAAGGAGAGATAAACATTGATTTGTTGTTCCACTTATTTATGCATTCATTGGTTGATTCTTGTATGTGCTCTGACTGGGGATCAAACCCACAATCTTGGTATAAGGGGAGGATGCTTTCACCAACTGAACTACCCGGCCAGGTCTGGATCAGACTGTTCTAAATGGAACTGGTTGTTTTTCAGCCTGCAGGCTGCCTAAGCTAGCTGAGTTGTTTAGCCAGTTTGGGCCCTTTCTCTAGAGAAAAGCCTCTGAAAAATGGGGTCTTGGGTATTTAAATATTTCCCTCCTACAGGGCTTCTAGCCAAATTTATGTTTAAAAACCATGGTCCCACCCAGCCAGTGTGGCTGTTAGTTGGGCATCGTCCCTTGCACCAAAAGGTTGCTGGCTCCATCCCCAGTAGGGGGCATGCAGGAAGCAGCCAACTCATGTTTCCCCCTCACATTGATGTTTCTGTTTCTCACTCTCCCTTTCTCTCTCTCTAAAAATCAATAAAAATAGCTCAGCCAGCATGGCTTAGTGGTTGAGCATCAACCTATGAACCATGAGGTCACAGGTTCGATTCCCAGTCAGGGCACATGCCCAGGTTTTGGGCTTGATCCCTAAAAGGTGGCATGCAGGAGGCAGCCAATCAATGATTCTCTCTCATCATTGATATTTCTCTCTTTCCCTCTCCCTTCCTCTTTGAAATCAATAAAAAATATATTTTAAAAAGATAAAATAAAAATCAATAAAAAATATTTTTAAATATTTTGAAAACCATGATCTTTAATGAAAATTTTAACTAAATGGACTGCTATGACCAAAATTAATTTAGCCCTAACTGGTTTGGCTCAGTGGATAGAGCATCAGCCTGCGGACTGATGGGTCCCAGGTTTGATTCCAGTCAAGGGCACGTACCTTGGTTGCTGGCACATCCCCAGTTGCGAGTGTACAGGAGGCAGCTGATCGATGTTTCTCTCTCATCGATGTTTCTAACTCTCTATCCCTCTTCCTTCCTCTCTGTAAAAAATCAATAAAATATATTTTTTTTAAAACAGTAATTTAGAACATCAATGGTCATTATGGGGAACTTCCCCCTCAACTTTTATAATGTAATGACTCTTTAGTTCTCTATTTTCAGGTCTGAGCTCCTGTTTTAAAACCATCAGATACACTAAGTTTGTTATGTTTTTAATTTTGCCTTTTTGTTGTTGTTGTTGTTGTTAAACTTTGCACCTATTGCTTATTAAACCTGGACACGAGCAATTTGAACCATGCATTTTCCCTCTGACGTTCAACAGGATGCCCTAAAGAGGTCCTTCCCGGCATCAAGGGACAAAAGGCTGCTGATTTTGGAAGACCTGAGTACTGATCAGCTATGCCTTCAAAGATCTCCATCAAAAGGGGTGAACCTGAGGAGGGGCAGTGAAGAATTAAAGAAAACAGGCAAGAGAATACAGTTGGGGCCAGGTAGGATCACTGAGCCTGGATGAGAAACAGTGACACAGCCTGTAAACTGAAGCTTTATTTTATAGTCAGATCACACAAAGCAAAACAAGGGAGTGGTCAACATGTTTACAATGTTCTTGAGAGTTTCAAATCTATTTCGTTACTCAAGCCTTGTTTTGGCAGCACTTGCTGCACCTCCCACAGTCCATTAGCTACCTAGGAACAAAGGAGGACTATAAGGTCAAACTTAATTGTGGCTAGGAGGGCTCTGCCCTCCAAGCTGGGACTTGTATGTGGCTCTGCCACACGTAAGTCCTAGGCTTGACCCTATAGCCACTCCCTACAAGGGGGAAATGTCAAAATTAATAAAAGTTTAAAGCAAGATAAGAATCCTTTTAGGCCCTAACCGGTTTTGCTCAGTGGATAGAGTGTCAGCCTGTGGACTGAAGGGTCCTGGGTTTGATTTTGGACAAGGGCATGTACCTTGGTTGTGGGCACATCCCCAGTGTGTGTGCAGGAGGCAGTTGGTCAATGTTTCTAACTCTCTATCCCTCTTCTTCCTCTCTGTAAAAAGCCAATAAAATATATAAAAAATAAAAAAGAATCCTTTTAGGAGCCTTGGTTGATTGGAGCTTCGTCCGGTACACCTTCTGGTATACCAAAAGGATTAGGGTTTGATTCCCCCCCAAAGGAAGATACCTAAGATGCAGGTGCAATCCCTGTTCAGGGATACAGGAGGCTACTGACCGATGTTTCCCTCTCTCTAAAAAATCAATTAAAAAAAACATATCCTAACCTGACCAGCGTAGTTCAGTGGTTGAACGTCGACCTATGAACTAGGAGATCACGGTTCAATTCCAGTCAAGGGCACATGCCAGGTTTCGGGCTTGATCCCCAGTGGGGGGCATGCAGGAGGCAGCTGATCAATGATTCTCTCTCATCATTGATGCTTCTGTTAGAAAGAAGGAGAGCACCAAAACCAGAGCTTAGGCTCAGAGTCTTGCAGGATTGGCTAATTTAAAGGAAAAAGGAAGGGGTTGACCTTTGCCATTTCAAAATGGCAGAGCCCAGGGGAGCTGCAAGTCACAAGAGCCAAAATGGTGGCTGCCTAAACTCCCTTCTTTGACAGAAAAAATTATGTGTTTATTCCCACAATTTCCCCCTTTTCTTTTCTTTGTTTATATTTTAATTGACTTCAGAGAGGAAGGGAGAGGGAGAGAGATAGAAACATAAATGATGAGAGAGAATCATTGATCGGCTGCCTCCCACACGCCCCCTACTGGGGATCGAGCCTGCAATCCAGGCATGTGCCCTTGATGGGAATGGAACCTGAGGCCCTTCAGTCCATAGGCTGATGCTCTATCCACTGAGCAAAACTGGCGAGGGCTCCCCTTTGCTTATTAACTCTTTTCTTCAAACTTGGCTAACATTCATTGACTTTCATGCTCTGCAGTGTCTACAGGAGGAGATCATTTTGCTGTTTGGCCAATGCAGTTTCAATTAACCTTTGGATAAGGCTCCTCATACATGGGATGTTACAACATCCCACCTCTGTAACTCCTAACACCATTATCAAAGAGGTGAATATGGATACCATCATCCCCTTCCATTTTCTGAACCATTGCTCTAGTAGATTGGAGAAAGGATCCTCAATTCCAGGATTCTCAGCCTAAAGTTGTTAATCCCTGCAGTGCCTTAGTAATGGAGCTGTGTTGTCAGGGATGAATGTACAACAATGGCCTCCCAACATTACACATATTCCTCCTCTTTCTGCCAGAATCATATCCAAGGCCAATCTATTCTCCCATGTTATTCTGCTGGTAGCAACTACTTGTTCAGCTATACCAATACCTGTTCATCTCATGTATAGTTAACAAACCTTTGTTGACTATAGTAAATACTAGAGACCCGGTGCACAAAATTTGTGCACTGGGGATGGGTGTGTGTGGGGGGGTCCCTTAGCCTGGCCTGTGCCCTCTCGCAGTCCAGGACCCCTCCCTCTTTACCGCCCACCTGCTTGCTGCTTCCTACCACTCAGCTTGCTGCTCCTTAGTGCTGCCGTGAAGGCTCCCACTACCACCACTGCACTCGCCAGCTGCCTTGACCCCTGCTGTGGGTCAGAGCTCTTCTGCTACAGCAAAGGTTTGGGTTCCATTCTGCCAGGGCACCTACTTAGGTTTCGGGTTGATCCCTGGTCGGGGCTGACTGCTCTCAGGAAGTGACTGAGGACCGTGTGCTCCAGTCATTCGGTGGGGAGCTGCGGTTCCATTGGCAACCTGGCCCACTCTGATTCCCACTACCCCCGCTCCTACATCAAGGACGACTTCAACTATGGCAGCTGCGTGGCCTCCGCCAGTGTACACATCCGCATGGGTAGGTCACCATCTCTGTGGCTCGCCAGGCATGGCTGCTGCACAATCACCTCAGAGGCGGATTTCCGGGTTCCCAGGGAGAGCGCCCTCCATGCTGGACTCCCAGGGAGAGATGGGTTGGAGGGAAAGCACTTCGCCTGGAGCAGAGCACCTGTCCTGTGCAGGGCTCACAGGGTTTATGTCTCTGATCCTGCCCTCAGCAACCCCAGCACTGTGGTGGCGGGGCTTGGTGTTGCTGGGTTCAGGGCCCCCCTGCGGGTTTGTGCCTCTGATCTGGCCCCCAGCAGCCCCCGCACCATGGTGGCTGGCCTTGGGGCTGCTAGGTGCTGGGCCTGCATGTTTGTGTCTCTGATCCCCCCAGCAGCCCCTGCAAGAATAGTGCTTCCTTGGGCCGATCGCGCCACCAAGCCCCGCCGCCCAGGACCGCAACCTCCCCATCGACCCTACCTTGAGTGTGACAGGGGGCAGTGCCCCAACCCCCCAATCGGCCCTACCCTGAGCATGACTGAGGGTGGCATCGCAACCTCCCAATCCGCCCTGCTCTGTGCATGACAGGGGGCGGCGCCCCAACTCCCCAATCGGCCCTGCTCTGAGCTAGGGATTGGGCCTGCCCTCTGCCATCCGGGAGCGGGCCTAAGCCAGCAGGTCGTTATCTCCCGAGGGGTCCCAGACTGCAAGAGGGCACAGGCTGGGCGGGCTGAGGGACCCCCCCTCTCCCCCCCAAGTGCATAAATTTTTGTGCACCGGGCCTCTAGTCCTATCTAATAATAGACAAACATGGTAATTAACCGTACCTCCGACACGCTTCCTATTGGCTAATCAGGGTGATATGCAGATTAACTGCCAACCAAGATGGAGGCTCATTTGCATACTACAGGCAGGGCGAGACAGTGCCATCCTGCCTGCCCCGCTGCCATCCGGGCCTGCTATCTGCAACCCGGACGGCAGGCAGCCCATATGGGACCACAGTGATCCGCCAGCAGACACTCCCACAAACGGCCCTCCTGCAGGGATCCCGGGTTGGCGGGTGCTAATGCACTGATCAGCCAAAGGCCATGCCCACAAATGGCCCTCCCGCGGGGATCCGTGGCTGGCAGGTGGTAATGCTCCAATCAGCCACCAGCTGCACGCGCAAACGGCCTTCCCATGGGGATCCTGGGTTGGCGGGTGTTAATGCACAGATCAGCCAATGGCCACACCCACAAACGGCCCTCCCTCGAGGATCCGTGGCTGGCAGGTGCTAATGCACCAATCAGCCACTGGCTGTGCCCAAAAACGGCCCTCCACGGGAATCCATGGCTGGCAGATGGTAATGCACCGATCAGCCAATGGCCACGCCCACAAATGGCCCTCCCGCGGGATCCCCAGTTGGCGGGGTGCTAATGCACCAATCAGCCACCAGCTGTGCCCACAAACGGCCCTCCACAGGGATCCATGGCTGGCAGGTGGTATGCACCGATCCACCATCAGCTGCTCCCACAAATGGCCCTCCCGCAGGGATCCCAGGCTAGCAGGTGCTAATGCACTGATCTGCCAACATGCACACCCGGGCTGCCTTTGCCCTGCACATACTATGCAGCTGGGAGAGGGGAGTGGGGCCGCTGGGAGCAGGGGGGAACTTTCCCAGGGTTTGCGTCAGGCAGCCCAGAGTGGAGTGCGAACTATCCCGACCGGTAGCTGCTTGCTCATCCACTTACTTGCTCATTCATTCACTCATTCACTCGCTCAGCAAACCCTCTCAGGTCCCTGGCACCAGGCCAGGCACTGAAGGTGAAGCAGGATAAGACAGAGCTATGTCCTCAAAGATATTAGTAATTCAGTAGGGCGAAGCAGACACATGAACGAGGCAGTTGTATGCACAGATGCACTGTACTGGGTTCGGTGAGGGCTGTAACTAACCCCGATTTTGTTCTCTTTATAAAATGGGGCCTCAGGAGCCAGGCCACCCCAAGCCTGTAGGCCTGTGCCTAGGCCAGGAGTGGCCGGGGTCCAGGAACATGACAGAGGGTGCAGGTCGGGCTGAGGGGTCTGGCCCCACCCCTCACCCTCACCCCCGAGTGCACAAATTTTTGTGCACCGGACTACTAGTATAAAATAAACAGGCTGGGGAGAACCAAGATGGCGGCATAGGTTAACGCCAGAGTTTGCTGCCTTGAACAACTACTTCAAAAGTGAAACTAAAAGATGGAACGGACATCACCCAGAACCACAGGAACGCTGGCTGAGTGGAAGTCCTACAACTAGGAGGAAAGAGAAACGCATACGGACACTCAGAGGAGGCGCAGTGCTGAAGTCAAATTCTGAGGTGCGGAGTGCGCGGAGCGGGCTGGCGGCAGAGGGCGCGGTTGGCGTTTTCAATCGGGAGGGAGTCGCAGACTCTGAGCTCCAGATACAGGCGAGTCTTTAGGGACCCAGACTCAAACGGGAGAAGCGGGACTGTCTGGCTTTGGTCAGAGCGAGTGCAGCTTTCTCTCTGAGGTTTGCAGTGGTCACTGGGACTCAGAGAGGCAGAGCCCCTGGGGACAGGACTGAGAGCTGCCATAACTGCTCTCTCCGGCCCACCCTGTTGATCCTGTGCGACCCGCCCCGCCCAAGCCCTGCACACAGGCATTTGCCGGATAGCCTCAGGCAAAGGCTAGATTAGCACCTCCCTAGAGGACAGAAGTTCTCTCACTGCAGACACAGCTGATTCTCACAGCCACTTGGCCTGGAGGTCAAACCCTCCCTGGTATTAGCTACAACAATCAAGGCTTAATTACAAGACTGCGCACAAAGACCACTAGGGGGTGCACCAAGGAAGCATAACAAAATGCGGAGACAAAGAAACAGGACAAAATTGTCAATGGAAGATATAGAGTTCAGAACCACACTTTTAAGGTCTCTCAAGAACTGTTTAGAAGCCGCCGATAAACTTAATGAGATCTACAAGAAAACTAATGAGACCCTCGATGTTATATTGAGGAACCAACTAGAAATTAAGCATACACGGACTGAAATAACGAATATTATACAGACTCCCGACAGCAGACCAGAGGAGCGCAAGAATCAAGTCAATGATTTGAAATGCGAGGAAGCAAAAAACACCCAACCGGAGGGGCGGAATGAAAAAAGAATCCAAAAATGCGAGGATAGTGTAAGGAGCCTCTGGGACAGCTTCAAGCGTACCAACATCAGAATTATAGGGGTGCCAGAAGATGAGAGAGAGCAAGATATTGAAAGCCTATTTGAAGAAATAATGACAGAAAACTTCCCCCACCTGGTGAAAGAAATGGACTTACAGGTCCAAGAAGCGTGGAGGACCCCAAACAAAAGGAATCCAAAGAGGACCACACCAAGACACATCATAATTAAAATGCCAAGAGCAAAAGATAAAGAGAGAATCTTAAAAACAGCAAGAGAAAGAAACTCAGTTACCTACAAGGGAATACCCATACGACTGTCAGCTGATTTCTCAACAGAAACTTTGCAGGCCAGAAGGGAGTGGCAAGAAATACTCAAAGTGATGAATACCAAGAACCTACAACCAAGATTACTTTATCCAGCAAAGCTATCATTCAGAATTGAAGGTCAGATAAAGAGCTTCACAGATAAGGAAAAGCTAAAGGAGTTCATCACCACCAAACCAGTATTATATGAAATGCTGAAAGGTATCCTTTAAGAAGAGGAAGAGGAAGAAAAAGGTAAAGATACAAATTATGAACAACAAATATGCATCTATCAACAAGTGAATCTAAGAATCAAGTGAATAAATAATCTGATGAACAGAATGAACTGGTGATTATAATAGAACCAGGGACATAGAAAGGAATGGACTGACTATTCTTGGGGGGGAAAGGGGTGTGGGAGATGCGGGAAGAGACTGGACAAAAATCGTGCACCTATGGATGAGGACAGTGGGTGGGGAGTGAGGGCGGAGGGTGGGGTGGGAACTGGGAGGAGGGGAGTTATGGGGGGGGGGGGAAGAGGAACAAATGTAATAATCTGAACAATAAAGATTTAATTAAAAAAAAAAAGAAAAAAAAAAGAAAATAAAATAAACAGGCTGTATAGGCTCTGGGTCACTGTCTTTCCATCAGAGGACAGCTATCCCACCCGCCCCCAACCCCAGCTTTTTCCTTCTGTGCCTGTCTTCTTCTTTCATTTTCTCAATCCCCAGCTGCCCCTACTCAGGAACCCGACCTCTCTCTAGCAAGCTGGACACAGAAAAGAGAGAAATATTTATAGTCCAACTTTGTTCTGCAGTCCGAACAGCAGTCTCAGTGGTAAGCAAGACAAGATAGGGTGCTTTCCAGGAGGGTTCCAACCTGTTTCACTCTGTGGCTTAACCAGAATGTAGTTTCCCAGAGGATGGCGATGAGCCAGGACCTCAAGAGGAGGGCCTTGGGTCAGGAAGCCTTCTAACCTAAGATTAAAGTCGAAGAGATACCCAGTACATAGTTCTTAAGAAATTTGTCCCTAGTTTCCATTGTAGGGAGATCTTGAGGCATTCCAGGGCCTTTTAGAATGACCTAAAACCAATTCCAAGTCAAGAGAAAGTTTACCTTCATTTGTCCTTGGGTGTTGCCAGTAAATGACACTAATTGGATTTCTGCTGTCTCCCTGAATACCTTGATAGAAGCGATTTGCCCTCTGGTTAGGGAGGGGAAATGCAAATCATTTACTCTCAAGTGTCCTTGGTTTAGGGAAGATGGGATTTACTAGACAGCTCCAAGTTGCTGTTTAACCATCTCAGTTTCCCTATTCTATTTATCCTGGCTTACTGGCATGTGTCTTTTATGTAACTTACTTTCAACATTTCTCTTTATAAACATTATCCTTCTTCCAAAGAAAATAAATTAATTAATTAAAAAAACAAACATTGCCCTTCCTCACAAACCTTGCAACTTTCAAAACCCACTTCTTTTCCCTTCAAAATGGCACCAAAACCTTAATTTCTTTCCAATTAGAATTCTTATCCCACAGAAACCTTAATTTTTAGGTAACATGTAAATAATTAGCATTCCTCAGATTAGCAATATATTCACATTTTTAAGAGATATTTTAAATAAAATACAAGACTTATTTATTAACAGATTTGTTATGGGTTGGCTCAACGAGATAGACCACTGACTCAGAATTTAAATTAAGAGCCTTTATTAAGCTGGCCAGCTGACCACAGCACCTATCTCCCCCTCTGGGAGCTTCGGAGCATGTGGCAGAGATCAAGGGTGCAGTATGATCCTTTATAGCAAAACAGTATTAAAAAAAATACAAAGCATTTCATTAGCTGTTCCTTAGAAGTTCACAGAAAGTTCATAAGTACAAAGGGGAGGTAAACGGAGCCACACCTGGCTGGAGCATATCATAACACATTGTTTTTCTAAGACAATCTAGCAATTTTTCTCTGCCATGGTTCCTGGCCCTGACACAATCGGTAACCTTTTCCAGGCCGCAGTCCCTCCCGCTCCCACATTCCGTAACCCTTCCATGCCGCAGTCCCTCACAGATTCAAATCCATCTTCTACATTCTCCATATGAGGCATACCCAGATTAATATTTCAGTATCCTGTTATTTCAAAATACCTAGATATTTAATAATTTTTACCATTGAACCCAGTAAACTAAAAGTTTTAAGTTTCAACAACTTTGTGATTTTCAAGCTCATCATTATTACCCAAGGCATTTTATTGGCAATTTTGTAACAGGGATAACTCATCCGTCTTCAGTGGCTTTAATGTGAATGCACTATTTTATTTTATTTTATTTTTCTTTATAAAAACAACAACATGGGAGTGCCCTCCCCACCCACTGCTATTTCTGCAACTTACTGGAGGGTACTTGTGCAAATCTGGTCCTCCCCTGTTAGGGACAAACATCTGGAAATTGTATGCCCGTGGGACCTGGGAGTCAACTGTGGATTCTCATTCAAGAACTGCCCACCATCATGGAAACATTAACTTTGATGCCCAAAGGAGTCCCGCCCAGCCCTTACTGCCCACTTCCCCATGCCTGCAATCCCTACTTCCCCATGTCAAACTAATTCCCCCAAAATATAGAAATCAAGCAAAGTGAATCAGTAACCAAAATTACATTAGACACACAGACAACAAATCTCACTAGCTAAGAGTTTCTGGCAGCTGACGCCCTGAGAGGGAAAGCAGGAGTCCCCAGGCTGGGACGTTCCTGCAATCTCTGCCACGCATTCAGTCTTGCCACAAATAGCTGGGCTCCCCCAAAAGCGGGATGTGCCCCATCTTTAAACAAATCAAGCCAAACAACAAAGAGAGACAAAACATCAACAGAAACACTCTTTTTTTTTTTTTAAATATATTTTATTGATTTTTTACAGAGAGAAAGGGAGAGAGATAGAGAGCTAGAAACATCGATGAGAGAGAAACATCGATCAGCTGCCTCCTGCACATCTCCCACTGGGGATATGCCCGAAACCCAGGCACATGCCCCTGACCGGAATCGAACCTGGGACCCCTCAGTCCACAGGCCGACGCTCTATCCACTGAGCCAAACCGGTTTCGGCAACAGAAACACTCTTATATACAATATTTACAGGTGCACACAGCCCACAGATACTGCAGAATGCCCTGCACAAAAACACCACCGTAGTAGAGCAATGTCTCTTATCCTGGTTCTCGGACTGTCCTGCAGGAGTAAAGATATCTGCCAGGACCCCTGGTTTTGGGGCTCACCTTGTTGCAGAAGACCAAAGAAATACCAAGCACGCTTCCTAGAGAAAGGGAGGGACCCGTTTATTAACACTAGTGGACTCTGGGAATAATTTCCAAATCAAAGTGAATTAACACGCAGAGGGCTTCACTTTTTATAACCTTCTGGGGTCTTTGTCTTGCAGATCTGGTTCCGCCCCCTTTCGTGGGCTTACAGGAAGGCCCCCAAGTGTTGGGGGTCCCCAGGCCATATCCGATGATCTGTCCTGGTGCCAGGGTAACGACCCCCCCCCCCCAGGGCAGTGCATTGTTCACAGTTTTTATGGCCTGACATGCCTTGCAAGACCAGTTTCCTTCTCAGCCTTATTTCAACACTTCTATCTCTCTCCCTCTCCTTCCTCTCTGAAGTTAATAAAAATATATTTAAAAAAATAAAAACATATACTAGCCCTAGTAACTAGGGTGAGGATTCAAAAAAAGGAAAATAAATAAAATATATCATTAAAAAAAAGGAATCCCTGTAGGAGTTTTCATGCCTTATGTCAGTTGAGACAGCCCACAGGAAGAACTCAATGGTTTTAAAAGCCTCCATCCCCCAATTTCTTCTCCTGTGTAAACTTCCTCTCCTTTGTTTAGCCTGCTTGCTAAGGCTGCACATATGTGAAAGGGCGAGGGCTATGCCCTCCATCTTGCCCCGAATCCTCCATTTTTGGGCAGCAGCCATGTGCTCAGCAAGCAGCTTCTTCCCGGAAGCCCAAGCCTCTGCTAGCCACGCCCAGGATTTCTTTAAACTAACCAATGACAATCAAGGGACGTGTGCGCCATAGATATGACCACATCCTGTGTAACGAGACACCGACTTGCTCCTGGCCAATCGGCAGGGTCCACAGTCCTCTCTCCTCCCCTTACTCCAACCCCCCTATTAAACCCCTCTTCCCATGGGGCTCTCTCGCTCTCTCGGCCACTTGCCGCTGGGTCGGCAAGTGTGGCTGATGGTGGGAGGGTGGGGGGGACAAACTAGTTTGAATAAAGACTCTCTGCTTTTGCATCGGACTCGGCTGGCTCCCTGGTGGTCTATTGGGGATCTTGAAATCTGGGCATAACAATATGGAATTGCAATCCTTTCTTCTTTCCTGAATGAATCCTTTTTGCTAAAGGAATACAGGGCTGACTTTTTAAAAAAATATATTTTATTGATTTTTTACAGAGAGGAAGGGAGAGGGATAGAGAGGTAGAAACATCAATGAGAGAGAAACATGGATCAGCTGCCTCCTGCACACCCCCTACTGGGGATGTGCCGGCAAACCAAGGTACATGCCCTTGACCAGAATCGAACCTGGGACCCTTCAGTCCACAGGCTGATGCTCTACCCACTGAGCCAAACCAGACAGAGTCAGGGCGGACCTTTTGTTTGTGGTTGATGTTATGGAACCGAGAATATATCTAGCTACGCTCAGACTCATTTTTTTTACACCTGTGAAATGGGAATTCTAAAGGTGCCTGTCGTATGACTTGTGAATGTTAAATCAAGCGTAGAATTAATGTTAGGTTTGTGATTCCTGCTTTTGAAAGGGCGAGGACTACGCCCTCCACCTTACCCCAGGGTAAGGGCTATGCCCTCCACCTTACCCCAGGGTAAGAGCTATGCCCTCCATCTTACCTTGGCCATGTGCTCAGCAAGGCTTCTTCCTGGAAGCCAAGCCGCTGCTGGCCACGCCCAGGATTTCTCTGGACTGGCCAATGATAGTCAAGGGAAGTGCACGCCATCACTATGACCACATCCTGTGTAATGAGACACCGACTCGCACCTGGCCAATTGGCAGGGCCCACAGTCCTTTCTCCTCCCCTTACCCCAACCCCCTATAAAACCTCTCTCCACACAGAGTTTTCTCTCTCTCGGCCACTGGAGCTTACCATTGCATTGGTGAGTGTGGCAGGGGAGCCAAACCTAGGTTTGAAATGAATGACTCTTTGCTTTTGCATCGGAATCCCTGTGGGTTCTTGGGAATTATGAAATCTGGGCACAACACTTTGTGATTGTCCTGTGGGCTCATAGTCTGTCATTTACCATGGCTCTTCTAGTCCTTAGCCACATGGAGAGACTGACAATGAACTCTTGATGCGGTACCCTCCCTTGAGAGCAGCCCACTACTTGACAGTAGGTTGATTACATGGGGCTCTTTCTACTCCAGGGGGACAGTGATTCATTCTTTTGGAACCATCAACATATCCAGATGTGGACTGGCTTTTCCTGACTACAGCACTGTTAGGTAGAAGGGAAGCTCAGGAGCTGATGCATGCCCCTGCAAGGCAGATGGTGATGGAGATAATGGACCCTCCCTGGAATTCCTAACAAGGCAGATGGTGATGGAGATAATGGACCCTCCCTGGAACTCCTAACAGGTCAGCGAGCCAGACAGAAGGCCACACAGACACCAGCTCCTCCCTGGAATCCACAACCACCCCCACACAGATACTGACTCCTTCCTGAATACCGTGATGACCCCCGGAGCAGGAACTTCCTCAGCTCATGCCCCCCGCCCCTCATTAAACACCTGTATAAAAAGAAGCCCCCACTCCCTGTTGGCGGGAATTCACTGGCTCCGCCTTTGGGGCTCCTGAGTCTCGCCCAAGAACGTGGATTAAACCGCTTTTCCCTTTTCTGACCGGCTTGACTCTCTTTGTGTTCCTGCGTCACGAACTTTACAAGCACCTCCACGTCCGCCCACATATCCAAAGGCTTGCAAAATTCTGAGTCACTGACGTGGAATCCTGCACAGCACTGCCTCATATCAAGAGATCCATTTCATGGTACAGCAGGGCGAATATTTATTTCTGTGTAGCAAGCCACTTAGAAACTCAAGAGTGTGAAATAAAAACATGCATTATTTCTCATAATTCTGTGGGATTCATCCAGGGCTTAGCTGGGCCCAGGGCTCTTCAACTCTAGGTGGTGTTGACTGAGTTCACAAAATTGCTTGTATAAAACCGGGCTGAGTGTAGGTGGAAGAAGGCTTCACTGACATGACGGGCCCCTCTGTGGTCCTCCACGTGGCCTCTCTCTGTACATGTACATGAGATCATGCCATTCAGCAGGCTAGTCCAAGCTGCTTCATATATGGCAGCTGGCTGATCCTCAGGGAGGAAGTGGAAACTGTCCGTTCTTTTAAGGCCTTGGCTCAAACCCCAGAACTTTACTTCCACCATTATCAGTCAAAGGAAGTTGAAAGGTCAATGCTGATTCAAGGGGAGGGGAAACTAATGCTACCTTTTTGATGTCAGGAACAGCTTGTGTGTACAAAGGTGTGAAGAATTTCCAATAGTAATTTTTTGAGACCACTGACCGCAGTCTCCAATAGCTAAAATATAGAGGCTTTGGAATTAAGGGTGGGAAGCAGTACTGACATCTTCATCATTGCTCTCGTTGACTGAATTGAGGACTTCACTATTAAAATAAAAACTTTTAAGCCATTAGAAAAAAATGTGGAAGAGGAACTTGGGGTAGGACAGGATTCTGTAACAAAACACACAAAAATACTAAGCATAAAAGATACATTTTTCTATATTAAAGTAAAAACTGTTCACCACAAAGTGAAAAGACAAGATGCAAACTGAGGTACTTTCAACACAAATCACTGATAAAAATTTAATATCCAAAAAAGAGCGCTAAGAAACAATAGGAAAAAGACAAACCATTTAACAGAAAATTGGACCAGAGAATACAAAGTCTTGGCCAATGAACAGGTGGGAAGATGCGGCAATAATCGTGGAATGAGAGTAAAGCCACAAGCAGCTCCACTTCAAACTCATCGGACTGACAAGACCAGCTCTGGGTGGCGATGCCCCACGCTCCCGCGGCGTTGGACTCCCACGCACACGCCCGTGGGGCGGCTCTGGATCCGCGAGGGCTCAAGTTTCTTGCCCCCGGGAGGGCGTGTCCAAAATCAGTGTTGCTTAGCAACCGAGGCCAGCCGCGGGATGGGGCCAATTCCGGCGCGCTTCCGCCCCGCCCCGGTATACCGGAAGTGAAGCTTGGGGGCGGGGTTGAGGAGTGCGGGGCGGCGCTGGCTGTGAGGACGGGAACGCACGGCGGCAGGTGAGTGAAGGGTGCGCGTCCTCCTCTTCCCGTGTGCATCACACGGGGCCCCACTCTCACTCTGTGCCCGGTTTCTCCGCCTCGGCGACCCCAGCCCCGAGGGACGCCGCCCGTGCCAGCGCCCACCTCCCCTGGGCATTGGAGTCCACGCGTGTCGGGGCGGCGGTGTGGGTGGAAAGGCTGCCGCAGAAGCTGGGGCCGGCCAGCTCTGCCGGCTCTTCCAGCCCCGGAGGGTCCTCAGCTCTGGTTTCCGCAGCCTGGACTTAGTTGCGTTGACTTTGAGCCCGTTTGCCTCAAAGGCGGGATTTAAACCCCAGGTAGGAAACTTCCCACTCGGTGTTGCCTGCGCAAGTAGTAAGCCAGGCATGGCTGCGGATACTCTTGAGGGTGCTGCCTAGCGAAAGACATCTACTGCGAAAACGGAATGTCCGTGCGAAGCCTCTCACAAGGGGCAGGTAGTCATGTCGTCTTGTCAGGACATTGTTAAACCAACTGGCAAAGTAACCCGAAGCTCAGCTGGTATTTACCCTCTGTGGGAAGATCCCTCAGAGATAGCCTGTCTCACTGAACAAAAGCCAGGCAGAGTTTAAAAGGGGGAAATAAAAGAAGAACACAGTGAAAGAGTTTCTAGCTCCTCCAGGAACTGATTGGCTGAGAGCTAACAAGGAGAGAGTTCGCCCTTGAAAAGAATGATAAGTTATCAGGATAGGAAAGTGCCATTCCTTGCTGTTCTTTAAGAAACCCTGTGATTTCAGCCGAGGCGCTTGTGCTTCGTGCTCACCCCCAAGTACTGGCTGCTAATGTTTTTCTAATGCCATCTCCAGATTGTGCCACCTTTTTCTTTTTCCATTGCAGTGTCTCAGGGACCACACAGCAGCTTAGAGGAGCTCATCAAATTCTGAATGTCTCCTTAGTGCCAGGCATAGTTCTAGGTGCTGAGGATATAGCACTCAACAAAACACAAAATTCCCGTCCTCGGCGAACTTTAAGTCTATAGGAGGATACAGATAACAAATAAGACAAATAAGCAAAATCTGGAGCATGCTAAAGAGGAAATACAGAGGAGGGAAGGATGAAATAAAGGAAATTACCCTGATATCGAGTGGACATTTATTAGGGCATTTTACCAGTTTTCTGGGTTCTTGTTGCAGGCTTCAAGTGTCAAGAACCATTAAAACTAGTGTAAGCTGGCCCAACTGGTGTGGCTCAGTTGTTTGAGCGTTGTCCCGTGTACCAGGAGGTCGCTGGTTCGATTCCTAATCAGGGCACATGCCCCAGTTGCGTCTCCGTTCCCAGTTGGGGCCATGCAAGCGGCAGTGCATCCAAGATTCTCTTTCATCATTGATTTAAAAAAAAAAAATTATATATATATATATATATATATATATATATATATATATATATATATATATATATATTTGTTGATTCCAGAGAGGGAGAGGGATAGAGATAGAAACATAGGAATTTATGATTTATTACCTTTTTTCATCCACAAATTCAAACACGTATTATTTCACAGTTTCTGTGAGTCAGGCATTCAGGAGTGACTTAGGCGATTACGGTTTCATCACCTATAGCTCAGTGAGTGTGGAGCAGTGTGAAGAAGGAGGTCAGGTTTGAGTGTGCTTGGCAGGCACAGTGGGAGTGACTAGGTGAAGACAGGCAGAGGAACAGTGTGTACCAAAGATTAGCAGTGTGACTAAGGGAACAAATGTTGGGCATAGGGTTTGGGGAGAGATGGTACTAGAAGTGGGCAAGAGCCAGGTGGTGAAAGACCTGGAGCCAAACGAGCGTTTCTGAGCTTTTTTTCTAAAATAGGGAGGGGTCTTTCAAGAAATTTTAAGCAGGCAAATGACATGACATTTTAAGCAGGCAAATGACATGATCAGGAGATGTCTTAGAATGCTGTCTTTTGAAACTTCAAGGAAAGGAGACTTGAGAGGGCTGCAGAAATCCAAGTAAGTTATAGAAATACTAGAGGCCTGGTGCACGAAATTTGTGCAGTGTGTGTGTGTGTGTGTGGGGGGGCAGCTCCTGTGTTGAGCGTTTGCCGCCTGGTGGTCAGTGCACATCATAGCGACCGGTCGTTCTGCCATTTGGTCAATTTGCATATTAGCCATTTATTACATAGGCTAGGATAGGATGACCTAAAGTAGTGGCCGTTGGAAGGAGGAGCTAAATTGAACAGATAGATAAGTTAGAATCTATAGAATTTGTTGGACGTTTCAAAACATACTGTATATCTCTCACTCAAACTTGGTCTTTATATAAAGCCCACGAATCTAGTGAATTTTGTTCCCACTTTCACTTTGTAAAATCCTTCATGGAGCTTAGGTTGCCTGGATGTGGTGTCAGAAAGGCGGAGAATGAAGCCCTGCCAGGTTGCTCAGTAGGTTAGGTGTTGTCCTCATACACCAAGGTGCAGGCTCCATCCCTGATCAGGGCACATACAAGAAAAGTTTTTGTCCCCGCCCCCCCACTTAATGTATCACTGATTCCTAGGGGAGTCAAAGAAAATAAAATCTGCTTTAGAATTCAGAGGTAAGGTTTACTCTATGTTATTTTCTGGACAAACCTACACAACTGATTCCATGTAATAGCTATTTGTCTGAAATGCAGATACATATTCCTCCTTATTTTTTAGGAGGTACGGTGAGCCACCCTCAGTTAATTTAAACCTTTTGCACTTGTGTAAAGGAAAGGAACTGGGTGTTGAGGTGTGTTAGTGCTGCTGCCTGCATATGCTGTAATGCATTTGCCTTTATCTGGGCACTGTCACCTTAAAATTTGTTCTCAGTTGAAATATGACTAAAGGGCCGTAACTGGTTTGGCTCAGTGGATAGAGCGTCGGCCTGCGGGCTCAAGGGTCCCAGGTTCGATTCCGGCCAAGGGCATGTACCTTGGTTGCGGGCACATCCTCACTAGGGAGTGTGCAGGAGGCAGCTGATCAATGTTTCTCTCTCATCGATGTTTCTAACTCTCTATCCCTCTCCCCTCCTCTCTGTAAAATCAATAAAATATAATTAAAAAAAAAAAAAGAAATATGACTAAAGGCCTAGTCTTTGTCTTGGGTTTATTTGCTTGGTGAAGAGAGGAAATTATTGTTCAGCTGTAAACAATTGAACAGTAGCAGTCATTGTCTGACTCTTGCTTTGCTCAGCGGAAAATCCAGCACTGTCTAGTGGGATATTGTGGGTGTCTTCCAGATACGCAGGTGGAACTGTCAGAATACTTGGGCCTCTCTTGGCCTTGACGTGGGCCTCCTAGTGTAAAAAACATTCTTAACCCATTCTTATGTATAACTGCGAGCTTTAGGGGCAAGCATTTGAGCACCCGTGCTATAAGGTCAGTTAGACATCACAGATCGTGAAGTCTGCAAGAAGAATGGCCCTGGAGTGAAGAGACGGATTGTGGTTTATTTTTTATATTTATTGTACTTGTCCTCTTGTCCAGGGCTCCATAAAGCTCTCTCCCCTCCATTTAACTGACATTTACTGAGTGTCGGCCACATGTTTGGCACAGGGGATGCAACAGAGTCCTCCCGCCCTTAAATAGCTTTCGGTCAGCTGTAGGAGGGACGCCGGGAGCGCTCTGAAAGAACAAGGCCAAGTTCTCTGGGGTAGAAGGTGGCTAACCCCGGGCAGTAGTGCTCGCACAGGCTCGATGCTGCTCCAGCGGAGCTTGGAGGACTGAGAGGGGGCTTTCCAGGCAGGAGGACCAGCATATGGAAAGTGTTGAAAATCAATATTCCTTACTGGTCAAGTCATAGCACAGGCTAAAGGCAATTTAATAAAACAACAGAGCCCGGCCGGCATGACTCACTGGTTGAGTGCTGACCTATGAACCAGGAGATCACAGTTCAATTCCTGGTCAGGGCACATGCCTGGGTTGCGGGCTCAATCCCCAGGGGGGATGTGAAGGGGACAGCGGACAGATGATTCTCTGTCATCATTGATGTTTCTATCTCTCCCTTCCTCTCTGAATTCAATAAAAATATATTTTAAAAAACCACACAAATGCCCAATGAATACAGTAGTCCCCCCTCTCCCCCCTTACTCATCGGGAATATATTCCAAGACTCCAGGGGATACCTAAAACCACAGTATCAAATTCTATGAATACTGTTTTTTCCTTTATATTTATGTACCTATGGTAAAGTTTAATTTATAAATTAGGCACAGACAGAGAAAAACAGTAATAACTAATAATAAAATAAGATATTTACAACACTGTACTGTCATAGTTATGTGTATATGGTCACTTGATTCAAGGAATCACTTGCCATTTAATATTTTCAGACCATGGTTGACCCTGAGTCACGGAAACCATGGGTAAGGGGGACTACTCTACATGACAAGAGGCAGTGTATGCTGTTCTGTATAATTCCTATTTTTCAGAAAATAGTCCAACTGGGTATAAATTAGAGGTAAGAGTTCCCCAAAGAAATCTCTTCTTTCACCCAGACCTTAAGAATGACCTTTGACCTCATCAGTGCATAGTGGTAGAGTGGTAAAGTGATTTTTTTCAAGCCATTAACAGGATCCTTTCAGTTTCTGTTACTAGTTGGTGAAGCTAGATAGTAAAGTTAATCTGTAATCAGAGCTTTTCCCTAAGTATTCCTTGCATATTTTCTCCATTAAAATATAACTCATCTACGGTTTCCTCCAAGTAACTCCTCTGCTTATATGAATGTATTTCTCTCTGTGTTTTTAATTTGCAGCTACACTTTCCCCCTCTTGCTTTATTTATTTAAATTTGAAGAGGCCTTGATTTAAATAGTGTCTACATTGTAAAATTGTGGTTGAGGAATGCAAGAAGTAGGTAGTCTTCGAGTGGTGGGAAGCATTCAGTTGGCTGTGCTAGAATTTCTGGGTGCACAGAAGTGAGCCTTCTTCATTATTCCCTCACAGAGATCAAAATATAGTACCAAGTTCGCAAAATTCTCAGATGAAACCAAGTTATGACTTTAAGACATGCAGTTTAAATCTTTTTAAAAATTTAAATCAGTTTTTAAATATGCAAACTACCTTTTAGGTTAAAGTATTTTTTTTTTAAAATATATTTTATTGATTTTTTACAGAGAGGAAGGGAGAGGGATAGAGAGTTAGAAACATCGATGAGAGAGAAACATCGATCAGCTGCCCCCTGCACATCTCCCACTGGGGATATGCCCGCAACCCAGGTACATGCCCTTGACCGGAATCGAACCTGGGACCTTTCAGTCCGCAGGCCGACGCTCTATCCACTGAGCCAAACTGGTTTCGGCAAGGTTAAAGTATTTAATTTTAAAATCTGATCTCTTTGGCTCATTGTCTGAAAATTCCTTTAAAAAAATGCTGTAAAATTCAAAATTTAAAAATTGGTGGAGCGGGAAGGTTTTTAAAAAATATATTTTTTTATTGATTTCAAAGAGGAAGGGAGAGAGAGATAGAAACATCAGTGGTGAGAGGGAGCCCTAGCTGATTTGGCTCAGTGGGTGGAGCGTCAGCCTATGAACTGAAGGGTCCCGGGTTCGATTCCAGTCAAGGGCACATGCCTGGGTTGTAGGCTCGATCCCCAGTAAGGGGTGTTCAGGAGGCAGCCAATCAATGATTCTCTCTCATCATTGATGTTTCTCTCTCTCTCCCTGTCCCTTCCTCTCTAAAATCAATAACAATATGGTGTGTTTAAAAAAAAAAATGATGAGGGATCAATCCTGGGACCCTTCAGTCCTCAGGCTGATGCTCTGTCCACTGAACCAAACCGGCTAGGGCGGGGAAGGGTTTTTATTAAAGTACCTTGAGATGACCTTTTTCTCAGAAAAACAGTTATCAAATTTTAGTTTAAAAAATTAGATCCCCTACTTTCATAATATCTGTAGAACTGCCAGTTATTTGTTCTGGCAGTTTTCCTTCTGCTCTTGTTAGAATTTTTATGCTTTCTTTCTTTATCTATTTAAAAAAAAAAAAACAATTAGAGTGAGACTTTTTTTTTTTTTTTAATTTTATGTTCTCTCTGACTCCGTTTTCTCTTCCTAGAGAAAGAACTCTTGGGGAAAAAGGAGACACCCTTTATTTCCTTCCTGTGTGTACTATAGCATTCCTGCCCTTGAAAGCTAATGAGTTACATAAGCTGTTGTTTTGTTTTATTGTTTTTCCTCATAATTAGAGTCTCCACCCTGGATGGCGTAACTCCCCCGGGAATGTTACTGGAAAGGGGGCCTGGCCCTTGGTGGGTCTGCCCAAGGCAGCTGCTGGTGCGTGGGTTCCTGACTTCGCGCAGGAAACATTTCACAACACGAGTCTAGGTGACTGTGGGGGGCACTTACTAAAGCTGGGGACAGTGAGACACAGGGCTTAGCGTAGAAGCAACAGGAGAGCCCAGGCTGGGCTGCCCTCGCTCGTGGGAAGTCAGAGGAAACGGGGCCCGGGGATCAGGTTCAGGACAAGCTGCTGCTGCCCATTGCTCCCCTGGTTGGAAGCCTGATGGGGTCCTTAGGGTTTGGGAGATGCATGCCTGGGAGGGAGGGAGAAGAAGTGGGGAAAGAAGAAGGGAAAGGGAATGGTGGGGGCTGCTCCCAGCGGGAGAGCAGGAGCTGGGTCGTTGGTCTGAGGCTCTATGTCTTTCTCAGGCGGGAATCGTAGGGGAGGTCACAGGGGAGGTTTCAGCAGAATATTCATCAGTGTCTAGGGGTGCTCCTCCAGTCCTGTGGTCTCCACCGATAGGTCAGTCATCACAGCTGGTCCTGGTGTTGCCCACCCGGTTCTGCCGCTTTCCTGGGTCTGGAGCTGAAATACAGTTGAGGCCTAGATGCCATTTCTGGGGAGGAGGCCTTCTGCATCTGCTGTCAATTGCTGCCAGTTTGTTTAAATATCTGTCTCAGTTTCCCTGTTCCACTTGGCCTGACCTACTGGCCAGTCTCAGGAGGACAGGAGTGGCAGCTACAGTGGCCTTAATAAGCAGACACACCCACTGTTTCAGGGTGTGTCTGCTTCCTCATAGTTCCTTAGTGGGGGGATGGGGGAGGAATAATCTAGTTGAAAACCTATACACAGGGATGTTTTCATCTCACTTCAGGTTTTCCTTAGAGTCACATATTTAACCTCAGTGTGTATCATATTGATACATTTTCTTTCTCATCCCTCACGTTTTTCTTCTCAAGAATACTAGCTTGTGAGGAGTGAAAGAAAAGTACATTGGGTGCAAATGAGGGAAAGATGCAAGTCTCTTAACCTCATGATCTTTTTCCTTTGTTCTTTTTCTTCATCTGTTATATCTTCACAGCTTTTATTATAGATGAAAACTGTAGTTTCTTTTTGGTGTCTGGACAGCATTAATTTAATTTCATATACAGGGTGGGGCGAAAGTAGGTTTCCAGTTGTAAGAGAAACGGAATTTATTTTTGTATTACTATTTATTGATTACTGTATTATTTTCCATAGAAACAGGTGTGTGGTTTGAGATTCTTCATTGTGATATTAGAAGCAAAATACCTTGAAGTTTATCTTATTCCATCTTTATCTGAAATTTAGCAGCTGCCGTTTAAAACAAACAAAAAAAAAGCTCTGAGTTTACAGACTTACAAATTCGTTTAGAAAGAAACCTCTCGTACTTTATGTTTGAGTCTGCTCAGAGCAGCTCCCCATGGGAGGGCCTGCAGCTCTCCACCCCCACACCTCCCACAGGTGCTGCTGCTGCTCAGGAACAAAAATGATGGCTGGCAGTATTCGTAACTTTGCGTAAGATGTAAACTTACAGGTTCGGGAAGCTAAGCAAACCTTTAACAGGGTAAACCCAAAGGAATCCATGCCAAGACATTATAGTTAAACTTCTGAAAACTAAAGACAAAAAAGAATTGACATGTTATGTAATGGGGAAAACCAGTTCAAGTGACAGTAGAATTATTGTCAGAAACCTTGAAGGCCGGGAGGAAGTGGCATAACATTTGTCAAGTGCCAAAAGAAAAGAGCCTATCAAACTCTGAGGGCTTTTTTGTTTTTTAATCCTCACTCGAGGATATGTTTTTATTGATTTGGGGGGGGGGGATATGGATATGAGAGAGAAACATTGATCAGTTGCCTCCTGTACATGCCTCGACCATGGATCGAACCCACAACCTTTCAGTGTACAGGACAAATGCTCTACCACGCCACCCAGCCAGGGCAACCCTGAGTTTTTTAGTTTTGTTTTATTTTTATTTTGGGAATAGGTTTATTAAAGCTGGGACAGTGAATCAAGAAAGGACTTAGGATAAAAAAAGCAGCAGGAGGGAGACGAGGCAGGGCTGCTTTGTTTCACTGGAAAGTCAGAGGAAAGGGGGCCTTGGAGACAGGGTCAGGGGGTGACCTTGGGACGAGCTACCTGGCCCATTTCTCCCCTGGTTGCAAGTCTTGTGGGAACACTTAGACTTTAGGACAGTGGTTCTCAACCTTCTGGCCGTTTAAATACAGTGCCTCATGTTGTGACCCAACCATAAAATTATTTTTGTTGCTACTTCATAACTGTCATGTTGCTACTGTTATGAATCGTCATGTAAATATCTGATATGCAGGATGGTCTTAGGCGACCCCTGTGAAAGGGTCATTCGACCGCCGAAGGGGTCGCGACCCACAGGTTGAGAACCGCTGCTTTAGGAGCAAGAAATTTCATTCGAAAAGGAGATTGGAATGTGCATGCCCCAAGGAGGGTGCACCTGAAACCTAGTTTTTTTTTGTTTTTGTTTTAATATGTCTTTATTGATTTTAGAGAGAGGAAGAGAGAGGGGTAGAGAGATAGAAACGTCAATGATGAGAGAGAATCATCAATTGGCTGCCTCCTGCATGCCCCCACTGGGGATCGAGCCTGCAACCGGGGCATGTGCCCTTGACTGGAATTGAACCCAGGACCCTTAAGTCCAAAGGCCGACGCTCTACCCACTAGCCAAACCAGCTAAGGCTCTGGTCACATTTAAAAAAAAAACACTTTATGCATGTCAGTGCAGAGAGCTTTCTAGCATAAGAAACTGCTCACATGCTTCCCCTCTTGAGTTTGGGGGCCACAAGCGGGAGGGAGATTTATACTTGTATACCTTTCAGATGTATTATGTGTATTGATGACTTAAAAAAAATAAAATCCCAAATCATCAGTACTATGTTTTTTTCTTTCTTTTTTTTTTTTTTTTTTTTTGATACCCCAGATGGGACCCGAACCCACACTCCCTGGCTTAGGACATCAGTACTGTGTGTTTTGCACTTTCCTGTGTCCTTAGCTTTAGGGACCCACATCGTTTAGGGACCCTAAGACTGGTGAGGAAAAGGAGTTTAACTAGATTGGACTCTGCATTGGGATTTACTTGCCTAAGCTTACGGACAATTCCAAGGAAAAACAACACCCCCAAAAGCAGCCGCGGACGGCTTGATTGCTGGAAGAGGCTGTCCTCCCCTGGCTTTGCTTTCCTGCTGCCTGGCCATGGGACTGGAGTCTCCACTCAGGGGCCAGGGGGCAGGAGAAAACTAGTCATCGTCTGATGGCAAAATGGGCTGACCCGACAAGGGAAGGCGGGGAATCCTGGCTCCGGGAGGACCTACATCCTTCACAGGACCCATCCACAGGCTGCCCCAAGGCGCATTTCACCACCAGCTTTCTGATCCCTAGATCCACCTGTCCAGACCCAACCACCAGATGCACCAGTGGCGGTCCAGAAGCCAATGTTGAACACGGCTCCCAGGTGCTCCTGCAGAGGTAGGCGTGGGAAATGAGGGTCAGAGACGGAAGGTGAATAGTTGTGTCATTTTGAACAGGTGCCCCTCGTTCTTGCGTAGATAGTCTGAGGGCGAGTTCCTGCTGTCTCCTGGTAGGTGCTCCATCTTCTGACAAATGAGGGCAGCTCTAGCTCTGAAAGCTTGAGTTTCTTTCTTTTTAAAAAAAAGATATATTTTATTGATTTTTTTACAGAGAGGAAGGGAGAGGCATAGAGAGTTAGAAACATTGATGAGAGAGAAACATCGATGAACCGCCTCCTGTACACCCACTACTGGGGATGTGCCCGCAACCAAGGTACATGCCCTTGACTGGAATCGAACCTGGGACCCTTCAGTCCGCAGGCTGATGCTCTATCCACTGAGCCAAACCGGTTAGGGCTGAGAGCTTGAGTTTCTTGCCCAACATTTTAAGGCTCTAACTTTAAAATTAGAGCTTTTAAAATCAAGGATTTCAGAATTCTGATTCCTCATTCGGTTTTCTTTCCTTTGCCAAGTGAAGTTGTGTTTTAGTGATTTCAAGCGTCCCCTCCTGGGGACAAAGTGACCAGATTTGCTGAGCAAGCAGCCCTCCTGCTGGTCAGGCCTGGTCCCAGGTTCTGTTGCTTGCTTTTTCCCTAGTTACCCGACAGACACCCTGCCCCACCTCCCCCACACCCAAGGCAGGTGTTTGGGTTTGGTGAGGTCCCTGGTCATTTCGTGTGTTGAACTTACTACCGTCGATGTTTAAACATGCCTCAGCACTCAGGAGAATGCACACAGCTTTGTTTGGTTTTCTTTTTAAATTGTGGTAAAATACACATGACATAAAATTTATCATTAGTGACATTTGGTTTTACTGCCACCTCCACCACGACCATTTTTATCACCCCAAAGGAAACCCTGCACCCATTATCGGTCACTCTCCATTTCCCGCAGCCCCTGGCAACCACTCATCTACTTTCCGCCTCTGTGGATTTGCCCGTTCCCGACAGTTCAGATAAATGGAATCATGCAATATGTGGCCTTTCCTGTCGGGATTATTTCTCTGAGCATAAATGTTTTCTAGCTTCATCCATGTTGTGGTATAGGATTGCTCTATCCCTCTTTTTTTTTTTTTAATATATTTTATTGATTTTTTATAGAGAAGAAGGGAGAGGGATAGAGAGTTAGAAACATCGATGAGATAGATCGACCAGCTGCCTCCTGCACGCCCCCCAGTGGGGATGTGTCCGCAACCCAGGTACATGCCCTTGACCGGAATCGAACCTGGGACCTTTGAGTCCGCAGGCCGGCGCTCTATCAACTGAGCCAAACCGGTTCGGCTGCTTTATCCCTCTTATGGCCAGGTAGTATTCCATTGTACAGAACTAGCACATTGTGCTTATCCATTTATCTGTTGATGGACATTTGGGTTGTTGTGAATAAAGAAGCTATGAATATTTGTTCACAGGTTTTCTTTTTAAATATATTTTTATTGATTTCAGAGGGGAAGGGAGAGGGAGAAAGAGAGAAACATCAATGATGAGAGAGAATCATTGATCGGCTGCCTCCTACATGCTTTCTACTGGGGACTGAGCCCACAACCTGGGCCTATGCCCTTGACTGGAATTGAACTCGGGACCCTCAGTCTGCAGTCCAGCGCTCTATCCAGTGAGCCAAACCGGCTAGAGCTGTTCACAGGTTTTTGTGTGAGTCTATTTTCATTCCTTTTGGGTTAGAATTGGACTTGCTGGATCATGTGGTAATTCTATGTTTAACTTTTTGAGGAACCGCCAAACTGTTCTCCACAGCAACTGCACCATTTTCCATTCCCACCAGCAGGGTACAAGGGTCCCAGTTTCCCCACATCCTCACCAGCACTTGTCACTTTTTATTTTTTTTAACTAATTCCACCCTAGTGGGTGTATAAGCAGGCTTTAAAATTCATTGTTTTTACTAAATGGAGAGAAACAGTTGAAGTCAGAAAGTGGAAAGTTTATACCAAAAAACAACATCTTGTCTCCTTCCATCCTCCCTCAGCCCATTGCTACAGGGCGACGGTGTCTGTTGTTTTTCTGGGTTTCACCTCCATTTAACCGCTGGCATATTCTCATTTACCCATTTTGAGTCATTGACTTCCTTTAGGTGAGGATTACAGCTCACTCTGGCCCATATGATCCCTTCCATTCTCTCAATATAATTTGTGTTAGGACACTGGTTTGACTGCATAAAAAAGCATCGAAACAACAAACATCTTGCCTTACACAAGATAGAGAAGTTTGTTTCTTTTTTTTTTTTAATATAGTTTTATTGATTTCAGAGAGGAAGGGAGAGGGCGAGAGAGATAGAAACATCAATGATGAGAGAGAACCATTGATTGGCTGCCTCCTGCACGCCCCCCACTGGGGATCCAGCCCGCAACTCGGGCATGTGCCCTTGACCAGAATTGGACTCGGGACCCTTCAGTCCAAAGGCCGACATTCTATCCGCTGAGCCAAACCGGCTAGGGCTTCTTTTTTTTTTTAAGTTTATAGTTTATTAATTCTCTAATGAAAAATCTGCACAGCCGTCACCGAAGAATCTTTACTCCTTCTGTTGTTCAATCTCCAGCTCCCTTTTTGCACCATCGCTGGCCTTTGTAGCCCCCCTGACCTTCTTCATTCTGTTCTTGCGTTCCTTTCTCTGTTTTCTGGACGTCGTCGTCTTCTCGTATAGGCCATGTCTGGCAAGTCTGTGTTTGGGTTCGTTTTTCTCTGCGTAATCCAAGGACTCATAAATCATGCCGAAGCCGGTGTGCCACCGCCAAAGTGGGTTCTGAAGCCAAACACAAAGATGACATCGGGTGTGGTCTTACACATTTTGGCTAGTTTTTCCCGGATTTCTGTGTTGGGTCCTGCCTCCCCAGGGTGAAGGACATCAGTGACCACTTGCTTCCGCTGACGTAGTCTGTTGGTCATGTACTTCCTGGCCCGGATGGCTACCGCGTCATTCATGATGAAGGCTGATCTTCAAGCAGCCAGGGAGGAAAAGGTGTTTCTTTCTTACGTAAAAGAGTATAGAGAACTCAAGGATTGATGGTGGTGGTTTCCAGCTGTCGGGGACCCATGCTCTTTCTGTGGCTTCACCGTCTTCAAAACTGTTTTCCATCTTACTTTCCAAGGTGGCCACTCAAGGTTTGCTCACCACACCCACCCACGGCCCAGCCACAGGGAGGGGAGCAGGGCAGGAGAGAGCTTGTTCTCCGCCGTAAAGGCTCGGAAGTTGTGCACAGCCCCGTGCCCCTCCATGCAGCTGTCCACTCTCCTCCATGTGACTTGTAACGCATTTTATCTTGTTATTAGTAATAATTAGCTAGTGTTTGAGGGCTTTATATGCGTCAGATTCTGTTCTAAATGCTTTCTCTTCACTTACTCATTTAACCTTTAACACAGTCTTCTACAGTAGATACTGTTTCCCGTTTACAGATGAGGAACCCAGGCACAGTCCAGTCAAGGAGCTGCCCAGGTCACAGAGCGCGTGAGGGGCGAGGCTGAGGCTCCAGCGCCCCCCTTCACCCACAGCGCTTTTAACTTGGGGTCTGGATCCCACCAGGTTGTTCCATCTGTACTTCAGGCTGGCAGAGGCTGACCAGAGGTCCCAGCTATGAGCTGGCTGGTTTTAGTTAATGTTTAGTGTATGGGCTCGTTATCAGCCCCGACCCAGCACCGCCCTGCTTATCCCAGGTCAATGAACAAGACCTATCAGTGCATGAAGGATGAAGGTACGCCTGTACTGGCTCTGTACAACCAGTTTGCCTTTCGGCATTAAGGACCTTCTTGCCTGGCCAGTGTTGTTCCGTGGTTGAGGGTCAGCCCAGGAACCAAGAGGTCAGCGGTTCGATTCCCGGTTAGGGCACATGCCTGGGTTGCGGGCTCAGTCCCCAGTGGGGGGCGTGCAGGAGGCAGCCAATCAGTGATTTTTTTCTCTCTCATCGACGCTTCTCTCTCTCTATCCCTTCCCCTTCCTCTCTCTAAAAGTCATTAAAAAATATGTTTAAAAAGACCTTCTTAGGTGGAATCTGTGACACCCTAAACTTTTACTCAGCTTTTACTTCTTGGGCTGTCACCCAGTCACCACTGCAACCATGTCCCCCAGCGCTGACAGCGGCAGAGCCTCTCCTGACTACCTTGTGTTTTGTTGACACAGTGATCAGAAGGTACCCTGTGGGATGTGCGCACGATGGACAGCAAGGACTTAGAAGCTGAAATCCACCCCTTGAAGAAGGAAGATGTGAAATTGCAGGAGAATCTGGGGGACCCACTGAAGAAGGAAGAGAACCTGAACAGTGCATCCCCGCAGTCCCGCCTCTCCCGATGCCGGACGGTGGCGCTGTTCCTCTCGCTGTTCGGCTGCCTTCTGGTGGTGTTTGTGATTTCCTTCATCATCCCGTGTCCGGACAGGCCGGTGTCAGAGGGGATGTGGAGGGTCAATTACAACACAGCAGGTGCGCTCCTCTCCCCACGGGGCCATTCTCTCCTGGGGGTGGGGGGCGGGGGGGCAGCATGTGTGTCCTGAGCCTGGAGGTCATCTTTGACAGTGAGTCAGCCCTAAGTGGCTGCCGAGTCTGTGTCCATGGTTTTCCTGGAATTTGGGGGGAACTGCAAGAGCAACCTCTCAGGAACACTGGAAGGACTGCTGGGGGAGCGTAGCGGCCTGCTCCCCCATTTTAGGGCGGATGGGCTGGGTCAGTAAAGGAAAGTGGCCCTTTCGATTACTTTTCAGAATTAAAATAATAAAACAGTAACTGGCAGAAGAGATGTAGAGAAGGCTGTTCCGAAATGTGACAAATATGTAGTTGATTTTGTAGTCCAGTCTTCCTGAAGGGCTCTGGCTGACATTCTAGTTGGATTAGCTAGAGCAAAGCACACTTTCATTTGTCTCATAAAATTGGCAGTCAGGCCCTAGCTGGTGTTCTCAGTGGTTAGAGCGTTGGCCTGCGCACCAAAGGGTCCTGGGTTTGATTCCCAGTCAGAGGCACATACCTGGGTTGAAGGTTTGATCCACGGCTGGGTCGGGGTACGTACAGGAGGCAACCAATCGATATGTCTCTCTCACATCAATGTTTCTCTCCCTCCATCTCCCTTTCCCTCTCTCACCCTCTCGTTATCCTTCTCTGCCCATCCCTCTAAAAATCAATGGAAAAATTATCCTCAGTGAGGACTCACAAAAACCATTTTTAAAAAGCCTTTCTTGTCCTGGCTGGTTTGGCTCAGTGGATAGAGCATCGCCTAAGCGGACTGAAGGGTCCCGGGTTCTATTCCAGTCAAAGGCATGTACCTCAGTTTTGGGCTTGATCCCCAGCCCTGGTCGGCCCATGTGGGAGGCAACCAATCGATGTGTCTGTATCACATAAGGTGTTTCTCTCTCTCTCTCTCTCTCTCTCTTTCTCTCTCTTCCTCCTACTCTCTCTAAAAGTCAATGGAAAAATATCCTCGGGTGAGAATTAACCAAAAAAAGGAAAAAAAGGCTTCCTTAAAAAAAAAAAAATTGGCAGCCAGGAATATCTTGGCCTTTATGAAAAGCAACGGAATCAGCCTCTTTCTGGATACTCCCCCTTTTTTTAAATTTTTTTTTATTGATTTCAGAGAAGAGGGGAGAGGGGTAGAGAGATAGAAACATCCTTGAGAGAGAGAAACATTGATCAGCTACCTCCTGCACGCCCATCATGTGCATGAGGAATTGCTGGTGCTCTGAAGAGCTGGGGATCGAGTTCGCAACCCAGGCACGTGCTCCGACTGGGAATCGAACTGGTGACCTCTTGGTTCATGGGTGGATGCTCAATCCACTGAGCCACACCAGCAGGCTCTTTGATCCATTTTGAGTGCATTTTTATATATGGTGTAAGGTAAGGGCCCATTCATTCTTTTGGTGTTTAATTTTAAAATATATAGTTTTAGTTTTTTCGGTGGGTTTTTTGTTAAATCCTCACCCAAGGATATTTTTCCCATTGATTTTTAGAGAGGGTGAAAGGGAAGGGACGAAGGAGGAGAGAGAGACACACATTGATTGGTTGCCTCCTGCACGCACTCAACCCTGGCCAGGGATTGACCCTCCAACCGAGGCTTGTGCCCTTGACCGGGTTTTGAACCCGCAACCCTTCCGTCCACAGGTTGTGCTCTAACCACTGAACCACCAGCCAGGGCTAGTTTCTCTTTGGAGTCTTCGATGAAGGGAAGGGTTAGACCCTTATGACTATGGAAGTGTGTGTGGTTTTTCTCGATTCCAAACTGACGTAAGAAGGAATTCATTCCTGAATAGAAGGTGCTCAGACATCCATTTGGGGTACCCCGTGTCCTGCTTGCTCCTTCCTACAGGTTAACCTCTAATACTGTCACCCATCGTGTGCATGAGGAATTGCTGGTGCTCTGAAACGCTGTGGGGAATGGCTCGTCCCTGTGGTGACCTCACAGTGGCAGGTTCTAACTGGCACTAAACCCTAAGGGGCAGAGAAGAGGTCATGTCAGACATGGCCTGGCCTTTAAACCAGCAGGGCCTGGAGAATATAGTCTGGTTTTCTTTTGCAGTCACCTACGACTTTCTGGCCACAAAAGACATAAACAGGGACAGGGTCCAAGATGTTATCTTTCTTTATAAAAACACCAACAGCAGCAACAATTTCAGCCAGTCCTGCGCCGATGAAGGTAAGAAGGAGGAACTCCCTATACGAGGAGGAATCCTGGCTCCTCCAATATTTGGGGAAGCCATTGGTGGGATTTCTGGAATTGCATTGTCTTTGCTTTGTAGCAGGACTAGAAAGAGACAGGCCAGTCTCAGCACCCACCCTGTTTGGCTACTGACCCTCACGGGGTCACACTGGGGCCCCCAGGGGATGGGGTGGGTTAGGGGCCCAGGTATAAAGGGAATGGGCCTGGTGGTAGGGCTGAGGGAGGATTGGCGGTGCGCAGCCTGCGTGCAGGGCCCCTCAGGGCTGGTCTGTCCTCTGCAGGCTTCTCCTTCCCCTGCTCCTTTGTGGCTGCTGTGTCAGGGGCCAACGGCAGCATCCTGTGGGAGAGGCCCGCAGCCCAGGATGGGGCTCTCGTGCTGTGCGGGATCCCCCACCCGAGGGACAGTGGGGCATCTTCCGCCTGCGTCCTTGTGGGCAGATCTGGTTCTTTCATCGCAGTCGACTTATTCACAGGTAGGCTGGTTCCCTCTGCACTCCACTGGGCCTCTCAGACGGAGGACGATGCCAGCTCGCTCTGGGGAGGGTCAGCCTGTGCTCTGGGGCATGTGATTGGATGGAAGGATGGTTACAGAGTGGAAGGGAACCCCCACGTGAGGACACGGCCACTTAGCAGTCAGCACCACAGCTCCTCTGACATGTCACATGTGTTGTGCTTGTCACCGCCTGTATAAATCTTGCTGTGGGAGCACGTTGTGGGGAGGCAGAGATGAGGAGGAGCTTGGCTGCTGCCTGTTGTGGGGAGGAAGTGGCCGCAGCCTTCTTTTGCAGCGCCCGGGGCGAGCACAGGCCGGGCAGTGCGTGGGAAGGAGACCTGGGCCTGCCAGTGCTCTAGACGTGAGGGTGCTCCCTGGGGCCTTCCTGTCACCGCTTAGGTGCCGAGGTGTTGAGGAATTCTGTGACTTGACACTAGATTTGGTGGGTTCTGACGTTTCCCTGACAGCTTGTGGTTTTGAGACTACGGAGGAAAATAAAGAGCAGGTTGGAAGTATTTTAAGAAGAGAGGAATCCCCCCTGACCGGTTTGGCTCAGTGGATAGAGCCTGTGGACTGAAGGGTCACAGGTTCGATTCCGGCCAAGGGCATGTACCTTGGTTGCGGGCACATCCCCAGTAGGAGGTGTACTGATCGATGTTTCTCTCTCATTGATGTTTCTAACTCTCTATCCCCTCTCTCTTCCTCTCTGTAAAAAATCAGTAAAATATATTTTTAAAAAAAAAAAGAAGAGAGGAATCAGTCTTAAAAAAGGACAAGATTATGTCTGGGTCAGAAGCTGTTACCTCAGGACCTGCAGTCCCCAGGCATAACCCTGAGACCTTCATTCTCTCCTGTGTGAAGGGCACAGGCCACTCAGCCAGGGCTTTGGTGGGGGCAGAGGGCCCAGCAGCAGACAGGTCCTGAGGGGCCTTGAGACATGGTGGGGAGGGTCAGTGTTGGCCCTAAGGTGCTCTAGAGCCAAGTATTAGAAAACTAGTGGCCTGGGGCACGAATTCCTGCACATTGAAAGGAAATTAATTAGAAGAAATATTTTAATATTGCTGCTCGCCAATTCCCTATAATAAAAGTGTCAGAGATGAAAGAAAATTAGTAAAATGTATATGAAAATCCTATATAATAAAAGCCTAATATGCTAAGTGTCCGGTCAACTGGTCAGCCATTCAACCAATCAAAGCATAATATGCTAATGATATGCTAAGGTCGCTCAACTGCTCGCTATGATGTGCACTGACCACCAAGGGGCAGACACTCCAACCAGTAGGTTAGCTTGCTGCTGGGGTCTGGCCGATCTGGACTGAGCAAAATGGGCCCGACATGCCCTGGAGCCCTTCCGAGGTCCCTCCCCGGCTGGCCAACCTCCTGTGTCTCTCCCCAGCCCTGATCATGCACCGGTGGGGTCCCTTGGCCTGGTCTGCACCCTCTCGCAATCTGAGACCCCTCATGTTGGAGAGCTGGTTTTGGCCTGATCCTGCAGGCCAGGCCGAGGGACCCCCCTGGTACACAAATTCATGCACTGGGCCTCTAGTAATATATAAATTGATTAATAAATAAATAATAACAGCATGATATAACAACAAAGACATGATATAAAAACTACATTGATAAAAACAATGACTGATAAATTGATTAAACTCATCTGATACTAAGGCCAGTGTCAGACGGGGACAAATCAGTTCTTGGAATCAGAACAACCTCTCCTCTGCAGATCCTGTTAATACTTCAGCTTCGATTATGTTAGGTCGCAATCTTTTTTTTTTTTAAATATATTTTATTGATTTTTTACAGAGAGGAAGGGAGAGAGATAGAGTTAGAAACATCGATGAGAGAGAAACATCGATCAGCCGCCTCCTGCACATCTCCTATTGGGGATGTGCCTGCAACCCAGGTACATGCCCTTGACCGGAATCGAACCTGGGACCTTTCAGTCTGCAGGCTGACGCTCTATCCACTGAGCCAAACCGGTTTCGGCAGGTCGCAATCTTTTGATAATGAATCTAGTACCATTACAAAGACCCCATTTACTATTAAGATTTTACAGTAGCATGATGATTGCACCTACTTTCAATTCTAATTTATGACATGGCATTACCAAAGGAGTAATACTTTTAAGAAATTCAATGGGGAAATTTTCCTTTTCGGCATCATCCGTTGAATCTAGTATTATTGTCGATTACACTGGTATCCCTGAGTCTTCTTTTTTAAGTGATTAGTACCCTCAAGTTTTTATTTTTTAATATAGTTTTATTAATGTCAGAGAGGAAGGGAGAGGGAGAGAGAGAGAGAAACATCAATGATGAGAGAGAATCATTGATCGGCTGCGTGGCCCCCACTGGGGATTGAGCCAGGATCGAGCCTGCAACCCTGGCACGTGCCCTTGACCTGAATCAAACCTGGGATCCTTTAGTCCGCAGGTCGACGCTCTATCCACTGAGCCAAACTGGCTAGGCTTGTCTCTGAGTCTTTATGCAATATCCGTTCCTCAGCCTTTCTCACCATGTGGGAAAAGAATAGGATACGTCATTGCATCTAATGTAGGAAACAGGATACTGATTTGTTTCATTTTAGTGGCATTCGGTGTATTGGGATCTGGTTTACAATGAATGAGCAAGTCCCTTTCAAAAGGAGGTCCTCCATCTTTGTTTCTGAATATGATGGCAACTTCGGTTACACGGGGATAATTATATCTACCCGGATCACTATTATGATCATATTTAATTGCTGCTGTTACTTTCATGCAATGACGCCGCCGCTTTCTTTTGCTTCAAAATGTCAACAAAACAACCAAATTCACGATCGACAATGACAGATCGAAACACATGCGTGCAATTGGCGCCAGCTTTGAGAGCTTCACATGTATCGCACAAGTCAACTTAGCCTTTTATAGATATAGAACAAATTTGCTTAATTAGACCTGCTTTCTGATGTAGCTAAACTTTTTCCAGCCCAGTGAAGCACCCCAACTTCTCTTTCAGGTAATTGTCAGCAACACAGCAGTAAATATCAACATGAAGCATTATTATTGTAAATCACGCAGGGAGAACAAAGGGTAAAATATTTAACTGCAGCAGTGTTTGACTATATTCTGTGCAGTGAGAAAACCTGAAGTCATTTTCAAGGTTCACCATTTCTTACTTCTTTTCAGTCAGGTCAAGTTTCTAAGCTTTCTAAGTCTCCCTTTTCCGGCTAATGAAAAGAAAATAGGATTCCACCGAGTCTCCTATCTACCTACTCCAGGACTTCTGTGAGGATCAAATGAGATCAGGCACGGGAAAATGCTTCATAGACATTTGGTTAAAGTGTAAACTGTTTCCACCTGGCTATAAAGCAAGTCAGGTTCCTGGGCTGAAGAAACGCAAGGAGGCTAGTTGTTGCTAGGAAGAGGAAGCCAGGCGTTGCTAGGTGACATCATTACCCAGATGGTCGGACACTTAACATATTAGCCTTTTATATAGATAGATGGGTCAACAAAAAAGGAGTAGGGGTGGGGAGGTCTGCAATTCCCAGAAGTGAGACTTGAACACTGGTGTGTAAGCCCCTGGTCTTTTCGCATATGTGCCCTTCAGTGTGTTCAGCAGTCGTGCTCACCTGCACCTGCCCTCAGCTCCCGCTGGTAGGTGTTTCCGTTTGCGAGTGGGAGGGTCTGTGCATCTGCCAGGCTGCGGTGGAAGGGGACCTGGGGCCAGCGCCCGCTGACGTGTGCTTGGTTTTAGGGGAGACCCTGTGGAACCATCCCAGCAGCTTCAGAAGGAACGCTTCCATCCTAAGCCCGTTAATCCAGGTGCCTGACCTGGATGCCGACGGGGCCCCAGATCTGCTGGTTCTCACCCAAGAGGACAAGGAGGTACAGCTCCCCCCGCCCCGAGTCCCTGCAGCCCAAGCCCCTGGAGCCTCTGCTCTGCTCCCTGGTCCTTCCACTTCCCAGGCAGATTCTGGGTCTGATCGCCTGTCAGGGGACTTGCCCAAGGCCCTGTGCCCTGGCACCTGCAGACCCAGCACGCTGGGCAGCTCTGTCCCTGTTCGTAGCTCCTGGGCCTCCCCAGGAATGGGAGTGCCCTTTCGTTTGTGCCACTGGGGTGTGGGTGGGGTCCTGAGGAGCCTGAGGGACTCTAGTGTGGGAGACCACGCTCTTCTCCCAGGCAGTCCCCGCACACACGCCTGATATCAGACATTAATCTTTCCCTAAACCAGGGGATTTTGACCCGTTTTTCTTCCCATGTGTTGCAGGTTAACAGCTACATCTATTCGGGCAGCACTGGGCACCAGATTGGCCACCGAGGCAGCCTCGGTGTGGATGGGACCAGTGGCTCCCTCCTGTATGTCACCAGGGCGGGCGCCCACTACATCCTTCTCCCCTGCGGTATGTTGTGCCTGCTGGGCCCCAAACGGCCGCACTTGCAGAGGCCATGCTGGTCTCAGATGGGATCTGCAGCTGCCGTGAGGCTCCACGGCTCCTGCTTTTCTTCTAGGGATTCAAAGTGTAGTCGCTGACAAGCAGTGAAAGCCACGGAGGGTCTCATCCCCTCCCGCTCGGGGAGGGCACCGCGTGTGCCTGCAGGCAGGGCTGGTGGGCGCGCGTCCTGGTCCCCCAGCAGCCCCTGGTGACTTGAGGCTCTTCTGTGTTTTGAGTAGCAAGTTCCCTCTGTGGCCACTCCGTGAAGGGCGTCTACGAAACAGTGACCGGGAGAGACAGCCCACTGAGGAGAGACCCCAGCTGGGAGGACGTGCTCAATGCCACCAACCACAGGCTGCTTGTGCACAGGTGGGTGTGGGCGGCGTCGCACAGGCCAGGTCCCGGTCCTCCGTGCTCAGCCGTGGAGGGGCTGCGGGCCTGGCTGCCGGTACTGTGAGGCCATGCTGGGCTCAGACCCGGAGGGAAAAGGTGCCCAGCCGTGGGCTCACCCTCTCTCCAAGCACAGCGAGGGTCTGGTTTATATTCTCAGATTAGAGATCTAAGAATGAGGGGCTGCAGGTGGGAGTCTGGTGGACAGTGCTTGGGGGAGGGTCCCCCCTCCAGCCTCTGTCCTGGCGGCTGCCCCCTCTAGCTCTGGAGCCGTCCACTATCTGATGAGCGTCCCCGGGAAAGGCGGCGAGGACCTCCTTCTCGTGAGTCCGGACTCCTGTGTGCTGCTGGAGGGCCAGGAGCTGGCCCCCAGGTGGACCTTCAGCGCGCCCCAGGTCCTCAGGTACCGGCTTCCCCGGAGCCTGTGCAGTTGTTGCAAGCCAGGCCCCGCCAGCCCATCCCCTGGCAGCCCCGTGGAGGTGGGCGAGACAGCCAGTGTGCTTCTGCCAGCGGCCTCTTGCCTGCCCCCTGGTACTTCCCTGCACTGGAGGGTGGGGAAGGGGGGCGGAGGCTGGTGAAGCCCCTCTGCTTCCCGTCCTGGGCCCGCCTAGCCGGGGAGAAGAGGGTGGCAAACCTGCCCCCAGGTGTCTCCTCACAGAGACCCCTCGTGGCTTCTTCCCTAGAAAACCCATCCTCGGTCACTACAAACCCGACACCTTAGCCGTGGTCGTTGAAAATGGAACCGGCATTGACAGACAGGTTGGCTGCACTTCCTTTTGTGGTCCCACCTTGGTTTGTAGCTGAGGAAAATGAGTCAGCAGACAGGGCTGTGGCCTGATGGCTGAGCTGGGACGAGAGGGGCCTCAGGGAGACAGTCTCGTTGACCCCAGGGAGCAGTTTATTCAGGGCTGGCTCATGTGCCTGTGCAAATCCCACCCCATCTGCCCCGTGCTGTCCCCTTCCTCCCAGATCCGGCTCCTGGACCTCAGCACCGGGGCGGTCCTTTGGATTCTGGCCCTTCCAGGCCTCCCTGGGTACCCTCCGTCTGCCAGCCTGCTGACCGCAGACCACCGCTCAGCCTTCTTCTTCTGGGGCCTCCACGAGCTGGTCGGTGCCAACCAGATGGTACGGGCAGAGTACACAATCGGGGGACGCCCGTGCCAGAAGCCAGGGCCAGAGACCAGGGGCCTGTCTCAGGCCCCGTCTTAAGGAGCTTATTGGGTGACTGGACATGTACGAATAAGTAGAAGCCTGGGAGAGGGGTGGGATGGGGCAGTGCTCTGGCCGCAGGGGAGGCCAGGGCGTGGTCTGCCTTGGGGGCGGATAGGGGAATCTGGGAAGAAGTGGAGTGAACTGGGGAAGGCGGCCGAGTTCCAGGTGGAGGGTGCTGAGGAGGATCAGGGTCAGGATGGCGGAAGAAGGGTAGAGAAGGTAGATGCAGGGTTCAGATTGGCGTTTGGGGGTGCCCAGTGGACACAGCTCTGGCTGTGGTCAGTGTGTCGAGTGTCCCATAAGCAATGAGCACAGCATTGCCCAGCTGCCAGGCCCAGAGCAGAGCACACCCTTGGTTTCTCGGCCCAGATGCGGAGGTGGCTGCAGCCTGGTCAGCCTCCTGCCCCATCGCTGGTTCTCATTTTAGGAGCCGGGAGACACCCAGCACAGCCTCTACATGTTTCACCCCACTCTGCCGGGCGTCCTGCTGGAGCTGGCCAACGTCTCTGCCAACATCGTTGCCTTCCAAGGTGAGTGCGGCCTCGGTGTGGCCCTGAGCCCCACCCACTTCCACTGTGTCTGGTCCCAAGACCCCTGACGGCTCTGTCCTCCACAGCGGCCCTGCTGGAGCCAGGCCGCCACGCCGCCTGCATCCTCCTCACGGGCCCGGCCAGCCCGGATGCACCCGGCCTGGTCTCCATGGCCAAGCACAAGGTACAGGACCTCATCCTGAGCAGCAGGGTGGTCCACCTGACCGAGGGTGGGGCTGACAGCGACCAGGACATCAGGGACCGGCTCTCCCGCCTGCGGTACCGGAGCGAGGCCTAGATACACAGTGGTCAGAGCACGAGAGGCTCCAGCTGCTGACATTAAACATCCTGGGAAGTTGGCCCTTCGTTCATTTGCTCTGTACACTGACTCCCACTCCTGAGCCTGGCCACACTCCACAGGGTCTCCTATGTACCCAGGGACACGGGTGGGAAAGGGACACCCAGGCCTCTGTCCTGCCCAGCACGCCGTGTCCTCATCTGCCCACTGGGGTCACATGCTGAAGGCCAGCTGCCTTCACGGTGGCCTCCCTCTGGGAAGAGCCCAGGCCCGACCTGCAGAAGTCCCCTCCCCACGTCCCACCTGAGCTCATGCTCTCTGCACTGTCCCCTGGGTCCTGGAGCTCAGAGGGTGGTGGTCCCTGAGTGGTCTCAGGGCAGCAGTACCGGCCCCCGGCCCTTCCCAGAGCAGGGAGGGAAGATGAGCGTGGCTGGTGGGGTCTTGCCTTGGGGAGCGGAGCCCCTCTGGCCGGCTCATGGAGAAGGGGGCTTGTAGGCCACGACGGGTGCACTGCTCACGGACGCCCTGAGGGGAGTTTACACCTGTGCTGGTGCTTGTGCCGTGACTTTCCCAAGGCACTGCCTTAGGACGCACACGGGGCATTTTGCACCCTCTTGACACACACTGGAGCTGCTTGTCCCTCCGGAGTCCCTGTACCCCTAGGCGTAGCCGGCTCCCCCCTTCCTGGTGCTGGGACGTCGGCAGCGTTGGTGTCCCTGACGCAGGACTCACCTCTGCGCCTTGCTGCGCCCGGGGCTGCAGTGCATTGTGCGGCGCAGCCTGCCGACTGGGTAGCGCGGAAGGAACCAGAATAAACGTTTGCACTCGCTGAGAGAGCCCAGCGGGCACGTGTGCGCCTCCTCTCTGTCTGCTTCCGGGGGTGAAATGGGCCAGGATGGGAGAGATGGCTGAGGAGGTGCGGGACCCCTGTGTTCTCGGGGTGCCCCCCACACTCCTGCCAGATGAGACACTAAGGGCCCAGAGGCCTTTTTCAGCACAGCCTCCACGTGCATCTCGGGTGTGAGGACCCTCCCTGGGCACCCACAGCAAGCCAGGAACCCGGCCCACGGGCATGAGTGTGCTCCCACCTGGGACAGGCAGTGCAGGGCTCCCTCGGCACCCCGGTGTCTTCCAAGGGCTGGCCAGGGAGGGGTTGGAGGTGGGTTCTGGCAGCTGCCCAGGAGGGGCCCAGGTGGGAGGCTTCAGTGAGATGCAGCTTTGGGTACCAAAGTGATGAGGGAGACGTTTTAGAGAATCCTGTAGGCATTTCCTGTGGACATTTAAATACGAAAACTCGCTGTAACCCCAAAGTCCCTGCCCCCCCAAAATGGTCCTGTGTGACAGGTCTGCAGGTGAAAATCACCTGGAGCCAGAAGGGCTGGGGGCTGGAGCCCAAGGCCTCTCGGGGCCCAGGTTGGGGTTCACAGCCCTGGACAGAGGAGCTGGCTGTGGGGAAGGGCCACCCAGTTTGGGTCCCGGGACAGTGAGCAGCAGTTAGGGGGCCGCACCCAGGGGGTGCCCTCATCAGTGGGCCTCCCGCACCCGGGACTTGTAAGTAAAGCAGTTGGCCCATGGGTTCCGTGCCGCGCTACCTGGAATTCCCCAGCCTTAGGACACGACCTGCCCAGGAGACGATGGGCTCCGTCCCAGGAGCCTGGGCATCCTTGTGCCTCAGAGCAGACAGTGTTCCTGGCTGTGGCCAAAGACCAAGCACCCACAGGTGTGCAACCCGAGTTCAGCCCGGGGCTGGTCTCTTCTGTGGACACACAGACCTCCCATGACACCTGAACTCCCCACGTCTTTCACCACCGCCCTCACCGCTGCATGCTTCGTGCGCACACACACACGACAGGTGCACACACACCACGATTTGGACCACAGCATGTGAGCACAGAGTGAGGGCCAATGGCCTTTCTTTTCTTTTTTCTTTATTGATTTTAGAGAGAAACATCAGTTTGTTGTTCCACTTACTTAGTATTCATTGGTTCATTCTCAGGTGTGCCCTGCCCAGGGGTCAAACCTACGACCTTGGTGTATCAGGACACTAACCGACTAGCTCCCTGGGCTGAGGGTCTTTTATTTCTGTGCCAAGAAGGGGCAGGAGCCCTAGCTCTGTGAGGTGGGGCGCTGCCTCAGCTGAGCCGTCAGAGCTGTACCCCCAAAGGAGCGGTGTCCTTCACAACGGAGGTGCACCTTCGGACAGGCCTGGGACATGCACAGCGGCAGTGACAGGGCAGTACCTGTGGAGACAGCTCTGTACTCATTGGAAAGCTGAGCTCAGCCCCAGTGAAATCCAGGGAGCTCTGCAGATCCCCAGGGGGTCACCCTGAGGAAGTGGAGTGGGTAAGTTAGCTGCAAAGCCTGCATTTCCTCACCATGTGACAAGTGCTCCTACTGGCTACCTCTGGCTCCCAGGTACTTGCCTGCTAATGTAGTGGTCTGGAGATGGGGGTGGGCACCAGGAGCTGAAGACTGCCACATGCCAGGAGCGTGGCCTTGCTCTGGTTTGCCCATCTCGTCCCACCTTTCTCCAGGTGACCCAAGCTCGGCCAATGACACCCCCTCCCTGGGAGTCAGCACCGGGCCCAATCCCTTCTGGGAAATCTGATTTGTGTGCCCCACAGCAAGGCCACACCCTTTGTGCACTAGGGGATGCCCATGCTGGGGGTCTCGGCAGCTGCCAGGACCCTGGGTGAGAAGAAGGTGGTGAGAGGCGAGGGGTGGAACCTCCTCCTCCAGGCTCAGGCCCACCTAGGCCTCCCCCTCAGCACCCCCAGGGCCACCTGCAGCAGCTACAGGTTCCACTGAAGCAGAAGCAGGAGGGAGAGCAGGGCTCAGGCTCGAATGCCGTGGCTTCCACATGAATGGGAACACTCTGTCGGCGAGAAGGGGCCTCAGAGCAGGGCGGCCTCAAGAGTCCCGCCTCCCAACTCCTGGGCACGGCACCACCCAGGCTCACCGTCGCTTTGTCTCCGGGAGTATCATGGCCTCTGCCAACAAGCCTTTGTACATGTCCGACTTCAGGAACCTCGGGTAGGAGTCCTGTAAGAAATGGTGGTCAGCCCTTCCGCCTTCCGCCTCCTCCCTCTCAGCTCCCCCGCTGCAGCCTGCCCCTGCTCTGACCCTCGGAGCCCCCGGTGGACAGTGCTGGAGGCGGCCACCCAAGACCTGCCCTGACCAGGTCAGCTGACTCAGAGCGACCTGGGCTCCCTTCCAGGTGGGCCGTGTAACAGCCAAAGATGAGCAAGAGCCGGCACCCACACGGGAGGAGTGAACCGGGGTGCCCCCGCGAGGGAACGCAGAGCAGCTGTCTGCCCCGTAGAGTGAGGGCGAGGACACAGAGCCGACCAGGGCAAGAGAAACTGCACAGTAGACAGTTAAGTGGGAGAAGAATCTGCGAATCTAATTGGTTATACTTTAAAAAGATAAATAGAAATTTATCTTGGGAAGAAGGTAGGGGGCAGCAATGAAGATTTGAATTTACCCCGCTTTACAGATTGGGTTTTGAAACTGTAGCTATTTCACATAATTATAAAGTAAGTAAGCAATCCCCAAGCATTGAGAGTGAAGGGTCGTAATTGGAGCTGGGTACCCAGGGGTGACACCATCCTAACCGCAGTAATGACAGGGCCGTTCAGAGGGCGTCCCGAACAGGGCACATATGAGGGACCAAGGGAGAGAAGGAAGCCCTGCCAGCGGGTGTGGTAAACGGTGCTGTCGCTCAGCTCAGACCGCTGAGCGGATTGTGAGAAGCAGAGTAATTTGTTAGCCTTGTCGGCAAAGATTTTCAGTGCGAGAGGAGAGAGATCAGGGAGGTAGAGAAAGGCGAATCCTGAACCTGAAGTACAAGTGTCAGTATGAAGTTCCAATACATGCTTTTAAACACATATTTCCTAATTCTGTCCACTGAAAGGCGGGAAATGATGGCCACCCCAGGGGCACGAACACACCTGGTGTGTAGGTCAAGGTTTCTGAACACCCTGAAAAAGGGCCAGGGCTGAGGGAAATGGCCCAGGTCTGGAGCAGGATGAACCTGCCAGTATCACACCGGGAAGCAAGGCAGTCACCACAGACTGCGGGACACATCAGAGACCTCTGAATATCACGTAAGAGTAAGAACTGACATGGGCCCCAGCTGGTTTGGCTCAGTGGATAGAGCGTCGGACTGCGGACTGAAGGGTCCCAGGTTCCATTCCAGTCAGAGGCATGTGCCCGGGTTGCAGGATCGATCCCCAGTTGGGGGCGTGTAGGAGGCAGCCAGTCAATGATTCTTCCTCATCATTGATGTTTCTCTCTCTCAAATCAATAAAAGCATGTCCTATAGAGGAACTTCCTGGAATATCTACACACAGGAAGTGTGGAAATGGCTTTACAGTCACGGGAGGAAGTGCTCACCTTCTTCATCAGCATGTAGATGTGCAGCTGGGCGTCCTCCAGCACGTAGCGGTGGGGCTGGCGCAGGCCCTCCAGGGTCCGCTCCATCGTCTGGCTGTCGATGTTCACCCAGCGGGCAGCGCCCGGGGCCAAGAACTGCCTGTGCGCGGGGACGGGGGACAGCCCCGGTGGGTCCAGGCTCCACAGGCCTGCCCTTTGGCCTGCCCGGCCCACCTCTCGCACTCACTGGTACACGGAGTCCACCAGGGTGGGGATCTGGGCCTGCCCTCCGTGGCGCAGCTCCTCACACGCCTCCCAGAAGCTGAGGTTCTCGGCTGGGGGTCCAAGCACCAGGTCAGGCCCACCCTGAGCTGCAGCCAGGGCTGACTGAAACCTGGATGGGGGTGGGGGGAGTCCCAGGCAAAAACCTCCCTCACCGGGGCCTCAAACAGGAGGTGGGGGCATCTCACCGCTGAACTCTTTCCTGAGAAAGTCCATGAAATTGGCCCGGCCCACAGGGTCTGCCAGGAGCTCCCGGAAGCTGAAGCCCCACCGCTCCACGCGGAGCTTCGTGGGTGCAGCCACACTGGAGGGGGGGGTGGGGTGTCAGGAGCACGAGGACTGTGGGGTGGGTGGCACCGCTGGGAAGAGCAGCTGCAGACCCCCTCTCCCACCCTGAGCTCACTTGGGTGCGTTCATGGCCCAGTAGGTGTCATCATCTGTGATCCAGGGGTTGCTGGGCAGGCACCCCGACATGATGGGGTCATGCGGGCGGTGCTGACTGCTGAACTTCAGGTACCTGGGGGTGGGGATGGTGCCAGAGGCCAGTGCAGGGAGGGCTTATGGGTCAAGGGCACTAGAGGAAGGGTCTGGGCTCTGGGCTTGGGGTCTCCAGCTGCCACCCCCATCTCACTCACGCCTCAAGGCAGACAGAGGACTTCACCCGGATCCTGCCCAGGGCCTTCGTGCAGCACTCGATCTACGACATGGAACCTGTGAGCAGGGCCAGGGCGGGGCGTCGGCCAGCCCGCTCCTCTGTTCGGGCCCCAGGACCTACCTCCTGCTTGTAGAAATCCGTGTTCTTGGTCTGGAAGGGCCAGGGGACGCTATAGTTAGAAGGCAGGCCCCTGGGGACCGACATGCCACCGCGGCCCAGGCCCCTGTCTCGCCCTCCTCTGATGGCAGGGTCTGACTGCCCAGGAAGCTTTCAGGGAGCGCTAGGTGGAGGTTTCCAGAACGTTCTCAAAGTTGCCTTGAGGTGCCCCAATGATCACTACCCCATACTTTCAAATGTGCTTACATTACTTTTTAAAAACAACACACAGGTGCGAAATACTGCGACGAGTCACGCTAGGAACCCAGGCTGTTGGCTGTGCTTGACTCATCGTGTTCGGAATTGGGAACCCGCCTGCCACCTCCTCGGGGGCCAGGTGGGGGAGCGTGGCCATGGGACTGGCTGCCCCTTCCGAGCCCTGCACACCCCGCCCTGGTCAGCGAGCAGAGGCGAGGCACCCTCAGTGCCTGTGATTCCCAAGTTCTGGGTCAGCCTCCTGGGCTGACCTGAAAGTGGGAAATTATAAGCCTGTGGCCCTGAGCTTACGGTTCTGAACTCAGGAAGCAGCTCCATCAGGAAGGTACTAAGTGTATCTGTTCTGTGTGGGGCATCATAGGGTTTGAACAGGGGGCTCTGCTGCGACACAGTGTGGCCACGTCTGTCCTGGTGCAGTGGGTTCCCGAGGCCAGCAGAGCCTTGGGGAGGTGGCTGGCCTGGCCTGGGAGAGAGAGGCCCCCCCCCCCCAGGGCCCATTGCACTTACTTTCACCCAGAGCAGCAGGTGGGAAGTGAGAGAAGAGTTAGCAGAGGGGCTGGGCAGGGGGCTAGGGTGAGGGGAGAATGAGGCCAGGAGTGGGACAGGGCACATGGAGTGGCTGCATCAAGTGCCATCTGGATGGACAGATGAATGCACAGATGGGGGAAGCCCCCAGGTAGTCCCAGAGTGGTGGAGTGGGGGCGGGGAGGGGTGTGTGCACGGGGGTGTTGGGGATGGGGATGGCAGGAGGCCGGGGTGCAGGGGTGAGGGGTGGGGCATGTGTGTAGGTGTGGGGAATGGGTGGGGGTGGGGCGTGCCTGCCGCAGGGTCTCACCATCTGCACTCGCCTGGCCATGCCGGAGCCCCGCCCTGGACCCTGCTCCAGCACACTCGGCACCCCAGGCTGCAGAGGGCAGAGCAGGTGAGGCAGGGAGCTCAGATGGGCTGCTGAGACCCCACCCTAGAGCTATGTTCCTGCCCCCCACTCACTCCCATATACTGAAGCTCTGAGCCCACATGTCACCCTTTGACCTGGACACTGACACCCAGAGGAACCCAGAAAGCTGAGTCTCCTCTCTGCCCATTCCCACCCCAAGTGACCACCTCTCAGAGCCACTCTGGGTTTTCTCTCCAGCCCCTCACCCAGCTCATAGCTCCTGAGTTCCACATCCATGTGTCGTCCCAGCCTGGCTTTGCCACTAGAGCGAAATCCTTGACTTTTCTCCCCAAACCTCCCCACTCTTCCTCTCCAGGCCAAGCTCACCTTCACAGACCTGACTGCTCAAGCCAGAGACCTAAGCACCTAAGACAGTTCCACTCACCCAAACCCACTCGCCCTGCCACCTGTCCTCACACACACATGCGGGTCTGGCCTCTCCCTCCCTCCGCCCAAGTCAGAACCCTCGTGTCCACTTGCCCAGAGGCTCCAGCTGCCACTCCTGGCCCCTCCACACCCACCACTCACCCACATCGCTGGCCCCTCCACACCCACCTCACCCACATCGCTGGCCCCTCCACACCCACCTCACCCACATCGCTGGCCCCTCCACAGGCACCTCACCCACATCGCTGGCCCCTCCACGCCCACCTCACCCACATCGCTGGCCCCTCCACGCCCACCTCACCCACATCGCTGGCCCCTCCACGCCCACCTCACCCACATCGTTGGCCCCTCCACGCCCACCTCTCACCCACATCGCTGGCCCCTCCACGCCCACCTCACCCACATCGCTGGCCCCTCCACGCCCACCTCACCCACATCGCTGGCCCCTCCACGCCCACCTCACCCACATCGCTGGCCCCTCCACGCCCACCTCACCCACATCGCTGGCCTGGCCACTCCTGGGCCTCGGCCTCAGCTCATGCACATAGCCTTGGGGCCATGCCCACTCCACCTTCCTCCCACGGCCCACTGCCTGGCCCCCAGATGGAAGATTGAGTCATTTTCCCGGAGATACCCCCAAACACACTTGATGAGGTCATCGGGCCTGTGGGTGCCTCCCAGAATCTATTTCCTTGGGTTTTTTTCCCACAGGAGTAGCTTCCGTTCATGGTTTGCTGTGACTGCCACATGGACCCAGACATCTCTCCACGGCCCCACACAGTCAGGGGACCTCAAACCACCTGCCAGGACTGCGGTTCTGGGCCAGGCCTGACTTCCGACCAGCACCCCCAGAAGCTGCAGCTAAGCCTCGCCCCCACTTGCCTCATCGCTAGGGTCCTGAGGTCCCCCCACAGCTTCCGCAGGCCTCTCCCTTAGACCTAGAGAGAAGCGTTTTGCCCCGTGGTCTGTGAGTGGGGGCAGCCTTAGTCCTGGCCTCGTGCTCTCTAGGTTCTGATGAGCCACAGAACTAGACCCTCCTGTCACCCAGGGCACCATGTGAGGCGCACACACTGACTCCGGCGGGACCTCCCCACACCAGGGCTCACCGGGGGCCTGTTCACCAGCCAGTACGTCTGCTCCTGGCACGCAATGACCAGCCTGTCCCCCTTCCTGCGCTGCTTAGCAGCCCTGGGGGCGGGGGGAGGAAGCAGAGTTGGGGGAACAGGCACCCACCATAGCACCTCCCACACCCACCCTCTGACCAGGGCCTGGGCAGGCAGCCAAGCCTGCCTGGCACTGTTTCTGGACCCATAGCTGCCAGTGCCCGGCTAAGTGCCTCTAGGCTTCCTGGGCAATCTGGGCTCTGTGCCCGCTGGGCAGGCGGGCGGGGGGGTCTCTCACCGCAGCTGTTCTCTCGCCTGCATCACTACCAGGTCCCACGTGTGGTTGATCTTCCTGTGCAGCTGGTCATAGTGCTCCTGGGGGTGGCGTTCAGGGCCCCAGTGGCTAAGCCCCTTCCATGCCAAGCTCAGGGGCGGGGCATGGGCCCTCCCTCCTCCCCACTGAGCCACTACGGGGAATGGCGTGTTTGTGCGCCTGCGTCATCCTGGGGCCTGGGCTGTGCGCTCTGAGTCCAACTGTGAGGCCCTGGGGACATGAGTGGGGCGTGGGCTCCTCTGGCTGGACTCAGCCTGGGGTGGGGGTCCCACCTTCTCATGGTCGACCAGGGCCCCCTGCTTTCGGATATTCTTCTTGGCCAGGTAGATGGCTGGAAGGACAGGGAGCAGGCTGCAGAGGAGCACTCTGCCCCCCCTTCCCCGTGCATCACCCAGAGCCACAGTCCCGGCAGCTGTCCCAGGCTGGCCCGCCCTCCTCACTCACCATAGTCAAGCTCCGCCGCTGGCCACAGAGTGCTCGTCCAGAAATAGGGTGTCTGGTGCCATGCGGGAACAAGGGGTATCTGGGGCCTCCTGGGCCTTCCCCGCCCCAGGAGTTGTCCCCACCCGCTCAGCTCCCTTGGGAAGAGACCGGGCTGGCTGGGGATGGGAGCCTGAGAATCTGCCTGCCTGCCCATGGCCCGGAGGCTCGGCTGACCACCGGCCATTCTCCCACCTGGAACTGAGCTCCATTCGCCCCTTGGGCCCTGACCCTGAGCTCCAGGGGCCTTCACTCCAGGGAGGGGTGGGTGGGGCCTTCCCAAGCCCCAGATCTAGTCGCAGTCTGTGCTGGGAGGGAGGGCAGGCAGGGAGCTCCATCATGGCTGCGGCACAGACACACTGAGGTGCAGGGACCCTGTCCTCAGGCCCCTCAAGCCTCCTCCTTGGAGTGGGGGCCGCGGGACCAGGGGAAGCCGGCAAAATCCCCCGTAGGTGCTACCCCGACAGAGGCCCTGCTGTGGCCCCTCCCCTGAACTGGATCCTTCCACCACAGGAAGCTTCCAGTGCAGGCCTTTTGGGGAGGGGACAGCCCCGCCCCTTCCAGAAGTTCCCACTAGTTGGGCTGCTGGATTCCCACCTGCTCCCAGTTGAGCCTGACCTGGAACCTGTAGAGCGTCTCGTCAAGCTGCAGCCCGGGGCTGCGGGGCTCGCGCAGTGCGTACAGGTAGCCGTGCCGGACCAGGAGGACGCCCAGGTGCAGGGCCTCTGGGTGGGGTTGGGAGGTTAAGGCAGGTGGCAAATCCTCATGGGGAGAGGTGAGCAGGGTCTCCGGGGATGAGTCCCCTTCCCCAGCTCACTTGGCTTGGCCCTAAGACTGCCGAGCCCCAGAAGGCCCCGCCCGATGAGCCCTGGGACCCCAGGGTGGGCTGGGGGCCAGGATGGGCAGTGAGCTGACCCCCTTACCCTCCTCTGAGATGCAGTACTTTTGGATCAGCCACTCCACGACGTCGCTGCCTGCGTAGCAGAGATTGTGTGGCTTGTGTGGCAGAGGCCAAGGCAGGGCCGGCAGCCCCCAGCCCCCACACCCCAGCCTCACCGGTCACAGCGTGTGGAATGACTGTGATGAGCAGCCGCTGGCTCCGCATCTTCACGCCCTGGTCGGGGTCCTGCATACTCACGACCACCCGCTCCATCTGGGCAAAGGGGACACGTGCGGGGTCGCCCCAGCCAGCCTCCCCCATCCCACAGCCTGACTCCACCGACCTGGTTGCCCGGATCAGTGTGCGCAGAGATTAACACACACAGATGGTGGGATCTCAGGCCTTGCTGGCCATGGGTGGGGGCGGGGCGAAGGCGAGGGGCCACTCCCCTAACCCCCCAGCGCTTGGGGTCTCTGCTGCCTCACCCCGGCCCACAAAAGCCCAACATCCCCAGGTCCAAGTCTACACTTGCGCTCACCCACCTGCACCCACTCCTCTCCTGCCCTCCCGGCCTTGATGCCAGAAATCCTGGGGACGGCAGGGCCCCCACCCAGCACCCACCTTGCTTAGGTGAGGCATCTGCGCACGGGGGCACCCACCATGGGACGCGGGGCCGGCAGCCATGGCTAGGGGTGAAGCCCTGGGGGGTATTGGCATCCGAGATGCCCTGCCCCGCCCCGCCCTGCCCCGCCCCACATCCGAGTTAACCCTCCCTGGTCTGGAGTTGGTCCCCGGTCCCATTGGGGTCCAGGAAGGGGCCAGCCACCCCAAGGAGCCTCTCCCTACCGTAGGGAGAAACTGAGGCCCCTGTGGGGAGGACTTGCTAGGAGCTGCGTGACTGGGGAAGGTGTCTTGAGGTGGGACCCGAAGATGTGGGCTTAGAGGGAGGGTCTTGTGAGAAGGTAGAGGCTCAGGAAGAGGAAGGGGAGCTCAGAGACGGGGTGAGGACTCAGGGAGAGGATGAGAGATCAGAGAAGGGGAGGGGGCACTGTGGGGGAGGGTCTTCAGGAGAGGGAACTTTTGGTGAAGGTGGGCTGGGGTGGGGGACAATGGGTTTACTGTAACCCTTGCAGGGACCAGCGGTGGAGGGAGCTGTGGGGTCAGACAAGGGGTCTGACTGCCCTAGGCTGTGTGCTTGCGATTGTGTGATGTCCTGGGTGTCATCGTGGGGATGTCATCAGCACCTATGACATCTTGTGGCTGCACAGGGTGCTGGGTAGGGGTCCTTTGAGACTTGGGGGGAGGTGGAAGGTAGCTCACTTCCCATCCGCGGCACAGGACCTGGGTGGGGCCAGTTAGGGAACTGGCAGGGACCCCTCTATTGGGAAGGAAGGATCACACACACTCACACTCACACACACACACACACACACACACACACACACACTGGCCAGTTCCAGCCCTTTCCTTCCTCCAACTCCTTGGCCATCCCCACCCCAGACCTCCTTTGCTGGGACCATTTTAAGGGCTACAAACAGGTGCCTTTCTGCTTTTTGGAAACAAGAGGCCCCCTCTGTGGGGCATGGTTACGGTGTTGTGGCCAGGTTCAAGCCTCGGACTAATGAAAGGACAGGGTCCTCTCATTGCCACGTGCAAGTCCCAGCTGGAGGGCAGGGCCCTCCCAGCACAATCATAGCCAACGGCTGTGGTTGTAAGCTTGAACCTGTGGTCCAAACACATAGCCCCACGTGCCTTGTGCTAGAGTTCGGGTGCATGTAGTTGCGTGAGGTTGAAACTCACGAGAATGCTGTAAACAACGTGCTCACGCCCCTACTTTGCCTCGTGGCATCTGCTATAAAATAAAGACACGGCTTGTGGGCGCTGGCGCGGTCTCCTCTTCAGGGAGCAGCGTCCCACCGAGACCCAGCTTTCATTCTCTTGTCTGTCTTTCCTTAACCCTTCCCTCCCCCCCACTCAGAGACACCCTTGGCCGTGCTGGCGCGGCACAGTCCACATTGAATGAAGCGATCTCATTGGTGGAAACCGTGCAGGTCAATCTACGAAAAACTATATAATCGCACGAACCCGTAAAGCATTGCAGTTACATTGTATTTTGGTCTTTCGAATAGTCTTCGTCTTCAAGTTCCTGGCGCTTTTAGAAATGCCCTCTCTCAGAAAAAGGAAGGAAACCAAAGAAACTGATACACTTCCGGAAGTATTTAACGATAATTTATCAGATATTCCTAGTGAGATCGAAGATGCGGATGACTGTTTTGACGACTCCGGAGACGATTCTACTGATTCTACTGACAGTGAAATTATTAGACCTATAGGGAAGCGCAAGGTGGCGCTGCTTTCAAGTGATTCCGACACTGACGAAGCCACTGATAATTGTTGGTCTGAAATTGACACACCACCACGCTTACAAATGTTTGAAGGTCATGCTGGGGTCACTACATTTCCGCCTCAGTGTGACTCCGTACCCTCTGTGAGCAATCTCTTTTTTGGTGATGAATTGTTGGAGATGCTGTGCAAAGAGCTGTCCAACCATCACGATCAAACCGCAGTGAAACGCAAAACACCATCTAGAACACTAACGTGGTCTCCGGTTACACAGAAGGACATCAAGAAATTCCTTGGCCTAATGATTCTGGTGGGTCAAACAAGAAAAGATAGCTTGAAAGACTATTGGTCAACAGATCCTTTGATATGTACCCCTATATTTCCACAGACAATGAGTCGGCATAGATTTGAGCAAATATGGACGTTCTGGCATTTCAATGGTAACGCCAAAATGGACAGTCGCTCGGGGAGACTTTTCAAGATCCAACCTGTGCTGGATTATTTCCTGCATAAATTTCGAACAATATACAAACCAAAGCAACAGTTGTCTTTGGACAAGGGAATGATTCCATGGAGAGGACGTTTCAAATTTCGCACATACAACCCAGGGAAAATAGCAAAATACGGTTTACTTGTTCGGATGGTGTGCGAGAGTGACACCGGCTATATCTGCAATATGGAGATATACACTGCTGAAGGAAGGAAATTGCAAGAAACTGTTCTTTCAGTCCTTGGACCCTATCTTGGCATACGGCACCATATTTAGCAGGATAATTATTACAATGCTACATCTACTGCTGAATTGCTGCTACAGAACAAAACTAGAGTCTGTGGGACTATTAGGGAGAGTAGAGGCTTACCGCCAAATTTGGAAATGAAAACATCAAGAATGAAGAAAGGTGACATCATATTTTCCAGAAAAGGCGATATTCTTCTCCTAGCATGGAAAGACAAGCGGGTTGTCCGAATGATATCAACGATCCATGACACTTCTGTCTCGACAGCAGGAAAAAAAAAAAATAGAAAAACGGGAGAGAAGGGGAGGTTGGGGGTTAATGGGGGGGGATGTGGACACATTTGTAATACCTTAACTAATAAAAACAAAAACAAAAACAAAAAAACGGGAGAGAATATTGTAAACCCTACCTGCATCAAGGAATACAATGCCCACATGAAAGGCGTTGACCGTGCGGATCAGTTCCTTTCGTGTTGTTCCATTCTAAGGAAAACAATGAAATGGACAAAAAAAGTAGTGCTGTACCTTATAAACTGTGGACTTTTCAATTCATTTAGAGTGTACAACGTCCTCAGTCCACAAGCAAAAATGAAGTATAAACAGTTTCTGCTATCGGTGGCGAGAGACTGGATAACGGATGACAATAATGAAGGCTCTCTGGAACCAGAGACAAATCTGTCCAGCCCTTCCCCTGGGGGTGCAAGGAGAGCACCTCGTAAAGATCCACCCCAAAGGTTGTCAGGTGATATGAAGCAGCATGAACCTACGTGTGTCCCAGCGAGTGGAAAGAAAAAATTTCCTACGAGAGCCTGCAGTTTGTGCCGCCCATGGAAAAGGAGCGAATCTAGATACTTATGTAAATTTTGTTTGGTCCCTCTTCACAGAGGAAAATGTTTTACGCAGTACCATACGTTAAAGAAGTACTAGGAACTTCAATTGTTTAATTGTTTTTGTAAATAAAAATGTTATAATTATTGAAAAACAACACCTAAAGTGCATTATGATCTGTAGTTATGATGATTTAAATAACGTGCAGTTTGCCCCAAAACGTGCGGTCCCTGGCGTATGTCTTAGAGATTTCTATGCGGTACGCAATGTGTTAAAGAGCAAAAGTGAGATAAGGCCAAAAAACAAAAAGGTAGGGAGCCGAAGTGTGGTAATGTTAGCTCGGTGTAAAACTTGGGAAACTCAGGAGATAAGCTGTAAAAATTAAGCGGTAAGAAATGAGCTGTAGAAGCGGTAGACGTTAGAAAATAAGCGGTAGAAATAGAGAAATAAGTAGAAATAAGCGGTAGAAATAGAGAAATAAGTAGAAATAAGCGGTAGAAATAGAGAATTAAGTAGAAATAAGCGGTAGAAATAGAGAAATAAGTAGAAATAAGCTGTAGAAATAGAGAAATAAGTAGAAATAAGCTGTAGAAAATAAGCGGTAAGAAATAAGCTGTAAAAATACATGGTAGGAAATAAGCTATAGATATAGAGAAATAAGTAGAAATAAGCAGTAATTAGGAAATATAAGGTGGAAATCTCCTCGGCTTTGTTTAAGCCACTGTAAAGTAAAAAATGGCTGTGGTCGACGTTGTTTAAGGAAGTAATTTTTATTTTAGACCTAGATTGTAAGCTCTTGCAGCAGTTGCAGTGTTTCTAGACTTTGGTTATCTTTGCTTGTGTGACCAGATCGCTCCCTGGGACTTTGGGTCCCTGTGAGACGCCAGACTCAGAGTGGGAAGTCTCCGGCTCTGCAGGACCGAGGGTTGCTCGTTTCCATGCAGCAGCGGATAAAGAAAGAAGCTGTAAAGGGACCAGACTTCCAATTGCGTGGATGAGGCCGATTTGATTGGGACTGGTGCGGACTCAGTACCGAGGTCAACCGCCTGAACAGCCTGGTCCAGGGGACTGGTTTTGCATCAGCGACATCTTACTACGCTAGTGACAGAGATATCAACATGGAGTCAGCTGAAGAAGATGGCCACTGAGGCCAAGCAAATGTTAAAAAAGCAAGTGGAAGCTGTGCTAGTGTTGGTGAACTGTCAGTTTTCTGTAAAATCTTGCGGAGCTAAAATCCGAGGACTTTGAGTAAGATATCCTCAAAATGTTGACGTGTTTGTAACTTGGTTTTGCGTTGGTATTGCTTTGTTATTAGCCAGAGTTTTGTTCTCTTGTTAACATTGCTGTTTATGGTTTTCTTAATAACCAGGGGTTTGTTTTGATGTTTTGATTATGTTGAATAATTTATTTAGAGTATTTGGATAATGTAGATAGGCATGTTTAAAAACAAAAGTAAAGGGGGAGATGTGGGGCGCGGTTGCGGTGTTTTGGCCAGGTTCAAGCCTCAGACTAATGAAAGGACAGGGTCCTCTCATTGCCACGTGCAAGTCCCAGCTGGAGGGCAGGGCCCTCCCAGCACAATTATAGCCAACGGCTGTGGTTGTAACTTGAACCTATGGTCCAAACACGTGGCCCCACGTGCCTTGTGATAGAGTTCGGGTGCATGTAGTTGAGTGAGGTTGGAGCTCACGAGAATGCTGTAAACAATGTGATCACGCCCCTGCTTTGCCTCGTGGCATCTGCTATGAAATAAAGACACGGCTTGTGGGCGCTGGCGCTGTCTCCTCATCAGGGAGCAGCGTCCCACCGAGACCCAGCTTTCATTCTCTTTCACTCCCCCCCCCTCGGGATCACCCTTGGTCCTGCTGGCGTGGCACACCCCTCCTTCCCTCTCCCCTCAGGGGCTTGGGGGCAGGGCAGGATGGGGTCAGCCTTTGGCCAGCAGCCTTCCACCTGTGATCTGAATCCATTCCCAGTGCTGGTGAGGACAGGCCCAGCATGAGCTGGGGTGGGGGGACTGGAGGGAGCTCCTAGCCCAGCCAGGTTACCATCCTGCCTTAGATGCCAGTGAACGCCTCCCACCCAGCCCCACCCACACAGGTGAGGTCAGGCCGGACCCAGGCCTGGCTGTCCTCTCTGGATGAGTGGGCATCTACCGAGGCTGAAGGCCACGGGAGGCCAGAGCTGTCCCCCACCTGGGGACAAGTATCTTCCCTGACTGACCCTGCCTACCCCAGAGGAAAGGCAGCAGGAATGGGGCCCAGAAGGACCTGGGCCCCAGCCGGGGGCAGGAGAAGGGTGCAATCCTGCCTTGGGAAGACCGGGGGCAGGTGGGGCTTGGAGAGGACAGTCCCTCCCAAGCCCAAGTGCCCCCTAGTCCCCAGGGCCTGTTGGCCTCCTGCTCACATAGGGGCTCCTTTGGGCAAGACTGGGTCCAACCCCTGGGTGTCCTCAGAAATAGGAGGGGCCAGAGGGGGGCCCAGGGGGTCTAGAAAGAAGGGGATGCAGGCTGTTCCACCTCCTCCTGCTCCACTCACACCTAGGCCTTTGACCAGCTGTCCCGGTCTGAAGTCCAGCTTAGCCCTGTCCCCGCGGGGCTGCCTCCCATTACTCACCCCAGGGTTTGTTTAGGTGTCAGACCAGAGCCCCTTCTCTGCCCCCCCCCCCCAACACTCCACCACCTGGTTCTGTTTCGGATCAGTGTCCTCTTCTCCCCAAGGACAAGGAGGGTCTTCCGAATCTTCGGGTCCCCAAAGCATAGAGACCCCCAACCCACCCACCACCCCACACAGGCCAGTCAGTAGACACTGAGAAATGGCTGTGGGTGGGGCCCGGCCTGTGCATGTGTACTCGGTTGCTCTGTGGCTGATGGCTGTAACCGCTGGGGCGCAGGGCCAGGAGGCTGTGCAGACACGCATAGCGTCCCCCAGCCCCCAAGGCCAGGCGGTTCTGGGAGTCCCCTCGGCCCAGACAGAAGCTCCGAGGATGGGGAGGGGGGGGAGGGGGGGACTGTTGGGCCCCAGGTGCAGCCTGCACTGCTTACCGCTAATGAGAGCCCGGGGACATGGGGAGGGGGACGCACCTGCTCCACTGGGCGCCCCAGCCCCCCACCGGCCCCGCCCTGAGGGCTTCCCCAAGAGCCCCCGACTCCTGCCGGCGCCGAGGGGGTACGGCAGCCCGGTGGCCAGAGCAGGGTGCAGTCGGGTGGGCCGCTGGGACCGTGGCCGCGGCAGTGTGCGCGGCAGCTGTGCGGGGTTCCGGTGGGTCGGAGACAGGGAGGCCGGGTGCCTGCGCGGTGCGGGCGACACGCGCGTCTCTGCGGGGCTGCGCGGGGTCCGCGGAGCGGCTGGGGGCGCGCGGCGCGGGCGCGGCGCTGGGCGCGGGGGGCGCTCCCGGCCGGGATGAGCTCACCGCAGTCGCGCCGGGGCTGAGCGCCAAGCCGGGCGGCGGCTCCTCGGCGGCTGCTCGGCGGGGCCGGGCCGCGGGCCACCATGCTGGGCCTGGACGCGTGCGAGCTGGGGGCGCAGCTGTTGGAACTGCTCCGGCTGGCGCTGTGCGCCCGAGGTGAGCCGGCCGGGTTGGGGCCAGGGCGGCCACGTGGGCGGGGGGGCCCTGGCGGGGGCCGGTTTGAGTCTGGGGTGGGGACCGGCCCCTCCCTCGTGGAAACTTTGGGGGCTCGCGTGGGGACCTTGTGATGCGGTCCTCCTGGCAGCGCTCTGGCGAGGGTGGGGGGCTTCCTTCGGGCTAAACACTCGGGTAAAGGAGCCAAGAGTGGGCGGGTCTGCTTGTGAAGCCTGGATGATGGGGGACCCTCCCCCCGCCCCCCCCCCCCCCCCCCCCCGGAACCGGCCCCACAGAGCCTACTCCCTTGGGTGGGGCTGGGCTCCTTCAGGGCGTGTGGCGGTTCTGAGAAGCCAGGAGCGCAGTGTGCAGGGACTCCCACAAACCCTGTCCCAAGACACTAGGGGAAGGGCTTAGAGAGACCCCTGCGCCAGCGCCGCTGAGGAAGGGGCTCTGGGAGACGCTGGGAGGTGGCCCCAGCATAAGCTCGAGGGTTGAGAGCCCCCTCCGCCTCCCCCCACAGGAACACGGTGGAAGGAACTCCTAGGACTGGGGGAGGCCCTCAGAGACCCGGGTCTCTGGCTGAGCAGGCTGATAGGGGCGGGAGCATGGTGGGAACACGGGAGGAGGCCCCGGAGCACTGGGGACTCAGGACTGTGAGGGCAGAGCCCCTGCTCCAGGAAAGACCTTGGAGGTCACACTCAATGGTGGGGCCTCTAGTCCTTGGAGCTGCCCCCCATTGGGGTCTTCATTGCCCCCACCTTTGGCCTCAGAGTCCCTAGATGAAGGGCTGGGCCAGGAGAAGGCAGCCGATGCCTCCAGGAACGTCACTTGGCTCTTGTGAGCCTTTGTCAACCCCCAGAGCCCACCCCTCTCCCTGAGCCCCCATGCACCTCCCACTCCGAGCTCACACCTTCTTCCCTAATCGCACACTCCCTCCCTCCCTGAGCCCCTACTGGCTTCCCCTTAAGTTTCTTCGGGCAGCGGGAGGTCCACCTGATCGGATGGGAGACTCCCGTTTGACAAGTGAATGCCAGGGTGGCTGGCAGCAGTTGCTCACTCACCTCCCTGACCCCAGTCCTTCTGACAGAAAAGGAAGGGGGGCAGCTGCTGCCAGATGAGGTGCTGGACGAGGCTGTGCCAGGGTACCGGGCCCCGGGGAGGAAGAGCCTCCTAGAGATCCAGCAGCTGGACCCAGACGATGAGAGCCTGGCCAAGTACAAGCGGGTGCTTCTGGGTCCCCTGCTGCCGGCCGTGGGTATGCTCGGGCCATGGGTGTGAGAGGGGCGGGGTGGGGGTTGGGTGGGGTGCATCCAGCAGACTTCCAATTTCTCCTCAGACCCAAGCCTGCCCAACGTGCAGGTGACCAGGCTGACTCTGATGTCTGAGCAGGCTCCCGGGCCCATGACCATGGACCTCACAGGTAAGCGTCTGCTGCAAACCACGGACTGATCTTTGGGGTAGAGACTGCTTAGAACCCTGTGCCCAAACCCTAGTCCTCAGACCCATCACGTAGACCAGTGGTTCTCAACCTTCCTAACGCCGCGGCCCTTTAATACACTTCCTCATGTTGTGGGGACCCCCAACCATAAAATTATTTTCATTGCTACTTCATAACTGTAATGTTGCTACTGTTATGAATCATAATGTAAATATCTGATATGCAGGATGTATTTAGGCGAACCCCTGTGGAAGGGTGGTTTGACCCCCTAAAGGGGTCACGACCCACAGGTTGAGAACCGCTGACGTAGACTTTACAGATACTGCCCCCTAGGGGGCTCCTGGGGCAGGGGCTCTGCCATCGAAAGAGGTTGTTCCTTAGCTGCACTTTCCCTGACAGGGGAGCTGGCTGCACTGAAAAATCAGGTGTTCGTCCTGAAGGAGGGTGTTGATTACAAAGTGAAGATCACCTTTAAGGTGAGGCAGCTGTCATGGGCGATGCCAGCCACCCACAGGATCGGCTTCCCAGAGGGACCCCTTAACACTCTTTGTCCCTCAGGTCAATAAGGAAATTGTCAGTGGCCTCAAGTGTCTGCATCACACCTACCGCAGGGGCCTGCGAGGTGAGGGCCTGTGAAGGGCCTGGCGGCGGTGGCGGGGGGGGGGGGGGGGGCGGGGGGGGGGGATATGGGGCAGAGGGCAGCCCCTGATGCCCTCCTCCTCCCCCAGTGGACAAGGCTGTGTACATGGTGGGCAGTTATGGCCCAAGAGCCCAGGAGTATGAGTTTGTAACTCCGGTGGAGGAGGCGCCGAGAGGCGCCCTGGTGAGGGGCACCTATGTGGTCACATCCTTCTTCACTGACGACGACAGGGCAGACCACCTTTCCTGGGAGTGGGGCCTCCACATCTGCCAAGACTGGAAGAGCTGAGCGCCCACCCCCCTGCTTTGCCCCAGGACCAGTCTCCCCATTCGGGGTCCTTGTTCCCTCTGCCTCTGTCAGTCACTGCACAGGGACCCCCACGCATTGTCCAGCCCCCTCAGTCAGTGGCCAGACCCCTCATGCCCTCTGCCCCGTCTCGGGACACCCCCTCCCGGGCCTGGCGCTGTGCCCTGAACAGCCCTATTAAACTCCACCTGTCTCAGTGCCCAGCGTTGCCTCTGTCTGCTTCCCCTCCCCCGGGGGTGGGGGGGCCTTGGGCCTTATCTTTCCTGCGACCAGGACCGGGCGCCACGTGGCCACCGCTGCTTGGCCCCCGGCCCCCTTATCTGCCCCCGCCCCGCGGGCCCCGGCACTGCCATGGACGGCCCGCTCCTGTCTGTGCTGCTGCTGCTGTTGCTCAGGGCCTGGAGCCTGGGGGGCCAGGGGCCGGAGCCAGGGGGTCCCTCGGAGGAGCCCGGGAAGGAGGAGGTTCCTGAGGAGGATGGGATCCTGGTGCTGAGCCACCGCACCCTGGGCCGGGCCCTGCAGGAGCACCCTGCCTTGCTGGTGGAGTTTTGTGAGTGCACAGGGTCAGCAGGGCTGGGGGACCCGCCGGTGTCACCCAGTGTGCTCAGCCCCCTGCCGCGCGGGGCTTATGCACTTGGCTCATGCACTTGGCTCCATCTGAGGCAGAGCCTTGGGGCTGAGCTGGTCTGGGGGTCCAACTTGAGCAGGTGGGAGGGGAGGCAAAGGTATAAGGGAGACCCTCAGTTAGACTGAAGAGCCAGATAAAGCTCACACCTTGCATATTCTCCTGTGGCTTTCTTACAACCCTTTACACATGTAAAAGCCCTTGAGCTGGCAGGCCTCAGTCAGCGGCATATGGCAGGGAGCATGGCCTCAGGGAGCAGCGATGGAAGGTTCTTCTCCAACTCACTGTCTGGAAGGTGCTGGCCACTGCACTCCTGACCTGGGAGCTTTGAGTGGTCTGGCCTCTGGTGCTTGGGTTTAGTGTGGCTGAGTCAGGAGGGAGGTACACAGGACATGCTCCATGCTGGAGCTGACTGACCCCAAGTTTGCCAGCTCTGGCCAGGCGGGAGCAGGGGCTGTGACCAGGGCCATGGAGGCCAGGGACACTCATGGCCCTGTCCCCCAGATGCCCCGTGGTGTGGGCACTGCAAGGCGCTGGCCCCTGAGTACATCAAGGCAGCTGCCCTGCTGGCAGCAGAGTCAGCCAAAACCAGGCTGGCCAAGGTGGATGGGCCTTCAGAGCCAGAGCTGACCAAGGAGTTTGCTGTGACCGAGTACCCCACGCTCATGTTCTTCCGCGATGGGAACCGCACGAACCCGGAGGAGTACACTGGTACAGGGGCAGGCCTGTGTGCGGTGGTGTGGGCCAGGGGCTGGGCCCAGGCTGACGGGACTCTCCACAGGCCCCCGGGAAGCCGAGGGCATTGCTGAGTGGCTGCGGCGGCGGGTGGGGTCCAGCACCACACGCCTGGAGGATGAAGAGGGCGCCCAAGCATTGATAGATGCCCACGACGTAGTGGTCATCGGCTTCTTCCAGGTGAGCTAGTGGCACAGGGGCCAGGCCTTGGGAGCGGGGCCTGTGGCTCCAGATGGCCTCACAGACGTGGACCCCTTAGGACCTGCAGGATGAGGACGTGGCCACCTTCCTGGCTCTGGCCCAGGATGCTCTGGACATGACCTTTGGCCTCACTGATCGTCCGCAGCTTTTTCAGAAGTTTGGCCTCACCAAGGACACTGTGGTCCTTTTCAAGAAGGTGGGTCTGGGCCAAGGCAGGGGTTAGGGACAGGACTATGGCTTATACTGACCCACCGGGTGTTGTCCAGTTTGACGAGGGGCGGGCAGACTTCCCAGTGGATGAGGAGCTGGGCCTGGACCAGGGTGATCTGTCCAGCTTCCTCCTCACGCACAGCATGCACCTGGTCACGGAGTTCAACAGCCAGGTGAGTTGGGCTGCAGGTACAGGAATGGGCACTGGGTGGAGTGGGAGGGTGACCACAGAGCCAGCTCCAATGAGCCCCGCCTACCCCTGCAGACGTCCCCCAAGATCTTTGCGGCCAGGATCCTCAACCATTTGCTGCTGTTCATCAACCAGACACTGGCCCCGCACCAGGAGCTGCTGGCAGGCTTTAGGGAGGCAGCTCCCCCATTCCGGGGGCAGGTACTGGCTGGGTGGGCTGAGGGGCGGGTGTGGGGGAGGCCAGTGCCCAGTGCATACTCCCTGTTGGCAGGTGCTGTTCGTGGCGGTGGACGTGAGTGCCAACAACAACCACGTGCTACAGTACTTCGGGCTCAGGGCAGAGGAGGCCCCCACCCTGCGCTTCATCAACATGGAGACCACCAAGAAGTACAAGCCTGCAGACAGGGGGCCGGTCACTGCAGCCTGGGTCACCACCTTCTGCCACTCAGTCCTCAGCGGCAAAGTCAAGGTCTGTGCTGGATGGCCCACCTAGGGTGTGGGGGTGGGAGCAGCAGCTCTCAGGAGAGATCCCCAACAAAGCACCTGGCCCGGTTCCCCCCAGCCCTATCTTCTGAGTCAAGAGGTCCCCCCTGACTGGGACCAGCATCCTGTCAAGACTCTTGTGGGCAAGAATTTCGAGCAGGTGGCTTTTGACGAAACCAAGAATGTGTTCATCAAGTTCTGTGAGTGTGGAGGGCAGGAGACAGTGGATAGGTGGGCAGTATGGGGTCCCGCTGGCTGTGCAAACATCCCCCTGTCCTAGATGCCCCGTGGTGTACCCACTGCAAGGAGATGGCACCAACCTGGGAGGCACTGGCCGAAAAGTACAGGGACCACGAAGACATCATCATTGCCGAGCTCGATGCCACGGCCAATGAACTGGAGGGCTTTGCTGTGCAGGGCTTTCCCACCCTCAAGTATTTCCCAGCAGGGCAGGGTCGGAAGGTGAGGTTGGACCCCATCTTCCTTGGTCTGATGTCTGAGTCCTTAGATGGAGATGGGGCAAGGCCTGAGAGCAGTGGTTCTCAACCTTCCTAACGCCGCGGCCCTTTAATACATTTCCTCATGTTGTGGTGACCCCCAGCCATAAAATTATTTTCGTTGCTACTTCATAACTGTAATTTTGCTACGGTTATGAATCGTCATGTAAATATCTGATATGCAGGATGTATTTTCATTGTTGCAAATTGAACATAATGAAAGCACAGTGATGAATCACAAAAACAACATGTAATTATATATGTGTTTTCCGATGGTCTTAGGTGACCCCTGTGAAAGGGTCGTTCGACCCCCAGGTTGAGAACCGCTGTCTTAGAGCGTGTGGCTTTAGTAGGTGCGCTCTGGGAGGGGCTGTGGTCTTAGAGTGCAAGGCCTACCTAGTATAGGGTGTGGCCTGGGGGCAGGAAAGGGTCTTGGAGGGTGGGGCCTTAGCCAGTGGAGTCTAGAGTGGGTGTGGTCTGGGCAGGGCATGATCTGGGAGGACATGGTGTATCCTCCAAACCCTCCTGTCCCTCCTCAGGTGATTGAATACAAAAGTGCCAGAGACCTGGAGACCTTCTCCAAGTTCCTGGACAACGGGGGCAAGTTACCCGAAGAGGAGCCCGCTGAGGAGCCCTCAGCTCCCTTCCCGGTGAGTGCCTATATTCCAAGGCTCCAGGCCTCGGACATGCCCTCGGATGGGTGGCGATGGGGCTGACTGGGCAAGGTTGGGCTAAGGGCACAGCTTCCAGCTGGGCCTCTGTGACCTTTCCAGGATACATTAGCCAACTCCACTGTGGATCTCAAGGAGGAGCTGTAGCCACCCCATCAGTGCAGGGGAGCCATCTCCTCGGTGCCTGGGAAATTGTGGGCATTGAATAAAGAGTTTTGGCCCTGGACTGTGTGTGGTTCCTGAGCATGGCTGGCCCCCATTTGACTTTGGCCAAATCTCAGCCTCCTGGGGTTCCATGTGGGATGGGGCCTAGCCCTTGTCCCCAGACCTCCTCGTGGATCCCTGGCTTAGGTGCTTCTAGATCCCCACACGGTGTTGCTGCCAACTTTGGCTCCACAAGACACCCTACTCCCAAGACCCTTGGTGCCAGTATGACCTTGTTGCTGAGGCCTGATATGGGCTGCGCATAACCAGGCCGGGATAGAGGAGACGGGTCACATGTGCTGGAAACTGGGCTGAGGATGAGGCACCCGCTCACCAGGCCCCACTGACAGAAGATCCGTGCGCTCTATAGCCAGGGAAGGTTCAAAAACTGGTTTTATTTCATTATTATCCAAGTACCTTTAAAAGATCATTGTACAAGTCAGCGCATGAAAAATGGGCTCGGGGCAGCCCCCGCTAGCCCTAGCCTGAGAATGTACATATTTACATGGGCCCTTACGAAGGAAGAGCCGGGACCCGCTGAGCCGGCGCTGTGGAAACTGAGGGTGGAGAGGGAGCACTGAGGTGCCCCATCGCCGGATCCACATAGTGGCAGGCAAGAGACAAGCTGTGTTGAAGGCACTCGGTGACATGTACAATTTAGAGACCCCCAAGAAGCCCCTGAACCCCGGGCCTGAGCTGGCCCTGACCAGAGTAGGGCATGGTGGGCAATTTCTGGAGGGAGAAGCAGAGCCCTGGGGGGAGGCGCCAGAAGGTTGGCCCGTGGTTAGCAGCGGGGTTCCGCTGGGGAGGGTCAGCAAGGCGGCCCCACAGGGGGCTGCTCCCTGCTTGCTTGGGCGGACTCTCAGAGTAGTGCTGTGGAGGAGTGGACGGGGCCTTCCTCCTTGTTGGCAGCAGGACAGACACCTGTGGGACCACTCAACGGGACCCCTGCTCACCTGGACACAGATGGACCAAAGGGGTGGGTGGCTATAGAGCAGGCAGTCCCTGGCCTCACACGAGAAGCCGCGTGTTTGCATACACATGAGAGCACCTGACATGGCACAGCCTTTCCGGGCTCTCAGTTTGGCCATCCCTGCCCCACCTGATGAGGGCCCTGCCTGGCGCAGAGGCCTGGCCTGCAGGTCAGTCCACCTTCTCCACTTTGCCAATGATCTTCTCCTCAAAGACAGGTAAGATGGCCTCGTCTTCCCGAACCTCTTCAAACACCACTCCACAGTCAAACTCGTCACTCACTTTCTTGAAGTAATATCTGGGGGACGGGGGTGAGAGGAGATGAGGGCCTGTCCACTCCTCCCCTGCCCACACCCCCAAACCCTAGGGGCCTCCCGACTTCCTAGCGTGGTGGCCTCATGGTTCCACACATGCACAGCACTTGGTGGCCACATTCCAAATATATCACACAGGGCGTGCAAGCTGGTTCTGCCTGATGCCCATTTGCCAGAGAGCTGACAGTGAACAGTACAGTGACCACTTGTGGGGTCCTCTGCCCTGGCCTTTAGGATGCTATGGGGGAGACACAGGCAGGTTTGGGGTTTCTGTTTCCTAAGGTCTGAGCCTGTCATCTCCCATCTCCATCAGGGTGATGTGCAGAGGCCAGCAGAGCTTGGGCCCTCCTCTAGTGGCCACACCCTCTACCTCCAAAGGGCACTTTCTCACCACTCAGTAGATAGAGCAGTGATGGTGAACCTATGACACGTGTGTCAGAGGTGACACGTGAACTCATTTTTGTGGTTGATTTTTCTTTGTTAAATGGCATTTAAATATATAAAATAAATATCAAAAATATAAATCTTTGTTTTACTATGGTTGCAAATATCAAAAAATTTCTATATGTGACACGGCACCAGAGTTAAGTTAGGATTTTTCAAAATGCTGACACGCCGAGCTTAAAAGGTTCGCCATCACTGGGATAGAGGAAACCACCCCCCCCAGGCCGCAGTGAGCTGACCCCATGTGGCCCTTCCTCCTACAGTGCTCACTCAGGAGCCTTCAGAGGCTAGTCTCAGGCTGGCAGGGCAGAGCAGCCCACGGCAGACCCTGGAAAGGGGGGTCCTGGATTCTGTGTCTAGTGAAAATGGGTTGAGTCAGAAGGCTGGAGAAAGGCTGACCCAGATTCAGACCGACATGGGGGCAGGCAGACTACTGTGCTTGGGCCTGCTTCCCTGCTTTTAAGGCAAGGACTGTCCAGACCCCTCGGTTGACCTGGAGGCCTCAGTCACCTAAGGCTGGGAGTTGGGGCTGGGAGCCTTGAGGCCATCAACACCTCACACATCAAGGTGCTCCTGCCAACAGCTCAGGGCTGGTTAAGCAGGTAAGAGGGAAACAAGGACCAGATGGGATAAGAACAGGGTGGGAATAGGGCACCCAGCACACAACACTCTCCTGGACAGGGTACCTGTTTACCACAGACCACAGCCCTTAACTCTCACCTGTAGTTGCCTTTCTTGGTCAGCAGCTCCTTGAACTGGCCCAGGGTGACTGCACGGCCCCTCACCAGGGTCCGGTAGGGGATAGGTTCTCCACAGAAGTAGTAGGCCACAACGATGCTGTCACACAACTGGGCACTCCCACCTCCTGTTTTCTTCTGTGGTTTCGTCCTGGAGGCAGAAACACAGTGGTTATTGCCGAGCTCCCACAGGTCATCTCCCCAACAGGCCCACGCTTCCCAGGAAACGATGGGGTAAGGCCTGCAGGAGTGAGCTGCCACACACTCAGAAACGTCATGCATCCAGAGGCCCCAATGCTCACCCCACCCATACAGTTGCATCCAGCCCCAACCCTATGCACAAAGAGACAGCGTGGAATCCAGCTCATCCCCCCCCTCCCTGCCTGCCCCACGTCTCCATATTGCCTCAGCTCACTTGCCACCCTCCACCACCACCGGGAAGCTCCTGGCCTCACTGTGGCCTGGACTGGCTAGTAGGCAGCACCTCTGACACAGACCACATGAAATGGGCCAGCAGGCTTCTCAGGGCTGGAGCCCACAGTAGATCCTTCTACCTGCTTCTTAAGGTGGCCAGGCCACTAGAACCAATGTAGCCCCTGCCTCTAGGCTGGACTACACGGCTTGTACCCCAGATAAAGCCTACTGCTCCCAAATGAAAAAACATCTGAAGACCAGGAATTGGACAAACAATTGTTTTGGGTCTTGAAATGGACCTGTCCCATGGCAGAGAGCTTGTCCAAAGACCAGAGGCAGCAGCCAGCCAGATTTCCAAAGAGGGGTGTGAGGCCAGCACCCTCTCCCACTCAGGCTGGGGTAGGGCCCTCACCCTGACGGGTCCTGAGCAGCCATTCTGTGTTTGGGACAGGTAGCACTTCCTCTGTCCCCCAGCACCCCTTGTCCTTGTGACTGCTCTGCAGTTGCCCAGGTACACATGGGCACAGTTCTTGGCTCTTGCCAGCTGGGCGTGATGAGAAGCCTCCTGAACCAGTGTCATGCCAGGAAGGCCACCTTAACTCACAGTGGGCTCTTCTCTCCATGGGGACCCTCCCCTCCCTGGTGCTCCTGGGCACACACCATGGAGTCACTTCATCTGTGTGGTTATCCACCACTCGAGCCACACTCCATGGCTCCTGCTTTCCTTCCCATAGTCCTGAAACCTCAAACCCAGCCTGTTCTGGGAGCCTGCCTCGGGGTCTTGTGTGGACCCATTCTCTACAGAAAGGAGACAGGTTCCTGCTCTTCCAGGGCCACCCCGAGGAGTGAGCTGGTGGGGCCAATCAGAGCTGGCTGGCATTGTCTGGGGTAAGCTTGGTGAGGACTTTGGTGGAGGACTTCCTTCTGCTCTATCTTGAGCAGAAGTGCAAGGATAGGGCAGCCAGCACTATCTGCATGTGGCCTGTAGCTTCCTAGCGCCCACCCTACTCTATGCGTACCTGGGGAGCAGATACATCCCACGTGAGAACCCAGGCTCGCTGTGCACACAGCACCTGGACATGCACCACAGGTGCAACCCTGACCCTAAGTCCTGAGTCCTGGCTGGGTGACATATGGGACCTCCTCTCTAACCAGTTGGTCATTTGTCACCACGTGGATGGTCAGTGTTCCGTTTGACAGAGACAGGAAGGAAAGGCCTGTGAGCAGCTTGCAGCCCCAGCTCTTCCAATGCAGTGCCCGGGCTCCCGTCCTGGGAAACAGCTGCTGCTCCACAGCCCCTGGCCCACAGCACAGGCTGGATGAGCAGTACAAGAGGACCCGCAGGGGACGCACGTACTCTGTCTCGGAGAGCTCCGTGTCGGACACTGCTGGCACCACGCTCAGCACGGGCGTGCACACCGGCCTGACGCAAGAGCGCCCCCGCTGGATGACCTCCTGCACATACCTAGGGAACAACCGCGTCAGTGAGCCACACAGGCCTGGGGCAGGGCCTCCACACTCCGCGGTGACAACAGGGTGACAGACAGCAGGCGGAGCATGTGCTCCCCAAGAGGTTCAATTACCACCACGCAAAGCTTCCACCATGTGAGTTAGGCAAACCCCTTCCTGGGTGGTGAAGCTGTCAGGATCAGTCAAGAAACAGATGCTGCCTTCATCATTCAGATTTCCCACATTCCTCATTTGTGGTCAGAGCACTTGGGCTCCCTGGAATATACTTTGGGGAACCCCTCATCTGAGGTGCTAGGATCCTGTCATTTCATCCACACTGAGAAGACCTGCATCTGGCCTCTTTCCTGAGGGCGCAGTTCTTCCTACTTGGCCCCCTGACATGGGCCTGGGTCCTAGAGCATGGTCACTGCTCCATCCGAAGCAGCCAGAATCCTGTTCTGGGTCTCACTGGCCAGCAGCTCCTCTCCAAGTGGCCATCAACCCTGGGCATGTGCTGTGCAACACTAACAGTAATTTCTGCTCTGACTGATCTGGGTGGGGGTCACCCCACGAGGAGCTGAGGAAGGCCTAGAACCCCACTGCCACATCCAGACCTCTGCTCTGTGGCATTTACAAAAGGCTCACATGCCCTGGACCAAAGACACCTGGAGATGCCAGAGCCACTGGCTGAAACCCCGCAGGCGGCTCACCCCCCAAAACACGAATCACAGAATGGTTCCACTAGCTACAGAAAGACCATGGTGTTCTGAGGAGCTGACTAGGTGCTGGTAAGGAGAGCTCCGTGTCAAGAGGGGACGAGAGCCCTGCCTCCTGGAGATCGCAGCAGTAATGATGTCCCAGGAAGCCCCCGGCAACAGGAGGAATTCGAGCCCTCCCGCCCCAGCCTCTCCCTAGGCTGCCCTCTGTTGCTCTGTCTGCCTCCAGGTCACAGGGGTCCTGCACAGAGCCAGCTGGCTCTATGTTGACTGAACAAGATCACAGAGTAAAACAGTTGGCTGTGAAAAACATGGTCACCTTCAACCACGCGGGGACACCTTCAGGCTTCCATCTGTGCCTGATAAGATGGACGCTAGGGAGAGTTTGCACCCAACACCAGCTTCCCCAGAGCAGCATAGCCCCCCCCCCCCCCCCCCCACAGTGAGGCCCATGGGAGGCAGAGTCAGGAACCGGATGACTGAAGAGTGGGCAAGGGGAACCAGTCACATCTGAGGAAACAGTGGCCGTGATGCCAGGCCCTGGTGAAAGCTACAGATTCCGGGCACCTCAGGAACCATTATCGCCTAGAGATTCCAATGAGCCAGCATGTCTGTGAAAAGTGACCTCAAGGCCCAGCTGAAAAGGTCAGGGAAGCCACACTCCTGCCTGGAGAGATTTGTCACCCAGAAGGGATGGTTCCCCTCTTCTGGAAGAGAGAACAGGGCCTAGCCTAAGGCCATAGAGGCAGCAGGTTGAGCCACTCTGCCCTGAAAGCCCAGAGGGCACAGTGAGGAGTGGCTGTGGGGCCTGGGGTCTCTCCAGAAGAGATTTATACTGGCACATATTTTAGCACTGTTTACTGCTCTACCTGCAAATGGCATGGGTGAAGGCTCCTGAAGAGAGGCAGCCAGGACCCACTGGGACCAACACCCCTGAGCCTGAGCATGCATATAGCCAGTGGTGACCTGTGTGACCTCCAGCAGTTCCATGCCACTAAGGGGACCCCATGGCCTCCCACAAAGTCCCAGGGTGAGTGCAAGCACAGGAGGCATGATCAGGGGACAGACATCCTCTCCTCCCCAGGACAGTGCAATGACCATCTGCCTCCAGCAGGGCCGTGTGGAAGAAATTGAAAGGAAAAATCCAGTACTGCTGGTGGGCACCCAGTGTGGCTCTATGCATGGACCTCAGGCCTCAGGGAGCTCCACCCCAAAGCATAGCCACGGCACCTGGAGGGGCCCTGAAAGGTTCAAGCCCTGCTCTCCTTGATGGTCCTGTACCTCTGCTTTGAGGGCAACTTGCTGGCTCTCTTCTCTTCTTCCTCCAGACGCCTGCGGGCCTCCTCCAGCTGGGTCAGGGGGTTGGGGGCCGGGTTGGGTGGCATTGTGGGGTCTTGAATGAAGAGATGAGAGGGCTGGACAGAGTTCCGAAGCTGAGCGCTGACCCAAGGGTGCACAGCCCCAGGACGCTCAATGGACAAGGGCCTGGAGCTCTCGTGAATCTGCTGCTTCTTCGCCCCAGACCTTTTGAGAGTCAGAGAACAGATGGGGCAGAACGTGAAACTTCGGGCCCTAGACAGGCATCTGGAGCTGGGCAGGAGCCAGCAGCATAGGCCGAGCTTAGCAATGATCCCGGGATGCCTGGGTCAGGAATCCCCCTGTGACACGGGTCATGGAAGCCAGGTGAAGCATTTTCCTCCTATACTACGTGACACAAACATTCCTTTCTTGCACACTTCTTTTTTTGTAACTCATTTTTAATACCTTTATTGAATATATAAATCAATCCTATACAAAGACTTTTTATAAAAGATGTTTTGATATTTAATGTTCTTTATGAAAAACCTGAAATACGTAGGAAAGTCAAAGAAAAAAATATTAATAATCCATAATTTAGAAATAGCCACTCAGAATATTGATCTATTTCCTTCCCAATTAAAAAATACTGAACACACTTGGCATAATTCTAAACATAATTTTTTCTCTCGATGTGGTATCATGCCTTTCTCTTTGCTGTTTAACATGGAGAATGTGCTGTACACCTGTGCAGCACACCGTCGCTCCACCACTTGATGGGATTCCAGTAAAAACATCAGCTTCTTGCAGCTACAGCTCGAAAGGGGGATCTCCAGGAGCAAAGATGAGGGAACCCAAGATGGCCCCCTTTGAAGTGGGCTGGCCCAATGCTCTCATGACACCAGAACTGCCCAAAGAAAGATACCCCGGGGAGGTGGGCTCCTCCTCCTAAAACCCCCATAAGGCTGGCCACAGGGAGACCTCTGCCCACCTCTCCCCCTCACCACTTTCCACTTCCCAACCTCCCACACCCCCATCTTCTCAACCCTTTTAACTCCCTACCCCTCACTTCCCATCTCCTACCCCTTCCTTTCCTTGCCACTCATGCCCCCCAGCCCACCTGCCTTATGTAAGAACAATGAAGACAGAGGCCTCATGGTCCTGACTCCTGGGAGGCCAGAGAGGGCCTGGTGGGGACACTGAAGGCCACAATTTAAAATAGCCCATCTGACTGACGGCAGGAGCCTCTGGAACCTGGGAGGCTATTTCTAGATGTACCTCTTAACTCTTCAGCCACAGAAATCCTTCTTTTGGGGTGGGAGGACTGGCCGGGACAGACCCATGAGAGAGAAATTCAGAGAAGCTGAGAATCGAACCCACTCCAACCAGAGCAGGAGCGGGGCTCCTGGAGAGGCCCCCTCACTAGGACAGGCTTTGTGGCTGTAACGGGGTCTGGACACTGGTGGGGGGGCTCATTCCCAAGGTCAGGCTCACCTGCCTCACACATATATTCAGTCCTCCCTAACGATGGCCAAAAAATGCTGAGGGTCAGGGAAATCTGAGATTGAGGAACGAGGGGATGGCCCACCCACTGAAGGACAGATGCTGTCAGCTCCAGGCCCAGGGCCCCTGGGCGTCACCCACCTCTGGCCTAGGCCCATCTAAGCCAGCCCTGTGTGCCTTAGGAAGGACTAGCCCAGTGGGATAATCTAGAGCTCAGAGGGACGCACACTAAACAAGAACCTTCTCCCACCCACTGCTGAGGGTATGATCAGGTGTAAACACAGAGGCTTCTGCTGAAGCCCCGGCTGGAGTAAGGGTCAGGTACCTGCCTCACTGCCCCGATGCCTTAGGTCATTCTCATGTGGAGATGTCATGTGTGAGAGCAGCTATGTGACAGCAGGCCCCCTCCTCAGTGTGGGGCAGCAGTGAGAGGCATGGTGACTTCAGATTGACCTCACCTCACCAGTGGGCACTCCTGCCCAGGACACTGAAGCTGCATCCGGGACCCCACCCCATCACAGGTCCACACAGGGCAGACGTCAACGCGTTTGTGCTTTGACAGCTCGAACTGGATCCCTTTGAATAACTGCTTCCATTGTACATGTTTTGCAGTAAGACAGTGGGTGGGACTATGCCACTCTGGACACTGGTAAAGCAGCTCTGGAGGTCGCCAGCCAGTTTGCATGTCTGTGCCCACCCCCTCAGGACACAAGGTGCTGCTTACCCGTGGCCAGCCTTCCTGTGCCTGCTGATCTCCTTCTCCCCCTCAATGATCCACTGCATGATCTTCTGGTTCTTCTCTGCGTCCTCTGAAGGGCCTGGCACCTCAGTACTGGCACTCTTCCCTGACTCAGTCTTCTTGGCATTTCTTTTGGAGGTTATGCCGGCCTTCCCACTGCAAAAGCAAGACCTAGGAGTCACCCACTGAGTTTACTTACCTCTGCTCCAACCCTGTATGGCTCCCTGAACATAGAGGCCTCAACAAAGTGGCATGTTCTAGCAGCCTCCGCCCCAGCTCTGTGGGTTACTGGGGTTTGTTTCAGGTGACTCCATGGCAAGAAGTGAAGGAAGGCTGCATCGGCTGGGAGAGCTGGAGCCAAAGATCAGCAATAGCACTTGCCTGTGTCCTCCCAGCCCAGGTCACCTGCCTGGTGGAGACATCTAGGGCCCGGCCACTCCTCCTCATCCAGACACCTCACTCTAAAATGGATCTTTATCTAACCACACTTCACAGCTGGAGCCTCGGCTGGACCAACACCCCAGGCAGAACATGGTGTCTACCTCTACCTGGCACCTGAGCTCTTGGCCATGACACGCCTGCAAGTCTCTGCAGCTGACCTTGGTTTAAAGACTTTTAAAGGAGAATTCTAGTCTAGAAAATCAGAACAGAATCCATAGGAGCCACAGTCTCTCATGGCAACCCCTTTCTCCCTGGGAAGCCCAAGGACAAAGAATCCAAGGCCCCAATCTCAAAGCATGGCTCTGGCCACCCCAGACACTCACCTGTAGGCCAGGCTGTCGTTGGCATTGGGGGTGGTGCCCACACTCTCTAAGTGGCTTCGGGTCTTGGCTGTGTGACTGTGCAGCTCCGGGCCCCATGCAAAGCTGCTCTGGACCCGGCGGATGGCCTCGGCCTCAGCCTGCTCCTTAGGCCTGGCCACACCATGGTGGCTGTGGTGGTGGCTGTGCCTATGGAGATGCAGGCCAGCCGCTTCTAGCTTTGCCCCCAATTTGGGCACGTGCTTACTGTGCCCCAAGGTTGTACCCCCCAGCACTCCCGACATCTTGGGCATGTGTCCGCTGTCAGGGGAGCGGTGGCCAGGCCCGGGCGACTGGCAGCCTGGAGTCCTCATAACCCGCTGCACATGCTCATCCAGGATGCTCTCGGGGTTCTCCTCATGTGCATCCCGCAGCCCTGTGCAGCCTACGTCCGTGTAGCGGGGTGGGAAGCTGTGCCAGGCCGGGGCCAAAGGCAGCTTATGACTGGCCCCCGGGGGGGCAGAGGACACATCGCCATCCTCCCCTTCTTCCTCCTGTAGGGACAAGGTCGCATGTCACCTCTTAGCACCTGCTGCACCAAGAAAACCTCACACTTTGGGAAATAAACAAGTAACAACAACCAAAAAAATCCCAAAACCATAAAGCCTGTCGGTGCTGTGTCCTGGGGGTCAGGAGCCCTGAGCCCAGGATGAGGCAAGGGCCAAGGGAGGTGCCGGACTTCCAAGCGACTTTTCTGTCCCTGCTGATTCCTGAACAAACTCAGCCAGGCTCTCAGCAGGCTATGCTGCAGGACGGGGGGCAGACAGGATGGCAGGGAGCGGTGCTCACGCACAAGTGTGCAAGGGCATGCAGCTGCCACACACCAATGATTCAGGGAACACACCACCACTGCCGGTCCGGGCCACAGAGCAACCTTCGCACTGGTTTAGTTTTCTTTTATGCTTCTCAAGAAGGATTTTTGTTTTCTTTCAGTGAAATTTTCCTATTCCTCAATTTATACTGCCATATTTTCAAAGGCCTTTGTACAGAAGAGCTCTTGTTTTTTATCTTGCTATGTGTTTGGTAAATTCTCACATTAACTAACTTTTATTCAATTCTCTAAAAGTTAATATAACCAATACTGTAACAGAAGCATTTTATCACCTTAATTTCAAAAGATACATATCATATTTATTTTCTCATTTTATTAAATTGTCCAAACCAGAATAATGTTCAGTAAATTTGGTAATAATTGAAAAGAAAGTGGAACTAAGCTAAACCTGTACTTTAATATAAAAAGATCTCCAAAAGTTTACCACAAAATTTCACACTAATGTGAAGTATCTAAATGTCATTAGAACGGGCTCAGGGTAGAATGGCACTGCAGAGGACAAAGTACAAAAGAAGGGACCTAACAGACAGAGGGTGAATGCACCCCCTCCTGGGTACAGCTTGGAGCCACCTCAGCAGAGACTTGGACCCCTGGGCTCCCATCCTGTGTCCCCATCCCAATCCCTTTGCTTTGCAGGGCTAAGGGACCAGGAGACTTTTTACTGGGGGTCTTCCCAGGGCACTGAAAGTTATTAAAGCCATTTATCTCCTAAAGTAGCAGCAAGCAAGAGGAAACCTCTGAATTCCTGAGAGGTGAGGGGGTGCAAACCTTCAGCTGAGATCCAATTTTTCTTAGTAGTTCTGCATATGTAAGAATTCAATTTTACAGTTTGGAAATGTAACAGATTTACCTAACTGTTCAGATAATAGTTTTCATTTTCTTCTTTGCTTTTCTTTTCAAAATTTTATAATAAAAGTTATTTAAAAATTGTGTACTTATCCCTTTAAAAAAAAAAGGACTGTTATTAATAGCATGATTTATTTAGATTACAGATTGCACATGATAACAGAGACTGAACTGACAGCTGCTGGGCAGTGTGCCACAACCGAGGACTAAGGGACACCTGTGGGAGCAAACTTGCTGGAGCAGCTTCGGGCCAGAGCACACGACCTAGAGTCCGTGCACCCATTTCTGAAGGCCACTGCAGGCCACTGCATGTAGTAAGCCCACCTGAGCTTGAGGCCAGGTGCCTGCTGATTAGCTCCTAAACTGACAATGGAGACATACAAAGGGCTGTTCATTTGAACATTTCTGTTAAAGAACACCACTGGGTGTTGGCAGCTGGGTCCAACCCCTGTCCTGAGAGCTGGTAGTGGTTCCAGACACAGCCGCCTTGCACCTGCCAGGGACACCACAGAGAAAAAAACATCTGAGTAAGACATCAGAAAAACACACAGAATACCCACAGCCACAGCTGCCTTCACAATGTCTCGCCCAAAAGGTTGACCTGCCAAGGACCACAAACACACACAGCCACTGAGCCAAAACTAAAAACTTGACAAAACAATTATAATAACTCAATTATATAGTAAAAAGGTGGTGAAATCTTCCTTTCTTAGATTCCATTTAAGAAACATTACACACATTATTTAATGAGCACATTTGTTTTAAGAGTTGTTAACTATGACATGTTCAGGGGACCCCTCATACAAAGAGCTGATGCCCATTGAAACACTGTGCTAAACAAATGAAGGCACCAGCTTTGTCACAATTCGGGATTTACCTCCTGCTAAAATATTCCATATTTCATAGTGACTCTGTTCCCTGCATTTATTTGTTCAGAGAAGGCTATTAAAATGCTGAAACTACGCTCCTAACTATTCCTTCAACTACTCAATAAGGCTCTGATGGGCACTGAGAAAGAGCTGGCCTCAGTGAGTGCACACTCGGTGTCCCTGGCTCCCATCAGACGGCCTATCCCTGACCGGCTCCTGAGAGCCTCTCCCTCTAGGTCAAAGAAGTCTAACCCTTGCCCTCACACGAGAACCCAGCATGATGGGTGCCCTGTTGAGTGACCTCGGAGAGTTCACTGAATTGTGGGAACTCTGGGGAGGATAGCTGGCACCTGCTCTGCCAGAGTGAGGGTCACCCAATCACCATGAGGGGAGGAGGAAAGGATGCTGGTAAGAAAAATTTACTTGTGTAGGTGCATGAGCGCTTAAAAATACTTCCATGCACATTCCTTCCTAGAAATCACCACTGTTACTCTCAGGTTTGCCTTCCTGGTACCATGTTCATATCAGAACATGAATCTCAGGTTCTGATATGCTATTTGAAATCTACCTGATGTCTTGATGTGGGGAAAGATGGGAGGAGCCATGCCCTTTGGTTGGAACCCAGGATCATAGCTGCAAGGCACAGCCAGCAGGATTCCCTATGTGCAGTGACCATCTGCTCTGTCCCACGTCTACCCTTATGTCAGTGTATCCAGTTTCAGGTGCACAGAACTCATCTGGGGATATGTAAAGTGAGAGAGTAAGCCCCTCCCAAGGGGTTCTGATGGGGTCTGAGGAGGGCTCATGTACTGTATTTTAAATAGGAATATTAGGTGATCGGGTAGAGAAATAATTCCTCCAAGAAACATCACATTTTTGAGTTTCAGGTATTGAGCACAAAATATTTAGAAAAGAATGGAAGACAACCACTTACTTGGTGGTGACCATTTACCTCCAGCAGGTAATTCCTACCTGCTAAGAGAAAAGCAAAAACCTGTCTACCAGCGACATGGAGGCTCATGGAATTCAGGAGGGACTGGGTTCAGTGAATAAAGTTCAACAAGCTAGGAAGTGCAAGGGGCACAGGGAAGGCCTCACTCCAGGGGCACGCCGGTTACTGATGTCCCAGCACTGGCGCCCTTGAATGTGTATGGAAATGAATCTTATAGAATGACACCCGGGACAACAAAAGCAAGGTATCTCTTCAGCAGTTATGGGCAGAAAGGCATTTAAGCAATGAATTACAAATATTAAATTCTTAGCATTCAACACTTCATCAAATGAGGCTACAGGTCAGTAGACAAAATAAACAGAAGCCTACATCCAAACCTAAGCCATTCTATGCTCTGAGGTGACAAGTGGGAGCTGTGGGCCCTTCCTGCCACAGGCATGCTCTGCTCTGCACAGACGCATGTGGCCCAGGACACAGAGGTGCTTGTGAGGGGCCTCCATCCACCAGCACTCAAGGAAAATTTCAGCTCCACATGCCAACGGGGCATGTGGGGTGTTGGAGACATGGCCAGCAAGGCACGTGTGCTCATGCATGGGTCAGGTGTCTGGCATGGAGGGCCTTGGTAGAGGGGGATGAGCCTGGGGCACCAAGAGGACAGCAGGAAGGAAATTGGTCCTGGGGTGAAAGGAGAAGCTGGTTAGTCTGCACTTTGGACATGTCCTGTGCCAAATCTCCCTGAGCTGAGCTGGTGTTGCCTCTGCGTGGTGCCTACTTTGGGGACGACAGCTGAGAGTTGCCTTGGCCTCCCTCTTAACTCTCTTCCCACAAGCAGGTGGAAAAAAATACCCCCAACCCTGGCAACCAAGGCCACAGCTGACACCTGCTGGTCGATCCCCAGGCCCACATTCAGGGCCCAGCCATAAGGAGCTCTTCCCAGGGAGAAAGCCCAGGCTGGGAACAAGGGGTGGGGGCTTTAGAGGGGGTAGATGTCGTAGGAAAGCGTGCCTTGGCTAACCATCAGGCCAGGTCAAAGCATGTCAGGAGCCAGTGTGCAGTCAAGTGGGGGAAAGGGGGCTCTGGGAAAACCTGGAGGGGGCCCCTCAGGGCCTGAAGCTGTAATAAAATAACCTGGAAACCACGATCTGCGTGACCTCCCTGACTGAAGCCTACTCACCATCCGCACCCGCTTCAGTCGCTCCTCAAGCTTCTCCTCTGCCTCCCGAGTCCGCTGAACAGCCTCCAGGCGGTGGATGAGCTCTGCAGCGAACTTCTGGGGCTCCACGCGAATTTCCTTTGGTATTCGGTAAGTACGCTGCAAGGAGACACTGCTCATTAGTCGGCCAGGCACAGCTTTGAACTACTGTTCTCTGCGCCAAGGTGGCATTCAAGCACTTTTGGGGTGGGAGAAGATAATGTTAAATCTGAATTTTATTTTCAAGTGAGTGTTTATTTCCCCCCCTTTTACCTGGGAATTAATCTCCTCACTGCTTCCTATTCTTGTCAGACTAAATCTCTCCTTCACCCAGCCCCGATCCAGGGGTGAGAATGGAGCACCGACTCCCACGGTCAAAGAATCAGAGACACTGAGCAGGGCAGAACTTGGTCTCCTGGGGTCAGGTCAGCAGGGCAGTGGTCAGCAAGGGCCTGTGAGTGTGCCCTGCACAGAGGGCCTTCAAGACTGACCCAAATAGGCCTTCTAAAATCACTGGCCCGGAGCTGCAAAGACCACAGAGGAGGGAGAGGCAGGAGATGCAGCCCACAGGCAGGACCCATCTGCTCCCTGCAGTGACCACCCTGCACACAAGAGGGCAGCAGCCTCTGGTGCTTAGATGTACGTGGATCAGGCTGTTGCAGGGTTGGGAAACAAAATTCATGGTATAGGAAAAAAATCAGGGGGAAAGGCAGGACTATGAAGGACTTCCCTTTTCAAGGAATATAATTCTGCAATGTATTTTATAGTGATGCACTGTATAGCTTTTTTGGGGGGAGGGGGTAGCTTTATTTTGAAGTAATGTCAAATTTAAAACAGTTGCAGGAATAGCACAAGGGCTTCTGTCCCAGATTCCCTGACTGCTGACCTTTCTCTCACACTGTCATTCTCATACACACTTCTCTGAGCCAGTCAAGAACAAATTGCACATATGATGCCTGTCTACTCTTAAACACTTTAGAGTGTATTTAACATTAACCCAGGACATTCTTATACCTACAATAGGTCAATTATTTAAAAAAGCAAAAAGAAAAAAAGAACCCTGATATAATACTGTAACCTACCTAGCACATCTTATTCCAATTTCACCAACTGTCCCAATATCCTTAACAAAACATGTTATAAAAATCTAAATCACTGCCCTGGCCAGTTTTTCTCAGTGGTTAGAGCGTCAGCCCAAGGACTGAAGGGCTGTGGGTTCCCCCAGTCAAGGGCACATACCTCAGTTGCAGGCTCGATTCCCGCCCCGAGTTGGGGCGTGAGCAGAAGCAACCAATCAATGTGTCTCTTTCATATCCATCTCTCCCTCTCACCCTCCTCCCCGAATCCTCCCTCCCTCCCATTTTCTCTAAAAAAATCAAAGGAAGCCCTCGGTGGTTTTGCTCAGTGGATAGAGCATTGGCCTATCGACTGAAAGGTCCCAGGTTCGATTCTGGTCAAGGGCACACACCTGGGTTGTGGGCTTGATCCCCAGTGGGGGGTGTGCAGGAAGCAGCTGATCAATGATTCTCTCTCATCATCGATGTTTCTATCTCTCTCTCCCTTTCCCTTCCTCTCTGAAATCAATAAAAATATATTTTTTAAAAATCAAGGGAAAAAATATCGAGTGAGGATTAAAAAAAAATCTAAGCCACCAAGATATAAGTGAGGGAGGACCGAGGAGGAGGAAGGTGTGGAGGGGCCTCAGATGAGGCAGGAGGACAGGTGGAAGAAAGAGGTGGCCTGGGCACAGGGTGGTACAGGATCTCTGACCTCTCTGGGTGGACAGTGGCTATTTAGAACCCTGGCCTTCAGACGTGGAACATGGCAAAGAGAAAAGACTCATGGTGAAAGCTCTGGGAATAGTTCTCGGTTAGGTCGGAGAGAGCCCAGGATCGGATACATATGATGAGACAATGGACTTCCCCTGGAATTTCTCACAGATCAACGTGCCAGACACAGATACAGGCTTCTCCCTGAATCCACAAGGACCCCCACACAGACACTGACTCCTTCCTGAATACCTGGCTGACCCCCTGCAGCTGAAACTTCCTCAACTGAATACCTCAGCTCATGTCCCTGCCCCTCACCCAACCGCAGTATAAAAAAAGCGCCCCCCTCCCTGTTGGCGTGAATCCACTGCCCTGTCCTTGGGGTACGTGGGTCTCCCGGGGACGCAGAATAAACTTTTTCCTTTCCTTTCTTTTCTGATTCACCGGACTCTCTATTTCTTGCGCCACCTCCTGAGCCACCTAACCTAACATTCTTGACTTTGCATACCTGTTTCTCATCTGCAAAACAGGAGTAAAAACACCTAAAACTGCCGGAAGCTGGTCCATCCTTGCTGCTTGACACAGTCGCTGCAGGATAGAAACATCTGCACAGCATATGTTTCAAGAGACCTGGCGTATATAGCATACTGTTCTTAATATGTTTGCTCCCCTTAGCGCTGTGTGTTTTAACCAAGGTCACCTCTCCGAGAAAGGTTGTTTCCCCAGGTAGGGATTTTTCCCTGAAGTCAGGGAGGGGATGCCTCTCCTAGAAAGGTTGTTTCCCCAGGTAGGAATTTTTCCCTGAAGTCAGGGAGGGGATGAAACTCCTTAACTAAGTGCCAGGCGGGTAGTTAATCACTTTAACTACAAACAATCATGCTTAAGCTACATAATCTTTACTCCCTGGAATGGAGATAAGAAACGCCCTAACCTTTGTAATAGAAATTGACAGGATTAAAATCAACTGGTATAAATACGGATGTAACAAGACAATAAACAGCAGAACCTCTCTGGAGATCCAGACCAGAACTTGGCTGGAGATCCTGGCTGGAGATCCTGTCTAGGCTGCTGATCAACTGAACACTGTCTCCGTGTCCTTCCTTCTTTGCCTACTCCGTCTACGCCTTTGGGAACCCCTGGACCTGCTGGGGTTGGACCCCGGGATAAAACCACAGAAACTTTTAAGATGATAAGAAAAATATGTGAAGGGCTCAGAAACAAATGTCCATGTGTAGGGCTGCTGCTGACCACAATGGATTCAGAGGTGGCCATATGTCGGAGACCATTTATTGTCTTCACTAGCTGAGAAGCGTAGAGACCCTAAAAGCTGGTGACCTTTGAAGCCCTAGCAAAGGTCGGAGCTGTGCACCACCCAGTTAATCTAGATACTGGTAGCTGAAGAATCCTCCCCACCTTAACTCATGTAAATCCTTATTGATAAGATAGTCTGCCTATTATTGGAAATTGCCTACTGATGACCTAGTTTGTGTGTTACTGGAAATTCCCTACCTAGGGGCTATCCCAAGATCAATAAAAGCTTGGTGAGGCCTTAGCATCGGTGGAAGTCCTTCTCCTCGAATTGGACTTGCCCGCCTGACTCCCCAATATTTCCAAATTATCTCATGTCTCTTGTCTCTTTTCTTTCATCTGTGTGCGGCTCCGCTTTCAGATCCTGAACCCTGAACCACGCGGGACCTGGAGGGGAAAACACACACAACACCTGGCGCCCGTCGGGAAATCTGGAAGTGAAGGTAAAAACCAAGGTTTCACCGGCAAGGTGAAGAACAAAGAATTCACCTTAAAGGTAGGAAGGTTCACCGTAAAATGGTAGGGGGATATTTCACCGCACACAGACGGCCACAATCAGCTACAGTAGTCCGGAGCTGTAGGCGGTGTGGGAACGTTTTTCCATACCAGGCTAAATTGGGCAGGATTCAGCTTTAAAAAAGTAGATTCGGCTTTAAAAAGTCAGAAACTTTATTATAGACTTTTGATTTGAATGCTTAAAGTGTTAAAAATTTTAGAAGGTAATCTCATAGTTTTTTTTGCGTGTTATTATAGAACATAACCCTTGGTTTCTTGAAAAAGGTACGTTAGATCTTAAAAGTTGCCAAAAAGTTAGTCAGAACTTGAAGAAAAGGTCAGCGGAAAGAAAAAACTTATCTCAAAAAACTATTTTTCCATGGGGAACATAATATTGCGTTTGCTAGAGCCTCTTAGAGAGGCTGAGGAGGAGCCTCCTCGACTGGTTCCCTCCGCTCCTCCTAGAGAGAAGCAGGAAGAAAAATTGGAGAAATGTCCTTCAACGGCCCTCTCCACCTCCACCTCCATGTCCTTATCCTGAAATGGCTAATTCATAGTTAATGGAATCACCTGTGCAAAAAGCCATCCGAGAAGGATTGAAGGACATGCAGGTAGAAGAAAGGCTTGCTTTTCCAATCATGGAGACAGCCGACCCACAGCTCCCGAATCACATAATAAGACACCATGTAAAAATTGACTTTAAAATGATAAAGGCCTTACGTGAAAGTATAGTTCAAAATGGTCCGACGGGCTCCTTTTACAGGAGAAATTATGAATAATATTTCTGATGCATTCTTAATTCCTCATGATTGGCATTCTCTAGCTCGTGCAACTCTGGATAGAGGAGATTATTTACTATGGAAGGGAGAATTTCTGGAGAAATGCCAGGAGCAAGCCCATACAAACCGCGGGCTGAATGCTCAAATAACTTATGAAATGCTAGCAGGACTGGAACATTATAATGATGAACAAACCCAGTTAAATTATGAGCAACTAGCATATGAGCAAATTAGAGCTTGTGGAAGGAAAACTTGGTGGGCTTTACCAGCAAAAGGGGACTCTGAGGGAGTTTTTAATAAATGTATACAGGGGCCTTTAGAATCATTTTCTGATTTTGTGGCTCGTCTCACTCGAGCAGTGAGACGACAAATTCAACATGAGATAGCAGGAGACATTTTAATTCAGCAATTAGCTTATGAAAACGCCAATGATGATTGTAAGAAATGCCTGATGCCTCTGGGAAAAGGTAGTACCATTACAGAAATGATTCGAGCATGTCAGAATGTGGGGTCAGGCACTTTTCAAGCGAATCTACTCGCTGCCGCTGTAACGGTAGAAAATAAAAGGTGTTATAACTGTGGAAAAACAGGACATTTTAGAAAAGAATGCAGGCAACTAAGAAGGACACAAGGAGGCGCTCTAGGGAAAGGCGCAAACTTCCCACCTCCTGAGCTGATCAACACAGATCTAACCTCCCCGTGTCCTAGGTGCCAGAAGGGCTGCCATTGGGCCAGCCACTGTAAATCGAGATTCTATAAAAATAGGCGGCCGTTAGATCAAAACACAGGGTATGGCCAACCACAGGGAAACGGTCAGCAGGGCGACCCCCAGCCCCGTCATTAACAGGGGAGATCTGCCCTGCAAAGCCCACAGTGGACTCTCTGATTCGGGCCACTCCAGGGAGCGCAGGCCTAGATCTTAACAGTACTATAGCGGTCACTTTGACCCCCGATATGGCTCGGCAAGCTGTTCCTACAGGAATCTGGGGACCTGTGCCACCAGGAACTTTAGGGTTAATTTTAGGGAGGAGTGGAAACACTCTGAAAGGATTAACTGTTTTGCCTGGGGTCATAGATTCAGACTATGAGGGAGAGATTAAAGTTATACTAGAATGTAATCACATTGTGCGAGTTACTCCAGGACAAAGGATTGCTCAGATACTACTTTTACCTTATGTTCAGCAAGGCGAGGCTGTAAACAGGAAAGGAGGGCGCAAGGGTTTGGAAGCTCAGACATCTATTGGATACAGGAAATTAGCAAAACCTGTCCTATGATTAATTTGAGACTAGAAGGAAAAATGTTTAAAGGCCTAGTAGACACTGGGGTGGATGTCAGCGTTATCAGCAAAGAATTCTGGCCTCCAAGTTGGTCCATGGTAGAAGCTATGGACTCAATTAGGGGGGTAGGAGTTCCTGATAATACACAACATAGTGCTGCAGTCTTAAGGTGGCAAGATGAGGAAGGACAGACAGGATGGTTTCAGCCCTACATTATCTCTGGAATTGCAGTCAATTTATGGGGCCGGGATGTCTTAGAAGGTTTACAAGCTTGTATTATTACCGGCAAAGGACAGCAGTTTATAACTCTGATGGGATATCAGACTGGTTAAGGTGTAGAAAACCCAGGAAGACCAGGATATCAACCTTTTTAGGAGTGGTCACTGCTCAGTCTCCTCGCCCACATGCCGATCCTATACAAAGGAAAGATGATAAACCTGTATGGGTGGATCGGTGGCCATTAACCAAGGAGAAATTAGGTCATATTCATGAATTGATACAGGAACAAATAGAAGCTGGTCATGTAGAGCCTTCCAATAGCCCTTGAAATACGCCTATATTTATTATATCTAAGGTGGCAGGGAAATGGCGATTGATACATGATCTTAAAGCAGTTAATGCTACTATGCATACTATGGGAGCTTTGCAACCTGGACTCCCAGCGCCTTCACAAATCCCTTTAAACTGGTCTCTGATAGTAGTAGATCTTAAGGATTGTTTTTTCACCATTCCCTTGGCACCTCAAGATAAACAAAGATTTGCCTTTTCAGTGCCATCTATTAATAATATAGAGCCCATGAGGAGATATCAGTGGAAAGTTTTGCCTCAAGGAATGGCCAATAGCCCTACCTTGTGCCAAAAATATGTGGCTCAAGCTGTTCAGCCTTTAAGGAACAGATATTCCCGATATTACATTATTCATTACATGGATGACTTGCTCTTAGCAAGTCCACGGGAAGAGCTGGCTTCGGAAATATTTTTCCAATTAGAAAAGGAGCTCCCTAAATGGGGTTTAAAAATTGCTCCAGAAAAGGTACAGAAAGAGACACCTTTTAAATATCTGGGAACTGTTAGGTCGGAGAGAGCCCAGGATCAGATACATGCAGACATGTGATGAGACAATGGACTCCCCCTGGAATTTCTCACAGATCAACGTGCCAGACACAGATACCAGCTTCTCCTCCCTGAATCCACATACCCCCACACAGATACAGACTTCTTCCTGAATATCCCGCCCTGCGGCAGAGACTTCCTCAGTTCAGGCCCCCCCCCCGCCCCCCCACACTCGCCCTCACCAAACACCTGAATAAAAAGATGCCCCTCCCTCCCTGGGCCAGTGGGTCTCGCCTGAGAACACAAATAAACTTCTCCTTTTCTTTCTGATTCACCCGGTTCTCTTTGTTCTCTTCCCCGCTTTTCTGGGCCACCTCACAGGAAGCATAACTGAAAACCAATGCATTAGGCTGCAAAAGGTGAAACTAAGAAAAGATTGCCTTAAAACTTTAAATGACTTTCAGAAATTATTAGGGGACATTAATTGGTTAAGACCTTACCTAAAAATCTCTACGGGAGAAATGACAAGTTTATTTGATATACTTAGGGGTGACTCTAACTTTTCCTCACCCAGAACACTAACAGATGACGCCTGAAAGGAGTTACTAAGAATTGAGCAGGCAATATCCTCAGCCCAAGTGGCACGGGTACAGCCTGAATTGCCTTTATTGGGACAGATTAACCATACTGCAAATAGTCCCACTGGAGTCATCTTCCAAAATAAAGACTCTCCCGCTATTATTGAATGGGTCCACCTAGGGCATCAGTCATCTAAAACTGCTATTACTTATGTAGAACTGATGGCTCAATTGATATATCAGCTTAGAAAGCGTTGCAGGCAGCTTAGAGGAGAAGAACCAAAATGCATCTATCTTCCCCTCACTGGGAAGCAATTAGAAATGTTATTTCAGACTGATATAAATTGGCAAATTGGGTTAAGTGGATATTCAGGGGAACTTAGCTGTCACCTATTAAAAGATAAACTACTACAATTTTTATATAAGACCTCCATCATTATGCCAAAAAATACTAGGCAGGAACCAATTCCTGGAGCTTTAACTGTTTTTACTGATGGATCATAAAATGGGAAAGCCGCCTATCATACTATAACAGACCGAGTCATACTGACCAGTCATACTTCTGTGCAAAGAACTGAATTAGAAGCTAGAGGCTGCGTTGCAAGATTTCCAACAGCCTGTTAACATAATTTCTGATTCCTCTTATGCTTCGGGCCTAGTAAGTAGAATTGAAACTGCCCGGTTGAAATGGCTTAGTGACCAAAGTTTATTCTTACTATTTAAACAAGTTCAACAGATTGTGCAGCAGAGAAAATACCCTTTTTATATCACTCACATCAGGGCTCACAGTGTATTACCTGGCCCATTAACTAAGGGAAATGCACATGCTGATCAATTGGTTGCTTTATTAAAAGAGGCCTCAGAATCTCATCAGCTTTTACGTCAGCCTGCTAAAATGTTGTCCAAACAATTCTCAATCACTCGACAGAAAGCAAAACAGATTATCAAGGAACGTCCCACTTGCATGTTACATCTACCTCAAGGGCCTAACACAGGAGTCAACCCTAGAGGTTTGCTAAGGGACCATATCTGGCAAATGAATGTGACACATTATACTCCTTTTGGATGTCTTGGGGCATTGCATGTCTCTGTAGATACCTTTTCAAAAGTCCTATGGGCTACTGCATCTACAGGAGAAACGGCAAAACAGGTTATTAATCATTGCCTAGCTGCTTTTGCCGTCATGGGAATTCCAAAGATTATTAAAACTGATAATGGACCTGCTTATACAAGCTGTCATTTCCAGGAATTTTGTAAAAGGTGGAAAATTCAGCATATTACAGGAATACCATATAATTCCCAAGGTCAGGCCATTATTGAACGACAGCATTAGCGGCTAAAATCCCAACTTGAAAAACAAAAAGGAGGGATGATGATGGAGAAATCACCTACGGGTAGGCTGCACCAAACCTTAATTACTTTAAATTTTTTCACTTGTGATGCTGATGGAAAGACACCTATGGAGCTACATTGGTGTCAGAATAAAACAAAAGAAAATGGTCTAGTTAAATGGAAGGATCTGGAATCTGGTTTATGGAAGGGACCTGACCCATTATTACCCTTTGGCAGAGGGTAGCTTGTATATTCCCAGAGAATTTTTCTAAACCCGTGTGGATTCCTGCTAGAAATATTAAACTAAAACAGGGATCCAAGAGAGAAACTAGCCAAACTAATGAGGACCTTGCGCCTGGAGCCACACCATGCAGCTGCAAACAATCAACTATTCAGCCACAGAGAGCAGCGACTCAAAGCAGTCCACTGAAGATGAGAAACAGGAGGAGGATGAGCCAGACAACAAGCAGCCCAGAGACCACCTGGGGCACGGTAAAGTGAAGTATGGTAACAATTATCTCAGGTAAAAACCATAGTTTCATAATGGTTTTAGAAAGCGCATTTTCCTTTACCTGGGAAGGACAGCACAGTTATCCCAAGGTCAGAGGGCTCCAGTTAAAGTGTCCTTGTTGACTAAGTGTCCCGGAGACCCAAAACTGTAATTTAGATAAAGTGCCTAAGTTTAACCCAGGTCACCCAAGGGCCCTAGACCCAAAACTGTGATTTAGATTACATGCCTAAGTTTAACCCAGGTTATCCAAGGACTCTAGATAATGTGTTTACCCAAAACTGTAATTTAGATAGTATGCTGTTTCTGCTTCTGTAAACTGCTCTTTTCTTTTTGCAAACCAGGTTCCTCATTCCAAAGACAGCCAGTTTAAAATTGAATTACCATGACCTAGAGCAAAGAATATCATTACATGGTATTATTCTACAATATCATTAATAATTTTTGATATTTTACAACAGCATATTGTACATTTATCCCAAACAAACTTACAAACTAATTCTTTGAATGTTTGGCAGCAATTTAATAAGGACATGAAAGGATTTAATCCCTTCCACTGTGTGGAAGGCCCCCTGGGAAGGCACTTGAGCATTCTATATTGGCCTCTTGTCCTTTTTGCCAAGACGGTTCCTCTTCTCACAATCCAATTGCCCACAGCCGTTGCCTGAGTTCTCTGTTCTTGCTGAGGTCATGGTGGCTGGTACCATGAATCTGTCTCTCGCCCAATGGTGTGAGCTGGGCCCTCTCTGGAGAAGAAACCTGGGTTCCCCATGATCAATGCCGGGGCCCTGCCAGCAGGCGAGGGGATCCAAAGGCAGTTGCTGGGCATGGAGGCCACAGGGGCATAGGAACAAGGAGACAGAACTGAACCTCACATCACCCTGCTTTGCCCCGGAGGATGGCTGGTTAGCCAAAGACAGGTAAGATTCCTCAAGGAGGAACGACCTAAGACAGGCACAGTTGCAGAGGGACCTCAGGAGAGAACTTGGGGGTCAACAGAGGTGGGGCACAGATTCTCACCCCCCCCCCCAATTATGCAGGGGCTTGAACACTCGCCCCTTCTGAGGGATGTCTCCTGCCCCCATGGCTGCTTATCGCTTCCCATGCCTAGCCCAGATCGGGATCCAAATAACAGAAAGAGACTTGGCCAAGCTCAGATCAGGAACAGAAAGAGACTTGGCCAAGCTCAGATCGGGACCCAGATAAGAGACTTGGCTAACAGCAGCTATCGTATGTCTAAATCCAGCCTAACAGGAATACTCAGGGCCTTCTCAAGGATGCAAAATAATCCTTTCCATTAATATTTACAGTGTAAACTAAGATTGATGTTAGTGTATTAAATTTGACAGTAAAATAGTAGACAAGTTTTCAGATTAATTAAATTTGGCTAATTAAAGTAAGTAATTATTCAAGAAGTATTAACCAAAATTTTCATTTCATGGTAAAATTGCTTAACATGCAATGAACCTAAAGCAGTCACACTTTTGTGCAAAAATTTAAAATTTAAAGTTATCTAGACTGTATTATAAATTTTCCAAAAAGCCTCCTAATAATTAAATCAAAAAAGGGGGGATAGTGGAAAAATACCATGTAAAGAAAAATATCCTGTAACTAAATTAACAGCGAGACACCCAGGAAAACACACATGATGTCAAGGAAAGACAGGGGAAGATCATTTTAAAGAAAAAACCCCAAGTAAGGTTTCCTTTATGAACCTTTGGTCGAGAATACGTTTGTATATTTTCAGAGAACAGCTCCAAGACCATGTGGATTCCTGCAACAATGGATCCCAGAGAGAAACTGACCAGATTGCTCCAGCCACAAAGACAGGAGAGACAGTTCAGAGATGGAGATGGTGAAGACGCCTTACCAGGCTAGCAGTCAGCAGCTGTGCATCGCTGCAGGTTGCCCAGGACCAAACCAGAGAGGGTCGGACCTGCATTGCCACCATTTATCCACCATCCAGAACTAGCATATCATTGCTGGCATGTACACATGAACTGTCGGATATTGAAACTTGGACTCAGAACTGTTGGACATTGAATTTGGGACTTAAAACATTTTTTGTTCTTATATGTTTATTTCTGGTCTACAGATACAAGATTTTTTAAAGGAAAAAATAAGGGGGAGATGTCGAAGACCATTTATTGTCTTCACTAGCTGAGAAGCGTAGAGACCCTAAAAGCTGGTGACCTTTGAAGCCCTAGCAAAGGTCGGAGCTGTGCACCACCCAGTTAATCTAGATACTGGTAGCTGAAGAATCCTCCCCACCTTAACTCATGTAAATCCTTGTTGATAAGATAGTCTGCCTATTATTGGAAATTGCCTACTGATGACCTAGTTTGTGTGTTACTGGAAATTCCCTACCTAGGGGCTATCCCAAGATCAATAAAAGCTTGGTGAGGCCTTAGCATCGGTGGAAGTCCTTCTCCTCGAATTGGACTTGCCCGCCTGACTCCCCAATATTTCCAAATTATCTCATGTCTCTTGTCTCTTTTCTTTCATCTGTGTGCGGCTCCGCTTTCAGATCCTGAACCCTGAACCACGCGGGACCTGGAGGGGAAAACACACACATAACAGCCATAGAAACCTTTGAGAGCCCTGGAGAGGGTAAGAGGCTGAGGGCAAGCCAGCACAGACCAAGGCTTCAGGGGTGGAAAAAGTTGGTGTGTTGCCCGGTTGGTATAGCTCAGTGGTTGAGTGTTGAGGTCACGGCTCAATTCCCAGTTGGGGCACATGCACAGGTTTCAGGCTCGATCCCCACTAGAGGGCATGTAGGAGGCAGCCAATCAATGATTCTCTCATCATTGATGTTTTTCTCTTTCCCTCTCCCTTCCTTTCTGAAATCAATCAATATATTTCTTTTAAAAAAAAAGTTGGTGTGGAAGGCCTGGTGGTGCCCAATACTAGGCAGGGGTCTGTGCTCAAGTTGAGGAGACCTTACCCAAGAAGAAGGGCAAGTTGGGGTGTCCAGTGCTTCTAGAGGGTCCTGGGAAAGGAGTGAGGAAAAGAAGGTGGGCATGGTGGCAAGCCCCAGGGCACTGGGGACACCGTGGAAGGAGTGGGGTGTTTGAACAGACAACAGAGTCCAGTTCTTGTGCAATATGGCAACTTGGGCTGTGTCCTGGCGACCTCCCTGGCAGGAAGCATTGGGGGCACTGGACCCTTCTCACTCTCCTCGCCAGGGCAGTGTCCATCTGTCCCAACACTGATGACAGTATCTGACCCCTGACTCAGGAGAGCCTCACAAGTCCTCCTCAAAAATTGCTTTCTCCCCACTGTGAGCAGTTATTTGGAACAATGAAAATATCTTGTCCCTCATCAAACTCTCAATTCATTCAGCATGTCAGCATGGATGCATGGATTCCAACTTCACTGCCACTAACTCTGATGCTCCAGCTATCTAGGCCTTGGCCAGCAGGAGCCCCTCTAAGCGGCTCCTGTGTGCCCTCATTCCCTTAATTTCTGGGACATAAAATGCCCAGTCTCCTCCTCTGCACCCCCCACCCAGCCCTGGTCTTGAGTTTAAACGTCCACTGAGCAGAGCTGAGAAGACACTTGCATCACCACAGGGCAAGGTGAAGATGCCAAGGCTCAGGACCAGACTGCTCCAGATGACATGAGTGAGGTTGGATGCTCCCCAAATCACCTGCAGTGCACACAGGCATGGTGCACACACAGAACAGCTCCACAAAGCATAGCTGTGCCGGCTTTACCATGGGCAGGGTCCATGTGGCCTGGTAATTAAGAAAGGTTCTTACATTTTTAAAGGACGGAAGGAATATGTGACAGAGACACTCCACACACAGCATCTTCCACTCTTCCGTAAGCAGACACCATCAGTGCCTAGGTTAGGCCAAATCTGTGTCAAGGGTTAGCTGGGAGGTGACAAAGTGCTTGACCATCATTTTCACAGAAGTAAGGACAAACCAACTTCCTTTCTTCTCAACCATAAGCAATCACTTTTCTTATCTGGAAATTAAAGTATTTGCAAAGACTCTAATCAAGGAACCCTGATTAAGAGCGGATGTGTGCTGTGATCCCAAGAAACAACCACTTTCCCTGCACAGAAACCACAAATGAGTGGCCTGCGTCGCTCTCAGATGCTGCAGGCACCAATGGCTGCTACTCTACGCTTTTCTTATCTTCCTCTAAAAGTCTTTCCCATTCAAAGTTATTGTGGCAAAATAAGAAAAGAGAATCACTCCATTCATCAATAAAGGAACTACTAGTATTGCAGGTGGAGACAGGCGGTGCCCAGCCCACTTAGCACTGGGCTCTGTGAATCCTCACATGCAGAAGAACTGCTATCATTAGGAATTGATGAACCACTTTTTATTTTTATCGAAGAGGTGAAGCTGAGGCAGCTTTGAAGTCAGGATGTCCATGTGGTAACGCCCACCATTCAGCCACAGAAAGGCTGATGCCTCTTTTTATCTTGAATAAGGCAGCGCTCACAATAACCCGGACCAAGAGGTACCCCCGCCAGGCTTTCTGAAAGAGCCACAGCCAGGTGGCTGTGCAAGGGCCAAGCCTGGGCATTGAGCTTTCGAGGGAGACTTAGAGCTGCTCTCCCACCTCAAGGAGAAGCACCTCACTTGGCACAATGAGAAAAGGCTACATGGCAGACACTGTGTAAGGGCAACCCCTTATCTTCTGAACTGACCATGTGGGCTGGGCACTAAAAGCCACCCCTCCAACCTGCAGAGTATGACCAAGTGTTGATCATGAGCTATATCTGGATGTAAGCTGAGCTCACAGAAAGTCAAGCATGTGCTTTTCCCACTGGCCATGGCCACAGCAGCCCAGTTGGAATGAGAAAAATAGGTGGGCACGGGTCTGAGAGGACTGGTGAGCCCCAAACTCAGGGATAGGAGGGCGAGAGCTGTGCGGTGGAACTTACAGGAATGTGAGGTAGAGGCACTCGCCCGTTGACCTGGACGCTCTCCTGCATCTCCCTGCGGTGCTGCTTACGGATCCTGTATGGTGGGATTCCATCCCTGCCAGAAGAAAGAGACAGCCTGGTGTAAGCACACACAGAACAGCTCCACAAAGCATAGCTGTGCCGGCTTTACCATGGGCAGGGTCCATGTGGCCTGGTAATTAAGAAAGGTTCTTACATTTTTAAAGGACGGAAGGAATATGTGACAGAGACAGCATGTGGCCACAAAGCCTGAAATATTTGCTACTGGACCTTTATAAAAAACATTTGCTGCCCTAGCCAGTTTGGCTCAGTGGATAGAGCATTGGCCCTCAGATGAAGGGTCCTAGGTTCAATTCCAGTCAAGGGCATGTATCTCAGTTGCAGGCTCGATCCCCAGCCCTGGTTGAGGCACGTGCGGGAGGCAACCAATCTATGTGTCTCTCACATCGATGTTTCTCTCTGTCTCTCCCCCTCGCTCCCACTCTCTAAAAACAAACACACAAACAAAAGAACATTTGCTGACCTCTGCTTTACTGCCCAGGCAGGATGCGATGTGCCTACCTGGGAGGGGACAGGAAACATTTGAGAGCTGCAAAATGGGCAGCCAAAACAATCTAGATCATAATGAAAGATTTGCAAGGTTTCATTTCTCTACTTTCTTCCAGGGTAAACTGGTCAAGTGGTGCACTCTCTTTGAGGGATGCTCAAATTAGTTTTCTTGACATAGCTATGAAGATTTAACTTCTGAAGATTATGATAAGAATATATCATATAGCCAAAGCCGGTTTGGCTCAGTGGATAGAGCATCAGCCTATGGACTGAAGGGTCCCAGGTTCGATTCCGGTCAAGGGGCATGTACCTTGATTGCGGGCACATCCCCAGTGGGAGATGTGCAGGAGGCAGCTGATCGATGTTTCTCTCTCATCGATGTTTCTGACTCTCTATCTCTCTCCCCTCCTCTCTGTAAGAAATCAATAAAATATATTAAAAAAAAAAAAACAGAATATATCATATATAGGCTTTAAGATAATTAAATGCACTTACTCAAGACAGACGCCAGATTTAACACATAATTCACTGCATGTATACAATCTCTAAAAACTCTCCAGTCCTTTCCCTGCCATTTAAAAGCTACTCTGGGGAGCACAGTGGCTACCAGGAGCCAGCGTGTGAAAAGATGGCCGTCAAAGCAGGATGACTAGCATGGGTTCTCTGGGTTCCTACTTCCTCTCTATTGAAGGAACCCCAGGTGGGCCTCTCTGCTCTCCAGTGTGCAGTAAATGTCTGTGACCCCGACTCCAGGGTGCAGTGAATGTCCTGACCCCCTCGACTACTTCCCAAGCACCGCCCACTGTCAGCACACCATGCTCTTCCTGTATAGGGGACGCAAACATGCAGCCAGGACAATTCTAACCCCCACTTTAACTGCTGGATGGCCTAGGGCAGTGGTCGGCAAACTCATTAGTCAACAGAGCCCAATATCAACAGTACAACGATTGAAATTTCTTTTGAGAGCCAAATTTTTTTTTAACTTAAACTATATAGGTAGGTACATTGTTATTAACTTAATTAGGGTACTCCTAAGGCTTAGGAAGAGCCACACTCACGGGGCCAAAGAGCCACATGTGGCTCGCGAGCCGCAGTTTGCCGACCACGGGCCTAGGGAAGTTGCCACCTTGCCCCTTGGTGTCCAGGACACACTTGGTGAGTCCTGGGCAGCCCCACACCTACCAGCACAGCAGTTTCATGGGTAGGTAGGGCTGCAACATTCTCCCCAGAGCCCTGGTCTGGGTGTAAAAGGTGAGCTTTGGTTCAGAACAGGGCAGAGAGAGGCTGTGATGGTCTCTCCCTCCTATCACTGCCTTGATATCCCTGGCTATCAGCGATCCAGTGGGTGCAAGGGGATTCAAGGGGGCAGGTGTCAAGGAAAAAGTGAGTCGAATTTAAAATGTCTTTACATGCCCTCAGGATTTTGTTCAGGTGCCCTGAGCAACCAAGTTGTTTGTTTCTCATATATATTAAAGTATATGAGAAACAATGGGGCACTTAAAAATTCCATACTCCTCTATGGGGATTAGGCATTATCCTCAGACACCTATGTCCAAAATCCACGAACTACAAAGGTGGTCAGTCATTTTTGTCATGAGGTTAAAATACTAAGTGCAGTTGCCCCAACAACAATTTAGATAAAACACATGATCCTATTTTTTTGCATCTAATATACATTCAAATATGTCATAATTTTACATTCCAAATTCTTGACTTTCCTACATTTCTGACTCATTATAAATCAAGATGAACAAAATATCAAGGGGAAAACATTTTATTTATATTTTTTTATTGATTTCAGAGAGGAAGGGAGAGGGGGAGAGAGAGAGAAACATCAATGATGAGAATCATTAATCAGCTGCCTCCTGCACGTTCCCTAATGGGGACTGAACTCCCAACCCACCCATGTTCCCTGATCAGGAATTGAATCGTGACCTGGTTCATAGGTCGACACTCAACCACTGAGCCATGCCGGCTTGGCCATTTTTAAATTGTTAAATCTTCCCTTTAGCAAACGTATTTTATTGGAGAGAATTAAGATACTTTTCAAGAAAGTTGAAAATTACCTAGGCAGATTAACTTTCATTTTAGTAACAGAGTATTGGGGAAGAGGAAAACCAGATGCTACAAATGCTATCCATCTTGTGCTTCCAGCCGTTTGTGGGCATCTGCAGGGCTGCAGCTGGATGTAACCGTTTTATGATACTTTACATTCATGGCAGGTACTGTTTGAAACCCCAATAATTTCAAGTAAGAAGTTGCTAAGAAACATGTCAACGTTTTATCTTAAAGATACAAAATAAAGGAGAATGAAATAGTCCATGAGAAATACCACATTCAGAAGATCAACCTGAAGGGACAGATTCATCTAGTGATGTCACTACATGGTCATTGAAAGGGAGAGAGCTCAAGACTTACAATGATGGGTGACTGGCTAAGTTTGGCTCAGAAATAGCTTATGATAACCTATCCTGTACACTAAAATTGAGGTGTCAGAAGAATCCTTAAAGACAGGCAAATGATAGGCAGAGGACCTGAATAGACACTTCTCCAAAGAGGACATACAAATGGCCAATAGACATATGAAAAGATACTCAACATCACTAATCATCAGGGAAATGCAAATTAAAAGCACTGTGAGATATCACCTCACATCTGTCAGAATGGCTATCCTCAAAAGTCAACAAATAACATACTGTTTTCCATAGTGGCTGCACGAGGGAGAAAAGGGAACAATCATGCAGCCACTATGGAAAACAGTATGGAGGGTCCTCAAAAAATTTAAAATGGAACTGCAGCCGAAACCGGTTTGGCTCAGTGGCTAGAGCGTCGGCTTGCGGACTGAAAGGTCCCAGGTTCGATTCCGGTCAAGGGCATGTACCTGGGTTGCGGACACATCCCCAGTAGGAGATGTGCAGGAGGCAGCTGATCAATGTTTCTCTCTCATCGATGTTTCTAACTCTCTATCTCTCTCCCTTCCTCTCTGTAAAAAATCAATAAAATATATATTTTTTTAAAAAAATGGAACTGCTTTATGACCTAGCAATTCTAGTTCTGGGTATATATATGAAGAAACCCCAAACACTAATTCAAAAGGAAAGGATGCACCCCTATGTTCATAGCAGTATTATTTACAATAACCAAGACAGAGAAGCAACCAGGTGCCCATAAATAGATGCGTGGATAAAAAAGTTGTGATACGCCCTAGCCAGTTTGGCTCAGTGTATAGAGCATTGGCCTGCGGATGCAAAGTTCCCAGGTTCGATTCTGGTCAAGGGTACATGCCTGGGTTGCAGGCTCAGTCCCTAGTAGAGGGTGTGCAGGAGGAAGCCAATCAATGATTCCCTTTATTGATGTTTCTCTCTCTCTTCCTTTCCCTTCCTCTCTGAAATCAATAAAAATATTTTTTATTTTTTTTAAAAAAAGTTGTGATATATGTATACAATAGAATATTACTCAGCCATAAAAAAAGAATAAAATCTTACCATTTGTGACAGCATGGATGGACCTAGAGGGTACTATGCTAATTGAACTAAGTTATTCAGAGAAAGACAAATACCTTATGATTTCACTTATGTGTGGAATATAAAGGACAAAATAAACTAACAAAATAAAAATAGGCTCATAGATACAGAGAACAGACTGATTGTTGCTAGAGGGAGGGGGGGTTGGGAGACTAGGTGAACAAGGTGAAAAAATTTAAGACTCATTACAAAATAGTTGCAGGGATGTCAAGTACAGTGTAGGAAATACAGTCAATAACATTGTAATAGCTATGTATGGTGCTATGAAAATATAAGGGGGAACAGTTTGTAAAGTATATGATTGTCTAACCATTATACTGTACACCTGAAACTAATACAAAATAATACTGAATGTAAATTGTAGTTGAAAAATATTCATTTAACAAATATTGACTGGATTTCAACTACTATTGATTGGTTTTGAAGGTCAACAAAATATTCAAGAATGTTTACAGATGAGATTAAAAAAACAACAACAACACAAACAGCAGGTGCCCTAGCTGGTGTCTCAGTGATGAGAGTGTTGGCCTGCACACCAAAGGGTTGTGGGTTTGATTCCCAGTCAAGGGCATGTACCTGGGTTGCAGATTTGATCCCTGGCCCCAGTCGTGGTGCATGTAGGAGGCAACCAATCAATGTGTCTTTCTCACATCAATGTTTCTCTCTATTTCACAAAATCAATGAAAAACTATCCTTGGGTAAGGATTAACAACAACAACCAAAAAAATACATATACACGCCCACAAAGATAGGCAAACGAAAGGTATGAACTATAAAAATGGCATGTTAAGTGGGACACTATTTTTTTGGTTAATCCTCACAATTTATTTATTTTATTTGGGGGGAGGTTTAATCAATATTCTTCCATTGAGTTTTAGAGAGAATGGAAGGGAGAGGGAAGGAGGGAGGGAGGGAGGGAGGAACAGAGAAAGAGAAAGGGAGGGAGAGAGAGAAAGAGAGAGAGAGAGAGAGAGAGAGAGAGAGAGAGAGAGAGAGAGATCGATTAGTTGCCTCCGCACACGCTCCCAGACCAGGGCCAGGGATCCAGCCTGCAACTGAGGTACATGCCCTTGACCGGAATCGAGCCTAGGACCCTTCAGTCCGAGGGCCAACCCTCTACCCACTGAGCCAAACTTGCTAGGTCAAGTGGAACACAATTTAAAAGTATGCATTCGCCCAGCCAATATGGCTCAGTAGTTGAGCCTTGACCTATGAACCAGGAGATCATGGTTCAATTCCCAGTCAGGGCACATACCTGGATTATAGGCCCAATCCCAAATAGGGCGTGTGCAAGAGGCAGCCAATTGATGATTCTCTCTCATCACTGATGTTCTATCTCTCCCTCTCCCTTCCTCTCTGAAATCAATAAAAATAGTTATTTTGTATTTATTTTTAATATTTTAAGAAAAATGATCTTAAATATAATGTTGCATGCAATTAACATTAATCTCAAGAAAAATGATTTTAGCCCTAACTGGTTTGGCTCAGTGGATAGAGCACCGGCCTGCAGACTCAAGGGTCCCAGGTTCAATTCCAGTCAAGGTCATGTACCTTGGTTGCGGGCACATCCCCAGTGGTGAGTGTGCAGAAGGCAGCTGATCGATGTTTCTCTCTCATCGATGTTTCTAACTCTCTATCCCTCTCCCTTCCTCTCTGTAAAAAATCAATAAAACATATTAAAAAAAAAGAAAAATGATTTTAAATATGATGTTACATACTAGAAACACCAATTATTCAAGAAAAATGATCTTACATATAATACTATTACATGCAATAAACATTAATATTTCAAGAATAAAAGGATTTTAAGTATATTACCAAAACTGTACTAACATAATATGATATCACAAAAGTTGTAGGAAATATTAAAAATCTGAAAATAACAGGATTACTTCTATTAAAGTCTAGAATATTTTTCCCCCTCTGGCTCTATTTTTGTTCATCAGTTTATGTTGTTCATTATATCCCACAAATGAGTGAGATCATATGATATTTATCTTTCTCCGACTGACTTATTTCACTTAGCTTGATGCTCTCCAGTTCCAACCATGCTGTTGCAAATGGTAAGAGTTCCTTCATTTTTACAGCAGCATAGCATTCCATTGTGTAGATGTACCACAGTTTTCTAATCCACTCATCTGCTGATGGGCATTTAGGCTGTTTCCAAATCTTAGCTATTATAAATTGTGCTGCTATGAACATAGGGGTGCATATATCCTTTCTGATTGGTGTTTCTGGCTTCTTGGGATATAGTCCTAGAAGTGGGATTACTGGGTCAAATAGTCCTTATTTTCTTTCTTATTTAATCTACGACTCCTCAAATTTTTCACATGACGAAATAGGCTGGATAGAGAAGTCTCCCTGTGACCAGCTGACAGCTTGTTGCTGTCTAGGCCCTATGAGGTCTCAGTCTTGTGGGGAAAGAACCCTGTGTAAAGTATATTCTATACCTTTCCCCTGCACTCAGTACTTTTCCACTGTGTCCACTTGGGGCTCCTGCCCTCTCTGCAGTTTTCCTGTTATTCTCATTTCAGGTGTTACAAGAGAGAGCTAAGGGGCCAAGAAGAGCAGCTCTAGACTTGGCTCCCTGCAACCTCCTGCAGCTGCATCCAGCTTAACTGTTCGCCCCCATCACGTAAGGAAGAGACATATAAATACCTGCCCTCCATACTCTTGCTTGCTGACACTACTTTGGTCTCAGCCCTTCTGTTCACAGGTATAACAATGAACTTTGCTTTTTAATTTCATTCTGCCTGTTCCTCTAAGTATCGACCTAACACCTGCAGTCAGTGAGCTCACACCTACCTGCTCAATGTCACAGCCAAAGGCTTTCTGGCCCTGAGGCTGGAGGGTGTCTAGGAGTCAGCCCCCACCCCTAAGGCCCGAACCTGAACAGATACTTCCTATCAGTGCTGGTCAGATAGCAAATGGCAAAAGTACCAAAAGCTGGGCAAGTCTGACATCATGGGCTGCAAGGTCAAGACCCCAAATGACTTCAGCGAGTGGGATAAGCAATGCCCTCATCTAGTAAGACAATGTTTGACACCATCAAGCTTCTAATGTGCACTTGTACCCCAACAAACCATCTGCCAATGTGAAGGAGAAGGTGTCAGAAAACAAGTACTTTCCCACAAAAGGAGAGGATGAAATATCCGCTGCCACCATGGAGAACACGGAGGCTCAACGTGGCTGCTTGTGGTCACTGAGACCTTTTGGACATGCAAAACCTCAGTTGAAATATCTGGGCACTGGGCCAGCACACAGAACCAGCTGCACCAACTTCCTCCCTTGCCTGCATCTCCCTGTCTCCCCATGGTGAGATGATAGGGAACTGCTCACCTATATGACAATTTCTCAATTTAAAAAACTGGTAAGTACGTAACAGTGTGGACAAGAAATGCACCCGCATAGCAGTGTAGCCTTCCAGGGATGGCACCAGGGTCACAACTGCCTGGGCAGGCAGTCACCCTCTGCTTGGCTGCTAACCAGTGCCGATCTTTAAAGTGAACCCCACACTATAAAAACCAAAGAGAAAATCTGGCTAACCAAAGTGCTCTAGCCCAGGCAGCCCTAGAATTTGTTTCAACGTCACCCCATGGTTTCTTCTCTTTCAAAGGTTCCTGTAACCTCGGCCTTGGAGAAAAACAACTAATGCAAAACTCAATTCTAGTTTATGTTAGGATTAAAAAAAAAGTTTTTACTGATTTTAGATAGAAGGGAAGAGAGATATAAAAAACAGTGATCGGCTACCTCCTGCATGCCCCCCCCCCCGCTACTGGGGGTCTAGTCTGCAACTTGAGCATGTGCCCCAACCAGGAATGAAACTGGTGACCTCGCAGTACATGGGACAACACTCAACCAACTAAGCCACACTTGCTAGGCTATGTTAGGACTTTAAACAACACTTCCTGCAACGCAGCTTGTCTGTCTGTACGTCGGATGTACTAACACCAAATTGGGAGAAGGGCCACAAGTCACTTTCCGTCAAGATAAAGCCCCAGCTGGGACTGGCACAGGCTGCCATGCTCTATGAGGGCTGCACTCACCCAGGAAGGGGGGACTTACACACTGCTGTCAGTGAGGGACAGGCTGTCTGCGTCGCTGGAGAGGCTCTGCTGCTCACTGTCATTGGTGCTGGTGGCTGGAGCGAGGGCATAGCCAGAGTTGACATAGTAGGGGTGGACAGGCTCCCGCCAGGATCCATATCTGCAAAGAAGGAAGGCACGTCAACAGCAGCCCAACATCTTCTCCTATTAATCCACATTTTCAGAATCATATGGATATCCTTGTATATGAACTGCAAATGCAAACAATTCAAGAAAAAGTAAAAAGGGCTGGCATCTCCTTCCTGCCTCCCATCCTCCAGTGGGATCGGTTAATCCCCAGGGCATCTTCCAGGTCTTTCCTCTGCATTTAGGTAGATGTGTAAGTGAACACACAGATTATTATTTGGATTTGCATTTTTATGCACGTTAACTAGGAACATGACACAGCTGTTCTGCTCATCCTTCTTCTAAAGAGCAGACTTATTTGCTGCAAAGTACACGCAACCTCCTGGGTGTTCCAGCAGCATTGTCAACCCTTGCCCACTACCTTGTGTAGGCCCACTTCAAGGCAGCCAGAACTCCTGTGCACATGTCTGAGAACTGCCACAGGATGGAATGTAGGGGATGACGGGGAAAGTATAGAAGTTTAACAGAGTGTTCATGCTGCCCTCCAGTCACTCCCAGGGTGGCTTTCACCTCCAGATGTCATGTGATTAGCCAGAAAATGACAATTTATTTTAGTTAACAGTCAGGCTGGCAGTTTTGAGTGTCATTTAAATTCCTTCCTCTGTAAGTTACCCATTCATACCTTTTGCCCATTTTCTACTGTGCTGTTTGATTTTTTAAAAAATTATGTTTTTATTGATTTCAGAGAGAGGAAGGGAGGGAGAGATAGAAACATCAATAATGAGAGAGAATCATTGATAGACTGCCACCTGCACGTCCCCCTACTGGGGATTGAGCCTGCAACCTAGGCATGTGCCCTGACCAGGAATTGAACCAGTAACCTCTTGGTTCCTGGGTCCATGCTCAAGTGCTGAGTCACACCCAGCTGGGCTCTTAATGATTTACATTGGTCTTTAAATATTCTCACTATTAACCTCTGGCTAAGTATAAAAAAGATTTTTTTTCTTTAGAGTCACTTTAAGAAAAAATCCTCAACCAAGGATATGTTTATTGATTTTAGAGAGAGAGGGGGAGGGAGGGAAGACGGGAAGAAGTGGGGGAGAGAAAGAGAGAAACATTAATGTGGGAGAGAAACATCGATGGGGCAGAGAAACATCGACCAGTTGCCTCCTGTCCATGCCCTGACTGGACATCGAACCTATACCTGCAACCTTTTGGTGTATGGGACAACACTCCTACCAACTGAGCCACCCAGCCATCGAACCTATACCTGCAACCTTTTGTTGTATTGGGACAACACTCCTACCAACTGAGCCACCCAGCCAGGGCTAAAGTCACTTTTTAAAAAAAATGCTGTTTATATTAATTTTGGTCATACAAAAGTGTTTTATTTTTATGAAATCAGATTTGGGAACCTCTTCCTTTATAGATTTTTTCCCCCTATCTTACATAGACAGGCCTTCCTCATTCCAAATTATAAATATACTAGGAGCCCAGAACACAATTCAAAATTGCATGGCGCCGCCCACCCTCCAGTCTGGCCCTACCTCCCTCTCCAGCCCTTGAAGCAGCTGCGGCCACTGCTGATCAGGCCCTCCCCCAGCGCAGGTGCACGGAGGCCCCTGCCATCCCACTCCCCGACGCTGTGCGTGCAACCTCCTCCTGTCTGGTCGACCTGTTACGGCATCCTGGTTAATTAGCATATTTCTCTATTTTCAATATATATATATTTTTTTTTCTTCTATTTATCTTAATTTTTAAAAATTGACTAGTAGATCTTTATCTAAAATGCATGTGGATGTAAAATCTACCTCACTTTCTTGCATCAAAATGGAAAGCCAGTTGTTAACACTAAACTGAATCTTTCTGGACTTCCCTCACACACATATCTATTCTAGTGTCTACACTGATCTATCTACACGTCAGCTTTCCTGACCTCCTCACTGCTGCCCTTGGCCTTGTGTTCCAACACCACCTCTTCTTCCCAAAGACTGTCCTTGAATAGCCACTTCTGTCAGGCCTCTACAGGTCATGATGAAAGTGGGAAAGGACTAAGGTTGTCTGTGTAGGAGGCTGGGGTTTTCATGCTGAATGCTCAGTGATGTGCACAATGGACCCCAGTCACAGTCCTCACAGCCCCAGCCTCACTTCTGATTAGAGTTACTGCTCACAGTACTTGAGCACTTGCTGTACTGGTGAATGACAGGCTGTACTGACTGCCAGGACCTGGGATGCATCACCCTGTCCTTTGGACTTCAATGTCCTCAGTGTAGAAAGAGGAGAGACCAGATTGTTTCTAAGCTGACAGAATCCCTGTGGACACCCCTTGACTGATGAACAGAACCTTCTGGAGGCCCTATTTCATGTCATGCGCATACCCAGGAAAGGGCACTTTAATAAGACCGCAGGACACCGTGGTATCATGGACACCTGTCACGCAGGCTATGTGGAGCTGGGCTGGGTCAGACACTGGGTTTGGAAGGCAGGCCCACAGAGGAGGGCCATGTCCCCTGGGGGCCTCGACAAGAGCAGCACCTGAGGCCACAAACACCAAAACAATGCCAACTATGGTTAGTACTCCTCCTCTTCCAGCCACCGAAGTCACAGCAATGGACAGTAACTAGGCCATATGACTTACCTACCAGCCCAGGAAACAGACGTTCATCATTCCAACACCACAGAGGGGGAGCAACACCCAGGGGGTTAGTCACTATCCAGCACACAGTATTTCTGACTCACCCAATGTAGCCCGAGGGCATCCTTGGAGGCCACTACTATGTTCCGGCCCAGTGAGAGCCAAGGCAGGGCTATGAAGGCTCTCAGGAAAGCATCATGTCCAAAGATGTACAGGAAGGACAGGGTATCTTTGGAATGTGGACAGTCTGTCCCTAGGTCCTGTTTACACATCCTTGTCTAGACTGTATCTGACATAGAGCAGAAGAAATAATATGCAACGTCACCTTCTTTGCTTTAAATATCAAAAACTTATCTTTTAAATGACAGTTATTCTTCTGGCACTTACAAAATAAAACCACCAATATCGTCACCCAACAGCCACTGTACTGAAATTCAAATTACAGGCTAAGTGCTGAACTGTTTGTTTTTCAGTTTCCTTTTAACATTTAAGGAATATTACACTTTGATAACTTTTAATAAACACCCATTTGGTCAAACAAAAATTTTTTGAATTAAAGAAGAAAAGGTGTCACGCACGGGAGCCCACGCCCGCGCCTCAGATCATACTGAAGAGCCCCACTCCTGCACGCGCCCACCTTCACCTCCCGCTATGGGACGGGAATGATAGCAGCACAGGACGAAGTCTCAAGCTTCGATGCGTCCGGTATGTCTGCCTTGCTCCTCTGACAGCTCCCAGAAAATTCATCTTTAAGGTGATAAGTAGGGAAAACACAGATTTTTTAAAAATATATATTTTATTGATTTTTGACAGAGAGGAAGGGAGAGGGATAGAGAGTTAGAAACATCGATGAGAGAGAAACATCGATTCAACTGCCCCCTGCACACTCCCTACTAGGGATGTGCCCGCAACCAAGGTACATGCCCTTGACCGGAATCGAACCTGGGACCCTTCAGTCCGCAGGCCGGTGCTCTATCCACTGAGCAAAACCGGTTTGGGCGAAAAACATGGATTTTTAATTTTCTATAGTATCCAGTGCACAGCAAGTCCCACTATGTACATGCATTCCAAGTTCAGAGAACAAAGGGAAGAGAAGAGAAAGGAGGAAGCGCTACCCATCACCTTTTACCTTTTTAAAGTTCTAGACATGAAACTGGCTCCTGGGACAGGTTAGTGCTCACCTCTTGCCATGGAAAACAGAGCCGCTGGGCCTTCACTGCAGGCTGATGTGACAAAGAAAATTCTGACTAGTGATGTGTGAGAGGAAATGGCATGTGGGGAACTCCAGGACCAGAGGTGGGAGGGAAGTGTGTGTGTGTGTGTGTGTGTGTGTGTGTGTGTGTGTGTGTGTGTGTATGCACGTGTGCTGATGTGCAGACACAAACTCCTACATGAATATGGGCACAATAAATATGGCCAACTCCTCAAGTGGTGTATCTAGGGAAACATCCAACTCCTCTATAAGCTTTCAAAGTCCTCAGAATAAAACCTGCTGGGACCCATACAAGCACGCTACCCCTGCCCCGGTGGGTCCTCATCCTGCCTGTATTGACTGCTCTCTGGCTGTTGTTCACAGGACTTTCATTTTCCATCTTTTTACATTTAACCTTTCTATTCTCTTACTTTTGTGTCTCTTGTTAAGATCCAGTGTGACAACCGTAACCGGTTTGGCTCAGTGGATAGAGAGTTGGCCTGTGGACTGAAGGGTCCCCGGTTTGATTCCAGTCAAGGACATGTACTTTGGCTGCGGGCACACCCCCAGTAGGGGATGTGCAGGAGGCAGCTGATCGATGTTTCTCACTCTCTATTCCTCTCCCTTCCTCTCTGTAAAAAAATCAATAAAATATATTTAAAAAAAAAAAAAGATCCAGTGTGACAGTTTTTCCTTTTAATTATATCACTTAGTCCTGCTGCACTGAGTTTGATCACTGAGCGTGGGGCCACCATCTTAACTTGCTTTCTGTTTGTCATTGGTTCTATTTGTTTTGCTCTTTCTTGCCTACTTTTTGAATATTTTTCATGTTCCATCTCCTCCCTCTAATAAATTAACCCTTTCACTATTTTGATAGTGATTCCCATAAAGATGACAATAGGTAGCCTTTATGTATTGAAGTCCAATGTGCATTTACCTCTTCCAAGGCAACACAAGGTCAGAATTTCCTCCCTCACACACTGATGTGCTACTGGTATCATGTATTTTAATTCTATATATGTCTTAAACCTCACAAGACATTATTAGTATTGTTTTACCAACTGAAAGTCACCTAGAGTTACCCCCATATTTGCCCTTTCTTCTCTGTATCCAGGAGTTTCTACTGAGAGCATTTTCCTTCTGCCTAAAGAACATCCTTAAGAAACCAAGATGGCGGCACAGGTAAACACCGGAGTTTGCTGCCTCGAACAACCACTTCAAAAATACAACTAAAAGACGGAATGGACATCATCCAGAACCACAGGAAGGCTGGCTGCGTGGAAATTCCACAACTAGAAGGAGAGAGAACAGCATACCGAGACTCAGAGGAGGTGCAGTGCAGAAGTAAAATACCAAGGTACAGAGGCGCACGCGTAGCAGCCTGGCAGCTGAGGGCACGGTTGTCGTTTTCCATCGGGAGGGAGTCTCAGGCTCTGAGCTCCAGTTCCAGGTGAGTCTCTGGGGACCCAGACTCATAAGGGAGAAGCGGGACTATCTGGCAGTGGTCGGAACTCGAGGGCAGCTTGCTCTCGGAGGGGCTTGCAGCAACTGCCGAGACACTGAGAAGTGGAGCCTCTGAGAGCAGCCATAACTGCTAGCCCTGCCCTGTTGATCCCGTGGGACCTGTCCCGCCCAAGCCCTGCAGGGAGGCTTTTGCTGGATAGCCTAAGGTAGAGGCTAGATTAGCACCTCACTAGAGATCCAGGAGCCAGTATACCCAGAGGTCAGAGTGGAACCATAAAGGACACACTCAGGGGGCAGACTCAGTGAGCACCAAAGCCCCATTGAAGCAAGTTGCCCCAGAGGGGTGTCTCCAGCACAGAAGTTCTCCCACTGCAGACACAGCTGATTCTCACAGCCAATTGGCCTGGAGGTCAATTCCTCTCAGTGGTACCTACAACAATCAAGGCTTAACTACAACAAGACTGTGCACAAAGACCACAAGGGGGTGCACCAAGAGTGTCCTCCTCAGGTAATTGGGGAGGCTGAACCACTGGGCCCTAGAGGACACTTAGCACAGAAAACCACTGTATCAACACAGGGAAGCATAACAAATGCAGAGACAAAGAAACAGGACACAAATGACAGAAATGGAGGAAAGCAAACTACTGGATATAGAGTTCAAAACCACACTTTTAAGGTTTTTCAAGAATTTTCTAGAAACAGCCGATAAACTTAATGAGACCTAAAAGAAATCTAATGAGACCCTCGAGGTTGTGATAAAGGACCAACTAGAAATTAAGCATACACTGACTGAAATAAAGAATATTATACAGAATCCCAACAGCAGACTAGAGGATCGCAAGAATCAAGTCAAAGATTTGAAATACGAAGAAGCAAAAAACACCCAACTGGAAAAGCAAAATGAAAAAAGAATCCAAAAATACGAAGATAGTGTAAGGAGTCTCTGGGACAGCTTCAAGCATACCAACATCCGAATTATAGGGGTGCCAGAAGAAGAGAGAGAGCAAGATATTGAAAACCTATTTGAAGAAATAATGACAGAAAACTTCCCCTACCTGGTGAAAGAAATAGACTTACAAGTCCAGGAAGCACAGAGAACCCCAAACAAAAGGAATCCAAAGAGGACCACAGCAAGACACATAATTAAAATGCCAAGAGCAAAAGACAAAGAGAGAATCTTAAAAGCAGCAAGAGAAAGAAAGTCAGTTACCTACAAGGGAGTACCTATACGAATGTCAGCTGATTTCTCAACAGAAACTTTGCATGCCAGAAGGGAGTGGCAAGAAATATTCAAAGTGATGAATGCCGGGGGTAGGGGGTAACGTGGGGATAAGGACACATATGTAATATCTTAATCAATAAATAATATATTTTTTAAAACAAACAAACAAACAAAAAAAACCAAAGTGATGAATGCCAAGAACCTACAACCAAGATTACTTTATCCAGCAAAGCTATCATTCAGAATTGAAGGTCAGATAAAGAGCTTCCCAGATAAGAAAAAGCTAAAGGAGTTCATCACCACCAAACCAGTATTATATGAAACGTTGAAAGGTATCCTTTAAGAAGAGGAAGAAGAAGAAAAAGGTAAAGATACAAATTATGAACAACAAATACACATCTATCAACAAGTGAATCTGAAAATCAAGTGAATAATCTGATGAACAGAATGAACTGGTGATTATAATAGAATCAGGGGCATAGAAAGGTAGTGGACTGACTATTCTTGGGGGGTGGAGGGGGGGGGGAGTAAGGGGTGTGGGGGGTGCGGGAAGAGACTGGACAAAAATCATGCACCTATGGATGAGGACAGTGGGTGGGAGTGAGGGAGGAGGGTGGGGTGGGAACTGGGTGGAGGGGAGTTATGGGGGGAAAAAAGAGGAACAAATGTAATAATCTGAACAATAAAGATTTAATTAATCACAAAAAAATAGTTCCAAAAAAAAAAAGAACATCCTTAGGTACCTCCTTTAGTAAGGGGCTGCTGGTGACAACTTTCTGTGTTTGTCCATCTGAAAGTCTTTATTTCCCCTTCATTTATTTACTTTTTTTTTTTTTTTTTTAAGAGAGAGAGGAAGGGGAAGGGAGAAAAACATCGATATGAGAAAGAAACATCAATTGGTTGCCTCACATACACATCCTGCCCGAGTACTGAACCCTCAACCCTTAGGTGCATGAGATGATGCTCCAACCAATCAAGCCACACCCACCAGTGCTCCCCTTCATTCTCTCTTTAAAAAAAATTTTTTTTTTTTTTTTACTGATTTCAGAGAGGAAGGGAGAGAGGAGAGATAGAAACATCAATGATGAGAGAGAATCATTGATCAGCTACCTCCTGCACGCCCCCTATGGAGGATCGAGCCCACAACCCGAGCATGTGCCCTTGACTGGAATCGAACCTGGGATCCTTCAGTCCGGAGGCCGATGCTCTGTCCACTGAGCCAAACCAGTTAGGGCTCCTCTTCATTCTTGAAGGACATTTTCACTGGATTAGAATTCTTTTTTTTTTTTTTTTTTTTTTTAATTTATTGCTTAAAGTATTACAAAGGGTATTACATATGTGTCCACTTTATCCCCCCGCCCTGGATTAGAATTCTAAGTTGGTGGTTATTTTTAATTTCTCTGGAACCTTGTGAACTACTGGCGGGAATGTAAAATGGAGCATATAGTATGGCAGTTTCTAAAACTTTAAAACAGAATTACTGCATGATCCAGTAATTTCACTTCTTGGTATGTATCCAAAAGAACAGAAAGCAGGGTCTCAAAGAGATTTGTATACCCAGACACTTCAAAAATACCACCTGTCAGCTTGTCCATCTTTCATTCTTTGGAAGGTAACAAGGTGCCAGTCCTACCCACCTGCCTCCCTATGGTTGCTGGAGGCAGCTTCTCAGACTAGCTGATGGCTCCTCCGCCTACTCCCAGTGCTAAGGCTGAACTGAGGTATTACTCCCTTACCTGTAACTCACAGTGGCTCTGATCATGCCATAAGCCAAGGGCAACAGGCAGTTCAACCCATACAATATCGATCACTAATCGAAAGGCCAAACTCAGACTTCTTCCACTGGCCCAGTAATGCCTTTAGAGCTATTTTTATTGCACAAGATTCAGGCCATAACTGCACATTGACTATGATGTGTCTTCAATGTCCTTTAACCTTGACAGGCCCTCAGTCTTCACCCTTCCTGACCATGACATTCTCAAGAATCCATACCAGTTGTTCTGTAGAATGTCTCATTGTTCCCTTGCTATGAGGTTCACATCCCTTGCTATGAGGCATTTTTGGCAGGAACATGAAAGAAATGATGCTGTATCAGAACAAGAAGAACATCATGTTGACTGGTATTTTTCCTTTGCAATCAATAGGCAATTCATGGGGAATGTACATACTCTATTAACACCCAGTGATTTTCTTTCTCTTTCTTTCTTTTTATTTATTATTTTTTTACATATATTTTATTGATTTTTTACAGAGAGGAAGGGAGAGGGATAGAGAGTTAGAAACATCGATGAGAGAGAAACATCGATCAGCTGCCTCCTGCACACTCCCTACTGGGGATGTGTAGGGAGTTTCTAAATTAAACACTGGCCAATTTCTGTGTGCATTAGAATCAACGCTCTATCCACTGAGCCAAACCGGTTAGGGCTTTCTTTTTAAATATATCATTATTGATTTCAGATAAGAAGGGAGAAGGAAAGAGAGATAGAAACATCAATGAGAGAGAATCACTGATTGGCTGCCGCCTGCACATCCCCTACTGGGGATCAAGCCCGCAACTCAGGCATGTGCCCTTGACAGGAATCGAACCTGGGACCCTTCAGTCCGCAGGCTGACGGTCTATCCATTGAACCAAACCGGCTAGAGCACCCAGTGACTTTCTAATGCCATCATTTGAGCTGTATTTATTATTTGGCATTCTCCTGTGAGGAAGACTTTCCCTCTGCCACATTTATTTATATCAGTGTGGACTCTGAGATTTTTATTTATCCAGTAGATTAGAATCCATTCCTTTCATTTCTGCTCATACCTGATCATGGCCCCATCCATCTGTGAACATTTTCTTGTTCCTGTTTGAGCCTAGAGCCCACACCTTAAGGGACTGGCCTCAGCCATGTTCCCACTATAGCACCCCTTCCGTACCTTCTGTGTCCAGAGAAGGGCTCTGGCACCAGAAGGGCACGGGACAGTCACTGGGTAGACAGAAACCTGGGACATTGCCACCACTGGCTTCCAAAAAGGTAAACCAAGGAGAGGAGTGAGTTTTGGACTCCGGTGTGTGTTGTCCCGAATCCCAGAAGAGAGGGTACACGGCCTTCATTACCTTCATTACCTGTGGACAAAGGGGAATAGGCATAAACTATGCAAGAGAATTGAACGCTGGCCAATTTCTGTGTGCATAGAATCTGAGTGCATAGCCTGCCCACAGGGGCCGAATCTGACATGCCCAGGATACTCTGCAGTGACCAGAAACCTCCACAGCCAAGTGTCAGAGGGTCTCATGATGGAGGCAAACACTCCCTTCTGTGCCAGGTATGTTCTGTGATATGGAGACTTGTTTCTCAACCCACCCTTTTTGTTGTTGTTTTGTTTGTTGTTTGGGGGTTTTTTGGTTATCCTCACCTGAGGATATTTTTCCATTAATTTTTATTTTTTATTTTTTATTTTTTTAAATATATTTTATTGATTTTTTACAGAGAGGAAGGGAGAGAGATAGAGAGTTAGAAACATCGATGAGAGAGAATCATCGATCAGCTGCCTCCTGCACATCTCCCACTGGGGATATGCCCGCAACCCAGGTACATGCCCTTGACCGTAATCGAACCCGGGACCTCTCAGTCCGCAGGCCGACGCTCTATCCACTGAGCCAAACCGGTTTCGGCTCCATTAATTTTTAGAGAGTGGAAAGGAGGAGAGACAGAAAGAGAAAGATCGATGTGAGAGAGACACATTGATTGGTTGCCTCCCACACATACCCCAACCAAGGTGGGGATCAAGCTTGCAACTGACTGGAATCTAAACCGGGACCCCTATGGAAGACAGTATGGAGTTTCCTTAAAAAACTAAAAATGGAACTCCCATTTGACCTTGTGATCCCACTTCTAGGAATATATCCCAAGAAACCAGAAACACCAATCAGAAAGGATATATGCACCCCTATGTTCATAGCAGCACAATTCACCATAGCTAAGATCTGGAAACAGCCTAAGTGCCCATCAGTAGATGAATGGATTAGAAAACTGTGGTACATCTACACGATGGAATACTATGCTGCTCTAAAAAGGAAGGAACTCTTACCATTTGCAACATCATGGATGGAACTGGAGAGCATTATGCTAAGTGAAATAAGCCAGTCAATGAAGGAAAAATACCACATGATCTCACTCATTCATGGATAATAGAGACCATTATAAACTTTTGAACAATAATAGATACAGAGGCAGAGCTGCCTCAAACAGATTGTCAAACTGCAGCAGGAAGGCCGGGGAGGCTTGGGGGGCAGGAGGTAGGGGGGTAAGAGATCAACTAAAGGACTTGTATGCATGCATATAAGCATAACCAATGGACATAAGACACTGGGGGATAGGGGAGGCTAGGGGACTGTCTAGGGCGGGGGGAAAAAATGGACACATATGTAATACCCTTTGTAATACTTTAAGCAACAAATAAAAAAAATAAATAAAATAAATAAATAAAATGAAATGAAAAAAATAAAAATAAAAAAAATAAACCGGGACCCTTCAGTCTAAGGGCCAACACTCTATGCACTGAGCAAAACCAGCTAGGGCCAGAGGGTGGTTCTTGATCATATTACGATCAGCACAAATGTACGGCGACCTCCCCACAGACTCCAGTAACATCAAGTGCACCTTCCTGCTTGATCTTCCTGAGAAGAAGGGTGGGAAGGAGCGCAGGAAACAAGCACTCAATAGAAGAGATTCAAGAACAAGCCACCACTTAGCAGCCAGCCATCTGGTGTGGTGTGCAGGGACCAAATGGCTGCAGCCATGATGAGCAGCTTCCAGACTGACTTGTCAACATTATCCACTGAGGGGAAAGGGTATCCCAGACACTGCAGAATTGCCATCAATCTGCACTCATGGAGCCAGCAGCCAGCAGACATGCAGGCAAGAACAGCATTGCGTGTTACCAACCATCTCCTGCCGGAAGCAGCTTCCAATGACACCACTGTTCCCTGGAGCCTGGTCCTCACAGAGACCTGACCGACAACCTGCACGCACAGGAGCCCACACCTGTCACTGCCCCATGGAAGCAAACAGCTGAGCTCTGTCCAAGCCTTTAGGGAAATGAATACTGCTGTACCCGCTGGTCCTAAAAGCCTAAATTCCCCTAGGTCAAGGCACATAAACTGCTTTTATAAAAATAGCTTTGCTGAAGTATGACATACAATAAACTGGGCATAATTAAAGTGGATAATGTGATGATTCTGACATATGTCAACTACTCCCATGAAACCATCACCAAGACCAACATAATGAATGCATTCATCTCCCCATAAAATTCCTGTGCACCTTTGTAATTCCTCTGTCCAGTCCCCCTCCACCCCCACCATTCTCACTTGAGGTTACTTTGCATCTTTTAGAATTCTGCATAAATGGCACCACCACACAGGGAGTACATGTTCCCCTTTTTTTGGCTTCTTTCACTTGGCACACGGATTCTGAGATCCATGAAGTCACTGTCTGGAACAGTAGTCATCCCTTCTGTGCCAGGTAGTGTTCTGTGATATGGAGGCCTGTTTCTCCACCCACCTAGCAATGGCCACCTGGGTTGCCCCTGGAGTTGAAGGGTACATACCTCTCACAGTGACAGGACTTCACACTGGCAGGACCAGCACCGACCCAGCTCTGTCGCCCTCTCACAGGAGGATGTGGGAGTCTAGACCCAAACCTGGGTGCAGGGTTCCCAGACCAGAGTTCTTTTCTACCAGCCTCAAGGAGCCACAACTGAGGTTATCATCCAGAGACACCACCAGCCTTTGAACCAGTGTTACTCACAAGCCTGACCCTTAGGAAAAAGAAAGGAGGGGCCTGCTTCCCAACAAAGCAATTTGCTCCTAGAGCTCTATCTTCTCACAGTATAATCTTCAAAACCACAAAGAAATGACTAAGACAAAGGCGCCAGAATAGTTAGAACACTTCATTTCAAATTAGTTCAAAATGGCCCTACCTGGTTTGGATAGAGCATTGGCCCGTGGACTGAAGGTTCCCGGGTTTGATACCGGTCAAGGCATGTACCTTGGTTGCAGGTTCCCTGGCCCTCATCTGGTGGGTTCAAGAGGCAACCAATCGATGTTTCTCTCTCACATCGATGTTTCTCCCTGTCTCTCCCTCTCCCTTCCACTCTCTAAAAATCAATGGAAAAATATACTCGGGTGAGGATTATCAAATTAGTACAAGATGCAGGGTACCAACCCACAGGTGAGATGAGCTTCTGTTTGTTTTGTAGCAGCAGCGATGACTTAGGTGCATGTTGCCTGCGTTCACACACATACTATCACTTCTAAAACAAATAACTAAGCTTTGCATCCAAAGGTCAAAAAGTTTATATTAAAAAATGTGATAGAAATCAGGTCAATGTGAGCTATAAAAATCTCTATTTTATGTCCTCCATGCAAAATCAGGAATTTGGCCTTTATGCAAATGATCAGCCAACGTTAATAAATAGCCCCCTCATGAGGCCCCCCCTTCACCGCACTTACATATCCATTGTGAGCTCTACTTAGATGATAGACACTTGGGGTCACTGTTAGGGGCAGGAAGAGGTGATGTCAGAAGCTGAACAGACAGGTTCCACTCATACATGGACCACTGGGCACTCACTGCCTCTATGATAAAGCTGAGGTAAATCAGGATGGGAGGAGATAAAGGCTGAGAAAAATAAGTCACCTGGTTATACCAGGTGCAAGCTTCCTGCTTGGCCATCATGATACCTGTGCCATGACGTCACTTCGTGGCTTCACACTCCTGCAGACTTTTTATTTATTATTATACAGCTGGAGCACCCTGCCTGTCACTGTGAATGAACTCTGAATTGCACAACACATCAAAGGCCCATTATGGTCAAATCAAACAGGATGTGTGTTCAGTAGAACAGGCACAGCACAGACTGGGCCAGACAGCTGCTGGGTGGCCATTCTCATTTGTCCCCTCCAGAGATGGACAATAGAGAATGCTGGCTCTAGAGCAGCTCTCAGGGCCACCACTTGCCAACTGACCTTTCCTTCCTTCCCTGCAAAATGGGATGACAGCGGTTGCTTCACAAGGATTCCAAGAGTTTAATAATAGCATACAAGGAGCACTTGCTGGCATATGATATAGAAAGCCCTCAACTCAGACTGGCAACCACGCACTCCAGTCAGGGCACAGTGTCCCTAGCATCGAGTGGGAGAAGAACTGCGTGTTAAAGGCTGCAAGATGCAGTTAAATCCCTCACTTCAAACTAGCTTTCTGTGAGAATAATACAAATGCTTAACAACCCATATTAAAGGCTCTAGTCAGAAGGACATCCTACTTAGGGGAGCCTAGGCTCACGATTAGAAAAGGCCCACTGCTGCTGGTATGGCAGGTGCAGAAGAGAAGGCACAGGTGGGGTCCCACCAGGTATCACTTTTTAAAAAATATATTTTTTATTGATTTCAGAGAGAGGAAGGGAGAGGGAGAGAGAAACATCAATGATGAGAGAATCATTGTGATCGACTGTCTCCTGCTCGCCCCCTACTGAGGATCGAGCCGAAATCCAGGTATGTGCCAGAACCGGGAATCAAACCATGACCTCCTGGTTCATAGGTCGATGCTCAACCACTGAGCCACATGAGCCTGGCTGTTATCACTTTTCTTTGCCATAATTCTCACATGTAGCTTTACTACTCAAACCAGTAACACTTTAAAATCTAGATAAAATAGTGGTAACTCTGAGCAGTGGGCTATCAGCTCATATTTTTGCTTACTGCACTTCCTAATTTTCCTGCACCAAATGTATTTCTCTCAGGAAAATCTTATTTTATTGTGCTTTGCTTTACTGTGCTTCACATATACTGCATTTTTTACAAATTGAAGGTAAGACCCTCCACCAGCAAAATGATTATGACTCATCAAAGGCTGAGTAATGGTTCACATTTTTATAGCAATGAAGTATTTTAAAATTAAGATATGTACATTTTTTAGACATAATACTATTGCACACTTAATAGACTATAGTGTAAACATAACTTTTATATGAAACTAGAGGAACAGTTCATGAAAATTCGTGCACTTGGGGGGAGGAGGAGGGGTCCCTCAGCCCAGCCTGCGTCCTCTCTCAGTCCAGGACTCCTCAGCGGATGTCCACCTCCCGGCTTAGGCCCACACCCTGGGGATCGGGCCTAAGCTGGCAGGTAGACACCCCTCTGGAAGCGTGGGATCCCTCAGGGAATGTCCGACTAATGGCTTAGGCCCGCTCCCTGGAAGAAGCGGGCCTAAGCTGTCAATCGAACATCCTTAGTGCTACCGAGGAGGCAGGAGAGGCTCCTGCCACCGCCGCTGTGCTCCCAGCCATCAGCACAGCTTGTGGCTGAGAACTCCCCCTGTACAAACACACTGACCACCAGGGGCAACTCCTGCACTGAGCGTCTGCCCCATGGTGGTCAGTGTGCATCACAGTGACCGGTCGTTCTGCCATTAGGGTCAATGTACATATTACCCTTTTATTATACAGGATGGGAAACAAAAAAATTCGTGACTCACTTTATTGCATTATTTGTTTTATTGCAGTAGTCTAGAAATGAACCCACAATATCTCCAAGGTATGCCTGTATAACTTTGACAATAATATATCTCTGTATGCTATCCCTGCAGAGCAGTTATTGAAATATATGGAACAATAAATATGAAGACCACTTTCAAAATTATTATAGCATTCTATAGAAGTCACTTATGGACCTTACTAGCGAGAGTTCAAACATGGTGAGTTAACAAAACAAAAGACGTCATTCCTTTCTGCTCAGTAAACACTGCACATTTAAATCAACTTTACCCTACTCACTGCCAGTTTCTTAAATGCCATAGAAGTCTCTTCAAGACTTGGACTTACACAACTGTTTCATATCAGATTTTTAAGATTTTCACATGGATTTGAGGAAGAGGAACTTTATGTGGTAGTATTCAAAAAGCAGAACAAAAGCCTGGCCAGTATGGCCCAGTGGAATGAGTACTGTTTCATGCACCAAGAGGTCACCGGTTCAATTTCTGGGCACATCCCCGGGTTGGGTTCCATCCCCAATAGGGGGCACGCAGGAGGCACTGACTGACCTTTCTTTCTTTTTTAAATATACTTTTATTTATTTGAGAAAGGAAGGGAGAGGGAGAGATAGAAAAATCAATAATGAGGGAGAATCACTGATCGGCCACCTTCTGCACGCCACCTATTGGGGATCAAGCCTGCAACCTGGGCATGTGCCCTAAACTGGGAATTGAACCATGACTCCTGGTTCATAGGCTGATGCTCAACCACTGAGCCACAGTGGTCAAGCCAATCAATGTTTCTAGCACACTCTTCCTCTCCCTTCCTCTCCCTCTAAAAAATATCAATAAAAACATACATATATATTTTTGAAAGTGGAACAAAAACATTTTAAAGAATATGCCATCATGATATTTAATGAATTGTTCTCACTCTAATGATGAGGGTCAGCCTGCACCCAGTACTGCTCTCCCCTGGAAACCCCAGCCCCTCATTCCAGCCTTGACACCTCAAATAAAAGCTCCAAAGAATTTACCAGTGCCACTCATACTATGTGACAAACTCTAATAGTCACAGTTGCAATAAACTTTTATAAGTGGTAATTCCCAAGAATTTATAGGCACTTTAGAATAATTTACTGAGATGCTATCTGATATCTTTCAGACATGAGCTAAAGAACCACAAGAGACTCTAGATCTGGGTCCCTGCTGACTTCAAAATGGCAGATCAGGTGTCAGACTTACAATCTCCTTTTATTTTTTTAAAATATATTTTTATTGACTTCAGAGAGGAAGGGAAAGGGAGAGAGAGTTAGAAACATCAATGATGAGAGAATCATTGATTGGCTACTTCCTGTATGCACCCTACTGGGGATCGAGCCCACAACCTGGGCATGTACCTGTGACCGGAATCGAACCTGGGATCCTTCAGTCCACAGTCTGACACTCTATCCACTGAGCCAAACCAGATAGGCCATACTCACAATCTCTAACACAGGCTGTGATCAGGTAATAACCCAAATCAAAATGTAAGAGGCTGATAATCACAATTCCAAAGCCACTGTAACAAAAACTCTGGTAAGAAGACCAGTTCTCAGTGTGGAAGCTTTAAGACCAAAATAGAAACAGTATAATTTGTTCCCTTGAAGTAATTCAGAAATCACTATGACCCTTGCCGGGGAGCTCAGTTGGTCAGAGCATCGTCCTGATATGCCAAGGTTGCGGGTTCGATCCAAGGTTAGGGCACATACAAGAAGCAAATAAAAAATGCATAGAGACACAGAACCTAGACACAGCACCTACACACAGAACCTGGACACAGAACCCACACAGAACCTAGAGACAGAAGAACTTCGCTGGAGAGAACATGGCAAAAGATCCTGGACAGAAAATGGCCACAGAACCTAGAGACAGAACCTAGCGAGAGAACCTGGCTGAAGAACCTAGAGACAGAACCTGGCTACAGAACCTGGCTAGAACATGGCTAAAGAACCTGACTAGAACCTGGTGACTGAACCTGGCTGGAGAACCTAGCAAGAGAACATGGACACAGAACCTGGCTGGAGATCCTAACCAGAACTTCGCTGGAGATCCTGACCAGAACTTGGCTAGAGATCCTGGCTAGGCTGCTGATCAACTGAACGCTGTCTCCGTGTCATTCCTTCTTCGCCGACTCCGTCCACACCTTTGGGGACCCCTGGACCTGCTGGGGTTGGACCCCAGCACATAAATATTTTGCCCACATTTTTCTTAGTTTTTACTATTTTCTTAGAATAGATTCTTAAAGGTGCAAAATGAATATTTTTAAGACTCAGGAGATAATTTCTGAAGTTAATTATCCCAATTTACACTCATCAGATATGTGTGAGAGTTTCCATTTCACTCTTTTTCTGGTATATTTTGAGGATATTTGCTATTAAATTGGATTAAAAAAATGCATAGATAAGAGGAACAACTAGTTGATGTTTCTCTCTCTCTCAAAAATTAATAAATTTTTAAAAATACAAAAAAAATCATTTAAAAAATAAATCACTAATTCCAAGCCTCGAGTCACCCTCTTAACTTCGTAACATCATCAGGTGATTCTCAAGATCTTCTTTCTACGCTAACAGTTTGTATGGCAGCCCTGACCCCTGCAGGAAGCTTGTGTCTAGTTTCCCTGACTCTAAACCTCTGCGCAGAGAGTGAAAACCCGAGGGAAAAATGGAAAATCTTTGGGTATTTTATTTCTATAAGAGGTATTTCGCTTTCTGCGCTACCCAGGGAGGGCTCCATAGGCGTTGTTCTCGGTTCCCACGTAACTTAAAGGGAAACTTCTCACAATGTCCGGAGCTCTTGATGTCCTGCAAATGAAGGAGGAGGATGTCCTCAAGGTCCTTGCAGCAGGAACCCACCTAGGTGGCACCGACCTTGACTTCCAAATGGAACAGTCCATCTACAAAAGGAACAGTGATGGCATCTACATCATCAATCTGAAGAGAACCTGGGAGAAGCTTCTGCTGGCAGCTCGGGCCATTGTTGTCATCGAAAACCCAGCTGACGTCAGTGTCATATCGTCCAGGAATACTGGCCAGCGAGCTGTGCTGAAGTTTGCTGCTGCCACTGGAGCCACTCCCATTGCCGGCCACTTCACTCCTGGAACCTTCACCAACCAGATCCAGACAGCCTTCCGGGAGCCAAGACTTCTGGTGGTTACTGATCCCAGGGCTGACCACCAGCCTCTCACAGAGGCGTCTTACGTTAACCTGCCCACCATCGCTCTGTGTAACACAGACTCTCCGCTGCGCTATGTGGACATCGCCATCCCTTGCAACAACAAGGGGGCTCACTCAGTGGGTCTGATGTGGTGGATGCTGGCCCGGGAAGTACTCCGCATGCGTGGCACTATCTCCCGTGAACACCCGTGGGAAGTTATGCCTGATCTTTACTTCTACAGAGATCCTGAAGAGATTGAAAAGGAAGAGCAGGCTGCTGCTGAAAAGGCTGTGACCAAGGAGGAATTTCAGGGAGAACGGACTGCTCCTGCTCCCGAGTTCACTGCTGCTCAGCCTGAGGTTACAGACTGGTCTGAAGGCGTGCGGGTGCCCTCTGTGCCCATTCAGCAGTTTCCTACTGAAGACTGGAGTGCTCAGCCTGCCACTGAAGACTGGTCTGCGGCCCCCACTGCTCAGGCTACTGAATGGGTAGGAACAACCACTGAGTGGTCCTAAGCTGTTCTTCCACAAATTCTTAACAGAACGGAAATAAGGTTGATGGAAAATAAACAGTTTCTAAAAAAAAAAAAAAAAAGAGGTATTTCATTTTTCTGCTTCTGAGTTCTCTTTCACAATGTTTCAAAAGCCTTTTCTTTTTGCCTGGGCGTGTGGCTCAGTGGATGAACATCAACCAATGCACCAAGAAGTCACCGGTTCTATTCTTGGTCAGGGCACATGCACAGGTTGCAGGCTCGATCCCTAGAAGGGGCGTGCAGGAGGCAGCTGATCAATGTTTCTCTCTCTCACTGACGTTTCTCTCTCTCTCTTCCTCCCTCCCTCTCTCTCTCTCTCTCTCTCCCCCCCTCCCTCTTCCTCTCTCTCTCAAGTCAATAAACACATATTGTAAGTCCTAGCCACAGCAACCAGACAAGAAGAAAAAAATAAAAGGCATCCAAATTGGAAAGAAGGATAAAAACTGCCATTATTCGCAGATGACATGATATTGTACATAGAAAACCCTGGGCTCCACCAAAAAACTACCAAAATTAATAAAGGATTTTGGCAATGTAGCGGGATACAAAATAACACCCAGAAATCATTTGCATTTTTATTCACCAATAATGAACCCTCAGAAAGAGAAACTTAAAAAAAAAAAATCCCATTTACTACTCCAACAAAAAAAATTAAGATGCTTAGGAACAAACTTAACCAAGGAGGTAAAAGACCTGTACTAGGAAAACTGTAGAACCTTGAAAAAAGAGACAGAAGATATAAACAAGTGGAAGAATATGCCATGTTCGTGGATTGGTAGAGTTAACATCATTAAAATGTCCATACTACCCAAAGAAATGTATAGATTCAATGCAATCCTTATTAAAATACCAAATGCATATTTCACAGATCTAGAACAAACACTCCTAAAATTTATATAAAACCAAAATAGACCCTGAATATCCACAGCAATCTTGAGGAGGGGAAAAAAAAAGTCGGAGGGATCACAATACTAGATATCAAGTTATACTACAAAGCCACTGTAACAAAACAGCCTGGTACCAGCATAAGAACAGGCATATAGATCAGTGGAACAGAACAGAGAACCCAGAAATGGACCCAAGTCATTATGTTCAATTACATCTTTGATAAAGGAGGCAAGAGCATACAATGGAGTAAAAACAGTCTCTTCAACAAATAGTGTTGGGATTATTGGACAGCTACATGTAAAAAAATGAAACTAGACTACTAACTTATACCACACACAAGAATAAATTCAAAATGAAAAAAGAATTAAATGTGCCCTAACTGGTTTGGCTCAGTGAATAGAGCGTCGGCCTGCGGACTGAAAGGTCCCAGGTTCGATTCCAGTCAAGGGCATGTACCTTGGTTGCGGGCACATCCCCAGTAGGAGGTGTGCAGGAGGCAGCTGATCGATGTTTCTCTCCCATCAATGTTTCTAACTCTCTATCCCTCTCCCTTCCCCTCTTTTTTGTAAAAAATCAATAAAATATATATTTTTAAAAAGAATTAAATGTAAGTCATGAAACCATAAAAATCCTTGAAGAAAACATAGGCAGCAAAATATCACACATCTCACGTAGCAAAATTTCCACTAATACAATGCCTAAAGCAAGAGAAACAAAAGAAAAATAAACAAATGGGACTACATGAAAATAAGAAGCTTCTGCACAGCAAAAGAAATCAGCATCGCCCTAGCTGGCTTGGCTCAGTGGATAGAGCGTCAGCCTGCGGACTGAAGGGTCCCAGGTTCGATTCCAGCCAAGGGCACATGCCTGGGTTGCGGGCTCGATCCCCAGTGGGGGGTATGCAGGAGGCAGCCAATCAATGATTCTCTCTCATCATTGATGTTTCTATTTCTCTCTCCTTCTCCCTTCCTCTCTGAAATCAATAAAGAAATATATTTTTTAAAAAAAGAAATCAGCATCAAAATGAAAAGGGAAACCACAATATTGGAGAACATATTTGCCAATGACACATCTGATAAGGGGTCAATATCCAAACTATATAAAGTACTCATACAACTCAACCAAAAGAAGACAAATAACCCAATTGATAAAGTGGGCAAAAGATCTAAATAGACACTTCTCCAAAAAGGACATACAGATGGCCAAGAGACATATGGAAAAATGCTCAATGTCATTAATCATTGGAGAGATGCAAATTAAAACTAAATGAGATACCACCCTCACACCTGTCAGAATGGTTACCATCAATAAATCAACAAACAGCCGAATCCGGTTTGGCTCAGTGGATAGAGCGTCGGCCTGCGGACTGAAAGGTCCCAGGTTCGATTCCGGTCAGGGGCATGTACCTGGGTTGCGGGCATATCCCCAGTAGGAGATGTGCAGGAGGCAACTGATCGATGTTTCTCTCTCATCAATGTTTCTAGCTCTCTGTCTCTCTCACTTCCTTTCTGTAAAAAAATCAATAAAATATGTTTTAAAAAAAATAAAATAAAAAATCAATAAAATATATTTAAAAATAAATAAATAAATCAACAAACAATAAGTGCTGGAGAGGATGTGGAGAAAAAGGAACCCTAGTACACTGCTGATGGGAATGCAGACTGGTGCAGCCACTATGGAAAGCAGTGTGGAGTTTCCTCAAAAAATTAAAAACGAAACTGCCATTTGACCCAGTGATCCCTATTCTAGGAATATATCCTAAAAAGCCTGAAACACCAATCAAAAGAATATATGCACTCTTATGTTCATAGCAATGTTATTTACAATAGCTAAGATCTCGAAACAGCCCAAGTGCCCACCAGTAGATGAATGGGTAAAAAAAGACAATGGAATACTATGCAGCCGTAAAAAAAAAAAAGTATCTCTCACCCTTTGAGGCAGCATGGAGATATCAGGAGAGTATTATGCTAAGTGAAATAAGTGAGTCAGAGACAGACAAGTATCACATGATCTCACTTATATGTGGAATTCAATGAACAAAATAAGCTGACAAACAAAACAGATCCAGAGACATGGAAGCATGCAACAAACTGAGGAGCCTCAGAGGGAAGGGCTGGGGGAAGAGATCAACCAAAGAACTTACATACATATCTACATATATAAAAGCCTAAGCAATCATCCAACCGTCCAACCAGTAGGTATGATGTGCACTGACCACCAGGGGGCAGATACTCAATGCAGGAGCTGCCAAGCTGCAGCTGTGGTTCTCAGGTGACACACCCACAACCGGAGAGGAGGGAGGCCGATTCCGGGGTGCATCACCCAACAACTGCCCTCTTGCAATCTGGGACCCCTCGGGGGATGTCAGAGAGCCGGTTTCAGCCCAATCCCTGCAGGCCAGGCCGAGGGACCCCACTGGTGCACGAATTCGTGCACTGGGCCTCTAGTACGCATATATGCATAACCCCTGGACACAGACAATAATGGAGTGCATGCCTGTGGAGAAGATAGGGGTGGGGAGGTGGGGTGGTCAATGGGGGGGAAAAAGGGACATCTGTAATACTTTCAATAATAAAGATAATTTTTTTAAAAAAAGAGCTGTTAAAAGGGGGGATTTTTGCCCAGGTGGCATGGCTATGGTTGAGCACTGATCTATAAACCAGGAGGTCATGGTTCGATTCCCAGTCAGGGCATGTGCCCGGATTGCCAGCTCAATCCCCAATATGTGGGGTGTGCAGGAGGCAGTTGGTCAATGATTCATTCTCATCATTGATGTTTCTATATCTCTCTCTTCCTCTCTGAAATCAATTTAAAAAATACATGTTTTTTAAAAACGGGGGGAGCCCTAGCTGGTTTGGCTCAGTGGATAGAGCGTTGGCCTGCAGACTAAGGGGTCCCAGGTTCGATTCCAGCCAAGGGCACATGCCCAGGTTGCAGGCTCCATTCCCCCCAGTAGGGGGCATGCAGGAGGCAGTCAATCAATGATCTCATCATTAATGTTTCTATCTTTCTCTCTGAATAAAAAAAAGGGGGGGGAGGATTTTCTTTAAAGGAGTTTCACTTTATCCAAATGAACTTAACATGACCACCTATGAGAAAGCCAAGTACACAGGATCTAGCAAATGTTTCTATAGACTGCACAGTAATAACTGGAACAGGGAAGCATAAGTGGCCTATTTGCCAATCTTTTTGTTCACCATGGAAATGTTTTATCTTTTTAAAAAAATATATATTTTATTGACATTTTTACAGAGAGGAAGAGAGAGGGATAGAGAGTTAGAAACATCGATCAGCTGCCTCCTGCATACCTCCTACTGGGGATGTGCCCGCAACCAAGGTATATGCCCTTGACCAGAATCGAACCTGGGACCTTTCTATCCACTGAGCCAAACCGGTTAGGACGGAGACGTTTTATCTTTAAAGCATCTCCAACACAGCTCTACTGTAGCACCACAGAATTTACATTCCAAAGTAAATAGAATTTCAAAGAACCAAGGTGCAAGTCTGACATTCCTTTAGTCCTGTTCCCTCCATCCTTGGGATCTCCATGAAGGTAGGTCTCTGCTGCAGGCCTCACCCCAAGACTCATCAGATCCTGATCAATTCTACTGTTTCCATGATGCGGATTGCATAGGCAGTCTTGAGGGTAGGGAGGGCTCCAGCACAGGTGCATCTATGAAACTTTGTTTTCTGTTCCCCCAACAATAGTCAGTGACACAGGCTCAAAATGTCTGAATACTAAGCCTACTGAAGACAGCTGGATGCTGAGCACAGCACTTCCATGTTGTGGCATGTATATGTGTCCTAATTCACACAGGACACATAGAGCTGAAGCTACCTGGCATGTGCTTGCTGGGTGACATTATATCCACCAAAGCCTTGAGTTTGGTCCTCATTCAGGTCAGTTAATTATGTTCACTCTCTTCCCTAGTGAACTTGGCCAGTACTCCATCCAGTCACATTTGTCACATGGGAAAAAGGGTAAGAATACTTGGATGGATAAAAGCAATGTAATTAAAAACACAAAAGCCCTGGCTTAAATGGGTGTGTTGAGTGCAAAAAGAGCCTGTGGGTGGTGAAGGCCCCAGACTTTTGGTTGGGAGCCCAATGGGCTACACAGGAGTAGGAATGAATCTGAACGAGATTAGCCTTTCCAAAGATGGAAGGAAGCCCAGCATCCAGTCAGATTGGTTCCTGAGTGGAGAAAAGTGATGTGTCCCCACACAAAAGGGCAATCTAAAGAAAAAGTTAGCCCCAACTAGAGAAAAATATGGTCAGATACTTCATATGAGCTCTAAGTTTTTCATATACAATGTCTGGTTTTCAATAAAAAGTTGTCACCCTAACCAATTTGGCTCAGTGGATAGAGCTTTGGCCTGTGGACTGAAGGGTCCCAGGATGGATTCCAGTCCACATACCTAGGTTACAGGCTCGATCCCTGGCTTTGGTCAGGACGTGTGCAAGAGGCAAGCAAACAATGTGTCTCTCACATCGATGTTTCTCTCTCTGTCTCTACCCCTCCTTTCCACTCTCTCTAAAAATCAATAAAAAAGTATCTTCAGGTGAGGATTAACAACAAAAGTTGTCCATCAGCCCAGCCAGTATGGTTAAGTGGTTGAACGCTGACCTATGAACCAGGAGGTCATGGTTCAATTCCTGGTCAGAGCACATGCCCCAGTTGCAGGCTCCATCCCCCGTTGGGGGCAGCTGATAACTGTTTTGCTCTCATTATTGATGTTTCTATCTCTCTCTCCCTCTCCCTTATACTCTGAAATCAATTAAAAAATATTTTTGCCTATCATACCAAAAGACAGGACCAAATGACTTAGAAACAAGAGAAAACAGACAATAGAAGCAGAACCATAAACTACCCCAATTTTGAAATTATAGGAGATTAAGATATATGTGATTAATATGTTCAATATATTAAAAGACAACCTAAAATGCCCAGCTGGTGTGGCCCAATGGTTGAGCATTGACCTATAAACCAGGAGGTCACTGATGGAGTCCGAGTCAAGGAATATGCCCAGGTTGTGGGCTCGATTCATAGTGGGGGGCGTGCAGGAGGCAGATGATCAATGATTCTCTCACATCACTGATGTTTCTATCTCTCTCTCCCTTCCTCTCGGAAATCAATAAAAATATATATTTTTAAAAAGACAAGCTGAACATTTTGAGCAGAGAATTGTAATTTTTTAAAAAAAGTACTTTAGAACCAAAAACTATAATAACTGAAGAACTCAACAGACGAGCCTCATAGTAAAGAACAGAGAACTGAAGAGAAATTAGTGAAAGAAGTGAATTAAAGAACATTAATGAGTGGGTAGATAGGGCTGGAAAATACCCTGAAACATAGTGAGGAAATAAAGGACAGAAAGCATGAAAAGGCTTAAGAAAGAAATAAGGACCAACATGAATAATTGGAATCCCAGAGGAGAGGAGAAAGAATAGAGCAGAAGCAATATTTGAAGAGTTAATAACTAAGAACTTCCCAAAATTAATGAGAATCAGCAAGCCACAGATTCAAAAAGCACATCAAACCCCAAGCAAACCCAGCTGGTGTGGCTCAATGATTGAGCAACAACCTATGAACCAGGAGGTGACGGTTCAATTCCCAGTCAGGGCACATGACCAGGTTGCAGGCTCAATCCCCACTGTGGGGTGTGCAGGAGGCAGTTGATCAATAATTCTCTCTCACCATTGATCTCTCCCTTCCTCTTTGAAATGAAAAATAAATTTAAAAAAACAAACAATCCAAGTAAGATAAACACACACAATAAAACTTCAGTAGTTTTACCAAAGGCAAAGAGGAAAATTTTAACATTAACACCAAAAAAATTACAAATTATCTTCCAATTTGCAGCAGTAAGACCGACACTTAACTTCTCCACAGAAACAATGGTGACCAGAAGACAATGGAAAGATGTCGGTAAAGCAGGGAGAGGAAACTGCCCACCTAGAGTTCTATACCCATCAGGAGCAGTCCTCAAAAGCTAATGTGAGATACAGTGGAACCTTGGTTCTCAAACTTAATTTGTTCAGAAGGCTGTCCAGAAGCTATTTATTCAAAAGCCAAATCATTTTTCCCATTATAAATGGGAAAATCATTTTTCCCATTAGAAATAATGTAAACTGAATCCATTCATTCCAGACCACCAAATGATTCCATTTTAACCTTTCTTATATACAGGACATGTCTAATATACTATAGAATCTATGAACAAACACGTCTTTTCTTAAATTTATCGAACCACGCCCTACCAGTCTTAAAAAAATCACTTTTAGCATTGGTTTCCAGGATGTATATCCAGAAGCCAGGATGCAAGCATCTTTGTTTTTTCACATATTACTGCCTCCAAAATGCTGTCTTTATCCAAATCTACAAGTTTTTCTACCTCTTCAATGGCCTGTGATTAGTTTTTTTTACACCCTTAGCAACATTAGCACTCTTTTTGTTGTTGTTAATCCTCACCTGAGGATATTTTTCCATTGCTTTTCAGAGAGTAGAAGGGAGGGAAGGAGGGGGAGAGAGAAAGAGAGCATTGATGGAAGAAAGACACATCAACTGGTTGCCTCCAACGACTGAAGACAGAGAGGAAGGTAGAAAAGAGAAATATCGCCGAACCGGTTTGGCTCAGTGGATAGAGCATCGGTCTGCGGACTGAGGGGTCCCGGGTTCAATTCCGGTCAAGGGCATGTACCTTGGTTGTGGGCGCATCCCCAGTGGGGGGCGTACAGGAGGCAGCTGATTGATGTTTCTCTCTCATCAATGTTTCTAACTCTCTATCCCTCTCCCTACCTCTCTGTAAAAAACCAATAAAATATATTTAAAAAAAAAGAAAAGAGAAATATCAATGTGAGAGTGTAACATCAATTGGCTGCCTCCTGCATGCTCCCTACCCGGGATTGAGCCCACAACCTGGGCATGTAGCCTAACAGGGAATCAAACCAGCAACCTTTCGGTGCATAAGATGACACCGAACCAACTGAGCCACACTGGCCAGGACACAAGCAAACATTCTTTATGATTATTTTTATTATTGTTAATCCTCACCTGAAGATATTTTTACCATTGATTTTTAGATAGAGTGGAAAGGAGGGGGAGAGACAGAGAGAAAGAGAGAAATAATACTGATGTGAGAGAGACACATCAATTGGTTGCCTCCCACACACACCCCTTTGGGACTGGGAATGAAGCCTGCAACCAAGGTACGTGCCCTTGACCAGAATCAAATCCAGGTCCATTCCGTCTGTGGGCTGACACTCTATCCATTGAGCCAAACTGACTAGGGCCTTTATGATTATTTTTAAATGTTTGTTCAATGAAGACACTACACTGGCCCTAGAGACTGAAGACAAGAGGAGCAATATAAAAAAATAATAATAATGATTTTTAAAATAACACTATAAGCGCACAAAAATGGGTGAATAGAAGGCCCAGAAATGGGCAGAGGAGCCCCTTCCTGCTGGGGGGCTAAGGATGGTGCACATCCAGCCACAGCTCACCTCTGCTCTGTCCACTAAAACTGGAGGAGTTTGGTCCAAACAAAAGAGCTGAGTCCAGCTGCTACAAGAAGTTTCAACAGTTCAGAGAAGGCTGGTGGCCAAGGCTGTAATCCACCCACCAACAGGGATCCACTGTGAGAGGGAATGAGGAGGGGAGAGGCTGAACCTCTTCATGCACAGAAGCCCTTAAACTCAGCCTGTGTGTGGCCTCTTTGAAGACGATGAAACAGTGTGAAGGCCAGACTTGGTCCCGGAAAGGGAATGAAGAGATTTACTGAGTTTTTACCTCAGATCAAACACTTTTTGGAATTAATGGGCTCTGAGAGGACCCTGAATGGCTCAAAAAACCATGCATTTGTACTGAAATGTGAAAAAGGGGGAAAATAGCCGAAACCGGTTTGGCTCAGTGGATAGAGCGTCGGCCTGCGGACTGAGAGGTCCCAGGTTCGATTCCGGTCAAGGGCATGTACCTGGGTTGCGGGCACATCCCCAGTAGGAGATGTGCAGGAGGCAGCTGATCGATGTTTCTCTCTCATCGATGTTTCTAACTCTCTATCTCTCTCCCTTTCTCTCTGTAAAAAATCAATAAAATATATTTAAAAAAAAAAAAAAAAGAAAAAGGGGGAAAATAAAGCAACACTTATTTCTTCTAGACACACACACACACACACAGGTATGCAGCCTTATGCTGATCACGGATTGAAGAATTATTAGACAGCCTTCTTTTCCTAACCAAACTACCACTACTCAGCCAAATCCCACATTTCTAATAACTGCAGGGTAAACTGGTGTAAATAAACTCAGGATTCTAGAAAAGATTAATGGAGCCTGTGTGTATGAATTAAAACCAAATATTCTATGATGCTGCCCAGTTGGTGTGGCTCAGTGGTTGAACATCATTCCAAGCACTATGAGGTCACTGGTTCAATTCGCAGTCAGGGCACATGCCTGGGTTGCAGGCTCAATCCCCAGTAGGGGGCATGCAGCAGGCAGTTGATCAATGTTTCTAGCTCTCTCCCTCTCCCTTACTATCGCTAAAATCAATAAAAACATTATTTTTTAAAAATCTGTGACTCTGGCCCTAACCGGTTTGGCTCAGTGGATAGAGCGTCGGCCTGCCAACTCAAGGGTCCCAGGTTCGATTCCGGTCAAGGGCATGTACCTTGGTTGCAGGCACATCCCCAGTAGGGGGCGTGCAAGAGGCAGCTGATCGATGTTTCTCTCTCATCGATGTTTCTAACTCTCTCTCTATCCCTCTCCCCTCCTCTCTGTAAAAAATCAATAAAACATATTTAAAAAAAAAATCTCTGTGACTCTGACTGGCATATAAAAATGACAATGGGCTGGTCACCAGGCAGTTTCAAGAACCACAAAAGCAATGCCCACATGCCTGCACACTGTACCAAATACACCGTGCCAAATCACACCAACCCCACACTCTCCTGAAATAGCCAGGGGCAGCATGGTCCAAGCAAAGGGCCTCAGTCAACATTTGCTTGTCTGCTCTCTGTAAGCACTTCCCTTTCATAAACCCAGTAATACAAAGGCCCAGGTAAAGGGGCCCCTCTATTCCAGAATTTTTCAGTCTGATGGTTAACTAGATACTTTCCTGGACTTTGTTGAAACCTGCCAAAGACCATAGAGTTTTATATGACTAAAGCAAAGAAAAAAGTATTTTTAGACTCTCCTCTAACTAGTTTAAAAACTTTGCTTAAAAAAAATTTGTAATGGCCAGTCCTACTCCTCTGATAGGTATATACTAGTAAAATGCACACAGCATGTTGGTGCTGCTGTGACAGAATCCATCATGGGCATATTTGTAGCATGGGGAGCTTGAGGTTGATTCCAGGTGAGGTAGGAAGTCCCAACAAGGCTGAACAAAGGGACAGTGTGATCAAACTTGCATTTATTTTATTTATTTATTTTCTAAATATTTTTATCAATTTTTTTTTTTTTAAGAGAGAGAGGAAGGGAGAGACATTAATGTGAGAAACATCAATCGGCCACCTCCTCCAACCCCCTACTGGGGATCGAGCCCACAACCCAGTATCGAACCGTTGACCTCTCAGTTCATGGGACAACGCTCAACCAACTAAGCAACACTGGCCTGGGCCAGACTTGCATTTAGAAAAGATCCTTTTGGTGGTGCGGGGAGAAGAGACCGAGGCAGAGAACCAGCCAAAAGGTGGTAGGTCCAGGAGATGGTGGGAGCTAGTATGCACAGTGAGAAGCAGAGAAATTCAACACACATTGGAGGGGAAACCAGGATGTGCTCTTGTACTGAATGAGGGTCAGTAAAGCAGGAATCAGGTGATTGGGTAGACTTGTTAGATGTTGGTGTCACTCCTGCAAGGAAGAATGATTACAAGAGGAACAGGTTGGGGTGGGGAATTAATATATCTCATTTTAAGGAAATATAATTACTAAAATCTGAATGTGTTATTCTCTACCCTATTTTTTTAAATATATTTTTACTTATTTCAGAGAGAAAGGGAGAGGGAGAGATAAAAACATCAATGATGAGAGAGAATCATTGATCAGCTGCCTCCTGTACACCTCCTACTGGGGATCAAGCCCGCAACCTGGGCATGTGCCCTGACCAGGTATTGAACCGTGATCTCCTGGTTCAAAGGTTGATGCTCAAACACTGAGCCACACAGGCTGGGCCTCTACCTTATTTTTGAAACCAACCTAGATGCTAATTTCACAACATCTAGCAGACCACTAAATTCAGGTGATAATGATGATGAAGAAAAAGAACCACAGCAAAAGCTGAAATTTAATAAGCACCTGCTGTGTGCAGGCAGCAGCTGGTCTATGCACCCTTCAGGTATTATCTTATGGAGCCTCTATGGCAACCTCATTTGGCAGGTTCTTACTTCCTCTTCCCCACTTTACAGATAAGTACAGAGTGTTTTAGCAACTTCCCCTAAAGTACACAACCAGAATGCTGACCCTACAAGACACTGCCAACTGGAAAAGTCATCAAGTGAGGGGTCAAGTTAAACCACCAAGCTTAATGTTCTTCCCATCCAGCCAGCAAGGTGAGTAAGATTCCTAAACTCGTCTGGAGAACTCCGAACAGCATAGTAAGCCTTGTCTGAAAACATCTCCAGTCACCTACTTTGGGATCATCTGTTCAGTTAAAAGAATTCATCCAGTTAGTCAAATCACACATCTGGAAAGTGACAAGGGAAGAGCAGCAGGGCCATACATTCTCCCTAAGTTTTGTGCCCCACACTTAAGAGTAATTACAAGCATGGCAGTAGAAAAAAGGGGGGAAGGGCTATAGGGAGAGCCAGAATTAAGTAAGCTGCCTTCCATCATAAATGACCTAAAAATTCGTCAGTGAAGAGAATGTGCTAGAGTACAAATTAAACAGGCTCACTATGAACAAGACCAGTGTGTCCTGAGACACCCATAGCCTGTGGCCAACCACCTCAAGCACAGCAGACACACACCCTACCCTGTTGATGTGGAGCCCCTCTGCAGCTAGGCACCCTTCAGCAGATCCACTGCCCAAATTCTACCCCACTCCATTCAAACTCCAATCAGAAACCCAAATCAGCCCTAACCGGTTTGGCTCATTGGAGAGCATCGGCCTGCAGACTGAAAGGTCCCAGGTTTGATTCTGGTCAAAGGGCATGTACCTTGGTTGCGGGCACATTCCCAGTAGGAGGTGTGCAGGAGGCAGCTAATTGATGTTCCTAACTCTCTATCCCTCTCCCTTCCTCTCTGTAAAAGATCAATAAAATATATTTTTTTAAAAAAAGAAGAAACCCAAATCAATCTTACTTTTCTGCCTTTCAAATGATATTGTATGCCTTTTGGGTCTTCCTCTTTTTACATTTCTTCTCTTGACCCTTTAAGGCAGCGGTTCTCAACCTGTGGGTCGCGACCCTTTGGCGGTCGAATGACCCTTTCATAGGGGTCGCCTAAGACCATCCTGCATATCAGATATTTACATTACAATGCATAATAGTAGCAACATGACAGTTATGAAGTACCAACAAAAATAATTTTATGGTTGGGTCACAACATGAGGAACTGTATTTAAAGGGCCAGAAGGTTGAGAACCACTGCTTTAAGGCATTACCAGAAATATAGTCAATAAACCACAAACAGGTCAAACTCTGAGGGGACCTTGGAGAACAAGACCTGGTTACCCACCCTTTAAAGGACCCACAAGTCGCCAACTTGCTTCTACTGTGAACAGTATCCGTAGTCCACTCTCTGGCCACAGCCATGACAACCAGCCCTGACTGCCTCACAGGGCTGATCCACCAGGAAGACGCAAGAACATATCCACTGAGACCCTGTCCTTAGGAAACTTCTCAGCCAATGAGGAAGGTAAGGGCAGTAAGTAGAAATGGAAAGTGCCCTGGCCAGGTAGCTCAGTTGGTTAGAGCATCGTCCTGATACCCTAGGATTTCAGGTTCAATACCCAGTCAGGGCACATACAGGAATCAACCAATAAATGCATAAATAAGTGGAACAACAAATCAATTGACAGAGACCTAACTAAGTAAAAAAACTCATTCAACCTTTCTCTCTTTCTCCCTTTCTCTCTCCCTAAAATCAATCAATCAATAAAAATTAGAAATGGAAACATTTGCTGATGTTCGACATCAAAACCAGTGGCAATCACTAAGTGCAGGTGGTTGAAGGGCTGAGGAAGATGGCCTGGTTTCAAGTCTGACCAGACCAGCCCTCCCATGATAAGGCCCTAAAGCAGCGGTTCTCAACCTGTGGGTCGCAACCCCTTTGGGGGTTGAACGACCCTTTCACAGGGGTCGCCTAAGACCGTCAGAAAACACATATATAATTACATATTGTTTTTGTGATTCATCACTATGCTTTAATTATGTTCAATTTGTAACAATGAAAATACATCCTGCATATCAGATATTTACATTATGATTCATAACAGTAGCAAAATTAGTTATGAAGTAGCAACGAAAATAATGTTATGGTTGGGGGTCACCACAACATGAGGAACTGTATTAAAGGGTCATGGCATTAGGGAGGTTGAGAACCACTGCCCTAAAGGCACCTGGCAGGCCAAGCCAAGCTTTGAGAAGGAGTAAACTTGGAGCCTGCTCGCCAATGTCTTACAGACCCTGGGCCCTAATGACAAAGTGAATAGTATCTAGCTAAAACACCTGCGTCATCAGAGGACCCTTTGCCAATCACACCAATTAAAATGGTGGGCATGAACCAACCAAAATTAGGTTCAAAGTTCCACTGATAATGGGCAATAACAACTGTCAAAATCTTCCACACAGAGAACAGGAAAACAAGGAGTGAATTTGTGATTCCTCGGCCCATAGGCTCAAATGATCCCAGGTGAGTAAGATAAATGCAGAAAAGGGTCAGGAACATCACTGTTTTCTCAATTTTGACAGAGACCTGACTAAGTAAAAGACTCATTTAACCTTTCTTAAGTCACCTATATAAGAAACAACCATGTGTGCATACATAAACCCAAATGAGGAACCACGCTTGGCCTCCTATCAGGGACCGGAAAGCACATGTCTGGTACAGGGAGACAGAACACCACCAGCCAGTACAATTGGAGCAGCCTTTCGGTGAATTCTAGGTTCAGGAGTCCCTCGAAGTCATCCTATCCTAGATATGGCCATCTGGACATGACACACTCCTCCATGCAGAATCAACACTTAGAGAGGCACCTGCCATCAATGGGAAATGCATTTCCTACCAACAAGACTGCAGTTCCTCCTCTTCTTTGTCGTGGGCCCTCACAAGTTGCCTATTCAGCACACGCTACCTTTCCCCCTTCCCCGTAAAACCCATCTTCCTTTGGAAGACCACTCTCCCCTGTTGAGAGGCATGCTATCTGGATGGGGCACCCCACTTAACTGCTAGGGCGACCCTACTTGATTGTGTAAGCTCAGCAGCACAGTATCAGGCCCTTGTATTGATTATACTGGGCAGGACACAGCAGCACACAGCATCCTTGGTCACTCAGAGCAAACTGCAGGACTTCCTTCAATGACTTTGGGAAGCATCCTATCTAATAAAAGAGAAACATGGTAATTAGCATGCGACCACTACCCTTCCCATTGGCTAATCAGGGCAATATGCAAATTAATTGCCAGCCAAGATGGCGGCCAGCAGCCAGGCAGCTTAAAGTGAACATGAGGCTTGCTTGCTTCAGTGACGGAGGACTCCAACGTTCCCCGCCTGCCACTGCAGGCCTCTGGGCTGCAACTCTAAGCAACTATGTTACAAATATAGAAGCTAAACAAAACCCCAGAAACCTGCTTTAGTCTGTCGGGCTTCAGCCAGCAGGATCGCAACATTGTTTCAAATACAGAAGGTAAACAAAGGCCAGAAACCTGCTTTCAGCAGTGGAGGCCTAAGAGCTGGAGCCAAGCCTCAAAGCTAAAGCTGGCCCAGAATAAAAAAAAGAAAAAGGAAAAAAAGGAGCGGTTGGGAGCTTCAGTCACCCGCCAGCCTGAAAACAGCCCTCAGCCCCTCACCCAGACTGGCCAGGCACCCCAGTGGGGACCCCCACCCTGAAGGGTGTGTGACCAGCTGCAAACAGCCATCATCCCCTCACCCAGGCTGGCCAGGCACCCCAGTGGGGACCCCCACCCTGATCCAGGACACCCTTCAGGGCAAATCAGCCGGCCCCACCCATGTACCAGGCCTCTATCCTATATAGTAAAAGGGTAATATGCCTCCCAGCACCGGGATCAGCGGAGCCGCGAGGCCTCCCGGCACCGGGATCAGTGTGACAGGGGCAGCGCCCAAACCCCCTGATCGCCCTGTGGCTGTGTGTGTGACAGGGGGCGGGGCCACAACCTCCCTATCCGCCCTGCTCTGTTCATGACAGGGGAAGGCACCCCAACCCTCTGATCAGCCCTGCTCTGTGCCTGATAGGGGGAGCTCCCCAACCCCCTGATCGCCCTGCGGCTCTGTGTGTGACAGGGTGCAGCGCCCCAAACCCCTGATCGGCCCTGCTCTGTGTGTGACAGGGGGCAGCGCCCCAATCCCCTGATCAGCCCTGCTCTGTGTGTGACAGGGTAGAGCCATAACCTCCCCATCGGCCCTGCCCTGAGTGTGAGAGTGGCGGTGCCCCAACCCCCTGATCGGCCCTGCTCTGTGGGTGACAGAGGGCGGCGCCCCAACCCCCCCCCCCCACGGGCCCTGCTCTGTGTGTGATGGGGTAGAGCCATAACCTCCCCATTGGCCCTGCCCTGAGTGTGACAGTGGCGGCGCCCCAACCCCCTGATCGGCCCTGCTCTGTGGGTGATAGAGGGCGGCGCCCCAACCCCCTGATCCACCCTGCTCTGTGTGTGACAGGGGGCGGTGCCCCAACTCCCCTATCGGCCCTACTCTGTGAGTGACAGGGGGGAGCTCCTCAACCCCCTGATCGGCCCTGCTCTGTGCGTGACACGGGGGAGCTCCCCAACCCCCTTATGGGCCCTGCTCTGTGCATGACAGGGTACGGAGCCCCAACCCCCCTGATGGGCCCTGCTCTGTGCATGACAGGGGGCAGCGCCCCAACCCCCTGATTGGCCCTGCTCTGTGCATGACAGGGGGTGGCACCGCAACCTCCCCATCAACCCTGCCTTGAGTGTGACAGGGGGCGGTGCCCCAACCCCCCAATCGGCCCTACCCTGAGCGTGACTGAGGGTGGCATCGCAACCTCCCAATCCGCCCTGCTCTGTGCATGACAGGGGGCGGCGCCCCAACTCCCCAATCGGCCCTGCTCTGAGCCTGACCAGGGCTGCACCTAGGGATTGGGTCTGCCCTCTGCCACCCGGGAGCAGGCCTAAGCCAGCAGGTCGTTATCTCCCGAGGGGTCCCAGACTGCAAGAGGGCACAGGCCAGGCTGAGGGACCACCCTCCCCCCCGAGTGCACAAATTTTTGTGCACCAGGCCTCTAGTTTGTTTATAAAACACTAGAGACCCAATGCACGAAATTCGTGCAAGGGGGTTAGCCCCAGCCCCAGCCCACTGCGGCTTTGTCCGGAAGGACGTCTGGTCTAATTAGCATATTAATCTTTAATTATAGAAGGGAGCCCATTGGGCAGCAACCTTGAACACAAAGTAGCCAACCTGAAAGCAGAGCTGGCCACAGGAAAGCAGAGGCAAAAAAGTTTTAAGAAACCCCAGCTGGTGTGACTCAATGGTTGAGCATCAATCCATGAACCAAGAGGTCACTGGTTTGATTCCCAGTCAGGGTACATGCCCAGGTTGCAGGCAACCGATCAATGATGCTTCTCTCTCATTGATGTTTCTGTCTCTCCATCCCTCTCTCTTCATCTCTCTCTAAAAATCAATAAAAAATATTTTAAAAAAGAAAACGGGCAGAACCCAGCTGAAGTGGCTCAGTCGGTTGAGCATCGTACTATGAACCGAAAGGTTGCCAATTTGCTAGTTCAATACCTGGGTTTCAGGTTTGATCATACAGAAGGCAACCAATAAATCCTTTTTTTTAAAAAAATATATTTTGTATTGATTTCAAGAGGAAAGGAGAGGGAGAAAGAGATGGAAACATCAATGATGAGAGAGAATCATTGATTGGCTGCCTCCTGCACGCACCCTACTGGGGATCAAGCCCACAACCTGAGCATGTGCCTTTGACTGGAATCAAACCCAGGACACTTCAGTCCGCAGGCCGACGCTCTATCCACTGAGCCAAACTGGCTAGGCCAACTGATAGATCTTTATCTCTCACATCAATGATTCTCTCTCTCCCCCCTTTACTCTAAGTGTGTCCTCAGGTGAGGATTAAAAAAAGAAAGCCTGGCTGGCATGGCTCAGTGGTTGAGCATCGACCTATGAACCAGGAGGTGACAGTTCATTTCCCGGTCAAGGCATATGCCTGGGTTGTGGGCTGGATCCACAGTGTGGGGCCTGCAGGAGGCAGCCGATCAATGATTCTTGCTCATCATTGATGTTTCTATCTCTCTTTCCCTCCCTTTTCTCTGAAATCAATAAAAATATTTAAAAAAGAAAGAAAAAGAAAGCCCTAGCCGGTTTGGCTCAGTGGATAGAGTGTTGGCCTGGGGACCAAAGAGTCCCGGTTTCGATGGGGCAAGGCAAGTACCTCGGTTGCAGGCTCCTCCCTGGCCCAGGCCCTGGTAAGGGGCTCGTGCAGGAGGCAACAATCGATGTGTTTCTCTCCCATTGATATTTCTGTCTTTCCCTCTTTCTTCCACTCTCTCTAAAAATCAATGGAAAAATATCCTCGGGTGAGGATAAATAAATAAAATGAATACTAACTAAAAAAATAAAATAAAATAAAAATTAAAAAAAGAAAGAAATGGGACAGTGTCTTATAAATCTAAACCTGTTCCACCATGCAATCCAGCAATTGTGCTCCTTTTGGGTATGTACCCAAAGAAGGTGAAAACTATGTCCACACAAAAACCTTCACAAGAATGTTTATAGCAGCATGATTCTATTCCCAAAACTTGGAAGCAACCAAAAAGTCCTTCAGTAGGCGAATGGATAAATAAGCTGTGATACACCCACACAATGGAATACTATTATTCACTACTAAAAAGAAATGAGCTACTAAGTCATGAAAAGACATGGAGAAAACTAAAATGCACATTACTAAGTGAAAAAAGCTAGTCTGAAAAGGCTATATACTGTATGATTCCAACTATATAACATTCTGGAAGAGGCAAAACTATAGAGACAATAAAAAGATCAGTGGTTGCCAGGAGTTAAGAGGGAGGAAAATAGGCGGAGCACAGAGGATTTTTAGGGCAGTGAATATACTCTGTATGATATCATAATTGTAGATACATGTCATTATACATTTGTCCAAATCCATAGAATGTACACCACCAAGAGTGAACTCTAATGAACACTATGGACTGTGGATGATTATGATGTGTCCATATAGGTTCATTAGTTGCAATTAATGTACCTCTGGTGGGAGTTGTTGACAATGGGAAAAGCTGTGCATGTGTGAGGCCAAGGGTATATGGAAAGCCTTTGTACCTTCGTCTCAATTTTGCTGGTAACCTAAAACTACTCTAAAAAAAATGAAGTCCTAAAAAGAAAAATGGCTGGAATACAGATCAAACCATACCTGAAATTGGCCTTGCCTCTAGATTTTTCATTTATCTGAGTCAGCTAATCCCCTTCACTGTTTAAGCCAGGGTGGACTGGATTGTCTGTGAATTCCAACTTAGTGCACACTAACTGCACATCCCACAGAACAAGTGAGATATGCTGAACTCTATCCTGTCAGTGCTCATGAATGATGAACCAACATCGGAGATTCTCCACCAATAAAAGTACCATAGGCAACTTCAAATGGGAAAATATTCCATTGTAGACAGGACTCCTGAACTCCAGGCTCCCTCTACCACCAGCAGCTCCAGGACAGGCATGTTAAAACCAAAATGTGCCACAGTCTTATAACTGAATGCTATCAGACAGGCAAAGCCAACACATCCTATTAATTTGATAGCAAGGATTAGTTATTACAAATAGAACCAAAGAAAAAGCAAAGTTGCTGTTTAAGAACTGAAAAGTGTGCAGACTGGGGCTGGTTAGAGGAGGAGTAGCCCTCAGAAATATTTTGTTAGAAATCAGAATTAAGCTCCATTTTTTCCCCTGAATCCCAGGCCTCAAATTTAATCCCATCTTAAAATTGTTCTAATCAAATATGAAAACTTTTAGGTGAAGTTTTTAAAACTTTGTCAGTTATAATAGCCTTACTTAACAGGATAATTTTATGACATACTCTAGTCTAAAAAGCTTGCTAAATCGGGAGCATTTCAGATCTTTGTTTCCTGGTATATGTCATCAGTTTTAGCTCAAATAAACTCTTATAAAAATTTCAAATAAAGAAATAAATACAAAATAAAAACCTTGCTAAATCAATAGTGTTTAGCTAAAGAGAGTGAGCAAAAAGGCACACAAAAATTATCTCAAAGAGTATATCATGCCCTAGCCAGTTTGGCTCAGTGAATAGAGCATCAGCCTGTGGACCAAAGGGTCCTGGGTTCAATTCTGGTCAAGGACACATACCTTGGTTGCAGGCTCCTCCCTGGCCTGGGCCCTGGTTGGGGCTCATGCGAGAGGCAACCAATCAATGTGTTTCTCTCACATCAATTTTTCTCTCTCTCTTTCCCTCTCTTTTCTACTCTCCCTAAAAATCAGTGAAAAAATATCCTCAAGTGAGGAGCAACAACAACAAAAAAAGAGTATATCCTGATTCACATCACTTGAAGGATAGTTAAACCTCAAAAATGTTTGATCCTGTGTTTATTAGCAAGTAGCCAATTTCTCTGCCACAGTAAGTCTGAATAAATGATCCAGGTTTTTAAAAACTCTATGACAGAATCCCAGCACCTGGGGATGTATTTTCAGACTCTTGATGAAATCAGTAGGGTCACGTGAATTCCAGGCTTTCAAAATTTCACCTGCAGTAGTCTCTCGTCCAGCTATAGGGAAATGAGTGGAAAACAAAAGAACCCTGCTAATATTTGCTAACATCAGCAACAGGCTCCAACCATGGCCAAATATACCTCCAGTAACCACAAAAGGGATTACCAAGAAAATGAAGAAACAGGTTTTCTAAGTTGTAACAACTTCTTGATAGCACCACTTCATACCTCCAAAGTTACATATGTGCCTGCATGCAAAGAATGCCCCCAGGCTGCTGGGCACTAACCACACACACACACACACACACACACACACACACACACACACCAGCACTAATTCATTTTGTTGGCAAGGGAAAAAGGTCCAATTCTAGAAATGCAACCACAGCCACAAAAGTGTTCCCAAAGTGCTCAGACAACCTGCTGCTTGGCAGCCTCCTCACCACCACTTCCCAACCCCTAGGAAGAATCTTAGACCATTATAAAATACAATGATCCAGAATTCTCTAAGTATTGATGCATCTAAATGTCCACACCTCCCTTTATTAAGCCAGAAGGATTATGTCTACCAGGTAAATCCACCTTCTATGCAAGAGGATACAAATTGCTAACAGGTAAGGTGTAAATGTCACGACTTCCAAGAATTCCAATGTTCCGAATGACTTACAAAGCCATATATTTAGTCTGTCCTTTTTTTTTTCTTTTTTTCCCCCCATATTTTAATCTGTTATTTTTGCTGTTGCTGCTAATCCTCACCCGAGGATATATTTTCCGTTGATTTTTAGAAGAATTGGGGGGGGGGGGGGCGCAGAGACAGAGAGAGAGAGAGAGAGAGAGAGAGAGAGAGAGAGAGAGATCAATGCGATAGAGACACATCAATTGGATGCCTCCCATATGCACCCTGACTGGGCTGGGAATTGAACCTGCAACCCAGGTATGCACATGCCCTTGACCGGGAATCGAACCTGTGACCCTTTGGTGAGTGGGTCAACTCTCTAACCACTGAACAACACAGGCCAGGCCTAGTCTGTTCTCAATTAAAGTATCCTCAACATAAAAATATTAAAAACATCTAATGACAAATGTGAAGATATCATGACTAAGAACTAAAACCACAACTCACCCATGGCAGCAGGAGTATACCCACTTGGGGTTGAAAGACAAGACCATTCCTTACCAGCACCTTTCCTTGCCAGTTCTCCAGCTCTCAGAGGTGAGCTTGTTTGACTCACCTGAATTCTCTGCCTTCGCTGTACCGTCTACTTGAGGAGGCCCGAGGGGCAGCTGTTTCCTGGAGCAGCTTCTGTGTCACCCTACCGGCGGGAGCAGGGTCTCTGCCATCATCTTCATCTATATCTTGGTCACATTTCCATTCCTCGTCTTCGTTCAAAGTGGGCAGATATCCAGATATGCCCTTCCCTGTCCCTGACCCAGAGCTCTGGTCACTACAGAGCTTTGGGCTCTCTGAACCTGTCCTTGTGTATTCCAAATAAATATCAGACTTGAGGAAGGAGGGGTAAGTATTCTCCTCCATGGTAGATTGGATTTCAGTCTGGGCCTGGTCAAACATGGCAGGATCAATCAGCTGCTTCATAATGCAGTCCTTTATGAAACTCTTGGTGGCTGGCTTAGTTTGCCTGGATACGATGCCATTGTTATCAAGGATGTACTTTCGGTAGATAGCTTTGGCCAGCTTCAGTCTCTTTTCCTCATTTGAGTCACAGGGCTCCAGTTTCCTGAAGCCGGTGCAGACAAACCAGAAGTCCAGCAGGTCAGCACAGTCCTCCTGCTTCAGGAAAGTCCTAAACAGGTTTATCCCATCTTGATCGTCTAGTAAGGAGTGCAATGACTCGGCCCACTTCAAGTAAGGTGGGGTGGGTGAAGCACTGCCCTCAGGCTCATACCCCAGGTCCAGATCTGAGCGCCTTGGAGTGGCTGTTGAAGTTTCGCCTTTAATACCAACACCTTTCCCGGAGCAGAAGCTGTGGCTGACGGGCCTGGGGTCTGTGGACACCAGTTCACCCTCCTCACCAGGCACTGGAGGTCTGGGGGCATCTTCGGTGAAACTTGCGAGGTCCAAGGGGAAACCCTGCTCTTGAATATTCATTTTGAGACTCTGCATCAATGAACAATGAGCGCTGCACCCTAATACATCAGTACTTATAGCTCCAAAGTGAATCAATCTGTCCTGTTGAAACCATTAAGAGGACAAAGATTAGGAAAGGTGGGTCCATGGAAACATGACCATAGAGGTTTTCTCAAGACAAGACTTGCAATGATGCCCTCCCACTCGAACTCAAAGCCAGAAATTCCACTTAAATTTGCAACCTTTCATCATAAGGTTTTGCTTATTAAAACAATTTCTGGAAACTTTTACAACAACAAGAATGCCTCTGTGCTAAGAAATAGAGAGCACCACACCCTTCAAGTGTCGTCTGTGAAAACATCACAGAGACCAGTAGCCTAGGGACCTCCCATCCTGGCTACAGAGCTGAGTGGCCAGTTCTCTGCTTCAGGAAGTCAGGAGGACTGGAGGAAAAAAGGTGCTTCTAGTCCTCCTGATTGTACAAACTTGAGTGAAAGCTGATCCCTCACATGTGAGCTAAAGATGACCACCCTACCTGCCCCACGAGTCACTGTGAGACTCAGATACAGAAAGGACGGCACATCACACACCATTAGGTGGGCGGTCATGTCTGCTCCCGACATAGGCCCTCAGCCACTGTGCATTCTGCCCACCCCATCACTTCATACTTAGTATGCCTCACAACATGTGCAAACATACAATGAGTTGTTCCTCTAACTCTCAATACATGCCTAAAAGAGCAGTTAATTATGGGTCACCTTCAGCATCTTCAAGCGAGTGAGCAAAGGACACCACCCACATTCACACACGCATGCGCCTTTTCAAGTCACCAATGTGGACAATCTTAAAAATGCTCCCATCAGCCGAAGCCGCTTTGGCTCAGTGGATGGAGCGTCGGCCTGCGGACTGAAAGGTCCCAGGTTCGATTCCGGTCAAGGGCATGTACCTGGGTTGCAGGCGCATCCCCAGTGGGAGATGTGCAGGAGGCAGCTGATCGATGTTTCTCTCTCATCGATGTTTCTGGCTTTCTATCTCTCTCCCTTCCTCTCTGTGAAAGATCAATAAAATATATTTTTTAAAAAAAATGCTCCCATCAGAAAGCTGCACTTCACCTTTAAAACCTTGCTTATAATGAAAGTCTCCTACTGATGGCAAATGGCAATTGAGTACTCTGAGGAACAGAAAAGGTATGGAAAAAATGAAATCCAATACAATTATAACTTTTAGCGAAGGAAGCATAACAGCTCACATGATTTAACTCTTTAAACTAAAAACCAAACCACCCACTCTCTTAGAAGTCAGGGCACCATGAGGGTTTTTTGTTGCTGCTGCTACAAGCCTGCCTTAGGTTTGAGGGAAGATTGCCCTGGATCAGCATTCTGCCATGCTCTTCGGTCCTCCCTGCCACATCCTACAGCTCTGAGGGACCACAAGCTTGTGCTATGCCTCCCAACCTGGCCAACGGGGTGACTGCCATGATGTAAATGGTCTGCCTAGAGGTGGGCTGGAGAGAAGCATGTCAGGTCCAAAATGCCTGGAGCACTGAAAAAACCAGGAGCAGCAAAATAAAACCCTACAACCTGGTACCAACACAAAGGGTAGCTCTCTCTGGCCATCACTCCACTCTGGGCCCTGGCCTACATGTAATCCTCCCCTAACACCTGCATTCTCACACTGCACACACTTCACCTGCCCACAGCTGCTAACGGCTAGAATGAAAAGCATCCACAGATGGAGGTCACAATTATGGGCGCCAAATGACATTTCTGCAGCTAATGACTTTTTATGAAAACAACTGGGTAGGCTGTAATTTCAGCCTCAGCAGAAACAGCCTGCTTCTTAAGGTCAAGACCCATGTGCTGTGGCACCCTGCTGTTCATGGACCACGTCAACTGCCAAGTTGTTTTTCTTTGAGCACCATCAACATGGAATGAATACCTATGGTGTCTCAGCTCCACACCAGCTGTGGATGTCTAACGTCTTCTTGTCCAGGACACCATTTCAGGAAAGAGGGCCTGAACCCAGCCCTTGAGCCTTACCCTTAGAGATACTCTGTAGTTCACTGGCCTTAAGAATCAAGTCACTGTGTTCGAATGGAAAGCTACTTATGAATCTATCACTTTTTCTTAAGGTGCTATGACTTCTATGTAAAAGATCTGTAGCAACCTAATTTAAACATTTTCTGCAGGACTCACAGCACCTAGCACAAGGTCTGGCAACTAATGGACACCAATAAATATTTAGTTCATTGGCATAAAGGAAAATGGCACTTGCCACAGATGCCAAATGTTACCTCTTTACAGATAATGAACTACTATGCAACAGAAACAGCAGTAAATTCAAGATCTAGCCCTTTATTACCAAACGGGCTGTCTTAAAAGACTGACATTTTAATTCACATGTGAACAAGTCCCCCTAATCATTTTAAACTATTTTTCATTGCCCAAAAGAAACATTTCTTAAAATTCACACCTATTTTGACTGTCAACTGACGGAAGACCTTTGGTGTTTCTGGAAGCACATGAACATCTCCCCAAATTACTGACGTTATTGAAATGTGCTCCAATTCCCACAACCTCCAGGTTTCCACAGAGAAGCACACCAAGCATTTAGTGTGCTCACAGGTACATACCACACATAGAGCAGTTATATTAATTCAGGTTAGAGTCAAATACCCACAGCACTGAATCTGACCAACAGCATATAACCACCATCAATAAAGGGGTTCCATGAAAGGAATCTACAACTCGGATACCACATTTAAAATCTCCTTTGGTCACTGCCAAGACGACATACCCCCTGGGTACCATGGCAGCCAGCTCGATGCGAGACATGTGTATTTATTTATTTATTTATTTATTTAGCTCAAATATAATTTTTGACCATCTTGTTTATTTATGTGGAGTGTGGAAGCACTACAACATGACTGACATTTTCCCAACCGTCCATTAATTAAACTCCTGAAAGATTAAGGGCTACCGTTTTACATGTAATCCATTCCCCCACAACCTAAGTTCTCTAACCAATGTAACCAAAAAAAGCCCACCTAGCTTTTCTGAAATTAAAAATCCAAGAAACACCAACACCTGATAAGAAACACTGTCTTGTATATGCTTCCCCATCCTTGTTCCTGAACATAAGTTCTTAAAAATTAACCCCCAGCCCTAGCCGGTTTGGCTCAGTGGATAGAGCATGGGCCTGCAGACTGAAGGGTCCCGGGTTCGATTCTGATCAAGGGCATATGCCTGGGTTTCGGGCTCAATCCTCAGTAGGGGGCGTGCAGGAGGCAGCCAATCAATGATTCTCTCACATCATTGATGTTTCTCTCTCTCCCTTCCTCTCTGAAATCAATAAAAATATACTAAAAAAAAAAAAGTGACTCCCTGATACTGTTATCTTGGAAGGTCAGATTTAGACTATGTGTGTTCTCTAAAACAGGGCCTGTGGGTCCAAGTATGCTTAAGACTCTTCCTGAAGACGCAGAGTACAAAAGTGGGAGCAAAAAAGAGAGGCTGAGATGCATAATTAAGAACTCTATAAATCTGAGAGGTGAGCTGAGAAAAATCCCAAGAGAATTGATTTATTTTTCTCTACTGTCCTTAGTGCGGAACTAAGTTTCACAGCCCTGGCTGTACTGCTCTGGTTTCAGGAAAGATGAATTCCAAAATACGGTGTGGAGGTAGAATCTAAGACTCTCAAGAGTTTGGGTGCATCAACCTGAAAGAGTACAGCCACTCTGATCAGCAAAACAACAGCCTAGAGACCCTGCGAAGGCACCTCTGCCTCAGAGGCAGCGAGTGCCCTCCGTGGGTTTCAGACTCGCTCATCCCTACCTTTTGCGGGGGTTAGGAAAAAGAGGCATTCCTTCTGTCCGGCCTCTCTCCAGAATCCCTGCACACAGCGTCCCACCCCAGCAGCTCCTCTGCACGCTGCCCCCACCCTGAAACATGCCTAAACCCACAGACCACAACACGCACCTGGCATCGTCCAATCACACACATCAGCTGCAGACCCCAGCCTCCTCCGGGAGGAATTCCCACCCCTCCTCGGAATCCTGGGTCTTCCTTGCACCCTTCCACTCACCTTTCGGAACCAAACCCAGCACTCTTCCCCGCAGCGTTAACGTCCCTTGCCCCCTCTCTCCTCTGCGAGCACCCCCTCTCTGACACACCTGCCCTCACAGCCTTAGCCACACGCACCTTCCTCGAACATCACCGCAGTCTGCACACCCTCCATGCACAGCCTAAGCACTCCAGCACACCTCCCCTCACACACTCCCGGCCCGCACAGCCTCCCCTCACCCGGGCCCGGTCCGCACAGCCTGCCCTCACACACTCCCGGCCCGCAAAACCTCCCCGCACTTGCTCCGGGCCCGCACCCGCCGAGCCCCTCTTCCGGGTCCCGCGCCCGGCCCGGCCTACGCGGCCTACAAAAGGCGGCCGCACTGGCCCGCGCCCCTCAGGAATGCGCGACCTACCCACACTACTCACCCGCGCGCGGCAGCGGCGGCGGCGGCGGGGCCCAGGGCCCGGCTCCCGAAGCGGCGCGGCACGGCGCGGCGCGGCGCGGCCCATGCGCTCAGTGGCGGCGCGGCGGGCGGGACGGGGCGGGGGCGCGGCCCGGGGCGGCCCCCATCGCAGCGGCGGCGCGGCGGCCCCGAGGCGGGCGCAGGCAGGCCGCGGCGGAGCCGCCGACGCCGGCCGCCCACTCTCACCGGCTTGCTCCGCGAGGATACGAGTCCGGCCCGACTCCGGCCGGTCCTGGGGCGGCAGCAGCGATCGTTTCCCCGAGCGGGGAGCTCAAGCCCAGAGTGCCGAAGCCCAGGCCCGAGCGCCCCCGCCGGCGCCGCCCGGAAGTGCGGGGGCGGGGCCGGGACTAGGGGCGGGGCCCGAGCTTAGGAAAGGCCGAGAGCGTGGGGCGGGAACCAGAGCGTGGAGCGGGGCAGAGAGCGTGGGGTGGAACCGAGAGCGCGGGGCGGGACAGGGACTTGGGGTGGGAGAAGAACGTGGGGGCAAGGCCAAAAACGTGAGGGCGGGACCAAGAGTGAGAACTGGGCCGAGAGCGCGGGGCAGAGCCCGAGCGCAGGGATAAGGCGAAGAGAGTGGGGGAGGGTCCCCCCACTGTGGGGGTGGAGCTTCGAACAAGGAGGCAGGGCCGGGTCACGTGCTTGAGGTCGAGAACGTGAAGGCGGGGCAGAGAAAGACGGAGCCGGAGCGATGGGCAGGCCTAAGATCATGTGGGTGGAGCCTCGGCCGAAGGGGCGGGGCCTGGGCGAATGGGTTGGCCCTGAGCTCTGAGGCGGGGCCAAAAGCGTTCCGGCGGACCTGGGACGCGAGGCGGGGCCGGAATGAGTGGGCGTGGTTACTTGTGCTGCTATGGGCGGGGCGGGGCGAAGCTACGACGCTGTAGAAAGGGACCTGGAAGGGAGCAAAGTGGCGTGCGGATGCCCCCGCGACGTTTCTTAAAGACTGTGGTCACCAGGAAGGTCTGGGCTGGTGCATCAAGCTAATGGCCGATTCCGCGAGGTGCATGCCAGGTTGCAGCTCTTTTCTGCTGCCCACACAATATCCACCAGCCTAGGGTTACCAAGGTCGGCACCCACAGGCCCTCGGAGCAAGCTGGTGCACTGGTGGGCTGGGTAACTAGAGAGACTGGAGAACTTGGGGCTGGCTGGCCCTGGACAGGAATACCCTCACAACTGTCCAGAGCACTGAAGGGAGCAGGTGTCCAGGAGTAGGGCACTTAGAGGGCAGAGCCAGGCTGACTGGGAGCTGAACCCCTGGTTATGTCCAACCCAGGTTTCTCCCTTCTTCATGCCCACTTCCCCCCAGCTGGCCAGAACGCTGAGGAGATGGTCTGGGGCTCTGCCTTCTCTGAGTCCTCAGGCAATCTGGACTCAAAGCCAGGGCACACAGAAGGTAGTATTAGGCATCCAATAAATGCTAGCTGTCACTTGATCAGGAGCCCCAACTTCCAAAGAGCTGTGGGCTGAGACTAGCTGAACCCCCACCCTGGCTGGGACCACTTGCCTCAATTTCTTCCAGGCACCATCCAGGGTCCCGACAAGGGCTCCCCTTCCCACCATTGCCTGGGGGGGTCTCACTTGCCCAGGCCAGCCTGAGAACACAGGCTTCTGGGAGTCCTGATTCCTGCACCCACCATCCCTCTCCCCATCGCTGTCACCATGGCAGCTTTTGCCTGACCTGCAAGACCAGCTGCTGCCAAATCTGTGTTGTACACTCCCACCACCATCCCCTCCCTGAGGGAAGGACGTTGGCACCCAGAATTGATTACTGCCCCTAAGGAATTGCTTCTGCCATCACCTATGGATCACCCAAGACCCTGTCCCCTGCAGAGCGCTGGGCCTAGCACCTGGAGAAATGTTCCTGGCAGCCTCCAGGGGACAGCCATACTGCTGTTGTACAGACAAGGAAGCTGCCACTCCAGCCACACAGGGACCGGCTCACCTCTTCTTGGCCCAGGGTTCCCCAACACTTCATCCACTCACACCTTCTCCAACAGCCTGCTCTCTGGTGCACACAGCCCTTCAGGGCCCGTTGGTAGTTTCTTCTCCACACCACACACTCCTGGGCACACCTGGGCTCTTGCCCACTTCATGCTTCCACTAAGCTGCCCCAGGTCACCTCTGATGTCAACACATCTCCTGAACACTGCTCACCCTTGTTGCCCACCATCGTCCTATATGTATATCACCCAGGCAGGAACAGAAATCCCGGCTCAGGGCTGCCTGAGCCACCAGCCAACCTCCCACTCAGCGGCCCACCAGTGGTGCCTGCCTCTCCCAGGACTCAACATAGCATCTGGTGCCCAGGATTTTGTAGGAAAGGGGAGCAGTGAGTGATGGAGGCCACTGGAAGCATCCCCAGCGTGCTAAGGACCCAGGCCACCTTCAAGGGCCATCACCATGCCTAGGGGCAGGCTGGGCAGGGGCAGAGGTTGTGGAGAGGACAGCATATTTTAGGAGCTATACGTCTGAACCCACATTGGCCCCACTAGAGTCCTGGTAGCAGGTGTCACTCTCACTTGCTAGGATGGCCTCAGGCCCCACAGTGCTGGGCATAGTAGGTGTCCCTGCACCCCTTCCTCTCCCCTGTTCAGCCTCTGAGGCATAGAGGATACAGAATGGGTGGCCTTCATGGCACATTAGGGTCACTGTGGGGTGCACGAGTCCTGGGTGGATTGAACAGACAGCAGCACATCCCACATAATGATCCTCAGACTACCTCCCCTCTCCCATCACAGGCCCCAACACTTGCCTTGGTTCTGAAGAGCAGCTGCGGCCAGGCCAGGCTCCTGGAGTTGTATCCACATCCATCCTCCTCCTGGCCCATGATGGCAGATGTCCCCAGGCCCTGGGACCAGAACAGGGCCCATGGGCCTCTGGCTCCTCAGGGTCCCTGCCCTGCAGAGACAGGAAGGGAGTCAGAAAGCCTGGAGAAAATGCAACAGCACTCTACAGTGGGTTATGGCTATGAGCATGGACGGGAGATTGCCCAAGCAGGGTGGGGGGTGGGAGGAAGGAGACCAGAGGAGAAAGCTCCGGGAAGACTCTGAAAAGAAGGAGGCAGGGAGGGCCGCACTAGGGGCTGCCATGAAGCAGAGGTGACCTGGCAAGGAGATTGCATTAGCCACCTAAAGCTGAAACCAGATTCATCTACAGAAATCTCAGTTCTGAACAGGTAAACTCCGAGATGGAGCTCCCCCTTTTCATTACAAAGGTCCTTTAAAACGAACCTCCTGTCCCTGGGAGCAGGAGTTTGCCACTAGAGGCTTTGATTTGATTACCTGTAGATGACATTTGTTCAGGCTCTCCAGGAACTAAACAAAAGACTTAGGAGCAGAAATGAAATTAATTTCTTCAATTTAGACATACTTTGAAATAAAATGGTCTTTGAAGCCTTACATGTGTTCATGCCCTTAGCTAAGGAAGACAACTTAAAAAAGGGATCCCAGATGCACCATGGAGGTATATTGAGGCATGGGGGGGAGGGGGGCAAGGCCCAATGCAGGACGGTAAAAACCAGCAGCAGAAGACTAGCCTCAGAGATGGGATACTGTGCAGATCCCATCCTCCTCCTGGGAGGACAGGACAAGGAGGAAGGGTACTGATTCCAACTTCTATAGGGAGATGGGAGCCTCAGACTGAGCCCCTTTCAGGCTGTCCATTCCCTGGACCCTCCGCCCAGACCACAGGTGTGGGAGGTGGGAGTGGGTAAGCAGGTAGGGGGAGGGAGGCCTTGGCTCATCCAGTTCTGAGGAGAGAGGAGTGGACTTCCCTTTGGAGCACAGCTCCAGCAACACTGGCCAGCCGCCTTCCCAACCATAAACTTAGCCCTGGCCTCTCTCTCCCTCCTCCTTTTTCCATCAGCTCTGAACTTGGGAAGGGATCAGGTATTGTTTTGAGCCTCCATCCTAAGCCAATCAAGGACGTGGAATCATTGCACCAAGGTTGCAAGATGTAACACCAAGAAGAAAAGCTAGGAGACTGCACACACAGGTTGCCCGTATTTGTGAATAAAGAACATGTGCATATAAAGGGAAGAAGACTAACGAACTGCCCCAGGGCATTAATACCAGGTTCCAGCTGGAGAGCAGAATTAGGGGTGGGTTCCATTCTGTGTTCAGGAAGCTCTACGTGATACCACTATGATGATCACAGGAAGACCACAGAGCTCTGCAGCAGGTGTTAACCTTTCAGTAGTCGGAGCAAGACCAATAGGGGTGAGGACTCTGGGGGAGAGGACAGAACCGACCCACTGGGCAGGAAAGGTGGGGGACTATCCTATGACTGCTGCAGCCACCTCAATTTGGGCCCCAGAACCAATGAGAAGGTGCCATCCCGAGCTTCCTGGGATGACCTATGGGCACTCCGGCTGGGGTCACCCCTGGGCAACTCCGTATCAGGCAGCCCCCCACCTGTTCTCATGTTTGACTCCTCTGACCCTCCGTATCTGTGGGGCAGGTGTGTTGTCCAGGCTGACATTTTGCATTCCTCTTGCAGTTTGGATTTCTCTCACCTACCCTTCAGATGATATTGCCTGAGGCAGATGCCCCAGGAGTGGTCCTGGCCTCAATGCCAAGCTGGAGAATTATAGGAATAGCAACAGGGCTTTACCTCAAACAAGATGGCTCCAATGTCAGCTCAGTGTCCACCACTGCATACATGATACCTGGCATGACTGTCCCCTTCTAACCCTGATGCTATATGTCATCCCGTCTTGATGGTTCCTGCTCATTTTATGTCCCTTGCATGGACAAGTCACCATTAGACATGACACAGCCCCCCACCTCCCTGCCAGCCCCAAGGCCAACAGAAAAGCAGTGGCATGGCAGAGGTCTGTGAGCCCCAAGGGTAGCACACTCTATACCAGGGTGCCCTCCACCTACTCCCCAACTCAGGTCTCATCCTCAGTGTCCTGAGAAGGGTCCTCTCATTCCAGGATGAGGGACACAGCAGAGACACCTTCCTGCACAGCCTTTCTGGAGGACTCTGACCCCAGGGATGTGTCCACGGGTCCAGGAGATGGTCAAGTAGGCTTAGGGTTAGAGGGTTCAGGCTCCCTGCCAGCTACAGGGGCCTGGGAAAGAGGAGGGGAGAGTAGCTTGCCTACCACCAACCCAGTACCACTCCTATTTGGGAGCCTCAGGGACATCAATGGTATGACCAGAGCTGGCCCAGCTCCTGGCTCCTTGGAGACAGTCTGCCTGTGTCTTGGGCTAGCTGGTGGCTCTGGGCAAGGTAGGTACCTCTTTGAGCCAGAATATCCTCCTCAACAAAGTGAGGGCCCTGACCCAGCCCCACTGGCCTCAGAGGTCCCTGTGCGACTCTCTGTGAAAGGGCCTGGGCCATGGGATGGAGCCCACGGCTGGCTGTGGCCCCAGGTCTTGTGTCTCAGACAGATCACAAGCAGAAGGAAGAGCTGTTAGACTCCCCAACCTCAGTGCCAATTTCCTAAGAAAGGTGTTGTCCCAGTGAAAGGGTCTTGTGCCTGAGGGGCCTTGGCCAGACTTCTAGAAGCAGCAGACAAAGTCTCACCTTCCCGAGTAGCCTTGGGCCACTTCCCCTTCTGGTCTTGGGCATGCCTTCCTCTGGCTGGACTGACCCTCACACCAGGGGGACTTCCCCCTTTGTCATCACTGTTCCCTCACCTGGAATGCCCTTCCCCAACCTGACCACTTCATCCCCAAAGGCTTCTCCCAGTGCTGGGGGCTCTCACAATCCTTTGCAGTTTATTTTTCCCCACTTGATGCATCTCACGCAGTCTCCCCTCCCCCAAGCCTGCAGTTCCAGGGACCAGGGGCAACCTCTTGAGCTGGTAGCTGGGTGACTTCGTGATGGAAGACAGGCCATCACCACAGCACATGCCCTTTGGGTCAGCCTGCACGCACCCCTGACCCCTCTACTGCCCATCCTGCACTTTGCTGTCCTGCTATGTCTCTCTCTGCTGCCTAGGAGCCCTGCGTGGCCACTGCCAAGTTATAAGTATGTGATTATGCATGCTGGGGTTCCCCCCGGCCCCTTTGTTGCTGCAGAATCTGTCCTGGCAAACAAAAGTGCACTGGATTAGCCACAGTGGATTAAAAGATTTGCTTCTTAGAGTTTAACTAATAACCTAACAATCGTGCCGACAGAGGCTCTGAACCTCTGGACACGCTTGCCAGGCCATCTGGGAGCTCTTGGCCTCTGTGAACAGTGGGATGGCAGTTGGGGTCATAAGAGGCAGCCACCACCCGCCCTCACACCCAGCTCTGTGTGTGTCTGGGCCTGTGCTCTTGGCTCTGCCAGGCCCCTCTGGGCTGAACTTGGGGACGGACCAGACTCCAAGAGAAGGCGGAGGCCCAGGTGGAGGGAACAAGGCCTAATAAGGACCCCCTTCTAGAGGGCTGGCTGCATGAGGCCAGGTGTAGGTGGTATAGACCAGGCCTCGCCTACACCCAGCCTGGGCCCCCTGGGTATGTCCACATGTCCACACAGCAACAAGGACACAGCAACATGGCTGTGATGAGCAGGTGACACTCCAGGCTTCACCGTGCCATGGCACACAGCCCCCCCTGCAGTCGCCCCATGATGCACGTTCCTACACACACACACACACACACACACACACACAAAAGCGTGTCCCTCTTTGATCTCCAAAGGATACTCCATTTACAAGCTCTTAATCGCAGCTGTCTTTTCGGGGCCTGTCCTCTGAAGTCCCGAGTAATGGGATTTGGCTCCTCTGATCCATCTTGAGCTGGCCGCTCGCCATTATAGGTGGACATTTTTTCCCTTTTTTTGCACTTTTTTACTTTTTTTTTTCCTTCTCGAAAAATTATCCCTTAAACCTCACATGGCTTGCCGCCTAGTCCTGAGAATGGTGGCTGGGAGAGGGGCAGGCAGCCTTTATGCCAAGGGCCTGGCCAGTTGGGGGTCTTTGATGCCGCCTCCATGTGAAATCTAATGTGAAAGACCATGAGAGCGATTTTCGGAACCATAGTGCGGTGGATTCATTCTGCCTCGCGCTGTTTCCTTTGTCTCTCTTCCCATGACCCTTCCTTGGGACATTTGGGGAGAAGGCCTCAGAGTGAGGGTGCGGTTATGCGTGTACATGCATGTGAGGGTGCAGAGGGCAGGGTCGGCTGAGGGCAGGGCCTCGGCCATAAGAACAAAGGGCAGCAGGGAGCATGTCCACCTGTCCGCCTGCCCATCCATCCGTCTGTCCGTCCACCCGCCCAGCTTACCTCACCTGCCTGGCTCTGTGTGCTTGCTCGCGCCCCACCATCCTGCGGTCCGCCATGATGGGCTTGGCTGTCCGTCTGAGCACTTTCAGCCACTCCAGGAAGCGAGTCCCTGCTCTTGGCCACTGTGTGGCTGGGAGGAAGAAGCGTGACTCTAGGCTGCAGCTCGGGCTCCCACCGCCGATTGGCTGAGGCAGGGACCAGATGACGGCCTCAGAACCCTATGGTAGCCATGGCAACCAGCCCCTTTAGATACCGCCACCCCCAAGCCACTCCTGACAGCTGAGGGAGCAGGCAGCGCCTCTGATGGGTCCACGCCAGGGTCCCCTCAGAGGGTCAGATCAGGCATGGCTGGATGGTGGCTGTTCCCGCACGAGCTGTTAAGTGCTTTCGTGTGTGTGTGTGTTTTTCATGAATGTCCAGTGCAAAGGATCCCTGTCCCTCTCAGGACATGTCCCAGGCTGCTCCATACCCTGTCTGACCCCTCAGTGGAGGCAGAAACAGTGTCCTTACAGCCCCAGCTAAGAGGAGGACTTCAGGTTAGGCTTGCCCCAGGGGCTGAAGGCCAGGCCCAGTCTCATGAGAAAATAATGGGTGAGAGCAACGGGAGGAAGAGGAGAAGGAACTGCCCAACCCCAGGTGGACAGAGCCAAGCTTTTGATCCACCTCAAACCCCAAAGGGCCTGCCAGCTCTATCTCTGACTGCCAACTGCTCCTCTGTATTCTCACTAATCTGTTGAACACACAATTACACAGTCCCCTCTCAGCCTTCAAAGGCCCTGGCATAGCTCTGCTGCCTACAGATCCTGTGCCTCCACCTGTAGGACTCTGGGACTTGAGCCACACTAAGTAGACACTCTCCACCTCTGCAGAAATTGGTCACACGCCCAGGACCTTGCACCTGCTCTTTCCCCGAGGCCCTTTGGTGAAGCCTTCCCAGATGTCTCAAGACCAGGACTTCTCAGAAAGGGCACAACACAGCATCACTCCTGGGTGCTGCAGAGCAAAGAGCAATTCATACCTCATCTCTGTGACAGCCCCTGGCCTGTCCGAATGTTCCTGGGATGAGCACCACCTGGTCAAGGTCCCCAAGGCCACCTGAAAGCCCAGCTTCCTGGCCCAGTCCAGCCCATACCTGCTGAACACAGGCTGAGTAAGGAGCAGCTGCAGGGCTGCCAGGAGTAGGTGCAAGCCTCAAGCCCCTGTGAAGTGGCCAGGACTAAGGCAGGTCTCTGGGGCCCAAGAGGCTGCTGAGGAGGCCAGAAGACCCAGGAGCTGGCAGAGCCTAGAACACAGATCAACATGGGTCCTGAAGGAAGGCGTTCAGGGAAGGCCAGGCTGGACCCAGAACCATAGAGCAAGGAGGCTGCTCAGGTAGCCCCCTGAACTTGCTTACACTTCACACTGCCTCCACCCTAAGCTACCTGGTCACATGACTGAGCCCCGAACTTTAAGGGCCTCCCCTGCAAGATAGGATGCCACCAGCAGATAGGACTAATCCAAGGGTAAAGCTGGGTCACCTAATGGTGATAAAGGGCCCTGGACCTGCAGCTCCAACCTGGGGGTCAGAATGAGCTGGGAAGGGCTCTGGTTTGCTGTGGCAGAACGCAGGACAGCACAGGGCTGAGGCTAAGGAGGTTCATCTGGCATACGGCTCCAGCTTGGGGGCAGTTGGTGGAGAAGAAGAGGGGTTTGAAGGGAGTCTGGAGCTGGCAGAAGGTTCAAAGGGGTGGCAATGGATGTTGAGGACGAAGTTCAAACACAGGCTCAGGGAAGGGCAGGCGGTGCACATGAGTGGGCCTCACAATGGCTCCTCTGAGCTCCCAGCACTCTGATAGGACCCAGGGCAGGGACAAAGGTGCCCAGGCCTTGCCTGCTCTCTCCACATGCACCACCATGCAGCCAGTGTACACCAGAGCAGGACTCGAGTGACACCCTCAGGATGAAGAGAGGTACAGAGCCCTAGACTGGGCTGCACCCTTCCTGGGACTTAAGAAGACACCAGAATGAGACAGTGGACATAACATGGTCTTGATGGCTACTCTACTGCCCCAGTCCCAAGGGACCCCTCCCCAGTCCATAGCCAGTGATGGTCTACCCTGTGTCCACAGCCCAACCATGGCCCTTGACACTGAAGCTGACTGGTTTCGCTCTGTTGTCTGTAAACACATGGGACACATGGGGATCAAGAGGGCTTCTAGACAGCTGAGGGTCTGACCCAGGCAGCACAGGGCAAGTCTGGCTTCTGCACGTTTGACCTTGGTCAGTACAAATGACCCCCCAATCCAGGAGCCTGAGAGGGCTGCAGGGCCTCATGGAGAGGGAACTGGAGGCTCCCAGAAAGACATACATCAATAGAGATGAACAGGACCTGGAAGGAGGAATATATGGGGGGCAGGGACATGTGGCTAGATGGGCTCCAATGGCTGTTCCTGGTTCCGTATGACATGTGAGCACATGTAGTCCATGTGCCCCCTCCCCACCTCCACCTCCTAAAAGGTAGAACAGTATGACGCATCCAGTCTGCCAGTGGCCTGTCCCAGAGCTGGGTTATTGTTTTACTTGTGGTGGGGGAGGACTCTGTCAATCACTGAGGGCTTCTTAACCTTTGCTGAGTCAAGGGCATTTGAGGAAACAAATGGATGCTGCCTCCCTCCAGGAGAGAGCTCATGTTTCAGAGATTCAGGGCCAAGGCTACACTCAGACTGCCACCTCAGTCTATCCTCTGTTACAGAGAAATGAGTGACCTGCCAAAGCCAGGCCGAGCTCCTCCCACTGGCCAGCAGCACCAGAAGCCAGGGGAGCAGAGCCGGCCAGGACTCGGGGCACTCTCCCTTGGGCCACCAGTGCTGACAGGGAAACAGATGCCCACGTTTGCCCCTACCCTGTGCCAGCCCCAAGTCCCCTGGGACCGCAGGAATCTGACACAGGAGCCCTACAGGTCCTGGCAGGAGCCCCCTTACCTATGGCCTTCATTGGGGTGGAAAACAGGTTAGTGAGGGGTGACTGAGAGCCAAGGTCAATGAACTGGGGACATTAGGGGTGCATACCACTGGGGAGACCCAGGTCACAGGCTGAGGGCCTGGAAAGGGATCAGTTTGATTCAGTTCAGGGCCGATGTGAACTGTGACGTGGACATGAATATGGGGAGGACTGGCCCATCCAGAATATAGCCAATCTGGCTTAAGCCAGAGGCTGTAGTTCAGACAACTGGGTTTCGTCATGCTGGTCCACCAGAGCTGGGGCAGGGGCAGACTGGGAATTGTCAGCTTTTGGTAAAATTTTTTAAATATTTAAAACTGTTGCCCAGCTGGCATGGTTCAGTAGTTGAGCATCAACCTATGAACCAGGAGATCACGGTTCAATTCCTGGTCAGGGCACATGCCTGGGTTGCAGGCTCAATCTCCAATAGGGGAAGTGTAGGAGGCAGCTGATCAATGATTCTCTCTCATCATTGATGCTTCTATCTCTCTCTCCTTCTCTGAAATCAATTAAAAATACATATTAAAAAAAAGAAAAAAAACTGTTGCACTGGCCAGTTTGGCTCAATGGATAGAAGGGTCTGTGGACTGAAGGCTCCCAGGTTTGATGCCGGTCAAGGGCTCAATCCCAGTAGGGCGTATGCAGGAGGCGGCTAATTAATGATTCTCATTGATGTTTCTATCTCTCTGTCCCTCTCCCTTGCTTTTTTTGATTTTAAATCAATAAAAATATTTTTTAAAAATACTGTTCATAAAGTAGGGGCATTACATGAGAGATCACTGGTGTGTGGAAGGATGAGGAAGCGTGTGGGACTAGGACAGTGTACCCAGCTATGGACAGAGATCTCGGAGACATGCCCCCCAGGCAGGTTCGGACCCTTGATGACCTCATGAGCCGTGAAATCTCCAGGGCTCTCCTGCAGCTGTACTCACTGGCCAGCCATCCCTACTGGCCAACTGCATGCTCTCTCTGGCCTCCGTCACCAAGAACACAACCCAGGTGTTGTCACTTCCACATCACCTTTCAGGGGAGCCCAGTATCCCTCAGCCAGTTGTCAGGACCAAGTCAGGGGAACCCCTCCTTGTGCTTCCAGGGCCCTGAATGGGTCTCAATGCTGGACTTCCAGGTAAGGGTCAGGGAAGAGGGCCAAGTCACCCCAAAATCTCAGAGCAAAAAGGCCTTAGGGTAACTGGCCCAAAATCAAGTGTGGGTTTGCAGGTCCAGGTGGCTGTGCTGCGAGAGCTCCTGTGAGAGGCTCTCCCTGCGAGACACTGCCACCTACAGTGTCCTCGAGGGCCTCTGCACCTCTGAGCTGGTGGGAGGTGCTCACCACACCAAACAGCGTGCCGGCATGGACACTGGTCACTCCCAGAGCCAGACCACAGCCTCCTTGCCTCTGCTCTGGAAAACATTCCAAAACAGGCAGGATGTGCAATGCGGAGAGGCAAGCACCATCCAACCCTATTGCAGAGCACCTTCAATTTCTCAGGATTCTCTCCCAGAGGAGAGAAAAACCTCAAAACAAACCTTAGTCCCACAGCTCAGCTGGGCACCACCGTCCCTCTCAGCCATGTCCAGGGTCTCTGGGCAGGGGGGTAATGGGGTCAAGGAATATGCAGGAGAGCTCCAATCCTCTAAGCAAGCAGCACACACATGGCCCAGCTCAAGACTTTACTTGTGCTGACCCCGAAATGTGGTGAACCTTCCTCAACTAGGTCCCCGCTGCAGGCGGAAAAGAGACCTCAGAGGCAGTGAGAAGGCCCCAGGCCGCTGGGGATCCTGGGACCAGAGGTCCATTAGGGCCTCCACAAAGTCCACCCCACCCAGAAGCTTCACAGCCAGCACACACAGGAACGGTTCAGCCACTGCCCACAAGTGGCTCTTCCACCGCCCCAGGCCATGTCTATGGTGCCAAAAGGTGGAGCGGTGGGCTGGCCGGGGGACAAGGGACACTGAGCCTGGCTATCAGGCGTGCGTCAGTCACTATGTGGTCACTTCCCGCTGGCTCTCTTCTGCATCACCGCTGGCTCAGACAGTGCCTGTTGCTGAAGCCGCTCAATTAGCTCTTCCACGTAGACCTTGAACAGAGGGACGGGATCCTACAGGGGCAAGACGGGGTCATAGTGAGGCACTTTTGGGAGGACAGAAACCCAGCTGCCTTTGGCCAAACACCAAGAGGAACTAGGAATGAGAGGACTGGGCCTCTCAGGCTTGGCCACAGGGTCCAGTGAGGCCCCTCAGCTTGTCACCCCTTAGTCCCCAGTCCAGAGGATAGTGTCCTGTCCATGAGACAGAGATAGCCTTCCCTTGGGGATGCAGGAATCAGGCTCCTGCCTCTGGTTTCCCTGCCTTGGGGCTTAATGGAAACAGCTAAAACGAAACAGAGGGAACACAGGCAGACAGCTGCTTTGCCATGGGTGGGAGCTCTCTGTCCCGGCGGCTACCACACGCTCCACACCCTCCTAAGGGACAGACACAAAGGTCTCAACTGGGAAGACCCTGAGGGATGCTAAGTGGCTAAGTAAACCAACGGTGCAAGATGCCAGCTCTTATCACCGAGAGACTTTCTGTCCCTGAACCTATGAAGTTGGCCAGAGGGAGCAGGAGAGGGGCAGAACCATGAGGGGAGGGAATGTGCCATGTGGAATCCACAGGACTGTGGCTCCGGCTGGGGAGCTGGGCAGGAACAGCTCTTTCCCAAGCCCACATGGTGTGGGCAGCCCCTCAGTCAAGGCAGTGCACTTCCTCCCTCCCCCAACTGTCTGCTTGGCCGCTGTGCCACCCAAGAGGGTAGAGCTGCTGGCACTCACACACGCTCACCTTCTCCTCCAGAAGCCTCTGCTTCTCCACAGCTTCATCCAGTGTCAGGCCGACCCACTCAGCCTCCTCCTCTGGGATGACAAACTCCTGGCAGGCAGACAAGGAGCATGTGGTGAGGCCAGGTGGTCAGTCACTGGGGCCCATGAGCAGAAGTCCAGGCCCAAACCCTCACCTTATACTTGTCATAGATGGCTGCCCTCCTCTCAGGGTCATCTGGGTGCAGCTGGGGGTCCCGTCGGGCAAGCCGCAACAGCATCCCTCGCTTCAGGTCCATCCCAAACTTGGAGCACAGGTCCTCCTTCGGGGTCTGGCAGGAAGCTATAAATGGGGCCAGGTGCTGCTGGCAGGGTCCCACCCACCAGGATACTCCCTAGCAGCTGGCAGTCCCCAGGACAGAACAGAGGAAGGAAGAGCCAAGAACAGGAAAAGAGGAGGCTGTGTCCACTTGGGCTCTGGAGAACAACAGAGCCGCCCACAGCAACAAACTTTCCTGTGGGCAGAAAGCCCCCACGGGGGCTGCCCCAAAAGGGGCATGGTCCCACTCACATCTCATCGGTGACCCTCCACTCCAGAGACCAGCGTGCCCCAGTGGGTGCTGTGATCTAGCCTCCCCTCTCCGCCAGACCATCAGACCCCTCTTGCCTTCAGGATGTAGAAGTCAAACCCATAGGCCTCATCGATGAGGTCCAGGGTCCGCATAGTCACAGTCACGGAGAACTTCTTGTCCAGGATCTCACTGTAGAGCTCGCGCTCAAACAGCTGTGGCTTCCACACCTTCTTTACCCTCTTTGAGAGCTGAGAAAGCAAGAGTCTTCATGAGTATGGCTGCTCCTCCCAACAAAGCATAGAGACTCAGAACACAGACCTGTTTGCCCATCTGGAAGTCAGCTTCTACCCAATGTGGCACTCCAGGCTTTGCCAAGGCTGCTGGTGTGTGTTCCAGACACACCACACACACAATCATAACTCCATGTCTCCCGAGTTATTACATTCCACACCAGGGACCAAGAAGGCAAAGGGAAGTCCTTGCCAGCCTGGGAGGCCTCCCCAAGAGGGCTCAGCGGTCCCTCCAGGTTTACCACCAGAGGCAGCAGGTGTTGGCCACAAACCTGGGAGACGTGCCCTCAGGTGAGTGTCTCCGTCCAGGAGGAGGTGGTTGTGTCAGGAGAAGTGTCAGAGACAAACTATGGTGATTCAAGCTGACAGGTGACTGCAGACCCCCCTCACCCCTCACCACGCAGGCCTCCCCATCCTTACACTTGAGCTGTGCCACAACCGCAGGGCCTCTGCACTCGCTGTTCCCCATCATGGATCCCCCTGTCTCAGGATATCCAGTTGGTTTTACAAAGAGCTGTGTTCCCTGGGACTGTGCCTTTTCTCTCTGGCGTGCTCCTTTGAGGGAGCTGTCTCACCAGACCGTAAGGCCTCCTGGGACTGGCCGGTCTCTCTTTGGCTCCCCAGATCCCTCGGAGCCCAGCACGGTGTCCAGAGCAGCAAAACCCCGGGGAAGCCCCCCCGCGCCTGAAGCTTGCCCTGCTCACCCACCTTGTGGTTGTTGACATATCTGTGGCCCAGGATCCAGCCCTCGCCGCCCCAGAGCCCCCGCTGGGACTCGCGGGGGTAGTGAATGGGAATGGGCACGTCCTCCACGCGCTCCCGCTGCCCATTTTTGGGGTTAATCTTGAACTTGGCCCCGTGTGGCCTGTAGTGCACGGGAGCGGGCGTCCGCGTCTCCTCCAGTGAGCGAAGGTAGTGCTGGGGCAGGCGGGCGTAGATGCCCTCCCGCAGCTGCAACCGCTTCCATAGAAAGACGGGGAACTTGTGCAAGGGCATCGCGGCCAGCCTGGCGGGAGGCAGAAGACCGCCATCACGACGCAGCCCGGCTAAACTTCACCCGGACTCTAGCGCAGCCCCTACCCCAACCCCGGCTTCAGATCCCCGCGCTAACCCGGCTCCCGACCTCCACGTTCACCAGGGGGACAACCCGCTAGAACCCGAGTACCTCTCCGAGCTCCGCGCCCCGCCGGAACCGGAAGTTGTGCTGCGGCAACGTGCTCTCCACCCGCCTCTGGCTGGCCGCAAAGCCCGTCACTCTATCGCTATCCCGCCCACTTTTCCGCCGTCAAGGGACCGTGGAAAAACGCCCCGCGAAGCCTGAGGCGGCGCTAGGCACCGTCAAGAAAGGCCGGTTTGGGGCGAGCAGCAGCCTGGGGGACAGGCCTTGTCATCCCCGGGTCTACCTGCTTTCCTCCCAGGAGCTCAAAAAAAAACAAAAAGCAAAAACTCTTGCCTTGAAATATAACCGTAGCCCCGGCGGGGTGGCTGTTGGTTGGAGCGCCATTTCATACACCAAAGGGTTGCGGGTTCGATCCTCAGTCAGGGCCCATAGGAGCCCTTCCTCTCTAAACATATCCTTGCGTGAGGATTTTAAAAGTATATATAACTGTAGAGTATTAAATTAACCAATCACAGTGAAATCAGAGCTACATAAAAATATATTAGTCTTAAATATTTTTACCCCCAAAAACACCATATATAAATGTTTCCCCTTTATAAGCCTAGCGAATGCTATGTTGGCCATATGCAGAGTGACTGGACATGGGGGGAGGCCTCTAGTGAGGCCACAGCCTGGACAGGACCCCGAAGGGAAGCCCCAAGGGCTCTGAGCCTGGCCTCAGTGACCGGGCTTCGCATTGGCCCTGTTCCACATCCCTCACACAGCAGCCCGCTGTGCTCTTGCCTTGGGAAGGGGCAGGGCACTGCTCCTTGGGGCAGCCATCGTCCCTTACCATGCTTCCCCCAAGAAGAGGGAGAAAGGCTGGGCCAGGTCTCTCTGGCAGCCCCCTAACCAAACACGTGCTTGGGCCAGTGCAGGGGGGCAGCCATCACCTCCACTCCTGACAGCAAATCAAGAGGATGCTCCCCAGGGGAAGAGAGGGGACACAGAGTTGGAGCAGAGTATACCCTACATTGCTGGCACCCACAGAGCAGCTCGGCAGCCCCCTTCCCGGGAAGCTCTTCTCAGGGGCCTGCAGCTTCAAAGCTGAGAACCAAAGGAAGGGGAAGGAGAGGGCACTACAGCCAGAAGCCAGCCTCTCCTGTGCCACCACTCATGGCAGCTGAACCCTATGTCCCCCAGTGCCAGTCAGCTCTCTGGTGGCCATGGTCACCCCTCCCCAGGGCAACTGCATCAGCAGGGGGCATGCCCATACCCAAGATAAACTGGCATTTAGGGGCACAGCTCTAAGCCTCAGTGTGTTGGGGGCCTGTGGGAGGTGGGCTCAAGTCTCCTCTGCCTCCCTGGGTCTCACATCACAGCCTCACAGGAGAACAGGGTGATAAGAGAATCTTTCTCCACATCTCCAATTGTCGCCTGGCCGGCAGAACACAGAGCCTGCCTCCAAACGGCACCTGTGGTCTCCAGGCAGCCAGGCTCTGGCCCCAGGGGCCACTGCAGATACCAGCTGGGCCTGCAGAGGATGGGGTCAGCTGGCAGCCAGGAAGGACTAGGGAATTAATTGGGGGGTGTGGTCCTCTCCTCGGCAGGAGGAAGCAAATGGGTGAGCAGGGCCATTTTATTCAGTTGGCAATCTATCCGGACAAGGTCCCTCTCCCGTGGTCCTGCCCCTGGCTGAAGAGGTTGTCATCAAAGCTGTGCATGTCCCTGAGTTGGCTGCATCATGTCACCGTGTACAGCTCCTCCTGGTGGTTCTTACAGATCTGATAGTGGCAGGTGAGCTTCTGTGAGCAGGCCCAGGGCTCAGTGTGCTTGTCACGTGGGGGCAGCAGGAACGCCGTGCTCCCTGCCAGCAGCATGTGCCAGATGCTGTGGGTATAGTAATAGTTGCCACTGGTCATCATGGAGGCATAGATGGAAATGGCCACAGTGGCCATGGAGATGCCAGGCAGGAGAAAGAAGACCCAGCGCTGCCAGGAGGTAGGGTAGCAGTGGCGTCGGTGCCCACAGCGGTACACCTGGAGGGAACCATCACAAGAGCATTGGCACAGGGGCTGCAGCTGTACCTCCCAGGGGCCCACCCAAGTCTGCGTAGCAGGACCAGGGATGTGCAATACTCGGAAGGGGCTCAAGGGCACAGAGACCTGATGGGTCCTCAGGCCTGGGCCTCAGCATGAAGCCACGCAGGCCTTGAGTACCAGTGCCCAGGCCTCAGCGAACAGGGAGGACTTGCCCTGGCCGGCATGGCTCAGTAGATAGAGCGTTGGCCTGCAGACTGAAGGTGCCTGGGTTTGATTCTGGTCGAGGGTACGGGCTCAGTTGCAGGCTCAATCCCTGGCCCTGGTCAGGGCACGTGGGGGAGGCAACCAATTGATGTCTCTCTCACACTGGTGTTTCTCTCTCTCTGTCTCTCCCTCTCCCTCTCCCTTCCGCTCTCTCAGTAAAAATCAATGGAAAAATATCCTCAGGTGAGGATTAACCAAAAAAATATTTATATGGAGGACTCAGACCCAGGACCAGGAACATGGCCAGAATCCGTGGCCAGGCTCTCTTCTCCCAGAGCGGGGGGTCTACGGGGGAGACAACATTCTCTTATTCCAGTTAACAGGAGATGGGGTCTGGGCAAGAGCTCCTTACCCACATGGTGACCATGACCACAAAGGCAAAGAGACAAGGCCCCATCATGTTCCAGGCGCCCCTGCGGTCCAGCTGCAAGGACATGGCGAACACCAGCGTGCCCAGGAGCAGCAGAACCTGAGCAAGGCACACAGACAATCACAGGGTCACAGAAACCCGAGGCCAACGCTGTCCATGACGGCACAAGGTCCAGCAGGAGCACATGGCCTGGGCATGCTGGTCATCCTGTTATTGGCCCGCTGCCCCCCAACACCTCTGCCCGCACCCTTGGAGCTGCTGGCACACTGTTCTGCTCCACTGTCAGGGAGGGAGGCACCTCTCCTCTAGACACTGATTCATCCTGAGGCACAACTTAGCCAGGCAGGCACCAGGCCACATGTCTCCATCAGCCACGCCCGGCTGTGGCAGAAAAAACTCCACAGTGTTCTCAGCACCAGAGACCCCAGGAGCACATCCGGGACTTCTCAGGGAGGTCTGGCCTGGGTTGGGGCTCTAGGCATCCCTTTAAATAGAGCTTGAGAGAGAAACAGGCTAGGAAGGTCCTTGCCTAACCCTATCTTCCACCTTCTTTTCCTGGAATCCTCCAAGCAGCCAGCACTGTCCCTTCCAGCTGCCAGAGGCTTCTTCCAGAGGGAGACTGGTCATTAGGAAAGATGGGAGGTTTCTAATGGCAGCAGCTGAATCCTCTTTCTGATCTCTTCCTCAGCAGGCAGGGGCCTCTGCTCCCTCAGAACCCAGACCTGGGTGTCAGGAGGTCACTCACATATTTCAGGGCTGCCTTCAGCCGTGCCATGCAGAGGATGGTGACCCAGATGGACACTCCAGAGCCCAGGAAGTCGCAGTACTGCAGGGTGTCATAGTTGAGGATGCACAGCACTGCCTCCCCCGGCTGGTCGCAGGCGTGATAGAACTGCAGGGCAGGGCGGTGAGCGGCGGCCCAGACCTCCCCACCATCCCCAAGGGAGCAGGCAAGCCTACCGTGGAGAAAAACATGGTGTAGGCATAGACGGAGGCTTCCACCAGGAGGGAGCGGTACACAGAGAGGGTGATGGGAGCCAGGAACATGAGGTTGCTGAGGGTGAGTAGGAGCGCAGCCATCCTCTGCTGGGCTACAGACTGGGCTGTGCTGTTGTCCGTGCAGCTCCACCCACGCCAGCCTGTGGGCAGGGCAATGCTGAGCGGGCTGAGGTAGGGCAACTGAGGCCAGGCTAATGGGGGAGGCACTTCTGAACCTCAGAGCCCACCCTCACCCAAGGCCCTGCAGAGAAGTCCCTTCTCACCTAGGAGCAGGCTAGGACAGGTGTAGGTAGTGGGGCACGTGTGGGTAAGGATAGGCTAGTGTGGGCAGGGGCCGACAGCTATGAGGCAGGTGTGGGACACGTGTGGGAAGGTATGGAGCAGATGTAGGCAGGTGTGAGTCAGGTATGGGACATGTCTGTGAGCAGGTGTGGGCAGAGGAGGCCAAGATCAGAGGCAGTGCCATCTCTGGGGGTGCCTTTCTGTGCTTGCATGGGGGAGGTATGTGGCAGGAGTGGGGAGAAGGCATTTGCTCTTGTTCTGTGAGGGTGCTCTCCAGCCTTGGCAGAGGGGGATGGGCTCCTAGAGGAAGGCACAGGGCTGAGAAGTCAACGATAGTATTGTCTGGAGGCATCCAGGCCTGGCCCTCACCTGCTTTGCAGCTACACCCCGCATACAGGTAGCCATGTCTGCGTAGCAGGAGGCACTGGCCGTAAGGTCCACAGTCATTCAAGCAGGGCACCAAAGACAAGGTCGTCTCCACGAGGACCGGGGACTTCTCACACTCCCTGCGAGGAAGGGGCCATAGGAAAGCTGGCTGCCGAGGTCTGCTGGCCAGTCTCTGCCAGGGCTCCAGTCAGGTTTTGGACACATGAGCCCAGAATTGAGGTCCCCAGGCCCTGAGCCCTGGAAGACAGCAGCTGTGAGATCCACAGAAGCCAAGATGCCCCTTCCCCTTCGCACCACACTGCATCCCAGTCTGTCTAGGGCTGTGCTGAGCCAGTCCCCTCAGGACAGCCTGGTTCAGAACAGCCCTAGACAGACTGGGATGCTGACTCCCAGGGCTGCCCGAGCAGGGTGGCCATGTGGAGAAGGGGAGAACTTCATAACTCCCGGAAGGCAGTTTATCCTGTGTGGCTTATAGGAAGCTAGGTCACTTTCAGACTCAGATGCAGGCAGCCCGATCATGGCCCCGAATGCAATGACTCTCCCACCTGGCAGCTCTGGGTGGCTCCCACCCTAGCCCCCAAGTTTACTTACTCAGGACTCTGAAGGCACACGAGCTGCAGGGAGAGGTACCAGCTGTCGGTCTCTGGGTAGGGAATGATAAGGTTGGCCTTGCGAGACACGGTGCTCAAAGACAGGGGATACCCCTGGAAGAAGGCTGCAGGGGGAGCAGGAAGGCCTGGTAAGAGGTGGCCGGAGAGGCTGGCGGGTCACTTAGCCAGGTGCTCCTGCCCATACCTGTGGTGCAGTTGAGCGAAGTGTTGAAGCTGAGGAAGGGCGAGGCAGCGTTCACGCAGATCTTCACCAAGGTGTTGTTGGAGATCACACTCTGAAAGGGGTGGCCGGGCAGCGTCAATCCTAAGTCTGATGCTGGGCGCTCTTTGTGGCTCCCACTGCCCAAGGCCCACCCAGGACCCTCTCCTGCAGGCCAGGCAACCCCCAGCCTCTGATTCCACCCATTTCTAGAGGCACAGCCCTCAAACTGCTGACAGGGACCTATAAAACAGGCCTCTCAGCCCTGGCTGGTGTGGCTCAGCTGGTTAGAGCTTTGTCCTGAGTTGCGGCTTCAATTTCCGACCATGGCGTGTACTGGAGGCAACCAATCGATGTTTCTCTCTCACCTCTATGTTTCTCTCTCTCTCCCTCTCCTTTCCTTTCTCTCTCGAATCAGTGAAAAACAAACCTCAGGTGAGGGTTTAAAAACAAACAAACAAGCTTCCCTTTCTGCAAGTGGTGCTCCTATTCTGGTCCAATGCCTATTGGGCTCATTCTGTTACCTGAAAGGCCACCCCAACCCAGTGTCCATGATAACGTCAGTGCAGGAAGGCTAAGCAGCAGCATCCAGCCTGGGAACATCTGAGCCCTGAGCTGAGCTGGGCCCGGAGGTGCTCACCTTGTTGGCCCACAGGGAGATGGTGAGGGAGCCCCCACTGTCCATGCCCGTGTTAAGGTGCAGCCGCATCACCGAAGGCACGTCCGACCGCACCAGCACTGAGACCCTGTCTAGGGGCCTGAAGTGCACAGACACTACATCCATGTCTTCCCGCATGACCTGGTAGCTCAGAAGGCAGAAGGGACCACCACCCACAGCGCCGCTCCTGCCAAGGTCCTGGTAGCCAGGGCTCGGGGGCAGCAGACCATTGGAAGTGTTGCGGCTCTGGTTTGGACTGTTCTGCAGGAGATGTTGGAAGTTGATGATCCAAGGCCTGCAGGCTGTCAGGAGGACAAGGCGCTCAGCTGGAAAAAGGGCTGGGGATCGAAGGCAGAACCACCCCCAGCCCGCCTCCCCATGCAGCCCACCTGTGAGAGAAGCTACAGTGCTGAAAGCCACCCACACATGAGGCCCTGCCAGGCTCTTGGCTGTCACTTGCAACCACCGGTCCCAGGGCGGCGAGGGCAACAGCAGGCGGCAGGTCTGGGTGGGGCCAGTGCAGGTGAGCACCTTCTGGAAGTTGCTGGGCAGAGTAGCTGAGCCCACAGTGAGGTGCACAGGGCAGCCTAGGCTCCTGTTGGACACACAGCCCTGCAGCTCCAGCAGCAGCTCCTGGGTGTACTCGGGGACGAAGATTCTGCAGCCAAGGGGGATGGCCTCGCTCAAGCTTTGTGACTTCCAATGACCTCCCCGCATTGGTCACACTCAGGGTGGTTGCTCCACTTCCCAGTACGATCCCAAGACCCAGAACCCAACCTTTCTCACCCACAGTGAGGAAGTGGCAACACCCGCTCCATCAAACCCGGAGGCTGGGCCTCCCCCAAGACCCTCACTTACTTGAGGTAGCTGGGCTGGGAGAGGAGGGTCTGTGGCAAGGGTGTGTTGGGCTCCAGGATGGAGACCTCGACTACCCGTACAACCAGCATGTCAGGCTGGAAGATGTAGGCACAGGTGGGAATAAAGCCCTAGGGAGAGAAGGAGAGGTGGGGGAGGGAATTTCGTAGGCATGGGATGGGGCAGGAGCAGAGAGCCCAGACCGGTTGGCGGGGGGAAGGGCAGGACCAGAGAACCTAGCTGGGGGTGGCTGGTGGGGAGGCAGGGCTGCAGCAGAACCTTGACAAGGTCTACCCCGAGGAGGTAAATAACAGGGACCAGCCATCCCTGCACGCATGTGTCCTGCCCCTCTATCTCTGGACAGCAGACCCCTCACCTTCACCTCAATCTTCTGGGATGAGGGGGGCAGGTGGGCAGCCACAAACCAGTCCCCAGGTGCTGGGTGGGAGATGTTGATGGAAGCATTGCTCTGCAGCATCTTGATGAGGAAGGAGGGCTGCATGGAGGTGTTGGCAGGGAAGCTGGTACCCAGTGGGTTGATGACAGGAGGGGCACCATATCGGAAGTACCTGGAGGTGGGGATAGCAGGGCAGGCATCAGATGTCGGCCCTGGGCCAGGCGCGGGCAGGCGGGCAGGCAGGCACCTACACGGTGATTTCCACCTTCGCACACGTGGGGTCACCACCCTGGGACACCTGCAGCAGCCAGCGCAGCAGCACGGTATCCGGGGGCACTCGGAAGTGGAAGAGTCTGGCACTTCCGTACCAGCTGTAGAAAGACAGCCTCTGCGGGGACTGCGAGAACTGCTCAGACACCAGCCTGATGCCTGCGGGGAGAAAGCACTGTCAGCCAGACCAGGGTGTCCCAAGATGGCCCCACCTCCATGTGGGGAGCAAACAGAGAATTCAGAGGCCTTCTCCCCTGGCATGGCCCCAGAGAGAAAGGATGAGGGAAGCCATGGTGGGCTGGTCTAGAGCCCTTGGCATGCCTGGCTCTCCAACTTTCACCTTGGCAAAGGTTATTGTCCCTTCCCCTCCAGCCCCTGGAAGTTGCCTCTGGCAACCGATCCCACTTGACAAGTGAGAGAGCTCAGGCCCATGATGATCTGGGACACAGCTGGACTGAAGCCTGAGTCCCCTCACCCAGAGAGGTGGCAAGCAGAGACCCTGGGTGGAGGGGACCCCAGACTGGAAGCCTAGCCAGCCATGGGACCAGAGGACAGCTGGCCCCCATTCTGCCCAGGGCTTTACCTGGGGCTCCCCACACCCCAATCCCTACAGTGACTCTCAGTCCCCCACCTCTGTGGCCTCAGCCCCCTGCTCCCTTCCCTGACACACTCCAAAAATTTGCCCTCACTGCTCACTTCCTGTCATACCAACATTTCCTGGAGCAGCTCTGAGGAGCTTCTGAGACTCAGCTCAAAGGCCTAAGCCCCATCTAGGTTAGGCACCTCCTAGGGTGTCCACTGACTAGGGCACCACCTCCATGACAGCATATATCTGGGTCCTATAGTATAATCAATCACCTGCCCCATGAGTGAGTGAGGGTGCCCGCCCAGGCCCCTCCCTATTGGAACTCCCACAGAACAGGCATGCTCTGCACTCCCATAGGTGGATTACCAGGCCTGGGATCCGCCATCTCCCTAGAATGGATGGCAGGGATCCTGAACCCAGTACCAGCTTAGGCCTTGTGCCCCCTGTGACCTTGGGTATCCAACCCTTTCTCTGTGTCCCAGTTTCCTCATGATTTGGTCCAGGATTTAGCACCTCCCCTTGGGTGTCCCTCCCTCCAAGGTTAAGGGATGCTAAAGTGCTTCTGAAAGAAATACCCTGTGGACACAGCAGAGGGCAGCCTCCCTCTACCCTGCTAGGAGTTGCTGGCTCACACAACCCCAGCAGCAGACCCTGGGCCCCTTCAGTGTGAGTCAGGTGAGCAGGTGAGGGAGCCAGTTGAGCAGCTGGCTCTCCTGCCAGCCTCCTGACCTTCCAATGGAGGAACCTTGAGAAAATATAACAACCTACTTTCAAAGACAGTCTGAGCTCCAGAGGAGCCCAACATGGGGGGCTAGGCAGAGGTAGGCTCCATGTAGGACACACTCCAGGCTTTCTGGGTGTCTGCTGACCACCACATTCCACTCACCTGGCCATGGCCTGAGGAGGCTAGGAGCCACTGAACTAGCACAAACTTTTCTCCTAAAGCTCCTGCAGCCCCTAGGATGATATGACAAGGGCCAAAGGCTGGGAGGTGAAACAGGATAGCTCCCCACCCCCACCTCAGGACTATGGGGCTACAGTCAGCCAGTGGGGCTAGCCTCTGGATGGGACCCCAAAGGGGAGGTCACACTGCACTGTGCAGCCCTCTGACTTGAGAGAGGCAAGTCCTTCTGGCCCCGCCAGCCCTGCAGTGCCAGCTTGAGGACACCTGGAACCCAGCTGGTAGCTGTGAAGTTTCAGCAGATGCACAAGAGATCAGAGATGTGCTCAAGGTCACCTTAAGATGCAGTGGTCCCCACTCCCAGGGCTTTTGAGCCCCTTCAGGACACCCCCTTATCTCTGCAGCCCCATCTCTCTGCCCAAGATGCTCACACTGTTATCTTGGTAAACATACCAAGCCATTAACACATCAGTCTGAGCCTAATGTGGAAGTCACATCTCTGATAACAGGGAATAAGTGCTGTATGTACCCCTGCCCTGCCCCATAGCCCCCTCCAAGGACACAGGGTTGTGGGGAGAACAAAGAACGTTCCTGAGCCTGACCTGGGAACTTGAGTGAGGGCACCCTCCAAACCAGGACCCCTGCACACCCATAGTTTCCAGAAGCCAGGGCTACATTGCTGTCTGCCCCTCAAGCTGGCCAGGAGGTAAGGGGATGCCCCAGGTTTCCATCTCCAGAAACTGTCCACCAGTGACCCCTCATCCCACTCCACCCCTCCTCCAGGACGGAGAAAATGAGGGTGGCAGTATCTAATGGAGCAACTTAATCAGGAGTCATCTCGGAGAAACCGCCTTCCATTTCAAGCTCAGAAACCAAAGGCACAGTCTTCAAAGAAATAGGAGCTTGGAGGAGCAAGATTTCAGAAAAGGAGGAGGGGCTGGGAGCACAAAAATCAAGGTGAGTTAGTCCTAGGCTGTGCTGGGTATGGCTGCCTAACTGCCCAGGGAGGGCGAGGGTAGGGAGGGGGGGGTAGAGGGGGTAGGGGGGGCGGGGGAGGCATCTGGCCTTTGCAGCAGCCCTGCCAGCCTGGCCTCATGGCCCCATTGGAGTCCCAGGCCATAGGAGTCAGGGGAGCTTACTCAACACCCCCAAACCCCAGGCAGAACTCCAAGGGTAGCACTTCCTGCCTAGGTACCAATCTTGGGTCCTGGAAGACTGGGGCCTCTCAAGGATGCAGAAATGCAAATGGAGGGAAGCAAGTTCACCAACACCAATGAAGTACCCATTTCCTCCAGATCATCCTCCCCTACCAAGTTCCTCAGGGCCACAGCCCTCCAGGAAGCAAGGCAGCTGTTGAAAGACTGCACTAGGGTTGGTGGTCACTGTGGGAGGGGTGGAAACATGGCACCCACCTGGGCCCCTACTCCAGGATCTGTGCAACTTTCTCTTAACTCTGCCCCTTCTCCAGTCCAGATCCCCCCTTTCCCCCCACCCAATCACACTGCTTATTAACCCTTCTTTTCAGCGGCCTCTCAGCTGGAGCCTGAGCTGAGTCCCCCGGGACCCCTCGATCCGCCCACATCCCAGTGTTAGAAGGAGGAAGAGAGAGGGAGGGCGCGTTCCAGGGGTCCATTAGGCCGAACCCGACCCTGGGGACAGAGGAGGGGTCAAGCACGTCCTTTACACCCCGATCGCTCGAACACGAAAGGGATTGACCTAAACCCCCAACCCGGGGTGGAGACCTGGGCACTGAGCCCGCGCTAGGTGAGCGCAAAAATGCCCCCAGGTGAGTCACAATCCCGGCCCCGCCTCCCGGCCGCTCCCCCACCCCACCCCAAGCCCGTGCCGGCGGGTTGGCACCCACCGTCCCCGCTCTCTCACCACTCTTACTGATGTCGCGGGTGGCGGCAGGAGAGGGCCGAGCCAGCAGCAGCAGCAACAGCGGCCCCGCTACTGCCACCGCCACCGCAGCTCCCCGGGTCCCGAGCCCAACCCAGCCCATGGCTTTGCGCTCGGCCCGGCACTACCCGGACCGCGTCCTTGGCCACCTGCTCCGGCCGCCGCCCGGGCAGCCACCGCCGCCACTACGGACCCTGCCGCCGCTGCCCCGGGCTCCCATCGTCCCGGCCGGTCCCAGACACCGGCGCCCGCGGCACTTCCGCCTCCGAGGCCCCGCCCCGCCGGTAGCCGACGGGAGCGGCGCCGGAGGAACGCGGAGCTAGGAGCGCAGGGCGCGCAGGGCGCGCGGGGACTGGGATCCGAAGGAGGACGCGGCGGGGGGGCAGTGGGGGGTGGGGAGGGGTTGCTGAGCGACGCCGGGCTGGGAGCGGCACGGGGCGCGATGCGGGATCAGGGGCTACATGGATCAGGGTGACGCGGGGCGGGGTGCGGTGTGGGGTTGGGCACCGTGTGCCGTTGGGCTGACGCGGGGCCGGGAGGTGGACCTGAGGCCGGGTTGGGGGAAGGTGGGCAGACGCAGTCAGGGCCGACAGGAGGACGGAGGGGTGCACGAGGAAAGGGTCAGAGCGAGGTCGTGGGCTGAGGGCGACCGCTCGCGCAGGAGGGGTATGCGTGGCGGGGTGGATGGACGGTCCTGCGGTACGCGCGGGGGACAAGGGACCGAGGCAGGAATTCGGGGCGGGAATTAAAACGCGCAGGAGACTCCAGGCGGCGGGGGACGCGCGGAGAGCTCCAAAGGCTTCCTGGAGGCGCAGGGTGGTCCCACGGGACGCGAGTGGGTGAGTTCGCTGAATGTGGGCCAGGCGCGGCGGGGCAGGCTGAGGAATGGCTCGAGCAGAGCCGCCGCACAGTCTGGCGAGCCCCACACCCATGTCTGCCTCCCCGGGGCTGCGCCCCTCCCAGAGCTGAACTCCGGGCTGTCACTCCGCAAAGTCAAAATGAGTGTGTGTAAACACACACACACACACACACACACACACACACACACACACACACACACACATTTGAAAGATGAAAGGCTCCGTAGACATGTGGGAATTTTACATTGTTGAGTGGGACTAACTCCTCACCCTCTACCTCGGGATAGATCCCAAATCCTAAGGATTTAAGCATAAATAGGAAATGATGGGGACTAGAAGAAAACTTGGGTAAGATTTTAGAGTCTTGGAGAAGTGAAGGCATGTCTAAATATGGCCACAAACTCAGAAGTCTTTAGAGGCAACACTGGAAAATTCCACTAGGTGAAAATGTTTTCTGCAGAACAAAACTAGATAAGTGAAATAAAAAACAAACAAAACCCAAGACATAAACTGGAGAGGACAGGCTTGCACCTTGTATTACAAAGGGCCAATCTTAAAAAGGTCCTATATAGCCGAAACCGGTTTGGCTCAGTGGATAGAGCGTCGGCCTGCGGACTGAAAGGTCCCAGGTTCGATTCCGGTCAAGGGCACGTACCTGGGTTGCGGGCACATCCTCAGTAGGGGGTGTGCAGGAGGCAGCTGGTCGATGTTTCTCTCTCATCGATGTTTCTGACTATCTCTCTCCCTTCCTCTCTGTAAAAAATCAATAAAATATATTAAAAGAAAAAAAAGATCCTATATAATAAAAGCCTAATATGCAAATTGTCCCCTCAACCAGGAGTTTGACCAGGGGGTAGGCCAGGTGGCCAACTGCCCACGGCCCTATCCCCGGAGGCAGTGGCAGCAGGCAGCCTGGTGAAGGGAGGCCCCGGCTGGCAGCTGGCAGCCACTAAGGGCCCTACCTGTGCACGAATTGGTGCACTGGGCCTCTAGTTAGTAATAAAGAGCCCCTACAAATCAATGAAAAAATACCCATCCTCCAATACAAAAGGATCTGAGAATACTGGAAAGGAAATGCAAATGAACAGGAACAGGCTCCACTTCCCTCCTTATAGTTTTAAGTTCAAATGAAAAAGTTCCCAGATCCTTTTTTTTTTTTCTTTCACCTAACAAATCTGCAAAGGTCAGAAAATTTAATCAAACATGAAGGGTGAGATTGTGAGCCAACAGACATTCTTATGTGTAGTGAGCCTCTAGGAAGCCTCTGAACTCTTGAGTGCGTAGCCTTGCCTCAGTTATTCCACTGCTGTGAGTTTTCCCTGTGGAGATTGGTCCTGAGGGGATGGGATATTCGATTCATGGATGCCCATACCTCGACTCAGACAAACACTATAACATAATGGGACTGCGAAAGGAAACTGGGAAGCTCTGTGTACTGTTTGGAAATGATCTACCAGATTTAGCTTTAGCTCAGAAAAGGAAAGGGCAGAAAGTTACCACTTTTGTTGGAAATTAAAACATATATACATATATATTTGCATGTCTCAAAGGCATAGAATAAGATTCCAGCAGCAAGGGCACAGGGTTAGCCTGGAGGGAACCATGTGGCTAGTGATGGGATTGGGGCTGGGGGTGGGGTGCTATACCTGTTTGTACCTTTTGAACTTTATACTGAGGGAAGGGGTGAGGTAAACTGGAGGGAGGGAGGAGAAGCTGACCCACCAAGCCCAAGGCCACTTAAGGCTAATGAAGTGGGGGGTGGAGGCTGGAGACTGGGGAGGAAGGAAGCCCAAGGAAGAAGGAAGCCAGAGGTGAGAGGCACAAAAGAGACCCTTTGTTCCTTTGGAATTTTCAGTCTGGGCCTTCCTCACCCCTGGCAGCAGAGGCTCCTGCTGTTCGGAATTTAAAGGGACAGATATCAGTTCTGGGTTTTGTAGAGCTGTGATTTTAGCGCACTACAATGACCTAGTTATGCTGGGGACAGCAGCTGTGGTCAACACTGGCGACTGTTCCATCCCAGACCCATCTCCTGCCCCAGGCTGGGCTCAGAGGCCCCCCACCAGCCCTCCTCACTCCAAGGTCCTCCCTTGAGTGTGCCACTTCCTAAGCTTCCTGTGCCCAAGTTCCCTACCAGGTAGGAGGGGAAAGTAGCAGGTGCCTCAGCCCTCAGTCCTCTATCTAGGGAGTTGGCTAATTTTTAGGTACACAAGGAGCCCTAGACTGGAGTCCAGAGATCTTTGCTAAATAGCAGCATTAGCAATGGAAAGAACTCCAGAACCCACCTTCAGGGGGCTTCATTTTCAAGATTGGGAACTGAGGCCCAGCGACCAGGGAACTCTGTCTAGAGCAGTGGTTCTCAACCTGTGGGTCGCGACCTCTTTGGGGGTCGAACCACCCTTTCACAGGGGCTGCCTAAGACCGTCGGAAAACACATATATAATTACATATTGTTTTTGTGATTCATCACTAGGCTTTAATTACGTTCAATTTGTAACAATGAAAATACATCCTGCATATCAGATATTTACATTACGATTCATAACAGTAGCAAAATTACAGTTATGAAGTAGCAACGAAAATAATTTTATGGTTGGGGGTCACCACAACATGAGGAACTGTATTAAGGGGTCGCGGCATTAGGAAGGTTGAGAACCACTGGTCTAGAGGCATTTGCATATACACAGTTCTGTATTCTATCTCATGGCATACAAAAAAATGAATTCCAACTAGATCAGATGGTCAACTGCCAAGTATAAAATGTTAAAAAGGAAACTTAGAATACATCACTTAGAATACAGAGATGGGAAAGAATGTCTTAAGCAACATGGACAGGAAATTGGGAAACCATGAAGGAAAAGTTACTTATTTTACTACATTTTTTAAAATGTTATGTAACTATAAAAAGTATGAAAGGTCCTGACCAGTGTGGCTCAGTTGGTTGGAGCGTCGTCCAGTGTATGGAAGGGTTCAATTATCAGTTGAGCTACATACCCAGGTTGTGGGTTCAATCCTCAGTGGTACTGGAGGCAACTAATGGATGATCCTCTCATGTCAATGTTTCTCTCCTCCCTTCCTTTCTCTCTCTGGACTCAATGAAATCCTCACCTGAGGGTTAAAAAGCATGAGCCCCGCGAGCACGGCTGAGTGGTTGAGAGTTGACCTGTGAACCAGGAGGTCATGGTTTGATTCCTGGTAAGGGAACATACCCAGGTTGTGGGCTCGATACCCAGTGGGGGGCGTGCAGGAGGCAGCTGATCAATGATTCTCATCATTGATGTTTCTAGCTCTCTTCTCCCTTCCTCTCTGAAATCAATATTATATATATATATATATATATATATATATATATATATATATATATATATAAATATAATCAAAAACCCAGTTGCTGGATAATGTGGATACATCCGATTTTCAGACTGGAACACCTGGGACAGAGCCTCTCACTAGCTCTCTGAGTGCTGTCCAACCACCCAGAGGGAAGGGCTGTTAGAGGGATGGGGAGGTGGGGGGAGGACACAGATGTTTTCCCACAGACAGTCTGTGTCTGGCCACAGTGAGCATTATTATATTTACTTCGGATAAACATTTCAAAGATGCCTTAGCTGGTTTGGCTCAGTGGATAGAGCATCAGCCCTCAACTGAAAGGTCCCAGGTTTGATTCCAGTCAAGGGTTGCAGGCTCAATCCCTGGCTCTGGTAGGGATGCTTGCGGATGCAACCAATTGATATATGTCTCTCTCACATTGATGTTTCTCTGTCCCTCTGCCTCTCCCCCTCCCTTCCACTCTCTCTAAAAATCAATAGAAAAATATCCTCAGGTGAGGATTAACAAAAATTTTTTTTCAAAGGTTAATAAAATAAAAGACACCCCCCCAAAAAACACACCCCACTATAAATCAATTGTACCCAGATAATTGTAGGAAGAGCTGCAGCACCTCGGTGTTTCTTTCTCTGTGACCCTCTGCCTTCCTCTCTCTCTAAAAAAAATAACTGAATAAAAAACAAACAAACAAAAAACCTTGATGGGGTCTGGTAGGGAACTGTGGGTGTGGAAATCAGTTTCCCTGTTTGTCCCAGCATAACCTAGAACAGGGTGCCCAGACATCTGGTTTCATACGGATAATTTCCCCAAAAGTTTTATGAACAACATGGGGCTTTTGAGTCTATTTTACCAAAACAATTTTTTTAATTATCACTTTTTATTGATGTTTTCAATACATTTTTATTTATTTCAGAGAGAAGGGAAAGGGAGAGAGATAGGGATATCAATGATGAGAGAGGATCATTGATCAGCGGCCTCCTGCATGCCTCCCACTGGGGATGGAGCATGTGCCCTTGACCAGGAATCAAACCATGACCTCCTGGTTTATCGGTTGATGCTCAACCACTTAGCCACGCCGGCAGAGCTGTTTTATTTATTTTTTTAATATGTATTTTTATTGACTTCAGAGAGGAAGGGAGAGGGAGAGAGAGATAGAAACATAAATGATAAGAGACAATCATTGATTGGCTGCCTCCTGTAAGCCCCCTACGGGGGATTGAGCCTGCAACCCGGGCATGTGCTTGATCTGAATCGAACCATTACCGCCTGGTTCATAGGTCAATGATACTCAACTACTGAACTACTCCTGCCAGGCTGATTTTTTTTTTTAAATATATTTTATTGATTTTTTACAGAGAGGAAGGGAGAGAGATAGAGAGTTAGAAACATCGATGAGAGAGAAACATCGATCAGCTGCCTCCTGCACATCTCCCACTGGGGATATGCCCGCAACCCAGGTACATGCCCTTGACCGGAATCGAACCTGGGACCCTTCAGTCCACAGACCGATGCTCTATCCACTGAGCCACCAAACCGGTTTCGGCCCAGGCTGATTTTTGTCAGTGTTGTTAATCCTCACCTGAAGATATTTTTCCATTGATTTTTAGAGAGAGTAGAAAGACAGGGAAGAGACACAGAGAGAGAGAGATACACACACATCAACTGGTTGTCTCCTGCACGCGCCCCAATCAGGGCTGGGGATCAAGCCTGCAACCAAGGTATGTACCCTTTTCCAGAATCAAACCCCAGGACCCTTCAGTCCGTGGGTCAATGCTTTATCCACTGAGCCAAACTAGCTAGGGCTAATTTTTTTTTTTTTTTTTTTTTAAGCCAGAGAGAAGATGGGAGGAGAGAGAGAAACATCCATGTGAGAGCAAGACATGAATTGACTATCTCCTGCATGTCTCCTACCGGGGATCGACTCAGGACACTTGGGATTTTAACCAGGAATCTAACCAGCAACCTTTCTGTGCAAGGGATGACGCCCAACCAACTGAGCCACATGTGCCAGGTCCAAAGTTTTTCTTAAGTCTAATAAGCCTAACTAGTATTATCATCTATTATTAACATTTCATAAAGAAAAGTCATTTTCAACAGTTCCAGAACTGTTTGTCTCAATTGGCCATTTAAGTTTAATAGCAAAAGACTGGTTAATGGCCGAACCGGTTTGGCTCAGTGGATAGAGCTTCGGCCTGCGGACTCAGGGGTCCCAGCTTCGATTCCGGTCAAGGGCATGTACCTTGGTTGCTGGCACATCCCCACTGGGGGGCGTGCAGGAGGCAGCTGATCGATCTCTCTCATCGATGTTTCTGGCTCTCTATCCCTCTCCCTTCTTCTCTGTAAAAAATCAATAAAATATATTTAAAAAAAAAAAAAAAGACTGGTTAATGATTACAATGCACTGTAAAGCATTCAGAAGGAAAGGAGAATGATTTGTGGACCATTTGGGTTTTGTTTTTGTGTGTATGTGGCAGTTTTATTTTTTAATGAAATTATTTTTATATATTTTTAATTAATTTCAGAGAGGAAGGGAGAGGGGGAGAGATAGAAACATCAATGATGAGAGAGAATTACTGATCAGCTGCCTCCTGCACTGGGGATCGAGCCTGCAGCCAGGACATGTGCCCTGACCAGGAATCCAACTGTAACCTTCTGGTTCAGAGGTCAATACTCAACCACTGAGCCACACCGACCTGGCTTGTGTGGCAGGTTTTGTTATTAGTTTTAAAAATCAATACTTTTAAATGGAAAGAAACAGCTTGACCAAAAATCTGCCACAGAATTTTGAGACCCATTAAAACAAAATTTAATGAGGAAAAAAAGTCATTTTCCAACCTAAAGTAGGAAGTACATACATTCAGAATTATGCCTAAATAAAGGTTAGTTTTTTTTATTTTATTGATTTTTAGAGAGGGAGAGGAAGGAAGAGCTAGAGAGAAACATCAATTTGTTGTTCCACTTATTTTTTTAATATATTTTTTTATTGATTTCAGAGAGGAAGGGAGATAGAGAGATAGAAACATCAATGATAAGAGAGAATTATTGATTGGCTGCCTCCTGCAAGCCCCCCACTGGGGGGAGGGGATCAAGCCCAAAACCCAGGCATGTGCCCTTAGCTGGAATTGAACCTGGGACCCTTTAGTCCGCAGGCCGATGCTCTATCCACTGAGCCAAACTGGCGAAGTCTAAAGGTTAGTTTTGTTTTTTAAAGTTCAGCAAGTAGTTCTTATTTATCCTCTCTTTTTAAAACATAAGTTTTTATTGACCTTAGCAGTGGTTCTCAACCTTTAATACAGTTCCTCATGTTGTGGTGACCCCCAACCATAAAATTATTTTTGTTGCTACTTCATAACTGTAATTTTGCTACTGTTATGAATCGTAATGTAAATATCTGATATGCAGGATGTATTTTCATTGTTACAAATTGAACATAATTTGCCCTGGCCAGCTTGGCTCAGTGGATAGAGGGTCAACTTGGGAACTGAAGGGTCCCAGGTTTGATTCTAGCCAGGGGCACATGCCTGGGTTGCAGGCTCGATCCCCAGTAGGGGACGTGCAGGAGGCAGCCAATCAGTGATCCTCTGTCATCATTGATGTTTCTATCTCTCCTCCCTTCCTCTCTGAAATCAATAAAGAAATATATATATATATATAAAAAACAGAAAAAAACCCCAAATTGAACATAATTAAAGCATAGTGATTAATCACAAAAACAATATGTAATTATATATGTGTTTTCCGATGATCTTAGGCGACCCCTGTGAAAGGGTCGTTCGACCCCCAAAGGGGTCGCGACCCACAGGTTGGCGATCCACAGGTTGAGAACAGCTGCCTTAGAGAGAGAGGAAGGAAGGGGGACATAGAAACATTGATGGGCTGTTCCCTACTGGGAATTGAGCTCACAATCTCCGGCATGTGCCCTGACTGGGAATCAAACCTGCTACCTGCCACCTTTTAGTGCACAGGATGATGCTCCAAACAGCTTTGCCACACCAGCCAGGGCTTGATTTTTTTCTTATTTATTTATTTTTAGAGAAAAGAAGGGAGAGAGAGAAACATCAATGTGAGAGAGAAACTCAGTTGGTTACTGCTATTCCCCGACCCAGGTTCATCCTGAACTAAAACCTAGATATGTGCCTTGACTGGAAATTGAACTGGAAACCTTTTTGGTATACAGGAAGATGCTCCAACCAACTGAGCCACCCACCTAGGGCTGGAATAAAAAAGAAACTCCTTTAAATACTACACTGCTATAAAAAGGAAGGAACTTCTACCATTTGCAGCAGCATGGATGGTCCTGGAGAGCATTATGCTAAGTGAAATAAGTCAGTCAGAGAAAGATAAATATCACATGATCTCACTCATTTGTGGAACATAATGAACAACATAAACTGATTAACAAAAACAGATCCAGAGACAGAGAAGCATGATCAGATGCTCAAACCTTAGAGGGGCCCTAGCTGGTTTGGCTCAGTGGATAGAGCGTCGTCAGCCTGCGGACTTAAGGGTTCCAGGTTCGATTTGGTCAAGGGCACATGCCTGGGTTGCGGGCTTGATCCCCATTAGGGGATGTGCAGGAGGCAGCCAATCAGTGATCCTCTGTCATCATTGATGTTTCTATCTCTCTTTCCCTCTCCCTTCCTCTCTGAAATCAATAAAGATAAATTAAAAAAAAAAAAAAAACCTCAGAGGGAAGGTAGGGAAGGGTGGGGGTAAGGAGGAGAGATCAACCTAAGGACTTGTATGCATGCATATAAGCATAACCAATGGACACAGACACCAGGGGGTGAGGGCATAAGGCGGGGGCGGGGGGGGGGGCGGGTGGAAATGGGGGGTTAAGGACACATATGTAATACCTTAATCAATAAAGAAAAAAAGAAATTCCTGTCAATCCATGATTCTATATCCAGAAAAATCATTCTTTAAGAATGAAGACAAGCCCTGGGTGGTGATCTCAGTGGTTAGAGCTTCTGCCTGCACACTGGAGGGTCTTGGGTTTGATTCCAGTCAAAGGCACATACTGGGTTGCAGATTGCAGGTCCGCCCCCCGCCCCCAGTCAGGGCAAGTGTAGGGAGCAACCAACCCATGTGTCTCTCTCACATCTATGTTTCTCTCTCTCTCTCCCCCTTCCCTTTTACTCTCTCTAAAAGTAAATGGAAAAAAAACTCTCACTCTTTGGGTGAGGATTAAAAAAAAAGAACGAAGATAAAGCCGTGGCTGATGTGGCTCAGTTGGTTGGAGCGTTGTCTGTGCACCCGAAGGTTGCAGGTTCTGTTCCCAGTCAGGGCACATAGGTTTTGGGTTCCATCCCTGGTCCCCAGCATAGGTGAGGAACTCTTTTTTTTTTTATATATATATATATTTTATTGATTTTTTTACAGAGAGGAAGGGAGAAGGATAGAGAGTTAGAAACAACGATGAGAGAGAAACATCGATCAGCTGCCTCCTGCATACCCCCCACTGGGGATGTGCCTGCAACCAAGGTACATGCCCTTGACTGGAATCGAACCTGGGACCCTTGAGTCTGCAGGCCGACGCTCTATCAACTGAGCCAAACCAGTCAGGGCGCAACTCTTGATATATGTCTCACATTGATGCTTCTCTCTCTGTCTTTCTCTTCCTCCCGCTAAAGAATAAAAAATTAAAAGAATAAATACATTTTTTTTAGATAAAAGAAAACCAAGGTGTGGCCAGCCAATCTGAATGACAAAAAAAATGCTAACAAGCTAGATCTTATATTGTCTTAACACAGAGACACACAATAATAATTAATAATAATAATAATAATAGCCCTAACCGGTTTGGCTCAGTGGATAGAGCTTCCGCCTGCGAACCGAAGGGTCCCAGGTTCGATTCCGTTCAAGGGCATGTACCTTGACTGCGGGCACATCACCAGTAGGGGGTGTGCAGGAGGCAGCTGATCGATGTTTCTAACTCTCTATCCCTCTCCCTTCCTCTCTGTAAAAAAATCAATAAAATATATTTTAAAATAATAATAATAATAATAATAAAGAGGGTGGGAGAAAACTTTTGGAGATGTGGATATGTTTATGGCATATATTGCGATGGTTTCACATTTATATACTTATCTCCAAATCCTACGCATTAAATATATACAGATTTTCATTTGTCAGTATTTAATGACTGCGTCGGTATGAAAACGAATATGATTCATGCTGAGTTCATATTATTATCGATTTTTTTCTTCCGATTTTAACAGAAATTGACATATTTTTCCTTGGGCCCTACAAGCGGAGAACAGTCGGGGGTGGGGTCGAGCAGGGAAAGGGGCGGGGATAGAGGGGGAGGAGGCCAGCGCTTCTCCAGGCTGTCCACCTTATCCTTCTTCTCTTCTCCCCTCCATCTCTCCCTCCGCCCCTCCTTCCTTCCCCCAACCCCACCCCTCCGCTCCCCTTGCCTTTCTCCCTCCCCCCGCCCCTCTCTCCGTCCCTCCGCCCCTCCTCCTTTCTTCCCTCCCTGGAAGCGTTATAATCCCCGCGCTCCCTCCTCCAGTGTTCAGCCAGCGCCCACGGCCTGGGCGCCATGAGCGGCCTCTTCGGGCGCGCGGTGCTGAGGGAGGTGGTGTGCGGCTCGCGGGCCTGGGTGCCCAGCCTGCTCGTGCGCCCCTGCTCGGGTGAGTCGGGGGAGGGGATCGGCAGCAGGCGCCTCCTAGCCGTGGTTGGCGCACAGGCTGCGGGCCCAGACCCCGCAGTCCTCCTGACTCGCTGGGAAGCCTTGGGGCGCCGAGCGGGTGTGGGGGGCGATCGAAGTCCCGGAAGGCGCGCTCCTTGGGTTCCTGCTGGGGCGGGCCGGGGTCCTGCATCCCTCCCACCCCTCTCATTGCCCTCCAACCCCCCACGCCTGCCGCCCACCTCCCCAGGTGCCTCGGGGCAGAGGGACCCAAGGACTCAGGAGCAGAAGGAAGCCAGAGGCCTAGGGGCCGCATTGGGTGGCGAAGGGATCCCTGCGGAGCTGGGGCTCCTGAGAGGGAAGTCCTTCTCCGCAGACGAAAACTCCTCCCTCGGAACCGCTGTGGTGTTTTCTCTAGGCCCTAAGTCGCCTGGCCGGACCTCCTTGGGGCCCTGGGGCCTTTATCTGTAACCGGTCCTCTCCCCTGACTGAGAGCCAGATGCCATGTGTTCCAGACGCTGGCAAGAGCGCACTGCCATCTTTCCAGGCCAGGCTAGACAGCAGGTCCCGAGGCTCTGGATTTGGGGGGAACAAACAAGTCAGGGGGCTTCTTCCCCAGTGGGCCTCATTTGGCCCTGAAGGGGTGTGCCAGCAGGTCACCCACTGCACAGGCTTTGGTTAGTTTCCTCCTGGGGATGAGGAATGGCAGCTGCAGATGCCCCCTGGCACGCTGGCCGGCTCCAGTCTTATTCTCATTTCTCCACCAGTTCTGTCTCCGAAGGACTTTGCAGGACATCCAGGGTCTGGGCTCTCGTCAAAAGCACATTTGAGCCTGGATCCAGTGCTGTGGGTTTGCATAACTCAGAAGTGGCTTGGGCTGCAGGAGGGTGATGCAGCCTCCCGTCTCCTTAGCTGTGTCGGGGCCGGGCTCAATGCTCTCCTTGGCTCTGGAAGCTCCCCGCCTTAAAACCTCACAGCAGCACAGAGCTCCTGCCTGGCCAGTGAGGTGTAAGAGAAGTCCTCCAGGCTTCCTCACCTGCAGACAGGAACCTCTCTACTTTCCTCCTCAACCCCCCCGGGTCCCTTTGTCCTGGCGTCTGTGGCCTACCCGGTGGGGAGAACATACTGCGTTTCTCCCTGGCTCTCTGCTATTCTTTCACCTGAGACCCAGAAGATGGGCTCTGGGTCCTTGGTGATGTGGCAGTGTCTGTGCTATCACCCCCAAGGACAGGAGTCAAAAGTGAGGCCAGGAGTCAAAAGTGAGGCCAGGAGTCAAAAGTGAGGCCAGGAGTCAAAAGTGAGGCCAGGAGTCGTGCTTTCTTTCCAGTGAATCATCCCTGGGTCTCCTGGCTCTCAGGGGACACCAGCTCCATCATGAGCAGCTTCTGCTACTGCCTGGGAGGGAGCTATGGCCCCTCCAACGGTTGGAAGCCCCCAGGAATCCAGTGCCCTGATTATCCCTGACAGGCAGCCCCCTGCTGGGCGATTCCTGGCTGCGGGCACCACACTTACCCCCCTCCAGAGCTGCTCTGGCAGAGGCAGACACCGTAGCCCAGGTGACATCTGGGTCCCGGCAGGGAACACAGGTCAGGAGACATGAAAAGGTGAGGCAGCATCCCTGAACCCTCCTCTTCTAAAGGAGGGCCCTCCTGGACCCTGGAGCGGACCCTGGTGGCCGTGAAGCCAGATGGGGTGCAGCGGCGGCTTGTTGGGGATGTGATCCGGCGTTTTGAGAGGAGGGGCTTCAAGCTGGTGGGGATGAAGATGATTCAGGTACCAGGGCTCTTGGCCTGTGGGTGTCCCTCAGTGCACTAGGGGGAGGGCTTCTTACAGACCCCAGAACCTCAGCCCTTCGTGTCAGTCCTGCTCCAGGAGGAGTGTCCTGGTGGAAGTACAAGGGGAGGGATGGAGAGGTGGAGTTGGTATCTCCTGCACTGCTGTGCTTGACACGCCGGCTCATGTAGGTGTTTTCTGCAAAGTCATTGCCCTAGTGCCCACTGGGGCGCCCTCTCCAGGGACTCCTCTCACTCCTTCTCCCAATGCCACACAGGCGCCAGAGAGCATCCTCGCTGAGCACTACCACGACCTTCAGAGGAAGCCCTTCTACCCAGCCCTCATCAGCTACATGAGCTCTGGCCCCGTGGTGGCCATGGTATGACCTGGTGTAAGGGGTGGAGGGCCCTGGATTGAACCTAGAGCTGCTGAGCCCTCGGTGATCCCGCTTCTCCTGACCTTTATCTCTGTGCTGCAGGTCTGGGAAGGCCCCAATGTGGTCTGTACCTCAAGGGCCATGATAGGGCACACGGACTCAGCCGAGGCTGCCCCCGGCACCATTCGAGGTGACTTCAGCTTCCACATCAGCAGGTACTGGGGCCCTGGCACACTCAGCCACAAGCTCATTGTTTTGCTGGGCGAACGTTAAGCCAGAGAGACTTTTGACGTGGGACATCACACCTCTTACTTGCTAGTCTCAGGGAGATAAAGCATTCCCTGAGCGTTGTGTATGTACTCCGTCATCACGGTCTGTTGTCTCACTCTATCTTGCCAGGTACTCTGAGGGAGGACTGGTGGGCAAATGAGGCTCCCAGTAACAGCCTGGGCTGGTCCATGAGGTTGTAAGAGGCCGAGGCCAGGCTGGAACCCAGTTTTCTAGCTCCCCTCTTCTTCCTTTCCCCTCTGCATAATCAGCTTGCTCCTCTGGACAGTAGGGAATCAGCAGACCTTTCCCAGGACCTCCCAGGTGCATGTGGAAGCCTGTGCCTTACCTTTGCTACCTGTTACCTGGCACAGGAACATCATCCACGCCAGCGACTCCGTGGAGGGGGCCCAGCGGGAGATCCAGCTGTGGTTCCAGAGCAATGAGCTGGTTGACTGGGCAGACGAAGGCCACCGGAGCAGCCTCTACACAGCCTGAACCTCAGGCTGCCCTAGGCTGCCCCCAGCATCCACCCAGGACCAACTACCTCTGTCCACAAGAACTTGAGCCCACACTGTGCTCTGCCCATCTGTCCCAGACCACTTCCCTGTTCACCGTCGGCTTCAGCCCAGAGCAGTTGAGCCAACTTTATGTGCCTTTTGGTATCTTAAACCAGCAAGAGATTGGACCAAATCCTTTCCATACCAAAATGCCAGACCACTTTTGGGGGGGTCTCCAAAAGTGGTTTAACCTCCCCTCCCCCACAGGGGACACATTAAAATTCCTTGTGCTGTGCATGGGGGTGGAGCGCTCATTATGTCAGTGGCTAGGTACTAATGAGGCCTTTACACAAGGTTGTATAAACCAGTACGAGGTCAATAGAACCTATGACTCAGGCAGAGATCCAGAGACCTCCAACCTGAAATCTGGGGGAATCCAAGCTGGGCCCTGAAGCTGGTGCTGTCCCCACACCAAATCATTCTGATTCCACTGAAGAAGGAGCTTCCTGCCTTGGACAGGACTGGAGGGTGGCAGGAACGGGTGGCTGGGGAGGTGGTGGCTAAGACCACCCTCAGGGCAGAAAGCTTGGTGACCATAACCTCCTCCCCTCTTCATGGCTTCATGTGGCTGAGGCTGCCTGGTGTTTACTTGTCTTCATGTTGACACTACATCTCACCCCTAGTCCCCATGTGTCCCTACTCACTCTTGACAGGTACTGGACACTGCACATCATTACATCTGCTAAGGATGGCTTGGTCCTTTTTCTTTTTTAAAAAAATATATTTTTTATTGACTTCAGAGAGAAAGGAAGAGGGAGAGAGAGATAGAAACACCAATGATCAGAGAGAATCATTGATTTGCTGCCTCCTGCACACCCCCTACTGGGGATCGAGCCCCCAACCCAGGCATGTGCCCTTGACTGGAATTAAACCCAGGACCCTTCAGTCCGCAGGCCGACGCTCTATCCGATGAGCCAAACCAGCTAGGGCTGGCTTGGTCCTCATTTGCTATTTTTTCCTTCTTACAGTTCTTTTTTAGGTTTTTTTTTTGTTTGTTTGTTTGTTTTTTTTAAAGAGATGGGAACATCAATGAGCTAGAAACATTAATGAGAGAGAAACATCAACATTGATGGGCTGCCTCCTCTGCATGCCCCCTATTGGGGATCAAACCCTGACCTGGAGTCAAACCAGCGACCTCTTGGTCCATGGGTTGATGCTCAACCACTGAACCACCTGGCCGGGCTTTTTCTCCTTCTTTTTTTTTTCTTTTCTCCTTCTTGATGAAGGATGGTTGCCCTGACATGTATTGCTTTTGAAACGGGTCATTTTAGGAACTGGCACTGGGCCTGGAGAAGTGAAGCAGAGGCCTTCCTGAGGCTTTCCTTGGCCGCAGTCTCCTTCCCTCCTCTTTGATATTTATGCAGCAGGGTAGGCAGGTGTCTGGGAGGCAAGGGCATTTAAACGCTGAGCACTTCCCAACCAGCTGTTTTAAATGCACAGCTGGGCCAGCCTGACCTTAACCCGGGAAGGAGTGTCCGCTGTATCCAGCTGGCTCCGACCACGGTACTAACACCCAGTCTTGTGGAGAGGACGTAGTCTTGTGGACAGTTTGGAGGCCCACGCACCTGGCCTCGGCCACAGAAATCCGCCTGCAGCACTCCGCTCGCGGCTGCCGCGGTTCTGGGACAGACCAGCCACCCCATTCTCGGCAGGCATGTGGCCACAGTGCTGCAAGATGTCCCGGGAAAAGCTGGGAGGCAGCCTTGGGTAGGGCTAACGGGGGCGGGGGCGGTGGTCCTGGGCGGAGCGAGGGGCCACTGTGCAGGGCGGGCGTCCAGAGAAGAGCGAGGGGGCCGGGCGTCCGGGGAGGAGCGAGGGCGCCTGCGGGAGGGGTGGCGGCGATGGGGCGGGACCTCCGTTTCCCCGGACTCTACCGGTGCTCAGAAGTGACGTGGCGAGAGCGCCGCTAGTCCTGGTGGTGGCAGCTGGTGCTCTGATCCGAAGCAGGTCCCTGCTGTCCTCGCTGCCGCGGGTCCGTGCCGAGCGCCATGGCCCAGCCGCCGCCCGATGTCAGCGAGGACGACTGCCTCCCGGAGTACCGCCACCTCTTTTGCCCCGACCTGCTCCGGTGAGGGCCTCGTCCTGGTCTGCCTTTGAGAGCGGGGTCAGGAACTGGGGAGTGGGGCCCGGGGTTCGGGGCGTCCGAGTGCTCCGGTACTTTGATCCTTGCACTGTGGAGAGCGCGTTCTGTTTGGCTTGGCCAGCGCCGGGGGATGTTGCGAGTGGCAGTTCTGGGAGGGAGGGAGGGAGGGAGGGAGTGAGGGGCAGGTGGAGGACAGCTTGTATGTTTTGAAAACATTACTCACTGAACTGACAACTTTATGAATAGAGAATTTGAGGCTGAAATTGGATTGCCCGGAGACCCAGAAAGCCTAGGCATGCAGGCTTTAGCGTTTTATTTTCTTACAAAAATCATCCACGTTATTTGTTACCAGTCTAAATGTGATAGAGGTGCCCAGTTCGTAGGGTCAAAGTCCTCCCAGAGCCACAGCCTTCCCCGACTCCCCAGTTTACGGGGATATCTTTAAAAAGCCTCGTGTTGTTGTTGTTTTAATTCTTTATTGTTTAAAGTATTACGTAAGTCTCCTTACACCGCCCCCCACCATTGACCTCTCCCTGGCTGCCCCCACCCCCAAAAAAGCCTCGTGTTTCCTTCCCCCAGGGACAAAGTCGCCTTCATCACAGGCGGTGGCTCTGGGATCGGATTCCGGATTGCTGAGATTTTTATGAGGTGAGCACTCCTCTGTTTGATATGTGCCCACCGCCCCATCTCCACTACTGACTCTCACACTTCCTCACACCTTCCCGCTGGATCCTGGGATTCCCGGGCAAGAGGCTGGTGGGTGAGGGAACCCCTCTAGGCAATGAGCCATTTAAGAACATCTGAAAGGGGCCAAGTGCTGTCCTAGGGGAGGCAGGACTCCAGGGCCCTCTCCCAGACCTCAGTGGAGACTGTGTGGCTGTGGTCTGAGCACCCTCATTTATACAAAGAGGGAGGGTTCCACAGTGTGAGGTAACTCCCTTGCAGAGCCCCCTGGGGCCTGGCTGTGAGCCAGAGTCATGGAGGGCCCAGTTGCATGTGGAACACACTGTCTCTTGAGACACAAGTTCTGTGGCCTCAGGCCCAAATCGAATATTTATCACCCCGACCTGGGAAAGGCCCAGAGTTAGGCTGGGGTTGGGGGAGAGGGAGCCTGTTGATATCCTAGGGACCCTCTCCAATTTCTCCTGGACCCTCACTTTTCATACCAGGGAGGTGAGCCCCACTGGACAAGATTTTGGGAATCATTCGTTCTAGGTGAACTTTTTGCCAAACTGGTGGCTTTGGGCATGTTGCTTCTATGAACAGAGTATGACTAGCTGGTCAGGGTCATTTTTTTTTTAAATATATTTTATTGATTTTTTACAGAGAAGAAGGGAGAGGGATAGAAAGTCAGAAACATCGATGAGAGAGATCGATCAGCTGCCTCCTGCACGCCCCACAGTGGGGACGTGCCTGCAACCAAGGTACATGCCCTTGACCGGAATCGAACCCGAGACCCTTGAATCCGCAGGCCGACGCTCTGTCCACTGAGCCAAACCGGTTCGGCTGGTCAGGGTCCTTTTGAGGAGCAGGTAGAACATGCTTAGAAGGTGATAGCTGCTATTGTTACTACCAACACTGTGAGGAGGTGACACTGTTGTAATGTACCCCACGAATCACACAAGGACACCTCAAGAAGTCGAATTAAAGAGTCACATTTATTGCAAATCCGGGACTATGAGGGGGTATTTCCCAAATCTCATAGTGATAAGATGGCCGCAACACCAGATTTATATAGGCAAAGATCACAAAGGTATAGATTACATCCCAAGGCTTGGAATGAGGAACCTGGTTTGCAAAAAAGCAGTTTACAGAAGCAGAAGCAGCATGTTATCTAAATTATAGTTTTGGGTCTCGGGTCACTGAGTTGACAGAAACACATTATCTAGAGCCCTCGGGTCTTGGGACCACTGAGTCAACAGACACACGTTATCTGGAGCCCTCTGACCTTGGGATAACTGTGCTGTCCTTCCCAGGTAAAGGAAAATGTGCTTTCTAGGACCAGTATGACCACAACCAATGAGATTTCACATTACAATCAATAGGGTATTTAATCAAATGGGGTGATTCATATAATTCAGAAAACAAATAACTTTTCTATTATTTTAGTAAACAAATAAGTACAGAAGCCAAACAGCAGGGTTAAAGTTAAACTATAGTTTCTACCTGAGATGATTGCTACCATACTCAGCACAGGGCAGGTGCCCTGACCTCAGAATGGGCTTTCTGTCCATCTCCAACATCACAGGGAGAGAGAACAGGGGCACGTGGGGCCATGCCAGGGGGACCCAGAAGGCCTCATGCACATGCGTGGGCCCCCATTTGATGTTCACAGCTGCTTTGGTGCTGTGCACATGGAGTTCGGGGCAGGGCCTGTATCCTGAGGCCAGCCAGAAATGCTGGGAGTGGGACTAATGGCAGCCATCTGAAGTCTCACCACAGTGGCTTAGCTGTGTTCAGACCCCTGTGTCCTCTGACAGCTGTACCTTCAACATTGAGCTGGTGTTTCAGCCCAAGAGACCCTTGGAGGAAGGGGGCTCTGCTTAGAGCTCTGGGCAGGACCCCATCTGGGTTTATCTCTTGCGCCTTGCCATCCTCACTCCTGCCCTCTGGCTTTGCAGGCACGGCTGCCACACGGTCATTGCCAGCAGGAGTTTTCCGAGAGTATCAATGGTAAGGTGTCTCTACTATGCCTACCCCATCCATGGGTGGCTGTGGAGACCCAGAGCCTGGACCTGGAGGGTCCTGAGACCCAGAGGATGTTGACTCCAAAAGCTGCTCCTCTTCCAAATATCAAGCTTCGGTGGAGGTTGTCTCCCAGGAAAACACCTGGCTTTTAAAAACGTTTAATTATTGGGTCCTGTGAGGGACCCTCATGCTGAGTGGTACCGATGCTAAGAGAGATCTCTGAGCTCAGCTGGGTTATAATAGCGGTCCACATGTCCTACCCACCCAGGAGGAAGGTCTCACCCCTGCCACAGTGGGTCTCTGGGCAGGGACGGGAAGTCCGCTAGAGCTGCCACTGACCCATGACCAGTGGCCTGGAAGGTGATGTGGAGGGAGGAGTGTTGAATTTCTTAGAAATGCCCACGAGGGGTAGTGGACCCGGGGAATGGCTACCTGCCAGCTGCATCTCTCAAGAGTGGAGTCCAGCAACAAACCCTGGCTTCCCAGCAGAACCTGGACACATCCTCCTTGGATGCTGAAGGGCTGTTCTCTCTAGGCTGAGGCCACTTGGCCGATGCCCACCTCTTCTCTCCCTTCCTGTCTGACTTCTAGGCTGCCAGAAAGCTGGCTGCAGCCACTGGCCAGCGATGCCTCCCCGTGTCTATGGATGTCCGAGATCCCCCAGCCATCGTGGCTGCCGTGGACCAGGCACTGAAGGAGTTTGGAAAAATCGACATTCTCATAAACTGTGAGTCACTGTTAAGCTAGGCCAGAGGTTTTCTGATGAGTCAGCGATGCTAGACCTTCCTTCTTTGAAGTCCCAGAACTTTTATCCCGGGTTCCAGGCCACTGTCTTGGTCCAACTCTGTTCCTTCCAAGGCATTTCAGTGTGAACTTGGCTGAATCAGAGTCAGAGGCGATCTCAAGCCTCCTTCCCTGTCCAGCTTGTGCCGTCCTGAAGTCTGTGTGCTCTACCTGCCCAGGGATCCTGCACCATCTGTGTCTCCTTCCACCCTGCAGGTGCAGCCGGAAACTTCCTGTGCCCAGCCAGCTCATTGTCCTTCAATGCCTTCAAGACTGTGATGGACATCGATACCTTGGGCACATTCAACGTGTCTCACGTGCTCTACAAGAAGTTCTTCCGAGTGAGTGTTCTCTGGTTGGGACCTCCCCTCTTCTGGTGATCTGCTCGCTGACAAGCGCCCCCCTCACACACACACCCCCCGCCCCGTGTCCACCATGTGTTGCAGGACCATGGAGGAGTAATCGTGAACATCACCGCAACCCTGGGTACCCGGGGGCAGGTGCTCCAAGTGCACGCAGGCTCTGCCAAGGCGGCCGTGGGTATGGCACCCCTTCTGGTCTGCTCTCCTGGGTTCCTTAGGGTCCCTCTCCTGCCTGTCCCTGGAGGCCAACAGTGTCTGAGTGGGCAGTGGAGAGGCCCAGCCCTGACCCTGAGTCCCCGCTTCAACCCAGGCCACCCCAGAAGTCCAAGCAGCCCTGCATTCTCCCTCATGCCTGCCTGCCTTCCTTCCATGCAGATGCAATGACGCGGCACTTGGCCGTGGAGTGGGGTCCGCAGAACATCCGAGTCAACAGCCTTGCCCCCGGCCCTATCAGTGGCACGGAGGGGATCTGGCGGCTAGGTAAGGCTCTCAGAAAGCCCGGGCCCTCTTGGATGCTCCCCTAGGTACAGGCTCCACAGTGCCTCCCTGGGCTCCCCTCTCACCTGGCTGGGACAAGTGCCAACTTTTCATGGCTCCCTGGGGCTGGCAAGGAGCCATTTGTGGTTAGCACACAGCAGCAATGGACTAAGGATTAACTAGACTTGGGAAACCGCTCCCTTGAGGTCGAGGCCACAGGGCTACTGACCTTGATGTTTGAGTCAGAACCAAAGTGGGGCTTCCATGGAAGCTTCCAGAACCTTGGCAGCGTGTCCATCAAAAAGCCCTATGCCAGTTCTTTGGCAGTGTTACTCGGTACCTGGCGTGTCCCTGCTCTGCGAGGATGGTGCTAACAGTGCCCACAACGTTCTCGGATGTGGTTTAGAGAAGGCTGGGCTGGAGAGGGTGGAGGGCCTTGAGATCCTGTGGCTCACAGGGTTTGACCTCCCAGGTGGTCCCCACGCTGACAAGATCCTGGCCAGCCCCCTGCAGAGGCTGGGGAACAAGACGGAGATCGCCCACAGTGTACTCTACCTGGCCAGCCCTTTGGCATCCTACGTGACAGGGGCCTTGCTGGTGGTTGATGGCGGGGCATGGCTGACGTTACCTAATGACATGAAGCTGCTGGCGGATTTTGCATCCTTCTCTGCTAAGCTCTAGGTGATGTGCCACTCCCACCTTCTGGGTGTCATTTGTGTTCATGGCCCTTTCCCAAGACCCCACCCTGTGGGCTTTTGGTCACTGTTTGGGCCCTGATACGTTTTCACTCAACTCCTTGGGCATCTTTCGAGACATGTTCTTGGGCATGTTTGGGCTTCCACTACTCCAACAGACCAGGCCATATGCAGGTCAAGCTGGGGAGGGGTCTTCTTGGGTGGTACTGGGAGGGGGCCCAGCCAATGAGGCTCTACCCCAGATCTCAGAGCCCTCCTGAAAACCAGGGTGGTCATGGCTTGCCTGGCAGACAGGAATTCTCTCTCTCTCTGGGAGCTCCCCTCCGTGACCCTCTCCGGAAGCCTGAGGGCTGTTTGAGCCCATGCAAGGGTGCCATTGCTCTCTGCCTCCCCCCTCCCCCAATCCCAGTGGTGTGGCTGGTCCATGAAGCCTGCTTATCCCGGTTCTCTGAGCAGCAGCTTCCTCTGAGGAAGGCTGAGGCCCAACCCATGCCTCTGAACACCTATGCCCATCAAACCTCCTGGGTCACAATCACAGGGTGGTGGTAGAATGTCCTAGACTTTGGCTGTTTCCTGTCCCACCTGAGCGGGTGTGTATGGTCAGGGGATAGCCCAGGAGTTCACGGTTCAGTCACACTGTGAAGCCAGGTTTGGAGCAGGCTTCTGCGATGACCCCCACCATCCTCCTGGAGACGGGTTTGTGAGCACAGTGATGTTGAGAAGCCCCTCTTCTGAGGCCCTCTGTGCTTTGGTTGCCATCAGCCATGTTCTGAAGTGCCCGTGAGTGACCAGGCAGCTGGAGGTGGGGGGTGGGGGAAGTCTGGGCTGGGAAACCATCCACTGGGGTGAGGAGCACTCATCTAGGGGAGTTCTGGAAGAGGGCAGAAGGGGACTGCTGGTGTTTGCCCCCCAGGGGATACACAAGGCTTAGCTGCCCACTGCTGTCTCCTAGCCACTTGTGGGTGCTGCCCAGATGGCAGATACAGTTTCCTAGGCTGTGCAGGAGATGGGCCCTGGTGCGCTTCAGTCCTCTGTGACCTTGGTGTCTGCTGGCATTTCTGACAGGAGCTGGACAGCTGAAGCGAAGAAGGCATTCTGAAGGGGAGGCTGGTTCACAACCTACTCTTGGATTCCTGGGACTTGCCTCTCACTCAGCTGAGAACGCCAAACCAACCACCCCAGCAGAGCAGCTGAAGCAGAGACTAACCCCTCCTCTGAGAGCTATTCTGTGTTCCTGTCCCCTTCCCGTGGCCCATCTGTGCATGGGCAGGAGTGACTAGGCAGTGAGGCCAGCCTGCTGACCTGCCCGCACCACACAGATATCTGCCAAGGGGTGATTGGCATTCCAGAGCTCCCTCAAGAGTGGAGATGCAGACCAGTTGCTGGGGTACACCCCTCACCCCCTGACTTAGGGTTAGGGGCTATCCTGCTCTGCCTAGTCCCAGCCTGGGCTGGCCTCCTCCTGCCTATTTCCTCTCCCACCTGAGGGGGTGTGTATGTGAAGGCATAGCGCAGGAGTTCACAGGTCAGTCACATGTGAAGCCAAGTTTGGAGCAGGCTTCTGGGATGACCCCCCACCATCCTTCCTGGAGACAGATGCCTCAAGGTTCAAGCCCCTCAGAACTGCAGGTCAGCCCTCTGGTTAGGCACACAGTTCCATCCTTCCTTGTTGGTATCACCCATTTGTATAAGCACAGATCCTAGAGCTTTGCCAGAAAATACATTTCCTTAACCCTTTGCGGTCCAATTTTATTTTTGGAATTCAAACAGTCTGGTCCAAATTAATTGACGGGATTGAATGTTGAACTGGTTTGCAGTATTTCAGCCTCAACGTTGGACCTGCTCCTAGTGCCTGGTCTGTTGAGTCAGCCTCCACGTTGGACCGAAAAGGGTTAAAGAATAATATTTTTTATTATAAAACATCTATTCATTGGACTTTGCAAAATTTTTTAGAAGGAAAAGGAAGATACTTGAAAAGAATCACTGTGACCCGGTCATTTAGTGTTTCCTTCCTATCTTTTTCCTGTGAAGAGTTTAGAAAATGCTTCCTATCTAATGCCTGAACACCCTGCAAGGTCCCCATTTGCTCTTGGTCGGTTCCTACTGCCATTAGGGGGCTGAGTGTGAGTTCTGTGCCCCAGAGGACCATGCTCACTTGTCCCTTGTTCAAGTCCCTTCATTCTATGAAAAGAGACCACTTCTCCTCAACATGTGCAAGGGAGTGGCAGGGAAACCCCATGACCATCCCAGCTGGGAGGCCACCTGGCAGAGGGAGCATCTTTTGCTATTTAAAGGTGCTACCTGTTGTCAGGGAGACCAAAATGTGGTGCATCAAGTTCACCAGCAAGAAAGAATGGGCCCTCACTGGTTTGGCTTAGTGGATAGAGCGTCGGCCTACGGACTGAAGGGTACCGGTTCGATTCCAGTCAAGGGCACATACCTGGGTTGCGTGCTCTATCCCCAGTAGGGGACTTGCAGGAGGCAGCCAATCAATGATTCTCTCTCATTGTTGATTCTATCTCTCTCCCTTCTCTCTTCCTCTCTGAAATCAATAAAAATATATATAAAAAAAAAAAAGCCGAAACCGGTTTGGCTCTGGATAGAGCGTCGGCCTGCGGACTGAAAGGTCCCAGGTTCGATTCCGGTCAAGGGCATGTACCTGGGTTGCGGGCACTTCCCCATTGGGGGATGTGCAGGAGGCAGCTGATTGATGTTTCTCTCATTGATGTTTCTAACTCTCTATCCCTCTCCCTTCCTCTCTGTAAAAAATCAATAAAATATATTAAAAAAAAGAAAAGACAGAGGGGTCCTTATGATACTGCTGAGGGGACAAGACAAAAGAGTGAAAGCAGCTACTGGGGAGACCTGGCCAGTGAGAGGCAGAGGCAATCCTGAGGACCCCTCTCCCTATGCCAGAGAGCCTGGGCCTGCTGTCCTTCCTGAGGAGTAGGCCCCGGGGATGGCCTGAGGTGGGCGAGGGGGGTGTCCCACCATGGATGGCGAGGCTCTGCTGCTTTTGAAGGTTGGGATGCATGGTGAGGTGCAGGTTCCAGGGGTAAGCCCTTTATTGCTGTATTAGGGTGCTCCAGAAACAGAACCGATAAGATGTATATAGATATATATGGAATTTATTAGAAGGATTAAATAGGAGACCAAAAAAATCCCATGATTTGCAAGCTGGAGACTCAGGAGAGCCAATGGTGTAATTCAGTCAGAGTCAAAGGCCTAAGAACTAGGAGCTCTGATGGCCAAGGGCAGAAGAGAGAATTCTGCCATCAGTGGATTGGATGAGGTGATGCCACCCACATTGGTGAGGGTGGATCTTCCCTCAGTCTACTGTGCTAATCTCTTCTAGAGACACCCAACTATCTGGGCATCGCTTAGTGCAGTCAAGTTGACACATAACATTGATCATCACAGGTGCATACAGTAAAGTGTCTCCACACTCCATCTCCTGCACATGCTGGTCAGTTTGGTTATGAGAAATCAGCCTCTGGCTTAGTCTACCAGCCCAGGCTGTCATCCTGTAGGTACGGGATGACCACTGGGGGCTCGTGGGTCACAAGCATGTCCAGCAGGCTTCTCTCGCTGGGCAGTGAGACTGGTGATCCCAGGTGCAAGCTGGTGAGGAGGGCCAGGGGCACAGGGTGTGGCATCAGTCCCAGCTGTGGCACTTGGGCTCAGTGGCAACTGGCAAAGAACTAGGTTATCCCCTTCCACATTCATCTCAAAAATGCCCCTAGAAAATGCCAAGTTTTCTGAAAAGAAGGATAATTGTTTTATATGTGAACCCTAGTCAGAGTTTTCTTCAACCTTAGCCTTGGAAGCTGACTTACAGCCCTGCCAACTTGGCTCCCCCTTCGATGGGGTGAGGGTGTTTATCATCCTTTCAAAACTATACATAAAACATCAGCCAAGGCAGAGGACTGCCCCCCCTCCCCCAAAGAAGCTCTCACTTAGGGTACGGCCCTGCAGCCCTTTTTCCATATCTTCATTCTCAGGGAGCAGATGGACATGTTGAAAAGCATTGTACACTGTGTTTGTTGAATGAATAAATGAACGGCCCACTATGTTGTTGTGAATCACGGAGGTTATTCCTATAATGCTACAGGACAGGGGTCCTCAAACTATGGCCCGTGGGCCACATGCAAATACAAATATTGTATTTGTTCTTGTTTGGTTTTTTTTTTTTTTAAAGATTAGTTGTTGTTTTTGTTTGTTTGTTTGTTTTATATTTTATTGATTTTTTACAGAGAGGAAGAGAGAGAGATAGAGAGTTAGAAACATCGATGAAAGAGAAACATCGATCAGCTGCCTCCTGCACATCTCCTACTGGGGATGTGCCCGCAACCCAGGTACGTGCCCTTGACCGGAATCGAACCTGGGACCTTTCAGTCCGCAGGCCGACGCTCTATCCACTGAGCCAAACCGGTTTCGGCACCTGTTTGGTTTTTTTACTTCAAAATAAGATATGTGCAGTGTGCATAAGAATTTGTTCATAGTTTTTTTTTTAAACTATAGTCCGGCCCTCCAACGGTCTGAGGGACAGTGAACTGGCCCCCTGTTTAAAGAGTTTGAGGAGCACTACTATAGGATGTTGCTATAATGCAATGACTCTCTGGGCTCATTCATCTTTATATCTACAGAAAGCAAAGAAAATCTTAAAGTTGCCTTAAATAACCGGTGCTAATTTGAGGTCATTTCTCTCTGCTGACTCTTGTTCCCATGGTAACTTGGTTGCATTAGACTGGCTTGCATGTGCTAGCTTTATCCTTCGGGTCATCTCTGGAGGACCTGGAGGCTAGACACCTAGCACTAATGGTGGTTTCCCAAATGCCACACTGTTTTCTCAGTTGCTGAGTTGTCATACCCTCCACACCTCCTTCTGTCTTCCTGTCCCCTTTCCTTCTATGTGCACTGAGCCCGTGCTTTGCCCAGCCCCCTGGCTGGGAACCCAGACAGGACTCTGACCCTCCTGGACTTCCCTGCTTTCTGTCCACACTGAGAGAAGCGGGAAGAGAGACATGAGACATCCCTGAGAACCTCAACAATTTGAGGGTCAGCGGATGTTCCTCTGTCCTCATCCTGTGCTCCAAGTCAAGCCCTCACCCTGGGCTCCAAGTTCAGGTGAGCATCTTTTGTTCCCTGGGAACAATCTTTTGTTTCTGCCCAGTGCTTCAGCTAGGCGGCGATGTCCTCTTGCGCAGGGCAGATGGGCTCTCTGGGCTCAGGGCTTCCCATGTTGGAAAGCGGGCTGGGCATGGGCCCCTTGGGCATGTCCCTCAGGATAATTTAGGTTGGCTGCTGATGGATGCATGCGGCAGAAACCTATTCTGGCTGTTTATGGGGAAGATCCTGGCTCCAAGGATAGGATGCACTGGATCGCCAGGATAAAGCTTGGAGCCAGGGCTGTGGGGTCCCTTTTTTCTCTCACCCTCACCTGGCCCTGTGAGCCAGCAGCTTCCCCTCCCCGCACACCAGCTGTCTCCATGTCTTGGTCCCATTGCCATGGGTATACCCTGTAGTCCAGCTCCTTGAAGAGAGACGCAGAGTCCCTGAGGAAATGTGCGCGGTCATTCGGTCTGGGTCAGGTGTCCGGCTCTTGTTCATTAAGCCCTGGCCAAGGCTTGCTCACATCGTACAAACATGGCAACTCCCACTACAGTCGTGGATGTGACTGGACAAGGGCTGCTTTTAGAAAATGTGTGTTACAGCAGACCATCTAGTGTAGGTCCTAAGTCACACCACACACACTCCCTACAGACCAATGTGTAGGCCCTGGCCGGGCAGCTAGGTTGTTTAGAGCAGCGGTCGTCAAGCGGTGGTCCACGGACCGACCACCAGTGGTCCGCGAGGTCCAAAAGGTGGGTGACCGCTGGTTTAGAGCATTGTCCCAACACCAAGGCCATGGGTTCGATCTCCAGTTAGGGCACATACAAGAATGTGGCTTGTGTAGCTCAGTGGTTGGAGCATCAAACAGCTCCAAGGGTCGTGTGTTCCATTCCTGGCCGGGGCCACATGCCTGGGTTTCAGGTTCGATCCCCAACGGTGTAGGGGGCAACTTGTTGATGTATCTCCCATCGATGTTTCTCTTTCTCTGTCTCTCCCCCTTCCTCCCTCCTTTCTACTCTCTTTGAAAATCAATGGAAGTATATCCTCAGTTGAAGATGACCAAAAATAAAATAAAATAAAAAAAAAAAATAAAATAAAATAAAATAAGCCGAAACCGGTTTGGCTCAGTGGATAGAGCGTCGGCCTGCGGACTGAAGGGTCCCGGGTTCGATTCCGGTCAAGGGCATGTGCCTTGGTTGCGGGCACATCCCCGGTGGGGAGTGTGCAGGGGGCGGCTGGTCGATGTTTCTCTCTCATCGATGTTTCTAACTCTCTATCTCACTCCTTTCCTCTCTGTAAAAACTCAATAAAATATATTTAAAAAAAAAATAATAAAATAAAATAAAATAAATAAAATAAAATAAATAAAATAAAATAAATAAAATAAAATAAAATAAAATAAATAAAATAAATAAATAAAATAAAATAATAAATAAAATAAATAAAATAAAATAAATAAATAAATAAAATAAAATAATAAAATAAAATAAAATAAATAAAATAAATAAATAAATAAAATAAAATAAATAATAAATAAAATAAATAAAATAAATAAATAAATAAATAAATAAAATAAAATTAAAATAAAATAAATAAAATAAAATAATAAAAGAAAATAAATAAAATAAAATAAAATAGAAATCCACCAATTAATGCATAAATAAGTGGAACAACAGATTGATGTTTCTCTTTTTCAATAAATTAAAAAAAATAATTTACGTGTAGCCCCTTAAGCTGATAGCGTGTGTGAGTCTGTGTGTGTGAGAGAGAGTCTGTGTGTGTGTGAGAGAGAGTCTGTGTGTGTGTGAGAGAGAGTCTGTGTGTGTGTGAGAGAGAGTCTGTGTTGTGTGTGCTCCTTTTCAGTGATTGGAAGAGTCTCGGGTCTCCCTCTCTGGTGAAACCCGAAGGCCACTTGGGAGATGGCAGAGGCTGCCTAAGTCGGGTGGTCTGCACAGGCTTCCCACTTTTATCTGGGGCCAGGACTTTGCCCAACTCAGCTCTTCTGTGCTAGGGACCATGGTGGAGACTGGATCCTTCTTTGGACTTCTGTTTTTCTTGCTTATGCCAATGGAACCCTTGAGCAAAACAGCCCCCAAAGACAGGGCATTGCTGCTTTCCTATTTAGCATTGGGTTCTGGTTCAGGTCCTTGGAATGAGACCTACATCACCTTGTCAGCAGGCAGAGGTGTACAGGGCTCTTTAGTCTTTACTTACTGGCTATCTCTTGCATTATTTTCTCAGGTGACAAACATAATCAGTATGGATTTCACGAACTGAACTCTCAGAGGATAACATTATCTTCAGGGCTGGGAGCTTTTTGGAGTACTCACCACATCCATTAGTCAGAGTATCTCGATAAGACATTACTTGGCAGGTGTCTGTTGAAGAAGGAATGATAAATACGCAGAACTCAGAATTAACTTTTAACTCGTCCACCATCACATGTCATTTGGACAATTTTTACACAATGGGAAGAAAATGATATGGATTAGCTCTTCACCTCTTTGGAAAATGTGGCCTGAGGCTAAAAAAAGGAAGTTCTGAATCCACATACAAACTTCTCACTGCCCCTCAGTGCGGTTCCCCCAGCTGTGATTTTGGCTGCAGGAGAGATGAGGTGGGCGCAAAAGGTGGGCTATGAAGCACTCTGGGCACAGTGGGGATTAGAGATGCCTGTCTTCACAGGAAGATGGGAGCAGGTGCCAGCAACGTCAGAGTGAAATGGATGGTAAAATAGGAAAATCATCCAAACGTTGATTGAGTCAGGAGGGACTATACTGTGCTGTTCAAACTCATTTTATTTTTACTCTAAGAAATGTACTTTACTAAATTTGAAGGTGAGAAAAAAGCCTATCCCACTGAATAAAATATCAGTAAACACGAGTGTGGATCTGTGCTCTTAACTGCTGGAGGCTACAGGGGGAGTGAGTGATCTAGATCTAAAATTGACTTCTCTTTACAAAATGCGAATCTTGTTTCCAAAATTGTAAAATAAAAATATTTGGCTGGTGCCTGACCAGAGTGGCTCAGGTGGTTGAGCATCGTCCTGGACACTGAAAGGTTGCTGGTTCGATTCCCAGTTGAGAGCATGTGCCTGGGTTGCAGGTTCAATCCCCAGTTGGGGCACATCTGGAAGGCAACCCATGGCTGTTTCTCTCTCACATTGATGTTTCTCTCTCTCTCCCTTCTTCTCTCTAAGGATGTCCTTAGAGAGGATTAGTGAGGATTAAAGATATATATATCTATATATCTATATATCTATATATCTATATATCTATATATCTATATATCTATATCTATATCTATATCTATATCTATATCTATATCTATATCTCCTATCTAATAAAAGAGAAACATGGTAATTGGCGTACGACCGCTACCCTTCCCATTGGCTAATCAGGGCGATATGCAAATTAACTGCCAGCCAAGATGGCGGCCGGCAGCCAGGCAGCTTGAAACTAACATGAGGCTTGCTTGCTTCAGTGACGGAGGACTCCAACGTTCCCCGCCTGCCACTGCAGGCCTCTGAGCTGGCAGTTTGAAACATAGTTACAAAAATAGAAGCTAAACAAAATCCCAGAAACCAGCTTTCAGCTAGCCGGGATCTCAGAGCTGGAGTTGATACAGAGTTCCGATTGTAGAACCTAAACAAACCACATACCTGCTTTCAGGAGCGGAGGCCTAAGAGCTGGAGCCTCAGAGCTAAAGCTGGCTCAGAATAAAAAAAGAAAAAAAAAAGAAAAAAAGGAGCAGTTGGGAGCTTCAGTCCCAGCCTGAAAACAGCCCTCAGCCCCTCACCCAGACTGGCCAGGTACCCCAGTGGGGACCCCTAACCTGAAGGGTGTGTGACCAACTGCAAACAGCCATCATCCCCTCATCCAGGCTGGCCAGGCACCCCAGTGGGGACCCCCACCCTGATCCGGGACACCCTTCAGGGCAAACCAGCCAGCCCCCACCCATGCACCAGGCCTCTATTCTATATAGTAAAAGGGTAATATGCCTCTCAGCACCGGGATCAGCATGACAGGGGGCAGCGCCCAAACCCCCTGATTGCCCTGTGGCTCGGTGTGTGACAGGGGGCGGGGCCACAACCTCCCTATCCGCCCTGCTCTGTTCCTGACAGGGGAAGGCGCCCCAACCCCCTGATCGACCCTGCTCTGTGCCTGATAGGGGGGAGCTCCCCAACCTCCTGATCGCCCTGTGGCTCTGTGTGTGACAGGGTGTGGCGTCCAACTCCCCCCCCCCCCACGGGCCCTGCTCTGTGTGTGACAGGGTAGAGCCATAACCTCCCCATTGGCCCTGCCCTGAGTGTGACAGTGGCGGCACCCCAACCCCCTGATCGGCCCTGCTCTGTGGGTGATAGAGGGCGGCGCCCTAACCCCCTGATCCGCCCTGCTCTGTGCGTGACAGGGGGAGCTCCCCAACCCCCTGATTGACCCTGCTCTGTGCGTGACAGGGGGCAGTGCCCCAACCCCCTGATTGGCCCTGCTCTGTGTGTGACGGGGTGGCACTGCAACCTCCCCATTGACCCTGCCTTGAGTGTGACAGGGGGCGGTGCCCCTACCCCCCTATCGGCCCTACTCTGAGCGTGACTGAGGGTGGCATCGCAACCTCCCGATCCGCCCTGCTCTGTGCATGACAGGGGGCAGCGCCCCAATTCCCCAATCAGCCCTGCTCTGAGCCCAACCAGGAGGCTGCACCTAGGGATTAGGCCTGCCCTCTGCCGCCCGGGAGCAGGCCTAAGCCAGCAGGTCGTTATCTCCTGAGGGGTCCCATACTGCAAGAGGGCACAGGCCAGGCTGAGGGACGCCCCTTCACCCCCCAAGTGCACAAATTTTTGTGCACCGGGCCTCTAGTATACATATAGATAGTATAGATATAGATATATATATATATATATATATATATCCAGCAGTTTTTGTTTATAGCTTGAATATACTTGACGTACAATAAACTGCACTTATGTAAAGTGTATTATTTGATGAATTCTGACATACATCTTTACCTCTGCAACAATCACAATAAGGAACATACCCATCACCTGCAAACCATTTCCTCCAGTCCCTTGGTAATCCTCCCCTCTGCTTCTCCCTCCCCCTTATCCTCAGGTGACAGTGGGGAAGAACTGGTGAGCCATCCAGGATGACAGCTCAGGTCCTGGGAGGGCAAGACCAGCCAGAAAGGGAGTGAACATGTGGGAGAAAAGGTTCCACGAGGAGGAGGGGAATCGAGAACACCTGGCTGAAAGGTGGGAATAGTAGGAAGAGGTGCTAGACCAGCCGTGGGCAAACTATGGCCCGCGGGCAGGATCTGGCCCGTTTGAAATGAATAAAACTAAAAAAAAAAAAAAAGACCGTACCCTTTTATGTAATGATGTTTACTTTGCATTTATATTAGTTCACACAAACACTCCATCCATGCTTTTGTTCCGGCCCTCCGGTCCAGTTTAAGAACCCATTGTGGCCCTCAAGTCAAAAAGTTTGCCCACCCCTGTGCTAGACACTCAGCTGGGTCCAGGACCACTGTTAAGGAATCCCAGCGCAGGCTATTTGGTAGTGGCTCTCCTTCCTGACCCTGGCCCCTGTCATAGGGCAGTCTCTCTCCTGCTGTCCATCTCCAGGGCCACCAAAGCTGCCCCTGGCCTGCTGCCCCAAACCACCTTGCAGGAGGCTCCCACTTGCCCACTGGCTGGCTCAGCCTTGGCCATTGTGCTCTGAGACACAGGGCTCTCTACATGGACTGATGTCCAGCCCTACATGGCCCTCAGCGCTCATTGAGAGCAGGGCCTGCCACAGATGTAACTGGAACTGTCCCCTTTGGGAGAAGGACTTCTTTAGACAGCCTCCCAGAACCTGCTCCCCAACTCTCTGATCTGGGTTCCTACTATAACTCCACTTTTGACACAAATCATTTTCAAATATTACAATAAAATGGCTGGTAGAGGTGACCTCACAAATACATGGGGAAAGAACAGATATTCTTGGGGAAACTGGCTCAGTAAGTGAGAAAAATAAAGTCAGGTGCCTACCTTACATCACATTGAAACAGAAAAACTCCAAGTGGATTAAAGTCATAGTGTCAAAGGGAAAACTATACATTTAAGCAGATATCTGAGACTGGGCAGAGGATTTACTTAATTTTAAAAGTGTTTAATTATGAAATTAAAATACTAGAGGCCTGGTGCATGAGATTTGTGCACTTGGGGGGGTTCCCTCAGCCCGGCCTGTACCCTCTCACAGTCCAGAAGCCTCAGGGGATGTCCCATTGTGGGGAGCGGGCCTAAGCTGGCAGTCGACATCCTTAGTGCTGCTGCGGAGGTGGGAGAGGCTCCCGCCACCGCTACCGGCTTGCCAGCCATGATCCCGGATCTGGGCTTCTGGCTGAGCAGTGCTCCCTCTGTGGGAGGGCACTGATCACCAGGGGGTAGCTCCTGTTGAGTTGAGTGTCTGCCCCATGGTGGTCAGTGCGCTTCATAGTGACCGGTCGTTCTGCTGTTTGGTCAATTTGCATATTTGCCTTTTATTATATAGGATGTGGATAAGATTTAATAACAATAAAAAAAACAAGACACATCCACATGTTCACCACCAGAATTTGATCCTTTGCTGGGTTAACCAGATCTTGATCCTGTTTGCTTCCAATTTGTCTGCATTTAAAGGAAATAAATTTTATAAGAAGAGTTAAATTTCACTTTTCACTCCTTTCCTCTTCTGTCCCCCTCAATATAATTCCCATGCTTGTTTTGGTATTTTTACTACAAATAAAGATGCTTAAAAACAATAGATGTCATTGAGGATGTGTTTTTAGACTTTGCAAAAATGGCATTACACAGTTCTACAACTTGCTTTTTCACTTGTTTTGTAAGTCCGTCCACAGTGATGTGGCAGATGTGGTTAAATCATGGAAACTACTACATAGCATTCCATTACAATAGATTACAGCTCCACCACTCAGCAATCCTTTTTTTTAAAAAAAAATATTTTTATTGATTTCAGAGAGGAAGGGAGAGGAAGAGAAAGATAGAAACATCAATGAGAGAGGATCACCGATCAACTGCCTTCTGCACACGCCCTACTGGGGATCGAGCCCACACCTGGGCATGTGCCCTGACCGGTAATTGAACCGTGACCTCCTGCTTCATAGGTAGATGCTCAACCACTAGCCACACCGACTGGGCCAGCGGTCTCTTCATGGGACTATGAAAGCCAGCGCTGCCGGGACATCCCTTTCCTTTCTCTTCTTGGGCCTCTGAACCTCTCCATCCTGTTTCCTCATGAACCTGTGCATTGGACGGTACGGAAGTGGAAGTGCTGTATTAGTAATATGAATCCCATACTCGGCTAGGACCAGAGTTAATTTTTACACTGATTGGTGTCAAATGCTATCTTAATTCATTCCCTTGTGTACCAATGTGGTTCAGCATCTTTTTTGTGTTTACTAGCCACTTGGGTTTCTTCCTCCGGAACTGCTTATTCTATTCATTGCTCATTTTTTTAAGGGGTAGCTGTTATTTTACTGTTTTTTTGTTGTTTTTTTTTAGGACTTCTTTGTGTATTCTGGAAATGAATCCTTTATTAGTTATATCTGTTCTAAATCTCTTCCAAGTTGCTATGCACTGAATTGTGCACCCCAAATTCATTAGTTGAAGCTCTAACCCCCAATTTGATGGTATTTGGAAATGGAGCTTTTGGGAGGTAATTAAGGGTTAGATGAGGTCATGTGTTGGGGCCCCAATGAAGAGATTAGTGGCTTTATACGAAGAGGAAGTGAGAGAAATGGCTTTCTCCCAGGTGAGGATTACCTAGAAGGAAGCCCTCACAAGCCAAGAAGAAAGCTCTCAACAGGAACGAATTTGCTGCCATCTTGATCTTGGACTTAGCTTCCAGAATTGTGAAAAGTAAATGTCTGTTGTTTAAGCCACCCAGTGCATGGTATTTGGTTATAGCAGCATAAGCAGACTAACACACTAGTCTATGATGTGTCTTTTGTCAAACAGAAGGCCAATTTAAAAAAATATTATTTTTTTCTAAAATAAAATTTACATACAGTAAAATTTACCCTTTGTAGTGAGCAATTCTGTGAGTTTTGGAAAACACATACAATATAGAACTATCATTACAATCAAGGTATAGAACATTTTTTTCACTCCAACAAATTCCCCTGTCCTCCAGTCCCCACTGGTCTGATTTTTGTCCCTATACTTTTGGAAGTATTTAAATTTGAATCATTCTTTTCTTTAATATTAGTTTGCAATTTTTATTCTTGTGTAAGAAATTTCCCTGATCCAAGGTTCTAAGTATATTTTTCAATGTCTTCTAAAAGTTTTTCTTTCCAACTTTATGCTTTTGATTACTCTGTAATTATTTTTGCATCTGATGTGATAAAGGGATCTAGTTATGAGGTTTCTGTGTTAATGAATGGCACCAGCTATGGAACATCCTTAGGATTAGCAAAGCCATCAAGGATAAAACTATTGGGTTGACTACTCAAAATTAAAGATTTCTGCCCTAGCCATTTTGGCTCAGTGGATAGAGTGTCAGCCTGCAGACTGAAAGGTCCCAGGTTTGATTCCAGCCAAGGGCACATGCCTTGATCCCCAGTAGGGACCGTGCAGAAGGCAGCCAATCAATGATTCTCTCTCATCATTGATGTTTCTATCTCTTCCTCCCTCTCCCTTCCTCTCTTAAATCAATAAAGAAATATATTTTTAAAAATTAAAGATTTCTGTTTAATTTTCCAACAGAGTTCATGAAGGGGTCACAGGCAGGGAGAAGTTACTTACAACATCAAAAACTGATAAGGGATTTTTTTTGGTTAATCCTCACCAGAGGATATTTTTTCCATTGATTTTTATAGAGAGTGGAAGGGAGGGGCGGGGAGATAAAGAGATATCTATGTGAGAAAGACACATCAAGTGGAGTGGTTGCCTCCCAAAGGCAGGGATCAAAGCTACAACCCTGATATGTATCCTTGATCAGGAATCAACCCGGGACCCTTCAGTGCCAGGGCTGATGGTCTAACCACTGCGCCACCTGCCAGGGCTGATGAGGGATTTTATCTGAAGAAAAAGTCAGAGAATCAAATAAAAAAATAAGCAAGTTCTACTGAAGTATGGTAGCAATCATCTCAGGTAGAAACTATAGTTTAAATTTAACCCTGCTGTTTGGCTTCTGTACTTATTTGCTTTGTTTAACAATAGAAAAGTTACTTTGATTTTCTGAATTGTATAAATCATCCCATTCGGTTGAATACCTTATTGATTGTAATGTGACTACCCCATTGATTGTGATCTTACTGGTTTTAGAAAGCACATTCCTCTGTACCTGGGAACCAGGACAGCACAATTATCCCAAGACCTGAGGGTTCCAGATAATGTTTCCCTGTCAACTCAGTGGTCCCAAGACCCGAGGGCTCTAGATAATGTGTTTCTGTCAACTCAGTGGTCCAAAAACCCAAAACTATAATTAATCTTTGTAGATAAGTAATCGGCTCAATCTCGCTTCTGTTACTGCTTTGTGCAAACCAGGGACCTCATTCCAAACCCTGGGATGTAATCAATACCTTTGTGATTTTTGCCTATATAAATCTGGTGTTGCGGCCATCTTATCACTGCGAGATTTGGGAGAGCAAAATGTCCCCTCGTAGTCAGATTGCAATAAATGTGACTCTTTAATTCAACTTCTTGAGGTGTCCTTCTGTGATTCGCGGGGTACATTATAACACACTCCTGGGCAATTCACAGATATAAGATTCAAGTTGGCCAAATACAGTAAGAAACATTAGCATTCAGTGAAGTTCGAATAAGAGAAGATGAACCCTAACTGGTTTAGCTCAGTGGATAGAGTGTTGCCCAGTGGACTGAAGAGTTCCAGGTTTGATTCCAATCAAGGGCACATGCCAGGGTTTTGGGCTGGATCCCCAGTAGGGGGCATGCAGGAGGCAGCTGATCAATGACTCTCATCATTGATGTTTCTAGCTCTCTCTCCCTTTCCCTTCCTCTCTGAAATCACTAAAAATATATTTAAATATTTTATATATACATACATATATATATATATATATATATATATAGAGAGAGAGAGAGAGAGAGAGAGAGAGAGAGAGAGATATTTTTTTTTTTTAAAAGAGAAGATGAGATGACATTTTAAGTTGTCAGGCTAGAAATCATATGTAATGTTTACTATAATTTTGGGTATTTCCTCTTTATTTAAAAATATGTGCATTTAAAAAAAATGGATTTGTAACGAAATTGAGCTTTTCCTATATCCCTCCCCCTCCTTTTGTCAGTGGCCAGATCTCACCCAGATGATGGAGAGGCCCTACTTTAACTAAGGTTTCCTGACCCACTTTCCCTCCACTCCCCTGGCAGGTCCCACAGGGCTGTGCCACACAGCCAGGAATCTGCTGAATCACCTTCCTATTTTTCTCCACAGGCCGAAAGTCACCCGGGAAGAGGGATCAGGAGACCTACCTGCTTAGAGAGTTCCAAAGAAATGTTTATCCCAAGTAACTTCAAAAGAAAACATTCACAGAGGGAGATTTCCAGACATTCGCTCAGACCCCAAAACTAACAGATGTGAGCTGCACCCCACCCTCCCTTCCTCTTCTGTGTACCTGATACCTGTTTGAGTTAAACCGTGCATAGGAGGAGTCAGTCAAAATGGCAAGAGGGGTTGTGTGTACTGAGCTGGTTCATTTCATCTGACTGCTACCAATAAAAATGTCCGTAGGCCACAAAGGGGACACTTGAGGTCTGAATGACTGACCCAGAATTGTCACTTTTATTTTTTTTAAAAAATATATTTTATTGATCTTTTTTTTTTTTTTTTTTTTTTTTTTTTTTTTTTACAGAGAGGAAGGGAGAGAGATAGAGAGCTAGAAACATCGATGAGAGAGAAACATCGATCAGCTGCCTCCTGCACACCCCCTACTGGGGATGTGCCCGCAACCAAGGTACATGCCCTTGACCAGAATTGAACCTGAGACCTTTCAATCCGCAGGCCGACGCTCTATCCACTGAGCCAAACCGGTTACGGCAGAATTGTCACTTTTAATGTTTCACACACAGAGCCTCTTGAATTGGTCCAAGCTCACCATGCTGGGGTTCCATTTTGGCACATCAGCCAGCCTAGGAATGCCGAATTTGGGGGCATTTGCAGCAGGAGGAATGCCTATTTCCCCAGCATGCAGCTCTGATATATATTTTTTTCACCTCACCCACATTAACCCCCTTATTTAGAAAGGCTGACACATCACTCTAACTACCTCGGAAAACTGTATTTGGCCAAAGGCATCAGTCCTATTTCGAATTCTTGCCAAAACTGGAGATGGTATTTTTTCTCTGAACACAGAATCTTCCTGAGTAGAGCATACAGCTCTTTTTTAAAAAAAATATATTTTATTGATTTTTACAGAGAGAAAGGGAGAGCGATAGAGAGTTAGAAACATCGATGAGAGAGAAACATTGATCAGGTGCCTCCTGCACACCCCCTACTGGGATGTGTCTGCATCCAAGGTACATGCCCTTGACCGGAATCAAACCTGGGGCCCTTCAGTCCGCAGGCTGACGCTCTATCCACTGAGCCAAACCGGTTAGGGCGAGCAACCAGCTCTTAAAAGATATTGAGAATATAGTTGGGGAGGGTGGAATTCCTTGCTTTTCTTTTTCCAAGGCCAACCTCACAAAATCCCGTACCACGTACCCTGGGATTTTGTCATGGACGATGACTCAGTTAATTAACACTGTACACTTGGAAGCAGAGGTTCAGTTTCCTTTGGTTCTTGCCAAAGCTGCTTATGAAACATATCTGGTTTGGGTGCCCACAGCGTTTAAAAATACCATTTCATACACTCCCTCGATACATTTAGTTACAGGCTAAATTTAGCACCTCGCCTGGGGCCCGGCAGCTCACCTGCTTCTAACTAGCATGTCTCCACTTTCATGCCTGCTGCAGGGTACTCATGTTCCTGTCTGTCGTCCCGTGTCCTCGCTGATGAAAGCGACAGCTCGAGAAACAGATGCTAGTTGTCAAAGACAGCCACGGTGCTGGGAAGGCCTGACTGCAGACTGGCGATCAACTCTATATCCTGTGAAAAACACTTTTCATAGGCTTAAAAAAGATCTGTGTTTAACCACTTGTGCCTTCCGTTAGAAGTGAAAATACACAGCATTTCCCGGGCTCTCCAACCCTTGGAAAGGGACCGCGCGGACCAGCCCCTGCCTCTGCCAACCTCTGTGCCCACCTCTGTGCACGCCTGCGACCTCTTTCCGCTACCGGCGTCTGCGGAGCGGGTGCGTGCGGGCTGCCGAAGGAGCCGGGCGGCCACAGCGAGCGCAGGTGCGCCGGTAGGCGGTACCATGCGGGGGCTGCGCTCAGTGCCGCGCGCATTACCCCTCCCGTTAGGATCGTGTTCTTTGCTTATCCATGTGTGAGAGCGCTTTACGCTCCGGGAGGACTCAGGCCCTGTGCGACAGGTGCACTTTCGGTTTTCCGCTCTCTTCTCGGCGCAGTTTATTCATCCGCACCCCCATGCGGTGACATCAAGTACGCGTTTGCAGCCTCGGAAGACAGCCTCTTCCTGAGTCCGAGGGCCGGGATTCAGGCTGGGGCCCGGCAAAGAACAGGAGCATAAGCGCCCACACACCGGGTGCTGACTGTCACACACCGCTCCGCTACCCTGCTGCCCACCGCCCGCCTTTTATAGCCAGTCGGTGGGGGGCGGGGCCGGGCCGCGTCGGGGCGTGCTTACGTAAGGCCGGCTGAGGGCGGGGCAAGGGCGGCGGCGTTCGCTTGGGTACCTCGGGCGTCTCATCCTACCTCCTCACCCTCCTCGGCGTCCTCCTCGGCGTCCTCTCGGTCGGCCTCCTCGGCCCGTCGGCCTCACGCCGCCCCGCGTCCTCCTCCGCGCCCTCCCAGCGCCTGCCGCCATGGGCCGTCATCCGCCGCGCCGCGGGGCCGAGGGCAGCTGAAGCGCGGCGCCAACATGGGCGAGGGCGTAGCAGGGCCCGAGCGCCAGCCGGAGCAGCCCGGGAGCCCCGCGCGCGCACGCCCGCGCCGCCGCGGGGATGCCCGCGCCCGCCGCCGCGCCCTGAGCGCCTTTGTCTGCCGCCCGCGCTGCCCGCTTCACCACTGGTCTCCCGGGCCCGCGCCGCGGCCCGGGTCGCGTCCATGAAGATGGAGCCGGGCCGGTCGGCCTCCCCAACGGGCGGCCCGGGCCCCGACCCGGAGCCCGGCGGACCCGACTGGCCGGGGGCCGCCCCTACGCCCGCCGACCCCGCCCCGCGCCCTGGGCTGGGCCCGCCGGACCCTGCGGGCTTGAGCGCCGGTCGGGCTCTGGGGGCTTCATACCTGCTGCCGAGTCAGGCCGCCGACCCCGATCCCGGCCCCGACCCCGACCCCGACCCCGACCGGCAGTTGACCGAACTCGGCCCGCTTTTTTTCTGGACTGAAGAGTCAGAGGACTATGGCTCCCAAAGTTGTCCGGAGAGCGCGTCTCTCCGCGCGCAGGATTTGAGCGACAGCCACCACCGGAGGGGCGAGGTCGACTTCTTCCCTTCTTTGCCCTCGGCCTCGGTGGGCGAGTTGACGCTGGAGGTGGGTCCCGTGGACACGCACCTGCCCTCGGACTTAAGCCGGACCCGCTCCCTCACGAGCGAGCCTGCGGGGTGTGCGGAGGACGGCCCCCGCCTCCGAACCGTGTTCGATGCCCTGGACGGGGATGGGGACGGCTTCGTCCGCATGGAGGACTTCGTCCAGTTCGCCACGGTCTACGGGGCTGAGCAGGTAACTCGGCGAGCGCGTCCGGGCCCGCAGCGTGGGAGCCTGGCCCTGGGCGCCTCCTCCGGGCCGACGCGGTCCTCGGTGGTCGGGAAATGCACGGTTAGGACCAATGGTCCCTCACGTTCTTTTTATTCGCTTCTGCCTTTACTTTTGGTTGAATTTTATTAAAGCTTCTTTTCCTCCCTTGAAGAGGTTCTATTCTAGGGAGTCAGATTCTTTCACTGCGGCCCCCCTTCCACCCACCACCCCCGGTCCCGCGCCACCCGAGCTGGGTCTTTCCTAAACCGAGGGGAGTTAGGTCCTGGCATGAGGTCAGGCCCAGCTGCCTGATGGAAGTGCTCCCTGAATGAAGAGGTGCCTGGCGGTTCCTCCCAGGTCAGGTTTGGCTGAAGTAAGTCATTCCTTCAGATCTCAAAGGCCAGGCTGCGCTTGGCTACTTACGATCATGCGAGTAGACACCGTTTTGGCATTATGTTCTCGGTAGACACATCTTTTATTGTTTGGGAGACAGTGCACACTTTTTTTTTTTTTTTTTAATGTATTGGTTTTAGAGAAGAGGCGAGAGAGAGGAAAACATCCACTTACTGTTTTCCCACTTATTTATGCATTTATTGGTTGGTTGATGCTTGTACGTGCCCAGACCTGGGATGGAACTCATAACTTTGGGGTATTGGGGGGATGCTCTAACCAACTGAACTATCCCTCCAGGGCTGGTGAATACAAACTTGAGCAGCACTCCGTCAGGGCCACCCCCACTTTTGCAGGAGATGTGAGATGTGTAGACAGGCAGCAGTGGGAATGCACAGTGCGGGGTGGCACCGGTACCACGCAGTCTCCAAGGGCTGAGCTGCTCTGGGAGAGCAGCCCTTCCCCTCTGCTCAGCACTCATGGAAGTTCCAGGTGACTACAGCACGGCTGTGTATGTTCTGGTAATAACTGGGTAGACAGCAAATAGGTTACCGGTGTGCACTTTTAAATATTTCACTTAGTAGTAAGAAATCCCTAAAATGCTCATCTTCTAGTTTTTGTATTTTATTGACTTCTCAACACATGCAGACATTTGTTAAGAGGGTGTTCAAGTGCATATGCACGTTGAAGCCAAGAGATCTTTAAGAAAAGAGGTAAAATTGACATCCTAATATTTAGGGTGTCAGACACAGCATTAAGAACCGAGTAGCTCCGTTGGTTGGAGCGTGGACCCCATACGCCAAGGTTGTGGGGTTTGATTTGGTCAGGGCACAACCAAAGAATCCATGAGTAGGTGGAACTGCAGGTCGATGCCCCCCCCCCCCCCCCCCCCCGTCTCTTTCTTTAAAAGTCAATAATACATAAATAAAATTTTAAAAATAAAGAAATTTTAAAAAAGGAATCTTGATAAGAGGTCCATGCTCCCTCCCACCCTCCCATTTGTCCCTTGAGCCCAGGAAGATGTGCATGCTTCTGTGGGCATCACGGTACTGCTTTTGTTAAGCTCTTAGTTGGAAGACATTGCTCAGATGCCTCTCCTATGTCCTAGTCCAGTGGTAGGCAAACTCATTAGTCAACAGAGCCAAATATCAACAGTACCACGATTGAAATTTCTTTTGAGAGCCAAATTTTTTAAACTTAAACTATATAGGTAGGTACATTGTTATTAACTTAATTAGGGTACACCTAAGGCTTAGGAAGAGCCACACTCAAGGGGCCAAAGAGCCGCATGTGGCTCTCGAGCCGCAGTTTGCCGACCATGGTCCTAGTCTAATGGGCAGAGAGATATATGGTATAATTTCCTGTATGGTTAGAAGGGATTGTGATTGCTGGTCCAAGCTCTTTTGATACTTTTCCTTCTTGCCCCTGGGTCAGAAAGCACCTTGGTTGTGTTTTGCTAGTGTGATGTGTCTTCTCTCCAAGCACACCCTTTCTCATTACACCAAACATGTTTAAAAAATACCACGGTTTTTTTTTTTTTTTCTTCTTCTTTTCACCATAACCTGGCTTTGATAAAGTACTTTACAGCTTATATCAGGCTCTTTTATGTCTTCACTAGATCATCACCACCTTTCTCTGAAGTAGTAATAGGCTTCATTTCACTTTGCAGGTAAGAAACAGAAGCCCAGAAAGTTTAAATAATTCCCAACACCCCACAAATGAAATTGTCAGTGCTAGAGCAAGGACTAGAACTAGGTCTTTTGACCTATAATCTTTAGATGGCTCTCAACTTCTTAGATTTGGTGTCTCAAAATATTCCCATGAAGTTTCATCTTACTGACTTCCATAAAACCCTTTTCATTTGAGAAACACCTTTTGTTGTGTTGTGACTGTCCTTATTGAACACAGTGGGAAAAACTTTGAGTTGTTATTTGGGGGCTGAACTTTCTTGTAATTTCAAAGTAGAAATGAATCGAAATTCTTTGCCCTGATAGGTCCTGGTAGAATTTTAAATTTGGTGGTAAGGCTTGGGTTTAGTGGGGATAGGCGAGTATAAGGAGGCCTGTGGCATTGCCCCTTCTGTCTGCTCTCCCAGACTGCTCAGGAGGAAGCAGTGTTAGACTTGATCTAAGTACCTGGACTTGAATGAGCTCCCTGGGATGGTGGAGGAGAGCTCCTGTTTTGGAGCAGGTAATTCACAGCATAATGGAAGGTTGACTTTTGTGTGTGTATAAGTTTTGCTATCCTTTATTATGATTTAGGCTTGCTTTTCCCAAGTCCATTATCAGAGTACATTATAGAGGAGCAAAAAGAAGAAATAGTCTCTGATAGTGACGTAGTTTAGAGAAAAGAGAAGAATTCTACCTCATGATGAATATTTTTAAACTTTTAAGTGAAAAGTCTTGAACATATACAAAAGTAGAGAGAGAAGAAGGCTAGTCTAATGACACCCCCCCCCCCCCCCCATCTCCCTGCTCCTTAGCCATTGCTCAGTTTCACCAGTCTTGGTTCATCTGTAAACCCTCCACCCCTGAATTATTATTTAAAAAATATTTTTAATATGTTTTTATTGATTTCAGAGAGAGGAAGGGAGAGGGAGAGAGAGGTAGAAACATCAGTGATGAGAGAGAATTATCAATCGGCCACCTCCTGCATGCCCCACACTGAGGATCGAGCCTGCAACCTGGTCATGTGCCCCGACCAGGAATCGAACTGTGACCTCCTGGTTCATAGGCCAACGCTCAACTGGCTGGGCACCCCTGGATTTTTATTTTTGATGCACATATGTGACATATTATTTCATCCATAAATATTTCCGTATATATCTCTAAAAGATAAGAATTCATTTAAAAAAATTTCATTTTTTTTAAAACCCTAGAAACTATTTAGATAAACTGGATAACAGCAATAAAACCATAAATTTTTGTACTTTCCACCTTGAGATTTCAAAATATTGAGTGCACGAAACTCTTAGGCTGGTCACATTACTGTCCTCGATGATAACAAATAGATTATCTTGATTATTTCAAAATTTTCAAAGGTAGCATGTTCAGTATCTTTTATGTAATCTGTTTATGAAAAAACATTTTACATTATTTAAGTGCTATAGCTGAAATTTTAATATAAGCAGCTCGCTCCCATTTATAACACAGATGGCTTTTGCGTCCCTCTTCAGCATGTCATGGTGTGTTGGGATCTCATTACCTCATCTGGTGACAGATCAGGTGTGGTGTAACGTAACAGTGTTAGCAGGATCAGCAGAGGGAAGGAGAAAGAGGACTACTGTAGAGCTTTCTCGGTGAAACAGGGCTCAGTGCACCCAGGCACTAGTTGTGAACTTAGAATAGGTTTTCTTAAAAATATGTTTTTATTGGTTTCAGAGCGGAAGGGAGAGGGAGAGAGAGAAACATCAGTGATGAGAGGGAATCATCGATCAGCTGCCTCCTACACGCCCCACACTGGAGATCAAGCCCACAACTAGGGCATATGCTCTTGACTGGAATCGAACCCGGGACCCTTCAGTCTGCAGGCTAATGCTCTTTCCACTGAGCCAAACCGGCTAGGGCTGGAATCGGTTGGTTTTTTTTTAAAGCTTGATCACTTCTCATCAACACAATCCCTTCATACTGAGAGGACTGATGCTTTTATAGTCACCACTAACTCATTGTAAAGCAGAAATTATAGAATAAATTCCTAAGAGCATTGTGGAAATGATTGATTTATTTTGGTTTTATTTTTCAAAGGAATTAATTGTAAAGATTATCTTCATATTGTATTATTACCCTAACTTAAGCATTTACATTTTGATAGTCACTGATCCTTTCCAGAGAACCCTACACATCGAAGCACAGAATGAATGCCCTTCAGTAACCTTGTAGGCATTGTCTGTCCTCTTACTTGCAAAGTAGGCTGCTGAGGGAAGTGTTGATACTCAGGTCTCCTGCTTTTCATTCCTGTACCTCTGCTGGTAGGAGTTGGAAGTCTCTAGGGACATTTGGCTGCACCTTTTGTTTCTTTTGGCTGCACCTTTTAGTTGCTTCAGTGTCCTTTCTAGTTTCTACCCTAGCCTTGAATGTAAGTGTGTGAGCGTGTCTGTGTGCGTGAGAGAGAATGAGTGCTTGTGTGACCAGGTCATGTGGGAGCTAGTGTGTGTGAGAGAATGAACCTAGTATGTGAGAGCAGGTGCATGTGGGAGCTTCTGTTTTGTGTGTGTGAGTGTGTTTGTATGTGTATCTCTTGGTCTGTATGTCAGATGAATTGGTAAAAGACAGATAATGGTTTTTTAAAAATAAATATTTTTATTGATTTCAGAGAGGAAGGGAGAGGGAGAGAGAGATAGAAACATCAATGATGAGAGAGAAACATTGAGAATCATTGATCTGCTCCCTTCTGCACGCCCCCTACTGAGGATCAAGACCACAACCTAGGCATGTGCCCTGACCCAGAATCAAACCATGACCTCCTGATTCATATGCTGAAGCACAACCACTGAGCCATGCTGGTCAGGGCCAGAAATGCTTCTTTATATGCTTGATCATAGGCAATTTTGTTAGTGTATTAAAAAATGTCATTTTTGCCGAAACCGGTTTGGCTCAGTGGATAGAGCGTCGGCCTGCGGACTGAAGGGTCCCAGGTTCGATTCCGGTCAAGGGCATGTACCTGGGTTGTGGGCATATCCCCAGTGGGGGATGTGCAGGAGGCAGCTGATCGATGTTTCTCTCTCATCGATGTTTCTCTCTATCTCTCTCCCTTCCTCTCTGTAAAAAATCAATAAAATATATTAAAAAAAAATGTCATTTTCATATTATAAAAATAACATGTGCTTATTTTAATTTTTTTGATTGATTTTTTTTTTTTTTTTTTTTTTAGAGAGAGAAACATTGATTTGTTTTCCCGCTTATTTATGCATTCATTGGTTGTTTCTTGTGTGTGCCCTGACTGGACATCGAACCCGCAACCTTGGCATATCGGGATTATGCTCTAACCAACTGAGCTACTCAGCCAGGGTACATGCTTATTTAAAAAAAAAAACCCTGGAAAATACAGAGAGATATCCTATCTACTAAAAGCCTAATATGCAAATTGTCCCCTCTGGCAGTCGTCCAACTGGGAGTTTGACCCCTTGCTATGATGGGCGCTGACCAACAGGGGGCGGTGCAGAAGTGGCGGGTGCTGGCAGCGGGCAGCAGTGGAGGCACTGCTGTCCCCAGTGGACCCCGACGAGAGCGGGACCACTGCGGGATGGTGGAGCAGGTGAACCAGGCCAAGGCAGGTGTGAGCAAGGGCCCAATCGCCCCACAGACAGTGACCAGGCACTGAGGGAGAAAGGGCAAATAGCAGTATTAAAATATTTCTTCCGCCCTAACCGGTTTGGCTCAGTGGATAGAGCATTGGCCTGCGGACTCAAGGGTCCCAGGTTCAATTCCGGTCAAGGGCATGTACCTTGGTTGCCGGCACATCCCCAGTAGGGAGTGTGCAGGAGGCAGCTGATCAATGTTTCTCTCTCATCGATGTTTCTAACTCTCTATATCTCTCTCCCTTCCTCTCTGTAAAAAATCAATAAAATATATTTAAGAAAAAAATAAATAAAATATTTCTTCCAATTACTTTCCTTTCAATGTGGATGAATCCATGCATGGGGCCACTAGTAAAATATAAAACAAAAAATTACTAACAATCACATTATCCTGATAAAAATACTGTTAGTATTTTAGTGCATTTCCTTCTGGACTTTTATTTTTTATTTTTTATATATTTTATTGATTTTTTACAGAGAGGGAGGGAGAGGGATAGAGAGTTGGGAACATCAATCAGCTGCCCCCTGCACACCTCCCACTGGGGATGTGCCCGCAACCAAGGTACATGCCCTTGACCGGAATCGAACCTGGGACCCCTCAGTCCGTAGGCTGATGCTCTATCCACTGAGCCAAACCAGTTAGGGCCTTCTGGACTTTTTAAAAAAATATGTTTTTATTGATTTTAGTGAGGGAGAGAGAGGAACATTGATGAGAAAAATCAACATGGATCGGCTGCCTCCTGCACACCCCCTGCTGGGACTGAGCCCACAACCCAGGCATATGCCCTGACCAGGAATTGAACCAGTGACCTCTTGGTTCAACCCTCAACCCTCAACCACTGAGTCATACTGGTGGGGCTCTTCTCAACGTTTTTGTCAACACACACACACACACACACACACACGACTGTGTATAAAAATACACAATTAAGATCATTGGGTAGAAGCTAAGTCATTTTAATAGATGTTCATTGCTTAAAAAGATCAAAGTAATGTTCACATCAGCAGCACGTGTACTAAAATTGGAAGGAAACTGTAGATTAGCATGGCCCCTGTGCAAGGATGACACTCAAATTCGTAAAGTGTTTCATATTTAAAAATAAATTAAAAAATTAAAAGATGAAAGTAAATATCAGTAAGCAATATCAGAAAACTATGAATCACTATAATGCCATCTAGAAAGATAGCTACTTAAGTATTTAGTATGTAAATTAAAATGTATATAATAAATGCTTCATGGTACAAAAATTGTATGATTTCTTTCTTTTTTTTTTTTTTAATATATTTTATTGATTTTTTACAGAGAGGAAGGGAGAGAGATAGAGAGAGTTAGAAACATCGATGGGAGAGAAACATCGATCAGCTGCCTCCTGCACATCTCCCACTGGGGATGTGCCCGCAACCCAGGCACATGCCCTTGACCGGAATCGAACCCGGGACCTTTCAGTCCGCAGGCCGACACTCTATCCACTGAGTCAAACCGGTTTCAGCTGTATGATTTCAATATCTGTTATTTTGAACCTGCTTTTTGACCAATTTTTTTGAAATTGAAGATCTCTGGTATTAGGTGTATACTTTAAGGGAAGTCTAGGGTTTACTTGTCCCAGGAAGATTCAGATTTGTTAGGGATTATTACAATGTAGGAGCTAACATATAGGAAGAATTTAATTCCATGTAGACTACACGAACAAGCTTCTAAAGCAGCGGTTCTCGACCTGTGGGTCGTGACCTCTTTGGTGGTCGAACTACCTTTTCACAAGGGTCGCCTAAGACCATCGGAAAACCCATATATAATTACATATTGTTTTTGTGATTAATCACTATGCTTTAATTATGTTCAATTTGTAACAATGAAATTGGGGGTCAACACAACATGAGGAACTGTATTAAAGGGTCGCGGCATTAGGAAGGTTGAGAACCACTGTTCTAAAGGGAGGTAAGCATGGGTTTCTTCCCTTCCAAGCAGTTATTTTGTTTGAATTCTGGAAATAGAGTCTAAACATTAGTTATAATTGAAATATCAGACAAAGAATTAGGCATCCACTGAAGACTTATGTGGCCCTTAAAAGTGATAATTGCTAAGTCTCCAATGTAATATAAACTTTTATTTTTATTTTTATTTATTTTTTATTTATTTATTTTTTTTATTGCTTAAAGTATTACAAAGGGTATTACATATGTGTCCATTTTTATCCCCCCGCCCTAGACAGTCCCCTAGCCTCCCCTATCCCCCAATGTCTTATGTCCACTGGTTATGCTTCTATGCATGCATACAAGTCCTTTAGTTGATCTCTTACCCCCCTACCTCCTGCCCCGCAACCCTCCCCGGCCTTCCTGCTGCAGTTTGACAATCTGTTTGAGGCAGCTCTGCCTCTGTATCTATTATTGTTCAAAAGTTTATAATGGTCTCTATTATCCATGAATGAGTGAGATCATGTGGTATTTTTCCTTCATTGACTGGCTTATTTCACTTAGCATAATGCTCTCCAGTTCCATCCATGACGTTGCAAATGGTAAGAGTTCCTTCCTTTTTAGAGCAGCATAGTATTCCATCGTGTAGATGTACCACAGTTTTCTAATCCATTCATCTACTGATGGGCACTTAGGCTGTTTCCAGATCTTAGCTATGGTGAATTGTGCTGCTATGAACATAGGGGTGCATATATCCTTTCTGATTGGTGTTTCTGGTTTCTTGGGATATATTCCTAGAAGTGGGATCACAGGGTCAAATGGGAGTTCCATTTTCAGTTTTTTAAGGAAACTCCATACTGTCTTCCATAGTGGCTGCACCAGTCTGCATTCCCACCAGCAGTGCACAAGTGTTCCTTTTTCTCCACATCCTCTCCAGCACTTGTCGTTTGTTGATTTGTTGATGATAGCCAGTCTGACAGGTGTGAGATGGTACCTCATTGTTGTTTTGATTTGCATCTCTCGGATGATTAGTGACTTTGAGCATGTTTTCATATGTCTCTTGGCTTTCTGAATGTCCTCTTTTGAAAGGTGTCTATTTAGGTCCTTTGCCCATTTTTTGATTGGATTGTTTATCTTCCTTTTGTTAAGTTGTATGAGTTCCCTATAAATTTTGGAGATTAGGCCCTTATCGGATATGACATTGGCAAATATGTTTTCCCACACAGTGGGTTTTCTCGTTGTTTTGTTGATGGTTTCTTTTGCTGTGCAGAAGCTTTTTATTTTGATGTAGTCCCATTTGTTCATTTTCTCTTTAGTTTCAAGTGCCCTAGGAGCTGTATCAGTGAAGAAATTGCTTCGGCATATGTCTGAGATTTTGTTGCCTTTGGATTCTTCTAGAATTTTTATAGTTTCCTGTCGTACATTTAAGTCCTTTATCCATTTTGAGTTTATTTTTGTATATGGTGTAAGTTGGTGGTCTAGTTTCATTTTCTTGCATATATCTGTCCAATTTTCCCAGCACCATTTATTGAAGAGACTATCTTGGCTCCATTGTATGTTCTTGCCTCCTTTGTCAAATATTAATTGAGCATATTGGTTCGGGCCGATTTCTGGGCTCTCTATTCTATTCCATTGATCTATATGCCTATTCTTGTGCCAGTACCAGGCATAAACTTTTATTTTTAAAGATTCACCATGCCTTACATCATACATTTTTAAAAAGAAATTTTCCATTATTTTTTATTATTTAGTTTTTTTATATATTTTTATTGATTTCAGAGAGGAAGGGAGAGGGAGAGAGAGATTAGAAACAGCAATGATGAGAGAGAATCATTGATTGGCTGCCTCCTGCAAACCCCCACGGGGGATCGAGCCTGAAACCCGGGCATGTGGCCTGACCAAGTATCGAACCGTGACCTCCTGGTTCATGGGTTGACACTCAATCGCTGAGCCACACTGGCTGGGCGAAAATGCCTATAATTCTTCTTTTTTTAAAAAATATATTTTTACTGCCCTAACTGGTTTGGCTCAATGGATAGAGCGTTGGCCTGCGGACTCAAGGGTCCCAGGTTCGATTCTGGTCAAGGACATGTACCTTGGTTGCGGGCACATACCCAGTGGGGAGTGTGCAGGAGGCAGCTGATCGATGTTTCTCTCTCATTGATGTTTCTAACTCTCTATCTCTCTCCCTTCCTCTCTGTAAAAAATCAATAAAAAATATTAAAAAAAATATTTTTATTGATTTTATATTGATTTCAGAGAGAGAAACATCAATGATAAGAGAGAACCACTGATTGGCTGCCTCCCGAATGCCCCTCTACTGGGGATCAAGCCTACAACCCAGGCATGTTGCCCTTGACTGGAATCAAACCTGGGATCCTTCAGTCCATAGGCTGACGCTCCATCCACTGAGCCAAACCATCTAGGGCGCCTATAATTCTTGAAGGTTGGCTTCCATTTGGCCATTGTGTTTTCATCAATATCTAATAAGTAACTCTAAGTAATTCCTGGCAGAAAGTGTTACACTTACCCTGTAATTTAAAAAGTTCATGAGACTAGTGGATTAGGATAAAGGGATTCAGTATTATGGTTAGTAAAGAAAATACATTTTTTCAGTAGGTACAATTTTATTTTTCTGTCCAAATATTAACATGCTTGTTTTAGGCAAGTTGGTATTACTCTAGTTACAACTGTGTTCTTGTGTTTTTTATGTTCAAAACCAGAGCTAATAGTGAGCCAAGTCTTGTCTATGCTGCTGAAACAGGTGTCTTAGTTTCCTGTCTGTAAGCCTCCTGCTGGGCAAGCTGATCCGTGAGCCAATAACTGCAGGCCTGGAATGGGTGGTGTGTCCTTTTTTGCAGGGACATTGTGGGCATGGTGTCATGGATGGATGCTCTAAAATATGAGACAAACTGAAGGGCCAAGTAACATTTTAGCATTATTAGCTGTAAATAGAGGAAACACTATCACTGCATTATTTTAAGTTCTTTTTGCACACATCATCTGTATGTTGATAACTTGAAACTTGCTATTTCTAAAACTTCTAGTTATTTTCTTGAAAGTCTAGCTATTTTTCTAAAGACCCATGTCTTCAAAAGATTTAAGTTTGTTAAATGATCTATTGTACTTTTCCTTTTGTTGGATGCTTTTATAAAACTTTTACTAAAGTGTTAGAGCCTTCTGTGCTCACCTGTAAGTAGACTTGCTGTAGTCAAAAGTGAGCGTGCCGGTTTATATCTCTGTTTTGAGCTAGGGCTTCATGGTATTGGGAGGTTATCAGTGTTGTCCGAGGGTTTTATGATGAACTGTTTTTCATTTAACATAATTTATTCTGATTTCTCTTTAAGAAAGTTTAATCAATTTAAAGCCTAAAACTCAGGTTATGAATGAAGTGGTACCTGTTGGCTAAGACTGTTGGCTAGGTGGTTTATCTGTTTTGACAAGAGGAATTGTTCAGGATTATAAAGACCTTCATTGCTGTAAATCATTGGACAGTAAACAGAACATTTTACTGTCTCTAGCAATCCATGGACATTCCAAGGACTTTTTTTTTTTTTTTTTAGATTAAGGTGCCTGCCAGTGAACTGGTTAATTATATTTTAAAGAGTTAAACAATGATTTAATCTTTACTAATAGATTGCTTGAGCCTCAATACAAATAGCTAAAAATCCACATCGATGAGAGAAATTAGAATTTCCTTTGAAAGCCTATTAAAGTGTCCTTTAAAAACTTCAGCCAGCGAGAACATTTTTCTAAGTTCAAATACAGGTGAGGGATGGCTAGAAAGCTGTGAACTGTGGGAGAGATCTGAGCAGAGGGTGGCTAGGTTCCTGGTTCTGCTCAGAGCACTGTTAACGTCTATGGGTTATGTGTACAGTCTGATCCCTGGTCTTCCTGCTTATATCAGTGAAGGCACCTCAGACCTTCATCTAGAAGATTCAGGAGGGCATAGCCAGCCTGACCAATGTGTTCTTAGGTAAGATTTTTAAAAACATGAGTCACAGATGAAAGGCCGATATAAAAACTCTTAAAAGTCAAAGGGAAAAAAGACCTAAATCTGATAGGAGAATGGGAAAAGATATGAAGACATTCCACAGAAAAAGATATACAAATAGCCCTTAGACATACAAAAACCACAACAAAACAAAAATGTAACTGCAGAACCAGCTCAAACTGGTCCTATCCTGTTTCCAACAAGACCCAGAACCAAAGTTTAAACCTTGGATACACCATTTGTGAGTAGCACTTGTAAACACTTAACTGTTTCTCCCCACAGAGCCAAAGGACTGGAATCTGGCCAGAACTTGAATCCCTTCAGAAGTGAAGGGCCCGTTGTCCAGGAAGATCTGTTGCTGAAACCCCTTAAAATCCTGTCCCAAATCTTGGATCGAAGTAGATAGATTTGAACCTTGCCTCCTCTCTCCTTACCAGTCAACTCACATATAAAGACTTTTCTTAAAAGCTGGTGCCATAGTATTTATTGGCTTTTATGTGCATCAGGCATGAACCCTTGCTTGGTAACAAAGATGCTCAGCTACACTCATGATAAGAGAAACACAAATTAAAATCACTGCGATAGCATTTCTCACTTATCATTTTGGCAAAGCATGAACACATTCAGTTGGTTAGGCTCTTGGGAAATAGGCACACTCTCATATTGCTAGTGAGAGTACAAAATGGTACAGTCTTCATTGAGGGGAATTTAGTAGTATCTATATATGCATTTATCCTTTGACCTAACAGGCCCACTTCTAGGATGTACCTTTATTTATAAATACAAACCACAGGTGCACACGGTTATTCATGGCAGTATTATCTGTGATATAAAATATGGAAATAACCCAAAGGCCATCAGGATTAGTGAAGTACATCCACATAACAGAGGACTGTGCAGCTGCAAAAATAAAAGAGCAAGATTCCTATGAACTGGTAGGGAGTGATTTCTAAGATATATTGAGTGGGGGGAAATAAGGACAAATTACCACATAACATGTGGTAAGAAAGAATGGATATTGTATGGTTCCTCTTATAGGAGGCTCCTAGAATAGTCAAATTATAGAGATGGGAAGTAGAATGGTGGTTCCCAGGAGAGGGGAATGGGGAGTTAGTGTTTAATGGGTAGAGCGTCAGTTTGGGAAGATGAAAAGGTCCCGGAGATGGGTAATAATGATGGGTATGACAATGTGAATGTACTTAATGCTACTGAACAGTATACTTTAAAATGGTTAACTTACTATAATTTTTTAAAAAAGGTGAGGGATCTGAGGCCCAGAACCCTAAATGATGGACTTCAGCTCAGAGGAAGAGGAATTCACAGGTAGAGTAAGAAACCACACCTTACCAATCTCCAGACTAGGCCTCTATCTCCTTGCCCTTATCCTCCTGGTCATGTAGTCATAATCTTCAACCCATCTGAGGTTTCCATACTCACAGGCTCCAGGGCAGGCCTGGGCCAGCAGGATCTGACTAACAAAAAAAGAAAAAGAAAGAATGTGAAATAAGAAAGAAGGGGAGCCCTAGCTGGTTTGGCTCAGTGGATAGAGCGTTGGCCTACAGACTGAAGGGTCCTGGGTTCAGTTCCAGTCAAGGGCACATGCCCTGGTTTCGGGCTTGATCCCCAGTAGGGGGTGTGCAGGAGGCAGCTGATAAATTACTCTCTCTCATCATTGATGTTTCTCTCTTTCTCCCTCTGCCTTCCTCTCTGAAATCAATTGAAAAAGAAAAAAAGAAGGGTAAATAAGAATATGTATATATTTGCTTCCACAAAAAGAGACACAGGAAGGATAGACAAGAAACTAATTTTAAATAACTTATTACGGTAGGTGGGGACAAAGGTATAATGGATAAGAGTGAAACCTGAGTATGCCTTTTTTAAAAAAACTTCATCTATATTGATTTTTTAGAGAGAGAGGAAGAGAGAGAGAGAAACAAAGATATCAATGCATATTGATGTGAGAGAAACATCGGCCACCCCCTGCATGTGCCCCAACCAGGGATCAGACCCACAACCTCGCTATGCGCCCTGACTGGGAATTGAATCCAACACCTTTTGGTACGGAACAGTGCTCCAACTAACTGAGCCATCCGGCCAGGCTGAGTATGCCTTTTTATATAGTTTTGACTTTTGAACTATACAAATATTCTAAATACTCAAAAAAATACAATTAAAGCAATAATAATAGAAAAAAACCTAAAATTTAATTAAAATAGAAACAAATGGCCCTGGCTGGTTTGGCTCGGTGGATAGAGCGTCAGCCTGTGGACTGAGGGGTCCCAGGTTTGATTCCGGTCAAGGGCATGTACCTTGGTTGCGGGCACATCCCCAGTGGGGGGTGCAGGAGGCAGCTGATTGATGTTTCTCTCTCATCGATGTTTCTCTCTCATCGATGTTTCTAACTCTCTGTCTCTCTCCCTTCCTCTCTGCAAAAAAATCAATAAAATAAATTCTTTAATTAAAAAAATAAAACATCTCCCTCTTTAAAAATAACATAAATAAAATAAAATAGAAGCAAATGAACCTAGAAGTTATTGGATTAATAATATAACCCTATAGGAATATAATTCAAGTCACATGACCACAGTGCTATGTATACCTTTAGTGGATTATGTTCTAAAGAAAAAAATTTGTAAACTACAAAGTAGGTTTGTTGTTGATAGATCAGCAGTAGTAATTTTGAAATTACGTTGGTTATATTTTGGGATAGTGCCAATGAGTAAATATACTGGTTAGTGTTGGGAACCACAGTTCTCTAAGAGAAAGGAGATAAAAATATGGTATGGAAAAGGTGGGGAAGAACCTTGTCATCTTGGGATTTAAATTAGAGGTAGCAGTGTGAATACATGTTCAAAAAAAAATTCCTAGCTCTGTCTTCTAAGAGGGTGTGGGGGCAATGACATCCTAGTAGCAATGAGTACACCTTGCCCCAGATCTTGGTTGCCAAATATCACTTCCCACTAAAAGAAACAAAGATCCTTGGAGAAATAGTCCAGATTTTGGGCGGACAAAATTCAACGTGAACCTGGATTATTTTGTACCAGAAAGCAAGGAAGTGTTCAAAAATTGATGGAGACATGCTGAAACGGGAGCAGCTCAAATGGGTTCCCACTGGGTAAATCTGGGACATTTTGAGCACCAAAAAAAAAAAAAAAAAAAAGAATCATGATGGTATGATAAAGGATACACTGAATTTTAAAGTTCACAGCACATAGTGAGTAAAAATCAGTCCCAGTGATACTCCAGAGGGTGTATTGGGCTCCTTACAGACAAATGCTAGTTACAGTAGAAAGAGTGAAAGATTTAGAGAATCAGTATTTTGCAACCACCAAGGAAATAATTGAGTCAGGCAACAATCATCAGTGGTTGGCAAGAAACATTGTGTAAACATTTGCGATTGGGGTGGCGAACAGGATACACAGTCTAAAGTATCATTCTACAGATGATTTATTTCAAAAGGAAAAAGATATCTCTATATTGGAGAAACCTGGTAGACCAGGGAGGGCAAACTTTTTGACTCGAGGGCCACAATGGGTTCTTAAACTGGACCGGAGGGCCGGAACAAAAGCATGGATGGAGTGTTTGTGTGAACTAATATAAATTCAAAGTAAACATCATTACATAAAAGGGTACGGTCTTTTTTTTTTTTTAGTTTTATTCATTTCAAATGGGCCGGATCCGGCCCATGGGCCGTAGTTTGCCCATGGCTGTGGTAGACTCTACCATGACCAGGTGATCAAATTCAGACTCCCCAATAACAGATTATGTGCTTTTGGATGGCAAAGCATGTTTAAACTGAGTCACATAATCGGAAAAATATCAGATAAAACCAGACTGTAGGCATTCTACACATCAGCAGCCTGAACTCTTCAAAATGTCACTGTCATAAAAAAGGTTGGGACACTTCTAGATTGAAGAAGACCAAAGAATTATAACAACTAATTCCTGGCCCTTGATTGGATCCTGGATTAAAAGAAAACAAAACAGCACTTTTCGCCATGTTTCTGTGCTTGCATATGGTGCTCATGGATGTCCTGGCTGATGCTCTCAAGAGTGTCAATAAAGCCAAAAAGAGGCAAACACTAGGTTCTTATTAGGTCATGCTCCAAAGTCATTGTCTGGTCTCTTACTGTAATGATGAAGCATGGTTACATTGGCGAATTTGAAATTATTGATGACCACAGAGCTGGGAAAATTGTGAACCTCACAGGCAGGTTAGGTAAGTGTGGAATAATCAGCCTCCGATTTGATGGGCAACTCAAAGATAGAGAAAAATGGCCTTAGCCGGTTTGGCTCAGTGGATAGAGCATCAGCCTACGGACTGAAGGGTCCTGGTTCGATTCTGGTCAAGGGTACATGCCCAGGTTGTGGGCTCAATGCCCAGTGGGGGGCATGCAGGAGGCAGCCAGTCAATGATTCTCTCTCATCATTGATGTTTCTATCTCTCCCTCTCTGAAATAAAAAATAAATATATGTATGTGTATATACACACACACACACACACACACACACACACACATACATACTACAGCAGCGGTTTTCAACCTGTGGGTCGTGACCCCTTTGGCGGTCGAACGACCCTTTCACAGGGGTTGCCTAAGACCATCCTGCATATCAGATATTTACATTACGATTCATAACAGTAGCAATATTACAGTTAGGAAGTAGTAATGAAAATAAATTTATGGTTGGGTCACAGGAGGCCTGGTGCATGAATTTGTACACAGATGGGGCTCCTCCGCTTGGCTGTCTCACCCAGTCCCAATTAGGGCTGCTGGCCAGCTGAGGGGGAGGGACCATGGGAGGTTGGCAGGCAGCTCCTGCATTGAGCGTATGCCCCCTGGTGGTCAGTGTGCATCATAGCTACCAGCCAGTTATCCAGTCATAACAGTCGCTTAGGATTTTATATATATAGACTAGAGGCCCGGTGCACAAAAATTTGTGCACTCGGCAGGGGGAGAGGGGGTGTCCCTCAGCCTGGCCTGTGCCCTCTCGCAGTCTGGGACCCCTCAGGGGATGACCTCTGCTGGCTGAGGCCTGCTCCCCGGGGGGTTGGGCCTAAGATGGCAATCAGACATTCCTCTGGCAGCCCAGCAGCCCTCGGGGGATGTCCACTTGCCAGCGGGGAGTAGGCCTAAGCTGCCGTTGGACATCCTTAGCGCTGCTGAGGAGGCAGGAGAGGCTCCCACCACCACCGCTGTACTGGCAGCCATCAGCCTGGCTTGTGGCTGAGCAGAGCTCCCCCATGTGGGAGCGACTGACCACCAGAGGACAGCTCCTGCATTGAGCGTCTGCCTACTGGTGGTCAGTGTGTGTCATAGTGACCAGTCATTCCCAGTCTTTCTGCTGTTAGGGTCGGTTTGCATATTACCCTTTTACTGTATAGGATAGAGGCCTGGTGCATGGGTGGGGGCCAGCTGGTTTGCCCTGAAGGGTGTCCCGGATCAGGGTGGGGGTCCCGCTTGGGTGCCTGGCCAGCCTGGGTGAGGGGCTGATGGCTGGTTTTTGTTTTTTTTTTATAATATATTTTATTGATGTTTTACAGAGAGGAAGGGAGAGGGATAGTTAGAAACATCAATCAGCTGCCTCCTGCACACCCCCTACTGGGGATGTAGCCGCAACCAAGGTACATGCCCTTGACTGAAATCGAACCTGGGACCCTTGAGTCTGTAGGCTGACACTCTATCCACTGAGCCAAACCGGTTAGGGCTGATGGCTGTTTGCAGGCTGGTCACACCGCCTTCAGGGTGGGGATCCCCACTGGGGTGCCTGGCCAGTCTCGGTGAGGGGCTGAGGGCTGTTTTCAGGCTGGCCAAGCCCCTCGGAGACCAAAGCTCCCCGCCTCTCCTTTTTTTTTTTTTTTTTAATTCTGGGATTTATTTACCTTCTATAATTGAAACTTTGTTGCTTTAAGTGGAGCTCAGAGCCGGCCGTGGCAGGCGCGAAGCTTGGCTTCCTCCATCATTGGGGCAACCAAGCCTCCTGCTTGCTCCAGCTCCGTGGCTGTTGGCAGCCATCTTGGTTGAGTTAATTTGCATATAGTTGCTCTGATTGGCTGGTGGGCATGGCTTAAGGCATAGCGAAGGTATGGTCAATTTGCATGCTTGTCTTTTATTAGTGTAGATATGTCCCATCAGTTTGGTTTCATTGTACTGACAGTCTCTGAGGGCATCATGGACCACGAAGAAGCCAGATGAAAACACAGAAGGAAAATCCTGGGATTCTTTTTCTAGAGCTGTAATACATATGTGCAAATAAAATGCCTCAATGGACAAGCAAAAAAGAAAACAAAGCAAAACTGTAAAGGCTGTTATAGGGATGATTGGGAAAATTTAAATATAGACAGAATATTTGATAATATCAGTGTTAAATTTCTTTGGTGTCATATGGTATTTTAATTATGAAGGAGGGTGGTCCTTGTTCTTAGGAAGTACATGCTAGAATAGGGGTGGGCAAACTTTTTGACTCGAGGGCCACAGTGGGTTCTTAAACTGGACCGGAGGGCCGGAACAAAAGCATGGATGGAGTGTTTGTGTGAACTAATATAAATTCAAAGTAAACATCATTACATAAAAGGGTACGGTCTTTTTTTTTTTTTTAGTTTTATTCATTTCAAATGGGCCGGATCCGGCCCGCAGGCCGTAGTTTGCCCACGGCTGTGCTAGAAGGATTTAGGGAGGTATCTTGATGTCTGTAGCTTACTTTTAATAGTTCCACACAAAAAGTCGTGTGTAGAAAGAGACATAAAATGTGGAAGGACGTTAATAATTGGTGAATCTAGGGGAAGGATATATAGCTGTTTCTTATATTCTTTGAATTTTACAGTGGGCTCAACATACTTCAAAATAAAAGGGAAAAACACAATATGGGAAGTTCAATGATGATAACCTACACTTCATCATTTTTTTTTTTTTTTTAAGATATGGGAAGTCCAGTGGTTGTGGCTTAGTGGTTGAGTGTTGATCCATGCACCAAGAGGTCACTGGGTTGATTCCTGGTCAGGACATGTGCCCAGGTTGCAGGTTAGATTCCCAGTAGGCTTGCAGGAGGCAGCTGATTGATGTTTCTGTCTCTCTCTCTAAACATCAGTAAAAACATTTAAAAAAAAAAGATATGGGAAGATTTTTTAAAAACATTGATCTTAGAGGAAGGGAGGGAGAGAGAGAGAAAAAGAGAGAGGGAGGGAGGGGGGAGAGAGAGAGAGAGGAGAGAGAAGAGAGAGAGAGAGAAATATTGGTGTGAGAGAGAACCATCAACCAGTTGCCTCCCTCACAGGCACCAACCAGGGATTGAACCCGGCACCTTTTGGTATACGGGACAACCAACTGAACCACACTGGCCAGAGCTACACTTCGTCTTGTAATGTACATTTGGTTGTGTGGCTTTTTTTTTTTTTTTTTTTAAATATATTTTATTGATTTTTTACAGAGAGGAAGGGAGAGAGATAGAGAGTTAGAAATATCGATGAGAGAGAAACATCGATCAGCTGCCTCCTGCACATCTCCCACTGGGGATGTGCCCGCAACCCTGGTACATGCCCTTGACCGGAATCGAACCGGGACCCTTCAGTCCGCAGGCCGACGCTCTATCCACTGAGCCAAACCGGTTTCGGCTGGTTGTGTGGCTTTTATTAATCTTAAAAACCACCAACAAAAACAAACATAAAACCTCTTTGTCCCAAATAAGTAAAGGAATATTACACATAGGCACACAGGCTTTACTTTTTAACTAAACCAATCTAGCATTTGTTGTAGTACACAGGGTGTGAAATGACCCCTCTCTTTGAAATAGGAAATCCAAACTCCTCTTACACTAGGAATGTGATTTAACCATATTCTTTTCTATCAAGGGATGGTGCTCCATAAGGGATGTAAATATCTTGTTCAACATACAGACTCCTTCAAAAGGAAATTAGGAGAGAACTCCCTTCCTATTGACAATTTTCAAATGTGATAAGTCCAGATTTGAGTAAATGTGTGAAAGAGTTTAGAAATGCTTAGAGTACCTAAAAATTATTTTATTGTTTCAGGCTAACTACATTTTCTGCTTTCTATTTTGTCTTGGTATGGCAGTGGTCAGATGGATGCTATTGTAGAGAATTTGGGTATATGTGAGGGGATGTTGCATGCAGAAGTTGTGGGGTTTCGTTGTACATTTTGGTATCAACAACGTGCAGTAAAATTAGATTTGTGGCCGAAACCGGTTTGGCTCAGTGGATAGAGCGTCGGCCTGCGGACTGAGGGGTCCCAGGTTCGATTCCGGTCAAGGGCATGTACCTGGGCTGCGGGCACATCCCCAGTGGGAGATGTGCAGGAGGCGGCTGATCGATGTTTCTCTCCCATCGATGTTTCTAACTCTCTATCTCTCTCCCTTCCTCTCTGTAAAAAATCAATAAAATATATTTAAAAAAAAATTAGATTTGTGGTTTGGGTTTGGATTAAGCCACAAATTTACCTGTTCTCACTGTTAGTGACATAGAAAGCATTTAAATTTGGTTATAGATACAGCCTGGGCCAGGTGGGTAAGTTGGTTGGAGCATCGTCTCAAACACCAAAAGATTTCAGGTTCAATTCCTGGTTGGGGCACTTATGGGAGCCAACCAATTGATGTTTCTCTCACAGATTGATGTTTCTCTCTCCCTCTCTCTCTCAAATCAATAAACATATCCTCCGGTGAGGATAAAAAATTTGGTTAGATACATACTGTGATGATCAGGAAATTCCTTGTTTAGGTCATTCAAGCCTTAGACTACTGCTTCAGAAACTTTTTATTTTAGACTCCTTTACATTTTTATTTATTTTATATATATATGTTTATTTCAGAGAGGAAGGGAGAGGGAGAGGTAGAAACATCAGTGATGACAGAGAATCACTGATCAGACACCTCCTGCACACCCCACACTGGGGATTGAGCCCGTAACCCAGGCATGTACCCCGACTGGAATCCAATCGTGACCTCCTGGTTCATAGGTCAACACTCAACCACTGAGCCACGCCGGCTGGGCTCCTTTACATTTTTAAATGTTACTGAGTACCAAAGAGCCTTTGTTTATGTGGGTTATATCTATTGATCTTTGCTATATTAGAAAGTAAAACTAAAAAAAAAAAATCTAAGTTATTTTTATTTATCTGTTAAAAATAATTCATTACAGCCCTGGCCGGGTAGCTCAGTTGATTAGCGCATCATTCCAATACACCAAGGTTGCTGGTTCCATTCCTGGTCAGGGCACATACAAGAAGCAATCAATGAATGTACAAATAAGTGGAATAACAAATCACTGTTTCTCTCTCTTTCTCTCTCTCTCTCTCTCTCTCTCTCTCTCTCTCTCTCTTTCTTTCTCTCTTTCTCAGATCAATAAATTAAAAACAGTAAAAATAAATCATTACATGTTAACATTAATGACATTTTTATGCAAAGTAACTATTTTCTAAAATAGTGAGAAGAGTGGCATTGTTTTACATTTTTGCAAGTCTCTTAAATGTCTGGCTTAATTGAAGAGAGCTGGATTCTTTTTTTTTTTTTTTTAAATATATTTTATTGATTTTTTACAGAGAGGAAGGGAGAGAGAGAGAGAGTCAGAAACATCGATGAGAGAAACATCGATCAGCCGCCTCCTGCACATCCCCCACTGGGGATGTGCCCGCAACCCAGGTACATGCCCTTGACCGGCATCGAACCTGGGACCTTTCAGTCCGCAGGCCGACGATCTATCCACTGAGCCAGACCAGTTTTGGCTGTTTTTTTTGTTTTGTTTTGTTTAAATAGGTGTTTTGTTGATTTTCTAGAGAGCGTGGAAGGGAGAGGGATAGAGAAATAGAAACATCGATGAGAAACATCAACATCAATAGGCTGCCTCCTACACACCCCAGGATCAAGCCCACAACCAGGCATGTGCCCTGACCGGGAATTGAACCAGTGACATTTTGGTTCATGAGTCGATGCTCAGTTACTGAGTCACACAGGCTGGGTGAGAATGGATTGTTATATCTGCCTCTGCAAGCAATTGTGTCATGTAACCTGTGGAAACTCCACTGTACATTTGTGGGCGAGTGAGATGAAAGAAAGGAAAGAATGTCTTAGCATGTTACGAAATTTGTTATGGACTTGGATACCCTGCTCCCCGGGACACCAGTCTCCCTCGGGATCTCTAGACCACTTGCTGAGAGACTGTTTTACACCACTGAAGGGACCATGTTGTCGCCTGATCTCACGCACTTGCTCTCATCAGAATCACCTGGAGGTCTCCTTAAAACTGACTTCTGGTCCCTCCCCAGAGTGTCTGATTTATCTGGTTCAGGTGAGGCTTGCTAAGAAGTGTGTTTCTAATTAGTTTCTGGTGATGCTGCTGTTGTTGGTCCTGGTGTGTCACTCAGAGAGCCAGTTTTCTAGAGAATTTTGAAAATGTTTGCATCTCTTTAAAGATCCTTCCCCCATCCCGTCATATTTTATTTTAACATCGCTCTTTCCCTCACTGTGGTATTTATTCTGACACGTTAATATCATAAATGTTTACTTGGGACCCACTCTGCTGGCTCCTCAGAATGCCTCAGAGCTTCCCTCCGCCCTCCCTGCTTTCTGTCGTGGTAGAAGGTCAGATGAAAAGCCAGGACCCAAACTGGGAAAGCAGCACACCTTGGCCTATTCTTTCTGACATGTCTCAGCTACCCTCTGACCTCAGCTTGTTGCACTCTTTTTGGTATTTATTTTAATTTTATACTTTGGTTTAATTTTAATTTTTATCATGTGTATAATTTTAAAAAATCAAATAGTGAGCTACACGTTATATAACAAAGAGTAGTTATACTCTCTTTACTTCCCACTTCCAGACTCCTGGCTGTTTCCTTCTAGTGTTCCCCCTTGCCCCCCAGTTTTAGGTAGTTTCTATTGAGTTTCTTTTGTCGAAGGTACACCCACATATTTCCCTCTGTCTCCTCCATTCTTTCAATACAATTAATTCTAATCTTGCCTAAATAGACATTCTGTATTTATGTATTTTGTTTTATTTATTTATTTATTTATTTTTTAATTAAATCTTTATTGTTCAGATTATTACATTTGTTCCTCTTTTTTCCCCCCCATAACTCCCATCCTTCTAGTTCCCACCCCACCCTCCGCCCTCACTCCCCACCCACTGTCCTCATCCATAGGTCCACGATTTTTGTCCAGTCTCTTCCCTCATCTCCCACACCCCTTTCCCCCCCAAGAATAGTTAGTCCATTCCCTTTCTATGTCCCTGATTCTATTATAATCAACAGTTCATTCTGTTCATCAGATTATTTATTCACTTGATTCTTAGATTCACTTGTTGATAGATGCGTATTTGTTGTTCATAATTAGTATCTTTACCTTTTTCTTCTTCTTCCTCTTCTTAAAGGATACCTTTCAGCATTTCATATAATACTGGTTTGGTGGTGATGAACTCCTTTAGCTTTTCCTTATCTGTGAAGCTCTTTATCTGACCTTCAATTCTGAATGATAGCTTTGCTGGATACAGTAATCTTGGTTGTAGGTTCTTGGCATTCATCACTTTGAATATTTCTTGCCACTCCCTTCTGGCCTGCAAAGTTTCTGTTGAGAAATCAGCTGACAGTCGTATGGGTATTCCCTTGTAGGTAACTGGGTTTCTTTCTCTTGCTGCTTTTAAGATTCTCTCTTTGTCTTTTGCTCTTGGCATTTTAATTATGATGTGTCTTGGTGTGGTCCTCTTTGGATTCCTTTTGTTTGGGGTTCTCTGCGCTTCCTGGAGTTGTAAGTCTATTTCTTTCACCAGGAAGGGGAAGTTTTCTGTCATTATTTCTTCAAAGAGGTTTTCAATATCTTGCTCTCTCTCATCTTCTGGCACCCCTATAATTCTGATGTTGGTACGCTTGAAGCTGTCCCAGAGGCTCCTTACGCTATCTTCGTATTTTCGGATTCTTTTTTTCATTTTGCTTTTCTGGTTGGGTGTTTTTTGCTTCTTCGCATTTCAAATCTTTGCCTTGATTCTTGCGCTCCTCTGGTCTGCTGTTGGGAGTCTGTATAATATTCTTTATTTCAGTCCGTGTATGCTTAATTTCTAGTTGGTTCTTTATCACAACATCGAGGGTCTCATTATATTTCTTGTAGATCTCAATAAGTTTATCGGCGGCTTCTAGACAGTTCTTGAGAGACCTTAAAAGTGTGGTTCTGAACTCAATATCCTCCATTGACAAGTTTGTCCTGTTTCTTTGTCTTTGCATTTTTTATGCTTTCTTGGTGCACCCCCAGTGGTCTTTGTGCGCAGTCTTGTTGTAGTTAAGCCTTGATTGTTGTAGTTAATACTAGGGGGATTTGACCTCTGGGCCAACTGGCTGTGAGAATCAGCTGTGTCTGCAGTGGGAAAACGTCTGTCCTCTGGGGAGGTGCTAATCTAGCCTTTGCCTGAGGCTATCTGGCAAATGGCTCTGTGCAGGGCTTGGGCGGGGCGGGTCCCAGGGGATCTACAGGGCGGGCAGAGCGAGCAGTTATGGCTGCTCTCAGTCCTGTCCCCAGAGGCTCTGCCTCTCAGTGTCCCAGCAACCGCTGCAAACCTCGGAGCGAAAGCTGCCCTCGCCCTCCTACCGATGCCAGACAGTCCCGCTTCTCCCGTTTGAGTCTGGGTCCCCAGAGACTCGCCCGGAGCTGGAGCTCAGGGCCTGAGCCTCCCTCCTGATTGAAAACGACAACCTCGTCCTCAGCCACTAGCCCGCTCCGCACACACCTCTGCACCTTTGTATTTTCCGCACTGCGCCTCCTCTGAGTCTCGGTATGCTGTTCTCTCTCCTTCTAGTTGAAGAATTTCCCCTCAGCCAGCCTTCCTGTGGTTCTGGGTGATGTCCGTTCCGTCTCTTAGTTGTATTTTCGAAGTGGTTGTTTGAGGCAGCAAACTCCGGTGTTTACCTATGCCACCATCTTGGTTTCTCTCCCCGTATTTATCTATTTTGATTGTAGATATTTTTCATACCTGTTAGGTGTGCTGTGGTTACCTTTCCTTTCTAATGCAGTCTTTGGTTTTTCCATACAACACTATGTTTTTACTTGTTTAGTTTTCTACAGACTAGCCATAGTTCTTTCTAGCCTGTCTGCAGAGTCTTATTGTTCAGCACACACTCTTGGACTTCCATTGTTGTGTATTAGCTCCTTTTGTCACTCAGGGGTTCTCCACGCCCCCCCCCCCCCACCCCCCATGGCCCTCTGGGCCCAGTGTCCTGCTTTGGGTGCATCCCCGGGTGTCTTTTTTGATTTATCCTTCTTGTCTAGGTTCCATGTCAGACACTCAACCTGGCTTTTTTTTTTTTCCAGGTACGACACCGATGTCCGTTCTGCTTCCTGTGCTTTGCTGGATTGTCTGACACCCCCTCTCTGGATCTTACATTTATGTGCTCTTTGCTCTGAGTTCCACTTGTCCATCCCTGTGCATCTTCCAGAACATTGGGGCTGCATTTTCCCAGTGGACTTTCAGGAGGGAGTGGAGGAAACTCATGTGTTCACCCCACTAACTGTTTTAAGCTCCTCTCCCTCAACACCCCATCCATGTATCTGTCAGACTAGCTTAGGAATCGGCCTATGCACTTTCCTTACTGCCCCCACCATTGTTGTGTGATGCTGTACAGCAAGACTTGTTAGTGTCTCAGAACTGGGGGTGGCAGGGCTGGGACTCAGATGTTGCTGCCCCTTTCTATTCTCACCCAAATGTAATCTGCAGGAAATCTGTATCAAATTATTTGGTTTAGCTTTTCTCTTCTTGCATTTTGTGTGTGAAAGTTTTCAACTTAGTTTTTTGTAACTCTGAAGTATTTCATTATGTTAATGTAGTATGGTTGCTAGGCATTTATTTTGTCCAGTTCTTCTCTACTAGGAGTAATATCACTATATCTCCAACCATACTGGTTACTTTTCACGTACCTAACTTCTAGCAAGACCTAATTTTTGTGCTGGGAACATTGAGGACACTGTCTTGGGCTTTGAAGTTGTAGATATTTTGAAGCTCTTTAGCCAGCCTTTCTTAGCATTTCAGAGCTTTTCTGTGGCATCAGAGTAGGTAATAAAGGGAGGAGGCAGGAGTCCTTGGCTGAGCTTCTGGAAATACCTCATTTTTTCAGCAAGAGCTTCCTGTTACTGGCTCTAAAATATAATCCCTGAAGCTGTAAACTGAGTAACTTCAGGCGTGTCCTTCCCCTGCCCAGTTTGCAGGAGCCCGGCCCTGGGCAGTGCTCTTGTGGGTGCTTGAAGCTCTGGGGAACGGAATGTCTGATGAGCTGCTGTGCATAACGAATCCTTTGAGGAATAGGTGCTGTAGGTGATGGTATTCTGGCCAGGTGTCCTGAATGTCATGTTCTTTTGTATTCAGTTATGTAAGGGCTGTACTTCCATCCGTAAAACGGATGTTATATGTAACATAAAGGAAACAAAAGGGTGTCCTTGGGGCTTTGGAATCAGACAGACCTTGGTTTTGTTTCTAGCTCAGCCACTTCTCATTTGTTCACTCAGCAAATGTGCGTGATGATGTTTATTAAGGTAGGAGTGAGATTAACCCATTTCCTGGCCTTCCTCAAGATAATAAACTCAGAGGGGATGCCAGACAATCCAGTGAAGCACAGGAAGCAGAACGGACATCAGTGTCGTACCTGGGAAAAAAAAAAGCCTGGCTTTTGTCTGACATGGAACCTAGGCAAGAAGGCTAAATCAGAAAAGACAACCAGGGATGCACCCAAAGAAGGACACTAGGCCCACAGGACCATGGGGGGGTGGGGGGTGGGCGGGTGGAGCCCCTGTGTGACAAGGGGAGCTAGTAATAGTAAACAACAATGGAAGTCCGAGAGTGTGTACTGAACAGTGAGATTCCTGCAGACAGGCTAGAAAAAAACTATTGTTGGTCTGTAGAAAACTAAACAAGTAAAAACATAATGTTGTATAGAAAAACCAAAGGTTGTATTATTAAGTACAAGCTGATAGGAGTGCTCTGAAGGAAAAGCAGAGGTTACTTGAGTTGTGTAGCAGGGAATCTGGCCTCCTTAGAAAAGTTTCCCTCAGGGAAATAACCATTCATTCACTCATTCATTCATTCATCTTTTGTTAATTCTCACACGAGGATATTTTTTCCATTGATTTTTAGAGAGAGTGAAAGGGAGCGGGGAGGGGAATGGAGAGAGAGAGAGACTGACAGAGAGAAATATCGATGTGAGAGAGACACATCAATAGGTTGCCTCCTGCATGTGCCTGAACCGGGTCGGGGCTGGAACCAGAAACCCAGGTAGGTGCTCTTGACCAGGAATAGAACCTATGACACTTTGGTGTGCAGGCTGACGCTCCAAAGACTGAGCCACACTGGCCAGGGCTTTCTTTTTCTTTTTTTTTGAGGTAACTTTTGAGCTGACATTCTGAAGCTGAGTAGAATTAGTAAGGCAAAGGGTGGGAGAGTAAGGAGCATTCCAGGTGGAGGTGCAACCCATGGGGAGGCCTGAATGGGAAAAAATAGGGCACTTGAGAAGGATGAGGAGCAGTGAGGCTGGAAGAGATGATGGGCTAGACATCACAGGGCTACACTGGGAATGTTGGTCCTTAGTACCAGAGTGGTTAGAGGCATTAAAGAGTTTTAGTAACTCACTTCAGATCAAAAGACACACACAAAGTGAAGAGATGGAAAAAGATATTTCATGAAAAAGGAAAAAAACAACATGCTGGAGTAGCAAATCTTATACCAGACAAAATAAACTTTAAAACAAAGGCTATAATAATAGACAAAGAAAGACCCATCAATTCCAAAGAACTTACCTGGGTATTTATTTTAAAAAATCTTCTGGGTATTTACCTAAAAAAACCCAAAACACTAATTCAAAAAGACATATGCACCCATATGTTCATTGCAGCATTATTTTCAATAGTCAAGATGTAGAAGCAAACTAAGTGTCCATTAATATATGAATGGATAGCCTTGGCTGGTGTGGCTCAGTTGGTTTGGAGCATCGTCCCGCACACCGAAAGGTTGCAGCTTCGATTCCAGTGAGGGCACATGCCTAGGTTGCGGGTTTGATTCCTGGCCCGGTTGGGGTGTGTGTAGGAAGCAAACCAATTGATGTTTCTTTCTCACATATATTATTATTTTTTCTCTCTCCTTTCCCCTCTCTCTAAAAATCAATGAACATGTCCTTGGGTGAGGATTTAAAAAAAATGGATAAAGAAGAAGTGGTACATATATACAATGGAATATTAAAGGCTCTTGTGCTGCGTGAAATAAGTCAGAGTAAGGCAAATGCTATATGATTTCACTTCTGTGTGGAATCTATAAAACAAAATAAACATGCAAACAACAGAAACAACCTCAGAGATACAGAGAACATTTTGATGGTTGCCAGATGGGAGGGGGGTTAAGAGGGGATAGATGAAAAAGGAGAAGGGATTAAGAAGTAAAAGTTGGTAGTTACAAAATGATCATGGTGACATAAAATATAACATAGGGAATACAGTCAATATTGTAATAATTGTCAGATGGGTATTAGATTGATTGGAGTGATCACTTCATAAGTTATATAAAGTCTAATCACTATGTTATGTATAACCTGAAACTAATATAACATTGTATGTCAACTGTAATTGAAAAATAAAAACTTACCAAAAAAGTTTAAGTAGAGAAGGATAGTTAATAAGATTTATTTATTTATCTTTTTTAGTTTAAAAATTTTTTATTGTTGAGAGTATTACAGATGTCTCCATTTTTGCCTCCCTCTACCTGGTTCCTACCCCTCCCCAGGCCTTCACCCTACTGTCTGTGCCCATAAGTAAGATCTTTGGTTAATCTCTTTCCAGCCTCCCTCCCCTCTCTCCTCTGTTATTTGTCAGTCTGTTCCATGCCTCCGTGACTCTGATTTTGTTTTGTTCACCAGTTTATTTTGTTCATTAGATTTCTTGTTGATTCGAGTGGTGATAGATATATATCTGTTGCCATTTTATTGTTATATTTTTTTTGTCTCTTCCTCTTCCTCCTCCTCCTCCAATAATACCCTTTAATATTTCATATAATACTGGTTTGGTGGTGATGAACTCCTTTAGCTTTTTCTTGTTTATGAAGCTCTTTATCAGACCCTCAATTCTAAATGAGAGCTTTGCTGGGTAGAGTAATCTTGGTTGTAGGTCCTTACTATTCATCACTTTGAATACTTTATGGTACTCCCTTCTGACCCACAAAGATTCTATTGAGAAATCAACTGACAGTCATATGGGCGCTCCGTTGTAGGTAACTGTTTTTCTCTTGCTGTTTTTAAGATTCTCTCTTTGTCTTTAACCCTTGGCATTTTAATTATGATGTGTCTTGGTGTGGGCCCCTTTGGGTTCCTCTTGTTTGGGGACTCTGTGCTTCCTGGACTTGTAAGTCTGTTTCTTTCATTAGGTAGGGGAAGTTTTCTGTCATTATTTCTTCAAATAGGTTTTCAATATCTTGCTTTCCCAGCCTTCTGGTACCCCCATAATGCAAATGCTGGTATGCTTGAAGTTGTCCCAGAGGCTCCTTACACTTTATTCATATTTTTGGATTCTTTTTTCTTTTTGCTCTTCTGATGGAGTGTTTTTGCTTCCTCATATTCCATATGGTTGATTTGATTCTCAGAATCCTCTACTGTTGATTCTCTGTAAATTGTCTTTAATTCAGTTAGTGTATGCTTAATTTCTGAGTGGTCTTTTCCCATGCCTTTTGGCATTCTCAGTAAGATTCCTTAAAAGTCTCATCAAGATCTTGAGTAACTTTATAACCCTGGTTTTGAACTCTGTATCCAATAGTTTGCTTGTTTCCATTTCTTTCATTTGTGACATGTTTTTTTGTCTCTGCATTTTGGTGCTTCCCTGTGTTTGTTTCTATGTATTAGGTGGAGCTATTATGTCTCCTGGAATTGGAAGAGTGGCTTTGTGTAGTAGGTGTCCTGTAGGGCCCAGTGGCTCAGCCTCCCCAGTCACCTGAGCTGGGCACTCTAGGTATGTCCCTGTGTGGGCTGTGTGTACAGTTTTGTAGTTCAGCCTTGATTGTTGTTAGTGTCTCTGGGAGGAGTTGACCTCCAGGCCAATTGGCTGTGAGGACCAGCTGCATCTACAGCGGGAGATTTGTGCAGGAGGTGAGGCCCAGCTGTGAAGCAAGGCAGGCTGGTGCTAGTGCTGGGCCTTGGGCCTTTTATTGATAGGTTTGGGGCACACTATCACCAGCTGCAGTTTGTTTGGGGGATTTTAGCAAAGTCTGAAGCCTGAGCCAGGACAGGTCATTCATATGAACAAACTGCTGCAAACAGCTTGGGTAGGGCTGAACATTGGATGCGTTGGGGTCTCAGTGAATCCCCAGGGCAGAGCTAACAGTGTCCTCCAGGCTGATTGAGACTCACTATGGCTACCAGTCAGCCCTGCATCAGGGGAGGTCCCAGCACAGGAACAATGACCCTTGTGAGCACCCGTGTCTGCGAGAAAGCCACCCTTAAGTTTCTGCTCTGCTGCCAGACAGTCCAGTTCCTCCTCAGATGTGTTTGGACCCCAGAGCTGCCTGGCGCTGGAGCTCAGAGATACCGAGTTCTAGTTTGTGTGCTGGCCATTTATATATTTATTTATTTATTTATTTAAATAAATCTTTATTGTTCAGATTATTACAGTTCCTCTTTTTTCCCCCATAGCTCCCCTCCACCCAGTTTCCACCCCACCCTCTGCCCTTACCCCCCCACTGTCCTCATCCATAGGTGTACGATTTTTGTCCAGTCTCTTCCCAAACCCCCCACACCCCTTTCCCCCCCAAGAATTGTCAGTTCACTCCCTTTCTATGCCCCTGATTCTATTGTATTCACCAGTTTACTCTGTTCATCAGACTTTTTATTCACTTGATTTTTAGATTCACTTGTTGGTAGATGCATATTTGTTGTTCATAATTTGTATCTTTACCTTTTTCTTCTACCTCTTCTTAAAGAATCCCCTTCAGGATTTCATATAATACTGGTTTGGTAGTGATGAATTCCTTTAGCTTTTTCTTATCAGTGAAGCTCTTTATCTGACCTTCAATTCTGAATGATAGCTTTGCTGGATAAAGTAATCTTGGCTGTAGGTTCTTGCTATTCATCACTTTGAATATTTCTTGCCACTTCCTTCTGGCTGCATAGTTTCTGTTGAGAAATCAGCTGACAATCGTATGGATACTCCCTTGTAGGTAACTGACTTTTTTTCTCTTGCTGCTTTTAAGATTCTCTCTTTGTCTTTTGCCCTTGGCATTTTAATTACGATGTGTCTTGGTGTGGTCCTCTTTGGTTTCCTTTTGTTTGGGGTTCTCTGCGCTTCCTGGACTTGTAAGTCTGTTTCTTTCAGCAGGTAGGAGAAGTTTTCTGTCATTATTTCTTCAAATAGGTTTTCAGTATCTTGCTCTCTCTCATCTTCTGGCACCCCTATAATTCTGATGTTGGTACGCTTGAAGTTGTCCCAGAGGCTCCTTACACTGTCTTCATATTTTTGGATTCTTTTTTCTTTTTGCTTTTCCGGTTGGGTATTTTTTGCTTCTTCATATTGCAAATCTTTGACTTGATTCTTGGGATCTTCTTGTCTGCTGTTGGATCTCTGTATATTATTCTTTATTTCAGTCAGTGTATGCTTAATTTCTAGTTGATGCTTTTTCATAACCTGGAGGGTCTCACTAAATTTATCAGCGGTTTCTAGAAAATTCTTGAAAAACCTTATAACTGTGGTTTTGAACTCTATATCCAGTAGTTTGCTTTCCTCCATTTCTGTCATTTGTGTCCTGTTTCTTTGTCTCCTCATTTTTTATGCTTCCCTGTGTTGATAGAGTGGCTTTGTGTGCTAGGTGTCCTATAGGGCCCAGTGGCTCAGCCTCCCCAATTACCTGAGGTAGACACTCTTGGTGCACCCCTTTGTGGGCTGTGTGCACAGTCTTGTTGTAGTTAAGCCTTGATTGTTGTAGGTATCACTGGGAGGAATTGACCTCTAGGCCAATTGAATGTGAGAATCAGCTGTGTCTATAGTGGGAGAACTTCTGTGCTGAAGACACCCTTACGAGGCAAGACTTGCTTCAGTGGGGCTTTGGTGCTCACTGAGTCTGCCCCCTGAGTGTGTCCCTTATGGATCTGAGGAGTTGTAATCTGTATGGTCCCACTCTGACCACTGGGTACACTGGCACTTGGATCTCTAAGGAGGTGGTAATTTAGCCTCTGCCTGAGTCTACCCAGCAGGAGCTATGGAGAGGTCTGCAGATTCCTCTTTCTTGTTTGGGTTTGGAGGTGCTTAGATGAGGCCCAGCTGTGAAGCAGTGCAAGCTGCTGTGGGGCCTTGGGCCTTCTTTTGGATGTTCTGGGTCTCTCTGACCCAGCTGCAGTTTGTTAGGTAATTTTAGATCTCAAAGTGCCAGCCCATTCATATGTAAAAGCCTCTGCTAGCAGCTTGGGTGGGGCGGGGTCTCAGGGAATCAACAGGGCGGAGCAAACAGCTATGGCTGATCCTCAGCCCTGTCCTAAGAGGCCCCTGGGTCTCAGTGTCCCGAGGTAATTGCTGCAAGCACCTCTGAGAGATAGCCGCCCTCGAGTTCCGCCCACTGCCAGACAGTCCAGTTTCTCCCCGCATGCATCTGGGTCCCCAGAGATTCGCCTGGAACTGGAGTTCAGAGTCGTCGGGAGCTTGAGACTCCCTCCCGATAGAAAAAGACACCGGTGTCCTCCGTTGCCAGCCCTTTCCACGTGCGTGTGCGTGCCTCCGTACCTCTGCACTTTACTTCCACACCTCCTCTGAGTCTCGGTATGCTTTTCTCTTTCCTTCTAGTTGTAGAATTTCCACTCAGCCAGCCTTCCTGTGGTTCTGGATGATGTCTGTTTTGTCTTTTAGTTGTAGTTTTGAAGTGGTTGTGCGAGGCAGCAATTTCCGGTGTTTACCTATGCTGCCATCTTGGTTTCTTTCCTGGCCCTTTTTTAAAAAAATATATTTTATTGATTTTTTAAAGAGAGAAAGGGAGAGAGATAGAGAGTTAGAAACATCGATGAGAGAGAAACATCGATCAGCTGCCTCCTGCACATCTCCTATTGGGGATATGCCCGCAACCCAGGTACATGCCCTTGACCGGAATCGAACCTGGGACCTTTCAGTCCACAGGCCGACGCTCTATCCACTGAGCCAAACTGGTTTCGGCACTCCTGGCCCTTTAAATGTAACAGCAGGGGCTCCAGCAGCCTCAGTGTCTCTCAGCCACAATCTCCGCTGGATTTTACAACATGTAGTTATGGGGACTTCTCTTCCCAGCTCTGGAATCCTGGGCTGGGGGGCTGTTGTGCGGCTGAGACCCCTTGCTTCTCACGGAGGCCTTCACAGAGACAAAGCGGCGCGCGAGCACACACGCAGCTCACGTGGGTGTCGGACCAGCTCCTTCAGCCCCTCCTACCAGTCTCAATAAGCTTTCTTCTTTACTTCTCTAGCTGTAAGACTTCCATTCAGCCAGCTTTCAGGCAGTTCTGAATGATGGGTGTACTGTATTTTAGTTACAATTTTGATGTGGTTGTGGGAGGTGGTGAGTATAGGCATTTACCTAACTGCCATCTTGGTTCTTCTATGATTTATTTTTTCAAATGATGGCGCAGTTTATGGAGGACAGGAGTAGATGGGGGAGACTGGTCAGGAGGTCAGCGCAGGGCTGGCGACTACTTGGACTTAGTGGTGCTCAAGGAGATGGAACTGAGAGGGAGCTATAAGCTCTGGGAGGCAATAATGATGTGACCCCCATGGCTGAATGGTTGTGGCTGAGGGTGGGGATGAGGGATGGGGAGGTGGGAGCTCAATTGTAGACCTTCTGGACATATCCATGGGCTTTTCAGTGTTCTCTGGGCTTGGACCTCAGAGAAGATGTCTGGGCTGGAGATGTAGTCTGAGAGTCCAGCAGAAAGTAACAGAAAGCTGGACTGTAAATGGCTCCAAGGATTAAGAAGAACATTTACACAGGACAAGCCCTAGGCAGGTGACACTCTAACAGTGTCCTTTAGATCTGGCCTTGTCTGTGCTACTCAGCATGCTAGCTCACTGATTTCATGATTGTGGCTGTAGCAGCCAGCATCCCGAGGAAGAAAGAATCCTCTCCCTGTGTCTCTGTTTAAGAAACTCTTCTACAGTCCTCCCCAAGCCCCCGACCCTCCTCCCCTTTGTTGGCTCCTCAGGCCTGTCCCTGCAAAGAGGTGGAGGCACCACAGTCGGCTTGAGCAGAACTTTCTCAAGTGGAGCCCTTGGACCAGCAGCAGCACCATTACATTAGCATGTCTTGGGCTTGTTAGAAATGCGGTGCTCATGCTGGAGCGCGTAGGGCAGTGACGGCGGACCTTGTGAGCTCGGCGCGCCAGCATGTGGAAACCCTAACTGAACGCTGGTGCCGTGCCACATACAGAAATGTTTGATATTTGCAACCACAGTAAAACAAAGACATGTTTTTTATATTTATTTTATATATTTAAATACCATTTAACAAAGAAAAATCAACCAAAAAAATGAGTTTGCGTGTCACCTCTGACACGCAGGTCATAGGTTCGTCATTACTGGTGTAGAGTATGAGAAGCATGGGTTAAACCAGTCAGGATCACTTTCCTGGCCTGACTATAGGCAGCTTCCCTACTGGGGCCTCCCTTGCCTCCAACACTCTCCATTCCCCTTTGCCCACTTTACTGTTCTCCTTAGCACTTACCATTATCTTAGCAAACTCTGTGTTTTATTTATTCTCCTATTTGTCATCTCTGCCTCCATTCCCACCCACCCTCCATGAAGGTGCCCGGTGGGCTGGAGTGTAGTAGCACTCCGAGGTATTTGCTGAATTAAAGGAAGGAAGGAAGACCTGAACAGGATTAGAGTCTGTCAGCAAGGAAAAGAGGGTGAGTAGTGTTGGGACCAGCTGGCACTGAGCAGTGGTGTTCAGCTAGAGTTGCCAGTGGAGAGCTTAGAAAGCACCTTTGAGGGCCAGCGGGAGGAGCAGGGGAACAGAGTGGAAATCACAGGATAGAGATTGCAAATAGGCTGAGGAGGGGAGGCTGAGTGGCAGAGGCTGGTGTTTATTTTAAGATAGGCTAAGGGCCCTGACAGGCTACTCAACTGCTCTAGGTTTCTCTCTAAGTAAGTGGAACCTAGTTAAGAGGTGGCTGTGAGCGATGCATAAGGCAGGTGAAATAATTAAACTCTTTCTGACTCTGGGTCGTGCCTTGTAAGAGTAAGAGGCAGCCCTAACCGGTTTGGCTCAGTGGACAGAGCGTCGGCCTGCGGAGTGATGGGTCCCAGGTTTGATTCCGGTCAAGGGCCTTGTGCCTTGGTTGCGGGCACATCCTCAGTAGGGGGTGTGTGGGAGGCAGCTGATCGATGTTTCTCTCTCGTCAATGTTTCTAACTCTCTATCCCTCACCCTTCCTCTCTAAAATCAATAAAAACATTTTTTAAAAATGGAGGGAAAGTGACTTGGATTCGTTTTTCTTCAATCTTTGATATTCCTGATAACTAAAGTCATATTTGTTTACTATTAAAATAAATAAACAAATGTTCCAGAAATGCATGCCATAGGACATAAAATCTTCCCCAGTCACTATTAACAATGAGAATGCGTTCTTATTTGGGATAAATTTATTTCTCCACAACTACTCCCCAGAAAGTGCTTCTGATTAGTTTCATGCACACATGTAGATAAGTGATGAAAATAAATCAGGTATTTGAAATGTCCTGTAATAGTAATAAAACAACCCCTGTGCCTGATATTCTGTAGTTTCCTCCATAAGCTGATTTTATGTGCATGAACCCTAATGTGAGGTGGGACCCCACAGTCAGTGCTGCTACCCAGTAGGCCAATACGCTTTGCCCTGCGCTGCTTTTTTCCACCATTCAGCAAACACACACACGTGTCCCCATGCTCAGGTCTCATTCTCTCTTCCTATGATGTAATAACACGGGTTTGAGTGACTGATGTTCAGGCATGTACTCTTGACTTGTGTATTTAAAGAAGGAAGAACCCAGGTTCATACTCACAACCTGTGAAACCGGAGGTTCCCTAAATGACTGATTTTTGAAGTGGGTTAATATTTCTGCGCGTGGGTGTCCCGGGGGAGTTTGGGGGTGTTACATGCAGTTGCTGGACCTCTACTCCTCCCTCCACTTCACAGGTTCTCGAGCGCCAGAGGCATCACACCGCCTGGAGGGTTTATTAAAACCAGTGCTAGGTCTCATCAGCAGGTTTCTCTTCTAGCAAGTTCTGGGTGGGGCATTCCTAACTAGTTCCCGAGCAGTGTTCTCCACAGCAGTGCTTCTTGACCCAGGCTGCACACAGCATTACCACAGAGCTGTGCTGAAGATCGGGTCCGTCAGACCCAGGAGGCGGGTCCAGGAAGAGAGCAGGAAACCTCTTTCTGCACTCTGGGAAGTTGAGAACTTTGATGAGGAGGATAGCCTTTGTCCTCACACAGGTGGGAGCACGTGAACTTACAGCAGGTTTGGGTGCCTTGTTTGTGGGTCTTGGTGTAGACTGTGTTGTGGGCAAGTAACATCACCTTAGCCTAGGAAGCTTGTTGAGGAACAGCTCTGAGAAGGCCAGAAAGACAGTTGGTGAGAGAGGCTGAATTTGAACCTGGAACTGTCAAACCCAAAGTCCGATTGTTTTCAACTTCGGGGTGCTGCCCTTTTGGGGGAAAGCCCCAGGGCTGTGTATTAGGTGGTCTGTGGGCCCTTGCTAGCCTGGGTGAGTCAGTGGGGCCTTTGTTGCCAGTAAGTAATCAGTAAACTTTTGTTTCTTTTCTAATCCTCACCTGAGGATACTTTTCCCATTGCTTTTCAGAGAGTGTGTGCAAGGGAGGAAGGGTGAGGGGGAGAGAGAGAGGGAGGGAGAGAAACATTGATGTGTGAGAGAGAGAGACACCTCGACCAGTTGCCTTCTGTGTGCACCTTGACCCCTGACTGGTGTTGAGGAGCCAACCTGCAACCCAGGTATGTGCCGTTGACTGCGAATCGAATCTGAGACCCTTCGGTGTGCAGCTGGCATGCACTCTTAACCACTGAGCAACACTGACTAGGGCAAAATCAGGAAATGTAAAGTTTGTTTTGTGGTCAGGCTTAAAAGTTGCTGCTTGGGCACAGGCTTCCTTTGTGATTGTCACTGTGCTGTCCTGACCCCTGCCAGGCTTAGGCTCAGTCCGTGTGAAGGACAGGGTAGGTGTGGTGCACATGCTTTGATTCAAAAGTACTTTTTTCTCTTTCATTTTGGAGCCTGTGAGAATTCTCATGAAGGCCGTGGATATTTGCAAAGGTATGGACGACTGCCCTGGGCTGTGCTCATGAGCGGCTCTCTCTCTCTCCTGTTCAGCTCTGTCTCACTTCCATTTGGATGCTTGTGTGGATTCTGCTTCTACAGCAGCACTAAGCGATAGTTAAGTAGAAGCTGAGTTTTTTTCGGTATTGTTGGGCTGTTTTCTGACGGAGAGGCCTTGTTTGCTGCCCAGAAGCACAGGGATGGTGTTACATCATGCTTGGGTTTCAAAGGCAGCACCCATGAGTGGCCCTTTGTGGGCAGGAGCTCAAGTTCTACTCAGCAGCTTCATCAGGTGGCTCTTTGAACACAAAGGTGGATAGTCTTTCCTGTCAGGTGTGATTCTCCAGGAGAGTAAGAAGAGTAAGGAGAGACCATGCTGGAGCAGCTGCCTCCACAGTGTTTGCTCCCCTCCCCCTCTTCCTTTCTTCTTCCACCCCTCTCTCTCATCTTCTTCTTTTCTCACTTGTTTAAAAAAGTTCTGTTTCATCCCAGCATTGGGTGGCTTGGTTTACTTTACTAAAATCTAAGAAAAACAAGGTTGCATTTAAAAAATATATATATTTCTATTGATTTCAGAGAGGAAGGGAGAGGGAGAGAGAGAGAGAAACATCAGTGATGAGAGAGAATCATCTATTGGCTGCCTCCTGCACTCCCCACACTAGGGCTCAAGCTCGGAACCTAGGCATGTGCCCTGACTGGGAATTGAACCATGACCGCCTGGTTCATAGGTCAGTGCTCAACCACTGAGCCATACCGTCTGGGCTGGGTGATTTTATTTTATTTTATTTATTTTTTCCAATATGTGTTATTGATTTTTTTACAGAGAAGAAGGGAGAGGGATAGAGAGTCAGAAACATCGATGAGAGAGAAACATTGATCAGCTGCCTCCTGCACACCCCCCACTGGGGAAGTGCCGGCAACCAAGGTACATGCCCTTGATTGGAATCGATCCTGGGACCCTTCAGTCCTCAGGCCAACGCTCTATCCACTGAGCCAAAGCGGTTAGGGGGGTGATTTTATTTTTAACACACTCCTCCCTTCATTCAAGGAGCCTGCCTTATAATGCATTTCATGGGAAGTACCAGTGAGCCTCATCAGCACTTAGGAGAATATAGGGCTTTATCTCTCTTTTTTAAAAATATTTTTTTATTGATTTCAGAGGAGAGGAAGAGGAAGAGAGAGATAGAAACATCAATGATGAGAGAGCATCATTGATCAGCTGCCTCCTGCATGCCCCCTACTGGAGACTGAGCCCACAACCTGGACATGTGCCCTTGACTGGAATCAAACCCAGGACCCTTAGGTCCCCAGGCTGACATTTAATCCATATCCACTGAGCCAAACTAGCTAGGATGGGCTTTCTCTTTTATAACTAAGAACTTTCTAGTGGGAGGAATCTTAGTAATTATAATACATGAATCAAGAACCTGCAGCTTAGCCGGTTTGGCTCAGTGGATAGAGCGTCATCCTGCAAACTGAAGGGTCATGGGTTCAATTCCGGTCAACGGCACATGCCCAGGTTGGGGGCTCGATCCCTAGTAGCGGGCATACAGGAAGCAGCCAACCAATGATTCGCTCTCATCATTGATGTTTCTATCTCTCTCTCCCTCTCCCTTCCTCTCTGAAATCAATAAAAATATATATTATAAAAAAAAAAAAAGAATCTGTTGCCCTGGCCGGTATGGCTCAGTTGGTTGGGCGTCATCCTATGCAACAAAAGGTTGCTGGTTTGATTCCTGGCTCATCTCCAGTAGGAGGTGTGTAGGAGGAGGTCCCAATGTTTCTCCCCTCTCCCCTATCCCCTCTTCCCTCTCCCATCTCCCTCCTCCCCTCTTCCCTTCTCCCTCCTCCCTCCCCCCCCCAATCAATAAAATTCTTAAAAAAAAAAAAAGGAACTTGTTCTCATTGGTTGGTATTGTCATTAAAGCAATAAAAGAAACTTAAAAAGAAAACAAGGGCAGAAAATGCACATTTAAATAAAACATGCAAAAAAGGAGAAAACAAAAATCCCATTCAGCTGTGTGAATCTTTTCAGTCTTCTAGACTTTTAAATTATTATTTATATAAGAGAGGTAAAACCAAAGTCATAATTAGTTTGCAGTTTTAACCTATTTTAAATCAATATGTTTTCATTTTCTCTCAATGTCAATATATCTACTTCTACAACACGATTTTTTTAAAAAAATTATCTTTATTGTTGAAAGTATTACAGATGTCTCTTTTCCCCCCTCTCCCAATTAGTTAGTGAGGCCTCTACTCTGCTCCAGCGTCCTCCCCAGGTCTTCGCCACACTGTTGTCTGTGTCCATGGTTATGCATATAAGTTCTTTGGTTAATACCCTACCCCCGAAATACCTGTTTGTTGCATGCTTCAGTGTTTCTGGGTCTGTTTTGTTTGTCAGTTTATTTTATTCATTAAATTTCATATATAAGTGAGATCATGTGATACTTGTCTTTCTCTGACTGGCTTATTTCACTTAGCACAATACTCTCCAGATCCCTCCATTTACAACACGATTTTTTTTAAAATATGTTTTATTGATTTTTTACAGAGAGGAAGGGAGAGAGATAGTTAGAAACATCGATGAGAGAGAAACATCGATCAGCTGCCTCCTGCACATCTCCTACTGGGGATGTGCCCGCAACCCAGGTACATGCCTTTGACCAGAATCGAACCTGGGACCTTTCAGCCCGCAGGCCAACGCTCTATCCACTGAGCCAAACCGGTTTCGGCATACAACACGATTTTTATGGCTACTTTTTCTTTATATGAATGAATGTGCTAGAATTTATTTGATTAATTCTCTGTCTTTGGTATTTTAGGTTTTCACTTTTCTACTGCTATAATAAGCTTTATTGAATCTTCCTGCACAATCTTTATTATTTCCTTAGGTTAAAGTCTTAAAAATGAAATTGCAGGGGGAATAGATATATAGATTTTAAAGGATTTTAAAAGAAAAGTATTTAGAAAAGTATTGCCAACTTGATAAAGGAAAAATGGTATATCATTGTAGCTTTAATTTGCTTTTTTCTTGTGAGTGTATTTGAGCTGAAGTTTCTCTAGATGTTAGTGAATAAGTACTTTTGTGTCATAACATGAGTGTTACCTGGCCTGAGACCTCCATTTCTTTTTAAAAAAAATATATTTTTATTGATTTCAGAGAGGGAGAGAGAGAAAAATAGAAACACCAATGATGAGAGAGAATCATTGGTCAACTGCTTCCCTCATGCCCCACATTGGGGATCTAGTCGCAACCCCGGCATGTGCCCAGACTGGGAATTGAACCATGGTTCACAGGTCAACACTCAACCATTGAGCCACACTGACCTGGCATGAGACCTCCATTTCTTAACCTGTGATGTGAGGGTCAGCTCAGGCAGCCTCTAAAATATTGTAGAGCCTTTAAATGTTATGAGTTTCTGTAGAGTTCCTTTCTTTTGTGGTTTTCTTTGTTTTAGATATATGCCATCCTATGCCATTAAATTAGGAATAAATACTGTTCGTTTTGGTTTAACATTCTGCTTTTATTTATTTAGTTTTTAATTGATTTTTTTTAATTTTTAATTTAATTTAATTTTTTTAAAAATATATTTTATTGATTTTTTACAGAGAGGAAGGGAGAGAGATTGAGATTTAGAAACATCGATGAGAGAGAAACATTGATCAGCCGCCTCCTGCACACTCCCCACTGGGGATGTGCCCACAACCAAGGTACATGCCCTTGACTGGAATCGAACCTGGGACCTTTCAGTCCGTAGGCCAACGCTCTATCCACTGAGCCAAACTGGCCACAGCTTTAATTGATTTTTTTTAGCAAGAGAGGAGAGAGAGAGAGAAACATTGATTGGCTGCCTCCTGTACACACCCCCACTGGGGACCAAACACACAACATGGGCATGTTCTCCACTGGGAATGGGACCAGCGACCTTACAGTGCACAGGACAATGCTCAACCAGCTGAGCCTCACCAGCCAGGGATAACATTCTGCTTTTAAAGAGCGAAGTGCAGAAGATGAAAGCAGAGAAAACCAGGATGATGTTGGACAGAATGAGAGCCTGAAGTTCGACTTAAAATTTTTTCCACTGTTGAGTGATCTTTTTGATAATAAAAAAATTATGATAATCATAGACATTAGGCCAGTTCTACAGTTAACTTTATTCAGCAGTGTTGGTCTGATACACAAAGGTTTTAACAAAGTGCAGAATTTTAGACCTGGAATTTTTTAGTCCTCTCAAGCTTGGGTCCTAGGTATTATCCTAATCTAGGAACTGTCACTTTTTAGATTTAAACCAAATCTCAAAAGAACATAAAGAAAAACCAACCATGAAGTAGACATGTGATTCTTTCTGATCTGCTCTGGTGTCCGGGAATGAGAGCTGAGGGGCGTCGTTCCCACTCAGGTGGCTAATGAGAAGCCTGAGTCCAGGTAACTGTTGGCTCCTGTGCTGGGTTCGCTATGGGGAGATAGTTTCTGCCAGAAGTCCTGAGGGAGCCTCAGAATAAAACCTGTCTCCTAGGCACTCATCCATTCCTTCCCAGCTGTGTGTTCATCAGGCTGTTACTTGTATCACCTTGATCCAGGTACAGGCTCCCAGAGGTGGACAGGACAGGCCTGGTCCTTGCCTGGGAGGCAGATGAGCAAATGGAACATTACGACATGTGCACCTAGAAGCCTACCAAAGAAGGGTGTCCTTTGGATGAGTCCTGAGGCTTAGGTACAAGCTCCTGCATGCTTGGGGTGGCGCCGATGGGGATAGGACTAGTTCTAGGTGCAGAGACCATGGTGCAGGATGGTAGTTGGGGGAATTGCATCCTAATGATAATTGGGGGTAGGAGTATTGGTCTTTCTGGTGATTCTGGACTTGCAGGTGAGGATGCTTTTGCCTTTTCATCTCTTTGTTTCCTAAGCAGGTGCCTCTGCCTCTGTGGTGCATATCAGAAGTTGGTTTTCCAAGTGAAGCAAAACAATGGCCCCACTCATGGTCAGGGGCATCAAAGTTTGCTTTGTTTCTGGTGGTGACTTTGTAGGGTAGGCTCTCCTTCGTAGAGGATGTTTCCTTCAGAAGGACTTAGAGCAGTGATGGTGAACTTATGACACGCGAACTCATTTTTTGGTTGATTTTTCTTTGTTAAATGGCATTTAAATATATAAAATAAATATAAAAAATATGTCTTTGTTTTACTATGGTTGCAAATATCAAAAAATTTCTATATGTGACACGGCACCAGAGTTAAGTTAGGGTTTTTCAAAATGCTGACACGCCGAGCTCAAAGGGTTCGCCATCACTGACTTAGAGTGACACTTGGCAGGGTGTCTTTCCCGAGTGCCATTCAATACTGCTCACTAGGCTTGCTTGCATTGTAGGGGCTCAGTACACCTGCAGGGCCAGTTGCAGATGGGAGCTCTGCTGCAGTGGGCCAGTGTCTGGACATGTTTTTCAAAAGATGTCTTTGTTAAGATGGCTCCTGAGCACTCCAGAGCGTGAAGATGTGTTCACATGGTGCTGCTTATTCATATAGCGCAAAGCTTTTTTTTTTTTTAAATTTACTTTTTAATTAATTTTTAAAAAGGAAAGATACTGGGGAGCTAGCAATGCTACAGAAACAGGGTTAGAGGCCTAACTAGAGAAAGACGCTGGTATTGGCAGAGATATTGAAGGGCTGTGAGCTTAAGGCCTGTGATTTACTTATTTATTTTTTTTAAGAGAGAAGGCTTTTTTAAAAAAATATTTTTTATTGATTTTTTACAGAGAGGAAGGGAGAGAGATAGAGAGTTAGAAACATCAATGAGAGAGAAACATTGATCAGCTGCCTCCTGCACATCTCCTACTGGGGATGTGCCCGCAACCCAGGTACATGCCCTTGACCGGAATCGAACCTGGGACCTTTCAGTCCGCAAGCCGACGCTCTATCCACTGAGCCAAACCGGTTTCGGCAGGTCTGAGATTTAAAGAGAGTCGACTAGGCAGTGGTCACCCTCCCAGCCCCTGCTTGAGGTTTGCTTCAGTTCATTCCAGAAGGAAGGAGAAGGGCAGAGAGGTAGGGAGCTCTCAGCAAAGCCAGCTCCAGCTTGGTAACCTCACCCACCTGCCATTTAAGGAGTTCAGGCTAATAGATGAAAAACAGGTGGCACCCAGACTGTCATTGAGGAGGAGGGAACTTATTCCAGGTTTCCAGAAACTCCCATTTCAGATCTGAGAGTGTCCAGGGCTTCAGCTGAGCTCCTCTGGCCAACCAGTAGTTACTTGGTCAGTCCTGCTGCCTTGACCCCATCTCCAGGAGGGGCTACAGCCAGAGAAGGGAGGGGGGAGTCCAGCCCCCAAGCCTTTCGAGGCACTATCAGGCAGATAAGGGAAAAAAGGGGCCTTGAGGACACTGGTTCTCGGAGGATCTGGTGGAGGCAGCATCTCTTCTGGGCTGGGCACAGAGTGGAGACTTCAGACAGCAAAAGCATTCCTGTTGGAGCTACAAGCCCCTAGAATTGCTCCATGGCCTGTCTCGCTTTCCGTTGGATCTCATCTGCTCCTGAACAACAAGATGGACATGGCAAGTCCATCTCCGGCCCCCATCTCCCCAGAGCCAATGTAAGTCAGGTGGACAAAATTCATTGGTTCCCCAATCATGGTCGGATCGATCCGTCTCCTCTTCTTCTTCGGCTAGGGTTTCTCTACCACAGAGCAGCCCAGTTTGTGCCAAAATTCACTCATGTTCCCTGATGGTTCCAGTTTCACTCTGCTGCCCGAGGCCCCAGAGGGCTCTTGCCCTGGTGCCTTGACCGCCCACTCCTCACTCCCTTCAGGTGTCGCAACACCCTGGGTTCACGCCAGGACGGGGCTAGGGAAAGGAGAGTCCTCGGAACCTCAGCTGGGCAGGAAAGGCCCATGTCTCAGACCCTGAGAAATGAGCAGGGCCAGGGAGTGAGGTGGGCAGGCAAGCGCACGGTTCTCTTCCTCAGGCCTGGAACCCTGCTCGGCTCCGGCATCGAGGCGCCTGGCTAGAGCTGGTTGGGGGCTCCTGCTCGGTGCCTGCCAGTGTCGGGTCCCGGGCTCGCTCTTCGGCAGAGAGGTGAGGCTGGCCGAGGGCGGAAACGGCGGCGACGCGATTCTCAAAGCTTTTTTTTTTTAAAATATATTTTATTGATTTTTTACAGAGAGGAAGGGAGAGAGATAGTTAGAAACATCGATGAGAGAGAGAAACATTGATCAGCTGCCTCCTGCACACTTCCTACTGGGTATGTGCCCACAACCAAGGTACATGCCCCCGGCCAGAATCGAACCTGGGACCCTTGAGTCCGCAGGCCGACGCTTTATCCACTGAGCCAAACCGGTCAGGGCAACAAAGCTTTTTTTTTAAGGCAGAATGATTTTAAGTTTTAAATCACATAATGGCCCTCGCTAGTGTGGCACAATTGGGTTGAGCATTGGCCCATGTACCAAGAGGTCAACGGTTTGAATCCCGGTCAGAGCACATGTCTGGGATGCGGGCTTGATCCCCAGTAAAGGGCGTGTAGGAAGCAGCCAGTTGATGTTTCTCTCCATGTTTCTCTCTCCTTCTCTTTTCCTCTCTAAAGTCAATTAAAACATAATTTTTAAAAATATGTCTTTTTAAAAAAATCACATAATGACATATCTGTGTTGTTTGTGAATTTGTGCCTTCAGATTTACCCAGGGAAGAGCTAAAGGCACAAGGGAAAGAGCTTCGGGTTCTCAAGTGTCTGGAGCACACAGAGATCAGAGTGGGGACAGTGGGCAGTCAGGTAGCTTATTGCAGTGAGTTTATCTGTTTCAAATGGCATAAGTAGCTGTTACTTGGTAAAGTTCTTATTTAGTAAAGTAAGCATATTCAAATCAGCAGCTTTGCCATGTTTCCAGGATCCATGCCTGCTAGAGAGCACTGAAATGTGTGTGTGTGTACCTTCCCAGTTCTTTTCTGTGCTTGTATATACCCTCCCAGGAAACAAAATGAGTATTTGTGCCATGGCTTACTTGTAATTGTGTAAGAACTTATTTTTAGTGACAACGCATGACATGGCAGACCTTGTTGTGAGCATTCTGCACCAGCCTCATTAAATCTTAGCCTGGAGGCACCATTATGAGCTTGGACTTCTGTGGTTGGTGTCTTTCTTAGGCAGGCTGTCTCCGCATGGTAGCACTGGGGTTCCATTCCACCAAGGGAGAGAGAGAGACTTTTTCTTGAGGGAGAGCATAGGATCCAAGAGGGTGTTGGGTTTCCCAGTGGGGAAGTGGGGATCTGTTACCATATAAGGGGGACATTAAAATCCACTCCAGGCAGCAGACAGCTTCAGGAGAGGCAGGTGTTCTGCCAAGGCATGGTTTTATTGCCCGGATGCAGTCCCATTGTAGGGATAAACTGACTTCCTTGGACCAGCCTCCTGTTGTTGCTTCCAGCTTCTTATCATGGTGATGGATCACTCCTTTCAGAAATTGGTTGTCCAAGTGAAGCAAATGTTTACCGAGTAAATGTTTACTGAGCACCTCTTGTGGACCAGGCACTATTGTTAGATAGGACAAGGGTCTCAAGGTCTGGGCCATTCTTATTCTAAATGCTATGCTAAAATGTAGCACAATGATTTGCAGAGCAGCTGTAAACAGAATAAGCTGTATAGGAACCCAGCCTGATAAGTATAGCCAACTGCAAAGAAGAAATCAAATAGTACGTATAAGGAATGGCTAAGTCTCCCTTCGGGGAGGCAGAGCTTTGGATATGAATCGTCCTTTTCTTGCTACAAGTAAATAAAGCTACCTTGTGACAACCACATCTCGTTTTTTAATAGACCAAGTGAGTTCGGTAACACTATTCTTGCCCTTGGGTGCAGCAATGAGCAAAATGGTATAATATTCCAGGTTTTTCCTAAATATTTTAGATACACTGTATTTACAAAGTGCAAGAATATTCAATAACAGATATGTATTTAAAGGTTGTTTCATAGAATGAACCATTTTCTCCGTGCAAGTCATTATTTTTTCAGAAACATTTTCTTTTTTAAAAAAATATATTTTATTGATTTTTTACAGAGAGGAAGGGAGAGAGATAGAGTTAGAAACATCGATAAGAGCGAAACATCGATCAGCTGCCTCCTGCACACCCCCTTCTGGGGATGTGCCCGCAACCAAGGCCCTTGACCGTAATCGAACTTGGAACCCTTCAGTCCGCAGGCTGATGCTCTATCCACCGAGCCAAACTGGCTAGGACTCAGAAACATTTTCTAGAAAAAAAGAAATCCTCCACCTGAAGATTAGCCCAGGAAAAAGTACATATTTATGACATCAGATGTAAGTTAACATAACTGATGTTCATCAAAGCCTAACCTAAAATTCTATATGTACCTTATTACCAAAGTTTATTTAGAGTCATGCTCAAAACCCGGGCCTGATTAATGTGAACAATATGAACATGTCAGTGGTTTCCCAAAAAGGGTGAGAATAAAGGTTTAAAATCAGCATCAGATATGCTGAGTTTGTTTAAAAAACACAGTGAATTGACTTAAAACAATAGAGTGGGAAAAAGACTTATTTGTAAAAAAGTAAGGTGGGTGTGGTAGGCTGATAATGCCTCCTTCTAGGTTGCAATCTCTGGAACTGTGAATGTTACTTTATATGGCAAAAGGGACTTTTTTTGCGAGTGTGATTAAACTAAGGATTTTGAGTTGTGGTATCCTGGTGGGCCATAAATGTAATCCCAAGGGTCCTTATAAGAAGGAGGCAGAGGAAATTTGATGACACAGGAGGAGATGGGAATGTAACTATGGACACAGAGATTAGTGTGTTGCTGCCATGAGTCAAGGAATGCTGGCAACTGGAAGATGGGGGAATGGATTCTCCCCTAAAGCCTCCAGTAGAAACCAGCCTCCTGACTCCTTAACTTTAGCCTGTAAGATTCATTTCAGACTCTGACCTCCTGACCTGCAGAGAATACATTTCTGTTATTTTATGCTACTAAGTTTGTGGTAACTTGTTATAGTAGCAGCAATAGGAAATTAATTTAGCAGTAAGGAAAAGTTTATTTAGCCCAAGAAAGGAAGACAACCAGTTACAAACAGAGGAGATATAAATTCAAAGCATCAATAGTTGTGAAGGGAGGATTTGAAATGAGAAGATATCACTACCATTTTACACAGACATTCTTTTAAGAAGTAATATAATATTTACCCAGATAGCCAAGTATCATCCTATATAATAAAGAGCTAATATGCAAATAGTCATCATGCCCTCATGCCATCATGGCTCAGACACTCAACACTGGGGAGAGAGGAATGGGGACCAGCTAGGCTGCGGCCCGGGAGAGGGACAAGCCGCCCACCCTGCGGTCCCAGGTGCCAGCGGCTGGGGCTGCGGCCGGGAGAGGGACAAGCCGCGTGCCCCGCGGCCTTGGGTGCCTGTGCCTGCAGCCTGGGCAAAGCCGCCTGCCCACGGTCCCCTGTAGTTGCAGCCATCCCGGATGAGCCGGCCTGGGTCCTGGGTGCCTGTGACTGGCCGGAGGAGGGAGTTCTGGGTCCGGGTGCAGGACGAGGCAGAGGCATTTAGGGGTGATCAGGCCAGCAAGGGAGCAGTTAGGGGTGATGAGGCAGGCAGGCAGAGGTGGTTAGGGGAAATCAGGCAGGCAGGCAGGCAAGCGATTAGGAGCCTGTGGTCCTGGATTGCAAGAGGCAGTCGGACACCCATTCGATTAAATGCCTTATTGATTGTAATGTGAATATCCCATGGGTTGTGGTCATACTGGTCTTAGAAAGCACATTTTCCTTTACCTGGGAAGGACAGCACAGTTATCCCAAGGTCAGAGGGCTCTAGACCCAAGGGCTCTAGACCCAAAATTGTAATTTAGATAACATGCTTAAGTTTAACCCAGGTTACCCAAGGTCTCTAGGTAACATGCTGTTTCTGCTTCTGTAAACTGCTTTTTTGCAAACTAGTTTCCTCATTCCAAACTCTGGGATGTAATCAATACCTTTGTGATTTTTTGCCTATATAACCCTGGAGCTGCGACCATCTTGTTACTATGAGATTTGGGAAAGCAAGATGCCCCCTCATAGTCCCGGATTGCAATAAACGTGACTCTTTAATTCGGAAAAAAAAAAAAAAGCAGTCGGACATCCCCTAAGGGGTCCTGGATTGGAGAGGGTGCAGGCCGGGCTAGGGACTTCCCCTCGCCCCTATGCATAATTTCGTGCACTGGACCTCTAGTATATATCCTATCTAATAATAGACAAACATGGTAATTAACCATACCTCTGACACGCCTCCCATTGGCTAATCAGGGCGATATGCAAATTAACTGCCAACCAAGATGGCGGCTGGCAGCCAGGCAGCTGAAGCGAACAGGAGGCTTGCTTGCTCCAGTGATGGAGGAAGCCAAGGTTCCCCGCCTGCTGCTGCCGGCCTCTGAGCTGCACTCTAAGAAACAATGTTGCAATTATAGAAGCTAAACAAACCCCAGAAACCTGCTTTCAGCCAGCCAGGCCTCAGAGCTGGAGCTGCAACAGTGTTTCAATGATAGAAGCCAAACAAACCCAGATACCTGCTTTCAGCAGCCGAGGTCTCAGAGCTGGAGCCGAGCCTCAGAGCTAAAGCCGGCTCTCAGTTCCAGTGACAGCCATAGAAGGTAAATAAATCTCAGAATAAAAAACAAAAAGAAAAAAAGGAGAGGTTGGGAGCTTCAGTCACCTGCCAGCCTGAAAACGGCCCTCAGCCCCTCACCCAGACTGGCCAGGCACCCGAGTAGGGACCCCCACCCTGAAGGGGGTGTGACCAGCTGCAAACAGCCATCATCCCCTCATCCAGGCTGGCCAGGCACCCCAGTGGGGACCCCCACCATGAAGGGGGTGTGACCAGCTGCAAACAGCCATCATCCCCTCACCCAGGCTGGCCAGGCACCCAAGCGGGACCCCCACCCTTATCCGGGACACCCTTCAGGGCAAACCAGCCGGCCCCCACCCGTGCACCAGGCCTCTATCCTATATAGTAAAAGGGTAATATGCAAACTGACCGTAACAGCAGAAGGACTGGGAATGACTGGTCACTATGACACACACTGACCACCAGGGGGCAGACGCTCAATGCAGGAGCTGCCCTCTGGTGGTCAGGGCGCTCTCAAATGGGAGGAGCTCTGCTCAGCCACAAGCCAGGCTGATGACTGCCAGTATAGCGGTGGTGGTGGGAGCCTCTCCTGCCTCCTCAGCAGTGCTAAGATGTCCGACTGCAGTTTAGGCCTGCTCCCCGCTGGCAAGTGGACATCCCCCGAGGGCTGCCGGGCTGCCAGAGGGATGTCTGATTGCCATCTTAGGCCAAATCTCCCAGGGAGTGGGCCTAAGCCAGCAGGTGGTCATCCCCTGAGGGGTCCCAGACTGCGAGAGGGCACAGGCCGGGCTGAGGGACCCCCCCCCCCCGGAGTGCACAAATTTTTGTGCACTGGGCCTCTAGTATATATATAAAAGGCTAAGTGACCAACCACATGTCTGTCTGACCAACTAACCAGCCGGTATATATGACACACACTGGCAATTTAAAAAAGGAACATTAACTTGCGAATGCGTGATACATACAAAGCTCTCGCTAGCGCCAATCGCACACGTGTGTTTCGATCTGTCATTGTCGATCATGGTTGTTCTGATTCCAATAATTGATTTGGCTCCATCTGACACTGGCCTCCCATCTAAATTAATTCGAAGACAGTTTCCCGTGATGCCAGCATTTGCAATGACTATTAATAAATCATAAGGATAAATTCTAGACAGAGTGGGACAGCAGCCTACCTGAACCCGTTTTCGGACATGGTCAGTTATATGTTGCTTTCTCTCGAGCTTGAAGAGCATGTGGCGTTAAAGTGCAAATACTTCATCACAAGGGAAATCAGTCAAGCATTCTGAAAGTGTTTATACTCTTAATGTGGTATACAGGGAGATATTAGAATAAGCTTAATCAATTTATCAGTCATTGTTTTTATCAATGTTGTTTTCATATCATGTTTTTGTTGTTTTTATATTATGTCTTTGTTGTTATATTATGTTATTGTTTATTTATTAACCAATTTATATATTATTTTCATATACATTTTACTAATTTTCTTTCATCTCTGACACTTCTATTATAGAGAAAGGGCAAATAGCGATATTAAAATATTTCTTCTAATTAATTTCCTTTCAATGTGCACAAATCCGTGCACCGGGCCACTAGTAGGAGATAAAAGATAAGGAAAGTATGTGATTAACTAGGCATAGCGTCCCACTGACAGCCTTGTTGGGGAAGGGGACAGGGTCCTTATCAAAAGGATCCTTCAGGAACTCTTCCAGGCTGTGTCTCTATTTGAAAAGGCTCTTCCTGTGCTCAGAGCAGTGAGGAGAAAGTGCCCCCAGCAAACACAGCAAACCCTGTTGTTGGAGAGGAGGTTCTCAGCAGCTTCCAGAGGTTAAAACCGGTCCCACACATCATCAGGACAGGGCAGTGTTAGACTCTGTGACACCAGCAGGAGTGAGACGGGGCTGGGACAGCAGCCTTCCCAATACTATGGGGCTCATTTCCAACCTACAGTTCTGTACACAGGTACCTGCCAGGGAGGGAAGAGTGCAGGTGCTTCAGACAAGAATGCTTACTAAGTGCATACCACACACTTTCTCAGGAAGGCCACTTAGAGGCCTCCCAGCACAGAGGAGGGAGTGCAGGGGCAGTATCAAGGCATGAGGCCCTAGGGGCCTGGTCATGTGGGCTCTAAAGGAGGCATGTAAAATCCTGCAGAGATGTTAGAGCAGTTGGTATGTAGGAAATTCAGGCAACGAAAAGCAAGGGAATTGCTAAATATAGGAAAAAATTATATAAGAAAGGCAGTGCTATAGCCTAAATGTGGTTCAGCAGCGAAAAATACTTGTGTAGTCAATGATGTAAACACTGCAGAAGACCGAGCCAAACTCAGGAGGGTGTTGGGAAGAGTGCTAAATTCTCCTTTTTTTACTCTAGGAGGCCAAAATGCAACGTACATTTGAAAAGCCAAGAAACAGTGTCAGAAGTATGTTCTCAGACATGGAGGCATAGACCCTCCAAAACGCTAAAGAGCAAGACATTTTTTCTTTGATCAACTTGGTAGAGAACCCAATTGTTCCAGATGGGAAGACTTACATTCCGTTGAGAAATCAGGGACCAGGTGCCCCACTGATTTTGCTGAGGTTCCTTCTGTTCTGATGGAGTACTTTGCAAATGACTATCGAGTGGTTAACCAGTTTGCCAGACATCAAACAGGGCAGCCAATGCCCCAAAATATGGTGTCTCCTCTTTGTGAATCTGAAAAGGTTTGTGCTGCAGCTGATATGCCACTTCAGGTCTGTTATGCCACTTTGGATCAAATTTACCATGGGACGCATCCCCTGAGGAGGTCAACCACAGACATTCTCAAGGAAACAGGAGAAATTTTATGGCTTACCATACATTCCGAACACTGCCTGGCAGCTGCGATTCAGTCACCTCGTGGGCGGTGGTGCTAAATATTACTCTTACCTGATGTCTAGGGCAGTAGCTTCCATGGTTTGGAAGGAATGTTTCCTGTAGGATCCTTATAACAGGGTGACGAGGGGGTGGTTCCGAAGAGAGATGCTTGCCCATGGTGGGGACGCAGCCCATGCTCATGGTGAAAGTGTGCTTCAGAGGTGTCCTTCTATTGATGACTTTGTAACTGTCCTCGTCTGACTTGGATCTTGACTTGGAAACTTTCCTCATGGATTCTGAATGACATAAACACCTTGAATCTTTTAAGTCAAGGTCGTGTAGATATTAACTTTATTGTAACCGCTATAGCTGTTAACACTCGTTTCTGATTTCAGTATTCATTTCTGTAATAATTTCTGAAAAACCTTAAACGGATGGAACTTGGAATAAATAATTGTTTTAATTAAGCTAAAAAACAAACAAACAAGAAACAGCTAAAGAGCAGAAAGAAAGGCTTCCCTGAGCAGGTGGGTGAGAGGGGCAGGAGCTGTGTCTGGTTCCATGTCTTACATCACTGTGACTTTTTGAACTATGTACCTGCATGTGATAACTTTTTAGTTTGTTTGTTTTTTTCTCTCCTTTATTTACTCTCTCAGGGGTCTAGGTTGGACCAGGAGTTGAGGGGTGTCCCCTTAAGGAATGAAGTCTCCACTTCTCGATTGTGTACAGAGAGGTGATCTGGATAGGCTAGAGCAGTGGTCTGCAAACCGCGGCTCGGCAAACGGCGGCTCACGAGCCACACGCGGCTCTTTGGCCCCTTGAGTGTGGCTCTTCCACAAAATATCGACTTCTGCGCATGGGCCACGAAGTTTCAATTGCACTGTACGTGCGCGCTTGCACGTGATATTTTCTGTTTCTTTGTTACTAATGTTGTGGCCTCACCCCATAACAAAGAAACAGAATTTCCAGAGGATGAGGCCCAGAAATCAGGATTTTAAAAAGATTCCCAGGTGATTCTAATGTGCAGCCAAGGTTGAGAACCACTGGGCCAGAGCCCATGCTGCCCTCACACGGCCTGGAGTGGAGTTCTGTAAGCTGCATCATCCTTTATCCCATTGGTTAGCATTCCAGAGAAAAGCCATAGAGGGGATATTTTTATAGGTTTTTGGAGGGGGCCACAGGCCAAGAGTGTCCCTTCCTAAGAGCTGCTCCCCTTCTCTCCTCTGGCACCCCAGCTCTCCCCAATACCAGACCTGAAATGTAGGAACAAGGAGGAGTGGTTTCTGCTTCCTGAAGTGCCACTGTTTCCTCCGATTAATGTGGTTACATGAATGTTAAATGTATGTGCTCTTTGGTAACATCTGTAAATTGTTTCATTTCTTTAGTATGTTTACATGGAGCTTGAATGTGTCCAGTTGACTATTTTTCTGAGGATTCTCATGTACATTTTAAGGTTTTATTGTATTTAAAATAACACAGAGATAGCTCTCTGAATATACTAAAAACCACTGAATTGTACTCTTTAAATCAAGCATGTCAAACTCACAGCCTGCAGGTCGCAAGTTTGACATGATTGCTTTAAATGGATGAATTACGTGGTAAATGAATTATATCTCCATAACGATGTTAACAGAACTAACATGAAGAGTCAGAACTGCCCTGGAGCCTGGTCTCTCTGCAGCCCACCCACTCCTCCACTCACATCTTCAGAGTGGGTGTTGGACTTGTTGGAGAGCAGCAATCTGCCAGAATCCCAGTGGTGACAGATGTAGGGAGAAAGCAGCTTCTGGTGTTAGAGGCAACCCACGTCCCTGTCTGAGGAACATCAAGAAGAGTTAGCCAAGCACTGCTATACCTGGATGCTGAACAGGCTCCTTCCAGTGATGGAAGGTACAGCTGGTAACATTGCAATATGTATTTCTGAAAGAGAAAAATGTATTCCTGAATGGTATACATGCCTCTTGGGGGGCATATGTGATGACCTTTTCCTTATAAGACCAGCATGATACTTTTATTCTAGAATTTTATAAGCCCTACCTCCTAAACAAGGGTGGTTAATCAGTTTATCACAGGTGATGTAGGAAGTTGCTCTTATACTTCAAGCAGAAAAACTGAGTTCCAAATGAGCACATTCAGTGTTGGAAAACTCTTAATATTATTGTTTTATTTTCAAATATAAGTTTAAAAGCAAACATACCTTGCTTTTTAAATTGCCCAAAAGATAAACATTAGAAATACTTATATGACTCCATTTTCCCCAGCAGGACCCAGTAATTCCAGAGGGCTTAAGGTGGTTAGGGAGAAAAACGAGCCTTGATTTTGTGTCCACAGAGCTGGCCAGTTTTTTAAAAGTTAATGTTTTGCCCTAGATAGTTTGGCTCCGTGGTAGAGCATAGGCCTGTGGATTGAAGGATCGCAGGTTTGATTCTGGTCAAGGCTACATACCTTGGTTCCAGGTTCAATTCCTGGCCCGATTGGGCGTGTGCGGTAGGCAACCAATCGATGTATCTCTCTCACAGTGATGTTTCTCTCTCTCTGTCTCTCCCCGTACCTCTTGTTAAGTGGCTCCAGGCCTGGCACTAGTGCCAGCTGGCCTTGGTTTGCATCTTGGCCTCTCCAGGGCACCTCCAAGCCCAGCACAAGTAGCAGCCATCTACAGATCACTCTGTAGCTCCTGCCAGGAATCCTCAGGCAGAGCACAGGAGGTGGCTGACCTTTACACTGCCTGGGAGGCTTCAGAGCTAGTACGCCTAGTGGAGAGCTTCCGACCATGCCAGATTACAACCCTACCACCTCCTCGAGCGACACACTCAAGGGGTGGACTTGGCAGGCACCAAAGTTCATTGAAGCAAGTCCTGCCCCGGAGATTCAGCTCCTGCACAGAGCTCCTCTGCTATTGTCTTAGCTGGTCCTCACAGCCCGTCAGCCTGGCGGTCAGTCCCTCTCAGTAACATCAGCAGCAATCAAGGCTCAACTACATCAGGACAATTCACACAGCCAACGCGGGTGCACTTGGAGCACCCATCTCGGGTGTAGGGTGCCGCTGGGCCCTACAGGTCACCTACTATAACACAAGGCCACTCTGCCAAGTCTGGGAGACATAGCAGTTATGCCTAGTACATAGAAACAAATGTAGGGAAGCAGCCAAAATGTGGAGACAAAGAAACAGGTCACAAATGGGACACATGCTTTCATTTCTCTTGGGTGAATACCTAGGAGTGAAATGATTGGGTCTTATGGTAGATATATGGTTAACCCTTTAAGGAATTTCTAAATAGTTTTCCAGAGTGGTTCTGTAATTTTACATTCACACCATCAGTGTATGAGAATTCCTATTCCTCCACATGCTTCCAAACACTTGGTGTACACAGTATGGTCCGTCTTTTTAATTTTAGCTACCCAAGTAGATGTTTATGTACTTTATTGTCATTTTAATTTGCATTTCCCTAATGGCTAATATTGACTTGGAATTTTAAAAATCTAATGAAACTTGTTTTGTGGTCCAGAACGTATATGTCTTGGTAAAAGTTCCACGAGCACTTCCTTGAGAGGAATATGTATTCTACTTTCTTTGGCTGGGGTGTTCTATATGTTAGGAAGGTTGAAGTGCTTAAAAGTATCACCATGGCTTTTGATAAGATGAGCTTTTTTTGAAAATGTTATAATTCAAGTCACAACAAGGTGCAGAAATGGGGGTAGTTTTCCCTGTAAAGTGCTGTGCTTTCAGTGTGGTTTCTGTGAGCCGTGCTTCTGTCGTTGGAATTAACAGGTTAGAGAGCTTGTTCTGCTGTCTTCTCTTGCAGATTATGTCTCCACATCTGAAGCAGAAACAATACAATTTGTTGGTAAATTTCTCATATTAAAATAATCCTGTGGGAGCCAGCTCCTTCCCCTGGTAGCTGGTGGCAGAGTGGGTTCATCTCCCGTGGCCTTTCTGCAACTTGCTGAGTCCGTCTGAGGGAGGAATGCTGGCTTACTTTGACTGCCCTGGTGTACATCTCTTGGCTTGTTTTTGTGGTTCTGCTGATTTTCCAAGAAAGGTCAGGTTATGATATTCCAATCTTATTGTGTGTTTTTCTGAAAGCCTGTGAATGGAGAACTTTGGACTTGGATCATTAGAACCACCCCCAAATCATTGTTGATTTATTCTCCAAAGAAAATATAGTTAAAGTGGTCTTTAAAAAATGTATACTTTGATTCATCTTTGCTCATTCTAACATGGTAACATATAAAAGGGCCTACTTTCAGTTACTTATTTGTTTATAAAGCATTGGGTTAATGTTTCAGGATGAATGACTTGGTACTTTGTGTTCAATTAGTAGCTTCACTGTTGAAATTCTTAGGAATCTTAAGGACAGATTGGCCACTGTGGATTCCAGGTTAAATACCCAGCAAGATTCTCACTAGACATCATGTGCTTTAGGAATGAAGGCTTTTGTGAGATAAGGAGGGAGTCATTCAGCTATTTCAGGAAATCAGCTGATGAGGAAACTTCTGAGCCCAGTGTCTCAAACACCCAGGGCCCTGAGATGGAGGGATGGGGGCTGCCATCCCTTCCTGTTGTGGAGGGAGAAAAGGGAGATTCGGTTCTGGCTCAAGGACCCTGGATTGTATACTTACCTGGCAGGGGACAGACCGTGATCACAAAGGTGGTTTTCCCAGGGCGAGGCTTATCCATTGCCCTCCGATGTGCTGACCCCCGATGGGAAAAAAAGAGAATCCTGGATTGTTAGAGTCAGTCAGTTTGAGCTGGTCCAGTTCTAGTCTGACTTTATGTCGCACGGCATCAACAAATGATGTTGAAAGGGCTGTATGTTGCAGCATCTGACAGCCTAGCCTGCCCGAGGAGGCCCTGAGCGATATTTGTGGGTGGTGTGGATTATGGATTGGTCTCAGCCAGGGCGCATGCCCATCATAGCCTTAGCTTTGACTCTCTACCTTTGAAATACCCTGCCTACACTCTAGTCCTAAGTATTCACATGCTGAAACCCTCCTTACCTTTCTTGTTTCCTGTATTGTCCTTCCCTCCTTTTGTGGTCAAAGGTCACCTCTCCCTGGCTAATCAGGTCATCCTTTTCCCCCCTCTCCCTCCCCCCTCTCTTTTTCCTTTCTTGCTCTTTTTCTCTCTTGTTTTCTTTCTTTCTCTTTAAAGCTCTCATTATGGAGCCCTGGTCAGTGTTGCTCAGTGGTTACAGTGTTGTCCCATGCACTGAAGGGTCATGGGTTCGATTCCCGGTCAAGGGCACATACATGGGTTGCAGGTTCTATCCCCGGCCCAGGTTCGGGGTGTGCGCAGGAGGCAGCCAATTGATGTGTCTTTCACATTGATGTTTCTCTTTCTCTCTAACCCCCTCCCTCCTTCCCTTCCACCCTCTCTAAAATCAATGGAAAAAAATATCCTCAGGTGAGGATTAATAAAACAAAAAAAGTTTTCATTATGGAAAAGTTCAATTCTATACAAAAGTAGAGAGAATAGTGTAATGCTTCCCCAGGATCCCATGCCCAGCCTCAGTAGCTGTCAGTTATGGCCATTTGGTTATGTATGTGTACAGTAGCCGTATGTACCTGAGCCCCGGGTTTTTTTTAGAGAGAGACAGAGAGAGAAACATGGATGCGAGAGAGAAACATTAGTTGTTTGCCTCCCGCACATGCCCCAACTGGGACTAGGGATCAAGCCTGCCACTGAGGTATGTGCCCTTGACTGGAATGGAACCCAAGACCCTTCAGTCCGCAGGCTGACACTCTAACCACTGAGCAAACAGGCTAGGACAGCCCCAGGTTGGTTGGTTTGTATTTATTTATCTACTAGAGGCCAGGTGCACGAATTCGTTCACCAGTGGGTCCCTTGACATGGCCTGCGGGATCGAGCCGAAACCAGCTCTCCAACATCCCCCGAGGGGTCCCAGGTTGCGAGAGCACAGGCCAGGCTGAGGGACCCCACCAGTGCATGATCGAGGCGAGCAGGGATGCGGGAGGTTGGCCAGCCGGGGAGGGACCATGAAAGGGCTCCAGGGCTTGTCTGGCCTATCTCGCTCAGTCGCTCAGTCCTGATCAGACCGCAGCAGCAAGCTAACCTACCAGTTGGAGCATCTGCCCCCTGGTGGTCAGTGCATGTCACAGCGACTGGTTGATTGCCCCTTGGTGGTCAGTGCTAGTCATAGCGAGCAGTTGAGCGGCCTTAGCATATCATTAGCATATTACGCTTTGATTGGTTGAATGGATGACTGGACAGCATATTAGGCTTTTATTATGTAGGATTGTTAATCCTCTCATGAGGATTTCTATTGATTTTTAGAGAGAGTGGAAGGGAGGGAGAGAGACAGAGAGTGTGCCTTCTACACACACCCCGTCTAGCACCAGGGATGAAGCCTGCAACCAAGGTACGTGCCCTTGACCGGAATCGAACCTGGGATCCTTTAGTCTGTGGGCTGATTCTCTATCCACTGAGCCAAACTGGCCAGGACAGCCCCCAGGCTTTTAAAGTATCCCTAAATATTTTAGTAAATATATAAAAAACACTGTTCATAAATTAACAACAGTTCCTTAATATCAAATATTCAGTCAATATTCATTATCCAGGATCAGCATTCAAAATATATTTTTATTGATTTTAGAGAGCAAGGGAGAGGAAGAGAAAGATAGAAACATCAGTGAAGAGAGAGAATAATCTATTGGCTGCCTCCCGCACTCTCCTTGCTGGGCACTGAGCCCGAAACCCAGGCATGCGCCCTGACTGGGAGTTGAACTGTGACCTCCTGGTTCATAGTTTGACGCTCAACCCCTGCTCCATGCCAGCCAGAATCCTAAGTTTCTTAAAGGTTTACTTTCTCCATCTTTTTTTTTTCTCCTTGAAAATAACAGGTTACTTATCTGTCTCTTTTTTAATATATTTTTATTGATTTCAGAAAGGAAGGGAGAGGGAGAGATAGAAACATCAATGACTAGAGCGATTCATGCCCCCTACTGGGGATTGAGCCCGCAACCCAGGGACGTGCCCTGACTGGAATCGAACCATGAACTCCTGATTCATAGCTTGACATTCAACCACTGAGCTACACTGGCCGGGGCGGTTATCTGTCTCTCTTTTTTTTTTAATGTAGATGTATTTTTTAAAAATATGTCTTTATTGATTTCAAAGAGGAAGGGAGAGGGATAGAGTTAGAAACATTGATGATGAGAGAGAAACATCGATCAGCTGCCTCCTGCACACCCCCTCCTGGGGATGTGCCCACAACTGAGGTACATGCCCTTGACCGGAATCGAACCTGGGACCCTTCAGTCCGCAGGCCGATGCTCTATCCACTGAGCCAAACAGGTTAGGGCTAGATGTATTTTTAAAAAATATATATTTTATTGATTTCTTACAGAGCGGAAGGGAGAGGGATAGAGAGAGTCAGAAACATCGATCAGCGGCCTCCTGCACACCCCCCACTGGGGATGTGCCCGCAACCAAGGTACATGCCCTTGACCAGAATCGAACCTGGGACCCTTGAGTCCGCAGGCTGATGCTCTGTCCACTGAGCCAGACCGGTTAGCGCATTATCTGTCTCTTTTAAGGTCCTCATGGATTGGGTTTTGCTGATTACATCCCTGTGATATTATTGAAACACATTGCTTTGATCATTGTATTTCCTGTAAATTGGTAGTTGGGTTCAGGTGGCGTCACATACTTCCATCAGGAGGCATTTGGTGTCTTATTGTCTGTCTTTTTGTGCCCTTGGGAAGCACTGAGGGTCATTGATTATGTCCATTTCTTCATCAAGCACTGCAGGATGGTGACATTTGAATCCCATCATTCCTTTTTTGGATTATTGGCTGGAATGATTATTTATTTTTAAAGAGTAGCCCTAGCTGGTTTGGCTCAGCGGATAGAGCGTCGGCCTTCGGACTCAAAGGTCCCAGGTTCAATTCTGCTCAAGGGCATGTACCTGGGTTGCGGGCACATCCCCAGGAGGGGGCGTGCAAGAGGCAGCTGAATCGATGTTTCTCTCTCGTTGATGTTTCTAACTCGCTATCCTCTCCCTCTCCCTTCCTCTCTGAAAAAAAAAAAAAAATCAATAAATTAAAGAATAATTTATTTTATTTTTTTAATATATTTTATTGATTTTTCACAGAGAGGAAGGGAGAGAGATAGAAAGTTAGAAACATCGATGAGAGAGAAACATCGATCAGCTGCCTCCTGCACATCTCCCACTGGGGATGTGCCCGCAACCCAGGTACATGCCCTTGACCGGAATCGAACCTGGGACCTTTCAGTCCGCAGGCTGACGCTCTATCCACTGAGCCAAACCGGTTTCGGCAATTAAAGAATAATTTATTGCTTTTTAAGGAGAGAGGAAGGGAGAAGAGAGAAACATTGTGATGTGAGAGCACAACATTGATAGACTGTCTCCTGCACGCCCCCCTACCGGAGATCGAGCCCACAACCCAGGCATGTGCCCTGACTGGGAATGGAACCAACAGCCTTTCGGTGAAAGGGAGGATGCCAACCAACCTAGCCACTCAGGCCAGGGCTGGAATGATTCTTGAAGAGACACTTCCCCTCATGACTACCGTTGCTTACCCTGAGTTAACAGTTTGTATAGGGAAGGCAGGCTAACTGCTTGGTTCTTTCCTTTTCTTAGTTTTCACAGTGATAAATTGATTCACTAGTGTCCTCCACTAATGACTAGTTGTTGTTTTTTAACCATAATTATGCTTTAATTGACTAAAATGTGATATATTTCAGTCTGCTGTATTTTTCATTCTCATCAATGCTCATATTGTTTCATTTTTTACTGTAAAATCCTGTTTAGGCCCTGACCGGTTTGGCTCAGTGGATAGAGTGTTGGCCTGCGGACTCAAGGGTCCCAGGTTCGATTCCGGTCAAGGGCATGTACCTTGGTTTCGGGCACATCCCCAGTGGGGAGGTGTGTAGGAGGCAGCCGATCGATGTTTCTCTCTCATTGATGTTTCTAACTCTCTATCCCTCTCCCTTCCTCTCTGTAAAAAGTCAATAAAATACATTTTAAAAATAAAATCCTGTTTAGGTTGGCTCCCGAGTTCTTTGATGTGACCTAGTAAAGGCTTTGCTTTCAGGTGTGACAAGATATTCCAGGCTTAACTTGCACATCTCTTGGCATTTCTCCAAGTGTCCTGATTCCTTTCAATGGAAATTGAATTTAAATATCACAACCTAGCTACAGGTGCTCACTGTTAATTGAACACAATTAGAAGGGTTTTATTGTTTCATTTTTAAAACATCATGTGTGATAGATACCTCATGGTGATGTGGAGGATCCCAGTCCTCAACAACACTTGGAATAATGGAATTAGAATATTCCTGTGTTGCTGTGGAAAAGTTTAATGATAATCTAATTTTCTTTTATAAAATCATTTGATTTTCACATAGCTATTCACAGGTGTTTTTTTTCCTTCAAAGTCCAAAAAATTTATCAGATTAAGTGTTAGAGTAGGTCTTTTGGGATTGGGAGTTGATTTTCTTAGGTACCCCATGTAGTCTTTCAATATGTAGTTAATTTTTTTAGGGACGTTTTCTTAAATATAATTTTTTAAAAATATATTTTTTAATTTCAGCGAGGGAGACGGAGAGATAGAAACATCAATGATGAGAGAGAATCACTGATCAGCTGCTTCCTGCCCTCCCCACACTGGGGATCGAGCCCACAACCTGGGCATATGCCCTGACCAGGAATCGAACCATGTCCTCCTGGATCATAGGTCGAGGCTTAACCACTGAGCCAAGGCGGCCGGACTATTCATTTGTTTTTAAGAGCTTGTTTAAGTATAATCTAGGTGCCATAAAATTTACCCACTGTAAATGTGCAAATCAATGAATTTTAGTAAATTTATAAAGTTATACAGTCATCATCACAGCCTAGTTTTACAACATTCCCACATGCCAAAAAGAGTTCTCATGCTGTTAGCAATCATCCCACTTCCACCCCACAATTTCTAGGCAACCACTAATATGCTTTATATCTCTATATATTTATCTTTTCTGAAAATTTCCTTTAAATGAAAGAATATAATTTGTGATCTTTTGTGTCTGGCTTTTTACTTAGCAAAATGTTTTTGAGGTTCATTCATGATGTAGTACGTATCAGGATTTTATTCCTTTTAATGGCTGAATAATAGTCTTTTGGATAGATCACATCTTGTTTATCCATTCCTCAGTTGATGGACATTGAATTGCTTTTGCTATTTTGCTATTGTGAATAATGCTGCTTGCTATGAATATTTGCATATACATCTTTTCCCCCCTATTTTTTTCTCTTGGGTAGATACCTATGAGTAGAATTGCTATGTTGTATACTAAGCTTATGTTTATCTTTTCAAGAAACTGCCAAATGATCTTCAAAATTAGCCAGACCATTTTACATTCTTCCTAGCATATGAGGGTCCAATTTTTCGACAACTTCACCAATCCTTGTTATTGTCAATACTTTTGATTACAGCTGTTCTAGTGAGTGATAGCCTGTGGTTTTCATTTGCATTTCCCTGAGGACTCATGATCTCGAGCATCTTTTCATGTGCTTATAAGCCATTTGTATATCTTTGATGAAATAACTGTTTAAAGGTTTTTTTTGAGAGAGAGAGGAAGGGAGAGGGAGAGAAAGAGAAACATCATTGTGAGAGAGAAACATTGATCGATTGCCTCCCATATGCACCCCAACCAGGGACTGAACCCACAATCTAGGCATATGCCCTGACTGGGAATCGAACCATGATATTCTGGTGCATGGGATGAGGCCAGGGCAACTGTTTAAATTTTTTACCTATTTTTTTAAAAATTGTGTTTTTTTGTCTTTTTGTTGTACTGTGAGATTTCTTTATACATTTTAGATACAAGTCCTTTATCAGATACATGATTTATAAATATGTTCTCCCAGTCTGTGTCTTATCTTTTAGTTTTACTAATGATGTCTTTTGAGGTGCAAAACTTTAAAATTTTGATGAAATCCATTTATACTTGGATATACAAATGTCTTTTTTCAAAGAGTTTCATTTTCTATAACACCCATGTGTGAATTATTGACTTACTATTTATGATTTTTAGATCTACTTGCCTACATTGTCTTTCCTAAGAACTCTGCACAGCTGTTGGAAAGGATGGGTGGGTCTTTGCTATGTGTAGTAATCTAGACAATGGCTAGAATAATACTAAAATGTTAACACTGGATTATCTTTTTACTCAAGAAGCATGGCTCTTGACTTTTGAAAGCAGGATCTTATTCCTGACTCATTGTCCCAGGTGTCGTTGGCACCTTCTTAGGATACCGCCTGTTTTCTGTCTGGAGCTTTCGGTGGCCTTTGGATCAGAGGAACCAGTGGCTCTTATTTTCAGCATGGCACCTTATAAGTAGGCTGCTTCTCTAAATATGGTGAAAAGGTCAAGTGCATGATATACCCCTTCCAATTTTGTAAAGGCTTGGGTAACATATTTTTACTTGGCAATTGCAGGTGAAGGACTTAACAAAATACTTGGATCCCAGTGGGCTCGGCGTGATCAGTTTTGAAGACTTCTACCAAGGGATCACGGCGATCAGAAATGGAGGTCAGTCACCCCCCCTCCCCCCACCCCTGTGCTTCCATCGCCTCACCCCTTCCTCAACTCTACCTCTGGCCTTCCCTCTTGCTCAGCCACCCCTTATTAATGACCATTACGCCTCAGACTCCTTTTGCTGAGCTTAATGTCTTCCCTTTGAAGTCCCTAAAATGCCCCAGGTTTAAGGATGCTCTCTCTCCTTTTTTGTTATTTGCTCTTCACATACCCTATCTTCCAAAATTGACTGACTCAACTACTTATCCATAATGTTAGAAAACTACTGCCACTTTCCCCAAAGAGTTTTTAATGGAAACTGACACACACAAAAATATTAAAAGACTTACACAGTGAACACTCATATGTATATCTCTTATCTGTATTCTGCAGGCAACATTTTACCATATCTGCTTTATCCATCCACCTTCCTATCTATTTTCTCTTTTTTCTAATGGGACGCATTACAAATCAGTATACTTCCATACACTTCAGCCTAAACTTTTCAGCATGCTATCAGTCATTACCCAGAGTTAAATAGTTGTTTGTAGTCTTTTTAGAGTAAAATTTACCTACAGTGAAACCTTAAGTGTGCCATTCTGTGAATTTTGACAAGTTCTTGTGTCTGGTAATGCAAATCACTGCCAAGAGTTACTAACATCACCACAGGCAGTTCCCTCATGGCCTTCTAGTAATCTCCTCCCTCTTATTGGTACCTTCTTTGCTGATTTTTGCCGCCATGGATTAGTTTTGCCTTTCGTGGACTTCATGTAAATATGATCATCCATATCTGCTCTTTCATCTGGCTGCTCCCCGTGCGTGATGTTTTTGAGATTCATTGTGTTGTATCAGGAGTCTGTTTTTCTGTTATGGAGTAGTGCTCCATCATGTGCTTATACCTCATGGGTGGATACTTGTTTGGGGCTAGATGGTTCCAGTTGGGGGTTATATATAAAGCTTCTAGTGAAATTGGTGGGCAGGTCTATGTAGATACATGTTTTCATGTGTTGGGGGCCGGTACCAGACAGTGGGGTGGCTAGTCATGTGCATGTGAATTCAGTTTCGTGTAAAATTGCCAGATGTTCTCCCAAGTAGTTGTACCATTTTACTCTCTTACCAGTTGTCCAAGCACTTTCCTCTTCAAGTGAAACTCTGAAGCTCTGAGTAGACCTTTCCTTCTCATTCCCCATCTTGGGCCAGGTGGTGTCAGGAGTGCAGTGTTGGGAAGTCTCCAGTCACAGGCTGTCTCCTTCCTTCTTGCACCTTGTCAGAGGAAGAGGGGCATAAAGAGACTCGGCAGAGCCCATGGTCATCATGGTGGTCCAGTCAAGGGGGGGTACCTTTGAACCCGAGGTCTTATTAGCAGTTGTTGATAGAGTCTCACCTGTCTTCTCTGTTACATTCCGAAAATTATTGCCCGACAGTGTCACATAGGGCCTGGGTTTCCTAAAACACCAAATCCCAGATGGTTTTGAGTAGCATTCTGTATGTGGAGCCCTGTGTGTTGTTACTTCTTTCACCTAGTTAGTCCACATAGATCTGAACACCAGCACAGCCCAGAGACCCATGGTGAACAAGCAGCCAGGGACCTTGTGCGTACAGAGCACGAAACGAGGGAGGGAACAACAGGGGAGGTGCTGCTGCTGTCAGTGTGGCAGGTGGGGGTGGGGGCTGACTTGCACAACCTTAGCACAGGGATGGTGGCATCAGTGTGTTCCCTGAGGCACAAATCAAAGGGCCCGGAGGAGCTCTGGGCCTTGGACACGCCCCTTGTAGTCTCTGCCCTTCCAGCGAGGGTTGAGACTGGGCTTCCTTGGACTCAGGTGGTTGAGGAGCCCAGATTCCTCTCAAGTGGGAAGGCTGAGAGCAGCAGTGGCAGCTGGCTCATGGGTATGGGCAGTGGTCAGTGAGAGATGGAGCCTGGGCCATCTGTGTGGTCAAACTCTGAGGCTCTCTCTAGTCAGAATTCAGGCTGGTGGCTGCTCTCTGTTCTTTCGGGCCACGGTTAGTGCGAAATGGAGTAGGCTCCGCTGCAGGAGTTCCTGCGGGGGAGGGGTCATATGCTCCCGGAAAACTTGATCCAGGCAGGCACAACCAGTCCGCTGTAATAAAATTCTTGGGCCGTTGACCTGCCCACTGAGAGCCAGGAGCTGTCTCTGCAGGGGCTGATTATCTGTCGGACAGAACGGGTTGCTGGCTGCTGACCCTCTTAGTTATCTCGTGGGTTGCATGTGTCTTGAAGTTCAGTGACTTAAGGCATGTGTAGATATTTATCAATCTAGTGAGAGAAAGTGGTCACCTGAGAATGGCCTGTCTCCTTGAGTCCTGATCTTTCCTTAATGGTTAACCATCACCCTGATCCGCTGAGATAGGACCTCTGCCTGCGCACCCCACCCCTCCGCTCTCTTCCTTGCCTTTGCCTGGGATACTCCCACTGAAGCTGAGGCACTCTCTGTCCTTCCCAGAGGCTGGCAGAGAGAAGCACGAGGTAGGATTTCTGTGTCTGCCTGAGCGGAGCTGGCCAGGGCTCTTCTGTCACATCCAGAGGTCTCCAGTCTGCGCTCCCATTTTAACCTCTCCTGGCTGACATGTCCAGTTCCACCTGCTCTGTCCCTCTTCCCCAGGCAGCTGGCTAACTGCAGCTGCACCTTCTTCTGTATTGGGGAGCAGCCTCTTGCTGTTCCAAGCCCCACAAAGTCAGTTCACCTAGGGAAAGGACTGCCTCTGTCTAGCCCACACTCCATTGAACCCCGCTGGGATTGTTTGAGTCTCTGTTTTTGCAAGTCTCTGTTCTTGTTGGTAATATTTCCACTTTGATTTAATTAAAAATAAGATCCCCCCAGTCAGTCCTGGAGTTATGAATATCTTCAGGAAATGGTGCCGTGTTTTTCCAATGGCAAGAACATTCTGGAATAGAAGCATCCCCAGAAGACGAGGCTTGGGGCTTGGTCTCAACACGAAACTATATTGGGAGGTGCATTGTAGGTACTGTCCCCCCAACCCTGAGTTTAGCTTGTGTAGAACAGACCCCTGCTTCTAAAGTGAGGTAGTGGACTCTGGAATATGAGGGACAGTCTGCTGCTGGGGTGTGTGGTTGAGGAGGCAGAAAGGTCGGAGGCTTTGGATAGGGTTGGCCTGCCAGCAGATGGGTCAGGGTCCTTGAGTGGGTGGGCTGAAGGGAGGTTTTAGTGATGAGAGCTTGAATCAGGCTGGATGGAGGGGCAGTAGCTAAGGGAGGGCACAGCTTAGACCTGGAAGGACTGTGGGTGTGGACACTGTTGAGCTGGATTGTTCCAGACTCTGGGAAGTAGAGTCCCCTGCCCTGAGAGCCAGCATTCTTGTGGAGGACAGCCCATACACGTTGAGGCCGTAGAGCTATGAGAGCTAACAGGAGCTCAGGAGGAGGGTGATGGTAGAGGTGGTCCATGGAATTCTCCCTGAGAAAGTCTGGGAAGGGGTGGCAGGGTCCAGGTCGGGGACATGAAGGGAGTGTGCCCTGCACATTTGGGAGCTGAAGGGAGGTCACTGTGGCTGGTTGGGTAACCAGGATCAGAAGGTGGGGGCATGACTGGGCTGTGGGCACTGTGGGAGGACTTGACCTTCTTGTCAAGAGGCCTCACAATTCAATTCCATCCCAAGCTCCCTTTGGAAGGGCTGTTGAGAGGCCCCTTGGCTCAACACCAGCAGAGCAGGTCTATGTCTTGGAGTGGGCATGAGTGGCAGGGCCTCCAGGTGACTGCAGCTGGCGTGGGCGTGAGGAACACCCCACCCTGTGCATCGGATATACTGCCGGTCTTGCTCAGAGCTGTGGGCTTGGCTTTACTTTTTTGGTAATTTGCAAATTTTTTTTGTAATTTGACTTCTTTATCATTTAACTTTTGTTAGGAAGGGAGAGTGAAAATAAAATTAGGATCAAAGCAAGTCAAAGATGATTGTGAAATGTTACTTCATAGCATCTGGAAGAGTGGAAAGCATGATACGTGCACTTTGAGTCTTCCCTCCAGTGTGCCATCATGGCTGCTCACAGCCTGTCTTGTCTGACAGACTTTTATTCTGTATCCAGGAGCAGCATAGCAAGTGACACGATATATTGACCCAGTTTGCATGGAAAGCGCAAGGAGATTGTTACTGTCATAACCACAGGCCTTATTTCAGTAATAGAATGAGATAGAGAGGGAATTATTACAAATAGGCCATTGCTCTGGCTCGTCTCCTCCTCCCCCCCCAAATTGACTCTGAAAGAATAAGATAAATGCACATTAAAAATTTCTACTTAATTGAAAATTGCTTTAGTTTTTGTAGAAGAAAACTGAAAGAAAAGTCCTATTTAGTTCCCATCAAGAATAGAAAAACATCAGCTATGTTCACGTCTTTCTCTTCACCATGTCGGGCAAGACTCCTAAATCATATGCCCACCACTGGAATCTGAGCACATGTCTACATGTCTGAAATGATTCGCTAAGTTTTAAGAGTTTGAAATTCTGTGTTTCAATTTTTGGAAGTGCAAGCAAGACTGTTAACATTTAAGAGGGGGAAAATAGGCCCCAAATAGTCTGGCCTTTTATAAAATACTGAGGCCCAATGCACAAAAATTCATGCAAGAGTAGGCCTGCCTTCCCCTGGCTGCTGGCACCGGCTTCCCTCCAGCACCTGGGACCCAAGCTTCCTTCCAGTCACTGGCAGGCACCTGGGACCCGGGCTCTTCTCTCTGGCCCTGGCTTTGTCTGAAATGACGCCCAGAAGGATGTCCGGTCTAATTAGCATATTACTCTTTTATTATTATAGATGTGTGACCACTGGGATAATGGTCCTCCTTTACTTCCTGTCACAGAAACCAAAAACTTCTGTCCACAGCAATCCTCTCCCCCTTCACAAAGAGCATACATAGCCCTGGCTGGTTTGGCTCAGTGGATAGAGCATCAGCCTGCGGATTGAAGGGTCCTGGGTTTGACTCCGGTCAAGGGCACATGCCCAGGTTGCGGGCTTGATCCCCAGTAGGGGATGTGCTGGAGGCAGCCAATCAGTGATTCTCTCTCATCATTGATGTTTCTATCTTTCCCTCTCCCTTCTTCTCTCAAATCAATATATATATATATATATATAAAAAGGGCACATGTAGTTTGCTGTAGTTCACATGCACCAAAGACCCAACCCTCCAGTGCAGGGGACTCCAAGACTGTCAGCCTGCGTGCTCTGAGGCTCTCACTCCGCCATAGCCTGAGCCCTCAGATATTTAGTCACACTCCCAGGGAAAACAATACAAAACAGCAGCCACATAAGGGATTTTGGTTTAAGGGCCTTAATTACTACTGCAAAGCAGTATGGAATTGGCAAAGACATCTCATAATTACTAAATGCATAAATGCTTGAATTTTCATAATTATTGAGGAAAAGCATCATTGTTTAAATTGAGAGAGCTCTTTAGAAACTGGATGGAGTAGCCACGTGTCCAGCTATTGCTCTGTGGTGAGGGTCCTTCAACATTCATTCTCCCTTCCCACTTATACTGGCTGTCAGTGACTTCACACCACTGGCCCCTCAGAACCTGGCGGGGATGTGGAGGGCAGCATTTTCCCCACATGGTCCAGTTGCCAAAGAAGAATGTTCTCTAGCCAAGGAAGCTGGTGGTGACCATTTCAGAGTACTCTCCCCGGAGCATCCAGGGAGGTTTGCTCTTCCATTTGACCTTCAAAGACTCTACTCCACTTTTTAAATAAGTGACTGATGTTATGTTAGATTATGTGAGATATAGTGAATAAGTAACTGATACATTTTAAATAGGTACTGTTGTGATCTGTTTTCTGCTCACACTTTGACATCCAATGTGTGGGTTTTCTCTGCAGACCCCACCCAGGTGGCCTACAATTTAATTCGTTCTGACGTCAGCTGCCCAGAGTTAGCGCAGACCCCACAGGTGCCCAGGTTACCCACACTTCTGTTTGACACAACTCCTTCCTCAGGTTTGATAACGTGCTGTAATGGCTCATAGAACCCAGGGAAACACTTTAGTTCTGTAACCAGTTTATTATAAAGGTTACAATGAATAGCCAGTTGAAGAGGTATATAGGGTGGGTTTGGAGGGTCCACAATGTAGGGGCTTCTGTCCCTGTGGAGTTTGGGATGCGCTATTTTCCCCATATGATGTATTCACTAACCCAGCTCTCTGAACCCCCTCATTTTGAGAAGTCGGGTTGGAACTGAAAGTTGTAGCCCTCTAATCACAAGTTCGGTTCCCTAACCAACCCCCGTCCTCCAAGAGTCACCTCATTAGTTTAAACCCAGGTAAGGCAGAAAGGGGCTTCTTAATGAATAACAACGGATACTCTTTCCATCCCATCACAAGGAATTTCCCAGAGTTTTAGGAGCTCTACGTCAGGACTGAGGATAAAAACCAAATAAATATTTATTACGATATGACAGTATACTGTAGTGAGGCAACATCAGGAAACATAATTCCATAACTTGCATCCTCTTTGGAAAGTGTTAGGCCTGAACATGGTCAGGAGACAGTGGAAGCCAGTACCTTTTCTTTGTGGGAATTGGTTGTGTTTGAAAAGTGATGTTTCTATTGCTGACGTCAGAATTATAGCCTGTCCATCATGAAAGATTGCTTTTCTTTTTAACTTTTTCTTATTCCTATCTAATAAAAGAGAAACATGGTAATTGGCGTATGACCGCTACCCTTCCCATTGGCTAATCAGGGTGATATGCAAATTAACTGCCAGCCAAGATGGCGGCCGGCAGCCAGGCAGCTTGAAACTAACATGAGGCTTGCTTGCTTCAGTGACGGAGGACTCCAACGTTCCCCGCCTGCCGCTGCAGGCCTCTGAGCTGGCAGTTTGAAACATAGTTACAAAAATAGAAGCTAAACAAAACCCCAGAAACCAGCTTTCAGCTAGCCGGGATCTCAGACCTGGAGTTGATGCAGAGTTTCGATTGTAGAACCTAAACAAACCACATACCTGCTTTCAGGAGCGGAGGCCTAAGAGCTGGAGCCTCAGAGCTAAAGCTGGCTCAGAATAAAAAAAGAAAAAAAGAAAAAAAGGAGCAGTTGGGAGCTTCAGTCCCAGCCTGAAAACAGCCCTCAGCCGCTCACCCAGACTGGCCAGGCACCCCAGTGGGGACCCCCACCCTGAGGAGTGTGTGACCAGCTGCAAACAGCCATCAGCCCCTCACCCAGGCTGGCCAGGCACCCCAGTGGGGACCCCCACCCTGATCCTGGACACCCTTCAGGGCAAACCAGCCAGCCCCCACCCATGCACCAGGCCTCTATTCTATATAGTAAAAGGGTAATATGCCTCCCAGCACCGGGATCAGCGGAGCCGCGAGGTCTCCCGGCACCGGGATCAGCATGACAGGGGGCAGCGCCCAAACCCCCTGATCGCCCTGTGGCTCTGTGTGTGACAGGGGGCGGGGCCACAACCTCCCTATCCGCCCTGCTCTGTTCCTGACAGGGGAAGGCGCCCCAACCCCCTGATGGGCCCTGCTCTGTGCCTGATAGGGGGGAGCTCCCCAACCTCCTGATCACCCTGCGGCTCTGTGTGTGACAGGGTGCGGCGCCCCAACCCCCCCACCCCACGGGCCTTGCTCTGTGTGTGACGGGGTAGAGCCATAACCTCCCCATCGGCCCTGCCCTGAGTGTGAGAGTGGCGGCGCCCCAACCCCCTGATCGGCCCTGCTCTGTGGGTGATAGAGGGTGGCGCCCCAACCCCTTGATCCGCCCTGCTCTGTGCGTGACAGGGGGGAGCTCCCCAACTCCCCGATTGACCCTGCTCTGTGCGTGACAGGGGGGAGCTCCCCAAACCCCTGATCGGCCCTGCTCTGTGCGTGACAGGGGGCAGCGCCCCAACCCCCTGATTGGCCCTGCTCTGTGCGTGACGGGGTGGCACCGCAACCTCCCCATCGACCCTGCCTTGAGTGTGACAGGGGGCGGTGCCCCAACCCCCCAATCGGCCCTTCCCTGAGCGTGACTGAGGGTGGCATCGCAACCTCCCAATCCGCCCTGCTCTGTGCATGACAGGGGGCGGTGCCCCAATTCCCCAGTCAGCCCTGCTCTGAGCCCGACCAGGGGCTGCACCTAGGGATTAGGCCTGCCCTCTGCCACCCGGGAGCAGGCCTAAGCCAGCAGGTCGTTATCTCCCGGGGGGTCCCAGACTGCAAGAGGGCACAGGCCGGGCTGAGGGACCTCCCTCTCCCCCCACTGAGTGCACAAATTTTTGTGCACCGGGCCTCTAGTCTATATATATAAAAGCCTAAATGACCAGCCCACCGGCTGGTAGCTATGACACACACTGACCACCAGGGGGCAGACACTCAGCACAGGAGCTCAACACAAGGGGCAGACACTCAACAAAGTTGCCGAGCAACAGCAACTTTGCAGAGTGCCTTCTCACACTCCGGGACCCCTCAGGGGATGTTGGACTCTGGTTTCAGCCCAATACCCCCAGGCCAAGCCAAGGGACCCCACCTGCTGGAGGGACCCCGCTCACTTCGCAGATACCTCCCCAGGTGCGGTCGGCCAGGGAAGGACTGTGGGAGGTTGGCTCCAGGGCATGTCCGGCCCATCTTGCCCAGTCCCATCCCACTGGCTACCTTCTAATTAATTTCCTTTCAATGTCCATGAATCCGTGCATTGGGCCTCTAGTTATAAAATAAAACATATATTGTAGAAGATAACGTTAAGCAAAAAAAGAAGAAAATAAAAACTGACCGTGAGTCCAGCACTGAGGACAAGATGTTATTTTGGTAATATTTCATTATACTCACTCCTCCCCAAACATGTACAGTTTAAAAAAAATTAAATCTGGCATCTAATACTTTTTTTTTTTCTTGCATCTAATACTTTTTAAAGCCGTGAGCGGTGTCACAGAGCTAGTATCATGCTCTTTCTCTTTTACAATGTTGTCCAGCTCTTTTAAGAAGTAGTTACCATTTGGCCTCCACACCACTGCCTGAGAACTCTGGCACAAAGTGTTGTTTCCGTCGGGGACCTGCTTTCCTGTCCTAACCTTTCTTCCCCCAGGTTTCTCATAGCCAGTCCAGGCTCCATTGCCATTCACATCGTTTCCCCCTTGCCCTCTCTGGGTGGTCTGGGTTTCCTGCTAAGTCTGGGTCTTCTCTCCCACAGATTCTGATGGCCAGCTGTGCAGCATTGTACCTGCCCAGGACGAGGAGCCGCAGGCCTGCCCTGATGAGTTCGAGGACTTTGTTACCTTTGAGGCAAGTGGTTTTCACAAGGGAGCTGAGAGGGAACTTGATGTTACGCCTACTCCTCTGTGCACTCTTAAGTCCTGCTTCACTTAGTGGTTCCCTGGCTGTTTATATAGGAAATGGCTGGAAGGGCAGGGAAAGACTTACTCTGCAGCCCTGTGTACACTGTGGGGGGCACTGTGGTTGGTGGGCTTTGGGGGACTCCTGGCTCCAGCACACAGTCGATAGGTGTCTACTCTGAGTGTTACATAACTGAGAACCTTAACAAGAGGCGCCCTTGGGTTCGTTGTTAGTAGAGTGACAGGCTGAGCAGTTAGGACTCTCGTGAGATTGTCACCTTCTGTCAGGCTGCCAAGCAAGGCCAGAACAGGGGACTCATTTTGAGGTTTTTATTTTATCACATTTCAAACCATTTTCTGGGTCTACTAGAGACCTTTGATTAATGCCTTGCTTTACTCTGCCCCCAACCCCCAGAAGAAGCCAGTGTTGCTACGGTTACATGGTGTTGCTGGTAATTGAGGGTGATTTTTCCAAGATTTGGGGAAGGTCTGTGAGACAGACCACTATCACTGTGTCCCACTAGTTGGAGAGGTGGGCTGGGGCAATGCTGGGAGAGTCCAGGTGGCTGAGTCTGGAATTTTTTTTAATACACTGGAAACTCCTGAGTCCTTGAAGAGCTATTGGGGAAGGCCGTGGTGGCCACTGCTAGCCCCTCAGCCTCTGTTGACCAGTGAGGGGGCAGGGTTAGGCTGTGACCCACTGGGCCTGAAGCCCTGCACATCAGTCCTCTGAACCTTGGCTCCTTTGTGAAATGAGGGGGTTCAGAATAGATTCTGAAATTACCTCAGAATTCCACTGTTTTCCTTCTCTGTCTCATGCCCCTCCTGTGAGGAGCTGCCCAGGTATAGGTGACCCCTCAGATAAATGCAGGCTCACTTCCTGACTATCGTTTCTGCCAGCACAGACCCCCCCTCTCCCCCAGGCCACCTGGGCCTGTTCATCCTTCACAGCTTTGTCCCAGAGTACCAGCTGAGCCTGAGCCCCCGCAAGGGCAGGAGCCACCCGCTTTTTGTCCCCTGTGTGCATTCTGGGTGTGAGTGGGCAGTGCCAGGCCCAGTCCTGGCATGTGGAGGCCAGTACCCAGATGGGACTTGTACTGATTGCAAGGCACAGTGTGGCCAGGCGGGGGACCCTGGGTGTGCATGACTCTGATGTGTCAGCTTTCAGATGAACTGCCAGCCCCTGTGACTGAAGAGGCTGCTTACAAGGCCTGAGTAGGAAGGTTCTGTGAGGTTTGACACATCTTGAATTTTTCAGGAATGCAGCTAGACCAGGGGAGAGCCTCCTTTTTTGTTTGGAGCATCTGGAGAATTTCCTTCCCAGCAGTATGGCAGGATCCTGTTACTTATGTCGTCAGCACTGAGTCCTTAATCATGTCTCAAGAGCATACGCTTTATCATCAGTGTTTTTGTTTTATTCCTCTCTCATATTTCTGCTAGGACATTACATCAATTTTTTAAAATATTTTATGTGTAGTGAATTGAATGGTGGTCCCTCAAAGATACATCCACCCAGAACCTGTGCCTCTGCCTCTCCTACCAGTCTCTATGCCGTCTCCACTTTCGGTCCTCGGGTATCAGGGTTCTCTCTTGCGAGTTTTCCGTTGATTATTCAGGAAGTTTTTCTATATTTTAGTTGAATACCAGTTTGTTCCTGGGAGCATGTCCGTGCAGCTTCCACTTACTCTGCTGCCATTTTTCCACCCAGAACCTGTGAATGTGACCCTATTTCTCCAAAGGGAAGGGTCTTTTCAGATGTAATTGAGTTAAGGACCTCAGAATCAGATAGATCATGCTGAATAGAGTGTCCTTAGAAGAGAAAGGGAGATGACACAGGGGGGAGAAGGCAATATGAAGATGGAGGCAGAGGCCGGAGTGATGCAGCCACAGGCCCAAGGACCGCCAGGAGCCTACAGAAGCTGGAAGGGGCAGCAAGGGAGAACTCAACCCTGCTGACACTTTGTTTTCAGACTTCTGGTCTCCAGAACTGTCAGAACACACTCCTATTGTCTTAAGCACCCAGGCTATGGTAATTTGATACAGGAGCCCTAGGAAACTAATATAGTGTTTGATTACTCAGGATAGTAAAAGGCATCAACACATTTTGTACTTAAAGTTCTTGTTTGGTCCAAAAGAGTGAGTCACTGCGGTGGGGCTGCCTCCCCCGAAACCTGAGTAGAGCAGGTAGGGGTGCTGTTTGACCATGACCCCATTTTGTCCTCTGAGTGGGTGAATCGCCCTCTCAGCCCACATGACTGTGGCCCTCCCGCCTCTGTGGTTGCCTCCGTCCTGGGGGTGAGCCACCTCCCACCTCTTGCATTTGGATGGCATGGTGGGAACCTGTCATTTCAAAGAGTATGCCAAAGGAATGCGTCTCAGGTTTTTAAATCCCAATTTTTTTAGAATGGAAGAAATTTTTTTAAAGTTTTTTTGTTAGTTAAAATTAATACACTTTATGTTTTAGCAGTTTTAAGTTTACTGAAAATGGAGCTGATAGGCAAAGAGTTCCTATCACTCCCCCTCGCCCCTGTACACACACCAACACAGTTTTCTCCCTCATGAACATCTTGCCTTAGTGGGTACATTTGTTAAAACTGATGAACCAATATTGATGCATTATTATAAACTAAAGTTCATAGTTTACATGAGGGTGTACAGTCTGTGGTTTTTGACAAATGTACAATGTCCTCTATCCACTGTTATAGTATCATACAGAGTAGTGTCACTGCCCTAACAGTCCTCTGTGATCCCATGAGTCATTCCCCCACCCACCCACTAGCACCCAGCACACTGATCTTTTATTTGTCCCCATGGTTTCGCCTTTCCAGGATGTCACATAATCACATAGTTGGAATCCTACAGTGTATGGTCTTTACTGACTGGCTTCTTTCGCTTAATAATATGCATTTAAGATTCCTCCATGTCTTTTTATACTTTTTAAGGTTTTTAGATGTCATTTTTAGGGGAGTGAAACTAGTACTGTGAAACTTACAAAAAGGTTGCTCTCTTTTTAAAAAAATGTACATTGTATAGTCGTTAAAAGTCCAATAAAAATAGGAGTGGAAAATATGTGCATTACATCCAAATACCACATTTGGAGATCCTCTGCTGGAGATCTTCAGAGACAGGCCTTTTATTGATTTTTCTGGCTGGGCACACGACAGTATTGGTCAGGGGACCCTGTGCAGAGAACTACTGATGCGCTGCTGCTTCTGGTCCTTTTCCTGCCAGGGCTGTTCAGTGGGTCCCGTAGCTCCCAGCATTTCCCTGAGCATCCCTTTGGCTTGTCGCTTGTAACATAATTCGTAGGAGAAAGTCACTGTTGTGGCATGTCTGAGCAGGGACGAAGTGAGGAAGTGACTTAGGGTTATCACTGACGTTCAGGGAATGAGAGGAACGCTCCTCATCTGAGAGTCTGAGTGAGGTAGAGGATGGAGTGCTGGAGGCCTACATGGGGTGATCTCGTGTGCCAGGATTTCTGGAAGGGGATGGGAAAGTCACGGAACAGGCACAAACAGAACTGATAAGAATTGTCCCTGCTGTACCTCCTCTGTTCCTCTCCCACTATCAGCAGCTAGAGAAAAGAGCTGCCTTAATAAAATATAACAGGGAAATGTGTCTTTTGTACAACTGTATCTGAAAGGTTAGAGAGTCAAAAACAAAAGCCATTCTGTTTTGAGATATGACTGTTTGTTAAGAACCCAGCAAAGGCACTTCCTGAACTTTGCCCCTACCTCCACACCCCCACACCCACCACTGGCACAGCAGGTTTAACAGAGCATGTCTGGGAGCAGGTTAAACTTTTTCCCTGGCAGTGATGTACCTTCAGGTGAACACACAGGTTTGGCAGAAACCCCAGCACAACTTGTCTGTTGAGAGTCTGGACGGAAGGCCCCCTCGCTTCTGATACGATGGGGAAGCTGTCTCCAAGAGCGTGCCCTGGCTGGAGCTGGTACGGGCTCGCATCTGAGGGTAAGAGGAGGCTGGGTTGTGGTGGGACACAGGCTCACACCATGCCCAGCAGTTAGTTCTCCTCTGAGGGACCACAACCTGGGCAGTGGGCACCCCAGGCAGGGTTGGCCACACATGAGTTCCTTACTGGTGGCTCTGTATGCAGCCTTTCTTATTGCCTGTTGGCAGATTGTTAACTGGTGAAAGTACCATTAACATGTAAAGTTTTCTAAGATGCACAAGAGTTCATCTTAACATGTGTAATTTGTAAACATTTTTATAGTTGGTGGCATAGACTTGTGGGCTTCTGGGCAAAGCTAGGTCCTGTCTAGTGGCAAATAATGAATGGATGGGGCATGTCTGGGAGCTGCTCTTATGTTTTGTCTAGTAGACTGTGGGTGAGCATGCGCCATGATCTAAGATGACTTTCACCTCTCGTGAAAAGTAGGTGTTTACCCAGCTGCCCTGGAAAACTACATGCTGGCCGACATTTATTCGAGGCAGCTTTGACCAATAGAAACTGACCCTCAGGGGCTGCGCAGGTGGGGCAGCACCTGGGAAACGAGTTGTCCCTCTCTTGGCTGCTTGACCCTCCCTGGGTTTTGTTCTAGGTGCTCATGGAGCCGACCAGTCTGTTGTCCCCTTTGGGCTGCTGTCATGGCCTTGGTCTGTGTAGGGAGCTCCAGATAAGAGACTGTTTACCAATACCCTCGCCAGGATTTCTGCATGTTTATAGCTGTGCTGTGGGGACAGGACCTTCACCATCCTATTTATTTATAATTTTGGGCAAATTAAGGTGTAAGTGCAAACACAAAGCCTTTTGTGAAGTGGTGAACAATTTTCATCAGCGTACGACTCATTTGGTGCAGGGGGACTCATTTGGTGCAGGGGAACGGGTTTGCTTTAGAAAGGAGGGTGAAGGTGGGAGAGTGTTTGCCCTCTATCTGTTTAAAAGGTGGGGAGATACCCAGAATGGAGTGTGTAAGTGCCTGGCTTGAAACAGTTGAGTTTTTTAGCTTCTGCCTCATTGTTTCTGTGTCAGTGGAGAACTATTTCCATTCTGGCCAAGCTCCAAGGGGGTTTCACCTGCAGCCCCGGTCTCAGCTGCACAGATGATGGCAGTTCCTTTCAGGTGAAATAAACAGTCCCAAGTGCCTGGACCTTCTTTCCTGGAGAGAAATGTTGGGTGCTGAGTTGATTTGCTCTTATAGATGCTGAGCTGCCATCGAGGGTCCATGCAGCCCAGAGAAGAGCATCATGCATCTGTTAGAAGGGCTGGTTGGTTGGCCTTTTTTTTTTTTCAGTCCTTACCTGAGGATATATTTTCCATTGATTTTTAGAAAGAGTGGAAGGGAGGGCAAGATGGAGGGGGACAGGGAGGGAGAGAGAGATTGATTGGTTGCCTCCCATATGCTCCCTAGTCGGGGCTGGGGATTGAACCTGCAACCCAGTTACATGCCCATGACCTGGAATCGAACCCACGGCCCTTCAGTGTGCAGGCTGATGCTCTAACCACTGAGAACACCAGCCAGGGCATGGTTAGCTTTTTAAAAGCTGACCTTAACAGTCAAGGTCTGGCCCTGACTGGACAGCTCAGTTGTTGGTTAGAGCATCATCCTGATGCACCAAAGTAGTGGGCTCAATCCCTAGTCAGGGCACATACAAGAATCAACCAATGAATGCATAAATAAGTGAAACAACAAATTAATGTCCCTCCCTCCCTTCCTCACTCCCTCCCTCACTCCCAAATTCATCAGTGGAACAAAAAATTGATGTTTTTTCTCTCTCTCTTCCTTTCTCTTTCTCTAAAATCAATCAAAATACATTAAAAATAATTTTTTTAAGAGTCAAATTCTGTTTTCCACAGGAAACTATTACAGAGGGTATCTGGGGGGCCTCAATAGCCCTGTGTAGTGAGGATTAGGGCGTGTGGGCCCTGCCTGCTTCCTCAGTCTAAGGACTGAGGTTGAGGTGGGGGAGGTCCATGGGATCGTCCTGCAGGTAAGGAGCAGTGCTCTTGTAGGAGTTTTCAGCTGAAGACTGAATAGCTGACTGGTCTTTGCCGTCATCACTAGAAGTGTGGTGTGGGGATCTTCCTAGTGCCCTTGGGTGTTTCTTGGGTAGTGTCCCATGCAAGTGAGCAGTGCCACTGGGTAGCCAATTAGCAGCCATTCCTCAGAGGACATCAGGAATTGACTGGATTTGTGCCTTCTTGGTTGTGTTCCCCCTTCTAGCTACTCCCTAACATAGTGGCATCTCCTTCCCAGCTCAGGTAACTCGTCTCTGCCTATGCTACCTACAGAACAAGCACAGAGCCGGCCTGCTCAGGGATGATGAGTAGGACGAGAGCCTCTTGAAGTGATTTCCTGGTTTCAGATTTTGAAGTGAATTTAGTTGCGATAGATTCCAAGGAAGATTGGGTTTTCTGTTAAAAACATAAGTAACATCACTGAACATCTCAGTAGGTACATCTCATGTCATTCCCTATTTTATCCTGGCCTTACAAGCAGCTGGCAGGGATTCCACCCCCCAGTACACATGAACTCTAGTCTTTCATTTTCTGTTTCGGGACCTATCTTTGTGGTCTCTCTTGATCCCATATGGTTGCAACCTGTTGAGATCAGCATTTACAACCCCCCTTTTACAAATGAGACGACAGGCTCAGAGTGGTTGAGCCCCCATTCCGTGCTAAATGGCTGGTAGACAGCAGACTGAGGATGGACCTGGGCCTCTCGTGAGCCACACCAGGCTCCTACTGGCTCGGCCACAGTCCTTTGCCCCTCTTCCATGGGGCAAGGAGCCTCGGGGGTGCAGCATTGTGAGGCTCTAGTTGCCCCCAAACAGCCAAGGACTGTGACTTTTTGTTATCCCAGCACATCTGAGCAGACTGTCCACCAACCGTGATACCTGAACCCGAGTACAAAGTGCACTTCTCCCCAGCGACTTTCTGAAATCTTACCTGTTTGCAAATTGTTAAACTTGGGATCTTGTAAGCATGACATGTTGGCTACATTTCTTAACCATTGCAATTGTGTTTTAATTAGAGCTCAGATTATAAACTGAAAATGGCGTTTCACAGTTCTTTAGTTTTAAGTTAATTTGTACAGTCCACAGATACTTCCTGCCTGCTGTGTGCCAGACCTGTGCTAGGTGCTGAGTCCACATGGGTAAAAATAAAGATATGTTTAGTGGGAAAGTATACATTTAACCAGTGAACATAATTAATTGCTTAAAAATTTGATTAATTAGTACTTTGAAGTTAGAGCACGTAATTGAATTTCATTGCCATAGCCTGAACAGACATAATAGGTATTCATGATACCTTTTTGAATTTTTTCTTTTCTTTAAATCCTCACCGGAGGATATGTTTTTATTGATTTTTTTAGGGAGAAGGAGAGAGAAAACATCTGTTGGTGGCCTCTCATACGCACCCCGATCAGGGATTGAACCTGCAACCTGGGTGTGATCGGGAATTGAACCAGCAACCCTTTAGTGCACCAAATGACGCCCAGCTAACTGAGCCACCCTGGCCAGGGCTTCATGGTGACTTTTCTTTTAAAAACATTTTTTTAAAAATATATTTTATTGATTTTTTACAGAGAGGAAGGGAGAGAGATAGAGAGTTAGAAACATCGGAAACATCGATCAGCTGCCTCCTGCACATCTCCCACTGGGGACATGCCCGCAACCCAGGTACATGCCCTTGACCGGAATCGAACCCGGGACCCCTCAGTTCGCAGGCCGACGCTCTATCCACTGAGCCAAACCGGTTTCGGCTAAAAACATTTTTTTTTAAAGAATAGTTTATTGCCTGGCCGGCGTGACTTAGTGGTTGAGCGTCGAACTATGAACCAGGAGGTCATGGTTCAATTCCAGGTCGGGGCACATGCCCAGCTTGCAGGCTCAGTCCCCAGTGTGGGGCTTTGGGAGGCAGCTGATCGATGATTCTTTCTCATCATTGATATTTCAATCTCTCTCTCCCTTCCTCTCTCAAATCAATAAAAAAAATATGTGTGTGTGTATATATATATATATATTTTAAAGAATAGTTTCTTGATTGTTAGAGAGAATCATCGATGTGAGAGCACGACCCCAACCTGGAATCGAACCAGCAACCTTCTGTTGCATAGGACAACACCAGCCTGGGCTTCATGGTGACTTTTTAAATTAAAAGACATATTCTTACACTATGAATGCTAATTCTTAGATATAAATAATTCTAGTGCTGGAAGCCATAAAATGGGTGATTGTTCTGCGATATACCATGTGTTGAGATGCTTTATATCTTTTTTAAGTATAATTATTAACTAACTCTAAAAATTACTCCAGCCTTGGCCAGTGTGCATACGCTCAGTTGCTTGAGCGTCGTCCTATACACCAAAAGGCCGCCAGTTCATTTCTGGTAAGGACACATGCCTGGGTTTCAGGCTTGATCCCCAGTATGGGGGCATGTGGAAGGCAATCAATGTTTCTCACATCGATGTTTCTCTCCCTTTCCCTTCCTCTCTCTAAAATAAATAAAAATGTATTTAAAAAATTACTCCAACAGTTTTCTGTACTTGGACATACTGCCTATATTTCATTTTAAAACAATATTAAATTGTTTTGTAAGCTAATGTTTTTGCTTAGAAATATAGTAGGGACTTTTTTCATGTGTGAGAGCTCCCCCCTCCACGTGGTCATTTCTACTTCCACCGCAGCAGTGTGTTATGTTGGGTGTTGGGTTTTTTTGCACTGAATGCCGTACATGGACATTGTTACTTCCAGGTGCCAGGACTGACTCTTGGCGCTCTCTTTTAGGCCAATGAGGTAACGGACAGCGCATACATGGGCTCCGAGAGCACCTACAGCGAGTGTGAGACCTTCACCGATGAGGACACAAGCACCCTGGTGCATCCTGAGCTACAGCCTGAAGGGGACATGGATAGTGCGGGCGGCTCAGCCGTGCCCTCCGAGTGCCTGGATGCCACGGAGGAGCCTGGCCATGGTGCTCTGCTGCTGCTCCCAGGCAGGTCTGTAATCCACCCCAGCACGGTCTGGATATTGTGCATAAGATGTGTCTGATGGGCAGATTCGGTTCACATAGGGGTTTGTGTCAGAGTGGTTTAGAATCATCACAGGATGTGGGAGAGAATGTGGACCTGCAGAATGGCTGAGCCATCTCCTGGTCACAGCTGACTTCCCTGTCAGGAGATGCCCCTCCTGTGACAGCCGATTATAGTGGTTATAAATGCTGCACAACTTCTTTGGCCACAAAAGTCGAAATTCTAGGAGAAAACATTAACTTGGTCTTTTGGATTTTTGTCATCACAATTCTTGTAAACCAGGCAAGACACAATATTCAGTAAATGTCTTCTGTCAGGATCTTAGAACCTCGTCTTTATGGCATCCCTAATCAGACCTGCTTCCCCCTACCACTCCTGGTCCCCCAATGCATTTGAGGACCAGTGAGAGAAAGGGGGAGGGTGGGAGAGGTGCCCATGGCCCATGTGGACCTGAATGACAGCTTATGGTTTTGCCCTCTGCTACTTAGGAAGCCACCGTGCTTAGCACCCTTGGAAGTGGTTGAGTTTTATTTTCAGCTTATTTTATTTCATTTTTTGTTTGGTCCTCAGAGTTTTTCATTTTTTCTCTTTAATTGAAGTATTATATAATGACATGCAAGTGCACCTGTCATAATAGTACAGACATGCCACATAGGAGACCCTTCCTGCTCCCTCCCAGGGGCCCTGGCTTTTTTTGTTATTAATCCTCACGCGAGGATATTTTTCCATTGATTTTTGATAGTGTGGAAGGGAGGTAGGAAGGGAGAGAGAGAAAGAGAGTGAAACATTGATGTGTTGATGTGAGAGAGACACAACGATTGGCTGCTTCCCAAACGCAACCCTACTGGGGCCAGGGATCAAACCCAGGTATGAGCCCTTGACCTGGAATGGAACCCACAATCCTTCGGTGTGCAGACCTATGCTCTATCCACTGAACAACACTGGCCAGGGCCACCCTGGCTTTTTTGTTGTTAATCCTCACCCGGGATATTTTTTCATTAATTTTTAGAGAGAGTGGAAGGGAGGGGGAGAGAAAGAGAGAAACATCGATATGAGAGACACGTTGCCTCCCACATGCCGGATTGAGGCTGCAACCAAGGTATGTGCCCTTGACTGGAATCAAACCCACTCTCCCCACTGAGAAAACTGTCTAGAGCCACCCTGGTTTTTAAAAAATATATTTTTATTGATTTCAGAGAGGAAGGGAAAGGGAGAGATAGATAGAAACATCAATGGTGACTGAGAATCATTGATCAGCTGCCTCTTGCACGCCCTCTACTGGGGATCGAGCCCGCAACTAGGGCATGTGCCCTTGACCAGATTTGAACCTGGGACCCTTCAGTCCTCAGGCCGATACTGTGTCCACTGAGCCAAACCAGGTAGGGCCACCCTGGCTTTTTAATGGCAGTATCACTCTCCCTGGTTTTGTACCTTAAGATTAAAATATCTTTTACACCTGACTTCTTTCCTTTCATATTGTAGTTAGGAGATTTATTCATATTTTTGTGCACAGTTGTAAATCATTTACTTTATTAGTAGAACATTACATTGTATGAATATGCTGCAGCTTTTTAATTTACTGTTGATTTGTACTTTGGTTTTATGACTGAAGCTGCTGTAAACATTACATGTCTTAGTGGTGCATCTGGAGCACACATGTTCAGCTTTAGAAGTTAGTTACTTACTGATAGTTACAGTCAGGGCTTATAGTAGTTAGCATGCCAGTGCTGTGGGTTCTGGTTACTCCCCGTCCTCAGCGACACTTGGCACGAGCTGCTTTGTTCATGTCTGCTTTCTGGAGAGCATGGATGTAATGTTGGTGTGGGATAGTTCTTACTGGCATTTCCCAGGTGACTCATGAGGGTGAGCACCTTCTGTATCTTTTCTTGCCTTTATTGCCTCTTTGGAGATCCTCTTTTGTGAAGTTGCTCTTCATGTCTTATGTCTTTTACCCATTTTGTAAACATTTTCTGTAAAAAGCCAGATAATAAAACTTTTTTTGGCTTGGCCATATAGTCTTGCTGGCTGCTGTTCACCTGTGCTGTTGAAGTGCAAAGTGGTACATAAGTAGGTGGTATTTGGTCTCTCAACGTCTGTTGGTCCTGGGGTCTGTCTTTTTCTTACTGATTTGTAGCAGTTCTTCATATATTTTAGATGAGTCCCTTATCCAGTGTTATTCAACCTCATGGGATTGCAGGTACTTTTTTTTTTTTTTTTTAATAAGAGAAAATTTATTTAGAAAGTCACAGAGGCAGAAGTGAGCCCTAGAAGAAATGGTCTCAGGAAACAAGTTACAGCAACAGAAGGGCCCCTGGAGCTTAGGAGAGACAGAGATGGACTTGAGAGAGGAAGAGGGAAGAGAGGCTCTAGCGTGCCGGGGGCCGGGTGGGCGATGAGCTCACCCTGGGGGAAGCAGGGGGTGGGGAAAGACACGAGCGTGCTCTGTAGAGAGTCTCACAGATACCTCTTTTCTACTTTGTAGGTTGCCTTTTCAGTTTCTTGGTGATGTCTTTGAGAAACAGATGTTTTTAATTTGCTATATAGTCCAGCTTATCTTTTTCTTTTGTAGTTAGCACTTCTGTGTTCTGTTTGAGAAATTTTTGCTTACCTCCACATCCCTGTAGTGTTTACTTCTGCTGCTCTTTAAAAGCCTATTATTTTGCCTTCATATTCAGATCTTGTGAGAAATAGCTCACCTGTCTGAATTTCAAATGATGGACTCGGAAGCGGAGGTCTGGAGAAAATGAGACCTTTAATACGCACTTGAGAGTGGGCATCCATTGTACAGGCTCACACATGGGACAGGGAACACAGCTTATTTATTTATTATTTTTAAAATATATTTTTATTGATTTCAGAGAGAAAGGGAGAGGGAGAGATAGAAATATAATGATGAGAGATAATCATTGATCAGCTACCTCCTGCATGCCCCCTACTGGGGATTGAGCCACAACCCCAGCATGTGCCCTTGGTTGAAATCAAACCTGGGACCCTTCAGTCCACAGGCCGATTCTCTATCCACTATCCACTGAGCCAAACTGACTAGGGCACAGCTTATTTATTTAGTCCCTCCTCCGGTTCCTCATTGGCTGAGTCCTATGAGGTCACCCATTTCCTCATATGTCACCTAGGTCTTGCCGTCTCCCATTGGGCCATTTAAAAAAATTGGGCTAAGGCCTTTCTAGCTGACTCCACCTGCCCTGTCTAGCTGAGGCAGACGCTTGGGGAGGGTTTCCACCATAATGCTGGCCCACATGCAGTTCTTTGTTCCTACATCCTCTTCCCTCCTCCCCACATTCTGCTTGCCCTGGGGAAATTCAGCAAATTCCATCAGAAGCTGACCATGCTGTAGATGGATCACAGAGGTCCATTTCTTACAGATCTGTTATCTCTCTTTTTTTGTGTATGATGTGAGGTAGGAATAATTTTCCCCATATTGATATCCAAACGACTCAGCCTTATTTTGAAAAGATTCCTCCTTCCTCCTGTGCAGGTGTCGCCTTGGTCCCATGAGGTACCTACTAGAACATTTGAACTCATTTCTGCTGGAAAGCGCTCATCACACCTTCAGTTCTAGGGCTGTCATGGCCCTGAGCACAATGTGTCTTTTCTGTTTTACCTTTCAGATCCCACCTGCACAGCCAGTCTGTCGTCACGGTGATAGGTGATGAGGAGCATTTTGAGGACTATGGTGAGGGCAGTGAGGCAGAACTGTCCCCAGAGACCCTCTGCAATGGAGAGCACGGCTGCAGAGACCCTACTTTTCTCACCCCCAGGTAATGCATCCCTGCACTGGCGCACGTGTCCTCTCCTGCTCACCCCATATTTAGTTGTGGGGAAGTTTCCCCTTTTGGTTCATAAATTGGCAAGAGAGAACTTGTTTTATTCATTGTAATATAACTAACATACACAGTCAAAATTTTATTTTTATGCCTCAGTGAAAGGTAGCAAAGTTTTTCTCATCCACTTATATTCCCAGATTGCTCCATATTTATGAGGCTTCAGCTGAACCACGTGGCACGGAACCTGTGTTGGGACACTCGGCTCTGTGGGTTCCTTAGCCACTAGTTGTGATCTCATTATGGTTGGTAGCTGGCTTTGAGGAAGCTATATGAATGTGTGCATGTATGTATAAGAGAGCGTGTAAGTTCTGCTCTCTGTTTTACATTAGATCCTCAGACCTTATTCCTCTTGCAGCTAAAAATATGTACCCTTTGACCAGCCTCTGAGGGAGCCGTGAACATCACAAACAATTCTTTGATTCATTTCCTTATATTTATCTGACATCCCCAAACCGTCTGGAAAGTTCTGGCTTTGCACTGAAATATCTAAAAGGTGAGATCCACGCTTATGGAGCTGGCTACTCCCCAGCTGTCCTTCCTCTCGGGAGGCCCTGGGAGAAAGCCAGCACTTGTATCCAAACAAGGGGTCTAAATGTGCTTTGTCCTGTGGGCCTGGCCGCCTTCACTGGTGGCGGCACATCAGAGAACATGTCTTCTCTTCAGGTGAGATCCGTGCCTGGCTGAACAGACTGCACTTCAGTCACCTCTCTCCTTTGCACCTGGTTCTTTTTTTTTTTCTTTTTTTTTTTTAAATATATTTTATTGATTTTTTACAGAGAGGAAGGGAGAGGGACAGAGAGTCAGAAACATCAATGAGAGAGAAACATCGATCAGCTGCCTCCTGCACACCTCCCACTGGGGATGTGCCCGCAACCCAGGCACATGCCCCTGACCGGAATCGAACCTGGGACCCCTCAGTCCACCGGCCGACGCTCCATCCACTGAGCCAAACCGTTTTTCGGCTGCACCTGGTTCTTGAAATTCTCCACCTTTGCTGACAGCAAAGGCCAAGTATCTTGAAACCATCAATTGCAAGATTCTTCCTTTGCCCAGACTGTAACCCACACCTAGAAGACCTGGATGGGGGCCAGTGCCAGGAGGGTCTGCCTGACGGGGTCCCCCCTTGCTTTCTCCATGTACTATCCCCTAAGCTGCCCACCGGCATGGGGATAGGAGCCTTTCAAAGGCATCTCTAGGAGTGTGAGTGAGTGAAGTGGTAGCTTTCTTTCAGTAGCTCTCCTCTTCCCATATGCACACTTGTGTGGTGTTAAAGTCAAGGCCAAAGGACTTGGCATTGCTAAGTGTGCGTTTCTGTCCTGTTTTGGTAATCTCTTCCTATTTGTTTAGTTTGTCTCTGTCTCTTGTCCAGTGTCTCACTGATTTTTGTCTCAAGTGTGACTTCTGTGCTACAATTGATATTTCACTTTAAACGTTCTTTTTAAAAAATATATATTTTTATTTGTTTCAGAGAAGAAGGGAGAAGGAGAGAGAGATAGAAACATCAATGATGAGGGAGAATCATTGATTGGCTACCTCCTGCATATCCCCTACTGGGGATCGAGCCTGTAACCTGGGCATGTGTCCTTTACCGGAATTGAGCCCAGGTCCCTTCAGTCCGCAGGCCAACACTCTCTCTATACACTGAACCAAATCAGCCAGGGCCACTTGAACCTTTCTTCAAATTGAACTTCCAAATTGGCTTAAAATTTTTTTTTTAATCCTCACTCAAGGATATATTTATTGATTTGAGAAGAGAGAGAGAGAGAGAGACATCAATGTAAGAAAGAAACATCAATCAGTTGCCTCCCATACATAACCCAGCCAGGGATTGAACCCAAAATCTAGGTATGTGCCCTGACCAGGAATCGAACCTGCAACCCTTTTGGTGTATGGGCCGATGCTCCAACCAACTGAGTCACATGGCCAGGGCCCAAATTGGCTTTTCTTTTTTTTCTTTTTTTTAATATATTTTATTGATTTTTTTACAGAGAGGAAGGGAGAGAGAGATAGAGAGTTAGAAACATCGATGGGAGAGAAACATCGATCAGCCGCCTCCTGCACATCTCCTACTGGGGATGTGCCCGCAACCCAGGTACATGCCCTTGACCGGAATCGAACCTGGGACCTTTCAGTCCGCAGGCCAACGCTCTATCCACTGAGCCAAACCGGTTTCGGCCCAAATTGGCTTTTCAAAGCCTGTGGGTCCTCATGCCCCAGGGACATTGCTGCCTTCTGGCCAGTGCATCACCAGTGCCCTGAAAGCCCAGGGAGGCTAATAGAATTCTGACTTTTTAACAAAGGTCTTAAAAAAATAACAGAATTGCTGGTGATTCATAATTCATGTGTAGTCTTTAATATTGGTGGGTTTTGTTTGTTTAAAAGTATGTTTTTATTGATTTTTTGAGAGAGGAAGGGAAAGGGAGAGAGAGAGAAACATCGATGAGAAAGAAACATTGATGAGAGAGAAACATTAATCAGCTGCCTCCTGCACAGCCCATACTGGGGTTGAGCCGGAAACTAGAGCATGTTCCCAGATCAGGAATTGAACCCATGACCTCCTGGTGCATGGGTTTATACTCAACCACTGAGCAACACCAGCCGGGCTTTCTATTGCTTCTTAGAGTGGAAGGGAGGGGGAGAGAGAGAGAAACATTGGTATGAGAGAAACACATAAACTGGTTGCCTCCTGCAGGTGCCCCAACAAGGGGTAGGGGGCGAACCTGCAACCCAGGTACGTGCCCTTGACCGGGAATTGAACCCAAGACCCTTTGGTGCGTGGGCCGACACTCTAACCACAGCCATACTGACCAGGGCTGATATTGGTGATTTTCAGAGGGTATTAAAGCAGTTATAGTATAGTGAGTAAAACTGCACCTGGAGACATGCTTTGCGCTCACATTGATGAGTGCTTAACCAAGGAGGAAGCAGTGTGTCCAGGCACTTACTTCTTGTTAAGGGTACTTGATGGGCCACTTTGTATCCTCTGAGCCTCTGACCAGGAAGGAGCAGGTGTGTGGCTGAGCCCCCTGCAGCTTAAGCGGGTGTATGTCATGGGTCACAGGTGACGGTGAGGGAGGTGGGTTTACAGCCGTCTGAAAGTTAAGAGTCCGAATCTTCCGCCGCCAGTTACCTGACAATATGCTTTTGCCTGGCCAACTCTCGCCCTGTGTGGAGTCACGGGTAACCTGAACAGTCCTGGCTGTCTCCTCAGCTGACACTTCTTGTCTCTCTAGCGCCGACCCGCTTGCCACAAAGCTGCACAGCATCCTCACTGATGAGGCCTTTGAGTTTTACTGTAGCCAGTGCCATAAGCAAATCAACCGCCTCGAAGACCTTTCCGCTCGCCTGAATGATCTTGAAAAGAATAGGTAACTGATGTAGTGCCTGGCCCTGCTCTGTGCTCCAGGGTGAGGGGACTCTTGTCCACAGCTGCCCCTGGGTGGTCTGGCCCCAGGTGCCACTCACTTGGGCTAGCCCACTCCGGGGGTGGGGGGACTTCCTCTGGAAGTGGTCCTGACGTGAAGGGGAGCATGCAGACGCCGGACTCTTCCCTAGCCTGCCTCTCCCTCCCTGCATGCGTTGAGCCTGTTTGGTGCCCTTCACCCTACTTGCTCCTGTGTGCATGCCGCAGTCTAATCAGCTGCTTCTTTCCCTTCGGGGGGGAAACGAGGGAGGACACGATCTTAGTTGCTATGTATCCTGCGTAAGGAAGTCCAACTCATGAAAGTCTGTTCTTAGAAAGAGCTACTTTCTTCATTTTACTAAAAGATTTCTTTAATCGGGGGTCACATGAAACAACTTGGGAAAGTTAAAGTAAGATTTGGTCTTTTCAAAACAGATTTGCAGTTAGCTTTCAGGATGTTGTTTTAAATCAGGTACGCATTCTCTAGGTGAGCCCCTATACTGAACTTGCTTTCGTAAGGCTGCCTCAGACGCCGTTTCAAGAAGAATCCAGCTTGGCTACCCTGTTTTTAAAACAGGACCCCAGCATGTATTGCTGCTCTCTGCCCTCATCCGTCTGTATTCTCTCCTCCATCTCCTGGGTCCAGTTTGTGTCAGACCATTTGCTTCCCTTTTCATCCCCAATACCCAATCCCAGCTCAAGTCAGAGTTTCAGGAGGAAGCAGTTCCTTTTGCTGGCTTCTCACAACTTCACAAGCTCTAGTTTTAGAAAACGTTTTTGGGTAGTTTGCATATATTGACATGCTCATTAAACATATTGTTGATTTAGCTGGTCATATGGGCAAACCCCTGGGTGGGCCCCTTGGTACGTGCTGATCAGGGCTGTAGGCTCCCAGTCAACAATCCAGGGAGGCTTCTTGGAAGAAGGGGTGGAAGGTTACATAAAAATTGGCAGAAATTTGAACTACCCTGATGGCTTCAGTGTGTTTAGAGTAGCCTTCTAAAAACCTCTTACATATCTTGAGGAGCCTTCCCCTTTGGGGCCTCAGCCAAGGCCACCTTGGTCTTTCTGGTGGGTCCTTATGAACTTGGCCCTGTTGTACCTGCTGTTCTGCCTCTAGTTCCAATTCCAGTGCGTTTTACATGTTTGACACTTTTTCTTATGTTCTGTGCAACATGCCAACACAGGCTGGAGTCCAGCACAGGCCCAGTTAGGTGGGCCCCAACACTTGTGGCCCATTGGCAGCTTCAGAAGGGAGTCTGGTGGATTCCCAGCAGCACTGATGAGAAACTGGAAGTGTTCTTTGAGGGGTGCCTTCCAGGGAGACTTAAAAAATGTGGTGTCTTGTGATCCCAAAGATCCAGTGGCTTCTGTTTTAGGGAAAGCCAGTTTAACCTCTGTTTTACGTGGGTGTTCTGGTGAGGGGTCATTTATCCTTTCCATGTTATGTAGGTTCCAGTACAGGTATGTCATCTCTTATTCTCTGAAGATATTTGACATAGAAATTATCTTTTCCCGTATGGAGAATCTGTCCCAGGACTGACATGGTCACCTCTGCTAGGCTTTGTGGGGCAGATAATAGACTGGGACGTGGCTAGTACAGCCAGCAAGTCTAGTGGGGTCTCACCTCCAGTTTCAGCCACCCATTCCCTAAGAAAGACTCTACCAGGTTGGTTAATATATCATTAAAGTTATTACTATGATCAGGACACAGCTGTCAGTCATTTCCCCGTAAACACTCAGTTAAAGATATCTGAATCTTGCCTGTTGGTGCCCATGGAATTGCCTCAAAATAAATGTATTTGGTGGAAGATAAAAGGTGATTTAATCCAATCTGTACCTGGATGCTTTGACGTAAGATATAATTTCTACTCTGTGAGCTTCAGAAGATGCTGATAGCTATCATGTTTTCCAGGTACCTGGGACCCTCTGTAAAAACAATTAATTTTACAAAAATGTTGTAGATGTCTGCTTTACCCAGAGGCATATTTTCAAATTATAAACCCAGTCACTGAACTGCCAGTCTACTCCCTGAGAGGTTGGTTAATTATGGCTAACTGTAACAAGGGGTCAGCTAGTAAGAGTAGAGAGAACTTGGAGGAATATAGGAAAAGCATCTATACAAAACAGCCAGCCCACCCAGCTCACCCAGGGCTGAGATCCGACCCTGCCGTAGAAGGTGTAGCCATGGCAAACTGGGTGGCAAGTATGTCACTGTGCCTCACGGATGAGGGGCTGTGAGAAGCGGTGGGGATGTGACTTTTTTTGGATCTACCATCTAGAACTTGCTGGAAATCTGCTCTCTGGCTGCCAGGAAAGCTATTCACTGGGAGGAGTCTCACCAAAAGTATTTCGCTACAAAACTGCCGTAGGATGTGTCAGGGGAAGCTGCTGGGCACTGGGAGCTGCTGGGTGCTGGCACCAGGGAAGTTGCCCAGGGGTGATTTTGAAGTATTAGTGCCTAAGTTAAAACCGATGACAACACTTTAGGTTATAAACAGGCCCATGTCATGTTTCATGTGGGGGCCCACTGTTTGGAGGGTAATTGGCTTCAAAAGCATTTGGGATGTGGCATTGGCCAATGACTTGGACCCAGTGCCACCAGCTGGAGGGTGTAGACACGGGGTCAGCCTCTGACTGAGGTCTGATTGTGGCTCTATTGGAAGTTTCTTTGGGGCGTGAAATAATAACAGTTTGCTGAGTCCTTGACAAGCCCCTGCGATTGCGCCCGTGTTCCTGAATGTTTTGCTGAGTGGGCCTTTCTGTGCATGGAGCTGGCCTGGCAAGCACGGTGCTGCATGCCTATGGACGCACCCCCATCCCCGTATCTCTTCAGCCTGAATTTCCTGTTTCCTCCCGTTCCTCCCTGTCTGTTCTCTGACACGATTTTCCTGTTTATTTTGATTTTGCACAGTCCAACGAAGCGGCTCTCCAGCAAGAAGGTGGCAAGGTAGGAAACTATTGGTTACTTATTGAGATGTTCTTCTGAAATGTATCACTAATTATAGCTCTTTTCAAAAACATGTTTAGAAAATACTGTTTTCCAACATATTATTTTTTTAAACTTTTGAAAGTTGCTTCTCGTGATTTGAGATTAAAAATAATTCAAGGGGATGGATTGTCAGAAGAATTTTCAAAGCTGTAGATTGGGACCTGAATTTGTGACCAGGAAGTTTATGTTGAAAGTGTTTCACCAACAAGGTCCAGAAGGGGGCCCATATCTCCATGTATGCTGTAGAGAGAGTCTGTGAGGGGCCTCATTTCACAGAGCCAGAACATGATGGAGTCCAGGTCTGGATCTGCCTTTTGCACCTCCCCTGGCTCCCCAGGGTGAGAAGAGGAAGGAGAAGTGCCTAACTCTGGGTTTCTAAAGAACATGCTTCTGTGATCATTTCTTCATTCTTTAGTTTTGGATACTGTTTATTGGCTTCCTACAGTGAAAGATGACAGCACATACATTTATCCTCTCCCCTACTATGCTAGTTCTACAAGCAATTTTCACAGGGTTTATAAGATGCCAGCATTCTCTAGAGGAATCGTGTACTATATTTCCTTTTTAAGACAAGCCATTGTTTCTCCTGGAGTCAGTGATTGTCTTCATGTTTTTATTTGCTTCATCTTTTATTTTTTTTAAAGTAATATTCTGTGTTTTCTCAACTCTTTTTTTAAATTTAATTTCATTTTTAATTATTTTTTTCTCTTTATTGATTAAGGTATTACCTATGTGTCCTTATCCCCCCACTGCCCCCCCCACCCCCCCCACTCATGTTCTCACCTCCCCTGGTGTCTGTGTCCATTGGTTAGGTTTTATTTTTTTGTTGACGCTAATATAGATGTCCTCATTCCCCACTGCACCTCTCAGCCCACCTCTACCCAGCCCTTGCGTCATCTTCTGTGCTGCTCTGCCCAGCCCTCTCACAGGGCCACGCAGCAGCCCTGGGCCTATTGGCCATTCCCTCCCAGAGCCTCTGCCCTTTGCACAGGTGTGTGCAGGCTGCATTGCCGTGGTCCTGTTTCCCCCACACACGTTGTGGGATCCAGATATTTGTTTCAGGTGTTGGGTCATCTCACTCCCTGATAATCTGTCTTCCTTTTTTTTAATCTGCATTTTTTGTCCAGCATATATCTTGTAGCTTGTTGGAAAAAGAGGTACCCAGGAGATAAGTCCCGCCCAACCCCCACCAGGAGATAAATGTTGAGACCTTGTTAAATGTTTTACTCTTATAGTTTGGCTTAGTCTAGAAATCTGGGTTGTAAATGATTTCCCTTTATAGTGTTTTAAGACGTTGCTCATTACCTTCTGGTACTAGGACTGCTGCTGCTGAGAGGTCTAATGCTTTCTTATTTTCCCTCTCTGGGAGCTTTTAAGATGTTTTCTTTATCCTGGTAGGGATCAGTCCTGTGAGTTCTCATTCCCCTTAATTATGCTGGGCTGAATGGAAGCTGTGCCATTTCATTGTGGAAGCTTCTGTCCCTTAGTTTTGGGGAGCTTTGTCAGCCTGTTTCTTTGACAGTGTTCTCTGTTCCACTTTCTGCTTTTTCTAGGACTCCTGCTTGTGGCTCCACATGCCTTCATCCTTGCTCCCCCTATGCCTCCCTCTACTCTGGCTTTGTCTCCTGTGACCCCCATGCCACCAGCTCTTCCTCCCCATCTCTTCCCTGGGTTCTCCTCTGGGCTCTGCCATTCTTGTTACAGGTCTCTCTCCAACAACTGGGGGTACCCTCTCTGTGCGTATTGAAGTGGTTGCTCACAGCTGGCCAGCATGCGGTGTGGGCAGACCCCTGTGTCAGTAGATCTTTTCTCCCACCAGGCTGGCCAGTTTTCCCAGAGTGAGTTCTGCCTGGCTGCCTGCTGCCAGTGTTTGGGGAGCTGTGCTGGGCCCACCGTTTAGTCTGCAGACTGGGGGTGCATTCTGTTTGTAAGCCATGTGTCCTGAGTCCAGGGCTGTTCCTGGTCTAGGACAGTCCTTTTCAAGGGTGCAGTGGGTGCTGCCCCTCCCATCCTCTGCTCATCTCTACTGCCCTGTTCTCAGGTGCCAGTCCTTCCTGGGCTTTCCAGAGGAAGCGCTGGCTCCAGTGTCTCACTGGCTCACTGCGGCCCTCCTCTGCCCTCCATGCCCAGGACATTGTCGCTCTTTTTTCCACTGATTGTTAGAGAGAGTGGGAGGGAGGGAGGGAGGGAGGGAGGGAGAAAAACATCAGTGGGAGAGAGAGACATTGATTGGTTGCGTCCCGCACACACCCTGACCAAACCTGCAACCCTGCTATGTGCCCTTGACTGGGAATCCAACCTGCGACCCTCTGGTGCGTGGGCCGGCGCTCTAACCACTGGACATCTCTTTCCTGGTGCCATTTCCTCTTGTGTTCTCCTTGTTCTTGGGCATGTAAACATTCTGTGTGTGGTGTGTGGTTTTTTCTCCTCTATCATCTTGAGGGCTTAGGATCCAGAGCAAGCATAGCTGCATGTCACCGATTCTTCTCCATTTGTTTTCTCACATCACCCCTTTCAGAAAAGCATCCAGCTCTTAGGGTATAATAGTAATTCCAAACCCCACTTTATTACAGCTTTAACACCACTTTCATATTTTATCCCAAATAGGCTACAGCTGGTGAAACTAAGGAAGGTGAAAATCTGAGTCATCTCCTCTCAGCCTCCCACATCTGGGACACTGAGGGCCCCTGGGGCTGTCAAGGGCCCAGGCTGCCTCGATGGTTGGGCTTTGTGCCTGCTCCCTCCATGAAACACCCTCTGAGAACTTCATTTTTCCTTCACAGATACCCTTTGGTATAGAAAAGCCAAATCTGCAGGAATGTGCAGTTAGAGTTTACAGAGGCATATTTTGTGGTCGGTACAAACATACCTCGCAGATGCAATTTTAATCTGCTACTGTTTTGCCCTCAATACCACCACCAGAATTTTAAGAAAACGCAAAATAACTGTTGTAATTTCACTCTTCACAGTGTTTTAGCCCTTTGCACGTGGCAGTGTGGCTGGAGTATGGGTTTTGGAGCCACCAGCTCTGGCATCTGTGACCTGACTTGTATCTAATATGGATGGAAAGGGCTCTGGGGTCGGTGTGCCAGCGAGAACCGCACTGGCACACAGCCAGCCTCAGGACCAGAGGGAGCGCCAGTGGGACTGCCCAGAGCAGAAAGCAGGTCTTGACACGGAGTGTCTTGGCACCCGCCGGACTTTACCTGCCTCCCTTTGGGATGACCAGGCATTTCCCATAGTCCCCTCTCCGGGTAGGCCTCCTAAGTAGGGGTGGGTTTAAATAAACAAGACCCCCAGCCACAGCGCCAAGAAACCTCGGCCTTTCCCTGAGGCAGCCACATGCTGGGGCCATACGCTGGGTGCTTGGGGACTGGGTACAACTGCCCATTCCAGGTTCAGCTGTTCAGAAGTGCCGTGAGCCCCTAGCAGGAGCTCGGGATTGTGGGACAGGCCCTAGGCCATAGCCCCTCCTCAGCATGGTCTCTGGGTCTGGGGTGGGCAGCTTTCTATCCCAGGATTGGCATCAGAAGCTTGTGTTTGGGGTCAAAGTCATTGGTGTTTGACAGCATCAATTGGACAAGAACATGGTGGCCCTGCCCTTAGGGTTCAGTGCCCTTTGGGGAATCAGATGAAATCCAAGGGGTGCTCCTATGTCTCACCAAGTACACATTTAAGGGACTCGTGGTCCCCAGGGATGAAGATGCCCTTCTTTTTTGTTCCCCTTAGAACATTTCTGGAGTCAAAAAAATTTTAAGAAATGTACAAGCTAAGTCAGCACTAAAAAGGAAATAGAAGGTGATACCTTTTATAAAGATAATGTAGAAAATTTCAATGTGACTTTTAATAGTATTTTATTGAATCCTTACCCTGTGCTATGTCCTTATCGGAGCTGTTTATATATATAAAACCTAATTTAAATAATAGCCTGCAGATCCCCATTTTATAGGAGAATAGGTTTCAGAGAGGGTGAGTAGCTTTTTCAAAGTCACACAGCTCTGAGTATCAGACTGTCAACTTGGAACCTGGGTCAGTATATGCAGACTGTCCAAATGCTCTGAGAGTTTTACATGCACCAGGTAAATAACAGCTGATATAGTATCACTATAATTAATACGATTATCTCCAGGGTGAGTGAACATGTATTTGCTGAGTACCTGCTAAGGTGCCAATGGCTGAGGACTGAAGCAAGGAGCTTCAAGTGTGTGGAGCCCCAGGGGTTTCCACAGGACAGCCGGGGCTTATGCTCACCTATGTCCTAGGTTGCATGCCACCCAGCATGGCCCACATGGCTGGAGACCTGTGCCCACTGGTGCTAAGTGCTTGGAGCTGCTCTGGCAGGGGGCATCGTGCCTGTATGCCTTTCCCAGAAAGACAGCCCCCCCCTCTTCCCAGTCTCTCACTATTGCTGCTATTGGGAGTACATTTGAAAAATCAGATACCAAGATGTATGTAGGTGACGTTGTGTGCAGAAGTCATGATCCCGAATTAGTATTGCATGGGCCACAGTGGAAGATGAGATTATATCGTATCTCAGGGAGGAACCCCGTCTTATTTTATTACCCAAGTACAAAGTACTCTTGCCCCATCAGCTGGTGGGAGAAGGCTGGGCTTATCAGGCTCCAAAGAGCAGCAGGAGGACTCTTTGGACACATAGTACAGCTGGCTTACTCTAACCCCTTGGTAATAGCGTCCTGCCCAGAACTCCCTTCGGTGGAAACTTGGGTCCCAGGCTGCTGGGATTTGCTTTTCAGACTGACCTAGAAATGCTCATGTTTGAAGAACTTGGATTGGTCTCTCCCGTCTTCTTTTCTCTCTTTGTTCTGGTGAAAGACCTTCTCTGGACTGGGCTGTTGTTTCTTCTCCACAGGCACCTGCATCAGTCAGGGGCTCTGACCATGGAAGCCCTGCAGGACCCTCCCCCAGACCCTTTGGAGGGCATGGAAGAAGACATTGCGGACAAGGTAGGCCCTGGATCAGGAGACCAGAGGACCACCTGTGGACAACACGGTCCCAGTCTCAGGACTTGTGCTCGGGGTGTGGGCCCACATTGGGGTGTATTTGTTGAGGTGCATTTGGGGACCAGGCCTCATCCTGGCAAGCAGATAGAGCACATCGGGAGTAGTGACAGCTCCACAGGGCTAATTAATTAGACCCTCTGCCAGCCCTGCCGGTCTCCAGCATTTCACATACAAGGCAGAGAAGACTGCGACCGTGGGAACAGAACAGTGAGCGCCAGTGGCTGTCAGCCCATATTTGTATGTGTCACTCAAGGCGCACTGACTCAGACCCAGCTCACCAGGGCCCATGGAGGCAGGATTTGGGGGCACTGGAGGTTTTGGGGAGGAGGGCACTCACCCCATCAAACAGTGTGTAGAATGGGCTGTTCCCTGAGAGAAGCCTGGTAAATGGGTTATGTGGGGACAGGCCATCTATGGGAACAGCCCCATACTTCACAAGGACCAGCTTCAGAAAGAGGGGAAGAGGAAAGTGGCAGCACACACCTCTCACCTCTTCCTGCCCCCCCTCACCTCCTTCTATACCCTTCACCCCATTCTGTACCCTCACCCCATCCTGTCGCCCCTGTTCACCTCCTCCTGTACTCCCTCATCTCTTCCTGTACCCTTCCTGTCTCCCCTCACCTCCTCTCTACAGCCCCTACAATATCTACTTTGCAGGTCTCCCTCTGTTTATCACCTATGTAGGTATCTGTCTCCTATCTTGTTAGTGAGCTCCCTGAGAAGGGAGGTACCAAATCCTAGGGCCTTTCTCTTCCTTGAGTCCCCTGCCATGTGCTGTCTCCACGGGCTGGGTCTGGCAGAGAGCAGGCACCCCACAAGCCATCACAGATTCATCACAAAGGCACTGTCGTGCCACCTCCAGGCCACCTGCTGACATCTGCACTTGTAGTTTTGAGGCCATGGCGTGTTCCCCATCCATATTGACGCCTGTGGGGGCCATACTACCTCTTTTATGGGGATAGTCTCCATGAAAAAGATAGACCCACTGGAGCCGAATGAACACTGTCTTGCTACCAAGGTTGTCTTCTTGGAGAAGCGGGTGTCAGAGCTGGAGAAGGACACCGCTGCCAATGGGGAGCAACACAGCCGACTGAGGCAGGAGAATCTCCAGCTGGTGCACAGGTGAGCATGGCTGCTGCGCAGGGGTTGGCTCTCACCTGCAGCTGCCCTCCATCCTGCTGCTGGGAGCCAGCCCAGGGGATGGTGCGGGGTTGCCTTTTGAGCGTGGCTTCAACTTAGTACTGTCTTCAACCCATTTAGGGCCTCAAAGGAAAGAGTGTGGAGAGGGCACCGCCTCACCCCTCCCTCAGGAGCAGTTGAGGCCAGCACCCACACTGCCTGCACAGAGGCCTGGTGGAGGGAGCCTGATCTCAGGGGTGGCAGAGGCTACAAGGCGAGAGGAGGCATACTGGGGTTCTAATGTGAGGCCTCTGGCTTGTGTCCCCACTCTGAGAGCCCATCCCGGGGAAATAGTATTACCCACAGGCCTTCGTTCCTGGACTTGGGCTCCTTGGCTTTGAGAGTTGCTGTGATTTGCCCACTTCTCTCACATCATCTGGTTTCATCTTTTTTTTTTTTTAATATATTTTATTGATTTTTTACAGAGAGGAAGGGAGAGAGAAAGAGAGTTAGAAACATTGATGAGAGAGAAACATCGATCAGCTGCCTCCTGCACACTCCCATTGGGGATGTGCCCGCAACCCAGGTACATGCCCTTGACCGGAATCGAACCTGGGACCTTTTAGTCTGCAGGCCGACGCTCTATCCACTGAGCCAAACCGGTTATGGCTGGTTTCATCTTTACAATCCCTGTGAGGCAGATACTACTGTCCCCATTTTACAGAGGAAACCAAGGCTCAGGGAGATGACATGATTGCCAGGGCCTCAGACAGCAAGTGGGGGCTTTGGGAGTGAGAGCCAGTGCCTTCAGAGCCCTTTGCATTGGAAGCGTGACCTGTCCTTGGGACATGCAGGTCCTCACAGATACTTAGCCACAGAAACAAGAAACGAGTAGGAACCGCTGGGTGCATGGTGGGATGCGCAGTCTGATTCTGATAGTGAGAGCACAGTGAAGAAATAACAGATGTGTGAACTGAGGAGGAGCTACTGTGCGCATGGAGGAGGCGGGGTTGCTTCCCCACTCCTGCTGTGCAGGCTTTTTATAGAATCCTGTGTGAGTTTCAGTGTCTTGAAACTCGTCATTCTGTGTAACCTCATGCTGTTTGCAGCAACGTGCTTCTTGTTGAGCATGAGGAGCTTGGCCCAGAAGCATCAGCTGCCAGGTGTGCTGCCTCAGTGCATCTGGTGAGGGGCCTGAGAGGCGGGGAGCATGGTGTGTGGGGGATCTACACAAGCGGGCTGCCACACACTCTGTGACCGCGGGCAAGAAGAGCCCTGTCTTCGAAGCCTTGTTTTTGCACCCATGACCTGAACAGGTGGACTCAGTGCTTTTAACAGCGTGGAACATAGGCCCACACACCGTCACGGCATGCGCACCATAGGCATCAGGGTTAGGCTTGGTTCCTGTCGTAATGTTTTCATCCTGGATGCTACTGACACATCACTTTATTTTCTTTTGATCCTCACCCAAGGATATTGTTCCATTGCTTTTTAGAGAGAGTGGAAGGGAGGGGGGAAGGGGGAAATTGAGAGAATAACATCGATGTGAGAGACACATTGATTGGTTTCCTCCTACATGCCCAGGGCTCAAACCTGTAACCCAGGTATGTGCCCTTGACTGGGAATTGAACCCATGACCCTCTGGTGCACAGACCAATACTCTTACCACTTAGCCACACCAACCAGGGCTACATCACCTTAATGAAGTTAAAACGAGTTCTCTTGTGCAGTCGAGACCCTCGGGCTTTTCACAGGAGGGCCTGCCCCAGTTCCTGCAGATGTTTCTTCTGGTGTTGGCCCCAGTTCTCCTAAACAGCGTGCTTCTGCTGCAGTTTCTTGGTGTCCCCATGTGTAACTGTCAGCCCACACCAGCCCTGCGGCACAGCTCTCCTGCCACCATCCCAGGAATTCCACATGCTTCCTCTGCATTTGGTTCTTTATTTTCTGGATTCCCCATTTTTCTTCATATTGTGAAGATATCACCCATTGCTGCCTGGGAAAGGGTGCATAGAAACAGGTTCTTTGAGACCTTGCATATCTGAGACTGTGTTTCACCCTCCACTGACAGTGGGGCTGCGGCTGGGATTCTGCTTGGAAGTAGGTTCCCTGGGAACTTGATGGCCCTGCTACCTCCAGCCCGAACTGTGGGTGGGATGCCGGGCACCGCTGTGTAGCCCTGTTCTCATCCTCAGCACATGAGGGCTTCCTATTGTTACCTGTGCTGGGCACGTGGTTTTCAATCTTTAAATCTGGAAAGTGTGCCCTCAGCTTCAGGAAGATTTCTAGAATTTCTCCAGTGTCTTTCATTTTCTTATCTATCTGAACTTCTTATAAGTACCGCGCGCTAACCGATTGCGCCACTGGAGCTCCGGCCGCAATCTGAACTTCTATTCCTCAAATATTAGACCTTCTAGACCTTTCCTCCCATATCCTTGACTTTCCTGTTCTTTTTTCCCCTCTATGTAATTCCCTTGGTTTTCTTCTTCAACTCTTCTATTAATTTAAAATGTTTCTCATATTTTTAAATATATATTTGTATTGATTTTAGAGAGGAAGGAAGAGGGGAGAGAGATAGAAACATCAATGATGAGAGAGAATCACTGATAGGCTGCCTCCTGCACGTCCCTACTGGGGATGGGACCCACAACCCAGGCATGTGCCCTTGACCAGAATCAAACCCGGGACCCTTCAGTCCGCAGGCCGACACTCTATCCACTGGGCCAAACCAGCCAGGGCGATGTTCCTCATATGTTTAATTTCTAGGTTACTTTTTGTCATCTGTTCCTTCAGGGACATCACCTCTGTTTTGTGGATGTGGTATTTTAGCTCTGTTAGTCACAAGGCTTTTCCTCCTCTTGCCTGCATGGTGTGCGTTTCCTTTGAGGTCCTTTTATTGTTTGCTTTGGCCACTCTGTTAAAAGCTTTCCTGTGGTAGCTGGTGATCTTTGGCCATCCATTTACTCTTAGGTGTGAGGCACCAAGAAGCGATGAGAAGCCCTGTGTGCAGGGACAGCTTATGGGCTCCATGCCATCTGTGGGCAGGGCCTGGAGCCCTTCTCTTTGGGGTGGTCAGTTCCTGCCTCCTGTGGTTGGGCATAATGGTCTGGGAAAGGGCCAAGGCCATGATCCCCATGTGAATATTCCCTTTGTTCATGTGTTCTTATTGAACCCTTACCTCTGCTGATGAACTGGGTGGGGCTGGTTTGTACACTAGATCCTGGAGTGTCATTGCAAGGGGCGCTCAGGGGCTTGTGCCCATCAGGGTGTCTCCGGTCCACACGCCATTCTTAGTGTAGGGGGAGCAGAGACTGGAGGTGGGGCACCTCCTGCTTCAGACTGCCCTTCACTCTAGAGCTCACAGCCTTCCTATCCCTCTCCGGGTCCCGATGCGCATCTGGCCCTGGTAGAAGGGCAGGAAGCCTCACCTCCGCCCTTGGCCTTCACAGAGCCAATGCCCTTGAGGAGCAGTTGAAGGAGCAGGAGCTGAGGGCCTGTGAGACGGCTCTGGAAGAGGCGCGGAAGCAGAAGGAGCTCCTGTGCAGGATGGAGAGAGAGAAGAGCATCGAGATCGAGAGCCTGCAGGCCAGGTAGGCAAGGCCGCCGCGACCCCCCAGCCAAGTCAGTGAGAAACGTGAGTGAAAAGTGGATGCTTTCATGAACAACAGCCCCACCCTCCCACCCCGGGAAGGTACCGTGTGTAGGAACAAATTTTATTCTAGAAAAATTGGAAAATCTATGTGAAGAAAACTGTAAAACTCTACTGAAGGCCACAAAAGATCTAAGTTCAAAGAATGACCCTCCATAGATATCAGTTTCTCTAAATCTATCTCTAGTTGGATTTTATCTCTGTCAAAGTATCCATCTTTTTTTAAGGCAACTTGACAAAATTAAAATTACCTTTATGCTTCTCTGGAGGCATAAGCCTTACATGAGCCAACTGAAGGTCAAAGGTGGGACACACACCACTGATAGCATTGGCCCACAACCCAAAGTGTAACTAAATGTGATGGCACCTTCCTCACAGAGGAATTACAACTAATACATGGAGATCCCCCTTCCCGGGGGTGGCGCTGAGTCCTCCCTTCCATGGAGCATGGGCTGGACTCGGTGACCGTCTTCCAGATACAGAGAATGGGCGGGAAAAGTAGAACTTGACAGAGGAGACCCTGGCAGACACCTTAACCAGGTGCCCAGGTCAGCATCACCCACTTAGACTTAGGCATCCTGATCTGATGTTGCAGGAGGGGTGCCTCACTTCTGTGGGTTTCTTCCCCAACCATAACCCAGCTAATCATGAGAAAGCACAAGGAAGACCCAATTTGAAGGATGTTCTACTAAATACATAACCAGACTGCTCAAAACTGTCAAAGTAATGACAAACGAGGAGAATCTGCGAGACTGCCCAGCATGCAGGGACAATGGAGATGACTAAGTGCAGTGTGGTCCCGGGAGGGAGCCCAGAGGGGACCTTGTGGAAAAGCTGAATTGCATCCATGGTTTGGTGACCAGAGTCTGGGGTGGGGGTGGGCGGGCTGTGACGAACCTGCTGCAGTGATGAGCAGATGCTTCAAGAGGAAGCTGAAAGGGTCCACAGGGACTCTGCACTGTGTCTGTAACTACTCTGTAAACCTGAAATTATCCCCACACTGAGTGTATTTAACAGCTGTCCTAGTCCATGAAGTTTTGGCCCAGAGCATTTGTGTGTGTAAGGGCTGGGCTGTCAGCACTGGGGAGTAGCCTCTGTGGATGCCTGGGAAGCCCCTATTGAGATTTCCAAAACACTCAGCCTCCCTCACCCCAAGGAGATGAATTTCTAGGGAATGGGTCCCAGCCTCATTCTATATCCCAGGCTGCAGCAACTGGACGAGGAGAACAGTGAGCTGAGGTCCTGCACGCCCTGTCTGAAGGCCAACATCGAACGCTTGGAGGAGGTAAGCTGCCTGCCAGGAGCGCTGAGTGGGCAGGGCCAGGCCTCGCACTGTGGTCACCAAGATCAGTCATGCTGGCCTACATGCTTCCCCACACCCCCTGGACCGGGATGCGCTGAGACGGGTTATCCAAAGCAGGGCGCTCGCAGCCAGCTAATGGGTCTGCAGGGGCATGGCCAGCCAAGGGGTGCGCACAGGCTGGGGAACTGCTGCTCCGAGAGCAGGCTGATGATGCCGGGCCTGTGTGTGAGGGAACAAGCTCAGCTCAGGCCACTGCCCGTTGCTGGAAGATGCTGGAGCCTGCCTGGCTGCTCAGCTTTCCCACAGACACAGGATCCTTCGGTCAGAGGTTCATGCGTCGATTGACCCGTGGTCTGAACCCAGGGATGTCTTTGAGGGGCCGACTTCAGCTGGACCCCTCGCGCCCTATTCTGCAGATGTTCACTGAGAGGCTTCTCCTCCCCCATCCTCCACTTCCTGTCAAGTGCCTCCTGGGAAGCTCTGAACCCTGAGCAAGTCGAATACCACCTGGGCTCTGGTTGCCGTGAGCAACTCCTGCTGAGTGGCCGGGGGTCAGGGCCTGCTTTTGCCTTCCCCTAGAAGCAGTACTATTGGGGGGAGGTGCCCACACCAAGAACCCACCTTCCATATGCACTGCACTCGGGGTAGGCACCAGCCCTGAGAGCGCATGGCTGTGTGTGTGCACCTGGGCTTTGACAGGAAGGCTCCGGTGCAGCCCTGTGGACGCCAGTGAACTGAGACTCGGGACACATGCAGCTGAGGAAAGCCATGTGTATGGGGTGGCAGGTGAGTGTGTCCATGGCAAGTGTTTAACTTTGCAGGAGAAACAGAAGTTGCTGGATGAGATTGAAGAGTTGTCACTGCGGCTCAGTGACGAGCAGGAAAACAGGAGGAAGCTGGGGGACAGGCTGAGTCATGAGAGACACCAATTCCAGAAGGACAAGGAGGCAACCCAGGAGGTGAACACAGGCCCAGGACTGTCACTTAGTGAGGTCCCAGAATCCACGGGGCCCGTCTGGAGTGAGCTGGGAGCCCGCTGCTTTCAGCGGGGGTGCGGGTGGGGGAGGTGCTGGGTGCATGGTGGTGTTTGGGAAGCGTAGCATCCTCCTCCTCCTCAGAAATGGCATTTAGACCGATGCAGAGGTTCTGAAACCAGGACCTGGGTTGGCTGCTCACTCTGCGGTTCCACACAGCTAATTGAGGACCTGCGGAAGCAGCTGGAGCACCTACAGCTCTTCAAGCTGGAGGCGGAGCAGAGGAGGGGCCGGAGCAACAGTGTAGGCCTACAGGAGTACAATAGCCGTACCCGGGAGAGCGAGCTGGAGCAGGAGGTCCGCAGGCTGAAGCAGGTACTGCTGGGCAGACACCCTTATACCTGGAAGAAGCTTACTCGCAACCCGCATTGGAAGAGGGGTCTCTGGAGGGTGACAGCCCAGGAATGACACTGTCATGCTGCCCACCCTAGGATAACCGTAACCTGAAGGAGCAGAACGATGAGCTCAATGGACAGATCATAAACCTGAGCATCCAGGGCGCCAAGAACCTCTTCTCCACATCCTTCTCTGAATCTCTGGCCGCAGAGATCAGCTCGGTCTCCCGCGATGAGGTAATGTATCCACTCCCCTAGGCTTGGGACTCTAAAGTGCCCACAGTCTCAAAAAGAAAAAGAAAACAAGAAAGTGCCCATAGTCTGTGCCCAGTGCCCACCTCTTGCTTCTCCCACAGCTCATGGAAGCGATTCAAAAGCAGGAAGAGATCAACTTTCGCCTGCAGGACTACATTGACAGGATCATCGTGGCCATCATGGAGACCAACCCGTCCATCCTGGAGGTCAAGTAGAAGCAGCCAAGCCCAGCCCAGGGTGATTCTGGACTCCACCAACACCACAGAGATGGCCGCGGCGCACGTGGGCCAAGAATAGCAGGTCCCATGCCCACCGAGCCCAGAGCGCACAGCTGAGCTGGGGCACATAAAGATGGGGTGGTGGAAGAGGGAGAAGGAAAGAGAAGCCCTTGGTCTGGAACCCACAGCAGATGCAGGTGGAATTGGGCCTGCTCGCAGCTCTGGCCTTCCCCTGCCCCCTCCTCTCCTCAGAGATGTGAGGACAGTGTCTCATGCTGGGACGAGCCTCTCCATAAGCTCCCTCTCACATAGCAGACCCTCCCGTTATCCTGCCCTGTCAGGGGGGAAAAGAAGGAAATGGGTCCCCACCTGGGGCAGCTATGCATGTCATCACAGGCATCCTGACCTGGTGCCACTCAAGGCTCGGCCGCACCTGGACCATCTAGAGGCCCCAGATGCGGTGGTATGTGAAAGAGACAGGCAGTGAGGCCGGTGCGAGTCAGGGTCTGACCAGAAGCTGTAGCCCATCCCTCTTCCCTCAAGCCTTTCTGAGGCTGTCTCCCTGAGCTGCTCAGGCTGTCCCTCAGTCCAGCTTCAGGCCCAGGGGCTTCCGGCCATGCATCTGTTCTCACAGTTGGACCCTCTCTACAATAACCTGTGGGAGCTGGGGCCTCTGCTCTGAAATCAGGACTTCAGAGTCTAATGGTGTGGAATGTACTATCTGGGAGGGGTGGACATTGCCAGACCCCTCTGACTCCTGAGGTATAGACAGGGCCAGGGTGAGGTGCTACCTTCCCAGGGGCGTGGCCTTCCTGGCCTCCTGGATTATCCCATTTTCTGTGCAGATCTTGCTGCCTCGGGTAAAGTCCCACTTTCCCAGGCCAGAGTCCAAATGTTTCCTCCAGGAGTCCAAAGTCATTAGAAGTCATCATTCTTCCCCAGGTACATTCTGCAGAAGGCTGAGCAGGGCAGGCTGTCCAAGGACACAGATCAAGAGCAGAGAACAAGGCCTTCCCAGCAGCGTGGGGGTTCCCTTGCCCAGCTCTACACTACCACTGCCCAGCACCTGCGCTGCCAGGAGCAGCAGTGTCACCCCCACAGGGATGCTGGGCCTGCCGCCCACCTTAGCCCGAGCACTGGCCAGGAGCCTCCAGGCACTCCCAGGTGGGCCAGGACCCACCACCAACTGGCTACTGTTGTGTGTGACCGCGTATGGGAGGTGTATGCATGTGTGTGTGCGTGTAAGCATGTGTGTTGCCCTGCATCCCTCCATCTTCTACATGGCCCACCTTCTACACTAAGACTTAAGACGTTGCCTCGTATTGTATATTTTGGGGAAAGCCTTGGGTGTAAATCAGTGTAAACTTGGAGGAGAGATTTTTCTATCATGTAGAGTAGGTATTTTTTATAGATTGAAGGTTGATCAATTTTTTTAATACTTCCAAGAGAGAAAACTATCTGTGTATACACATGAAATATATATATATGTATGTATGTATGATAATAAATATGGGAACTCTGCTTTCTGTGCTCAGCCTCACCCTGCTGACACAGCCTTGGGTCTGTTTCTGTCCATCACTCAGCAGTACTGTAACTAAAGACAAATTGCCCAGAGATGTTTCACACAAACACCAGGCACTGACTTGCACAGTGACCCTGCTTTCATCTTCTCAAGAAAGACTCTTCCAGCCATAGCTGATTTGGCTCAGTGGATAGAGCATCGGCCTGTGGACTAAAGGGTCCCAGGTTCAATTCCAGCCAAGGGCACATGCCTGGGTTGCAGGCTCCATCCCCTCCAATGGGGGGCGTGCAGGAGGCGGCCAGTCAATGATTCTCTCTTATCATTGATGTTTCTATCTATCCCTCTCCCTTCCTCTCTAAAATCAATAAAAATATTTTTTGGGGGGAAAAAAGACTCTTCCAGCCCTAGCTGGTTTGGCTCGGTGGATAGAGCATTGGCTTACAGACTGAAGGTTCCCGGGTTCCATTCCAGTCAAGGGCACATGCCTGGGTTGCGGGCTCAATCCCCAGTGGGGGGCGTGCAGGAGGCAGCCGATCAATGATTCTCTCTCATCATTGATATTTCTAGCTCTCCCTCTTCCTTTCTCTCTGAAATCAATAAAAATATATTTAAAAAAAAACAAAAAAGACTCTTCCAGGCAGAGTGAGGGCGGCCTGGATGCAGAAGGGCGAAGCTAGGACAGTGTCACCACAGATGAAAGCTGTTGCTGCACACACAGAAGTTGGCTCCTTCCCCTGTGGGGGTCAAGAGGTGGCGTGCCGTGGGCCTGGCTCAGCACCGCCTAGTGGTGGTTGAGGTACTGGGAACCGTGTGTCATCTGACTTCAGACAGCAGGAGACGGCCTAGTCAAGCCAGCCCCTCCTGATCTTTCTGGCCTCGCTGTAAACCTCTGAGGTCCCAGGATGGCACCTGCAGGCTGGGCCCCCTGCAGAGCTTGTCCAAAGGCACTCCTGGAGCAGGGCCACATGGGGCCATGAGATCATGGTAGGACCTGGCCCCTGCGTGCAGCCCGGCTGCCAACATGACACCCAGGGCCAGATGGGCTGAGTGGGCAGCATTGCAAGTCTCGGGTTCGTGAACAGGCTGTCCCATGGGACCCCAGGTGAGGCCATGTACAGTACCCAAATCAAAGGCCCAGAAAAGGCCAAGACCCCAACAGGCTTGGGCTTGGGAGGTACAAAGGGGAGGCAGGCTGGGAGGAGAGCTCAGCTGCCACCATAGTCACAGGAACACCAACAAGGTTACTAAATCTCACTTGAAAGGGAGTTAGCTAAACTCCCAAACTGCATCCCCCCCCTCCACCCTTACACTGAGCTGCCTGCATGCCAGGTACAAATGGAGAAACTAAGGCCCAGGGAGGCTGAGGACCTTGTCCCAACCACCCAGCCAACAAAAGGGAGTTGAGCTCAGGTCTGCTGGCCCCAGCTGCTTCCCATGGGGTTTACGACCTGAGGATGGTGACAGGTGGATACAGCCTGCCCAGCAGCAGGCAGGGCCAGAGGCCTCATCAGTGAGGGTGTAGCAGGACTCCAGGGGTGCCCAGAGTGGAGCCCCAGACACTGTGGGGTGGCACTAAGGAAGAAGCTTGGGAGGGTGTGGTTCTGCCTGGAGCCAGCCTCCCACCAGGAATCCAGGGCAGGGCCAGACAATGTGGAGCACACGTCCCTGCATATCTAGTCTGCCTGGTCCCCACCTGTGCTCCTGGTGCTTAGAAGATAAAGCTCCCCAGGCCGCCATCAGAGAGATGGTCCTCTCTCGTTATCAAGGCCGTTGGCTGAACTTGCACCAGGCTACCCATTGGGCCCAATCCTGGCCAATAGGGCAACCTTGTGCCTGGGGTGTTGGCTTCAACCCCAGGCTTCTGGGCCCACTCAGTCACTGGGGGGCGCCAAAGCACTGCCGCCGCGGGTTCAGAGTGTCAGTGGGGGTCCTAGAGGGCCTGTTCCCAGCCTGCTGCAGAGGGGCCTCTGCTGGCCCAGGAGGAGGCAGGGCCTCTGCTTTGACGCTGGATGACCTGCCGCCCACCTACCCTGTATCTGTCCGGCGCCTGCAGGACCCACGTCTGCCTCGGAGGAGAAGCTGGAAGTGGGCAGGGGTCCTCTCCATCAGGTGGGGCCAAAGCCAGGAAAGGTAGGTGGGGAGCTGCTTCCTCCTCTTTACCCCACTGAGGCCTGCCAGCCCCTCCCGTGCATGTCCGCTCTTACAACACCTGGTGGCCCTCCAGCAGCTGATGCTAAAATCCCTGCCCTGGCCCTGCAGGGAGGGGTCTAGCCCCATGGGAAACACTTGGGCGAACAAAGGATGAAAATTCTTTGTCAGTGGAAACAGGGCAGTGTTTGGCTGCTGCCCAGGAAGGGCTACCTGGAGAGTTTCTTCCAGGTGGCTGAGGGCAGGGCAGGAGGGGCGGGCCCTGGGCAAACCCCAAAGAGTGTGCTGGAGGGGGCCACAGTGGGACGTGTCAAGGCATGCACCCCCCCAGGCCCGAGGGCATCCCTCCCATGTGGGGATGCTCACCCCCAACCCTAAGGTGCCTGGCCACAAAGCCCCCCTCTCCCCGCCACAGTGGTCAGTTCTGAAGAGCACAGAGCAAGGCTCTGACCCTTCCCTGAGAGAAGGCTGATGGCAGTCCCTGGTTCCTCCAGCTGTCCCATGTGCGCTGCCTGGGCCCTCAGCTCAGGCCTGCTCCAGCTTGTCCCCGCTGAAAGAATTCCTGGCCCTAGCTGGTGTCACTCAGTGTCTAGGATCGGCCCACGCACCGAAGGGTCTCAGGTTTGATTCATGGCACACATCTGGATTGCAGGTTTGATCCCCAGCCTTGGTCAGGGTGCATGCGGGAGGCAATGTGTCTCTTCCCCCCCACCCCTCTTCCCACCCTTTAAAAATTAATAGAGCCTGACTGGTTTGGCTCAGTGGATAGAGCGTCAGCCTGCGGACCGAAAGGTCCCAGGTTCGATCCTAGGCAAGGGTATGTACCTTGGTTGCGGGCACATCCCCAGTAGGAGGTGTGCAGGAGGCAGCTGATCGATGTTTCTTTCTCATCGATGTTTCTAACTCTCTATCCCTCTCCCTTCCTCTCTGTAAAAAATCAATAAAATATATATTTTTAAAAAGTATACCTATTTAAAAAATTAAATAAAAATTAATAGAAAAAATATCCTCGGGTGAGGATTAACAAAAGGAAAAAAAGGAGTACCTGTCTTTGCTCCCAGCTCGGCTGCCCCGGGACCTGCCCCTCCACCTGCTGGCATTTCAGAGATTGGAGATAAGGCTCAGAGAAAGACCCTTACTTTTTCCTGTGAGGGCATCTCACAGAGCGGGCAGTTGATTACCGGTCATTCCATAAAGTCAACCCGCACACGTGAGTCCCAACACAGGTGCATTTGGGCCTGCCTGCTGGCCTTGGGTCACACATGCCTGTCACACCCATAAAGGTTCCTGTGTCCCCATCCTGCTAAATCTCTACTCCACAGGGAATCTGGGATGTGTTCACTGCTGTGTCTCAAAGACAGTGTGGGTACAAGTAGATTTGCACAGGGATGGTTGAATTAATGATCTTTTTGCTTGGCCCTTCCCACCCCTTCTCTAGGTGGGTTCACACCTCCCCCCTCTTTCTCCCCTCATCATAGGATCTATCTTCTGTATCTTTTTAAATATATATATTTTTTATTGATTTCAGAGAGGAAGGGAGGAGAGATAGAAACATCAATGATGACACACAGAAACTGGAGACAGAACCTAGAAACAGAACCTAGTGAGAGAACATGGCAAAAGATCCTGGACAGAACCTAGACACAGAACCTAGACACAGAACCTAGACACAGAAGAACTTCGCTGGAGAGAACATGGCAAAAGATCCTGGACAGAAACTGGCCACAGAACCTAGAGACAGAACCTAGCGAGAGAACATGGCTGAAGAACCTAGAGACAGAACCTGGCTACAGAACCTGGATAGAACATGGCAAGAGAACCTGACTAGAACCTGGTGACTGAACCTGGCTGGAGAACCTAGCGAGGGAACATGGCTACAGAACCTGGCTGGAGAACCTAGTGAGGGAACATGGCTACAGAACCTGGCTGGAGAACCTAGCAAGAGAACATGGACACAGAACCTGGCTGGAGATCCTAGCCAGAACTTCGCTGGAGATCCAGACCAGAACTTGGCTGGAGATCCTGGCTAGGCTGCTGATCAACTGAACGCTGTCTCCATGTCATTCCTTCTTCGCCGACTCCGTCCACACCTTTGGGGACCCCTGGACCTGCTGGGGTTGGACCCCAGCAAGCACATACACAGAATAATAGGAAAATCCAAGTGATATCTCAGGAGAGGGAGAAAACCCCTAACAGGTTTGGCTCAGTGGATAGAGCATCAGCCTGCAGACTCAAGGGTTCAATTACGGTCAAGGGCATGTGCCTTGGTTGCCGGTACATACCCAGTGGGGAGTGTGCAGGAGGCAGCTGATCGATGTTTCTAACTCTATTCCTCTCTCTTCCTCTCTGTAAAAAATCAATAAAATATATTTTTAAAAAAAGAGAGGGAGGGAAAAAAATGATTTAAAAAGTCAAGAAAGGGAGAAGGGGGAGAGAGAAATATTGATCGGTTGCCTCCCAAATGGCTCCCAACCGAGTATGGAAGCTGCAATCTGGGTATGTGCCCTGACTTTTTGGTGTAAGGGAAGATGCTCCAACTAACCTAGCCACACTGGCGAGGGCAACACAGTCTATTTATTTATTTATTTATTTATTTATTTATTTATTTATTTATAATATATTTTTGTTGATTTCAGAGAGGAAGGGAGAGGGTGAGAGAGAGATAGAAACATCAATGATGAGAGAGAATTGTTGATTGGCTGCTTCCTGCATACCCCCCACTGAAGCTTGGGCCTGCCACTGGGGCACATGTCCTTGACCAGAATCGAGCCCGGGACTTTCAGTCCTCAGGCCAATGCTCTGTCCACTGAGCCAAACCAGCCAGGGCAACACAGTCTTTTTTTAAAAAGTGCTAAAATAACTGGTTGTTTATATGGCAAAAATGGATCATAACCTAAATTACATAGAAAATTGATAGAAAATGGATCATAGGCCTAAATATAAAAGCTAAAACTATTAATTTTTGAAGAAAAAATAGAATATCTTCATGACCTTGGAATAGGCAAAAGTTTCTTCAAGAGTACACAAAAATCCTTAATCATAAAAGAAAAATCTGATATATTGAGCCTGTAAATTATAAGTCATTAAAAGAGTAAAAAGGCAAGTAGGAAATATTGGCAACACATATAACTAACAAAGGGCTTGTCTTTAGTATATATAAAGAGTTCCTACAAATCAATAAGAATAGCATTTTATAAAGGAGGTTAGGGGAGGAACAAAAGATTCGAATAGGCCGAAACTGGTTTGGCTCAATGGACAGAGCGTCGGCCTGCGGACTGAGGGGTCCCGGGTTCGATTCTGGTCAGGGGCATGTGCCTGGGTTGCGGGCATATCCCTGGTGGGAGATGTGCAGGAGGCAGCTGATCGATGTTTCTCTCTCATCGATGTTTCTGACTATCTCTCTCCCTTCCTCTCTGTAAAAAATCAATAAAATATATTAAAAAATATAAAAAAAAAAAGAAACATCAATGATGAGAATCATTGACTGGCTGTCTTCTGTACCCCCCTACTGGGGATGGAGCCTGCAACCCGGGCATGTGCCCTGGCCGGGAATCGAACCTTGACCTCCTGGTTTATAGATCGACACTCAACCACTGTGCCACACTGGCCGAGTTATCTTCTATATCTTTAGAGTTGTGAGGGTACTGGCTGGGATGGTACCGGTCAAGGTCTGGGTGGTCAAAGGTCACTTAACTTCTACTTTAGTTATTTAAAATTTACATCTGTGTGCCTCAGAATATTTTAAATGATCACAAGCTGACTCTACAGATGTGTCCCTCGTCTTGCTGCTCTGGTCCTTCTGCAGCCCACTGCACATTGAACCCGTCCTTTCCAGCTCCCTGCTGGCACAGTACACACCTCGACAGACGAGAAGACGCCTCCCAAGACCTTCTTCTGGTGACTGGGCTTTCTCCCCAGTAGGCCTTGGTTCCTTACTGGGGAGGGCGAGGATGCTCCTGCTCTCTCCTTACCCCCCTGCATGGCCTGGCTCTTCAAAAACCTGCAGTGAGCTGGCAGGAACATGGGCTATCTGATCACTGGCTCAACACCAACTTCCTTTTATTGAGAGGTTACAAGGTTGTGGATATCAGCCTTGACACAACCACCCCTATCTGCCCCGCAAACATTCTCAGGGAAGGGAACCGGGGGGAGTCAGCCCTTGACTCAGTCCTCTCAGCCACACATGGTCAGAAGCCTCGTCACCTTAATGCAGGAAAGGAAGCTGGGGGTGGGCTGAGTCACTCTACAGCTCAGTGCTGCAGGCAGGTTACCTTGGAGCCTTGAGGAAGCAGCTCTACCTTGGTTGCAGCTGAAGCCCCAGTCTACATCGGAACACTGCGGCATCTGGAGGGTAAGACGGAAGCTTCCCTGGGGCTGGAATGTTCTCCCAGGAGCAGACCCCTGTCCACGAAGGTCCTCCTGAGGTCAGCTTAGCCTTTATGGGCACTGGAGCAAACACTACCCAACCTCCTATTTGTCAAACTCCACTCCATCTTGAGGCAGAATTGAACCACAACCAAATACTCCCTGAATCTTAGCTGATGGGCTTTGCTTCTGTATCTCCTTCTGCATGGCCAGTGCCTTCCCATGAACCCCATGTGTCTGTCCCTGAGCGCCCGAGTCCTTGGGGCTCTGCATCTCCACTTCCCACTGCCGCCTCTCAGCTGCGTCTGGTAAACTGTTGACTCAGTTTTCCTGCATGTCCTGCTGCCTCCAGGGCATCTAGGCAACAGATGGCAGAAGGGCTCCAATTTCGTGGCAGCTGGGTGTGAGAGTGACCTCAGAGGTGCACACAGGGAACTTTAAGGGAAACTGAGCCTGAGGAGGCTCCCTTGTGCAGGGGGCGGGTTCTGTCCCTACGGAGTAACACCAGCTTCCCACGTCTCCGGACTTCCTTCCGGCCAGGCACTGGGCTAATTGCTCGGTGGTGGTATCTCAATTCGTCCTCCCAATGGCCCAATTAGTTATTAGTTTCCCTCTCTCAAGGAGGAGGAAACAGGCTCAGAGAACTTGCCCCCTGATTCCACCGCCACACATGGTCACACTCTAAGTGCCAAGGCCGTGTCTTAGAACCAGGTCGGTTCCACCGAAACTGGAGCATTTGACCGTGAAGCCCTAGAGAGGAACCGAGGAACGGAGAAGTTGCAGAGACGGTTCGAGGTAGCGGACGGGTGGGGTAGGGACTGAAGAGGCTCTGGAGGAAGGAAGGTCTGCGAGCCCCGTGGACTCATAGGGCCAGAGCGGAGCTGGGTGCTGGTACGGGGAGCCCGCCTGCAGTGGGGAGCCCGCCTGCAGTCGGCAGCCACAGCCCCATGCTTCTACCTGCAAGGCGCAGGCGGATGCGCTTAGAAGAGGCGGATACTGAGGTCCCGTCTCTTCCTCCGGCGCAGGCCATCCTGGGAGCTGTAGTCCCAGTCTCATACTCAGCTCATCTCCTTGCTACTCCTCGATAAACTCGGCACGCAGTGCTCCCCGATGCCCGGGGCTCAGCCATCTCCAGTGGCGGTGGTGGGTGGAGAGGCCCAGAAAGTCGGCTTGCGCCTGGAGGGCGCTAGTTGGGGCCTCAGAGACCGCCACCCCGAGGACTACAACTCCCGGATTGCCTCGCGCCCCCGGCACCGCTCCGAGCTTTCTGCCTGGCGGCGCCGCGCTGCCCTGTGGGAACAGTAGTCCCGGCGCGCGATTCACAGCGCCGCGTGCGCCCCGGGCGCGCCGTAGCCGCGGGGCCCGGGCCGGGCGCTACGCTACGGAGGCGGCGTAGGCTAGGCTCCGGACGCGGGCCGTGTCCAGCAGGGTCTGGGCGCTTTGGCGGCTCCTCCACTCAGCGCGGCAGGCCGGCGGGGCAGGGCGGCCAGTGGCAGAAGTTGTAAGTCAGTCGGCAGGGGCGAGCGGGCCGGGGGCCCTTTCGCCCAGGCCGCACGGACGGAGGAGGCGCCGCCGGGTTGCAGAGGTGAGTCCGGCCAGCCGGGCCAGGGGTGCGGCCTGGACCCTCGCCGGAGCCCGGGCCTGGTGGGCAGCGCTTCTCAGCGGCAGGGCTGCCGGCCTCGGAGCGAAGGTCAACCTGCTGCTTCGCTGGCGCCTCCTGGGCATTAGACAGAGTCCGGGCAGGGATGGGTTCACTGCTTGCAGAGGGGAGACGGGGGCCGGGTCATCTTGGTCCCTGGGAAGCCAGCCCCAGGATGGCTGCGGACACAGACGGCGGCCTCAGCCCCTGCCTGCCCTTGAGTGCCCTTAACTTCCAGGCAACGTCCTGGTTCGGCTGCATTAGGGGATGTGATGTGTCCCGTAGTGCCCGCAGCCCTCCCCACTGAAGGACTCTGGACACTGCCTGGGGGTGGCCCCATGGAATGGGGGGAGGGGTGCGCAGGCGCGTCCTGTGTGCCCACTGACCACCCCACGCTTCCTCTTCCCTGTTCCCCTCTGGCCTGGCGCTGGAGCGACACGAGGAAGTTACAAAGGATAATCCCTGAGAATGTTTTCGGGGCGGGTCCGGTTCTTCCTGTTGGCCACAAAGGGGCCCTTCTGGCCCTGAGGAGTGAACCCCTGTTGTGTGGTCGCGTGGCCCTGACTGGGTGGCTTTCAGGGACCAGGCTGCAGGCAACAGAAACTCCTTGTAACCAGGCCAGGGAGCTTGGGGTCCTGCAAGTTGGGGGAAATGGCTCAGCTCGGTGCTGAACTGGGTCTGAGCTCCTCCCAAGAACTCCTCCTCTGGGGATCCCTGGAATCCTCCCTCTGCCAGGTCTGGATGGCTGTGCGTGTCCTAGGTGTGGAGAGTGACTATCTCCAGCCCCCAGACGCTGGGCAGGCGGTGGGGTAATTCCATCCTTCCTCTCTGAGTGACTTTCTCAGATGTGAAGAGAGAGTGTTTCCTGGTCCAGGTTGCAGGAGAGCCTCAGGGTCAGGGGAGCCTGGACCTGGGCCCTGTGGCCTGGCTGGTGGTGTTGCAGGAAGCCGGTGCAGCCCGGCCGTGGGGATGGGCACATCTTACTTCCTCCCCGGTTGGTCTGCTCCCAGGACGAGCACTCCTCTCCTCCTTCCCCTCCGCATCTGAAAATTTCTGGAGCTGCTTTTCCTAAGCAGACAGGCCCATGACCTCATGACCTTCTGAGAAATGGGTTTAAGCTCTGCTGGGCCCAAGGCTTAGTGGCTGCAGGGCTATAGGCAGGGACCCATCTGATCTTGTGTCTGCTTTGAGCCCCCCAGACCTGAGCTCTGAGAGCAGGAAGTGACCAGACCCCCTAATCCTGCATCCGCATAGGACCCTCCCTATCCCAGTCATGCTGGAAGCTCCCAGTTTCTCTGCCCTTCACCTAGAGGCCAGACCTGGCTGGCTTGACAGTGGTAACATTTACTGAAGCCCCTTCGCACCCCTCTGCACCAAGCTCTCCAGGCCTGTCTCATAGGCAGCGCTCTAGTAAGCCCCATTTTACTGAGGAGCAGCCCTAAAAATGCCCCAAACCAAGATGTCATTCATGAGTCCCAGCTGGTCAGTGAAGAGCCTGGTGGGGCCAACTACCCACAGTCATGGCCTTTGGGGACAAAGCAGCCTCTGGTTTGGCCCTCTGCACACTGCTCACTACTCCAGGCACAGAAGGGTGCTGGCAAGGCAGGTGGCATGATTAAATGGAAATGGTTTGAGTTGGTGGGGTGGGTTTTCTGGGTTGGGTGGTTTCTTCATCTGACATTAAAAGTTCACACCCAGATCCTGAGCAAGGACCCCCCATGCCCCCAGGACTCTGAGGGGGCTCTTGGCTCAGCCAGCTTCTCTTCACTCCCCTGTGTTGCCTGGGCTGCCCGGCACGTCCTCACTACCTATTTCTCTGGTTCCATCTGTGCCCATTGTTGAGCATCAGCACTCATGGGACTGTCTCACAGCAGTAACATAATCTCGTTTCTCACTGAATCTCTTCTGCCAAACCTCTCAGAACAGACACAGCTTCTCTCTCTTCCCCTCTTCCCACTCCACTGGGCTCTGACATCACACCTGGCTGCCAGCATTGTTCCACTCACTAGATGGTCAGTGAGTGTCCTCTGTGAGCTGCTTGCCAGCAGGCACCTCTGGTCACCCTGGCTCTGAAGTCCAAAGGGAACTCCTAGGGCATCTAGAATGTCACCCCAGGGCTTCTTTGGAGATGAGGAGTAGACTCACTGGCCTCTACCCTCTTTGAATGGGCTTCACGGAGGCTCTAGATTGAGGCTGGACTGCCTCCACTTCTCAGGCTTGGGGACCTGCCCAGCCACACCTCATCATGTCACTGTGGGTCATGGCAGCAGTACTGTATGAAAAACAATTTCCTTTTTTATGAAGCGCAGCTGAGGTGGTATACGGCTCCAAAGACACAAGAGGACACACAGGGGCCCTGTTCACCTCCCTGGAGGGGTCTGAGTGGACTCTGCAGATGGCCTGTTGCCAGGGTGCAGAGAGCCAGGGGTTGTGGGAGGACAGAGGTGTCCTAGCCCAGCACAGAGGCCCCAGGATGGGCAGTGTGAGGCCTCCTGATGCCAAAGGAGGGGCTACTCTAGAAGCCAATGATGTATTGTCCCTCTGCAAGGACTTGGCCAGGAGCAGCACCGGTGGGTTCCCAGGAAACGGTAGAGTGTGCGCTTGCATTGCTCTCAGACCTCCTGTCCTGCAGACACTGTCACCCTCCGGCGGCAGCTCCAGGCCCTGCTCTTTGGCTTTTCTGACGTCCGGGGGAGCTTACAGGGCTGCATCCCACCTCCTGGTGGCTGGGCTGGGGGTTGTGCCTGGACAGCGCTCAGATGTCAGGAGGGAAGCTGGTCAATAGCTGCTCCTTGGAGTTGTCACCTGTGTCTGCGTCCAGAGGAAGGCAGTCATTGCAGCTTCCTGCTCCTCCTGTGTCACCACAGCCAGACCTGAAGCAGAGGCAATTCCTCCTCAGGCCAGTCCCTGCTCACACCCACCCTTCTCCGAAAAGTTGTCCTTTGGAATTAAGTTCACGTGGGCAGATGAAGTCTCTAGATCTAGGACCTTCTGCCCCTGCCTGATGCTGCGCTCCTGCCATATCGCAGGAAAGGCAGCGGGTCCTGGAGCCCCTGCCGTTCTGGAGGTGGCTGCAGAGAGCCCCCCATCTGCCTTCCTAGGGGTGAGCTGAAGGCTCGAGTGCTCCATGCCCCCACCCCCCGAAACGGTTTGGGCTGGTGGGTGCCAGCAGGGCTGCCACCACTTGGCAAATAAGTGTTAGAAGTGCCAAAAAACAAGAGTTCTTGTCTGGTACCTTCTCTTTTCCCATTAAAAATAGTATTCAACTTTAGCCAGGATTGGACTTGTGAACTAGAAATTAAAATCCTGGGAGTGTCCCGTTTCTCTGATAGAACCGTATGAAAAACAATTTCCTTTTTTATGATGCACAACTGAGGTGGCGTACGGCTCCAAAGATTCAGGAGGACACACGGGGACCCTTTCACCTCCTAGGAGGCAGCCCCACATCCCGTGTGGGTGTCCTCCGGCCTCCTCACATGTGCCTTTGACTTTGAGAGGCCTGTCTCCTCCCACCCCAGAAAGCAGGTGCCTCAGAAAGTAGAGCAAATCTAACCTGTCAGCTGGTCCGTCACAGTGACCAGGGTCAGTAGGTAGTGTCTCAGAGGTGCTCAGCGTGGGCCGAGGAAACATGGGGGGCGGGGGCGGGGGCACATGGCGAGGAGCCCTGACTCCTGTCCTAGAGCCGGTAGCCTGGACCTTCAGGGACTGAAGAGCTTGACGTACAGAGAAGAGTGCCTTTTAGCATGTTTGGGCCGCACATCCCTGTCTGATGGGCAGGTATTTGGGACAGGTGTGTTTCTTCCCAAGTTTGCTCACAAGAAGTGTGAGTTACACTTTTGGAGCCCACAGCTCTTATTCCTGAACCTCTCAGAGGTCAGCACTGTTGGTGGTGGCAGGCCCTTCGGGTGGGGAGTGCCCGTCCTCGGTGTTTGAGGGCAACGGTGAGAGTTGGGGAGGCTGCAGCAAGGCAGGCCTCTGGGCCCTTGCACCACACTAGGAAGGACGGGACGGGGACAGGCTGGAGCCACCCAGCCTGCAGCAGTGGTTGGAGGTTAAAGCCGCCTGGTGGTGCCGGGCCCTGGATCCAGGTGAATCTCAGTGGGTGCCTGGCTGCTTGTCCAGAGCCCTGTCCCACGTGGACACCTTTCCCTGGTAGCTAAGCAAGGCCCTGTTCCCTTGGGCCCTGGGATCTTAAACAGCCCCACCTGCCACATTGGTTGGCGCAGAGATAGGGCCTTGGACTAGGCAGTGAGGAGCTGGCTGAGCCATGTTAATCCCAGGCGACCGCTGGCCTCTTCTGGGTAAGGGACTGATACAGCTTCAAAAGGGATGCAGTCCTGCCCTGGCCGGTGTGGCTCAGTTGGTTGAGTGTCATGCCATGCTCTGAAAGGTCACTGGTTTGATTCCGGTCAGGGCACATGCCCAGGTTGCGGCTTTGGTCCCTGGTTGGGATGCATGCAGGAGGCAACCCATCAATGTTTCTCTCTCACGTCGATGTTTTTCTTTCTCCCTCCCTTCCTCTCTCTTGAAAATCAATAAATAAAAAGATTTTTAAAGGGGTTGGGAGGGAGACGTAGTCCCTGGGCCACTTCCCATGGGAATATTCTCAGGGCAACTGAGGGCAATTCCCTGTTCAGGCCTTGTCTGTGGAAGTGGGGCATCCTCCATGTGGCCTGGCCTGGGGTGAAGACATGGCCCAGCACAAAAGCCACGGGTGCCACCAAGCCTGGACCATATGGCTGGTCACCATTGCTCTTCAATGGATTCTGGCTTGAGCCACTAAGACTGGGCGCTGGGTCTGTTCCAAGGCCAGAGTCCAGAGCCTTCCAGGAGAAGGGGCATGTCCTCCGGGTGGATGTGCTGTTGGCAAGCTCACTGTGCCACTGACCTCTGGGAGAGCTCAGGCCTCTCACAGTGGGGGGTGAGTCTTCTCCCAGTGCTATGGGTTAGTTGGGCTATGGGACCAGTGGTAGAATGGTGGGGCTGGAGTGCAGTGTGGGTGCCCCCTCTCTCTGCAGAACCCTTGATTCACAGAACCCCTCTGCCCAGCCCCCTGCCCTGACAAAGCCTGGTTCTCATGGCCTGGCAAGCGCTGTGCATCTAAGGCTTGGGGCCGTGGTCCTGTCATTCAGGGGCACACCGCAAGTCAGACCTGTTTTGCTGGCTCCGTCTGTCGTCCCTTTGGTATTCCCCCAGATGGAAGAGCCGTGTCCCAGAGGGCCCATCCCCTGACTGCCCTCTGTCCTCCATCTCTAGGGGAGCTGTCGATGTGGGTGAGCTGCTAACTCATTGAGGAAGCAGGTGGCAGCAGGAGAATGCTGTCCTGCCAGTCCCCGGGAGCCGGAGCCGGGAGGTCAAAGTCTGGGCCCTCCCTGGGGTGGGGCCCTCTCAGGGGTGGGATCCCAGCCTGATTTCTGGTAGGGATGGGAGGCCTCCCTCACTCAGGCAAGAGCTTCCCGTCCTCGGTGTCGCCCCGGTAGCAGTGTCCTCAGGCCGCAGGGACAGATCTACAAGCTCTCGCTTCGCGTCTGGTGGGTGTGATTCTGGGTATGGTGGGTGGTGGCCATGGGTTTCCCGGGCACAAGCAACAATGCCCCAGAAAAGCTTGGTGTCCCCTGGGTGGGCCACTCTCCCTCTGTCCCCTTCCTGGGCCCCCTTCCCGGGGCAGGTTTCCGGTGGCCTGTCAGGGTGCTGCAGTTGGCGAAGGACCATGATTGGGGGATGGGGCAATGGGGCTTGTGCTGCACAGGCTAGCCTAGGGGGCACAGACTCAGGGCGCCCCAGGAGTGGGCGCTGGAACAACAGGGCGTAAATCCCAATCCCTCTCCATTGGGATCTGGTTGTGGCCCACACCTCCCCCTCTATGGGCCCATGGCTGCCGGCTGCCCTGCCGGTGTCTGCTCACCCCATCCCTGGGCCAGGGAAACTCACTTGGTGAGAGCAACTCACCTGCCACCCACAGGGAAGTGCCCTTTCCTGCCTCACATGCTGAGGTCTCAGCACGCACCCTCAGAGGCGCCAGCGCTGTGGGGAGCAGGTGAGGTGGGCTGTCGTTACTGGGATCCAACCTGCCGTGATTGAGACAGGCGCACCCCATGCAGGGCCATCCTCATCTTGGTGGATGGGCCCCAGCTGTCCTTAGAGTCCCGTGCTAGGCACACGCCTCGCCCCAGAGTTGGCGGACAGACCAGTCAGCTCCTGTGGATTAACAAACCCCCGCGCTCTGGGGGCGGCAGCAGCCCCACCTTCATGCTTCCGAGGCCAGATGTAGGCCTCCGCCCCATTTAAATCTAGGGCAGCAGTTCCTGAGTGAGGGCAGGAGGACGGGGTGGGGGCGGGGCTCTGGGAGAGCTGCTCCTCCTGAGGTGCCCTGTCTCGGAGTCCTGTCCCTTTGCACAACCAGGAGGCTGGTGCTGCCATCATCTGTGCTCTCTGGCTTCTGCCTGGAGATGTGTGACATACATCATGCTCTTCTTAAGGCACAGCAGCCAAAAAGTGAGCACCCTGCAGCAGAGTTCCTGAGTGCTGCCGTATCCAGGGCCTAAAACAGGGCCTGGGAAACAGCAGGGCCCTGATGGGCATTGGCTGAATGAATGAAACAGCACATGAAGGAATAAAAGAATGGACCCAGTGCAGGTCTGGCAGATGGTCTCGCCACACACTCACCTGGGGTGAGAGGAAGAGCAGGTTCTGCAGGAGAAGGCTTGTCACCTGGGAGCAGGGTCTGTTCTGCTCTGAGGTGGCCCTGGGGTTCCGTATCAAAGGTCAGTACCTGGGCAACAGTGTTTGTAAAGCTCCCATCCCCGGTTATTCTGAGGAGGAGTCAGCGGCTGTGGACAGACCCACCCTGCCCTGGCAGAGTTTCCCACGTCACTGCCATGAAGGTGGGACCCTCGGGTTAGCAGGGTACCTTGCCAGGTACCTTGCCCAACCAGGACAATCCTTTGTTGGACTCACTCCCGGGAGCTTTTCCCCACTCCCTTTGGGTCAAGATAGGGTGTGGGTGTTGGGGCCAGCTCTCTCTGGGGGGCTTTCCAGGCCGCCTCTGTCCTCCTCAAGCCCCCAGTGAAGGGCCTGTGCTGCCCCTCCCTTTGGGAGCAATCTGGCAACGACCACAGAGCCCACCCCTCAGGCCTCCCACCTGCCCCAGACGGGGTCTGCAGGGTCAGCGTTTCCTAAAGGCCTGTCAGGGAGCTGGCCTTGCTCAGGTGCCTCTCGCTCTCACTGTGTGCAGGGCTGGGGGACCAGCACACACCCAGCTGTCTGACCGGCCTGAGCTCTCACTGCCCTGCTGCCAAGGGCACTGCTGCAGAGCAGGTGGGTCCTCTGGGAGCTTGCGCTTTGGGCAGCACATCCAGCCCGCACAGGACCTTGTTGCCCCTTCCTCCAGGCAGAGCCCGGCGCCTGTGGCCCCACACCTGTCCCTGGGAGGCCCGGGGCCACATCCTCACTCTGCGTTGGGGCTGGCTGTGCCTTTGGCTCTGCCTGCATCAGATGCCCGTGGTGGTGTCACCGGGGGCATGGGCCAGGTGTTGGCACTGTGGACCCTGTCCCCCACCATGGTTTTGGCGTTCTTAGGCCAGGCTTCCCCACACTGCCTAGCCCTCTGTTCTCCCAGTGGAAATAGCCCAAGCTCTTTGTCAGGGACAGACCAGCCCTGGACCCAGTCGTGAGCAGTTCTGCTCCATGGCACCTCTGCTGGGCATGGCCCTAATTCAAGCCTCACCTGTCTTCTCCTCCCCCTCTCTCTATTCACCTGTTCAGGTTAGCTGCGGAAGGGGAGTGCCAGAAACACCTGGGCCCTCTTTCCTCAAGGGGCTCCTGTGTGGAGTGGGGGCCGTTCTCATTCTGATGTCCGACGTGTAAGCATGAGGCTGGTGATTTGAGTGACCCAGGTTGATGTGGAACTGACCCCGGGTGGTGTGCCCTGTGCCTGCTTAATGCTTTCTAGTACGGAAGCTCCCGGCACGCGTGGCCTGTCCATGCAGAGATGAGCATGGACCACAGTAGAGCGAGTCCAAAGACCTTGACCCAGGATGGTGTCACAGGACTCCCGCGTGGCTTCACCGGTCTCATACTGACGCGGTAACATTTTTGATGTGTTGGGTTATGTGAGGTACGTTACCGAGATTCCCATAACCTGTCTGTGGTACCTTTCTTACATGGCTGTTGGTGAATTGGAAACAACTTCTGTGGCTTGCATGGTGCTCCTACTGAACAGTGTTCCTGGAGGCTGGAGCCAGCAGACAATCCTTCTGGGGCCAGGCGGGGCTAGTGCCAGCTTTGTGGACCACCACGGGGTCTCTGCCACACTGCTCAGCTGTAATTGTGCCGAAGGCCTGAGTGTCAGGTGACTTGTGGGGCCACCAGGCCGATCAGGGCTGGTGCTGCTCTGTCCACCCATGTCCCCTGGAGAAAAAGCATCTGGGCGAACGTTACTGCTGCAGGGGTCCTCGGCCCGTCTTACGGGGTAGGGGTCACAGGCTTCTACCATCCATGGTGCTTGGCCCCTGCTGGTTCCCAGAACTGTGTGTGCTGCTTCTCACTCCCGTGTAGGGAGTCCTGCACAGTCCCACCCACAAACCCTAGGCCTGCGCCACAAGGATGCATCCCCAGGTTCACTCCAGCCCCTGGCCCCGTTACCATGGGGCTTATTTGGGAGCTGGGAGAAGGGTGTCAGTGGTAACAGGGGACCTAGGGATGGGGCTATGCTGGTGGTCACCTGCACAGCTGGAAAGCCAAGCAGATGCCCACCTTGGCCCAGAGCCTGGCTGAGTGGGTGAGGGGAGGCTAGGTGGCATCTTCCCTAACCTGACTGTGATGCCTCGTTTGAAAGTAGATGTGCCACCTCCATCTCATGGTGGATGCTCTTGGACTGTGTTTCATTCCTCCTCTTGGCCAGTGGAGGTAGGGCCTCCCCTGCAGTGTAAATGGGCTCCCACTGGAGGCCTGGCCAGCCTCCCGGTGCCTCTCGAGTCACTCATCTCCTCTTGGGCCCTGGCGTTTCTCTGGGTCAGGGCGGTCTCCTTCAGGGGGCTTCAGAAGGGCGGTGGGTAGACAGTGTTGTGCAGGTCTTTGCCTGGCTTTGAGGGCTGCACCAGCTCCACTGTGCTCACTTCCCTTGTTTTTCCTCTTTCTTTGGTTAAATATCCCCGATTCTTTCCTCCACAGTAAAGCAAAATTGTGTCATTTCTCTTCTCACTGAAGATGCCTCTCTTTGAAGACCAGTGGCTGGTGGCACCCTCATCCTTCCCTATGGGCAGCTGATGGGCTGATAGGGGTTTTCAAGAACAGAGAAGGGGTGCTGGTTATGGGGCAGGTGGGGCAGGGGCTGAGCGCCTGCAGCCCTGCTCCCGGCCCCAGTGTGCCTCGTGTTGGGGGTACAGCTCTGTCGATGCCTGTCCCTCAGCGCTGTGGGGGCCTCTGCTGTGGAGGAACCTGGAGTGGGTGCTGCAGGGTGCCTGCTGCTGGGTCAGGCACAGGCCCTCAGCTCCTGCTCCATGGCTGTCCCCTTCCTGCCTCAAGGCCACTTGCACTGGGGGACCCTCCAGAGTTCCTGGGGGCTTTGTTCCCGTGAGTCATGCTGTTTCTTCTCTTTCTCTTTATTCTCTCTGTTTATTTTTGTTGTGTGACTTTGACCAGCCGGCCACCCTGTCTCCTGTGTGGGTGCTCACCTCCCTCCATGCTCTGGCCGCATGTGACCAGGCCCAGCTCTCGGTGCGGCTGCCGTCACGGGGGCCATGGGGAACTCCGCTTCCTCGCTGGCCACCGAGACCGAGTCGGATCACAGCTTCCCCGGGGGGCCGTCCTTCCCAGGGCCCCCGGCAGCAGCCGGCTGTTGTAGGAGCGGCTCCGGGGGACCTGTCTGGGGCAGTGCCCTGGTTACCCGGCAGCACCCAACCCCACGCCCCCAGGCCCAAAGGTAAGAAAGATGGCGGGCCCCCAGGGGTGGGAGTGCTGCTCTGATGGCGCCCCTCCTTTGGCAGAGGGGCTTGCAGAGAAGTGGGGACCCTATATCTTAGGGTCCTCTGGTGACTCACTTCCCCTTAATGGCACGAGATCTGCAAGGCTCTGGGGTGGCTCCATGCTTGGCGGAGGAGCTGGCTGGATCTCCGTCTGGTGCTTGTGATGGGGCAGCTTCTGGAGCTTTTTGCCTGGCGGGTGGGGAGCCTGCCAACCCCAGGCCTGGGTGGTGCTGGCACGCGCTGAGAATGCTGGCTTGCTTCCCACCGGATTTGGGGGACACTGCTCAGGAACCCGTCTGTGTGTGTCACTCCTGCTCTGACATGGCTGCCTGCAGGGGGCAGGGTTGTGGTGCCACAGGGGCTGACCATCACATGCCAGCTCCCTTCATGCGGCCAGACTGGCCCAAGTTTCTCAGCTCAGGCTACCGGTTGGATCACCCCTCAGAGGTGCTGGAGTGACTAGTGTGAAGGCAGGTCAGGCTCCAATGTCCCACCCTGGCATTGACGCCCCTGCTTTCACCCTGTCCCGAGGCCTTGCTGGATGAGGGGTGCCGGTGCTCAGGTTCCGCAGACCTTGGAGCAGAGGTGGTGGTAGCCCCTGCTCTCTCAGGGTGCCCCGGCCTGTGTTCAATGGGTAATAGACACCTTCCTGTCTCAAAAGTGTATCCTGGGCTTTCCTGCCAGGTGGGCAGCAAAAAGGGTCCTAATGGGCCTGCAGGAGTGGGGCCAGCCTCCTGGGGTGGCATTGGAGCTGAGGCCTGAGTCCCTGGCAGAGGAGGCATCTGGGAGGGGGTGGAGGGGTTAGCAGAGCTGAGTGGGAGAGTCTTGGAGGTCTGTAAGTTACCTAGTAGGCAAGAATGGGGAGGAGGGGGTCGAGGCTTGAGGTCCAAAAGGGCGTGCCGGGAGCAGGACGGTGGAGGGACTAGTGAGAGTTGGGAATGCGGTATAGTGAATTATTAGAGAATATTTCCTTGTTACTGTGTTGATGATGTACTAGTGAACATTTCTGTATCCCAGCTTTATTGAGATATAACTTACGTACTACTGTCACATTCACCCCTCACAGCAAGTATACACTTCAGGTTTTCTTAGTCTGTTTATAGAGTTGTGCCACCATCACCACAATCCAGTTTTTCAGCATCTTCATGCCCCACAAAGATCCTGCTTGTTTGCAATGCCTCTCTATCCCCGGACAACCACTCTGCTTCCTGTGTGTCTATGGATTTGCCGTTTCTAGAAATTTCACATCAGCAGAATCCTATGTGTCCTGTGTCTAGCTTCTTTCACTGAGCATAATGTTTTCAAGGTCTGTCCATGTACAGCGTGTGTTAATGCTTCGTTCTTTTTATGACTGCGTAACATTCCACTGTCTGCGGAGCACATTTCTTTATCCTCTCCTGAGCTGCTGGACATTTGGGTTGTTTCCCCTTGTTTTTTAAGTATTGCGCTTCTCTGAACATTTGTATGTAAGTTTTTGGGAGATGTATGTTTTCATTTCTCTTGGGTAGATACCTGGAGTGGAATTTCTGAAGTTTATTGCAAATTTATATTTAACTTTTTAAAAAATATATATATATATATATATTTTAAATATATTTTATTGATTTTTAACAGAGAGGAAGGGAGAGAGATAGAGAGTTAGAAACATCGATGAGAGAGAAACATCGATCAGCCACCTCCTGCACATCTCCTACTGGGGATGTGCCCGCAACCCAGGTACATGCCCTTGACTGGAATCGAACCTGGGACCCTTCAGTCCGCAGGCCGACGCTCTATCCACTGAGCCAAACCGGTTTCGGCTATATTTAACTTTTTAAAAATATATTTTTATTTATTTCAGAAATGGAGAGATGGATGGATGGATAGATAGATAGATAGATAGATAGATAGATAGATAGATAATCAGCTGCATGCCCCACACTGGGGATCGAGCCCGAAACCTGACATGTGCCCTGACCAGGAACCGAACCGTGACCTCCTGGTTCATAGGTCGATACTCAACCACTGAGCCATGCCGGCCGTGCTATATTTAACTTTCTAAGAAACTGCTAGACTGTTTTCCAAAGTAGCTTTACCATTTTGCCTCCCCACCAGCAACGTAGGGGAGAGCTCTAGTTTCTCCTCATCCTGGCTAACACTTACCATCTATGGTTTTGATCCTGGCCCTTCTTGTGGGTGTGAGGTGGTGTCTCGCGGTGGTTTGATTTGCATTTTCCTGATGGTTGGTGATGTTGAGCATCTATTCAAATGTCCATCTATCTACACACGTCTTTTTATTTTCACTTACTTCCTTAGGATAAGTTGGTAGGAGTAGAATTACTGGGTCCCGGGGAAAGAGGCTGGGCCCCCGGGTGAGCAGCAGCCAAGCTGTGGACCCTGTGGCATTGGCCAGGCAGCTTCCTGAGGCCTTGCGAGCATAGTGTGTGTGTGTGTGTGTGTGTGTGTGTGTGTGTGTGTGTGTGTGTGTAGACTTTGGATCTTGACTCACACCCTTAAACCAACAGCCTGGTGACTTGGTGTTGCCCTTTCTCATTCTAAGAAACTGCCTCCACATCAGCATGTGGCCTTCGTGGCCAGGAGAGCCCCATTGCAGTGCTGAAGCAAAGAGAGCAGGCGTGGCCACATCTCCTAGAACTCACTGGAAGTCGGGGGCAGGAACTTTGATGCCCCAGGAGCTACTCATCTTAATCAATAAACTATTGGGTCCTGGCCAGTTTGGCTCAGTGAATAGAGCCTTGGCCTACGGACTGAAGGGTTCCAGTCAAAGGCACATACCCGGTTGCAGGTTTGATCCCCAGAAGGGGGCGTGCAGAAGGCAGCCAATCAGTGATTCTCTTTCATCATTAATGTTTCTACTCTCTCTCTCCCTCTCCCTTCCTCTCTGAAATCAATAACAAACAAAGATAAGTAAAGAAACAACGTTTGGTGTGAGCATTGGCTGTGTACAAGCTCTGGGCCTTCCCTTGGGACACAGAGACGAGGAGGATGACCCAAGGCTGGCTGAAGGTGACCTCTAGATGAGGCCTCCAGCACATTTTGGAACCAGCAGGGAGTCCAGGAGCCCAGCCGCAGGTCCTCAGGTCCAGTGGCTTGGCTTTGTGTATGGACACTATTGCTCTCAGCTTTCCAGAGAAGCAAAAAGCTCATCTCCCAGGATGGGGCCGCTCCACATCCCTGCAAACATGCATGTCCTGGGCAGTGTGTGGACTTCACAGGGAGCCCCAAGAGCAGTTCTGTAACCTCCCTTTTGGATTAGAAGTGAGTGTTAGTGACTCGGATAATGAGGGTAGAGAAGGTATTTGTTGTTGAATTTTTCTGGGCAGTTGTCTCAATATTCCATTTTACTTGGTCTTTCTGTTGGAAGGAGTAGCTCGGGCAGCCAGTTTCCTCCCCCGGAAGTGATTGCTTCTGTGTCTTGGAGCCTCTGAGTGAGTGTCATAGAACTTGGGAACATTTTATGTTGAGGGTTTGCTTTGACTCCAGGTTCCCAACCTTCTCTTATTTCTAGGCTTTACTTGGCGGTCTGGCCTCACCTTCGGACACTCCAGGGACTTCAGGTCTCTGGGCCTCGCTGAGTGTCTCCTGGGCCTGAGACATGTCAGGGTGGCCGTTGAGGGTGGCCCAGAGCAGCTACTCCCCTGCTCAGGGTTCCTTTACTCACTCATCACTGACTGACCCCTGAGCCACTTCTCACCACCGATGACACCAAGATGGGTGTGAGCTGTAAGGTGCGGGTTGCTGGGTCGGTGAGGGGGCACTGTGCCAGTCCTGTAGCTGTGCCACCACCATCCCCAGAGCCTCCTAGCCAGAAGGCTGCCCAGCTCACTTTCCCCAGGGCTAAATTTGATTTCTAGGCACTATTTTCATTTAAACCTTTCTGAACTCCAGACAGAATCTTCCTGCTTCTCCATGTCCCCAGGACAGCTGTGGAACCTGCCCTGTCCCCAGGTGCTGTCCAGGACCAGCAGACACCTTGCCTGTGTGCAGCCAGCCCTGGCCAGCTGGTGGGTTACACAGTGAGCAGGACTTGGGGTCCTTGCCCTCCCAGTGTTTGCCAGGCTCTCCTTGCTCAGTGTGCCTGGGACCTGCAGGCGCCTGGAGCCCAAGGCAGGTGCGTCCTAGGAGGGTCCTGAGTCTTTTCTCTGGAGACCTCCCAGGCCAGGTCGGGTGCACAGGACGGGTGACCATCCCCTGAGCCTGGGGTTGGGGTGGAGGCTGCCTAGGCCCCAACCTGTGTGTGCACGTGGTGGGGGTGGGAACACCGTATGCCACATCTTGACTATGGGCCCTTCTCTAATGGGGAACAGTGGGAAGAGGGTTGAGAGTGGTGTCCAGGCAGATTTCTTAGGTTTTACATAGCACCAAAGCCAGGGCCAAAGCTGAGCTGGCCCTTGGCCAGGCCCACTATGCTGGTGCTGGGTGCCCACTCACTCACCCCGAGGCCGAGTCACACAGGAAGGCGGCTCACAGAGCTTGCTTTGGACCTTGGGAAACAGTTGTGTTGCCCAGGGTGGATTTTTCTATTTGTTATTACCGAGGCAAGTTTTCTTTCTTCCTAAACCAAAAGGGCTTGGTGTGAGTCTAGCATTAGAAGCACAAGCTTCGTGCCTTGTTGTAGAGAACAATTGATTTTTTTGCCAGCAGAGCAGCCGTGTAGGAGAGTGTGTTGTGGTGTATGGACACTCCCTTGAAGCCAGATTAGCCCTTGAGAGGCAGGTTAAGGGGTCAGCCTCCCCCTCCCCTCAGACCATGTTGGGTGGGAGGAACCATTCGGGAGCATCCCACCTGCCCTGCTGTGGGCCTGACGCCTTTCTGCACCGGGAGGAGCCGAGGCCCAGCCTTGGGGGAGGTGGGCAGGCCAGATGCCCAAGAACCCGCCAGCAAAGGGAGCTGCATTCCAAGGCTCCAAGCAGCTTTCCGGGCAGGCTGTGCAAGGGGACTCTAAGGGGGTGGGAGGTGGGAGGTGGGTGCCAAGTGCAGGTCTCCTGACTCCCACCTCCCTGTTGCCTTCAGGCCTGGCAACTTTTGGAGTACCGTGTCTTCTGGCCAGACCTGGCCTGTGGTACAAGGCTCCCTTGGGGGCCCTTCTCCAGGACCAGGGCCTGAGGGTCTGCCATACCCCTGAGGTGTAAACCTGTCCTGGGTATGTCTGACAGCAGCTTCCCTACCCCCTGATGCACAGCCAGAGGCCTCCTGGGATAGAAGCTCCAGGTGGTGGAGCCCACCCTGAGTGTTATCCGTTCTACAGCCACACCCAGGTGCCTTCCCCCAGCCAGGCTCCGTCCATCCCAGAAGGGCAGTGCCCTGCTGCACACAGGATCTCTCAGGTCCGGCTGTAGCTAGCAATTTGGCACAGGCTGCTCAGGACACTGGTGTCCCTCCCCTTTCCCCACAAACACTCGCTCTCCCTAGGCTCGGCAGCCTGGCCCCCACCACCTTGGGACACGGGCTACGAGAGGAAGAGGGTTTGCATGTTGCTTCAAGACACTGAGCTGCCTCCTTGAACCTCTGCCAGGCAGAACGGGGCCTGCAGTGGTCCAGGTGGGCAGATGAGTGGAGAGTACTCAGCCCCTGCAGAGTTCAGGGGCTGCTGAAGTGCAGATGGGTCACTACCCATGGCTGGAGATGGTCAGTCCAAGGGCCTTGGCATAGGGATAAAGGGCTGTGTCCTCCGCTAGACAGGAATGTACTCGGTGGGCGCTGCAAACACTGCTAGGCTGCATTTTATGGTCAGATACTTGTAACCCTCAGCACGTGTCAGAATGGGCTCCTACCCAGGGGGTCCCTGGAAACTCCAGAAGCAGAGAGGCAGCTGGGAGCCAGCTGGGAGATGACCACGCACACCCTTGCCCTCTCATGTACTCAAGCTTTTTTATGTGATGAAATTCACGTAACAAAACGGTTTCAAAGTGAACAATTCAGTGGTACTTAGGAAATTCACAATGTATGCCATCACTTCTGCACTTCTACCTAGTTCCAAAACATTTTCATCACCCCAGAAGAAAGCCTTGTGCCCATCATACAATTGCGGTCCAGCCCCTGGAACCACCAGTCCTCTTTCTGCCTCCATGGATTTACCTGTCCTGGACGTTTCCTATAATGGAATCATACAACATGTAGTCTTTTGTGTCTGGCACCTTTCACTTAGCATGTTTTCAAGATTCAACCATGTTATAGCATGCGTCAGAATTTCATTCTTTATTCATTGGTGGACATTTGGGTTGTTTCCATCTTTGGCTATTATGAATTGAGAGCGAGAGAGAGAGAGAGAGAGAGAGAGAGAGAGAGAGAGTGTGTGTGTGTTAGAATACTACTTTTTAATTCTTTGGGGTAGATACCCATGGGTGCAATTGCTGGGTCATATGGTAGGTCAACTTAACTTTTTGAAGAACTGCCAGACTGTTTTCCAAGCAGCTGCACTATTATTTTGCATTCCCATCGGCCATGTCGGGGAGGGCTCTAGTTTCTCCACAGTTCCACCAACACTTACCAGCAGGTTTGATTCTGGCCATCCTAGTGGGTGTGAAGTGGTGTCTCACAGCAAGTTCTGATTTGCGTTTCCCTGATAACTAGTGATGAGCATCTTTTCATGTGCTTATTGGCTGTTTGTTTTCTTCTTTGTATAAATGTCTATTCTAGTCCTTTGTGAATTTTTAAAACAGGTTGTTTTCTGTTGTTTAGTTTTAAGGGTTCCTTCCATATTCTGGATACAAGACCCTTATCAGATAATACAGTTTGAAAATATTTCCTTCCATTTTGCAGGTTGTCTTTTCACTTTTTTTTTGAAGTCCAGTTTTTTTCTTTATTTGCCCATGCTTTTGTGTCATAACAACTAATCCATTGCTACATCCAAGGTCATGACATTTTACCTATATTTTCTTCTAAGAGTTCTGCAGTTTTTGTTCCTACATTTAGGTCACTGGTTCATTTTCAGTTGATTTTTGAATACTCTGTGAGCTAAGAGCCCAACTCCATTCTTTAGTGTTTATATCTAGTTGTCCAGCACCATTTGTTAAAAAGACTATCTTTTCCTCATTGAATGGTCTTGGAACCCTTGTTAAAAAATCACTCAATCATATATGTGAGGGTTTATTTCTGTCCTCTCCATTCGGTTCCATTGGTCATAAAAGCCACATAGTATAGACATATAGCCTGTCCTTACACCAGTACCACACTGTCGACTTTCTACCTCTTTTTCAAGATTATTTTGGCCACTTGGGAGCTCTTGTAATATGGTGTGAATTTTAGAAGCAGCTTTTTCCATGGCTGGAAAAAAAAAAAAAGCCATAGGGATTTTGATAGGGATTGCATTGAATCTATAGATCGCTTTCAGTAGTATTGTCATCATAATTATATTGTCTTTTAACCCATGAACATAGGATGTTTTTCTATTTATTTAGGTCTTTAATTTCAGCAATTCTTGTAGCTCTGAATACAAGTCTTTCACCTCCTTAGTTAAATTTATTCCTAGATGTTTTCTTATTTTAGGTGCTATTTTAAGTGGTATTGTTTTCTTTCTTTCTTTTTAATTCTCACCCAAGGACATGCTTTTTAATTGATTAGAGAGAGAGAGGAAGGGAGAGGGAGAGGAAAAAAAGAAACATCATTGTGAGAAGGAAGCACCGATTGGTTGCCTCACGCATGTGCCCCTGCCAGGGATCGAACTCAAAACATGGTACAGTGGGGCCTTGACTTACGAGTGTCCCGACTAACGAGTTTTTTGAGATAACAGCTGTCTCTTGGCCGATTTTTTTGCATTGAGTTGATAGAGTAATTTGAGTTAATGAGCTCGGTCTCGGAACGAATTAAACTCGTAAGTCAAGGCCCCACTGTATATGTCCTGACCGGGAATTGAACCTATGACCCTCTGGTATATGGGACGATGCTCTAACCACTGAGTTACACTGGCCAGGGCAGTATTGTTTTCTTAACTTCCTTTTCAGATTGGTCACTGCTGGCACAGAAATATTGCTGATTTATGTGTGTTGATCTCATGCCTTAAACTTTACTGAATTCATTTATTAGCTCTAGTAGTTGTTATTTTGTAGATTCTTGGGATTTTGTGTAGGATTATTTAATCTGCAAATGGAGATAGTTTTACTTCTTCCTTTCAATTAGATGCCTTTTATCTCTTCTTCTTGCCTAATTGTGCTGGCTAGACCTCCAGTATAATGTTGACATGCATTGCTGAGTTCCTGACCTGGAGGAAAGCATGCATTCTTCCACCTCAGGGCATGCTGCTCACTGTGGGTGCTTTGTTGGTGCCCTTTATCCTGTGGGGCAAGTACAGTCCTATTCTTTCCTGTGGCGGCACAAGCAGAGCCCTGTGGTTACTGAGATGGTGTGGCTCTGCCGCATTCCTCTGCCCACAGGTCCACCCTCCAGAAAGGATTTGAGGACAGAGCTATGGGGTTCTTCGGAGGTTTTGGGGGGGCCTCTTACTCCTCAGAGTCCTCAAGCCCCTCACAGGCATGATGTCTGTCACAACCCAGAAAGGCACAGATCCTGCTGGCTTGACCCCCCCTCGTCCCAGGTGGAGACTTGGGCCCCATCCTGTGGGCCTCTACTGACTAGGGCCTTCCCTTGCAGCCACACGCACTCGCCCGGGTCCATGGCCACGGTTGGAGAGTGGTCCTGCGCGCGCTGCACCTTCCTGAACCCGGCCGGCCAGCGCCAGTGCTCCATTTGTGAGGCCCCCCGGCACAAGCCTGACCTCGACCAGATCCTGCGGCTCAGCGTTGAGGAGCAGAAATGGTCTTGCGCCCGATGCACATTCCGGAACTTCCTGGGCAAGGAGGCCTGCGAGGTGTGTGGCTTTGCCCCAGAGCCCGTGCCTGGTGCCTCCCTGTTGCCAGTCATCAACGGGGTCCTATCCAAGCCGCCCACCATCCTGGTGGAGCCCAAGGGCAGCTGCAAGGAGGAGACGGGTCCAGTGCAGACAGAAGAACTAGTGACCATGGAGCCAGCTGCGGGCCGGCCCGAGGAGGAGGGCGGGGCAGCAGAACCTGGGAGCGGCTGGGCCTGCCCTCGCTGCACACTGCACAACACTCCCGTCGCCAGCTCCTGCTCTGCCTGTGGCGGCCCCCGGAAACTCTCGCTGCCCAGGATTCCTCCTGAGGCTCTAGTGGTCCCTGAAGTTGTGGCCCCCGCCGGCTTCCACATCACACCTGCCCCACCCCAGCCGGGGGAAGGTGCTGAGGCCGACCCTCCCTCTGCTGCTGACCAGGAGCCACCCCGGGTGCCACCATTCAGCCCCTTCTCGCCCACTTTGCAGAACAACCCCGTGCCTCGCAGCCGCCGTGAGGTACCCCCCCAGCTGCAGCCACCGGTGCCTGAGGCCACCCAGCCCTCACCCCCTGCTGGCTTCAAGGGGCCTCCCCAGAGCCCAGGGTGGACTTCGACTGGGGCCTCCCGCTTGGCAGAGCTGCTGTCAGGCAAGCGGCTGAGCGCTCTGGAGGAGGAGGAGGCCGAGGGCGGCTCCGTGCTGCGCCGCTGCAGCTCCTGCTCGGCCCCCGGCCCCTCCAGCCTGTGCGAAGCCTGTGCCGCCGCTCCAGGCAGCGATGTCATCGACCTGACCGGCGATGCCGTGCGCTACACGCCGGCCAGCCCTTCCAGCCCCGACTTCACCACGTGGTCGTGCGCCAAGTGCACACTCAAGAACCCCACAGTGGCCCCTAGGTGCACTGCGTGTGGCTGCTCCAAGCTACATGGCTTCCAGGAGCACAGCGAGCCCCCTGTCCGCTGCCCTGACTGCAGCGCCGACAAGCCCAGCCTCTGCACTGCCCACAAAGCTGGCCGCCTCTTTCCTGAGGCACCTGAGCGCCCGGGCCAGTGGGCCTGCCCTGCCTGCACACTGCTCAATGGGCCACGGGCTAAGCACTGTGCCGCCTGCCACACGCCTCAGCTCCTGGAGGCCCAGCGCAGGGGTGCGGTGCCCCTGAGGCGCAGGGAGAGCATGCTGGTGGAGAAGCGGCGGCAGACGGACGAGGGCGAGGCCAAGGCCCTCTGGGAGAACATCGTGGCCTTCTGCCGGGAGGTGAGTCCCCTCAGGACAGTAGCCACCCACCAGGGCTGATGCTCCCCTTCCCATGGGCCTCTCTCTGCGTCTTTTGTCCTTTCCTGCAGGCCCTTCTCCAGCCACAGAGAGGGAGGGACCAGCGGCAAGAGAGGCAGCATTCTCTTCCCCGAGCTCTGAGCATTAGCCTGGCACCTACTCACCCCTCAACTGAGAGTGACTGGCCCCCACTATCCACATCTTGTCCCTTTTTTCTCTCTGCCCACAAGAGTCCATGGCCTCCTAGTCTGTGGTCCTGACCCCTTTCAGGTGTTATTTCCCATAGACATTGAAGCCACAAGGAGGTGGGGACAGGCTTCATGCCAGCAGGCAGGCCCTGTGTTTCCTTCAGCTGTGGAGACATGGCCAGAACTCGGGGTTCTCTTGCCCTTGGAGCTGTGGGAGGCCTGAGCCCAGGATAGTGTCACCCTCAGGTCAACTGGGGAAGGGGGGCTGCTGCCCCTGTCACTGCCAGTAACCCACCCTCACGGCCCCTCGGGTCTTCTGTCCTGCCTTCCCCATCCCACTTGGGTCCTCCCACCTCTCTTCCTGGGGCCTTTAAGTGGTGGGCCATGGACCAGCTGGGGAGGCTGCCCAGTTCCCTGTGCCCCCTGCCCTCCACCTCTGCAGCCTCCAGGCTGGTGGCTTCACCATTTCTCTGGGGCACACATACCTCCCATTGACCTGTCGCCAGGCTTCAGTGACATGGCTGGCTACAGTCCCCCATGCCTGCACCGCTGAGCTCACCACACGGGTCAGGGGAGCTACACACACACCTACCCCCTTTCCTCTGGGACTTGGGTAGCATCTTCAGGGTGCTGTCCTGGCCTGCCAGGTGGAGTGAGGTGCATCTTGAGCCTGGGGCGGCCCAACTCAGCCTGAGCATATGTGGCTATGGTCTCTGCAGAACAGCGTGAACTTCGTGGATGACAGCTTTCCACCCGGGCCCAAGTCTGTGGGCTTCCCTGCAGGCGACAGTGTCCAGCAGCGCGTGAGACAGTGGCTGCGGCCACACGAGATCAACTGCTCTGTCTTCAGGGACCATAGCACCTCCTGGTCCGTGTTCCACACTCTCCGACCCTCAGACATCCTACAGGGGCTGCTGGGCAACTGCTGGTGAGTTTGGGGTATCTGCTCAGGCTGGGTGGTGGGACAGTCTGGTCGTGCTTTCTAGTGAGGCCCCGGCTCTGCACAGGTTCCTGAGTGCTCTAGCTGTGCTGGCGGAGCGGCCTGACCTGGTGGAGCGGGTGATGGTCACACGCAGCCTGTGCACAGAGGGCGCCTACCAGGTGCGGCTCTGCAAGGACGGCACGTGGACGACGGTGCTGGTGGATGACATGCTGCCCTGCGACGAGGCCGGCTTCCTCCTCTTCTCGCAGGTGGTAGGGAGGATGGGCGTGGGGTGGGCGAGGGGAGGGTCTCGGTGGGCCTCGTGACTTCGGCCCCTCCCTGCAGGCCCAGCGGAAGCAGCTGTGGGTGGCCCTCATTGAGAAGGCGCTGGCCAAGCTGCACGGCTCCTACTTTGCCCTCCAGGCAGGGCGCGCCATCGAAGGCCTGGCCACCCTCACCGGGGCCCCCTGTGAGAGCCTGGCGCTGCAGGTCAGCTCCACTAACCCCCGAGAGGAACCCGTTGACACTGACCTCATCTGGGCCAAAATGCTGAGTTCTAAGGAGGCTGGGTAAGAGGGGCGGGTGCTGCAGCGGCAGCAGCTTTGGGAGGAGAGGAAAGAGGAGGCAAGGGGACAGCCAGGCCGGGGCCTGGAGCGGTGGGCTACTCAGGGGCAAGTACCCTCTGACCAACAGCCTGTGTTTCATAAGATGTTTCCAATGTGGGCTGACCACAGTTAATTAGAAGGCCTGGCCTGCAGCCCTGTCATCTCCCACTGCTGGCTCATGGGTCCCACCTGCCAGTCCAGGGCAGTAGGCAGAATACTGCTGATCAGCCCGTACCTAGCAGGCCTCATCCTGACCTGGGCCATGATGACCATCAGCACCTGCTTGGAGACCTGTGGGGCTAGCCCATGGAGGCACCTGGGGGGAGTGGGCTGCCTTCTGAGACCCGCACGCATTGGCCAGCATGTCTGTAAGGAGGGCCCCAAATCCTAAGCCCGAGAGAGATGGCTTGTTGGTGCTGAGACCCCCTGCTCTCAGCTGATACTGGGCATGACCACCCCCCCTCCCCTCGGAAGTTGTGGCCCTGAGCTGATGGGACCCAGGCCTCCCGACTCCCAGCCCAAACCCTGTGAGCTCTTGGGCCACTGTGTAGGGAGCAGGCCAACACTTCCCGAGTCCTGTATGTCTTTCCTGTGTTCCTGGGACCTGCACTCCCCCACAGGCAGGCAGGACCCCCACCCTCAGGGTAACAAGTCCCCTGGTGAGTGAGCCCTCCTCAGTGAATGAGGCTCCTGGTTCCTACGGGGCCCCATCATTAAGAACCCCTGGTCAGCAAGCCTGCCCGGTCAGCTAAGCCACTCTGCCTACACAGGTTCCTCATGGGCGCCTCTTGTGGGGGGGGCAACATGAAGGTGGACGATGCTGCCTACGAGAGCCTGGGCTTGCGCCCCCGCCACGCCTACTCCATCCTGGATGTCCGTGATGTCCAGGGCTCCAGGTAGGAGCTGGGCCGGCCATGGGTAGCCAGGGCATGTGGATGTGTGTGGAAGCCATGGCCCTCAGCCTCATGGTCCGCAGGCTCCTGCGCCTCCGGAACCCATGGGGCCGCTTCTCCTGGAACGGCAGCTGGTCGGATGAGTGGCCACACTGGCCGGGGCATCTGCGTGGTGAGCTCATGCCGCACGGCAGTAGTGAAGGCGTCTTTTGGATGGAGTACAGCGACTTCATCAGGTACCTGGACTCTGCCGCACTGGGCGTCCGATGTCTACCCCATGGCCACCTGTGCTCTAGCCACCCTCACTTAGGCCCACCTGACCTGTCGCTGCCCTCACTCCCTTGCCCTGACCCAGTGTGTCCTACCTGGGGAGCCCGGCCTGTCCCTCTGAGACCTGAGGCGGAGGTGGGGGTGATGAGAGAGACTGTGGGCGTTGGGTTCTGCCCTCAGGACTCTTTCCTCTCTGGGTCATCCTTGGGCATGGGGCCTCCTAGTGGTGTTCATGAGCAACAGCCAGGACCAGGGTTTTAGGACATTGGTCCCAGGAAGTGGCCAGGGCACAGTGGGGCAGAGATTGGGGAGGGGGAGAGGCTTAGGGAGGTGCCTGGGCTCCTGTGTCTGGAGCTGTTCAGTGGGCTGTCCTCTCACTGCTCAGGTACTTCGACTCTGTGGACATCTGCAAAGTGCACTCGGACTGGCATGAGGTGCGGGTGCAGGGCTGCTTCCCCAGCTCGGCCAGTGGGCCCATCGGGGTGACGGCGCTCACCGTGCTGGAGCGTGCGTCCCTGGAGTTCGCCCTCTTCCAGGAGGGTAGCAGGTGAGGGAGGCTGTGGTCTGTGGGGGAGAGGGTGGGTGGGACTAGAGCACTGGTTGGGGTGGGCAGGCGATCTGGGGGATTTGTGGAAACGGGGCAGGGTGGGGCCATGGGGCAGTAGAGCCACAGATGGCAGGTGCTGCCTGTGACCCCTCCTGGGTCTGGCTGTAGGCGCGCGGACTCGGCTGACAGCCACCTCCTGGACCTGTGCGTCCTGGTTTTCCGAGCCTCCTTCGGCAGCGGTGGCCGCCTGAGCCTGGGCCGCCTGCTGGCCCACAGCAAGCGAGCCGTCAAGAAGTTTGTCAACTGTGACGTGATGCTGGAGCCCGGCGAGTACGCCGTGGTGTGCTGTGCCTTCAACCACTGGAGCCCCACCACGCCGGGCCCACTGGCCGCCACACAAGGTAACACTGCCCCCCAGCCCGATCCCAAACCTCCCCACTGCAGCCCCCAGGCCCCCTCACTCACACCCTCCACAGCCTCCAGCCCCTCAGCAGGGGTCCCACGCTGCTCCCTGGAGCCACCTGGCCATGTGCTGGCTGTGTACAGCTCAAGGCTGGTCATGGTGGAGCCCGTGGAGGCCCAGTCAACCACGCTGGCAGACGCCATCATCCTGCTCACGGAGAGCCGAGGGGAACGGCATGAGGTGAGGTTGGCAGGGGAAAGGGGAGGGGCAGGGAGGAGGAGGCCTCACCCTACCCACACCTGCCCTGTCCCTGCAGGGACGTGAGGGCATGACCTGCTACTACCTGACGCATGGCTGGGCGGGGCTCATCGTGGTGGTGGAGAACCGGCACCCCAAGTCCTACCTGCATGTGCAGTGTGACTGCTCCGATAGCTTCAACGTGGTGTCCACACGCGGCAGCCTGCGCACCCAGGACAGTGTGCCACCCCTGCACAGGTGGGCACCGCCCCAGTCCCTCTGACTCCCTGGCCTCCACTGGCCCTCACCGGCCCCCTCCCCCAGGCAGGTCCTGGTGATCCTGTCCCAGCTCGAGGGCAACGCCGGCTTCTCCATCACCCACCGCCTGGCACACCGCAAGGCAGCCCAGGCCTTCCTCAGCGACTGGACAGCTTCCAGGGGCACCCACAGCCCCCCACTCACGCCCGAGGTTGCTGGCCTGCACATGCCCCGGCCATTGTGACTGCCCTGCCCTCGCCTGCCTGCCTCCCACATGCACTTTAGGAGGGAGACCCCAACAGAAGATGCTTGAACCAGAATCTCAGGACCCCACCCAGGGAGCTGCAAGCCGCAGAGCAAACTCCCTGGGCCTTCCTCCCTGCCCCCCCTCCTGTCCCGGGCCTCCCAGCGCCAAGCAGAATACCTCCAACCTGCTTCTAGCGAGAGGGGACTGTGCACCAGCTCCTCTGACCAGCCTGCCTCGAGGCCGGGTTCAGATTGCCAGGGCTGAGGTGAGGCTGCCCGTTCCTGTGGGCCTGGGGCCTCCTGCCTGTGTGAGGCAGCCAAGAGCTCCATTTACAAAACCAAATCTGGGCAGGTCAGAGGCTGGGACCCCAGAGTGAGCAGGGACCACCCCCTTGTGGAGTAAGAGGTTGGGACCCTGAGATGGGTAGGGACCACCCCCATGTGGGAGTCAAAGGCCAGGACTCCAGGGTGAGCAGGGACCACCCTCTTGTGGGGGGTCAGAGGCCAGGACCTGAGTGTGAGCAGGGACTACCCCCTTGTGGGGGTCAGAGGCCAGTACCCCAGTGTGAACAGGGACCACCCCCTTGTGGGGGTCAGAGGCCAGTACCCCAGTGTGAGCAGGGACCACCCCCCTTGTGGGGGACAGGTTGGGACCCTGAGATGAGCAGGGACCACCCATTGTGGGGCATGAGCCTCCTATCCCCAGCTTGCTTCAAGAGCTCATCTTCCCACCCCCTCCGGCTCCACAAGGCAAGCAGGGGTCCCTGGAATCCCAGCAGTGTATCCCAGGAGGCAGGTGCCTGGCGACCATGGGCTCAGGACCAGGGATGGGGAGGGTCCTAGCTGCCTGCCCCCTCTGGCGACACTATGCAATTCCTGGACCACTAGTCAGGATCGAAGCCATGCCCCGGGGGCTGTGGGTCAGGAGCTGCCGTTTGGTGAGGTGGTTTGTCCTCAGCACCACTGACCTCTGCCAGGAAGACCAGGGTCCAAACAGAAATCCTTGGCCAGCCCTGTCTGGGCACACAGGGTAGGTTGTGGCTCTTCCCAGCTCCTCCCCTGCCTCAGAAGTCCAGGTTGCTGGGCTGCCTCCCAGCCATCCTCCCCCATGGCTGCTCAAAGTCCTGCACCTGCCTGTGGACATGAGGCCAGCTTCCAGGGGCCCGCCTGGCCTCTGCCCTCCCGCCCCAGGCAGTGGGCGGCTCTGCCCACCACCCCTCACTTCCCTGGGGCTTGCGGGGGGGTTTACAACTGGAGAAACACCAGGAAGCACTGCACTCCCCTTTGGGCCTCCTTTATATTTTCTCCTTTTACTCTTGAGCTGTGAATATTTTTAACCCTGTACATACAGCCAGCTCTTCTCACACAGAGACTATTTTATCAGCCATCCCCAGCCCCGTAGGATGATTCTCCATGGTGTTTCCAGACTCAGGCTCTGATGGACCAAATGAAATGTTTTGTTTTATAATGCTGTCTCCTCATCTGTCTGTACTCCTCCCCTCGCCTGGATGTGCAGAACCCATGACGTTGGGGGTGGCTTGCCGGTACCGGAGTTCATCCTCACAAGGAGCCTTTAGGGCCCCCCTGCTCACCAGCTGCCTTTGACCCAGAAAGGAGCAAGTGTCCAAGCAGAGGCTTGGGCCAGACCGTGTGGTGGTCGGCAGGCTGGTCCCCACACAGCCTCAGCCGCATGCAGACAGAAGGATAGTACGGATGTGCGGCTTTTCCCAGCGACGCCTTTCTGGGGGTGCCTGTCTGGATTCATCAGTCATCAGGCAGGAGCAGATGGAGCATGGGGGCCGCTGAGGAAGAAAAGTTTCAATTCTCCTGCGGGTTGCGACCTGCTACTGTCTGGCCCCGGGTCCCCTCCTGTTCATTCTGGGAGGCACCATCCTCTTGTCACAGGTGGCAAGGCCAGCTCCCCCACCTGGTATGCGGTTTTTGGTCTCAGTCTAGGCTCCTCCCTGAATGGTGGGGGGGTCTGGGGTACAGAGGCTGGCACGCAGCGAGTGTAAGAGGCCTGTCACAGGCCAGCCTATCGAATGTGAAAGCAATTAAAGCCACCAGCAGTGTTCGCTCCAGGCGGGCCTCGGGCAGCGGGGGAGCTGCCACAACACATCTCACCTCGACGCCCAAAGACACCCGCCCTGATCCTCCGCGGCTGTGCTGGCCACACTGGACCCTCTCCCGTGGGGCAGGGGCCAGGCCTCGTAGACCCTCCAGTTGGAAAGCTGCTCAGTCACCCCTCCGGCGTTCCAGGCAGCCTGGACTAGTTCCAGTGGGTGCCTGGCATCCTTGTGGTGTCAGGCCAGGCAGGGGTCATCACAGTGGGGCGTGGGGCTGCATGCCGATCCCCGTGGCCAGCCTGGAGACACTGCTCACCCCAGCCAGCACCCCTCCCCTTAGACCCCAGCCTGTAGGGGAAGAGGTTCCAACAGGGAGAGAGTAAGAGAAGGGGCCAGGTGCCCCCAGCCCCAGAGGGCACAGTGTCCAAGGAGTTGGGGGACCCCACAGGCAAGACCCTTAGTCATGACACTGAAGCTTGAAGGGCGTGCTGGCAGGGCCAACCACTAGAGGGGCTGAGACCGCTAGTGGGGAGAGGGTGGGGGGAGCTAACCCAGCCTGAGGGTAAACCACCGGTTGTGCCCTCAGCCATACAGGGTGGCACCAGGACCCCAGGCCAGGGAGTGGACAGGGCAGATGACCACAGCAGGGAGAGGGCACGAGATGGGACTGTCGCCCTCCTCACTGTTGGGCTTGGCTCCCCACCTCAGCCGGCTGTATCTCGCCCTCTGACTGCTGGGGCTCCTGCTTCCGAGGGCTCCTTGCTCCCCTTCTCTTCCCCACCCTCCCCCTTGCCAACACCCCTGGCCCCCACCTTGTCTCTGCCACTTGGGTTGGCCCTGTGTGCCCCACGGCCCTCTCTCCGGCCCCTCTCCCAGGCTGTCTCTCTGCCCACCCATTGGCCAAGGCGGCCTTCCCAGGCCGGGCGGTGATGTGTTCTCACTTGTGAGGCATTCCTGTCAGAAGCACTTAGTGTACAAATTAGCCTCTGCCTCCCGCCTCCCTCTACACAGCTCTGGGCGCTGGACTGACAAGGCCGAGGCTCCCGGCCCTCTCCCGCCTGCCCCAGGGCTGGGGCGCCAAGCCCATGTGCACCCCTGGCCACCCACCCACAACCCAGCAGGAGGGAGGCCCCCCGGCCGCCGGCTTCTCTCAAGGACCCAACCTGATCTGGATGGGAGCACAGAGGGTGGGGTGCGCAGGGATATATTGGGGGCCAGCACCTGGGTCCGCCCCCGGTGTCAGGTCCCTGTTGAGAGCCATGAGGGACGGACGGGAGCCATGCAGAGGCTCTGCAGCCCCACCCGCTGGCCAGCCTGCCACTCAGGCAGGAAAAATCGGCTATGACAGGCCCAGGAAGGCCAGGCCCCGGGGGCCCAAGGGACAACGCACACAGCTCCTCTTCCAACATATGGTTGCTGTCGGCCTGGGGCGTTGCTTGGCCAGTGCTGGCTGAAGCTGGGTGGGGGCTCAGGGGCTCAAGCCACTCATCCCACCCACCTGGCCAGGCTGCTCCCTCAACGATCCAAAGGCTCCTGCTCCAGTTCGCATGCCGCCCACCATGGGGAGCTCACTCCCACTGCAGCCCCTCCATCACAGCAGTCTGGGGCACACCGAGTCTCCACACCCCACGCCAGAGTGGGTGGGGGCCTGGTGCATCTGGGGGTAGAGCACACGGGGAGGGCAGCTAGTGGGAGGACGCAGGACGCAGCACATTTGAAGTGGGCACGGGACAGTGCTGGCCCAGGAAGCAGATGCAGAGGCCTCGGGTCCCTGGTATCAGAAGCCTCCCCGCTGGACCCCTTTCCTCCCGGTGGGCCAGTTCTGGCAGCCCCTCACAGGTTCCCCAGGGACTCCCAGCGCTCCATGTCACTGCAGTGGAGTCGTGAAAACGTGCTGGGATCCCCATCCACACAGACACCCAGCCCCGTCACCGGCTCGGCCCCTCCCCCCACCCTGCTGTGGGCCCCAGTGCTCTTGGGAGCAGTGACTTCAGGTATGACCCCCTACGGCCAAGCCCTGGGCCCAGCCCTCTCAGCCTTGGCTCCCTGAGGCCACCTCGAGTGGGCAAGGTGGAAGGAGTGCCAAGGATGACCCATGCTCTGGGCCCCAGGGGCTTGTGGACACCAAGGCTGCCATATGTCCCAGGCCTCATCAGGGAGAGGGTGAGCGAGGCATGGCCATCACCTGCATGGTGTGACCCCTCTAAGGGTCTATCAGACCCTGCCTGGGGGCTCCCGCTGCCCCCACCCCCACTCCTCTATCCACTGGGCAGGCTAACTCAGTCCCTACCCCTGTCCTGGCAAAAGCTGTGTGTGTACACTGAGGGGATGAGACAGGCCTACTGGGCACCGTGCCACCGCCCCCTGCCTTCCCTGGACCCCCTGTCCGTTCTACTCCCACCCCCATCCCCAGACACACACATTCAGGCACTAATGGAGGTGACAGCGGGGGGCTGTGGGCAAGTTGGGCAGGTTAATGGCCAAGATGAGCTCTGGCTGAGGGCAGGGGAAGGTGCTATGGGTCCCCACACCACCCTGTTCCAGGACCAGCTGAGGAGAGAAGGCTGCTCCCCAGGACCTGGTGCCAGAAGCATCCAGAGACTAAGTAAGTCTCCACCACCCATTCTGCAAGTGAGGGGACCTAAGCAAGGGTTCCAGGACTCAGGGCAACATGGGGACCAAGCCCCATGCCACGGGGGTGCCTGTCACTGCCTGAGGAGACAGACGGCCTCCCTGGGCCCAAGTTTGCCCCAGTATGTGGGGTGAGTCCCACTGGGCAGGTTATCACCCACCCCCACACCCCACTTGGGTGGAAAGTGGGACAGGCCCCAGGCACAATGTGTACCAGCTGTGCGGGAGCAGATGTGCCTGGAGAGCCTCGAGCAGAAAGCACAAGGGTGTGGGGGGCTGGCACTGATGTTCTGGCCTCGCCTGGTCTCGGGTGCTGGGGACGGTCATCTGTGCACCTGATGGACTGGCCTGACACATGCACAGGCCCCTGGGCTGCAGCTGCAACCGAGCTCCCAGGACCCCCCCCACCACCACCACCACCACTCCAGATAGCAAGCTTGGGGCCCACTTTCGCCCCTGCACAGACCCCGCCTGGAAGCCCAGAAACTTACCCAGGTCATGCCCCTTGGGTGCTGAGTTCCTCTGGAGGCGCTGCCATCTCTCTGCTCACCCAAAGTTCTGGGGGGGGGGGGGGGAAGGCCACAATGACAGCCACCATGGCTGGTGCTGAACTCACTTTCCGTGGCTACCTCCTCTTCCCAGAGCCCAGTCCTCATCTCTTCCCGGGGGCTCCTTGGTCACCTGACTTCACTGGCCCGTTCACTCTGTGTGCTTCGAGCAAACTTTCTAATCCAATACCTTTCCCTCCCCTGAATGATGGCAACAGCCTCTAACCAGCTCATCCGCTGTGGTGGCAGCTGTGGCCTCTCAGAGGGGTCAGCCAGTGAGGGGCAGGGAAGCACAAAGCTGTTTCTGGGACCACATGGCCAAGATCGGGGATCCCCACTCACACTGTCTCAAGGTGACCTGCGCCCACTGCCCTCTCTGGGCAGTGCCTGTGACGAGGGTCCTGGGCCTGGCTGGGCATGTCCTGGGTTGGGTTTGTGTGCAAAGGAGCAGGCCTCCTGGCCCCCACTCTCCACAGGACTGCTGGCGTGACGGCTGCTCAAGCTGTCTCTCGGCCTGGGGCTGCCTGCACGGTCAGCTGGTCAGCCGGGCCAGGCCAGGCCGGCGGAGAGGAGAAAGCGGGCATGCTGTGCCACCCACTGCGGCCCTTCCTGCTCGTGGACTTGATGGGGAGAAATGGAGCACCCCCAGTGGCATCAGGGAAGGTGGCGCTGGAGCAGAAGGGAGACCGGACTGCACACTCACCCTCACATCAGTGACTTCACACTGGCTGCCCCCAGAAACTCGGGACCCTGTTCCTTATGAACACGTGTTGGTTGAACAAGGACACCTGTGCCAATAACTGGGCCATGGCCTGTCCCCCTCCTGCACAAATTGGGAAACTGAGGCCTGGCTCACAGGGCCCAAGACATGCTAAACTCTGGGTCCAGTTCTCTCCAGTTCTCTTTTCCCCATTCGAGATGGGACACCCAGAGGCCCCTAGAGGGTACTCCTTCCTTCCCCTACGTACTCCTGTCCCCCAGACTGAGCTGGGGATACTCCAGGAAACCTATAGCTGAGCCTACAGGGAGAGCCAAGTGAACTCTCATGGGGCCCTCTGTGCCTCCACGGAGCCAGCCTGGAGCAGCACTCCCCGCTTTGGCGGCAGATCCCATACCCTGCCTGAATGGCACCATCACACATCTCCGGTATTTTCTCCTGAATGAGGCAGATTTGCTGGGAGAAACATGGCCTGGCTCTGTCCTGGCTTGTCTGTGTCTGTGTCCAGATGGAACTGGCTGGCCAGATGAATTTCCATGAGGACCCAGCTGAGAAGCAGTGGGACCCCAGACTTAAGATTTGATATCTTGGGGAACAATGTGGAAGCTGGTATAACCTGGGTGGGGCTGGGAGCAGCTCCGGCCACGGGGACATTAGCGGGGAGCATGGTGGGTCTGTGGATATATAAGCCTCTCTCTGGCCGCCCCCCCTTCCCCCTCCGCAGGCCCTCCAGCAGTGGAGAGGAGCGCAGACAGAAGGTGGAGGGCTGTACAGTCTTCCTGGGGCACCTGCCAGGGGACTGAGGAGTCTGGGCTGGGACTGGAGGAGGTGGTAATGCTTTCAGGAAGTGGGGGGTGAATGTATGGGTCAGTGGGAAGGGCAAGGGTTTGGGGGTGCAGTCCATTCAGCCTCCTGTTTGGAGAAGAGGAAACAGCACTGGAGGCATGGCTTGGGCAGGCAGAGCTAGCCAGAAAAGGATTCTTGTTCCACTGTCCCCCCTGGGCTGGGCTGCAGCACACCCCGCCCCAGGCTGGCTCTGTTCCCCACAGCACCCCCTGTCCTGGGGCTTGGCCCCTAGGCCCTGGCTCAGGCAGGCAGCTGTCAGGGGCCAGAGCCCTGCCCTGACGGATGAGTGCTGACGGCCCCTCTCCATGTGCCCTCGGCCGCTGACACCCCATCACACCGCTGCGGGGACCCCGGGAGACCTGCAGCCTCTGCGCGCACCCCCGCGGCAGCCTGCAGGCGACGGGGGGCGGGGACGGTGCCAGGCGCCCCGCATTCGTCTGTACACCTGCGCCTCCACTCTCCTGGCTCCTCCGCGACGCTGGCTGCCCGTCCCTGGTGGTGCCACTGGTGTCACCGGCCACCGCTCCATCCAGGAGTTCCCGGCGCCGCGGGGCGAGCTGGTCAGGTCCTGGGCGCGCCAGGCTGGTGAGTGCGCGCGAGGGGGTGACTGTGCGCGGGGGCTGGGGGACAGCGGGTCACCTGGGGTGGCCGAGGGGAGACCGCAACCTGCGGCCGCTCTCCCCCGCCCCCGCGAGCCCGTGTTGGAGGTCGCAGCGCCCCCCGGAGCCCAGCGCGGCGGCGCACGCGCGGCCGCTCCTGCCGCCAACTTCAGTGGGTGCGAGTCGGCGTCGGGGTACTCGGTCGGTGGCGGAGGCTTCGGGGACTCGCTGCCAAGTGAGTGGCTGCAGACCGCGCGCGCGGAGGGGCGGGGGGCGCTCCCAGCACCCGGCCTCAGTTTCCCCCGCGGGAGTCCGTGTCGCTGCCCCAGAGCCTGAGCCGGTTTCGCGTGGGGTGGGGAGAAAAGGGTGCCGGGTGGGGAAGGAGCGAGAAGTTTCTGCCTGGTCCTGGGGGCGACGCGCAGACTTCACGGGGCGCCGCGGGCTCTGCTCCGGCCAGGGCGCAGGTAGGCTGGGCGCGAGGGCAAGGGGAGGGGCCGGGGGGTGTGTGGCGGAGGGACCCGGGGAGTATCCCAGACACTACTTTCCCCACTTCCTGGGCGTCCAGGCTCCGTGCACCCGGATAACTGAGCGAAGCAGCCCCATCCCTATAGGAGGGCGCCCTCCAGGGCGAGGCTGGGGAGGGCAAGGGTGAGGGGATTGGGGTCTTACGGAGTAGCCTGCTCACCCCCTCCGCCCTACACCCTGTGGGGTGCTCCGAGTCCCAAAGGGGCCAGCGGGATGGGTGAGCTGTGATCCCTTGGTGGCTGGTGGCTGCTCCAGGAGCTGAGCGTCCCTTCTCCCCTCCAGTTCTCCCCCAGACAAGGAAAGGTTAGTGGGATCCGGGGGTCTGGGCTGGCACAATGTGGGTGCAGGCCCCTCTGGAGGCATGCACCCAGTCACGGGTTGGGACACGTGTGCAAATGAATGTGCCTTTGGATGCATGCGGGTGCGTGCTGGTGTCTGGGGGTGTCTCACGCTTGTGCATAGCATGCCAGGTGGGTGTCAGGCATCCTCTGGGTCCCTGTGCGGCCAGCAGCTGCTGAGATGGTTCCTGGACAAGCCCCCCACTCGTTCCTCCTGAGCCCTGGGGCCCAGAAGGGCACCCCACCCCCCACCCCCTAGTCCAGGGACTGGGCTGGGAGGTGAGGTGGGCGGTGGCACCAGGCAGCACAGCTGTGTGGCTCCCAGGGCTGGGTGATCGATGGCCCCAGCACAGCCGTCTCTGTCTCCCCAGCATACATGCCCATTTGTCATCTGTATCTTGGGGGGCTGGGGGCTGGGGCCTGCCTCTACACCCACCACTAAGTCCAGGGCAGTCTGCAGCCTTTCGGGGAGCCCCGAGCCCTTTCCTGCTCCCAGTCCCCTCCTCCCAATCCCTCACCCCTCTTGGAGCCCCATCCCCTCCCAGATGTAGACATCCACAAACTGCTCCCCTAATCTCTGCTTACCCTACCTTCCACGTCCTGGCCTTGACCATGCTAACCCCCTCTCAAAGGCCTCTTCGCATGGACAGCCTTCTCTACCGCTCTGGCCGTCCCCATCATGGGGGTGCCCACCAGTGTTTGAGAGCGGCAGACATGACTGCCTGCCATGTGCAGAGCCCGAAGGCCAGCAGGGAGAAAACCTGCTCTCTGTGGCTGTCTGGCTGCCCCAGCCCCCCTGCTTAACCCACTGGCCATCCCTGAGCCTGGGGAGCAGGATGAGTGTGTTCGTCCGCATCTATGAGAGTGTCTGTGACCATGTGTGTAGTGTGCATGTATGTGTGGGCACATTGCACCTGAATGTGTCTGAGTGTCTGCTCGCACCCCGCCTGCGCTGTGAGTGCATTCATATGCAGTTACCATGTCCACACGGGGTGTGGTGTGAGTCTTGTGTGTGCTGGTGCCGGACCCCATGAATCCTGGAGGTCCACTCTATTCCGACTCGGCCCAGCGGGGCAGAGGTTGTCCCTCCAGGCACTGAGTGAGAGCTCGACTAGAGCCTCACACGTGAGTGTGCACACACTCTCCTGGCGCCCCGCGCAGGCACACACCGGGGAGGTGGACAGCCCAGGTGGTGGCCCAGATGGAGTGCAGAACGGCTCTGAGTGAACATGCAGGGCATGGGAAGAGGAAGAGGTCTTGGCCGAGCTCGGCAACTGCAGGCTCGGCTGCTGACCTGCCCGAAGCCACCCAGATGGAGCCAGGCTGAGCAGGTGGCTGTGCTGGGGGGCCATGCTGTGACGTCCACGCCCCCCAGCCTGGCCCACCCCACGTGAGGCTGACCCCCTCAGAAAGCTCGAGTACCCAGTAGGAGCACACACTCATGCGTGTGCACATAGAGGCTCGAGCCTTCTGCCGGCTTCTCATCTCAGTGGCTTTTATCCCAGCTTCCTGGCACAAGCAGGGGGTCTTTGCAGGGGAGTAAGACAAGGAGGAGCTGATGCCCCCCAGGACCAGGCCTGGTCACACGCAGCTTCTTCCAGTCACTCACCAGTGCCCGCTGGGTAAACAGAAACAGGTCTGGATGGAATTACCCCAGAACTGGGCCTGCTGGGGGCTCGCGGGGCCCGAGGCAGAGATAAAATACCAGATATCTAGTTAAACTTAAATTTCAGGTAAACGACAAATACTTTTTATAGTAGGTTCCAAATATTGGCTAGATTATACTTTAAAAAAAAAGTATTTGTCATTTATTTGAGTCAGATGTAACTGAGCATCCTGCATTTGTTTTTGTTCTTTTGTGTGTTTTGTTTTATTAATCTACACCCAAGGATCTTTTTTTCCGTAGATTTTTAGAGAGAGTGGAAGGGAGGGAGGGAAGGAGGTAGAGAGAGAGAAACATCCATGTAAGAGATACACATCGATTGGTTGCCTCCCACACACGCCCCGACCGGGCAGAGATGGAACCTGCAACCCAGGTAGGTGCTCTTGACCAGGAATCGAACCCGAGACCCTTCTGTGTGGGCGGACGCTCTAACCACTGGGCACCACCGGCCAGGGCATTTTTATCATCTACACCTGGTGGCTCTAGAAGTGTGGGTGGAGAGGGTGTTCTAGGTCCGAGCTACATGTGAAAAGGCCAGGGAAGCCCAGGCTCCGGGAGGAGGCAGTGCCATACCCAGCGCTACCCCTGGAGCTCTGGGAGCTGACCGAGGCACTGACCAGGGCCCCCTTGTCTTCAGGTGGCCATGGTGCCGCGGCCCGTCCACTAGCAGGCTGCCATGTCCCGAGAGGTGGCGGGCTCATGCCGCCTGGGCTCCGGGGCGCGGGCGCGGGCACGGAAGCCCAAGAAGCCCCACTACATCCCGCGGCCCTGGGGGAAGCCCTACAATTACAAGTGCTTCCAGTGCCCGTTCACCTGCCTGGAGAAGTCACACCTGTACAACCACATGAAGTACAGCCTCTGCAAGGACTCCCTCTCGCTGCTGCTGGACTCCCCCGACTGGGCGTGCCGCCGGGCCCCTGCCACAGCCCGGCCCCTGGAGCCCGCCACAGACTGCCCCTCTGACCCCACAGAACCCGGCAGGCGACCCCGAGGGGCTCGGCCCCCAGATGCTCCCGCCACGCCCGACCTCGTTGTCACTGACCTTCTCTCCCTGCACCGCTGTGTCGGGGGCCCCAAGCCAGAGGCTGAGAGATCCCCAGGGACACCACCCCCTGCAGCCAAGGATCCCCAGAAGGGTGTGGGCCTGGGAGGGCTCCTGGCCGAGTCATGGAAGCCAGGGCTGGGCAGGGGCCCCAGGAGCATGGCTGTGGTAGACTCAGCTGCAGTGGGCCCTGAGAGCAGCGTCCCCTGCTACCCTCCGCCCACCTCCAGCGAGCTCCCTGAGGCCCACAGCCTCCAGCTGTCCCTGCTGGGAGTCAACTACCCCCTTGGCCCCAGTCTCTTTTCCTACCTGGGGCCCTCCCTGGCCACGGCAGCCCATATGCCCTTCCTGGGCTCGGCCAGCCCCCTGCTTCCCCCAGCCTCTGCCTTCCCCGCCCTGCAGCCCCTAGAGCGCCCCACCCCTATCCCCCGCCTATACTACCCTCTGCTCCTGGAGCACAGCCTGGGGCTGCAGGCAGGCAAGGCCGCTGCCCCTGCCAAACCCCCTGCTCCTCCCAAGGGACCCCCTGGGACTCTGGCCCCCGGGCTGTTAAAAGTGCCAGTACCTGGGCTGGGTGGGCCCTGGCCCTGTGGTGCCCCCAGGGACCCAGGGCAGGAGGGAGGGCTGGAGCTGACTGCCCAGAGTGACCCCAAGAGGAAGCTGCCCCCGGGAAGCAGGCTGGAGCCCCCGAAGGCTCCCTCCAGCTTGGCCAACTTTGGTTCCCAGAGCAGGTAGGTGTCAGGGTTTCCCAGTCATGTTGGGGGGGTGGGTTGAGGTTGGGGGAGGAGGGCTGGGCCTCTGTTCTGACTTAGTGTCCAGGAATATGTGCTTCAGGCCACAGGGAGGATACTGAGACCAGAGAGCCAGTCTGTCTGTCCTTCCGGGGCCCCGGGTCTCTAGGCCAGGGAGACAGATTGCACAGGGGGCACGAGAGAGAGTGGGGCAGAGGCTGGGGAACTGGGGGGCAGCACAGCCTTCTGACCGGCTCCTACTCCCTAGCCTGCGGAATGGCCCCTCCGTGATTCTCTGGCCTGAGGACAAGGAGCCAGGCGACCCCGAGATCCTGGGCCCTGTCTCCCCCCTGCCCCAGCAGCCACCGGGCCTGGTGCTGGGGGGCCCTGGGCATGTGTGTGAGGACCTGACCCGGGCTCTCGGCGACTATGCTAGGGTGGAGCAGCGCCTGGGGCAGTTGGCACCTGCCAGGGGCCTGGCCCCACGGCCTCTGCGGGAGCAACTGGGCAAGATCCGCAGGGAGCTGCTCACCATCCACCAGGCGCTAGAGCAGGCCGTGCGGCCCCCAGACGTGCCACTCGACCTCTCTGTGAAACGGACGCCCTCCAAGGTGCCTGAGGTGTCCTCAGGGTCCTGGGGGCAACCAGAGCTGGGTTCTGTATTGGCCCAGGGAGCCCCTGAGCCACCCAGAATGCTGGGCCCCACAGTGGCTGAGCCTTTCTCTGGCCAGACCACCAAGTGCGAGGCTGACTCCAGTGTCCCTCCCCCGGGGCTCCCCCTCCAAGCCCCAGATGACCCTGTCATTCCTGGCAGCAGCTGGGGCTCCCATGGCAGGACTGGGTGCTCCTGGCCTCCCGAGGCTGCCTCTGGCCTGCAGAGCCCCCCAGGTGCCGAGGTCTGACCACAGCTGCCCCCTCTGTCCATAACAGACAGAGGCCCTTCCCCAATCCCATGCACAGCACCTGGCCCCCTGCCTGCCTCAGCCCCAGGGGCTGACACCTGGAGCCTGCCCAGCATGCCCGTGAACAGACCCCACCCACCACGGCCGCAGCCTGTCTCTGGGGCCACACAGGGACAGCAGAGTCGCGGCTTTTTATTGATCACAGCTGTGGACATTAAAAGAGAAGCCACCGTCACACACCCTGTCTGAGCCTCCTCTTTCCCTTGCTGCTGCACTCTCACCATCGGAACACCTTCCCCCCGTGCAGATGGACCAGCCATGGCATCCGGGCAGGCAGTGTCCTGGGCCGCCTGCCAGGTGTCCACCTTCAGACACTGACCTGCCTCCTGTAGACTGGGCCCTCCCTGGAGGGGCAGAGTCTGGGGATAGAGTGGGGGCTTTCCATCGGGAGGGGCCGAGCAAGGAGAAGCAGGTGCGCATCAGACCAGTGTGTCAGCACATTGGTGGTGGGCAGGGCCTCTAGGCATGCCTCCAGCCCCTGTGTCTGGCAGGGCAGCCCTGATGTCAGATCCATGCTGGAGGCTGCTGCCACCGCAGTTAAAAGGTGCTCCCCACATTCTGTGGCCCAGGGCTGCTTGCCCAGCATGGCCTCCACTGGGCCCCTGCCAGCCCCTGCAGTCATGATAGGCATCGGGTGGCCTTCACAGCTCGCTGCCTCCCTCCCAGCACGACCAGGCTGGACTTGGCCTTTCCCACAGGCTGGGGTGGGGGCAGGTAGGGAGGGGCTCCTAGGGGACCCTTGGACCCAGCTAATCACTTCTCTCCCTGGGAATTGGCCCGTTCAGGAATAGCCCCAGGGAAGGCAGTTCCTGCCTGCACCCGGCTCCCCGAAGCTGGACCAGCCGGGCTGGGGCCAGTCGGAGCAGGACCTGTGGCTGCCCCATTAACTGTACGGGCAGCAGATAGCATCGCCGCCCTCCCCACCAAGGGGCGTTAAGAGCCAGTGTCCAGGGGGGGTGTAAGCCAGCCAGGCGGGGAGAGCTGTGAGTTGCTGACAGAGGCTGACCCTCCACCTTCCAGGGGCTTCCCAGAGGAGCCGCAGGGGACTGTGGGCTGTTTGGAGTGTCCAGAGAACCCCCAGGCCTTGAGCCTTGGGCCTCCCATCGGCACCTGTACGTGTCATGTCTGCTGCTCCCTGATTTCTCATCACCCACAGGGCAGACATGAGCCTAGCCCTGTTGGGGGAGGTCACCCCAGCTTCACCAGTGCAGAAATGGAAACAGAGAGACAGGACCCAACCTGCCCATTGTAGGGGTGGGGGGACAAGATGGACCCCTGGAAGTCCTCCACCTGGACTCTGGTCCTGCTGGGGGACAGGGGTGGGTTGGGGGCGGGTGGGACTGCTTCATCTGCAGAGCCTTCTGAAAAGCAAGCCCATGCCTGACATCACAGAAGGGTGTGGGGTGTGGACGGCTGTGGGGCCTCCCTGGGGAGGGGTTGGTTGCGCTAACCATGAGTGGCATCCAGCCAAGTGGGGGCAGCAGGAAGAATGGCCCAGAGGCCAGGGCAAGGGCCCCAGGGCAGGAATGTAGCAGCACTGGGAGTCCCTGGGGTTTCGTAGTGGAGTGTCAGGGCTCCATAGGGCCCAGTGGCTTCTCCTGCCCCCTTCTCCTTGCCCATGTCAAGGTGGCCTCTTCCCCTCCCTCAGGCTCTGGTTTCCAACTACAGAGGCTGCTGCTGGAGCAGGGTCCAAAGTCTCCCGCACTCCCGCTGGCCTCCCTGGGTAAGGGCAGGTGGGGAGGCGTAGGACAGGACCCTGGCCTCATCCCTCAGCGGTTGGAAGTCTCCAGGGACTGTGTGGTACCAATGGGCAGGGGCTTGGGCTGTCCCCAAGAAGGGTCACTTTCCCTGCCTAAAGGAAGGAACGGTTTCATGGGCAAGTGAGTTTGAGAAACACTCCTCATCTGTCACCCTCACCCCCATCTTGGGACATCTCAATGCCCACAAGCTCATTCAGGTCTCAGAGCGAAACCCATAGCAACCTTCATGGTCCATGTCCCCAGAACTGTATTCCAGGCATCATGCTGGGAAAATAGGAGCTAGAGACACAGCTGGCTGCTGGCTTTGCGGGCTGAACCAGGCTCAGGACCCGGTGGAGCTGAGTTTGAATCCAGCTCCCTCCCCCACCGCCACCCCCACCTTCACGCCTCAGTTGCCTCCTCTGGAGAAACAGAACTGCCTGGAAGGGCACGGGGGAGCTGAGGCAGCTGCTGCTCAGTACACCGCGGGGCATGCTTTCTCTAGCAGCCCCAAACTTGGCCCAACAATAGTGACTTGGTGGCACACCACCTTCTGGCTTCCTGCTCTGACCTCTGGGCTTCCCCACCAGCTGGCCAGCTGCCCCCCAGGACCTTCACCTCACTCTGGACCAGTGGTTCTCAACCCTTTAATACAGTTCCTCATGTTGTGGTGACCCCCAATTTCATTGTTACAAATTGAACGTAGTTAAAGCATAATGATTAATCACAAAAACAATATGTAATTATATATGTGTTTTCCGATGGTCTTAGGCGACCCCTGTGAAAGGGTCGTTCGACCCCCAAAGGGGTCACGATCCACAGGTTGAGAACCGCTGCTCTGGACCGTCCTGGAGACTCGGCTCACTCCTAGCTGCTCAGGCAGATCCCGGTGCCTGCGGGGCTGAAGGGGGCCCAGGGTCTGCACTGCTCCCTGGGTGGCCTGCTCCCTGCATCTCTGTGCCGGGCCTTGAGGGACTCTCTGCTGCTACTTGTCCTGCCGGGTGCCAGGGTTCAGGGACTTCGTGCCAGAGGATGTGGCTGTGACAGCTGCTGCGCTCATGGTGGTCAGTAAACTTGTCCACAGGGCTGTCCACACACTCCAGCACACTTCCCAAGTGCCCACGGAACTGGGTGATGGTGGGCACTTCCTGGGCCCTCGGGGGCTGGCTGTGGATGCCCTTCCTGGTAACAGACTACGTGCCTGGAGCTGTACAGAGCTTCACATTGGCACCCACTTTGGAGCTGCTGGTCCCAGCCTCCAGGCTGGGTCTGGAGGGGCCCTGCTGGGTGGGCCTGGGGTCTACAGGGCCTTTTTGTGAGTGAGAAGTTTGGGGATGTTTAGCTGTTCCGAAGTGCCTGCCAGCCACTGGGCTCCCTGGGGGGCCTAATGGGCCACAGCTTTGGCAACCTGCTGGGTGTGGCCACTGACTCAGAGGGTAACGTTACTGTGGCAGACAAGCAGCAGTGTCAGGCTGACCCTTTCCCTTGGGCTAGGACAGCCTTCTGCATGGTGTTCAAGGGGCCGGGGAAGCCCTTGGGCATGGCCTCTGTGCCCCAGAGCAAGCTCATGGTGATGGACGCAGGGGCCAGCTACATGCATCACTCATAGCTGCCCTGACCAGGTGGGCTCAGATGGCAGCAGCCCCCTCACTGTGCATGGGTCCAGCCCTCAGGCCTCCAGATCACCAGGAGAGGCAGAGTCCTCCAGGGCCACCAGCCATATCTTCCTGATCCTGCACATTTGCTGAGCACCTAGTGGGCCAGGCCCTGGGCTGGCCTCCTGTCTTCTCTGGGAGAGAATTCAGACTTTGTCAGCAGCCACAGATCAACTGCCTCCCAGCCTCCAAAGTTGGGTCTGCTCCATGCCCCAGTTCACTGTGCCCCAGCGCTCACCACTCCCATGTCCACTCAGGCCCTGGCCCTCTGGCTCGGGGCCCAGGAGGCCTGAGCTGTGGGACCAGCAGCTGAAGCCTGCAGATCTTCGGCGTGTTGGACAAGCTGCCAGCACTTATCCAGGCAGGATCTCCCACCAGATGCCCCAGTCCCGGTCTCCTAATCAGTCACAGGCAGGCAGGGAGGGTGCGGCTGGGCTGGGTGGCCTGGACAGGGGTGCGGCTCCTCATAATCCCCATCCTCAGAGACGCCCCAGGTTCCGAGCCTCCTGCAGCCTCTCGTGGCCCAGCTGAGGTAAGGGGGCGGCAGAGGAGGGGCTACCCTGGGTGTCACATGGCTGGATTGGGAGCCCTCATGGCCCTGGCCACTTCTCCCATGTGACACTATCTCACAGGCTGTCTGATCATTCGGTTTCTCCTCTGTAAACCAGGACCAAACAGCTCCAAGTTCCTGGGTGGGGGTGCTGGGAGGGTTCCAGGCAGTGGTCAAGTCTAGGAGAGCCTTCCTCTGAAGACAGATTCCTGCTACTTAAAAACAGCAGGGAAAGGAGGCCCCAAAACGGTGGGAAAGTGCGGGTGACTGAGTCTGATGCCCAGACAGGCTCCTAGTGCCAGCAAGAGGTCTTCAGGGGGAGGGGACAGTGCCTGGTCCTGCTCCTGAAGGCTGATGACGGGGTGCTCCTGTCTATCACCAGGATATTGGGGTCTGTAGTTTTTAGGCCATTCACCTCTGATAAGGTTCCCTCCATACGTCCCAGCCCCTGTGGGCGGGGGCATTAAATGGGTCAATGTAAAACGTATGCAGGAGGTGCTCAGTAGTTGTTGCTACTGGTGTTAGGGTATTACACCCCAGAGCAGAAGAGGCAAGGCCCACTCCTGATGATCAGATCAGACGCCTGAAGCCTCTGGCTGGTCCTCCAGGGCCCAACTTCCTACCTAGCCCACCTGTCTCTGGGGCGGGTGTGGGGCGGGTGAGAAACCAGTGTTCAGAGGGGCCAGCCTGGGGTGGGGAGGCAGCTCTTTCTGGAATTAAACATGGGGCATAGGTGTCCTTTCACCCTGGGAGGGTGGGGGACCTTCAAAAGCCTGGGTCCCTCAGATGAGGAAACCGGGGAGGTTCAGCCACTGTGGGAAGGTGGAGGGATTGGAAGGCAGGGGTGTTGGGGTGCTGCAGACGGACTGGAGGGGGCACAAAGACACTGTTGGAGGCCACAAGGATGCCGCAGGAAGGGACAAGGACGCTGCGGAAGTTGGGAGGAGCAAGGAGGCTGTGGGGGAACAAGGACGCTGCGAGGAAGGAAAAACAAGGAAACCACGCGCGCCTGCCCCGGGCTCCGGGGACAGGAACGTTGCCTGCGCGGAACGCTCCGGCAAGGCCGGCGGGCAGCCCGAGCGCCTTTGGGGGCCGGACCGTCGCGCGGCAACGTTGGGAGCCGGCGGAAATGGGGCTCGTGTCCCGAGGCACCGCCACAGCGGGGCTAGCACTGCGGCTGCTGTCGTCCGCTCTGGCCCGCCCAACGCCATCCCCAACCTCATCCCGCACCCACCGCCCGAGGGCACGGCTCTCGGGAGCAGCCGGTGAGCATTCGCGGGGAGGGCTGATGTCCGTGCGGTGTGACCTTGGGGAGCCCCCCCCCCGGCGCCTCCCCCCGGCCCCAGGCCCGGGGCTGTGGACCCCAACTCCCCTGTCGCGGCGGGACCAGGCGCCGGCGAAGGAGCGGAAGGGTCCCCCGAAGCCTTCCCCCCGGGCCGGCGCAGCCCTCTTGCCACTCGGAGCCTCTGTTTCAGCATCAGTAAAACGGGGCCGCCACCGGCCAGGAGGGCAGTGAGCGGCCCCCGCGAGCTCCCGCTCCCAGGCCCCCTCCGGAGGCCGTTTCCCCAGGGCGGATTGTGACCGGGCCCTGTGGGTGCTCTTGGTGGGGAGGCTGGGCCCAGCACCCTGTGAGGTGAAGGGCGCCCGGCCAGGCGTTCCGGCTGCTGACCCACCCAGCCTGGGTCTGGCTGTGGACCCTGGGGAAGGGCATTCAGGGTCAAGGACACCGGCTGTCAGCACTTTGTATTGGTCCCTGACTGCAGTGAAGGGCGAACAACAGAATCCTGGACTCATGGCCATGCTTCTGAACCAGAGGGGGAGAGGCACTGTTCACAAAACATGGGAAATGCATTTTTTAAACACAGACAGCATGGGGTAAAAACTAGTTCTTGTGAGCTATTGAGGAGCCGTGCCCGGGAGGCTTCTCGGAGGAGGGTTGGTTGCACGCAGCGGTTCTCAACCTGTGGGTCGCGACCCCTTTGGGGGTCGAACGACCCTTTCACAGGGGTCACCTAAGACCATCGGAAAACACATATATAATTACATATTGTTTTTGTGATTAATCACTACGCTTTAATTAGGTTCCATTTGTAACAATGAAATTGGGGGTCACCACAACATGAGGAACTGTATTAAAGGGTCGCGGCATTAGGAAGGTTGAGAACCACTGCACCAGCGAGATGCCCCTGACCAGCCATACCGGGGCTTTGTCCCGGAATCAGCTGTGCAAAGGATGAGGGCGGGAGTGCAGCTCTACCTCATCAGGTAGACTGGCCTCTGGTTCCGAGGGGCGAGCGTCCCAGAGGTCCTGGCTGATCTGGGAATGGACTGTTTCACAAGGGAACTTGGTGCCATTTCTAACAGGGAGGCTTTTCTAGGTATGGGTCCTTGTTTTTGTTGTTTGTGGGGTGTTTTTTTATTAGTCTTTAAAGGCGTGCATGTTGCCCAAGTTACCGCCCTGCTTTCTCCGAATCTGCACCGCTGCTATCGATCGCCTGCTCTTTCATCTCTTCCTGGCTGTCTGATCTGAGCAGACTTCTTTGTGCTCCTCACTCCCAGAGGCTGAGGTGGGAGCAGGGATGGGAATTTGCTCCATAATCTGTTAAGAGTTCTTTCTCACTGCCCCACGGATAAGAACATCAACTTCTGCTCTCCGCTCTTTCTTAGACATGAGGAGCTGCTGCTTTTTTCTTTCTTTCTTTCTTTCTTTTTTTCCCGGTAAACTTTGTAGATGAAGCACAATGTGTACAAGGCGACAGATTTCCCCGCAGTGAACATAGGTGTAGTCAGTTTCCCTCAGAGCACCTGCCCGCCATTGGGCCAGTTGTGCTGCTGCTTCTACAGTGAACCCCCACCGTACCCCCACTTGTAAGTGGCCACCTAGTTGGAAGAACACTTCCCAAAGGAGCAGTTTTCCTTAGCTCCTGGGAAAGCCGGCCCCACGAAGGCTGTGATGGTGGCATTTGGCTGAGCTGGTGTGTCCTGACAGGCTGGCACTGAGGTTTGGACTGTGCTGGCTGGTCCCCCGGGGTGGTTGTCAAGCCAGACACACCAGGTCCCTCACAGGCAGAATCGCTCTGTCCTCTCAGGAGGGCAGTCCCTGCAGAAGGCTCAGGAAGACCAGTTGGCTCTGGATGCCCTGGATGATGGCCATGGGGATCTGGCTCCAGGCGGCTACACTGTTGCCTGCCCTCACTGGTCACTGGGGGCGGAGCCTTTGGACTCAAAGGGGCCCTTTCAGCTGGAACCCATAGCTGTGAGAGTCCCTTTTCACAAGCTGGCTGGGAGAGGCCTCGACCCTCCAGCCCCAAGCTGGCTACCTGCAGGGGAGAAGGGCAGCTGCATCAGTGACCTCTGAAACCCTGGGCATTTGTGTCTGTGTGAGGCCCCCCAGTGCCCCCTGGTCCTCAGGAAAAGGCTCCCTGTGCCTCCCAGTGTCACACTGCCCCAACATGTGTGTGTCTCTTCCCCTTATCCCCGAGGGCCTGCGGAGCCCCAGGCTCAGTCCAAGGCCTGCGTTTTCTCCCTCCAGTAGGGGCTCCAACTTGGGGGTCTTAGCTCAGGGTGGCTGCTCTGCCCTTTATGCCGATGAGGTGGGGGCCACCAGTGTCTGAGAAAGGGCACACCTCAATATGAATGCCCTCAGTCCATGCTGGGGGAGGTCCTGCTGGGTCAGGCCCCATCATGGAGGGGCTCAGGTGGAAGAACGAGGTGATTGCTGAGAAACCCTCATCCCCAGGGAGCTTGCTTCTGGGCAAATTAAGGCTCAGGGTCCCACAAAATTCCCACTTGGGGCTGTTCTTGTTGCTCAGAGGCCATGTGAGGGTAGTGAGGGGCCAGGAAGGCTGGTGTCCCTCCTCCTGAGAGAAGATGACGGTGTCTTTCCATTCCCCAGGGCTAGTGAACTTCTCCCACCCCCACTTGTGATAGCCACACGGTTGGAAGAATACTTCCCAAAGAAGGTGCTCAGCTGTGACGAGAGGAAACACTCCCCTGTTGGGAGCCCTTCCCTGAAGTGGCGGGTGGATGGGGCTCCCAGGGCAGGATGGGCATGGCTATAGCTTGAGGGTCAGGTGCAGGCGGAGGCCCTGTGAGAGCTGAGCCTGTTCTCTGAGCACTGAGCCTCCTCCAGGAGGCTCACTGGGCAGGGGGGTGGGCTCAGGTGACCAGGCACATTTCTAGGCATCTTCTGGGGTGTCTGCACCAGTGCCCACAGCCACCAGCAGTGTGCGCATGTCTGGTTTCCCTCAGCCCAGGAGCAATTGTTTAAATGTTCATCTTTATTCTTGCTAGCTTAGTAAGTAAATCAAGGTTGTTTAGAGTTTTAATTTGCATTACTTTAATTGTCAATAAGACTACATTTTCCCATGTGCTACACATAAAAAACTAATCAGTGTCTTTAAAAACAAAAGTTAAAACCTTTTGTTTATCTTCGAAACCCCTGTGAGTGGTACTGAGCAGGTCATGTAATTGCCTGCTTGTCTCTGAAATGGGGGAAAGCATTGACCTGCCTTGGGATGGGGATAAGGGGTGATTTGGGGCCTGTCTCACAACAGCCCAGCAGTGGTCGGCAAACTGCGGCTCGCAAACCACATGCGGCTCTTTGGCTCCTTGAGTGTGGCTCTTCCACAAAATACCACGTGCGGGTGCGCACGTACAGTGTGATTGAAACTTCGTGGCCCATGCACAGAAGTTGGTATTTTGTGGAAGAGCCACACTCAAGGGGCCAAAGAGCCACATGTGGCTCGTGAGCCGCAGTTTGACGACCACTGGCCCAGGGCAAAGGGAGGGCAGCGCCCATGGGAGATGGACAACCGGGGACCCCCCCACCAGCCTCCGTGGCCAAACCCAAAACTGGGTTACTCCAACCAGTGGGCTTTGGGCCCATCAGAGTGTTTGTGCCACACGTTGGCCATGGCCTCTAGACACAGGGATGCCAGCCCCCTGGGGCCATGGAGGCTGGTATTGGTGGCGGCAGCAGCTCTGAGCTGAGCCTCTTCCCTCTCTTCCAGTGTCCCCAGCATGGTGCTGAAGGCTTTCTTCCCCACGTGCTGTGCCTCAGCAGACAGCGGCCTGCTGGTTGGACGCTGGGTCCCCGAGCAGAACAGTGCTGTGGTCCTGGCCGTGGTGCACTTTCCCTTCATCCCCATCCAGGTCAAGGAGCTCTTGGCCCAGGTGCAGCAGGCCAGCGGAGTAGGCGTGGCTGTGCTGGGCACCTGGTGCCACCGTCGGCAGGAGCCCGAGGAGAGCCTGGGCCATTTCTTGGAAGGCCTGGGCGCCATCTTCTCCCACGAGCCCTGGCTCCAGCTGTGCCGGGAGCGGGGCAGCAAGTTCTGGAGCTGCAAGGCCACCCACCGGCAGGTGCCTACCTCCCCTAGTGCCCCCGGCGAAGACCAAGTCATGCTCATCTTCTATGATCAGCGCAAGGTGCTGCTGTCCCAGCTGCACCCGCCCACAGCCCTGCCTGACCACCAGGCTGGGGATGCCACGGCCAGCACTAGGGGCCTGGCTGCTGTCTTCGACACAGTGGCACGAAGCGAGGCACTCTTCCGAAGTGACCGGTTTGATGAGGGCCTCGTGCGGCTGAGCCACTGGCAGTCAGAGGGAGTGGAGGCCAGCATTCTCGTGGAGCTGGCCAAGCAGGCCTCGGGGCCCGTCTGCCTGCTGATGGCCTACCTGCTGTCACTCATCTCAGCTGCCAGCACCTGTCGGTAGGTACCCCTGAGGCCAGGATAGGAAGGAGTCAGACTCCTAAGTCCTAGGCCCACCCCCTCAGTGTGAAGGCCCAGGCAGTGTCATTTGGAGGCTCATGGCTGTCCTCCACACTTCAGCTTTCCCATATTTCCTCTCCTGGTATCTCAGAGGGCGTCCTGGTGGTGGCTGCTGTTCTGGTGCCCGCACTCCTGAGGAAGAGCCACGCTTCCTGGCAACCTCAGCGATTGCATAGGACCCACAGGGTAGGGGTACTGGGGGAACCTCAGCTCCAGCCCTTGAGGGAGGTGAGACAATGGACAGACTGGGTTGTTGCTGGCTGAGGGCTTGTGTACCCTGCCTGGGAGTTATTCATCCTCCTAAACCAGTGATGGCGAACCTATGACACCTATCACCTCTGACACACGAACTCATTTTTTTGGTTGATTTTTCTTTGTTAAATGGCATTTAAATATATAAAATAAATCAAAAATATAAGTCTTTGTTTTACTATGGTTGCAAATATCAAAAAATTTCTATATGTGACACAGCACCAGAGTTAAGTTAGGGTTTTTCAAAATGCTGACATGCCGAGCTCAAAAGGTTCGCCATCACTGACCTAAACACATTAGGACCACCCACTTCCCTGTCCCCGGCACCAGCAGGAGAGACAGCCCTGGAGGCTGTGGGGGGTGTATCCACTTCCTGACAGTCATGGGTGTGGTGGTCTCCAGCCTTGGCCGCTCTGGAATCACCTGGAACACTCCTGGCTGCAGGCCTGGCCAAGGGATTTATAAAAGCCCCTAAGGGCCCTGGGGAGTGTGGGGCAGCACCAGGGAGTTCTGGCAGGGCTGTAGGGGCCCCTCTTGCTGTGATAAGCCATCTCTCTGGTGGGGGAGCACTCCCTCCCCTTAGGTCTAGGGGTTTAAGTTGTCTGGTTTGGGGACTGACCTTGCCTGCTCATCAGGACAAGGGCCTGTTCTGGCAGAGAGACCTTGGCAGCTGTGTGTGGACACGCCTTAGATTGTGGAGGCTGCAGGGATGGGGGGTTTCAGAGCTTCATGATTCCCTTGGAATGAAGTATGTCTGGGCCTAGCTACAATTTTGGGGAGAGAAGGTTCTTAGCTTTTAACAGCTTTCAAAGGACCCAGGAAAGGTTAATAACTTCTCATGTGCCCCAAATTTGGATTAACCCATCAGTCAGATGTTGGTCAAGGACTGGTGGTGGGTATGGATGAGTCATGGCCGTCACCGTGCAGTAGTGAAGCCCCTTGTTTCCCCCGGGGCAGGCCCAGGGTGCTGTTGGGGCCTAGGCTGCCCAGGGCTGGTCTGAACCCTGGGAAGACTGCTGTGCAGGCAGGGGTCTGTGCACACAGCGCGAGGCCACCTTCCATTTGATTGGAGTTGATGGGGAGGGGGCAGGAGGTTTGCTGAACCCGTTTCATTTCTTTCTCTCTTTTTTAAATCTTTTTTTAAAATATAGTTTTGTTGATTTCAGAGAGGAAGAGAGAGAGAGATAGAGATAGAAACATCAATGATGAGAGAGAATCATTGATCGGCTGCCTCCTGTATGCCCCCTACTGTGGGGATCAAGCCTGCAACCCGAGCATGTGCCCTTGACTGGAATCGAACCCAGGACCCTCCAGTCTGCAGGCCAATGCTCTATCCCACTGAGCCAAACCAGTTAGGGCCATTTATTTCTTAATTTATTATTTTTTTCATTTTTTGGATTTGGTCATAGCTCATCGATTGGAGATGAAGCCTTTAAACTTTCAAGGTTGGACCTCTTCCTTCTGAAGAGCCAAGTGCGGCTTGTTGGTGGCTCTGTATTGTGCACCAGCCCTTTCTCTTCCCCTGCCGGCAGCAAGGTTGTGAGTGGAAAGGGGCTCTGGACATGGCTGAGTTGCAACCCAGCACTGTCTTCATCTTTGCTTGCAAGCGTGTCCCCTCAACGTTTGAATGTCTGTGGGAGCGTCTCAGTGCTTCCTTTGCCTGGAGAGAAGTCAGTCCCATTGGGAGTCCAGGGCAGCCCAGAGACCCTTGACGAGGATCCCCCATCCAGCACGGCAAGGTGCTGGGTGACAATACCGTGCTTTCTCTCCACTGCCGGGGTGCATTTGGCCTGGAATCAGCTCTTTGTGAGATGCTCGGGCTCCCAGTTAATGGTTGTGAATGTGCCATGAGCCCCACTGGGCTGCTTATCTGGGCCCTCCCACCCGTGTTCCCGCCCTGCTGAGTTCACAATGTGGCCATCGATGTTTGGTGCCACCAGGGACTCCGGCTGAGCCTGGCTTCCTGTCTGCACAGTGAGGCGTGTTGGTAACACTGAGGCAGCCCTTGCTCCCTGGCAGGCAGGAGAGCCCAGGAGGAGCTGAAGGCCCATCCATTTCTGCTCCTTCACAGGGTATTCAAGCTGTGGCCACTGTCCTTCATCTGCAGCAAGCTCTCCACGTGTGAGCAGCTCAGGCATCGGCTGGAGCAGCTCACGTTCATCTTCAGCACCCAGAAGGCCGAGAATGCCTCCCAGCTGATGAGGTTCGGGGCCTTCCCGGGATTTTCTCGGCAGCAGCCAGATGTGCCATAGGCTAAGCCCCTTCCCCATCCCCTTCTCTGCACCAGACCCATCCTCGCTGACCCTTTCTGGCCAGGCCACCCTCACTGTCCACTCCTTTTGGACCCCTCCTTCCAGGAAGGCCAACATGCTTGTCTCCGTGCTCCTTGACGTGGCCCTAGGCCTCACGCTGTTGTCCTGGCTCCATGGGAAAGACCGCATTGGGCAGCTGGCCGATGCCCTTGTTCCCGTGGCTGATGTGAGTTGGATGGGGTGGAGCCAGGTCTGGACTCCAGTCCCTGTTTCCGGGGGTGGGGGTTGGGGGGCATTCCTGGGGGCAGCAGAGGCCCCCTCAACCAGCTAGAGCAGCTCTTCCCCTCTACGTTTTGTGGCCACAAGAGCAATCCTTCTCACTGACCCTAGACCAGTTCCCTAGACCAGTTCCCTAGGAGCCGTGGAGACTTGGATCTGCCAGGTGCCCACCTCCCCACGCTGGGTCAAATTGCAGCTCCTGGCTTCTAGCTTCTCTTCCTGAAGGTGGTCGTGTGTGGGAGGCCACCTTGTGGTCAAGCCTTTTAGGGGGAGCCCACCTCCCTGGGCCTGGCCCAGTGTCCTAGGTTTCTGTTGCCGCCCCCAGTGCATGCCTTTCTGCTCTCCTGACTGCCTTTTGGGTTGGGACCTCTGCATGCTCAGCATCATGAATACCTGTGTGTTCAGGGCTGTCTGTGCGCAGTTGAGCTCTGGCCTCCCATCCTTCAGTGGTCACCTCGCTCCCAGCGTTGGTTCTGTAGTTCCCATGCTGAGAGCCAGAGGTACCAGCTCATCTGCTATGCTGCTGGACTTGCCCTGCACATCTGGGCAATGTTTCCAGGGCCCGGGTGCTACTCCCCTCCTCCCTGCCACATCATCCTTATAGGGTTCCCCCTGCTGCATTCAGCTTCTCTGCCTGCCTTCCTCAGAGCCAAAGACCCTGTCACTTCTGTTGGGAGCTTGTCTTCCTGGTTAGGGCAATCCCTCTGGCCTCTTAAGCTACCCACCGGCCTCTTCAGGGGCCTTCTGTGACTGAGGCCTGACTGGGTGGCCCTGTGGGCTCAGCCTCCTCTGGCCATCATCAGCGCCCAGCGTGGTTGTTTACTGGGCCTCATGTGGCCAGACCGGACTCTGTGGGCAGGAGCCCTCACAGGCTGAGTGTCCATGGCTTCTCAGAGTGGCCCAGCTTAGAGGAAGGAGAAAAGAGAGTCTGGGGCCTGGGAAAGAGGCTTGGCTACTTTGCCTGCTCTTCTGTGCTCTGCCTGTGGCCAAGTTCACCCTAGACCTCCTTTCTGCAAAACTGCTCAGAAATATAAATATTTAATTGAAAAATGAAAGCCTCTTCCTTCTGCCAAGCTCTTATCCTTTAAATATTAAATAAGCTCTATTTATAAAGAATGTTCTGTTCCCCTTCTCACTGCTCCTGATACGGCTGAGGCCTTCACACAGGGTTGGGAGAGGCCTGCAAGGCAGGTGGGGTTGGGGGTAGGGATGGTGGTGGTGGCATACCTCTGACTGTGATGCAGGGATGTCACTACTGTGGCCACAGCATTGGCTGAGAGTCCTCAGGGCCTGCCCACTGGAGCCGGCATGGCACAGGGACATTGGCTTTCCTCCTAGGGCAGCCAGGACACTCACTGGTCAGCTTCATTGCTTGCTGGTGAGGGTCCCTATGCTGTCTCGGGCCCTCACTCGACATTGATCTTGACTCTGGGTCCCCATGTATCCTTCCCTTTAGGGGACCCTCCCATTCTCCTATCTGCTACCTGGGCCCCTGACAGGCTGGATACCTTCTCCCTCACCTGAGGTCATCCACCCAGAGCAGGCCCAGGCCTCTGCTGTGGCTGGTGGTGGGGTGGGTCCTTGGTGGAGGAAGACTGGGTAGGCCCACAGGCTCCCCCTGCAAGGTTCACAGTGAGCCTGGGTCTGTCCCATATCCTGGAGTCTGGGGCTAAGGGCTTCTGTGGGTACAGTGGCCAGAGTGGTGAGATGGGACAAGGATGCTTTATTCTGAGGTTGATTCCCATCAGGGGCTACCTATCCAGAAGGCCAGGGACAGACTATTGGCATCATAGGTTGTGCCTCTCAGCCCCGAATCCCAGAATATCTGTGAAGAGGGGTTCCATGGCCAGACAAGTGTGGGAAATCCAATGTTCCCATCATGATAGAAGATGGCAGTCCAGACACCTGGAGAAGGGGGCCCGGGCTACCTCTGCCTGCCCAGACGGGCTGGCCCAGTTTGTGAACAGCATGCCCCTGTGTCCTCACAGTGGGTGGCCGAGGAGCTGCAGCACCTGCTGCAGTGGCTGATGGGCGCACCTGCCGGGCTCAAGATGAACCGGGCACTGGACCAGGTGCTGGGCCGCTTCTTCCTGTACCACATCCACCTATGGATCAGTGAGTGCTGGGGGTGGGTGGCCCATGGGACTTCCCAGGGATCCCTGACTTGGCTCCTAAAGCCTGTGCCCTCAGGGACACAGGCCCTGGGTGAGCAGGGCAGTGGGGCCCAGGCCTGGCACCATCCCCTTGGTCCCTGCTTCCTGCCCTCCTGGTGTCCAGTGTGTGTGGAGCCCAGCTGTGCTAGGCTGGCTACTCTGCTGAGGGATGGCTAGTGGCATAGTCTGTCACTCAGTTTCCAGAGGACTCAGGCACCATCCTCAGTGAGGACTTGTGGGGGACCAGGACCTTCTTGAGCACCCCCTCAGGGCTGACCCCCCTCCTGCCAGGCTACATCCACCTCATGTCCCCATTCATCGAGCGAATCCTGTGGCACATGGGCCTCTCAGCCTGCCTGGGCCTGACAGTTGCCCTGTCCATCCTGTCGGACATCATCGCCCTCCTCACCTTCCACATCTACTGCTTCTATGTCTATGGTGCCAGGTGGGTGTGTGCTCCCCACCCCTGTAGGCTGGCCCAGTGCAGCCCTCCATACCCTGGGCATCACAGACAGGCCCTGGGGTTGGGTGGCTGCGGGGGTGGTGCAGTACCCAGGCTCAGTCCTGATGGCGCCCATGTCCTGCAGGCTGTACTGCCTGAAGATCTGTGGCCTTTCCTCACTCTGGCGCCTGTTCCGAGGGAAGAAGTGGAATGTTCTGCGCCAGCGGGTGGACTCCTGCTCCTATGACCTGGACCAGGTATTTAGCAGGATGCAGGGAAGGGTGCACCCTGGCCTCAACTGGCCAGTGTGACCTCCCAGCTCCAGTCCAGCCAACCCCTCTAAATGGGCCTGGCCAGTGCAGCTGCGTGGGCACCATGAGGAGGCAGCCTGCTCCTGTCCTGCAGCTCACTTGCCACAGGGTCGGCATCAACCCCGGGGGACCTGGGGAGTCTGCAAGATGCAGAGTCATGTGGGGCCCTCAGGCAGTGCAGAACCTTATCCCCATGGGAGGTGGACCCTGCTCTCAAGAGGCTACTGGGCCCTAGGGAGTCAGTGATCAGCAGGCACTAGATGTGACTTGGCAGTGGGCCCTAGACATGACCCTAGGCACGGGACGCTGGAGGTGACCCAGGCAGTGGGTTCCTGGTTCTGACTTATCCCATTAGCTTGCTCAGACCTAACACATGGAACCTGAGTGCTGCCCTCCAGGGCGTGTCTTTTACTGCATGATTTTTACAACACTTTGTCTTTGGTGTATGTGGCTGTACACCTTACTGGCTCGTCCTCTCTCTGCCCCCAATTCCCGTGTGTCACTGAGTCTGGAGGGCATGCATTCATTCCCCCCCAGTGCTGGAGAGAGCTGTCATCAGCTGGCTTTCATGAGTTGTCTCAGGAAGCCAGTGTCCTACCTGCAGGCATCCCCTTTCTGCTCAGTTATAGGGTGGGCTCGGTGGGGAGGGAAGCAGGGGGCTGTCCCCAGTGTGAGCTCCAGCTGATGCCAAGGGTGCCTTTCTCCTGGCAGCTGTTCATTGGGACTTTGCTGTTCACCATCCTGGTCTTCCTGCTCCCCACCACGGCCCTGTACTACCTGGTGTTCACCCTGGTGAGCTATGGGGGACTCGGGGCATGACACCTGGCTGAGGGGCCTTGCCTGCAGTGCTTAGAGTGGTCACTGCCAGATGTGCCTGCCAGCCTTCAGTTATGGGCAGGCTGTAGGCCAATGGGGTATGGCTGTTCTAAACTCTCTGGGCAGTGTGTGCTGGGCCCTGGAGTGTATAGGGGCTCTACCCTGGGGGCCATCACCCACCGCACTGGGACACTTAGGTGGGTACAAGGAGGACAGGACCCAAGGTGGGCAGGTCATGGTGGTAGTCTCCCCATATCTGGCATGGTGGTGGGGACTCAGAAGGAGGGGAGCAGCACCTAGGTGACCTGGGCCGAGAGGCCAGTGATTCATTTCCCTGGATCAGAGCACCATCTCTTCTGACCTTGTGGGAGGGCCAGCCTCTCCTGCCTTCTGCTTCCCTGCCTCCTTGTGCTTGCGTCTCAGGTTTGGAACAGGATTAGGGCCCTCCTCAGAGTGGGATACATGCTCTCCCAAGGCTCTTGAGTCCCTGGTCACCCTTCACTGTGGCCCAGAACCCGTCAGACTGCTCTGCTCTGGCCACGATCCTGGCTCAGAGGCCCTGAGCACTGTCTGTGCTGCAGCTCCGGCTCCTGGTGGTCACTGTGCAGGGACTGATTCATCTGCTCGTGGACCTTGTCAACTCCCTGCCGCTGTATGCGCTCGGCCTGCGGCTCTGCCGGCCCTACAGACTCTCAGGTAGGTCTGTGCTGGGTGGGCAGGCACACACCTGTGGGCCCTGCAGAAACACCAACTGCACCATGTGTGCCTCCTGCCTGGAAGCGGTGGTGTGCATGGGATGGGTGGGAAGGGAGGACAGAGACCCCTGGTCCCAGGCCATCTGCTGGACCAGTTGCCTGCACTGAGCTGGAGGTAGAGGGCCCAGCAGGTGCTCAGGTGTCAGGGGTGAGATTTCCTTTTTTCACCCTGTTCTGTGACAAGTGTGAATATCTGCCCTGAGTCTGTCCACAGTGGTGTAGGTAGCACCTGCATGTGGCTCGGAGAAGATGTGTGCTCGTGTGGTTGTGTGGGGCTGTGTGTGCCTGCTGGTAACTCTCAATTTTGGAGGCAACATGCCAGGGTGGAAGATGCTGGGCTGGCTAGATCTGTGTGACAAGAATGTACTCCTACCTGGTACAGTGGTCTGCTGGGACAGCGCCCCTCATCCCAGCTGCCCCGGCCATCCCTTGTGCAAGTGGCTGCCCATTTTTATGCTGATACTAACCACTGGGTTGGCCACATGCATCTAAGGGGAGGCTGTCCCCACCAGTTGGTCATAGGGTTGTGGGTTGGTGTAGGGACTTTGAACACAGCACTTGGAGATTTCCAGCACAGCCCCTGTCCAGCAGTTGTTCATGTGGCCCCCAAGTTGACCACAATGCCCAGGAGGCCCTGACCCCAGTTTGTAGCTGGGCAGCTTGGGACACACCCAAGAGCTCATTATGGCTGCTCCCAGCCAGCTCAGAGCCAGAGGATGTGAATATGAGTGTTCCACGGGTTTTGGACCTAAAGTCTGTCTGCTGGATGCCCTTAAACCCTCTTTACAAGGCTCTTTCCCTACAGATGACCAGGCTAGGGACCCATCTACTGTGCTGCCCAGGTTCACTCAGCCCCCAGCCTACACCTCAGAATGCCAGGACAACACAAGTGGAGAGACCAAGTCTTGGCACCCTCCTCCCCCATACCCTGGCTCACTGCCAGAGTAGAGTTGTTTTAACTTCACATTAAAGGCCCCAGATGCCGCTGTCTCCTCTCTTCTTCCCTGAATTTGCCTTGGGCCTCTTCATCAAATAATAATTAGCTCCTATTTCTCTTTTCAAAAAACCTTCAGCCTGGGAATGCCCAGGGGTGGGTGTCCAAACTGCAGGCCAGGGGCATGGTAGGTCCCAGTTGGCCACACACATAGAATTTGGAAGACATTTAGATGCCAGTAGGACAGCCGCCACCCAGCAAGTGCCCGTTGGCTCCGTGGGAAAACCCACGTCTCATTTGGAAAACTGCACAGGCTGTGCTCCACTGCTAGCCAGACACTCAGTTTTTCCCTCAGTGGGTTTGTGCAGGAAGCTTTGATATTGGCCCAGCAACCCATTCAAAGAGGCATATGGGAAGGACAGGCGGGACAGAAGAGCTCAGGCAGCCCTCAGAGTGCTGCCCAGAGGTGAAGGGGCCTCCACCACCAGAGCTCCTCTGTCCACGCCTTTCTCTGCTGACAGAGGAGGAGGACTGATGGGGACTGTCTTCTGGGCCCTGGGAGCCCTGGAAGGCCACTGTCATCCTCAGGAACACCTGCTCTCCTTCTAGCTGGTGTGAAGTTTCAAGTCCTGGAGCATGAGGCTGGCAGACCCCTCCGCCTCCTGATGCAGGTAAGGCCTCTGTGTACCTCTCAACTGCTGTCTGTGGACAGATCTCTCTCCTTACCCCATGATGCTGCCCATGTTCCTGGGCAGCTGGGATCAGGCCCCTCTTTGCTGCCCTGGGTTTAGGGCATCATGGGCCCAGGGTAAGGTATAGGCAGGAGGGCCCAGCAGAGCTGAGGGGTACAGCCCAAAGGGAGACTTTCCCACCCTCAAGGCCTCTCTGCACCGTGACCTCTGCATGGAACCTTCCCCAGAAGGGCCCATGGACAAGATCCCCTGCACTGTCAGATGCATTTGGCTGTCTAGGGCTCCTGCCTACTTGGCTATGGGTCCCTGAATCCTGCCCTGGGCTCCAAAAGCTCTTGTTCCAGGCAGAACAGCACAAATTTGGTGAAGGCATCGGGACATACATCTCTTCTCTGTTGCACTTTTATCTGAAACAGTCTTGAAGCCCCAGGCCTTCAGGAGGGAGCAGGCTACTTGCCAGATGAAACCCCCCCTCCCCGCCCCAGATGATTCACTGGGTACCAGTGTTGGGTCCAGGCTGGTGGGGTTGGCCTGAGGGTCACTGGGAGAGGTTAGATGCGGAGGCAACTGGTGCCCTGTGTGGTTTTCTCATGTGAGGTGTGTCCCTGAGAAGGCTCCTGGGAGTTCCCTGAGTCCTGGAGTGGAGGGGTCTGCACTCTGCCAGCCCAGCCCACTCTCCTCCCTGCAGCCTGCTCAGAACAGGTCATTCCCTCCCGAGCTACTCATCCTACCCCATGGACCACAGGCAAGAGCACATCTGGCACAGAGCTGGCCCCAGGGAGACCCCCCAACCCCCTGTGTGGGCTTTTGAGGCCTAGAGAGCTCAAGCCCCAGGGAGTTGGGGGCTGACTGCTACCCTTGTGCTTCCAGATCAACCCCCTGCCCTACAATCGTGTGGTACACACCTACCGCCTCCCCAGCTGTGGCTGCCACCCCAAACACTCCTGGGGCTCCTTGTGCCGCAAGCTGTTCTTCGGGGAGCTCATCTACCCCTGGAGGCAGAGAGGGGACAAGCAGGACTGAGGTACCCGGCCACCAGCCTGCCAGCACCATTGCGCGACATGGTCAGCCCTCAACCCTGCCAGGGTGATGTTGACTGTCAGGTAGCATGTGGCCCTGCACTCTACCCTCCCTGCCCCCTGTTCATCTGGGACCTCTGCAGGCCCCACCGGGCCTTGCCTATCACATATCCTCCCAACTATGAGGTTGAATTTGAGGTCATAGGGGTGGCCAGCCTGGTCAGCTGGCCTGTGCTCCAAAATGAGCTCTGTTTGCCTCAGGACGCACTTCCAATCTGTTGTGATGGCACTGTTAGCCCAATGCCCTTCGCCCCCCAGGTCTACCCAGGAGCCCCACCCCCCTGACTCTCCTCAGACCCAGACCCTGTCCAGGAGGGATTTGCAGAGTCCCACCTCTGCCCACCATTTCCTTTCTCAGGGGGGGAGCTGACAGGTCTGGCTGCTCCCTGGTGGTCCAGCTCTGGCCTGGGTGGAGGGGCTCCTCCCAGGTTGCACTCAACACTTCCTGAGACTTTAACCCCCCAAGCATCTCCTTCCTTGGAGTGGCCAGTATGGGGGATCCAAGCAACCACTCCTGGCCCAAACCAACAGCCCCAATGAGACAGGACCCCCCAGGAAGCTGGATGGCAGTGCACCTCATGCCCTAAATTGCACAGTGTTACTTGTGATGCTCCCTGGGGAGATTGCTTTGCAGGAGGAGCCAACCACATGCCTTTGAGAATCCCTGTGTGAAGCCAGGCCATATGAGGTGCTCGGAGCTGCCTTGCTAGAAGCTGAGTGCCCACCCAGCCGGTGCCCTGTTCCTGCCACACGCCTGCCCTGTGTCCCTGCAGGAACAGCCCCTTTGGCCAAATCTTCCATCTCCCCTCACAGACTTCTTGCAGAAGCAGGCAGCTCCTGGGCAGATGCTTCTGTAGCCCCTGGGGAGGGGTCCTGGCACTCAGGCTGCATCTGCCTGCTGGCTGGCTACAGAATCTGTGTGGGTGTGAGCCACAGAATCCCCAGAGTGAGGAAACCTGGAGATACGGCATCACACACGTGCCATAGTCAGGGGGTAGGGGTGGGGGCAGTACTTCCTGTCCATTGTGGGCACTCAGAACTGTCCACTTCTGCCACCCACACTCCTTGGGTACCGATCACAGTGGGGGCCCCTATGGAAGTCCTCACCAGCCCAGCATCTGCTGGGATAGATCCTGGCTCAGTCTTTCTCTGATGTGACATTAAAGATTCATGTGTTTGAGTGTGATGCTCTGCCTTCTCATGTCCTGTGTGCAATGGGTCTGGGGGGCTTTCTTTTACTGGGGTGGTCAGACATCTGGTTCCCATTATTTGTTCTAAGATGACTACCACACCTTTTCTGGTGATGCCAAGATGGGGGCACTGGGCACCCTGTCTCTTGGAGCAGGACTCTGCAGGCCTGGTGAGTGGGTGTGTAGGCTATTGCCGGGAGCCGGTCCATCATTGCTGTTTCAAAGGACCTGGCATATATGACATACTGTTCTTAATATGTTTGCTCACCTTCTTGGCACTATGTGTTTTAACCAAGGTCACCTCTCTGAGAAAGGTTGTTTCCCCAGGTAGGGATTTTCCCCTGAAGTTAGGGAGGGAATAAAACCCCTCAACTAAGTGCCAGGCGGGTAATTAATCACTTTAACTACGAACAATCATGCTTAAGCTACATAATCTTTACTCCCTGGAATGGAGATAAGAAACGCCCTAACCTTTGTAATAGAGATTGATAGGATTGAATCAACTGATATAAATACAGATGTAACAAGACAGAACCTAGACACAGAACCTACACAGAACCTAGAGACAGAAGAACTTCGCTGGCGAGGACATGGCAAAAGGTCCTGGACAGAAACTGGCCACAGAACCTAGAGACAGAACCTAGCGAGAGAACATGGCAAAAGATCCTGGACAGAAACTGGTCGCAGAACCTAGAGACAGAACTTAGCAAGAGAACCTGACTGAAGATCCTAGAGACAGAACCTGGCTACAGAACCTGGATAGAACATGGCAAGAGAACCTGACTAGAACCTGGTGACTGAACCTGGCTGGAGAACCTGGACAGAACCTGGCTGGAGAACCTGGACAGAACCTGGCTGGAGAACCTGGAGAACCTAGCAAGAGAACATGGACACAGAACCTGCCTGGAGATCCTAACCAGAACTTCGCTGGAGATCCTGACCAGAACGTGGCTAGAGATCCTGGCTAGGCTGCTGATCAACTGAATGCTGCCTCTATTTAATTACTTCTTCGCTGACTCCGTCCACACCTTTGGGGACCCCTGGACCTGCTGGGGCTGGACCCCAGCAGGCTCTGGCCCTTAAAGATGTCCCAGTGTGGCCGAGACCGGTTTGGCTCAGTGGATAGAGCGTCGGCCTGCGGACTGAAGGGTCCCAGGTTCGATTCCGGTTAAGGGCATGTGCCTGGGTTGCGGGCACATCCCCAGTAGGAGATGTGTAGGAGGCAGCTGATCGATGTTTCTCTCTCATCGATGTTTCTAACTCTCTCTCTCTCCCCCTTCCTTTCTGTAAAAAATCAATAAAATATTTAAAAAAAAAAAAAAAAGATGTCCCAGTGTGGGTGGGTGGACCCAGGACCACTTGCTTTCTGGTTTTAGCCTTGCCCTTGCATCGGGGTCTCCCACAGCAGGGGTGCAGGCCTTCCTGCTGTTGAGGGGTGAGCTACTCCTGGCTCTGATGAATATGTCATCACCTGAAACTTGAGGACTCTGCACAGGCACTCCCTGACTGTCCTACAGCCTCCCGGAATCCTCAGGTGGCCTCTTCTGCATCTGTTGTCTTGGCTTTGTAGGGAAGGACTGGCCCAGAAAAGTCACTCAGCAACTCCCAGTCCTGCACCTCCACCCCAGAGGTCCCACATGGGTCCTGGTGGGCAGGGAGTGTGCCCCCAGTGCCTGCTGAGAACGGCCCCGCAACTGCATTTCTGGAAGGTGCTGAATTGTTCCCACTTTCTCTGGCCAACCTGCTCATCCTCTGCCCACTTTTGTCCCTTTACTCCTCCTGCCAGGGCTCCCGTCAGGTGAGGGTCCTGCTATGTGACCCAGACTACTACAAGATGGTAGCCACATCACAGGCCAGCCTGGCAGCTGTCACCCTCTGTGCCAGGTGCTGGGCTACCTGCCCATTTCCTGAGTGACCGCCCTGGTGTCAGGCCTGGTTCTTGCCAGATGTACACAGAGAGGTTTTTGGCTCTGTCCACCTAGGGGACTTCAGTGGGGCCTCTCCTTGGCATCAGACCTGGGCCAGGGTTTCTAGAGCAACTGAAACCTTTGTGGGTGCTCCCAGAAAGCCTGCGTACAGAGCTTCAGGACCAACGTCTACTTGCCCCATGGGTTAAACCCTAGCTATTTCTCCAAGGGGAGGCTGGACTACAGCAGAGAGGAATGTGGGTCCCCTGGAGAGGAGGGGAGAGGCAGCCTAGGCCTCTCTCCACACCCGCCCTACCTGGACAGAGGCTGGGTCTGGAGGCCCAGGCCCATCCCGCCCAGAGCCAGTGGGTGTGGAAACCACAGGGGAGACAGTTCCTGGGCCTCTTTAACTACCAAACGTGTGGTGCCTGGTCCAGGACTGCAAACAGATCTGCTTCCTCCTTGGCCTGAGGTCCCTCAGTGGTCGGGATGCTGTCCTGTCCCTTCCTCAGTCCCCAGGCCAGGCCTGGCACGCAGTGGGCCCCAGATGTCCTTGCACAAAAGCATGCCGCTGAGGGGGAAGCCAGCTACTGTCCACAAGGCCTCCTGGACACCAGATAGTGGGACCCCTCTGGCAGTCCTTCCTCAACTGGACCCTATGGGTACCTTTGTGTTCTGAGGATGGGGGTTCTGAGGTGCAGGATCTCAGCAAAGGACCTGAAGCCCCTGACAGGTCGCCTAGGCCTGCTTCCGGAATCACCCCGTGGAGCAGCTCCCAACCTACAAAGCAGGAATGGCTGCACCTGCCCCACAGGCCTTGCTGGGGAAGGTCAAGTCAGAAGATGTGCATGCTGAGCCCACTTCTTCGTTTGTCCTGATGGAGAACCAGGCAGCAGGGCCTGCAGCTGCTGGAGCCCCTTCAGGGAGTTCCTGAGCGGCAAGAAAGGCGCTTCTGATTTAAATTCTCTGGAAAGGTGATAATAGCTTCTCATCTACAGAGCATCCAGTCTCTGGAGAGGGGACTGGGTGACTTCAGGGCAGGGAGTGGGCAGGGCAAGGGAGAGGCAGGCTCAAGGCTGGGCACCGTGATGCCTGGCCTGATGACCCCAAGGGCCCTCCCTGTCCTGCCAGGTGGAGGTCAAGGGTGAACAAGCACTAGCTGCTGGCTCCCCCTGTGCTGCAGCAGTCAGTGCTCAGTCCCTGGCCCCTCTGCCAACCCAGTCCCCCACCTCTGACCAGCAGAGGGCCAGTAAGACTGCCTGCTGGCCGTTTCTGTAAACACTGTGTGTGTGGGTGGATGTGCCTTCTTCGTAAACACGGGAGGCTGTGTCTGCTGTAATCCAGGGACAGCCATTTCTGGCGGAGGGGACATGGCCTGAAGAAGCGCACAAGCAGGACCGTCAGGGTTCCTAGTGGCCCTGCCCACCCCTGGCTAGCCTCTGCCATCAAGTGTCCCAGCTTCCTGCTTCCCCAGAGAGCCACTCACTGCAGGCAAGTGAGGAAGGCCCAGGCACTCATCAGGGGCTGCCCACCAAGCAGAGGGCCCTGCTCCCTAGGAAGCCTCCCCAGGCACCACGCCAAAATGAAAAGGCAGCATCCACAGGGCTCACAGTCCAGTGAAGGCTGTGCGGCTTTGGGGTGGGGGCCACTCAGTGGTGCTGCCCATGGAGGGTTTGCTCTCTGTGAGGTCTACCTGCTATTGAAGGCATGGCGTGGATGCAGTGACCCCTGAGAGGAAAGTTCTCACTGCCCATTCCTCGCCTGCTGGAAGGACATGCTAGCCAGGCTGCCCTCGGTGCCACACACTGGGGCCTGGTTGCTGTGTTGCTCCCTCTGCACAGTTCTGATTTTTAGGAAGCTCTAACTCTCATGTGGCTTCTCCCTAGCCCACACCACTCTGTGCCTGAGCTAGTAAGGGCTGCACTTGGCTCCGTTTTGACAACTTTTATTATTTGTTCAAACATGTATTAAGGGATATTTTACATATAAAGTCAACCCATTTTGAGTGCACAACTGAATTATTTGTAGTAACTTTACAAAGTAGTACAACTATCACCAATTTTATTACTTTTAATATGTTTTATTGGTTTCAGAGAAGAAAGGAGAGGGAGAGAGAATTAGGAACATCAACAATGAGAGAGAATCCCCAATCAGCTGCCTCCTGCACACCCCCTACTGGGGATCTAGCTGGAACCTGGGCATGGGGATGTGCCCTGACTGGGAATCAAACTGTGACCTGTTTCATAGGTCGATGCTCCACCACCAAGCCACTCTGCCGAGCCAACTACCACCAATTTTAGAACATTTTTATCACCCCAGAAAGAAATCCATCTCCCTTAAGCAGTTGTTCCCCACACCTCCCTACCTCAGGCTCTGGCAGCCACTAATCTACTTTGTCTATGGATTTGCCTATTCTGGAAGTTTCACATAAATGGGTACTTTATTCCTTTTTATAAATGAATATAGACATTGTGTGGATAATACCACATTTTGTTTATCTGTTGATCTGTTAATGGATGTTTTGGTTGTTTCCACCTTTTGATGATTGTGAATTATGCTGCTGTGAACATTCATATATAAATTTTTGTGTGGACATATTTTCATTTCTCTAGGAGTAGAGTTGCTGCATTGTAAGGTACTTTTATGCTTTTTGAGTTACTTACACATTACATGTCATATGTGAATATGGCCTCATAAAATGGTCATCATTTGTAGGTTGGGAGCCTGTCTACGGCGGCTCAGTTGGATGGAGCATCATCCTGCCCACCAAAAGGTTGTGGGTTGGTTCCCTGGTCAGGGCACATATGGAAGGCAACCAATTGATGTTTCTCTGTCAGATTGATGTTTCTCTCTCTTTCTCTCCTTTCCTCTCTCTCTAAAAATCAGTAAAAATGTATTCTCCAGCCCTAGCCAGTTTGGCTCAGTGGAGTGTTGGTCTGAAGACTGACGAGTCCAGGTTTGATTCTGGTCAGGGGTATGTACCTCGGTTGCAGCTCTGGTCCTGGCCCTGGCCCTGGTCGGGGCACGTGTGGGAGGCAACCAACCAATGTCTCTCTCACATCGATGTTTCTCTCTGTCTGTCTCTCCCCCTCCCTTCCACTCTTTCTAAAAATCAATGGAAAAATATCCTCAGGTGAGGATTAACCAAACACACACGCACACACAACATATCCTCTGGTGAGGATTAAAAAAATGTCATAAGTGAAGAGAAAGTCACCCCCGAGGAAACAATGCTGTCCCTTTGTTGAGTATCCTTCCAGACCTAGCCCTACGCAAGCATTCCATTTCTCTATATGTAAATCTAGAATGGAAATGATTGGCTAGGTTTTATTAGGCATAAATGGTGAAATTACACTGGGCATACTGCAGTCATTTGCTTTCTTCTCTTCTCATGTAGGTGCTAGCTGCACCTTATGCCGCTCACCTGGTTAATGTAATAGTTCCGTCAGTTTCCTGACTTTCATCATCACTGCAATGCTGCCCTGAAATCCTTTGAGCTCCTTTCTGAGGATTTCTCCATGCTAAATCAGATAGAATCACTAGCCAGTCCAACCTCCCTGAGGGCTGTTCCCCAAGACTACTTGTTTATTCTCACAATTCTCACACCCATATCCTGGCCCACAAACGATGTTGCCAATCTGGTGGGTGAAAAGGGTATTGCTTTAATTTTCATTTCGAAGAGTGAAAATTAACATCTCCACACGTGTTCACAGGCTTCTCATACTTCTTTGCCCATTAGGAAAATTACCCATTCACCCGGTAAACAATCCCAAAGTCCCTTCCTCCTGGGAGCCTCCGTAGTCGTGGGCCCTCCAGAGTCCCTCACCTGGGCTGACCCGAACTCAGCTGGGCATCTAGGCCCGGGCACGTGGAGGCAGAGTCCTGTCACTCCGCTGCTGGAGCCTGTGCTGCTATCACCCGCCCGCGGAGCCCCCGGTTCTGGAACGTTAGACCTTCCCAGCCACGCGCTGTGACCTACGACCTTGCGAAGGGCAGACGCCACGGACTGGACCCGCCTGTCAGCTCTCTGAACCCACACGGAAGGGCCGCGCCCACCTCCCAGGCCCAGCCACCGCCCCCCTCGGGCCCACCCACTTTGGCAGCGGAAGTCCCACCTCTCCAGGATCCCCAGTGCTGATTGGCCGCTTTTGCCCGCCCGGGCACGCCCCGCCACGGGAGGGCGGCTTCCGCGAGCGCAATTCCAGGGGGCCAACCCGCGCTCTGTGGGATCTCTGCGGAAGCAGCCGGCCGCAGCTTACTAGGGGGTTTAGTCCTCCCGGACCCAGCCGCGTCACCTCAGCCCGGGGACCGCCACCATCCCGCTCGGGTCCATTGGAAGAAGGGGGCGTATGCAAACAACTTGGAGTTCCAAGCTCCTCATTGGTGAGTGTGTAGTGAAGAGGGCGGGAAATAGGGGGTGGGCTTAGAGGAACGTGATCGACGTGCTGTTGGTCCAGTGGCTCTGGGAGGATCAGCGGAGGTGGCCAATGACGACGTGGAGAGGCGGGACAAATGTGAGGTATGGTGGGGGCAGTGGGCGGGATTGCGGGTGGTTCCGTGACGCTTCAGTCCTGTAGCGATGCTGACTGACGTGCAGGTAGACCAGTGGTTCTTGGAAAGAGGGAGATGAGTGTCCAATGGCGACAGCGAGAAGGCGAGGCGGCTGAAATCTCCGCAACTCTGTGTGGGGAACGGTGGCGGAGGGGGGGGGGGGGGCGGGCAGCCATGACAGACGTGTACGGAGACCAATGATATCAGGAAAGGGTCGGTGGGCGACCAATGGAGATCTCAGAGAGGTGGAATGGGGCGGTGATGGGGAGGAGTGACCGGAGGCTTTGCTACAAAGTGTGGGAAACCGTGGGGGCGGGCGTACGTGAAGGACGTGCATGCATACCAATCGATGAGGGCGGGCAGGAGGCGGGCGGCCAATGGCGGCGCGTGGTCTGGGGCGGGGCGGGGCTGCTCGGCGCGGTGCGGGAAGCGGCGGGGCGGCGGCATCGCTGAGGTGAGGCGGACCGCGGAGCAGGTGCGGGCGGCGGGCGCGCTTGGACTCTGCGTCCTGGGCGGTCGGTGAGGCAGTGGGGCGGTCGGGCTCTCGCAGACCGTGCCTCGCCTTTCCCCACTCACCCACGCCCGACCCCCGCAGATCTGTCGAAGGCCTCCTCCCCGCCGTGCTCCCGCGGCCGGCGCCGTGGGCATGCGGGCGCGGCCTGCGCGCGCGTGAGCGAGGATGGGGACGCAGGGCAGTCCGGTCAAAAGCTACGACTACCTCCTCAAGTTCCTGCTGGTGGGCGACAGCGATGTGGGCAAGGGCGAGATCCTGGAGAGCCTACAGGACGGCGCGGCCGAGTCCCCGTACGCCTACAGCAACGGTAAGGAGGCCCCGCCGCTGGCCTGTCCTGGGGAGCCGCTCCGTGTCCCCTCGCGGCAGGGGCTCAGGGTACTCGGCAGGGCTCGCCCTGCTGGGCCCAGTGCTGCTTGGAGGCGGCGTGGGCACCACGCAGTCCCCACAGCAGTTAGCTGGCCTGGGAGGCGGACTTGATCTGCCACCTCCTGTCACGTAGGGTCTGTAATGAGAACTGCGCCAGCCAGCCATTTGCCCTACCCGGTTAGACTGCAATTAGGAGGCAGGGATCCGCGCCTTGCCTTTCTTCATCTCTTCGCTGTGGTTAAAGCCTAACACTGTCTGGCAAGGAGCAGGCCTGTGGCAGTTTGCAATCTGTTTTCTTTCTCACCATTTTCAACTCTAATGGAGGCCGGAGGCGGGGAGAAAGCAGCTGGATCCTGAGCTTACAGCTTGGCACCTTGGCTAAGGGCTTAATGGGAGGCCGAGATTTTGCCGTGAGCCTTTGGAGAAGGGCTTTCACGACCGAGTAGCTTTGTGGCTGCTGGGTGGCAGCTGACCTAGGAAGTGTGTGAAAGAAATGTGCAGGAGCTGGAGGAAGGATGTAAGGGGGGCGCATCCAGTAGTGGGGCTCTCATGAGGTCCCGGTGGAGAACCTATGACAAGGCGTGCGGGGTATGGCCAGGGTTTTCTCACAACCCTGTGGAGTGTGTGCACAGGTGGGGCGGGGGTGGGGGGAACGGGTGGGACCCAAAGGCAGGCTTTTCCCTTGAAGTGTTTACTCAGTGCTCAGGGAATCAACACCTTGTTGCACAATAAAATGCATTATTAAATTTTCTTTTAAAATTTCTGGTTGCGTGACTAAAATACACATCACCAGCACTTGTCTGAGCTCCCCTTAATTTACGTGTTTAGCAAAGTTATTTTGGCCAAGAAGCAGTGTAGCCAGTTCCACCTCTGCAGTGGGGGCCTTGTCCCAGGCCACACAGGGTGTCTCCGTAGGAGAACCAGGGACTCTGCTTAGAGTATGTCATCATCCAGTCTCTTTAAGGACCTTTTGTGCTTCAGGAAGTTCTGTCTTGTCTAACTAATTTTACTTCAAGTCCTTGCGCTCCGCACTCTTTGTTGCTTTATTTCTTGGGCTCTTGTCAGTCCTGTCTGACTGCTCTGAGCATTTGCTCTTTGCTAAATTGCTTGCCTGTGCGCAGCTGAGAGTGTGGACCCAGCTTTTCCCACCCTTTCGATTTAGGACTTGTCAAGATTGGGTTACCTGGACTGGCTGAATGCCCTTCCTGCTGTAGCAGCTTCAGCAGTGGGCAGCCCTGCCAGATTCATGCTGTGCCACCTCCGAAAGCACATGCTTTCAGCCCTAGAGGAGACACCTGGAAGGGCAAGAAAGGAGGAACTCCGGGTGTGTTTTTAGGTGAGAGAGGAAAAGTGTGAGGCCGGACCGGGGTGGGAGAGGGAGGGCCTTCGTTGGGGCTTTAGCAGGCCCCTTCACCAGCCACTGCCACCTTAATGGACACTTGGCAGCTACTGTTGAGTTGCTTTTCCATTCGTAGTGTTGCTCCCTGGAGCCCTGCGCCTGGGCTGCTGGTGGTGTATGAGAAGAGTGTGAGAGGCTTTGGGCTTCGTTAGGGGCAGCGGTATTTTCCTGGGACATAGGTTTGCACTTCTGAGGGTCAACTTAGCTCCACCGTCAGGTACTGTAGCCGGTGCAGTGAGCATTCAGAGAACAGAGCCACTAGCTGGAGAGATAGGAACTGCCGTCTGTCCCCGCTGTCAGATTGCAGGGCATTGCCACATTTCCTATGACATGCTGACTGAGTAAAGTGTGGAGGCCTGCCTGAGGTAGCAGAGATGTTTGGTCCAGTGTAGGGCCATCTGCCAGAAAACAAGAAGAAAGCCCACTTTTAGACAGGTTCTATGTGCTGTTAGGGCCAGGGCACACTCATAGGTTGCTGTGGGTCCCCCGTAGCATTAAGCGGAGAAGGCAGAGTACCTGTCCCCTGTTTCTAGGGTCCTAGAAGTGAAGACATGCACAGTGGGTCTTTGTGGTCAGTGCGTTGGCTCACTGACCCCAAGGCCTACTGTTCTTATCAGGGTGAAGGTGGTGGCCTGAGCATACTTTGTTCTGCTCCCCTGAAGGCTTCCTAAAGGAGACTCTTGGCAGTTTTGGAAGCTCTGGAGCCGCTGGTTCTCAGGATTCAGCATCATGAGAATTTTTCCTTTGAAAAAGTTGTAATATTCAGGAGTGTTGTTTTTTTGTTTGTTTTTTTATTTCTGATCCTCTTACAAAGGATATACATGTGTTTCTTTTTCCCCTTTGTTGCTAAAAGCCCTCAGCATGTTTCTAGGCTTTTTGTTTTTAGCCTAAACGTTTATGGTTCTTCTGTCTAGGAGCAGATGACACATGGCCTGTGACAGGTGTGTAACTAAACCCTCTTCCTTGGGCCACCCAGATGATTTACCCACATTGAAGTCTTGTCTAGCTTGTTCCTCAGACATGTATGTGAGTGCACGTCACTCTCACCAGCTTCATAAACATGTGAGTCATCAAGACAGTCTTTTCCAGCACTGGCACCTGAAGTAGTGATGAGCCCTGTGTGCCAATATGCCAACCCTTGTGGGAGCCCACAGTGGCTCTTGGACTCTGGGGATGCTAATGTGCACTGTGCTTATAGGTTTCCATAGAATTGGAAACCTTCTTCTCGGGTGGTTTACTTTTTTCTTAATACATAGCAGCAGTTTTAAGGGAGAGTCTGTGCTCTCCTTGGACAGAGCAGAACACTTTTCATAGAGGTTCTACCAGGCCATCTGCTGGGGAAATACGCTCCAGAGCATAAGCGACAAGGAGTCTGGGTGGTGGAAGTTGGCAGGAAAGTAGAGTGTTCCGTGAGCAGCTTCTATTCCTGAGGGACTCTGCTCCAAGGCTGTGGGTCCCCAAGGCAGTATGCTGGGTGCACCCTGGTGCATAGCCCACCCCTTTTATCTAGGGTGGTGAAGGTCCTGATCAAGACAGTTGTGTCCTCTGCGCCTTCGCTCTCACAGATCTCTATGTTGAGGGTCGATAAGATGCGATATAGTTGATACGACCGCATCTTGAAAGACTTGAAAATAGGAATAACTCCATCTCTCTCTGTTTGCTCATCGGGGGGTCAGTATTGGTGGGAGCTGCTGAGTATATAGGATGCCCATGTCCTTTGAGTCCGGGGCACGCAGAGAGGGAAGAAGGAGGTCCGATGAGCAGGAGGAGTGAGACAGTTGTGACAGGTATGGATAAAGTCGGGCAAGCACTGAGGTCTGCCAGTAATATTTGGGCCTGCTGGTTCATTCTTTCTTTCTCTCTTTCTTTCTCTCTCTTTCTCTCTCTCTTTCTAAAATATGGGTCTTAATAAGCTTTTAAAGGTTTTCTTTTTTTAATATATTTTTATTGATTTCAGAGAGGAGAGGGAGAGAGAGAGAGAAACATCAAGGATGAGAGAGAATCATCAATTGGCTGCCTACTGCATGCCCCCGACTGGGGATTGAGCCACAACCCGGGCATGTGCCCTTGACCAGAATCAAACCTGGGACTCTTCAGTCCGCAAACTGATGCTCTATCCACTGAGCCAAACTGGCTAGGGCCCTACAGGTTATTTCTATGTTAATACTGTGACTGTGGGAGGAGGATGCTGTGTGCCTACACCCCTATGGTGCCAGAGTATGGGCTATGGTCCATGTCAGCGACCCAGCAGCTGGGCCTGAGCTCGCCCTGTCCCCCAGCCCCATGGCTTTTCACTAGACCATTCCAAATGTCTCTTTTCACCGGGCTGCAAGTGCGTTTCAGTCCTCAGTTCAAATTTCAGAGTATATGGTGTCTTCAAACACTTTTCCATACCATTTTCCTGAGTCAGACGTGCCTCTGGCCTGTACACCCTGGTGTCTCATCTGGGTCCTCAACAGTAGCATGGGACCTGCACACAAGAGGCACTAACTAGATAGATGTGTGTTCTAAATGAAGGAGCAGCCTGTGTGCAGCATCCCCATTCTGACGGGTACCTCACAATCCCTCCCAGTTCCTCTCTCCCGCTGTACTTGGTTGGGTTCTCATGTCTGGCTTTTGCCCATTTTCTGGGCGATTTATTGGGGTTTGCCTTCTCTCTGTCCGATGCCAGGTTCTGAGGTGGGTTCTGAGGTGGGTGTTGGCCTGAGTAATATGTGCTAGGCCCAGGGCTGAGCTCCTCGGTGCTGCTCCTCATCTAGTCTTCACTGCCATCCTGTGATGCAGGTACCATCACCATCTCATTTTACAAATGAGGAACTAAGGCTCAGACAGGCTGAGAACCTGCAGCTATCTCAGGCAGCATGAGGCCTGGCACCACTGTCTTCTTAGTGCTGGCAGTGTGACCCCCTTCTTCAGGAGTCTGACACTTTGATTGGTGGGAGTGACCTTCTTCTCGCTGGGTACTCTTGTGCTCTTGCCCTCACCTCCACCCTGGGCCTGGGCCTGACTCCTCTCTCCGATGACCCTCCTCTCCAGTGCTTCCCTATGCGTGTGGATTACTTGTTCTCAGTGCATCCCAAACTGAACTCCTTCCTTCTCCTGGTACCTCTGTCCCTGGTCCTGGGCTGCCTTCTTCCTCTGATCTGGGGCCTAGGACCAGTCACTGAGGCCCATTTATTCCCTTCACTACATTGCTCCTGCCCTGCTGCCTCCCTCCTGTCTGCATCCAACAGAGCAGCAGAAGCCCCAGAGCTTCCAAGGTCACCCGCCAAACACAGGTTTACAGAGAGGTTTCCAAAAGGCCACAAAGGACCACACAGAAACCCATCTGTGCCTGTCTACCCCTTTGCCAGAGGCACTCACCTGCTGTGATGTAAAGATCAGCCTGCCCCCGCCTGGGAGGGTGTCAGGCCTCACGGGGAGAGGAAACAGGTTACCTTATCTGCTTCAGATTATGCTAACTTGGCTGATTTGTAACTTGGACTGGTGTGGCCTTTCCTAAATTTTCAGAAAACAGTTGAGTAGGCAGAATATTTTCAATGTTTAAGTTTTTCACCAATCTTTAGCACTTTATGTAAGCTAAGCAGTTAATAGAGCAAATGCTCTACTGTGCAGAGCTGGGTCCCTCTTTCAAGGTTGTGTGGTCACAGTGACACTGCTGTGTCGTGTTGTGTATATGTAATGTCATTGTTCCCATTAGCAAGAGTGTTTATGTTTGAATGATGAACTAAATAGAAATATGTTACAGGAAGTGGGGAAGAAGATGCGAAGGTCTAGTAGGCACTTTTGCCTCCTGTTCTGTATGAATTGCAGTTGGCAAAGTGTGAAGTGGTTGGTCCCTGAGAAGCTGGCCACTTACTTGGTCTGCGGCATGGGTGAGGAGGAGGAAAAGGGATGGAGTTGTAGTTAGGCCTGCGTAATGGGCAGCACTTATAACGGGGGTGGCATGCCTCTTGATGGGTTGTTGTGGGACCTGGGGCCACATCAGTCAGAGCGTCCTTCTTTGGGCGTTTGGAGAAAGTGGGGGGAGGTCTTTCAATGTCTGGCACCCTGGCTTGGAGCAAACTGCAGAAAAAATGGGAGAAGGGAGGGGAGATGGCTTGTGGGGCAGAATTTAGTGCCCTGGGCTCTAAGGAGCAGGATGTTGAGACTGTGAGTGCAGAAATCAGAGACCACTAGGTGTGTGGGGTCATCATTAGGATGGGAAATGAGGATAAATATAGTGAATAAAGTGAACTTGAACTTTGAGGTCGTAACCGAGGGAATATAGCCAAGATGGGAATACTAGTATCTCATTGATTGTGGACATGTGCCCTTCAAAGGATAGAGGAGGGATGGAGGACAGGTAAATTTGACACTGATGGAGGAGGTGAAGACCCAAGGACCTAAGCAGGATGGTGGGCATGACCAGATAAGCTTTGCCCCTCAAGGCATTAGGTGTTGATGTCCCAGAGGGTTATGGCACTTTAGTTAGACTCACAAGCGGGAAGTGATTCATGCCGGGTTGGGGCAGTGTTAGGAAAGTCGTCTTCAGGATGGTGAAGAGGGAGGCAAGGTGAGGAGTGGTCTAAACAAGAGAAGCAAGGGGTGTGGTGTCAGGAGGCCAACATCCCTAGAGAGGGAGTCCTCCACTACGGAGAAGGTGTCCCGGCATCTTTTTTTTTTAAATATATTTTATTGATTTTTTTTAAAGAGAAGAAGGGAGAGGGATAGAAAGCTAGAAACGTCGATCAGCTGCCTCCTGCACAATCTCCACCGGGGATGTGCCCGCTACCAAGGTACATGCCCTTGACCGGAATCAAACCTGGGACCCTTGAGTCCGCAGGCTGACGCTCTATCCACTGAGCCAAACCAGTTAGGGCCTGGCATCTTTAAGGAAGAACAGAGAATGGAAGAAGGTCCAAGTGCTGGAAAGGCAGGCACTCCCCAGATTTTGAAGTGTCAGAGTGTGGACAGCCGGGTGCCAGATCTCTGGGCAAGTGAATAAATGTAAACCCTAGACAGAGATCTAAGCTGGGTGATGAGCAGGTGTTTGTGAGCCCAAGAAGCCTCCAGGTGGTTCCTAGGTTAAGTGGCAACACTGTGGCTGAGGTGGGCCTGTGTTCCTTCCAGCAGTTCTTGGGGTCATAAGCTGGTTCATTACCAGCCTGGACCTCCCCAGGCAGCAGTTGTCTATCAACTGGGCCAAGGTAGGGTGAGTGCCTGCTACTCAGGTCTCTGCTGGGAGATATGGGTGACAGCTTAAGTGACGTTATCAGGACTTAGTTGCTTTGTACAGCCTTGAGTGACTGAAGGAACGTGATGATATCTAACAGGGTGCTGAGATTCTGTGTTTAGGTCCAAGAGTCACCGCAGATGAACTGGGAGCTCTTAACTTGGCAGCAGCAATGACTCTCCGCGCCCCCGCCCCGCCCAGGTACTATTGTTGGTATCCATCCCAAAGCCTCTGGGGGTGCACACTTAGCACTTGTTCAGTGAGTCTCCTCTAGTTACCTAATCATTTTGTGTTGATTTCTGTTTCCTATTTGGTCCTCTCTCTTCCTGGTTCCAGTGGTGGCGGGCCTCAAACTGCTGGAAGGCTTTAGGAGCTGAGTCTGGTTTTCTTAAAGATGCAAGGTGTGCAAGGGAAAGGCCTGTCTCTGGGCACAGATCTCAGGAGTAGTGTGGCAGATAGTCCTCGTGAGCCTGCAGAAGCTGCCACACTGTCTTGTGGCACAGATCTCCCACAAGAGTCGGTGGTCCTGAGTTCACGCTCACACTCATGCTTGCATGCACACATGTACATGCACACTGCTCTCTTGGTTACTGGGGCTGGCAGTGACTTGATTGGGTCCAGATCAGCAGTGATCAGGCCCCTTGATGGATAGGAACAACTTGGTGACGGTGTCATTGGAGGGAGTATTTTCCTTATTTTAGGTCACTTGGCCAGGGCCATAACAAAGAGTCACAGGAGATTCTAATGAAGCAGTATTTTCAACCTTTTTCATCTCATGGACACATAAACTAATTACTAAAATTCTGCAGCACACCAAAAAAATATTTTTTGCTGATCTGACCAAAAAAAAGTATAATTTTTATTTATTTGTACTGGACAGCTATTGTGAAATTCTTGCAGCTCACCGGTTGAAAATTGCTGTCATGAAAAATACATGGAAAGATGTTTAACCTTAAAATTAAATAGGATGAAACACTCACCTGTAAGTCTATCACAGAGGTGAGTCTGGTAACACTCAGCACTGAAAGTGCACAGGGGCGTGTGTGGTGCTTCTGTAAGGGACTCTGCAACATGGATCCAGAGCCTTAAAGAAGCCTTCCCTTTTACTTCCCAAGTGATTAGAAATGTCTCCTGGAGAATAATAAGGGACACAACTAGAGGAAATCAAGGTGTTTTTTTAAAAAATATATTTTATTGATTTTTTACAGAGAGGAAGGGAGAGAGATAGAGAGTTAGAAACATCGATGAGAGAGAAACATCCATCAGCTGCCTCCTGCACATCCCCCACTGGGGAAGTGCCCGCAACCCAGGTACATGCCCTTGACCGGAATCGAACCTGGGACCCTTCAGTCCGCAGGCCAACGCTCTATCCACTGAGCCAAACCGGTTTCGGCGGAAATCAAGGTTTTGTATTTGTTTATTAAAAAAACAAAAATTGCAATAGCCTAAGGGCCCAGTAGAAGTATGGTATATTCATAGGATGAGATTATTATGCAGCCTTTAAAGTGTTGGTTTGAAGGAATATTTAATGAATATTCAATGATATGGGGTAATCTCTGATATTTAAGTGGGGAAAATGTATGCTTAATTACATAGTATATCTATGGGTGTCAAGTGAAAGAGTTGTGGAGTGAAATACATGAAAACATTAATGGTGGTTATCTCTGTTTGGGGTTATGATTTATTTTTTAAAATGTCCTGTATTTCGCCTGTTTCTGTGTGTGGATGTGCTTGTGTGTGTGTCTTGTATGGACAGCAGGAAGCTTTGGTTTGGTTTGGTCTGGTGTGGTTTTTAAGGCATTAAGGAAAAGCTCTTCCTTCACAGGAAACCAGTCCACAAACTGCTCTAGTGTTTCTCCCAAAACCTGGCATGCCAGTGTAGACACAAAGGCATTTTGAAATGTATTAGGTAACTTCTGCTTTCTTTTCGTCCTTCACCAGGCAGCCCCTCCCTTCTTCTCTGTCCTTAGTGATAGGCTTGTTCATGCGCCTGTGGTGGTAGACCTGGCCCATAGAAGGGCAGGCATAAGGGACCTGAAGATCATCCTTGTTCCCAGAATATCTGTGCAGTCAGCATGGCATGGATTGGGTGTTCACACCTGGCTTTGATCTGTATTCAGCCTTATCTAGTAGGTCAGGGGTCAGCAAACTGCAGCTCACGAGCCACGTGCGGCTCTTTGGCCCCTTGAGTGTGGCTCTTCCACAAAATACCACGTGCGGGCGCACATGTACAGTGCAATTGAAACTTCGTGGCCCATGCGCAGAAGTCGGTATTTTGTGGAAGAGCCACACTCAAGGGGCCAAAGAGCCGCATGTGGTTCGCGAGCCGCAGTTTGCCTACCACTGTAGGGTAATTCAGGTCCTCAAGGTCAAAAGGCCTACTAATCTAACTCTAGCAGGTCAATATGCTGTGGGTTTACTTTTAAAAAAATAATAAATTTTATTGACATATACTTTATATACAAGAAAATACACCCATTTTTAAGTATACATTTAAGTTAGATGAGTTTGACAAGTGTATATCTATAATAATAAAAGCATAATATGCCATGATCTCACTCATTTATGGATAATACAGACCATTATAAACTGATGAACAAAAATAGATACAGAGGCAGAGCAGCATCGAACACTGTCAAACTACAGGAGGAAGGCTGGGGGGGGGGCGGTTAGGGGGCAGGAGAGGCGTGGATAAGAGAAATGGACATAAGACACCGGGGCGTAGGGGAGGCCGGGGGAATGTCAGGGGGGGGGGGCAAGGAGACATATGTAATACTCTGTAATACTTTAAGCAATAAAACAAAATTTTTAAAAAAGCATAATATGCTAATTAGACTGGACAGCTGAACAACCTTCCAGACGTCATTCCGGATGTCATTCCAGACAAAGCCGCTGCGGTTGGGGCCGAGGCAGAGGTGATTAGGGGTGATCAGGCAGGCAGGTGAGCAATTAGGGGCAATGAGGCAGGCAGGCAGAGTGGTTTGGAGTGATCAGGCAGGCAGGCAGACAAAAGGTTAGGAGCCAGTGGTCCTGAATTGCTAGAGGGATGTCCCGGATTGTGAGAGGGTGCAGGCAGGGCTGAGGGACCCCCCCCCCCCGAATTTCATGCACCGGGCCTCTAGTATCTGTATAACTATTGCTCTAATTGAGACCTAGAACATTTTCACCACTCCTAAAAGTTCTCTCCTGCCCCTTGGAAGTCAGTCCCATAGCCCCAGCCCCCATGGTCTGCTTCCTGTCACTTTAGGGTACTTTTGCCTCTCCAGAACTTCCTGTAAATTGAATCATACAATATGGTCTTCCTTACTTTGGTTTGTTTCACTCAGCATAATGTATGTGAAATTCGTTCATATTCATTTTTTTTTTGTTCCCGAATAGCATTCCTTTACACAAATATACCTTAATTTGTTTACCTATTGATGCAGTTTTGGTTATTTACTGACTTTGGCTATTATGAATAATGCTGCTATAAACATTCTTATACAAATCCTTTAAACATTTCTTAAAATTTTATTTTTTTTGGTAAAATAGCATATTTATCATACATTTCTAAGTGTATGGTTCAAGTGGCATGAAGCACATTCTCTTTTTTTTTAAGATTTTTTTTCTTTTTTTTTTTTATTGCTTAAAGTATTACAAAAAGTATTACATATGTCTCCTTTTTTTTTTATAGAGATCAACCAAAGGACCTGTATGCATGCATACAAGCATAACCAATGGACATAAGACACTGGGGGGTAGGGGAGGCCAGGGGAAGATTTTTTAAAATATATTTTTATTGATTTCAGAGAGGGGGAGAGAGAGAGAGAGAGAGAGAGAGAGAGAGAGAGAGAGAGAGAGAGAGAGAGAAACATCCATGATAAGAGAGAATCATAGATCAAGTCCCCCACTGGGGATCAAGCCCACAACCCGGGCATGTGCCCTTCACTGGAATCGAATCTGGGACCTTTCAGTTCGCAGGCTGATGCTCTATCCACTGAGCCAAACTGGCTAGGGCTGAAGCACATTCTCAATGCACAAGTCCTTGTGTGTCTGCTTAACTTACCAGAACTTGCCAAACTGTGCCCTAAAGTGACTCTCTCATTTTGAGTTCCCACCAGCAACATGTAAGAGTTCCATGCTCTGCCGAAACCGGTTTGGCTCAGTGGATAGAGCGTCGTCCTGCAGACTGAAGGGTCCCGGGTTCGATTCCGGTCAAGGGCATGTACCTGGGTTGTGGGCACTTCCCCAGTCGGGGATGTGCAGGAGGCAGCTGATCGATGTTTCTCTCTCATCGATGTTTCTAACTCTCTATCTCTCTCTCTCTTCCTCTCTGTAAAAAATCAATAAAATATATTTATAAAAAAAAAAAAAAAAAAAAAAGAGTTCCATGCTCTACACCTTGGCCAATGTTTGATGTTGTCAGTCTTTCCTTCTTTTGATCAACTTTATTGAAGTATTATTTATGCACCAAAAGCCTGTATCCATTTTAAAATTTGAAGTTTAATGAGTTTTGACAGGCGTGCACACTTGAGAAACCATGGTCACATTCAGTCTTGTGCTCTTTGCATACCAACCCCCTTTGCCCCCAGACCTGGCAATCGCTGACCTTCATGTTATAGACTAGTTTGCATTTCTAGGGTTTTCTATAAATAGAATCACACCATATGTACTCTTGTGTCTCTGGCTTCTTTATGAGGTTCAGCCATGCTATTGTGTGTAGTTGTAGTTCACTCCTTTGTGCCGTATGGATTTCACTGTGAGCACTGCCATGTGTTCACTCTTCTGCACGTGGGCTTTGGGATAGTTTTTATGCTTGAGTTATTCTGAATAGTGCTCCTATGAAAATTATCATACAGGCACACCTTGGCAATATTGCGGGTTCGGTTTCAGATCACCTCAGTAAAGCGAGTTGTAATCTTTTTGCTGGTGGAGGTCTTGCCTTCAATTTGTAAAAAATGCACACTTGTGTAGAGCAATAAAATGAAGTCTGCCTGTACATGTTTTTGGTGCACATATGCATGCATTTCTGTCAGGGATACTGTGAAGTAGGATTTCTGGGTTGTTGGGTATGCATATATTCAGCCTTAGTAAATATCACCAGTTTTCCAAAGCAGTTGAACAATTTCTATCCCATCAGGAGGGTTTAAAATTTCCGTTTGCTCCACATTCTGCTTTCATTTCAGCAGATGCCTATTTTTCTTTTCTTTTTTCAAACATTTTTTAAAAATATATCTTTATTGATTTCAGAGAGGAAGGGAGAGGGAAAGAGAGATTGTAGAAACATCAATGATGAGAGAGAATCATTGATTGGCTGCCTCTTGCACATCCCCTACTGGGGATCAAGCCCACAACCTAGGCATGTGCCCTTGACCAGAATCGAACCTGGGATCATTCAGTCTGCAGGCTGACGCTCTATCCACTGAGCCAAACCAGCTAGGGCAGATGCCTGTTTCTTTATAACAGCCATATAACCTCCACTTTGTGGGTCATCTTCTGTTATTTAATCATCCACAGTAGATAGATTTTTAAAATTTGTATCCAGTTTATTTGTAATAAAAAATGTAAATAGTATATAGCCTTTAATTATGTTTATACCTGGATATTTCTTTTTTGTTACTGCTGTAACATTATCTTAGAGTTCTGCATGTAGGTCATAAGTCAACAGTTAAGGTGTTGGACTGCGTTGCTTTCTGCAGGTTCTAAGGGAGGTCTCTTTCCTTGCTCATTGAGTTGTTGGCAGAATTCAGTTCTTTGCATTATAGGACCAAGGTCCCTTTTCTTTGGTAGCTGTACACTGAGGGTCATGCCAGCTTCTAGAGCAGCCGTGGGCAAACTACGGCCCGCGGGCCGGATCCGGCCCGTTTGAAATGAATAAAACTATTGAAAAAAAAGACCGTACCCTTTTATGTAATGATGTTTACTCTGAATTTACATTAGTTCACACAAACACTCCATCCATGCTTTTGTTCCGGCCCTCCGGTCCAGTTTAAGAACCCATTGTGGCCCTCGAGTCAAAAAATTTGCCCACCCCTGTTCTAGAGATTGCCCACATTCTTCACTTGTGTTCCCCTTCCTCTGTCTTCTAAGTGAGGTTAAGGTCCCTCCTAATCTTTGAGTCTCTCTTTTTTCTCTCCTCCTTCCATCTCATCTCCCTGACTCATCCAGGAAAGGGTCCCCACCCTTAAGGACTCAAGTAATGACATTGGGCCCACCAGGATAACTCAGAGTCCTCTTGCTTCTCAAGGCCCATGACCCCCGTCACATCTGCAAAGTCCCTTGGCCCTGTAGGAAGCATTTTCTCAGGTTCCAGGAATTGGGATGTGGGCATCTCTGGGCCACTACTCTGTTACCCCACCTTTATAAAAAGTTTTCTTGTTGTTTTGATAGATTTTTATAGCTACAGTGCCTGGTCAGAGGAGTGTATGGTTTCAATAATTGGTATTAGTTATTGCTGTGGACTGAATGTGTCTCCCCACCCCTAAACTTCCTATGTAGAAACCTAATCCCCAATGGTATTGGGAGGTAGGGCCTTAGGGAAGTGACTAGGTCTTGAGGGTGGAACCTCATGAATTGCATAGTGCCTTATAAAAGACTCCACAGAGTTCCCTTGCCCCTTCTGCCTTGTGAGGACACAGCAAGAGGTCAGCTGTCTGTGAACAAGGAAGTGGGCTCTCACCTAGACACCAACTTTGCTGGAACCTTGATCTTGGACATCCAGTCTCCAGAACTGTGAGAAATACATTTCTGTTGTTTATAAGCTCCCCAATCTGTAATATTCTGTTACAGCATCCCAAGACATTACCACAAACTGAGCATCTTAAAAGAGCACCCAGCCCTAACCGATTTGGTTCAGTGGATAGAACAGACTGAAGGGTCCTGGGTTTGATTCTGGTCAAGGGCATGTACCTCCGTTATAGGCTCGATCCCTGGCCCTGCTCAGGCCACCTGTGAGAGGCAACCAATGTGTCTCTTTCTCTTTCTCTCCCCTTACCTTTCACTCTCTCTAAAAGTCAGTGGAAAAATACCTTTGGATGAGGATTAACAAACAAACACAAAACACAAAACAGCACCCACTTATTAGCACATAGGTTTTTGGGGGTCAGAAATCTGGGCACAGTTTAGCTGGGTCTTCACAGGGCCTTGGGGTTTCTCACAAGCTGTAGTCAGGTGTGGGCTGGGGCAGAATCCTTTCTAAACTCATGTGGTTGTTATCAGCATCTGGCCATCTTCTGTTCCTGGCCACATGGGCCCCTCCCTAGGGCAGCTTGTTCATAGAGCCAGCAAGGGAGAGAATCTGCCTGCAGGAGTCTCATGTAACGTGATCAGAGGGGACATCCATTACTTGGCCCTACTTGCTTGGTCAGAAGCAAGTATCAGGGGAGGGGTGTACCCAGAAGCATGAGTGCCAGGAGGTGGGATCCTTGGTCCACCTGAGAGTGCCTGCCACACTGCTTAGTGTTGCCTCCTTGGGGCTGCACCCAGTTGCATGCCCACTGGGACATGTGGGATTCCCTTTTCTGTCCCCACTCTGTGGTACACGGTGCATTTCCTTGGTATAGACATGTACCTTACCCTTGGGAGAGTAAGAGTGAAGGCTGGTCAAGTGTCTCAGGCTACATGCATGCCTGGACCTGCCTGGATGGCTGGTGTGTGAATCCCAGGGCACTTCCCCACCTGTGTTATGGAAAGCTTTTCTGTTTCCTAGAAGACCTGACATTCCGGTTTGCCATTTGTCTGCCTCTGGGAACTTATTTTCCCTCCCTAAGGAATAACACTAAGAAACAGCAGCTGCCTGTCTTGGGTTGGGGGTGGCATCCTCATGCTATGAGTTGGATATCATGTTGAAACACAGGCATGTGCCTCATTCAGACATCCTGGCTGGGGGTCTGTGCTTCCCAGGAAGTGAGATCTGGGAACTGTGTAGAAAGCCAACAGCCTCGGCTTTTGACACCGCAGCATCTCCTGCCAGTGCGGAGGGGCCGTGCTGCACTGGAGCCTTCCCTGAAGTCACTAGGTGACCTGTGTTCGGCTGAGTCACCTGACTTGGTGTGAGGGCTTGACATTCATGGTCCACACTGCCCGGGGATGCTTCTAGTTCTATCATGGAGCTGCCACAATAGGGAGAACCTGCTGGGAATGGTTTTCTTTCCCTCGGACACTAGCCAGCATTCTAGTTTCTGGTCCTCTGTTTAAACACTGCAAAGTAAAACATTGGTTAGCATTTTCTGTTTCATTCCTTTGTTTTTTTTTTTCTTTGTTAATCCTCACCCTAGAATATTTTTTCCTTTGAGAGAGAGCAGAAGGGCGTGGGGGAGGGAGAGAGATCAATGTGAGAGAGGTATATCAATTGGTTACCTACTGTATGCACCCTGACCGGGCTAGGGAACAAACCCGCAACCCAGGTACGTGCCCTTGACTGAGAATCAAAACCACGACCCTTTGGTTCCCAGGCTGATGCTCTAACCGCTGAGAAACACTAGCCAAGGCTTCTGTTTCATTCTTTTTAAATATTTTTATTTCAGAGAGGAAGGGAGAGGAAGAGAGAGAGAGAGAGAGAGAGAGAGAGAGAGAGAGAGAGAGAGAGAGAGAGATATCAAGGATGAGAAAGAATCATTGATCAGCTGCCTCCTGCATGCCCTTTACTGGGAATCAAACCCGCATCCGGGCATGTGCCCTGACTGGGAATTGAACTGTGACCTCCTGGTTCATAGGTCAGTGCTCAACCATTGAGCCACACTGGCCGAGCCTTCCTGTGGCTTTTAATTATGTTGGAAAATAGCTTGATGATTACACATTTAGGGCTGCAGTTTCTTCCATTTAAGACTGGAACCTCAAACAGAAAGCAGGTGGTCATGAACATGCTGCCTGAGCAGGTGGCATCCTTCCTTGCCTGCTCCCTCCATTTGCTCCAAGTGGAATCTGGGCAGGTTTGTGGGGAGTGCCCTCACCTGGAGGACTGCCGAGTTGTGAATAGTGGTCCTCAGTCTGACCAGTCCCTGCTCCCTCTGAACAGTGGAAAATTGAACTTGAAAACATCCAGCAATCTTGATTTATGCACCCAAAACAAAGCTGAGGGTAGATCTCAGACAGTTGAGCATTGAGCAGACATCTGAGACTTTTTGGTTCTTATTCATGTGTATTTGTTCCCTTTCCCTGATTACCTTGTAATTTCCTAGGGCTTTAGTGAGGGTGGGTTTACTTGGGGGTCTGTTTTCCTGTGTCAGTGCTAACAGATATGCGAGCATTGTGAACCTCTAAAGCAGTAGTTCTCAACCTGTGGGTCGCGACCCCTTTGGCGGTCGAACGGCCCTTTCACAGGGGTCACCTAAGACCATCCCCTGCATATCAGATATTTACATTACGATTCATAACAGTAGCAACATTACAGTTATGAAGTAGCAATGAAAATAATTTTATGGCCGAAACCGGTTTGGCTCAGTGGATAGAGCATCGGCCTGCGGACTGAAAGGTCCCAGGTTCGATTCCGGTCAAGGGCATGTACCTGGGTTGCGGGCACATCCCCAGTAGAAGATGTGCAGGAGGCGGCTGATCGATGTTTCTCTCCCATCGATGTTTCTAACTCTCTATCTCTCTCCCTTCCTCTCTGTATAAAATCAATAAAATATATTAAAAAAAAAAATAAATAAATAATTTTATGGTTGGGTCACAACATGAGGAACTGTATTTAAAGGGCCAGAAGGTTGAGAACCACTGCTCTAAAGGAAGGGACGTGGGGGAGGAAATTGGGACTTTCAGCCTGCTCTGTCCCAAGACTCCTGATGGAACACTGTGCCTTGACTTCAGCCAGCAGAGTGGCTGCTGTGCTGTGCAGATTAACTGGCCCAAGAAGAGTGGATTGTGCAGATGATCCTTGATAGTCTGGCCACGTGGCCATGGATGTCCCACTCAGGTGGCCGATGTCCCCGGTCTGGAGGAGAGGGCAGGTGAAGACAGAGCTGATGTCCTGTTTGTCAGTGCCACCCAGCCCTCAGCCTTCTTCCCATGAGTCCCCACAACTCTGTTTACAGCCCCTGATGAAGTGGGTCTCAGTGGGCAGGAGGGGTGCCCTGGTGAACTGACCTAATCACCAGGTCAAGGGTGACTGTCAGAAAATAAAGTGACTTTCTAGAAAATTGAGACTTTAATGATCATTTTGTACCATTCCTCCTTCCTCCTCCACCTCTTTTCTCTGAATTTGTACTTTGAAATACCTCTTCGAAGGACAGCAGTCAGCAGACAAGTAATTACAATGTTCCTGCAACTTCAGCCTCTGTCAGCATTTTTCTGGAGCCAGTGATCTGCTTTGTCCTCCTCCCTGCCTTGGCTGTTGTCAGGGACAAATAGGGTCATGAGGGACATCACTGGGACATGAGGCCAGTGATGCAGGGACATGGTGTGGGGAGGACACCAGCGTGTGCCATACTGAGCCCAGGCATGTCCTGCTGGACCATTACTTTGCAGCATCCCCTTTACTGTTCTTAAAAGGAATGAAATTCATAGATAATGTATTCTACTTATATTCAAAACTAAAATAGACATGTGCACATGTACATATACCTGTAATTTAAAAGGGAAAGAAAGGGTGCAAGGTGTCGTAAGATCATTTGTATTTCAGTCTGTCAGTGCTTGGTTACAGTTGTACTAAATGCTGAGAAGATGACAGTTAAAATGTACCTAGTGTAGGTGTCACTCTGGGTGATGAGACTTCTCTTGGTAAATTTATGAACAAAACCCTGTCTCCTGTGATTTGCAAGGTGGTGGCAGCCCTGAAAAACATGGCACGGGGCAGCTTGGCATCATGAGTCCATTAGCTCCTGGAACAATGCCTGCTGTATAATAGAAATTGAGAAAGTAATTCATGTCAGGTGAATTGCCATTCCCTTCAGAAACCCATGAAACAATAGAAAATGCATTCTTAAAAACTTGCCATCAGGTGGAGAAGTTGACAATTTGGGAAGCAGGTGCTATTGCCACAGCTGAGTGCAGAGAGCTAAAGCCTGGGCTGTAAGGGGCCAGCATGGATCCTGTAGCTCTGAACCTTGCACTCCATGTCCCCAGGCCCCTCTGAACTCATCACAAGGAGGATAGGTTGAAGTAAGGGCAGGGGCTGAATGGCTGGGTGGCCCACAGGAAGGACACAAGAGGTCTACCTTCTGAGAGAATCAGGCACGGTGGAGGCCAAGTGTAAGTCCATTCCAAGTGAGGAGACCCTGGCTGCCCTTCATCCTTAGTGCTCAGGTAGGGGCCCTGTGGCAGCAGACAGTCTTTGTTGGAATAGTCATCAGTCCAAGAGACATGAGCCCCACACTCCCCAAGGTTCCTGGCAGCTTTATTGTAAGCCCAGGCACAAGACAGAGTCACTTAGAACTTCCCAGGGATTTTTAATCCTCACCCGAGGATATGTTTTTTATTGATTTGAGAGAGAGAATCATCAGTGTGAGAGAGAATTATTGATCAGTTGCTTCCGGTACACAGCCCAACCGGGGATTGAACCTGTAAACTGGGCATGTGCCCTGACCAGGAATCGAACCTGCATGGGACAACACTCCAACCAACTGAGCCACACCAGCCGGGGCTCCTGCAGGTTTTTAGGGTCTCTGAGGAGTAAATGGACAGCCAAGGGCCACCACAAGGTGAGGAACACATTCGGGAACCTTAGCAACCTTATAATTAATGTTGTCTAACATAAAGAATTACTGCATCCAAGAACAGGATGCTGTTAGAAAGGAACATTCCAGAAAAACAGACAGAGCTTTTAAAATAACAGAATTTTTTAAAAGATCTTAGAAGGGCTGGAAGATTAAGTTGAAGGCATTTTCCAGAAAATGGAACAAAACTATAGCCATGGGGGAATAGATGAGAAAACTGACCATTAGCCAGAGGTCACTCCCTGGCTAATGGGGGCCCAGGATGTGGGACAGAGGAGCATGTGGTTAGAAGGGTGAACTGGGGACCTGAAGGGTGAACTGGGTTCCCTGCACAGAGAGTGAAAAATACCCCCAGACCACTGGACAGATAAAGCCCTGAAAGCTTTCATAGTAAGAAGGTCATATGAGAAGGGCTAGGAATCAGAATAGCACTCTTTTCCCCTGAGAGCCTCTGGTCACCTGCTGGTGGCCTCCCCAAGCCCTGTGTCCATCCCGGGAGTGTCTACAGTCCGAGGATCTGAGCTCTGGTCATCCCAGGTGTGAGCTGCTTCCGTCCCCAAGAAGCCTGCTCAACCCCTGTGCACCAGCAGTGATTCCAGTGCCCATAGCTGATTTCTGTCCTGAATGGTCATGGCTGTGCTGTGCAGGGCATTAAATTTTTTTCAACTATGTTTTTATTGACCTGAGAGAGAGAGAGAGAGAGAGAGAGAGAGAGAGAGAGAGAGAGAGAGAGAAATAGCATCGGCTGCCTCTTGCATGCCCCCTATTGGGGCATACTGTTTTCAGGGTAAGTGCCCTGACTGGGAATTAAACCTGTGACCTCTTGGTGTATGGAATGACGCTCAACCAACAGCCATGCTGGCCAGGGCAGTATTAAATGTTTTGAAGGAAGCCTCTGGTCATCATATTTCAGAGTGGGTGAGTGACATTCTTCAGCAACAAATCTTCAGACCAGAGAATTGTCAGAGCTGATTCATAGTGAAGTTTGGTTGACACCTATCTTTGTTTACAGGAGGAAGATTCTGTCTTCCTACCTGCCTCTCTCTTTGGACTTGCTATGTTTATATTTTCTATGAATTTATAAAGCACACTGTAATTTTTTATCCAGATTTTGGACATGGCGGGGTGGGGGACAGAATAAGCTTGAAGAATATACTTGAATTTTAATATTTCAATATCCAAGGGAGTGTGTCAGCGAAGGAGTTCTCCATGCACACCATCTCCCGTTCCCCTTCCTCCCCCACCCGCCCCACCGCACTTTGACTTCTTGGCTCCCGGGCAGTCCTCAGCTCTCAGCTGGACCCTGCTCTCCGCTGTGTAGGAACTTGCTACCCACTTTACTCACACAGGTGCTCAGCCTTCCTGGGAGTGCTCAGGCTGGAGCCAGGCATGGAGGCCACCTTTCCTTAGAGGCCAGTGCCAGCACCAGAGGGCTCCAGAGAGCACAGTCACTCTGTGAGACCAAATCACTTTAATGGTGACGTTGCTCAGCCATCAAACTGAACTTCAGCTTTTCCTCTGCAGTGTTCCCTGAGAATCTTGTTCTCTAATGAACTCTCTGACCCAGTGGTAGGTGGGTAACTGCAGCAGAAGGGGTGTCGGGAGGACAGTGGCCCCTCCTTGTTACCAGTTCCCACTGAGTGCCTATCCCCACTGGTTCCATGCGTGTGTTTGGCAGTATTGAGCAGAGCTGCTGGAGAGCAGGGAGGGAGCGTCCTTTCTGACACAGACCACAATTAATGACCTGATGTCCTGGGTGGAACTCAGGTAGATGGGTCTGCAAAATGCCCAGGGGGCACAACACTCATGATGCTGGATGTGGGAGGGAGCCCAGAGCTGGGTGGAGTGTGGAAGCCTTCTCCCTGTATCCTGTCTCCTCCTGAGTTCTGAGCCTGTGTGGCTGATCTGCCACATGGAGGCAGATCTGATGTTGCCTAGAAGATGGGCACCCACATCTAGCCTTCCTGGAAATTACCCTCATGGGGTCCCTCTCACAGAAGCTGTGGAGACAGGATTGAGAGTAGGCAAGTCCTGGGCCAAATCTGTGCTTCCTGTTTGACAGAATTCCAGGAGCTTCCACCCAGAGAATCTGGTTATCAGGAGATGAGAGCTGGGGGAAGGGTAAATGGTGAGAAGGTATGGTGGCAGCAAGCCTGAGTTTTGTTTCTTCCTGAAGAATGGTTCCTTCACATGAGAATATGTGCAAGAGAATCTCCTCTCACTTTAAAAAAATATTGTGGTAAAATATACATAACATGAAAACTACCATTTTAATTATTTTTAGGTGTTCGGATCAGAGACACAATAAATACATTTACACTGCTGTGTGACCGTCACCACCATCCTCTCCGGGACTTTTCCATCCTCCCAAACTGAACCTGTCTCCGTTAAATACTGACTTTCCAATCCCCTCCCCCAGCCCTGATAACCTCTAATCTACTTTCTGTCTTTGAAACTGACTACTCTAGGGACCTCATAGAAGTGGAATCATACAGTTTTTGTTCTTCTGTGACTTATTTCCCTAAGCATAGTGTCCTCAAGGTTCATCCATGTTATAGCATGTGTCAGAATTTCATCTTTTTTTAAGGCTGAATTGAATCCCATTGTATGTGTAGTCATCCTTCCATGGACACTTGTGTTGTTTCCACCTTTGACTATTGTGAATAATGCTGCTATGAACCCAGGTGTACAAATACATATATGTTCAATTTCCTGCTCTCATTTCTTTTGAGTACTAACCCATAAGTGGAATTTCTGTATCATATGGTAATTCTGTGTTTAATTCTTTGAGGAATGGCCATACTGTTTTCCATAGTGACTGCATCATTTTACATTCCCACAAGCAGTGTACAAGGATTCTGATTTCTCCACATCCTCACCTTTCTGTTTTTCTTGGTAATAGCCATCTAATGAGTATAAGGTGATCTCACTGTGGTTTAATTTGCATTTTTCTGATGATTAGTGGTATTGAGCATTTTTTCATGTGTTTGTGGTCATTTGTATATCTTCTTTGGATAAATGTCTAAGTCTTTTGCCCAATTTTTAATTTGTTTTTATGTTGTTGAGTTGTAAGATTTCTTTATATATCCTAGATAGCAATCCCTTTCAGGTATGTGATTTCACATATTTTCTCCCATTTTGTGGGTTGCGTTTTCCTTCTGTTGAGTGTCATTTGATGCATGGTAGCCAGGTTTTCACTTGCAGGTAGGAGTTGGCCAGGCAGAAATAGAGTAGGGGAAGAGGCACCAATGCCTGAGGCACCAGGAGGGTGCTGGGTGCAGATGCTCTGAAGTCAGCTTGCACGTGCATGCTCACACAATGTGTGAGAGACACTTATGTTAAAATGCCCATTTCCAAACCCTGTTGGAGTAAGTGTTATAAAAAGTCATGAAACAGCCTTTTTAAGGCTTAAGAAGGAGGGAGGAAACACTGAGCCTTTAGGAAGTTTCCAGATGGTCCATAAACCAGTTGAAGATCTTACATGTAAGGTAACATGTCCAGCACTGTCCCTGATCCTTCTGACTTCTCTTGAATTGACTTTTTCCCATAAAAATATAAAAACATTAAAAACTAAAGATATGGCATGCATAGGTTCTGCAGAGAGCTCTCCAGAGAAATGGCATTTTAGAAATTACTTTACCTTTAATAATATTCTAGGCACACTCCAATTGTCAGTACCTAGGGGCTATGGTGAATCCAAGAACTCAGAAATTTCTCTACTTGAGATCCACGTAAAGTAGGTCAGATGGAGATGAGCTCCTGCTGCCCTGCTGAACTCTACTCCTGTGCCATCCTCCCTTTGACTGGTGCTGTAGTGCCCAGCAGTCTGGGTCCCTGGGCTGGAGCCACAAGAAGGTTCCAGCTGGGGGTAGTCTGTTCCTCCATGACTCGCTAGCCTGTAGAGACTGAGTGCTGGCAAGGCAGATCCTGGTAGGCTCCTCTCCAGGGGTCCCCTTCAGCAGCCCTTTTTGCTTCCTTGCAGGGATCGACTACAAGACGACTACCATTCTGCTGGATGGCCGGCGGGTCAAGCTGGAGCTCTGGTGAGTCGGACTGTGTGGGATTGCAGTGCCTGGGGGTGGGGGACAGCACTTCAGAGTTATAGCTGGAGCCTCAGAAGCTAAATGAATAAGTCAAGAATCCTTAAAGGAACAGGAAGGAAGGAGTCCTGTTAGCATTGTAAGTGGAATAGCTGTTAAAGAGATCCTGTGTAAACATGGAGTGTTCTGCTCTGTGATGTAAAAACCAAAAGGCCCAGGGCCGTTTGTTCTGATAGAGCCCAGCTCCCTTTACCCATACTCATTTCCACTTCCACAGTAGCCACAGCCCCCTTTGCTCCCTTTTACCTGGCTATACATTTTCTAGAGTCTTGAAGTTGAGATGTGAATTCCCATAGGTTTGGGATTCCCCAGCCTGGTAGGGTGGTCTCCTAGAGGCAGCGGTCGTGAACTGGTGGTCTGCGGACCACTGGTGGTCTTTGAGGTCCGAAAGGCTGGTGACCGCTGGTTTAAGGAAACCTTTGGAGCAGCAGTCGACCACCAGTGGTCTGCGAGGTCTGAAAGGTTGGCGACTGCTGCCCTAGAGCACTCAGGCCCCAGAGGTTGGCCAGTATAAGCTGTGGAGGGGGAGGGAGAACACCTTGTAGGGATCATGCTGCACATGCCAGGTTCCATAGGACACATCCCACTGATTCCCCCTCTGTTTCAGGGACACGTCGGGCCAAGGCAGGTTCTGCACCATCTTCAGGTCCTACTCCAGAGGCGCACAGGTAAGACCAGCAATACTGCCGGTGTTGCTCTCCAGAGGGACAAGGCATATTTCTGTGCTGTCAGACCCCATGTGTGTGACTCTTAACAAGGTTTTATGTTGGGACATCAGGCTTCCACTAGGCTGCCCTCTGAGCGAGGGGCCTCAGCTGTCAGAGGGCACCAGGTCCCACCCCCCACTCTTTGTTGCTACTCTGAGTTTCTACCGGCTCCTGTGATAGTGCTGGGACCCTGTACTGTGGAGCCTCCACTTAGTCACCTGGTTCACTAGGAACCAAAAGTGACTTCCCTGTCACCCAGGACCTCCACGTATGGAGCGAGGAGGCTGCTGGGGCAGCCAGGTCCATCACAGGGCTAGGGGCTCCCAGGGCGGGCTGGGCTGTTTTCCTAATCAGGACTGTGGGGACTGAGCTTTGGAGCCACTGTGGGAAGGGCTGCTCATAGAGACAGGGTATTAGCAAAGAGCAGGAGATGGGTGCTATCCAGGGGCTGCCATGGAAGTATGCCTAAGTTTGGGTCAGTGTACAGAGGTGCAAGGGCTGTACAGAGGGAGCTGTACAGAGGCATTCTGGGGGGCGGGATGTAGGGGTTTACTTATCCTCTGGTCTCCCTGAGCATGCTCCAAGGAGAGGGGAGAAGTAGTTGCAAGAACCAGCCAATTATAGGCTGTGGCTGCTGTGTCAATGTGAGGAGTTTGATCAGTCCTGTCTGTAATTCAGAGCAGGCCATGACCCCCAACCCCAGACTTCTGGAATTGCCAAGGAGACCCCCAAGTTTAGACCTGCTCTACACACCAGGCAGGGTCCTCCACTGGGACCAGCATTCCTGGGAGAGGAGGCACTTGGGCGTGTTTTGGGGCCTCTCATGGTATGGGGCATGAACTCCAGGTGGGTCTGCACTCAGCAGAAGCAGGGGCTTCCTGTCACCCCCTCACTCTGGCTGGGACTCATGGGGAGCCCCATAGGATGTCCTTTTAGCTTTGTTTGTCAGAATTGATGAAGACTGCGGCTACCTACCTTGGCACTCTGCACTCCTGCTGATCTTGCTGCTGCATGAGACCTGAGGAGGCTGAGAGGGAGAGAACTCTGTGGCAGGGGTCTGGCTGAATCTGCTTACGTGTTGTTAGGGACCTCCCGACCTGTGCCTTCCTCCAGGGCCTTCCTCAATAGGGGCCTTTTAGACATGGTGGGAGGCAGGGAGATACTGGATGTGACCTTCTTCTCTCCTCAACGGGGGTGCCGAGGACCCCCAGGCTGGGCTTGGCAGCACTTGTCCTAGGAGCATCTGCAGAGCTGTGGGTGATAGCACCTGGAGCCTTAGCTTGATAGTCCCCCAGTGTGTGTGGTGTTGGGGCCTGTAAGCAGTTCCACCTGGAGCAGCTAATCCTAAATAATCAAGGTGTGGATCATAGCTTGGGGACGTTTGTCAGCACCAGAGGTGAGGTTGAATAGCTAGAACTGCCTGCAGAACCCAGTGCCCTTTAGATGAATGCATCCCATGGGTCCCTTTCTTTCTTTTTTTTAAAATATATTTTTTATTGATTTTTTACAGAGAGGAAGGGAGAGGGATAGAGAGTTAGAAACATCAATGAGAGAGAAACATCGATCAGCTGCTTCCTGCACACCACCTACTAGGGATGTGCCCACAACCAAGGTACATGCCCTTGACTGGAATCAAACCTGGGACCCTTCAGTCCGCAGGCCGACGCTCTATCCACTGAGCCAAACCGGTTAGGGCCCTTTCTTTTTTTTTTAGAAGTGGCTGCATATGTAATTTTATACTTATAAGGAGATGAGAAAGCTGTGTTCCAAAGGTGCTGTTACCCTGAATGACGGGGTGGCTGAGTTCTGTTGTCTTCCTTATGCTTTTGAATACCTCCTAATGGTCTACAATAAACACATACTACTTTTGAACTAAAAAAGAAAGTGAAAAGATAAGGGGGTAGTTCTTGGGTTGTGATAATGAAGGGCAATTGGGAAACATCAGGAAGGCACTGAGGTCAAACCTGGGAAGGCTCAGCTGGTCTGCACACTCTGGGTGTGAACGTGGAACAGTATGAAGACAGTTGTTTCTGTTCAGCTAATTGAGAACACCTAACAAGCTTGGGCATTTGTCAAAATATACAGTGTTTCAGGGAAGCAAACACTGAGTCACTTTCGTTCTTTCCAGAGCATCCAGTCCAGTTGGTTGTGTATTTGTTGTTGCTCTTGCTTTAATTCTGGAGGTTCTTGTCAGTTCTGAGCTGAAGGAGCCAGTCACACATTTCGGGCCTGAGTGGTGAGTGGTAGGGTCTGAGCTCAACTCTGCCCTCCTGTGCTCTTATTGCAGTGGCTTGTTCTGCTCTGTCCCATTCCCATCCTGTCTGATGGTGGCAGCGCAGACGTGAAGGCAGCATTCAGAGTAGACCGGCTGGTTTTGCTGCTCTGTGTGGCCCCTGATGGTACATTGAGTTGCAGGACCGTCTTTCCCAATGAAGTTTTATATTTCCAGTCACTTTCCCACCCTTGGTTAAGACTGGAGAGACCTTACGGGTCCCTCAGGGCCCAAGTTACAAAAGCCACCAACCCCTGACTGCTGTCATCTGTTCTGCAACAGGACTGTCTTGTAGTTCTTACCATGAGAAATAACCTTTCTTAAAAGCTTTTTTTTTTTTAATTTCAGAGAGGAAGGGAAAGGGGGAGATAGAGATAGAGAGAGAGAGAGAGAGAAGCATCAGTGATGAGAGAGAATCATTGATCAGCTGCCTCATGCACATCCCCTACTGGGGATGAAGCCTGCAACCCAGGCTTGTGCCTTGACTGGGAAGGGAATCAAACCGTGACCACCTAGTTCATATGCTCAACCACTGAGCCACACCAGCTGGGCAAGAAACAACCTTTCTGTCCCTGACCTCCTATATGCATGACCCTTGTTTTGTGTTGCCGAGATGTGATGTGGCCATTCATGGCCCTGGGAGGCTAGCACCTCTGCTGCTGAAGAGAACAGGTGCCCTGGGCGGAGTGTGCTGAGAGCTGGAGGCGGGGTGGAGTGGGTGTCCTGTTTAGTTGAGGGTTTGGGGTCAGCTGGAAGAGCAGGTCTTCCTTTTGGACAGAGATCAGTTTGTCCACACAAAAAGGGGTTTCAAAGTGGGGGGTGTGCACTTACCATTTGGTGAGTGCTGATTAGGGCCGATCAGGTGGGTGGGCATATGGCTCAGGGACCATTTAACAGTTGCTCCTCATTTTCAGTGCGTCACTTACTTCTGGGCAGAGCCTAAGTGCTTGTGGCGGTGGGGCAGAGGCTTCCACTTGCAGCCTGAGTTCCTTGGGAGCTCTACCATACAAATGCATGACACATGCCAAAATTGAATTGAATTTTTTGTTTGTTTTTTTGTTAATCCTCACCTGAGGGTATTTTTTTCTGTTTATTTATTTTTTATTTTTAGAGAGAGAGTAGAAGGAAGGGAGGGAGAGAGAAAGAGAGAGAAACATCTATATGAGAGAAACACATTGATTGGTTGCCTCCTACACACATCCTGACCAGAGCTGGAGATCAAACCTGCAACTCAAATATGTGCCCCTTGAACCTGGGACCCTTCAGTTTTTGAGTCGATGCTCTGACCACTGAGCTACCAGCCAAGCTAGTTTAAGCTTTTCAATGTTTCATAGATAAGCAAAAGCAAGAGCATAAGCCCTCATCCAGCCTTTGAAAATGTGGTTACATCCATGGAAACATTTTCTGGGTGGTGTGCTCTATGTTTATATTTCTATTTTTAAAATACCATACTGCCCTGGCAGTGTGGTTCATTGGATAGAGCAGCCTGTGCACTGAAAGGTTGCAGGTTTGAATCTGGTCAGGGGCACATACCTGGGTTGCAGGCCCTTGTTGGAGTACGTGCAGGAGCCAACCAATAGGTATATCTCTCTTACATTGTGTCTCTCTCGCTCTCTTTAAAAATTAATGGAAAGAATATCCTCAGGGGAGGATTAACAAAAAACAAACACCATATTTTACATATTATTTAGGATCCGTGCTTCTCACTATGCAGTCTGTTGTGCACCTGCCCAGGATCAGCATGTGTGCACCTCACTTATTCAGCAGCTTCCACTGCATGTGCAGTTTGTTTCATGCTGTGATGAACATCTGTGAGGGCTGGTCTGTGGACACATTCTCAGTGATTTCTTAGGAGGGGATTTGGAGGGTCAATGGCACGTCTCCATCCAACCCCAGACCAGAGGGCTTTGTTCCCTGTTCCCCAAGCAGCAGGACTCACTCCTGCTACCCCATGGTTCCCTTCCAGTGTTATTCTCTGTCCCCATCAAACTGGTTTGTTTCTTCAAGTGGGCTCAAGGGAGGGGGTCTTTCCTTATAATCATAGCCCTTCCACATGGCGGGGTAGGCAGCTCTGTTTGTTCTATACGAAGCTTTCCATCCAAAGGGCCACTGGATGGGTGTTCAGTAATTTCTACATTCCTCTTAACAGGACCTAGGCAGTGATGGCGAACCTTTTGAGCTTGGTGTGTCAGCATTTTGAAAAACCCTAACTTAACTCTGGTGCCGTGTCACATATAGAAATTTTTTGATATTTGCAACCATAATAAAACAAAGATTTATATTTTTGATATTTATTTTATATATTTAAATGCCATTTAACAAAGAAAAATCAACCAAAAAATGAGTTCAAGGGTCACCTCTGACACGCGTGTCATAGGTTCGCCATCACTGACCTAGGGGCTACATTTAAGTCTTCCAAAATTTGAAGAACATTTTTAAGGAGAAAGGCTTTAAAATCACTCATTTTGAGATGGAGACATCCTGTGCCTTCCATCTCAGCTGCACTTTTCCCTGTCTCTGTGTGTTGGGAACATAGGCTGCATGAAGACACGGTGGGACAGGGAGGGTTGTGAGCCTGCTTCAGAGTGGAGTGCAGGTCCCCGTGGGCAGTGTGAGGGTCTGGGGGCACTCTGTGGAGTCACTTTCCTAAGGCCTGTGACAGGTCACTACTAAGACATTCAGAGCAGATGGAGACAGCCTAGAGCTGAGCTCTGAATAATTAGTCTCTAAGGGATGTGACAGGAAAGTCCGTAGCAAACCCCCTGCTGGCCAGTGGAGCTGCACATGCAGCTGCTGGAGTAACTGATGTCCTGCTCTGCAAGTTTGGGCTGGAAAACTCAGGAACACCTTTGCTCAGCTTCCCTGGGGCCCCAAGAAAGAGTACACTGTTAGAGTGTCAGGCAAGTCGTCCACATCTGCCTACCAGGATTATCCACAGGGTCTGACCCACACTGTAGATCTGCGTGCATCTGTTTTAGCTCCCATGACTTTCAAATGGTCACAGGATAGTGCTTCCTGTGTACTTGGAGGAAAGAAGTTGAAAAAATGCCACTTCTGCCCTAGCCAAGTTCCCAAGGGGAGGGAGGGGGCAGCATTGAGCCTATGAGATCCTTGACCATGGATGACATTGCTGCCACCCCACACAGGGTGTCCATGGCCACATGGACCTGGCCAAGGCGAGAAGACACAGTGTCCAACACCAGAGACCCCTCTTAAATATGACAGGGTGTCTCACAGTACATTGTCTACACTGCCATGTGTTAAGTAACCTGTACGATCCCCTGAAAGCTATCTGGCTGTGCCAAGTGTCCCTGCCCTGCCTGTCCTAGGAGGAAGGGCGCATGTCCACGCCGGGGCCCATGCCAGAACAAGAGGCCTCCATCTGGCCGACCCCTCAGCCTTGTGACACGCTTATCTTTCTTGCAGGGGATCCTCCTGGTATATGATATCACCAACCGCTGGTCCTTTGATGGCATTGACCGATGGATCAAGGAGATTGATGAGGTAGGTGTGCACCTGTGGACACCCTCTCCCACGGTCATCCTCCCCAGGGCCCGTGTGCTCCCATCCCCACAAGAGTCTTTGTGGCCCCCATTTGCTGCTTCTCCCGTGGCCCCAGCTTTGTGCGTCCTTTCTTACATCCATGGCACTTGAAGGTCGGGATCTGATGCCTCAAGAGGCCATGGCTCATGGGTCTGAGCCCCACCTCATCATAGAATTGGGATGGGGACAGCCAAGAGGGGGGCATCCTACGTTCATACCTGTGCTGAGTCTTCTGCTCCCCCCTCCCCCCAGCATGCACCTGGGGTCCCCCGGATCCTGGTTGGGAATCGGCTGCACCTGGCTTTCAAGCGGCAAGTTCCAACAGAGCAGGCACGTGCCTATGCAGAAAAGAACTGCATGACCTTCTTCGAGGTCAGCCCGTTGTGCAACTTCAATGTCACCGAGTCCTTCACTGAGCTGTCCCGTATCGTGCTCATGCGGCATGGCATGGAGAAGATCTGGAGGCCCAACCGAGGTGAGGTGCGGCCAGTGGGGCCACCAGGGCCTGAGACCTGAGTGTAGAGTGCAGTGGACAGGCGACCCTTCAGAGGTCGTGGTCCCTCCCAGGTGTCCGGGCTCCCCAGTTATAGAACTTCCACAACGTGCTGCAACTAAACCAACTTGCATCCTGCATGTGCTTTATGTGGGGGTCCCAGAGTTATGGGAGAGGACTGTGCCTTACATTCCGATGATGCCCTCATGCTGGGGGTGGTGACATGTCTCAGAGCAAGCAGGGGAACGGCTTCTAATCCCTGTGTACTTCCCAGTCCTTCAGCTGCTCAAGCCATGCCCACCTAGAGCTGCCAGGGATAGCTAGTGTTCCCAGAAGCTTCAGTCTCCTGCGAGGTGCTGGGGCAGAGCTGGCTAAGCTCTCAGAAGTGGGGTCCCCAAGGACATTTCTCAGTATGCAGCTGTAGGGAGAAAGCAGGAGCAGGGTGCCATCCAGGGGTTGCACCCAGTGGTGCCCTGCACCAAGTAGTAGAGCATCCAGGGTCCTGGTTTGGAAACCTCCATCCCCCACTAGTGTCACTTATGCTCATCTGGCCAGATGACAGCTTGTCCCTTAGTGTCCCCTCCATTCAGGTCCGTAGGCTCCGAGATCTCTCAGCACCTCACTGTCTTTCTCTCCAGTCTGAATGTCCCCATCATCTGACCGCCCTGCCCATGGTCTGACCCTCTCCATGGCTGACCCCTGCCATAGTCTGATCCTCCTCCCATCTGACACCTCCCTCACCACTGATCCCTTCCCCCTATGGTTTGTTTTGACCCCTGTTGTCTGACTCCCCCTCTCTCTGACCACCCCCCGCAGTGTTCAGCCTGCAGGACCTCTGCTGCCGTGCCATCGTCTCCTGCACCCCCGTGCACCTCATCGACAAGCTCCCACTGCCTGTCACCATCAAGAGCCACCTCAAGTCCTTCTCGATGGCCAATGGCATGAATGCCGTGATGATGCATGGGCGTTCCTACTCTCTGGCCAGTGGGGCGGGGGGTGGCGGCAGCAAGGGCAACAGCCTCAAGAGGTCTAAGTCCATCCGTCCCCCCCAGAGCCCACCCCAGAACTGCTCCAGGAGCAACTGCAAGATCTCCTAGCAGGGGAGGCAGGCACCGCCCATCCGGACACGCTTGGGGAGTGATGTCTCAGGCTTGGGGAAGCTCCTTGCTGGGCGCTCGGGCGGCACCATGTGCAGAGAAGACTTTGGCCACGTGACCCCTCCTGGGAGCGTGGGGCACACCTAGTAGGCAGGTGGTCTCAGCCAGAGGAGCCCTGTAGGACAGCAGAGGCTGGGCCTCTAAACAAGCCCAAGTCCCCACCTGCTGTTCCTGGTCCCACCTCAAGGGAACTGTCCTGGGGTCCCGTGGGGCCTGGCTCACTTATTTATATAGAAGACATTTCACCACTTTTATACCTTTTTAAAGGGCCGACAGGGAAGCCTTAATGCAGCCATGGGGTGAGCTCATGTCTGCTCGTGGGGATGACCTTTGGGACATTGGAGAGGGTAGAACTGGAGGCAAAGATGGGAAGGAATTTGCCGTCACTTACACTTCACGTGGGGTGTGGACTATGCAAGGCCCAGTGGGGACACATGGAGCTCTGGGCAGCACTCTTGGACCCCGCTACCTGTGCCAGCCTTTCTGAGTATTGTGGCTAGTGTGCCTACCACACAGTACTGGTCAGTGGTGCGGGTGTGGGCCCGGCAGTCTGCACAATGGGGTGATGTTCCTATGTGTCATGGACTCCAAGCAGAATGTCAATGTTTCTGGGAGAAAAAAGAAGTGGGGTGCACCTCCCTCCCTGCGTGGAGGCACTTTTACACGTTGCTACATGAGATGGGCTCTGCATCTCTATGTGTGAAGATGCAGAGCTGTCTGTGGGCAATGAATACTTGTGGGGTTGCCAGGTGCTCTGCAGGTTTGGACTGAGTCTTGGCCCACTTGCCTCTGGGCGTCTGGATCCCACTCTTGCCAGCTTCTGTTCCCTGACCTTGGTTATCACCCCATAGCTGCTCCTCACCTGGCATCGCCCCTCTTTGAGGTCACATGTCACCAGAACCCAGTTCTTAGTGATGCCACCTGGAGCAGTCATAGCAGTGGACCTCCTCCATGATCTGGCAGCCAATCCTGAGCTGGAGGCCTGCCTTCCACCTGCCTGGCTGGTGACATGACCACCAGTCACACTGGTGCTCAACTCTACCTCCTGCTGGGCTCCCCTGGGACTCCTCTGTGGAGGGAGCCCTATGCCTGCTGTTCTGGAGGCAGGTTGGGCAGGGGTCTGCGGCCCTTGTGAGCAGAGGTGCCTGGGGGCTCTGCTCAAGGCCTAGCCACCAGCAGGGTCAGGCAGAGGAGGCCCTGCCTGTCCTGTCCTGCCAATGGAGCCCCTTTCTTTGTATTTTGAACCAAATAACATGGACTTTGTTGTGAGGGTGTGGACGGTCCTGCGTTCACCACATAAACACTACCCTTTGCTGCTGACACTCGCACCATTCCTGAGCTCATTTTGGACGGTTTTTGTTTCTTTGTACAGTAAATGTAAGCTCTGACCTCCAGGCTACATTTTATGTGAATTAAAGTCTCTGGTTTTAACTGGCTGGTCAGTTGGAGGTGTGAGGTGGGGTGGGTCTGCACTCTGACACATGATGGGTTGAGGGCTGCTTTGTCGATCCCACCACCCCCCATGACTAGTCTTGTTGACTGGTACACATCCTGGCCACTGGGGCGAGTGTGGCTGCATCAGCCTCCCTGGATACAGGGATGAGCTGTGTTTCTCTGGATTAGGCAGGCAGCCCACCCAGACTGTCCTTCCCTACACGGCAGTAAAGCAGATGGCTGGCGGGATCACCTGTTCCCGCTGCCCCCAAAGGCTGGAGCCTGGGATCCTGAACCTGGGAGACTGAACCCTCCCTGGGGGTATTGGTGGGGCATAACCACTGCTACCTGGGAGGGCAGTGAGCTTGGAGCAGGAATGTGGTGGAGACGGTGGGCCGTCCCCTGACATGCACTCCAGCCCAGGACCATCACACTGCACATTACCCCCACCTCAGGCCGCAGCTTTGTGGGAGGGTTCTGGGCCTTGAGCCCCGTCCAAAGTCTGGCCCACTGGCCCCCCATGCCTGAGGCCCCCTCACAGAGCAGATCAATGGCGTCCTCTGCACCTGGTATGTCTTTTGGTCTCATTCTGACCAGACCAGGCTCTTATTACCCTGCCTCCTGGGTCAGAAGGTCAGACACAGGGTCATGGGACGTTTTCATCCAGTCTTAAAGCAGATGCTCCTGGGGCCCCAGACCCCAGGGAAGGGTTTGGAAGGGCAGATTCTGGCGGTCCCTGTGTTTGATCTCCCTTCCCCCTCCTTCCGGGTCCTGAATCCAAGCTGGGAGGGTCTGTGAGGCTGCTTTGATCCCCTGAGCCCAGAGCCTGGAGGGAGGAGGGCCTCCGGTTACAGTGTCCCCTCCCCTCCCCACTCTGACCAGAGCCAGCCCTTCTCCGCCCCTCAGTAATCCTGGTGGCCAGTGTCTCCTTGCTCCTGGGCCTCAGCCCCTCCCCCACCACGCCCCCTGCCCTCTGTTAACCACAGAGGGCCAGGCTGTGAAGGGGTCTTGCCAGAGCTCAGATCTGGAATCTACCCAGTCCTTTGCACAGGGGTGCTGAGAGGGAGCATCTGCTGTGGGCTCAGACCTTGGGGGCCCAAGGTCAGGGTGCTGACCACAGGCCTGGAAGGGTGGATGCCTAAAGGGATCAGCGCAAAGCAAGTCCTGAAGGGCTGGCAGCCACACGCCCCCGCCCTCTGGGCCGGTGGTCCCCATGTCAGCCCAGAGGCTGCTTCTACCGCTACTCCTCATGGTTGGCCTGACCTCGGGGGCCAGCCTGCTGCCGGGGCCCAGAAGCCACTCAGGCGTGTGCCCCAACCAGCTCAGCCCCAACCTGTGGGTGGACGCCCAGAGTACCTGTGAGCGCGAGTGCATCGGGGACCAGGTGAGTGTGGGCACCATCCCCACCCACCCCGGTGGGAGTCCCAGGAAATGAGGGTGGCCTGGGGGAAGCTCAGACCCTATCCCCTGACCCCCAGCCCTTGGAGTGTCCTTACTCTTCTCCCACATCCTGCAGGGGTTTCAGGCCATGCTCCTATGAGGGTCTTAAGGGACACTCCATCTTTACCCTCATCACCCACCAAACCTGCCCACCCCCACCCAGGGGTCAGTTCTCAGGACCAGCCAAGTAGAAAGGCAGGGGCTACATTTGGATGCCCCTTTGCAGCCTGGCCATGCATCCCCTGAAGTGGCCTTGAGCATGCTGCCCGTCTCCCCTGGGCCTCAGTTTTGTCATCTGCACTACGGGAATAATAATTAAACCTGTTTTGAGGGTGGGGGGGGGTCTGAGGATTCAGTAAGAAGACACAGGACTTGTCAGTGAGGCAGCTGTAATAGCCCTGGATGGAAATTTGTGCAAGCCTGCTTGGCTTTCCAGAGGGAAAACTGAGGCTCAGGGAGATGGAGTAGGGGCACCCCAACCTAACAATGCCAGAGCCCTGGCTGAGGCTGGGGAGTGTTCGGTAGCCTGCTGAGCTGCCCCTCACCCACCCTCCTGCAGGACTGCCTGGCCACTGAGAAGTGCTGCACCAACGTGTGTGGGCTGCAGAGCTGTGTGGCTGCCCGATTCCCTGAGGGTGGCCTGGCCACACCTGCACTGGTGGCTTCGTGCGAGGGCTTCTCATGCCCACAGCAGGGCTCAGACTGCGACATCTGGGACGGGCAGCCTGTGTGCCGCTGCCGTGACCGTTGTGAGAAGGAACCCAGCTTCACCTGTGCCTCAGATGGCCTCACCTACTATAATCGCTGCTACATGGATGCAGAGGCCTGCCTGCGTGGTCTCCGCCTGCACGTCGTGCCCTGCAAACACATTCTCACCTGGCCACCCAGCAGCCCAGGGCCACCTGAGACCACTGCCCGCCCGACACCCGGGGATACCCCAGTGCCACCTGCCCTCTACAGCAGCCCCTCCTCACAGGTGGTGTATGTGGGGGGCACTGCCAGCCTCCACTGCGATGTCAGTGGCCGCCCACCACCCGCTGTGACCTGGGAGAAGCAGAGTGAGCAGCGGGAGAACCTAATCATGCGGCCAGACCAGATGTATGGCAATGTGGTGGTCACCAGCATTGGGCAGCTGGTGCTTTACAATGCCCGGCCTGAGGATGCCGGCCTCTATACCTGCACTGCACGCAACACTGCTGGCCTACTGCGGGCTGACTTCCCACTCTCTGTGGTCCAGCGGGATCCAGCCAGGGACAGGGCCCCCAGCGCCCCTGCGGAGTGCCTGCCCCAAGTGCAGGCCTGTGCCAGCCCCCTCTCCAGCCATGTCCTCTGGCACTTTGACCCACAGCGGGGTGGTTGCATGACCTTCCAAGTTGGCAGCTGTGATGGAGGCACCCAGGGCTTTGAGACCTATGAGGAGTGTCAGCAAGCCTGTGCCCGCGGGCCAGGGGATAACTGTGTGCTGCCAGCTGTGCAGGGCCCCTGCCAAGGCTGGGAGCCACGCTGGGCCTATAGCCCACTGCTACAGCAGTGCCACCCCTTCGTGTATGGTGGCTGTGAAGGCAACAGCAACAACTTCGAGAGCCAAGAGAGCTGTGAGGATGCCTGCCCTGTGCCGCGCATGCCACCCTGCCGGGCCTGCCGCCTCAGGAGCAAGCTGGCGCTGAGCTTGTGCCGCAGTGACTTTGCTATTGTAGGGCGACTCACAGAAGTGCTAGAGGAATCGGAGGCTGGGGGCGGCAGCATTGCCCGCGTGGCCCTAGACGATGTGCTCAAGGATGACAAGATGGGCCTCAGGTTCTTGGGCACCAAGTACCTGGAGGTGACGCTGAGTGGCATGGACTGGGCCTGCCCCTGCCCCAATGTGACAGCAGGTGATGGCCCGCTGGTCATTATGGGTGAAGTACGAGACGGTGTGGCTGTCCTGGATGCTGGCAGCTATGTCCGTATCGCCAGCGAGAAGCGCATCAAGAAGATCTCAGAGCTGCTAGAGAAGAGGGCCTGCGAGCTACTCAACCGCTTCCAGGACTAGCCCCACCTACCTAGAGCACTGCCTGCCCCTGTCCTCCAGTCCTCCCAGTCCCCGCCCCCCAATAAAAGCATTTCCCAGGAGGGACATCATGGCCTGCTGGTGCTGAGCCTCCCAGGGTTACCACCCTTCCTTTCCCCCATCCAGCCTGTAATCCAGCTGGGTCCTGCCACCACACTGGTGTTTAGGCTCTAGTCCAAGGTCACTATGGAGCACTAGTTCCCTCCTGGGGAGCCTCCTGTTTCCCTCCAAGAGGACAAGCCAGAACTAGGTCCAGGGGTGGGTGCCACCTCTGGTGGCAGGAGGGCCATGCAGCCAGTTCAGTCCTGCCTCAGCAGTCCCTGAGACTTCTCCCTTCTCTGCCGTGCAAGTGGAACAACAGGGTCTAGGACGTCCATAAGCCCTGACCCCATAGGCCAGACCTCTCCTGCCCCCAGGAATGGAGCCCTCGGAGACAGCTTGCACACCCAGCACCACCTAGGATGTTCCCAGGAAGAAGCGTAGTGGACACCAGCAATAGGACAGCAGGAAACACTTTATTCCCAGGCTCTCAGCAGCCCTGTGGCCACTGACCAAGAGCCCCCAGAATGGGCAAGGCCAGTCTGCATGGCCTGGTCCAGGGAGGCAGGGGCTGGCTCTCTGAGTCTGTCCCAGAAGGGGCCTCACTGGGGACATAGGCATGCAGGAAGAAGGGTTACTCTTTCCGGAAAATCAGGCATTTGTTGTTGGCTGGCATATCCACCTAGGAGAGATGCTTTGGCTGAAGAAGCTGCCCAGGGAGGCCACCCAGACCCCCCAGGCCCTCCCACCTACCATCTTCTCCAAGAGAAGACCGCTGGCCTGGCCCAGGTCCTCCAAGAAGGCCGTGTCCCGCAGCCCCCACTCTGGGTTCCTGCAGGGGGAAAAGAGGTAGAGTTGGGAGTCACCAGCTAACCTGCCTTCCCAAGTAGGCCCACGCACACCCCCAGCTCTAACCTGCATCTGAGCGACAGGTCAAAGTCCACATTGCTCTGGGGAGAGATCTTCCCATTGACAGCGTAGGGCTGTGGAGACAGAGGGACACAGGGTCAGCCACTGGGCAGACTTGCAGGCTGCGCCTGGAGGATGCAAAGGACACTATGCTCCCTGCTCCCATGAGCCTAGGGGGTGTAGGGAGACAGGGGAAGGTCTGGGCCTGTTTCAATGGTGGCAGGTAGTGGGGGAGAAGGCAAAGGAAAATACTGAGACGGGAGGAAAGGATACTAGAGAAGAGGGGACGGCTGAGGCTGGTTGGGATCATAGGGTCAGGGGAGTTCCATCTCGTGCAGGGGCACTCACCCCATAGGTGATGAGCAGCGCCTTGGGCTTCAGCAGGTGTCCTGCTGCTCTGAAGAGCCCCTAGGGAGGGGAGAGGCAGGATGGCAGTGAGTAACTTTACCCAGGCCTCCAAAAGAGCTCTGGGCTGGGGGTTGGAGACTCAACCTGACCTCCCCAGGCCTCAGTGCCTTATGAAATGGGGCAAACCTGGCACCCAATGCAGGGGGAAGGGTGCCCCCTGGCGCAGGTACTGGTCCTTGGGTGGCTCGCTTCAGCTCCCACAGACCTCGGTGCAGTTCAGGGGACTGATGTGGATCATGTTGATGCAGAGCAGCAGGTCCAGCGACTGCGGCTGGATCCCGCCCCATTTCTCCCAATCCCAGGTCGCGTCCAGGTACAGCGGAGCCTTCACGTTGGACAATCCCTGGGCTTGAGTGGTGGCCGAGATGCTGTCGGAGGGGCAGCCCGTGAGTGGGGGTGGCCTGTGCACCCGTTTCTGACGCCCGCTACAACCGCGTTCACAGCAGTCACGTGGGCTCGAGAAGCCGGGAGAGGGGGCGGGGGGGGGGGAGCAAGGCCCACTTTCATCACCCGGGGCCCCGCCTTCCCCGCACCTGTCCAAGCAGCGCTGGTCCACTTCAGACGGCTGCCACTCCGCAAGGGGGAAGGCCCGCGCGAAGTGGGCTGCATGCTGGCCGGAGCCCGAGGCCACTTCCAGCACGCGAATGCCGCGCTGAGCCGGGTCCACATACTGCCGCAGAACGCGCAGAATTGGTTCCTTGTTCCGCTCGGCGGCCGCTGCCAAAAGCATCACGGCGCCACAGCTAGTCCGTCCGGAGAGGTAGCACGGCCGCTGCAAGGCCCGCCGGGAGTTGTAGTCAGGCCGTCGCGAAGCCCGCCCCCCGCGAAGCCCGCCCCCACGGACTACAGTTCCCAGGAGGACGCGGGCAGCAGTTTAAAGGGCCCGCTTCATCTGGAGGCGCGTAGGGGGCGGCCGCCCCTGCGGAGCATCGGCGGAGAGTTTGGGTCGCTGGTGTGCAGGTGCTCCTCAGCTCAGCACTCTGTCGCCATGGCTGCCCTAACATTTTCATAGTTCTTGTGACTCTGAAATGGTCTCGTTCGTGCTTGCACCGAAATGGATGGTTACCCCATGCTTCCGGCTTTCTCTCGGCTTGAAATTTCTGCTGTCACCGACAGTTTGTTGAGATGGAGGGAAAAAAAAAAACACGTGCGCCGCCCGGGAATCGAACCCGGGTCGCAAGAATGGGAATCTTGCATGATACCACTACACCAGCGGCGCTTGTTGGGTGCCTTGTGGCTCGCGAGACCTAGGAGGTTGTGACGCAACCTCCCCCTGCTCAAATGTCATAATGCGCGCGCAGCGCCACCCCTGCGGTCGCAGCCAGGGAGAGGCGCGTCTAGCGGCTGCAGGCGGCACCTAGGGTAGGAATGCCGGCTGCCCGGGTCCGCGGTGGTGGGAGGTCTCACAGCGTCGCTTGGGAGCTGGACCCAGGGACCGGGGTTTGTGAACCGCCTGGACGCGGGCCTGCGGCGTGGAAGCCATGGCAACCGCGGGTTTTCCCGAGCCGAAGCGTGCGGTGGGCGCTTCAGGTCGGCGGGCTGGTCCCAGCCTGCGGGAACCCGGCAAGCCTGAGAGAAGGCGGACTCGGTGATGCCCCGGGCTTGTCTGTGACACTGAAATGACCGGCGCTCGCCGGGGTCCGCGGATGGTGTGAGGATCGGTGACCCCTGAACCAAATCGGAGGCCGATTTGTATCCAAGGTGTTTCCCCAGTTGTCCGTTTGGGGCCCATGTCTCAGGGGGGCCTTTCTCGCAGGCTGAGAGCCGGTGCCCTGCAGTCCAGACTAGCTTAGCTCCTTTGCTGAGCAATTTTTCACGAGTGAGACCCCGGAAACCTAGGGCACTCAGACTCTAACCCAGACTTCAGCCTGGCATTGCCCGCCAGGGGCCAGGGGTATGCGGGGTGGGGCCAGCGACCAGGGGGTGTGGGTCTAGTCTAGTCAGATGTGGAGGGAAGTGAATCTCCTGAGTGGTGCAGGGTGGGCCCGTCCGCACAGCCGCCCTGGGAAAGTCCCACTCAGTGGACAGGCCTGCCCCCTCCGGGAAGAGCCATTGGCATTCTGCATTGTGACCACCCGACTTCCTTCAACACTTGACAGCCCTGAGCTTTTCTTAATCTGACTCGCTTTTTGCTTTGCTTTCTCTTGGTTTGTCAGCTGGACATTTTCCGAATCTCGGGGTGGAAGAGAAGTCTCTCTCAATGCACTCCCTGCCCCTGACCCCCTGTGACCAGTGATGGTCACCTGAGATCTCGCTGCCTGCGCCCCTCACCAGCCAAGCCCCTCACCACTCCTAGCCCACCTAGAGCCGGGGTGGGGAACCTTTTTTCTGCCAAGGGCCATTTGGATATTTATAACATCATTTGCTTAATATAACTCACTTAATATAAATTTATGTTGCTATAAAACAAAAACAGGCCATACAAAATTATCACATTAAAAATTAGCCTGCTGCCGTGGCTGGTTTGGCTCAGTGGATAGAGCGTCGGCCTGCGTACTGAAAGGTCCCGGGTTCGATTCCAGTCAAGGGCATGTACCCTGATTGAGGGCGCATCCCCAGTGGGAAGTGTGCAGAAGGCGGCTGATCGATGTTTCTCTCTCATCGATGTTTCTGACGATCTCTCTCCCTTCCTCTCTGTAAAAAATCAATAAAATATATTTTAAAAAATTAGCCTGGTATATCTTAATCAATAAAAAATATATTTTTAAAAAAATTAGCCTGCTATATTTGGCCAAACATTTACTAGTAATTCACTCACCCCTAATGCCGTGGCAGGGCCAGACCAAATTATTTCATGGCCCCTATACGGCCCCCACCCCTGACCTAGAGGCACCAGTTTCCTGCTTGCTTCACCTGCGGTTCCCTGGGCACGGGGCACCCTGTGGTATTGTCAGATAATAAATATATGTTCTGTCTTTGTTCCAGTCCCTGTCACAGAGCTCCTAACACACTGGGATGTCCTGAATGAGGGGGTGAGAGGAGCATTTGCTGTTATAAATAAGCCCCTTTCAGGCTTACCTGGGTTTACACCGATGAGGTAACTCTTGGGGGATGAGGGCTGGTTGCCAGAGGAACTCACCTTGTGATCATATGGAGCTTGGAACTTTCTTCCCTGCTCCTGACTTCCTCAGAGGTTGAGGGGCTGGAGACTGAGCTAATCGCCAATGAACAATGACTTAATCAGCCCGTGTTCACGAACTTCCATAAAAACCCTAAATGGAAACCTGGGTTGGTGAACATGTGGAGGTGCTGCTCCTGGAGGGGGCATGGAGCTGCAAATCCTCCCCTGCTCTCCCCATGCATCTCTGCTATCTGCTATTCCCTTCTGTATTCTTCTTCTTTTTTTTTAATGTATTTTTATTGAATTCAGAGAGAAAGGGCCGAGGTTTGCCGACCAGTGGGATAAAGGATCAGCAGCCGGTGATAGCATTTCAGAGGCAGTGATATATGAAAAATGTATTTAAGGCTGGTAGGCGGCGGTTCTATAGATTTAAGAAAAGGAGTGTTTATTTATAGATTAAACTACATTATACATGTACTATATATAAGAAAGGTTGAAACGGAATCATTTGAGGGTCTGGAACGGATTAATTCTATTTACATTATTGCTATGGGAAAACAATTCAATTTTCGAACAAATCACTTCGCAAACAGCCTTCTGGAACGAGGTTTGAGAAATGAGGTTCCACTGTACCCTAAAACTTGGTGGCTTGAAACAACAGACCTTCGTTTTCTCATTTCTGGAGGCCGGAAACCCAAACTAAAGGTGTCAGCTCCCTCAATGCCCGAGGCGGTTGCTGGGGGCTCCAGGCGTTCCCGGCCTGTGGCTACATCACTCCGGCGTGGGTGTCTCCGTCTTCGCTGTGCTGTCTCCTCTGCGAGTCCCTGTGGCCAAGCCGCTCTCTCCCTTCTCTTACAAGGACACTCACCAGTGGGGGTAGGGCCCGCCCCAATCCAGGTGCCTTCTCTCAGTCTTTGCCGCCTGATTCCACATAAGGTCACCATCTGAGGTTCGAAGCACATGTATCCTTTGGGGAACCCAGTCGACCCACTGCACTTGGGTTTGGGAATGGGCTGGGCCCTCCCTGGAAGCTGGGCAGGGAGGCGGAGCATGTAGCCAGAGCCTTTTCCTGGGCTGCTGGCCCCCCTGCCCCCCCTTGGCAGAAGCCCACCTTCCTGTCTGGATTGGTGTGGGCTGGGCCTCAGGTCTGGAAGGTGATTGAGGACTAAAAATGTAACTCCCTTCATTGTTTCCATAACATTTTAGTATTGCACCCAGGACCTTTTTAAAAATATATTTTTTTATTGATTTTAGAGAGAGAGGAAGGGAAAGGGAGAGAGAAACATCCATGAGAGAGGAACATGGACTGGCTGCCTCCTGCACGCCCCCTGCCTGGAAATTGAACCGGGGGCTCTTGGTGCACTGGACGCTGCTCAACCAACGGAACCACACCGGCCGGACTAGAACCGTTTCCAGGGTGGAAGGAGCAACAGGAGAGAGCCAGCTGGTCTCTGCTTCAGCTCTCTGGAAGCATTATGAAACCAGCTGAGCCACACCGGCCGGGGCGAGGTTAACAGTCCTTCATGTGACAGGGGCCAGGGGGTTATATAGTATATAGGACAGTGTAAAATGGATGGGGGCACTGGGGTGCAATCCACCCCAGATGAGGGAAAATGCTTTACGTGCTCGCCTGGTGTTGGGAGCCATTGAATTATTCGAGAACCCCCTTTGGAGCGGACTGAACGGACTCCTGCCCTACCTGCTCCCTGTTCTCGGCCCCCTTATAAGCCTTCTCCTAATCCTAGCTTTCGGCCCCTGGGCTTTTAGGAAATTAACAGACTTTGTAAAACAGCAGGTTGATAGCGTTCTGGCCAAACCCATTCAGGTACACTACCATCTGTTGTGCCCAGATTTCATGATTCCCAAGAACCCACAGGGAGCCAGCGAGTCCGATGCAAAAGCAAAGAGTCATTCATTTCAAACCTAGGTTTGGCTCCCCTGCCACACTCACCGATGCAACGGTAAGCTCCAGTGGCCGAGAGAGAGAGAACTCTGTGTGGAGAGAGGTTTTATAGGGGTTTGGGGTAAGGGGAGGAGAAAGGACTGTGGGCCCTGCTGATTGGCCAGGCGCGAGTACACAGGATGTGGTCATAGTGATGGCGTGCACTTCCCTTGACTATCTTCCGGGAAGAAGCTTGCTGAGCACATGGCCAAGTTAAGATGAAGGGCATAGCCCTTACCTTGGGGCAAGGTGGAGGGCGTAGCTCTTACCCTGGGGTAAGGTGGAGGGCGTACTCCTTGCCCTTTCATTCCCCCCTTGTCTTGGAACTTCCGGCTCAATCATGAGACGGACTGCATTTCTATTCCACCATTGCTAGAGGCCCATACTGGGCACACAGAACTATCAACTGAACTATCCCTATAAGCTTAACAAATGGCCCGGTGGAAGGGAAAGAAACCATTTTAGATTTAACAACTTCTATTGAAACAGGATTTTTCTTCTTAAAATTCCTCCATGGCTATCAAAAAGCCAAATCAAGATTAATTTATCTACTGTCCTGATGTTTGCATACACACAACAAGAATGGTAACTGACTACCTTTGCTGGAATTTCATGGTTGAATCTTAATGTGCCCCGTAGGGCCAGGAAGCCAAGCCATCCAGCTGCCATCAAGCCTGCCTGCAGTATCTGCTGAGTTAGGTGAATCCCTCACCTGTAGCAACTCCACCTGAGCCCACGCTCCAGGCTTTAAGGCCCATCTCAGTAGCCCTCCTACTTGTTGCGGCCCAGAGTGTGTGGGGTTCTGCAGGGATGCAGAGGCATCTTTACTGCTCCCCTTCTACTCTTACCAACCGCCAGTGATGGTAGGGCATCAGCCTGACGCTCCAGCGCCAGCCATCTTCAGGGCTCCCAAGCAGGATACCAGGCTTTCTTCGTGGCATTTTTACTGGCTTCAAGTCTTTAGAGCTCAGATAGGGCTCTTCGAAACATGATACTCCAGTCAAAGTTTTCCGTTAATAAAACCACTATTAGGAACCAGTCTTACTGAATCTATGCAAAGAAACGTACTTATTTAGCATTGCCAGATTTCGGAGGAATTACATAAGGAGAAAAACATACTGATCTACTCTAAGATTTTCTGACTTTCCTTGCTAATTCCTTTTCATGGATTTAAAACAAAACAGTAACTGTTGGCATAAAACCTTCTTTCTATGCATAACCATGCCTCAGACCTTCTATTCTAAACAGGCTTTTTCCAGCTTTACTACCCCTGACATGGCATGGTGACTCAGGCCTGCAAGACAGTATTACAGGCTGCCAACTGTTAGCTGTCTCTCAAAAGAGACCAAAACCTGATGGGCACCCTTCCCTGCCCAGTTGGGCCCCTGCCCTCTTGGCAGCTAGGCACCCTTTACTTTTGGGGGTCACCCCACACAGCTCCCTTCCAGGACAGCCAACATACATTCAAACCTGCAAAAGAATCAAAGGTTAATATAACATATCAATACAATGAAACATAATATTGGCATCATGGCCGCTTCAGGCAGCCAAATCTTCTGCTACTAAACATGTGATCCTATAAATTGTCCTTGTCTCTTTGGATCCATGTCCATGAAGATGCAGGCATTATTACACAGTATTGTGGGGGCTCCTGGTGACAGGAGTGATCCCAAGTCATGTTACCGGCATCAGGCAGGTCGAGCACGCCGTAGCTTGAGCTTGAGCGGGTTGCGTTGATCTCGATCGATGCTCCATTTGGTGATGAAGTCTTTCCGGATGGACCCAGGTCGCGACGCCGTCTACCTTGAGAGCGGTGGAGGTCGTCAGCACCACAATGTAGGGATCCTTCCAACGTGGCCCTAGGGTCTCCCGGCGGTGCCTTCTGACGTAGACCCAATCTCCTGGTCTGTGCTGATGAGGAGTTGGGGTTGGGCTGGTCTCATAGATGGTGCGGAGGCGCGGCCAAATGTCCTCGTGCGCCCTCTGGAGCCCTCTCAAGGAAAGAGATTGTTAAAGAAAAGCCACCCAGTCCTCGCCAGTCTCCGAGTCAGACAGATTCCTCCTCTCTTGGAGAACTTCTAAGTCCTGATGGCTTCTAGGTAACCCTGTTTATCAGTTACAGCAGCAACAGGTACCAAACCCTTTCAGTACATTGGACCAGCTTCATTCCCGCTCACCTTTACAGATTCTAAGGCCCATTGTCTTCCTTTAACCAGCAAGCCAAATGACACTGGCCTGTATTATTTAATTCAGCACAGGCAGGGGGAAGGGCCCATGAAATCTCTGCTCTGAGGAACTGTGAGCCCCACCCTTAAATGTCCCAATCAGACTAGAAAAGCCACAAATACCTTTTAAATCTACCCCAGAATTCCAAAATCCCAACCCAGCACTGAATATCACATAGCAAATCAAAGTTCCCAGCAAACAAACAGACAGAGATGTTTACTAGTTAGGCGGGCAGATTCCACCTCTGACAGAGAGCAAGCGCTCTTGGGGCAAGCGTGTGCCTTTTTTTTCCCACAGACTTCCACACTTACATGAACAAATAATTATACCCAAGTAGACATACAAACATCAAATAAATATTTACACTTACACCCTTTCAGTGAACAAGTACCTTTACAGTCTTGGGATCTTGAGCAGATAACAGGAACACCACCCAAGTCCCCTGATGGGGGCCTGACAGGAACAGATGTGGAGGCCTCCCTTTCCCACATCCCAGGACAGGATTCTTGACCTATGTCTCATCCAGATAGAAACGGTACTCATATTGAACAAGGAAGTCAAGACTAAATAGGCACGATAACTAGATACATTCCCCATTAAGAACTTCGAGGTACATGCCACATTTATACCACAAAATACCAACAAATCAGTTTCAGTTGTGTCGAGATACAGAACAAGTCCCTAAACAGAGGCAGTAGAAAACTGCTTAGGAATGCTTCTTTTCTACCTTTTTAAAAGATAGGCCAGATTCGAACCCTTAGCCAGTCCGAGCTTTGACTTCCCTCCGGAAGTCCCAGAGACGGTGAATACCATCTAGAAGCCATTCCTCCAGATACAGGACAAGTACCTTAGAGATTCTTGATAATCTACATCAGTAATCCATTCACACAATCCCCCAAAAGTTAAAGAGGAAGGAAAGAACCATTCAATGTCCTTCAAGAGGATTTCGGCGAAACAACAAAATCGACAGATTTAACACATTGGAAAACCAAGGCCAGAAGTACCCTCAGACGTTTCAGGGGTACCAAGGAAGGAGAAGTTAGGCCACGTCCAGCCCTTTTCATAATCCACCATCAGTGACCAGTCCCAGCTCACTGGTCTACCATCCATTTAACATTTCTTTTTCCTCCCATCATACCAAGGCCATGCTTTCCAGGTAGCTAGAACTTTTAAACCACAGTTTCTACCTGAAATAATTGTACTTTACTTTAGAAATTGGGTTACTGCTATCCTGGCATAGCGGCTAAATTTCAAAATGGTCACAATTTTCCTGCTGGGGAATTCAAGAAGCAAACCCATAACTATTAAGGCCAAAACAGTCTTGGGTTTTTATTCTGTACACAGCAAAAGGTCAAGTTCAGCTCAAAACTATGCGCACTCGTTTTTAAACTGGCCTTCTCCTTTACATGTGCACAGAAATCCTGGATGCATTTATGAATTTGTAAAAGCTTTTCAATTCTCTATCTACAAGCCCTTTAAGAAATACAAGCTCTATTGTCGGCCCTTATAAAGCCAACTGCTCAAAACATTGGTCTATCATACCACTAAAATTATATTAAGACCGTGATTGCTAATTTAGTATTAAATAAATCTGGGAGGCAGGCACACGTTCTGCCCCATCTACATTTCCTTAGTAAAACTCTGCCTTAAAACTCCACCCCTGAAATCCCATCCTGCCTCAGTGAGCAGACATTCCTTTTGTGATTGACTAAGTCAGAGGGAGGGGCCTGCTGTTCCAAGATGGCGGCCCCCAGGGGCACGGCATGCCATGCGGCCAACATGGCAGCTGCCAAGTCAGGCAGCTCAACATTGTGGCGGTCTAAACTGTTCTCTGACAGAAAATATGATTTCCTCATTCTCACAATAAACAAGGGAAGAGCAAATCAAAACCCCTAAAAGAGAGATGGCCAACATTATATTGCAGAACTTTTTAAAATCTTAGGTAGCAAATTAAATATGCTAGCCCAAAACCCTATCCGAAAATGGACGGTGCGCACATTAGTTTTAAGCCAGCTTTTCTCCTAACACGTGCACAGAAATCCCAGACGCATTTACTTGGGGAGGGGGTGACCTATTTCCACAGACCCTCACTCAGGCGGCCGCCCGACCGCCACACAAAGGAGGGGGGAGGGCAATCCCCCTCCCTCCACACTCCCACACTTTCACCAGACATTCATTCAGACTTTAAACAATCCATTCAATTCCTAACAACTTCCCAACTCCTGAGGGAGCTCTAAAGCCTCCCCCAATCTCCTTGAAATGATCAATCACAATACCCAAAGGAGCAGTCTGAGTCCATCCCATAACATCCGTCCAGTATAAACACAGAACACTAAACAGGGCCCGAAAATACAGGCTTCCAACTCCATGGAAGCAACTAGACGTTGGCCTTACGCCAAACCGGCAGGAGCGACCTGCCTCGTCTCAAATCCGCGAGGGGCATATCCATCCCTCGTGAGGGACATATCCATCCCTCCTGGGGTGAGGGGCATATCCATCCCTCCTGGGGTGAGGGGCATATCCATCCCTCCTGGGGAGCGGAACGTCTTCCAACTCTCCCCCGCCTGTGGTCGTTCACGGCGTGTCCGCCTAGACCCCTCAGGCAATTACAGATTCCAGAAACGAGCTCACACTGAACAGAACATACAACGACACACACATACCGCGGTCAGTCAGACTCTTCGGATCGGGGTCCCTCGATGGTCTTGGGAATCCCGGACGAGCCCCCAAATGTTGTGCCCAGATTTCATGATTCCCAAGAACCCACAGGGAGCCAGCGAGTCCGATGCAAAAGCAAAGAGTCATTCATTTCAAACCTAGGTTTGGCTCCCCTGCCACACTCACCGATGCAACGGTAAGCTCCAGTGGCCGAGAGAGAGAGAACTCTGTGTGGAGAGAGGTTTTATAGGGGTTTGGGGTAAGGGGAGGAGAAAGGACTGTGGGCCCTGCTGATTGGCCAGGCGCGAGTACACAGGATGTGGTCATAGTGATGGCGTGCACTTCCCTTGACTATCTTCCGGGAAGAAGCTTGCTGAGCACATGGCCAAGTTAAGATGAAGGGCATAGCCCTTACCTTGGGGCAAGGTGGAGGGCGTAGCTCTTACCCTGGGGTAAGGTGGAGGGCGTACTCCTTGCCCTTTCACCATCGTCTAGCCATGTTAGACCGTGAATGTAGTTATAATGACTGCTGAAACTCCCTCCCTGCGGGGACAGCATGACGCCAGAGGGATGCTTGCCTACTCCCCATAGAAGGAGAAAGGCATGGGCACCGACCTGGGTGCATGGCAAAGCACTGCAAGGGAAGGTCACAAAAAATTTTTCGACCTCCTCTGGATTTCCCTGTGAGCACACCTGGTTTGCATAGAGGTTGGTATCCATACATAACTATCGGCTCTGCCTCTCCTCCCCAAAAGATACCAAGAGCCACTGACGGTGGGATCCCACCATCCCACGGGAGGAACCAGGTCCCTACTCCCCCAGTCGGTTAAAGCCCACCCTTAATAAAGAAAAAGGGAGGAATTGTTGGGAGCCATTAAAGATATTGGCTTAAACAAAGCCATCTTAAGAACTATAAGTTTCTGGTTCCTCCAGAAACTCCTAATTACCAGAAACCACCTGTGTCTTGCAAATTGGCCAGCAGTTAAGATAAACTACCCTCACACAGCCGCTAAATCACACATCTCCACTGATAAACACACAGCCATCCGGAGCCTGCTAAATCACACATCTCCACTGATAAGCACAGCCATCAGGAGCCTAATAATCTCTAGTAATAGGTTACTGCCCATAGACCCCTTTGCCCACCCCCCATTCCTAAAATAGTATATATCCTGCCGCTGTGAGAATAAAGTTTGAGGCTTGATCAGAACTTGTCTTGCCTCCATTCTTTCGTGTCCCTTGCTTGTTTCATTCTCCTAGGGTGTCTCCTCGTTCCCACGTTGTTGTCCCGCGGGTCGGGACAGCCTGGGGAAGGGCGACGGCCTGTTCCAGGAGGCAGCACAAACCAGCAGGCCTGGGGCACAGGGCAGGGGTCTCTGTACAGTCTCTGAGGGGGTTTGGGGAAGCGATCTCTGTTCTGGCTACATTGAATGTGGGGGGTCCCACCGCCGTGAAGTCGTTGCACAGTCTCTCCCCACAGAGGAAGGCCAGGGCGGTGGGGCACGGGGCGGCAGGCCTTGTAGAGCTGGCTGGGGTTTCTGCTGGTTCAAGAGAAAGAAGCTGAGTTTTGGGGGGCTCTGGCTGGGCCCATCCCATGCCCCTTGGATGCCAACCTTTGTCCCCAAGCCAGGGTGAGTCTTGTGTTCATAGTTGTGTCCTGCGAGCAGCGAGGCTGGCAGCTGTCCCTACAACTTGGCCTTCACCCTTCCTCAGACCCCTGGGCTCTCGTACCCTCACACCCCTGCAGCCCCTGCTTGACCTGTGCCTCCTCCCCTCCCACTTGTCAGGACCATTCCAACTGGGCTGGTATTGGGGCCCTTCTCAGGCCTCTGGACACAACCTTTGACCTCAGACTAGGCCTGTGGGCAGGGCCAGGATAAACAGCCTCGGGGCCGTGGCCACCAGAGGGCTTCAGCAGAGCCTGGGCCTGTCTGCCTGTTAATGGGCCCGTCCCTCCCCCTTATTCAGGCAGCCAGAGGGGGTGCCTGGGGAGAGGAGCTCTCGGAAAGCTTGTGCCAGCTTCGGGGCTGAGGGTGAGGATGTGCCCCAGGACCTTGCTCCCTCTGCCAGGCACACACTCTCAGGACACAGGCCCTCCGCAGACGCCTCACCCTGTGGTGTCTCCCCAGAGTGAGTGAGCAGCGTGCTGGAGGCCACCAGGAAGGCCAGGACAGCCAGCACAGCTGGTGCAGGAACGCGCTGGCCATGATGCTGCTGGGGTAGGGGTAGGCCCCGCAGGGGTGGACAGAATCCTGGACTCCTGGACATGTTCTTGCCTGGGGCCCAGCCCTCCTCTTGCCTCTCAGGGTCACAGGCCTAGCCCAGCCTGAGGAGGTAGCTGGGAGGAAGGCATTTGGCCTTGAACCTTGCTTAGGACAGGGTGCAGAGCTAAAGGGCTGTGTGTGAGAGGCACATGAGAGGAAAGACAGCCCAGCCACCCCTGGGATGCCAGCTTCCTCGAGGGTCCGAGCAGACCTGGTCACCTACACAGGTGCATAGGGTGGCCTGGGAGGGACTCAGCACAGAGCAGGTGGGGTGAGGGGTTCCTCCTGCCGGCCTGTTCCCTCTACACCCCTCACTCCTCTCCCCTCTGCTTAGTGTCTGCCCTGCCTGGGTGGGAGGCTTCAGACCACTGTGCTCTGGGCTGTGGGGGTGTCACCAGAAAGGGGACCAAACCTGAGCGGATCTGCCTCGGGCCTGCCTGTGGTGTGTGGGCTCTGGGCTTGGTGCAGGGCAGACGTCACAACCTGAGTCCAGGGATTGTGAGAGTGTGTTTATTAAAGCTGAGACAGTAAAACAAAAGAAGGGACTAAGGCAGAAGAAGCAACAGTTCAGAGAAGTCAGAGAAAAGGGGGCCTTGGGGACAGGTTCAGAGGGTGAGCCTGGACGGTCTGCTGCTGCCCACTGCTTCCCTGAAAGCGAGTATCATGGGGTCCCTAGAGTCAGGAGAAAAACAGCAAAGATACAAGGCATGGGCGTGCTCTTGAGAGAACTCACCTTGTGTCTTTGTCTTGAGTCTTGACATGGAATTGTTGTCAATCACTCAGGCTCACCAAACCTTTGGCTGAGCTGGCCCGGCACAGGGTTAAATCCGACAGAGAGAGAACAATTCCTTTCCAGGGAGAAGGCTGAGCATATTGACAGGCGAGTAGAAAGAGGGATAGAAATAAGAGAAAGAACGTTCTGTGAAGGTCTGGCCTTTATATTACTCATCTGTCACAGGTTCTTGTTTCTCGAAGAGGAACTTGACGGGTTCACAGAGTAGGTCTGGGTTCGTGGTTCCCATGGGGACTCACAAGAAACGGGTCTAATTCGGGATAAGTGACCCCAGCAAGGTCTCCCTCTGAACTTCACTGCAGTTGGGGCGCTTTGTGGGACCTGGCGTGGGCCCTTCTATTTGGGTTGTAGTTGGGACTCAGGAGAGTTGTCTCAAGTTTTATTTTTTTTAATACATATTTTTTGCCCTAACCGGTTTGGCTCAGTGGATAGAGCATCGGCCTGTGAACTGAAGGGTTCCAGGTTCGATTCCGGTCAAGGGCATGTACCTTGGTTGCGGGCACATCCCCAGTAGGGGGTGTGCAGGAGGCAGCTGATTGATGTTTCTCTCTTATCGATGTTTCTAACTCTCTATCCCTCTCCCTTCCTTTCTGTAAAAAATCAATAAAATATATTTAAATATATATATTTTTTAATTTTTTATTTTTTAGAGGGAGAGGGATGAGGGATAGAGAGATAGAAACATCGACGAGAGAGGAATGTCATCAATTGGCTGCCTCCTGCATGGCCTTTACTGGGGATTGAGCCTGCAACCAAGGTACGTGCCCTTGACCAGAATCGAACCTGGGACCTTTCAGTCCGCAGGCTGATGCTCTATCCACTGAGCCAAACCGGCTAGGGCTGTCTTCCGGTTTTAAACTAGACCATATCTCCCGGCTTAACGTGTTTATGTTGGTAGTCTCTATCAGTGGCACATAGAATTTTGTTCCCATATTCCTGTAATGCTTTTTGTTCCTGTCCTAGATTAATGGCATAAGACAATAAATAGCTGGAGGGTTTCCTCATGTATTAGGAGGTCCGATCTGAGAAACGGACTGCCAGAGGTGAGTTTGTTACCGATTGGGGTTACCAGCTGGGACCTCGGTTCTCTTTGTTGTCGCAGAAAAGATGTGAAGGTCAACAAAAATGAAAGTAAAGCAAAGTGGGATTTATTGATGATACACTCCAAGCGAGGAGTGGGCCAACTGAGAGAGACAGTGGCCCCAAATTCCTGGGTTATTTGTTTTAAACCAAAAAGATGTTACTGGGGAGAGGAGACCTCGGTTCTTGTCTTCTTGAGGGAAAGATTTCAAAGAGACAAAGTGTAGAAAAGCAAGCAAGAATATATTGGCCGCAGCAAAAGTATACGTAGGAGAGTGAAAAAAGGAGGGGCATAGGAGAGCCTGGGCGGGGCTGCCTCCGCTCACTGAGAAGTCAGATAATGGGGGGCCTTGGAGACAGGTTCAGGGCGTAAGCCCAGGAGGAGCTGACACTGCCCATTGCGTCCCTGGTTGCAAATCTCATGGGGCCCCTTAGAGGTTAGGGGATACCTGGTGAGGGAAGGGGAAAAAGAAGAGGGGGAAGCACCTAGTTTCTTATTATTCTACTAGAGGCCCGGTGCACGAGATTCCTGCACTGGGCAGTGTTGTGCCCAGATTTCAAGATCCCCAAGAAAACCACACCAGGGAGCCAGCCAGTCCAATGCAAAAGCAGAGGGTCCTTTATTGAGCTAGCTCGACTCCCCCTCCTGGCCGACGCAGCGACCGGAAGCAGAGTGAAACCGCCATGAGAGAAACAGGGTTTTAATAGGGGGTGGAGTGAGGGGAGGGGAGCTGACTGTGGGCCCTGCCGATTGGCCAGGCGCCAGTTGGGTCTTCTTACACAGGATGTGGTCATCTCTATGGCGCGCACGTCCCTTGATTGTCATTGGTTAGTTTAAAGAAATCCCAGGGGTGGCCAGCAGGTGCCTGGGCTTCCGGGAAGAAGGTACTCTCCTGAGCACATGGCGGCTGCCCCAACATGGAGGGTACGGGGCAAGATGGAGGGCATAGCCCTCGCCCTTTCAGGCAGGGGGGTCCCTCAGCCCGGCCTGCGCCCTCTCGCAGTCCAGGAGCCATCAGTCGGACATCCTTAGCCTGCCTCAGAGGCAGGAGAGGCTCCCGCCACCACCGCTGTGCTCCCCAGCCTTGAGCATGGCTCCCTGTGGGAGTGCACTGACCACCAGGGGGCAGCTCCCTCGTTGAGCATCTGCCCCTTGGTGGTCAGTGCGCATCATAGCAACCGGTCGTTCCGATGTTCAGTCGATTTGCATATTAGCCTTTTATTATATAGGATAACAAGTGCAAAGGGGCTAACTTGTGATTTTTCTTTAGGTCCAGCTCTCACTCGCATGAGGCCTACGGGTAACATAGACACCCAGGTTCATAGACATCCTGAGGTTCTTGGCATAGCTTGGCTAGAGTCCCTTTTAGGGTTTGGTTAGCTCTTTGTACCTTATCTGAGGGTTAAGGGCTCCATAATTAGTGTAAGTGATAGTTGATTCCTAAAGCTTGAGCCAGCCATTGTGTAATCTTAGCTACAAAAGAGGGTCCATTGTCACTCTGTAAGCTTTTTGGTAGTCCAAACCTGGGTAAGATTTCTTTTAGTAGCTTTTTCTGTTCTGGTAGGAAAGGCTTCAATCCATCCGGTAAAGGTGTCTACAAATACTAGCAATTATTTAAATCTAGCTTTGGGGGACATAGGAATGAAATCAGTTTGCCAATCCCCCCAGGGTATGTGCCCCAGTGTTGTACTGGGGTCAGGAGGTGATGCGGGGTGACGCATTCTTTACAGTTTTATGAAGCCCTTGTATCACAAACAGTTGGGAGACAAGGGTGGTGTTAACATAAAAACATTCAAACCTGTAAAGAATTTTTGTGAGTTTATTTGAGCCAAACTGTCGACAATTGCCGGGAAGCAGAATTTCAACGGATGAGGATAATGCTCCGGAGAATGGCGGCTTTTCGCCTATTTTTATACATTGCAATCAAAGGAGGGGTCATAGGTGGGTTACATAAAATCCATTGGTGATAGATTAGGGGGGGGGGGCGCGCGCGGAAGCAAAGGGGGGGAACCCCTGGGATTGGATAAAAAGTAAAAAGGGAAGTTACAACTTACCCAGACATTTCAAGGATATGTTATCATAGATGCAAAAAGACAGATAGGCTCAGTTAAGGTAAAAGTTGACCTTGTCAGTGAAGATACGGGCCCAGGAGGTGACTGCCCACCATCACTGCTTTTAGTCAAAGTTTAATGTCAGACCATCCTTTGTGGTTACGTTAGTTCCCTGAGTTTGCAAGACCGCCGAGCAGGCCTCCCCTGAGCTGGTCAGGTCAATCTTTACCTTAACTGTCATTGAAATGTCAGGGTAACTTGTAACTTCCCCTTTTTTTCCTGGACCCCTTAGGGCACAACCAAATGCCCTGGGCGCCTGGACAAAGACCACAGATTTCTTCATTGTTATTTTTATTATCATGTTAATTATTGGCTGTTAACTATCCTGCACCCACCTAAGTAAAAGAAGTATGTGTCTATCATTCTACTCTTTACCCAATCCCAGAGGTTTCCACGCTTTGCTTTCTCCTGCCTCTTTATTCTAATACCAATGGATTTCATGTAACCCACCTACGTCTTCTCCTTTGATTGAAATGTATAAAAATAGTTGAAAAGCCGCCATTCTCCGGAGCATTATCCCGATCCGTTGAGATTCTGCTTCCCGGCAATTGTCGACAATTTGGCTCAAATAAACTCACAAAAATTCTTTACAGGTTTGAATGTTTTTACATTAACAGAGGTGTAGCAATTAGCCCAAAATCTGGTGTCCACAGGCAGCAGAAGCCAGCTATTCCTGAATATCCCTGAAGCTGTCATTACTGTATGGGACCCCGAGAGCCACTATGGCCTGTTTTGTTTGGGGAGCCAGGGTCTGGACTCCTGGCGTAAGTAAATATCCTAAGGCCGTAGTCAGCAAACCACGGCTCACAAGCCACATGCGGCTCTTTGGCCCCTTCAGTGTGGCTCTTCCACAAAATACCACGTGCAGGCGCACACATACAGTGCGATTGGAACTTCGTGGCCCATGCGCAGAAGTCAGTATTTTGTGGAAGAGCCGGTATTTTGTGGAAGAGCCACACTCAAGGGGCCAAAGAGCCGCATGTGGCTCGCGAGCCTCGGTTTGCTGAGCCGCAGTTTGCCGACCACTGGCCTAGCAGCTTCAGGGGTTTTTGTTTGTTTTAATGCCAGTGTTCCCCCTTCACACTGGGGTGAGGCAGTTGCTACTGCTGTTCCCACAACCTGCACAGGCCTTGGCGGGGTGTTAATTCCCCTATTGTTCTGAGGGCCATACCACCCGCAACCACTCTCCAGCCTCCAGGAGGAGGACTTAGGGTGTTTAAGGCTCATTTTTTCCCTTCAGTTACCTTAGTCTTGTTTACATTTCTTTTTTTTTCTTTTAATCCTCACCCAAGGACGGAGGATATTTTTTCCATTGATTTTTTTTTTTTTTAGAGAGCGTGGAAGGGGGGCGGGGGAAGCATCTCTATGAGAAAGGCAACCCCTTGGTTGCCTCCTGCTTGTGCCCCACTGGACCTGGGGATTGAACCTGCAACCAAGGTCCGTGACCTTGACCGGGAACTGAACCCCTGTCCCCCCCCCCCCCCACACACACACACTTTAGCCGCGGAGTAAAACCTGCCAGGCCTTGTTTACATTTCTAATGACCAAGTAGGAAGACTTGTTGAGACTGTCAATGAAATCTGTGAGTGGGCTGTAGAAACAAAGAAAATCTTGACCACAAGATAAGGAATTGCAAATATAGTGTCCCACAGAGTGGTTTAAACAGGAGGAAGAGAAACCCGGTGATAGGAGATACGGCACGGCTTGACGCGAATGTCGCTGTTAAAACTGGTGTAATAAATGACCAGGATTTATATAATACTAGAGGCCCAGTGCACGAATTTGGGGTCACTTGTACCCTTGACCAGAATCGAACCAGGACCCTTCAGTACGCAGGCCGACGCTCTACCCACTGAGCCAGACTGGCTACAGCTGATGAGGCAAGTTTTGATGAAGGATTTACTCCACAGCTGATAGCTAGGTTTCCCCCACAGCAATGATGAGAAGTGACAAAAAAGATGAATGAGAGCCTGGCCATCATGGCTCAGTGGTTGAGCACTGACCCACTAATCAACAGTTTGCTGGTTTGATTCCCAGTCAGGGTACATGCCTGGGTTTCGGGCTTGATCCCCAGGAAGGGGTGTGCAGAAGCAACTGATGGATGCTCTCATCAATATTTCTTTATATTTATATATAATCTGACTTCAAAGAGGAAGGGAGAGGGAGAGATAGAAACATCAATGATTGGAGAGAATCACTGATCGGCTGCCTCCTGCGTGCAACTGGGAATCGAACCTCAACCTCCTGGTTCATAGGTCGATGCTCAACCACTGAGCCACGCTGGCAGGTCTCTCATCGATGTTCCAATCTTTCTACCCCTCTCCCTTCCTCTCTCTCTAAAAAATCAATAAAAATAGATTTAAAAAAAATACATATTAAAAAACAATAACTTTGTTCCCCCTATTGGGCTCCAGAATGTACTAAATGGGGTCTGGGCCTGGAGTGGTGTGTCTAGGGCCCCCAGCTAGTGTCTAGGGCCCCAGTTCTTGACTTTAGGTAGGAAAGATTCCACAATATGAAGTGATTTTGAGAGTATGTTTATTAAAGCTGGGGACAGTGAAACAAAGGCTTAAGGTAGAGGAAGCAGCAGGAGAAAGAAAGAGAACAAGGGGCCCTTGGAGACAGGTTCAGGGGTGAGCCCAGGACGAGCCCAGTGCTGCTGCCCACTGCTCCCCTTCTTGCAAGTCTCATGGGGCCCCTTAGAGTTTAGGAGGAAAACTGCAAAGATACAAAGTGCGGGCTTGCTCTAGCAGAGGGGCTTTGTATCCTTTGTCTTGAGTCTTTTTTTTTTTTTTTTTTTTTATCTTTCTTGGAATCCTGGGGGAGGGCTCAGGGAAGGGTCTCAACGGAACATTCATTAGCTTTGGGTCCTTCAATATGTCGATTTACCAAAATGTATGTATACAGAGGCCAGGGTAATTTTCTGGTTAGTTTTATATATTTATTTTAAAAATGTTTTTTATTGATTTTTAGGGAGAGAGTAAGGGAGACAGATAGAAATATTGATGAGAGAGAAACATCATTGATCTGCTGCCTCCCGCACGCCCCCTCCTGGGGATCGAGCCAGCAACCTGGGCATGTGCCCTGACGGGGAGCCGAACCAGCGACCTCTTGGTTCATAAGTCACGCGCAAACACTGAGCCACACCAGCTGGGCTGGTTAGTTTTAATTTTAAAGAACATTCTTGAAGAGGGGGACAGGGACCCAGGCCGTTCTGTCCTGAGACGGTCTGAACTGTGTAAGCCATTTGCTCCCAAGTGTCCTTGGTTAGGGAAAAAAAATACCACCACCTTGTGATTCATTAGTTGATTATAAACTGTTCAAATCTTTGGCCTTGTCTAATTATTTCGTCTGTTTCCCTTATGCCACTTGTCAAGGAATTTCCCCATCTTCGTACTGACCTGCCTCAAGATAACATAGGCCAGCCGGGCCTCCTCACCGTCTCCCCCCACATCCCATTCCCCCCAGGTCTCCGGGACTGTGGAATGCTCGCTCCCGGCCCCGGGGCTGGCTGGCAGTGCACACGGGCACGGGAGGGCCGAGACGCGCAGCAGAATGCGGCTCCTGTCCCCTGGGGTGGAAGGAAGATTCCCAGGGTGTGTGTCAACTACCCAAACCCTGGGGACCGACCCCCTGTTCTCACCTCTGACGCCCCCAGTGCAATACGCAGGCCGAGAGGGTCGGACCCCTCACCCTGTCCTAGGCCACCCAAGACAAGAGCAGGAGCGCTCTCCTATGCAGGGTGCACACAGAGCACCCCAGCGCCTGCTACAGCCGGGCGGCGGCTTCTGGGACATCACTGCTGACCCAGCTCTCGTCTTGGGCGGGAGCCTAGCGCACGGTCTGGGTGCCCCTGGGCTCACCTGGCCTCGGGGCAGCGCGGGGGACCGGCGTCTCGGGCCGCACCGCACTCTGCCTTGGCCTGCAGCCGCGCGGGGCGGGACGCTGGTGTCGCCCGCCGGCCCCGCCAGATCGGGTTAATTTCCCCAGGAGCCGGAGCACCGCCTCCGCCTCCGCCTCGTGCCCCTGGGCCGGTCCGCGCAGCGCGAGCCCTTTAAGAGCCGGGGGCGTGTAGCGGGCCCGCCCCCTCCCCGCCGCCCGTTAAAGGGGCCGTGCCCACGGCACCCGCCGCGCGCGAGCTCGGGTGGAGGGCACCGGACCTGCCCGCGGGCCGGGGAGGCGAGGGCGTGCGTCCGAGCGTGGCGCGGAGCGGCCCTCCGCACCATGTACACCATCACCAAGGGGCCCAGCAAGCTGGTCGCGCAGCGCCGCACAGGTGCGCAGAGGCGGGCGGCGGGCCGGGCCGGGCCGGGCCGGGGTCCGCGCGCCTGGCCCGCCCCAGGTCCTGGCGCCGCGGCGGCTGACGCGCCTCCCTGTCCCCGCAGGGCCCACGCAGCAGCAAGTGGAGAGCAGGCTCGGCGAGCTCCTGAAATGCCGGCAGCCCGCGCCGCCCACGCCGCCGCCCCCGCGGGCGCAGCCACCCGGACCCTGGCCCCTGCTGAGGTGAGGCGCGCGCGGGCCCGCGGGGGCCCGTCCTCCCTTCCCCCGCCGGCCGCCTCGGGGCCGGGAGGGTGACCTTGGGGAAAGGTTAGCGGAGACTGGGCCACGTGCTCGAGGTGGGCGGGCGCGGAGGGGCGGGGCGCGCCTACCCCACCCGCTCGGGCAGCCCTGGTTCCCACGCAGCGCTCCGGCCTCACCTGGCACCCAGCTGGTCGGATGGGGCTGGGCCCGACGTGCTGGACACCCCCACGACGGGCCCCGGGAAGATAGCCCATGAGCTCCAAGGTCGGAGGGGCCCCACGCATCCGAGTCAAACGTCCAGGCGACCTTGGGCTTCAGAGGCCAAGGTTTAAGGCCGGCTGCTCTGCACTCCCGCGGTGCGTGATGGCCCAGGGCGGGTGCAGGACGGCTCAGGGCGCTGGCCCTCAAGGATCCTGTCTGGCTGCCAACTCCTTGCTTGCAGAGCTAGCTGGGGGAGAGCGGCACGTGGTTCCCTCTGGTGTTGCCATGCCACTGTCCTCCTCTGCCCTTCACCCCAAACACCCTGGCTGGGCCCTGGAGGCCCCCACAGATGCCCAGGGCTCTCTGGAGCCTGCAGCTTTCGCCTTTTCTGACCAGCAGTTTGACTGGTGCCAAGAGCCTGAGGCCAGCCGCAGCAGGCTCAGTCCTGGACACTTTGGCCTCACACTACCATGAGCTGGAGGTCGGATTCCCCTCCCCCAGAGCTCAAGCCCTGGCCTTGGCTTTGGTCTAGGCCGGTGGTCGGCAAACTGCGGCTTGGCAAACCGAGGCTCGCGAGCCACATGCGGCTCTTTGGCCCCTGGAGTGTGGCTCTTCCACAAAATACCGACTTCTGCGCATGGGCCACGAAGTTTCAATCGCACTGTACTGCGCGCCCGCACGTGGTATTTTGTGGGAGAGCCACACTCAAGAGGCCAGAGAGCCGCATGTGGCTCGCGTTTGCCGACCAGGGGTCTAGGCGCACACAGGCTGAGGGCTCCTGGCCTAGGCTGTGGGTGAGGGCAGCAGACGGGGGCGGGGCTCGGGTTGAGGACCCACAGCCTCTAAAGTTGGCCAGGAGGTCAGGGATGTGTGTGTGTGTGGGGGGGCAGTGGGGGAGTTGTTCCTCAGCCTGCACCTCCCCCTCAGTTACAGGCCTCAGATGCCACAGGTGGAGGCATCCTTTGGGGACCCTTCTGAGCTGAGTTGACACTTTGGGGCTCTATCCTAGAGAGGAAAACGCTCTAGGCCACTCACAGGTGCGTCCTGGGGAGGGAAGTGAGTGAGCGGCTTTCAGGGCTGCTCCCTGGGCCCAAGGCTGTGCTAACGCTGCCTTGTCTCCTGGACCTTGGTCTTCACAGCCCCCACACCCCCCAGGGGAAGAAATTAGGTACAGGTGTGTAGCTACCATTGGTCACCCAGGCAGGTAGCTTGGGGCTGGAATGGCCCAGGGTGCTCCCCACCCTCTTACCTAGAGAAACGTATCACCTTCCTCTCCATGTCCCACCTGCTGGGGAAGGGTGTGGGAAAGAGTACAGAGCCCTTAAAACTCCCAGGAGGCCTCGCCTCCGTCTCCAGCGTGCCCTGAGCCAGTGGGCACAGGCAGCCTGCCAAGTCCCGGGCCAGAAGGGTGCTGACAAGCTGGACCTGAGGGAGCTGGGCCGCCCACACAGGGTGCAGAGTGATGAGCAGGAAGAGCGTGTGCTGGCTGTGCTGGTTGCCCTTGTCTCCTAGGTCACTCCCCCTCCCCTGAACTGCCTGCTATAGTCCCTGTGGCCTTAAAGAGCCCCCACTGGGAGGTCAGCCAGCCAGCTGTCCTATACACGGAGGCGCCCCGACCTCTACTGCACCTTCTCAGGGGCCATTCTCTAAAATGCCTCTACCCTGACTTCCCGCCTACCTTCCTTGCTTTTTTCCTCTGCAGAGCCTTTTCACTACTCCCCATCCTTGCCCCAACTTGCCCAGGAGAGAGGGGGTGTTGCATCCATCCTGCAGGCCTGGTGCTCTGCAGATGTTCACAGTGTCTGACCCACTAAATCAGTAGTTCTCAACCTGTGGGTCGCGACCCCTTTGGCGGTCAAACGACCCTTTCACAGGGGTCGCCTAAGACCATCAGATATTTACATTACGATTCATAACAGTAGCAACATTACAGCTATGAAGTAGCAACGAAAATAATTTTATGGTTGGGTCACAACATGAGGAACTGTATTTAAACAGCCAGAAGGTTGAGAACCACTGCAAATGGACAGGCTTGGGTTCTAGCTGGTCAGGGGTCTGGGTGGTGAATAGGCCACATGGGTCTGTACCCTCTGACAAGCTCTCCCTCCCAGCCAGAGGCAGACAGGAGAGAGGCTATATCAATTGCTGGGAAGAAGATAAAATGGGGTCATGTGGCCACCAGACCAGAGGTCTAGGGGCAGATAGTCAGGCAGATGGGGAGGGGGCTTGGGACCTGTACTGAGCTGTAGGCTTTGGGGTTAGATAGATGTGCAGTTAAGCCTGATGCTGCTACCCATCACGGCAGGTGACCTTGGACAGGTCACTTCCTTTGAGCCCAGATTCTGGGCTGAAAACTGGTGGGAGGTCTACCTGGGGGCCTCGGAAGGGATTAGGTGAGAAGATGCCCCTGTTGGTGCTAAGCAGAGACTTGGGTGCTGTGGGCTGGGGCTTGCCGGTTGGCAGTGTCCCTGGGAGCAGGCACGGGGTGGCCTTCATCCATGGAGCACATGGGAGCCCGTGCCCTTTCCCCCAGAGGGCCTGTGTATTGGCTTTATGTAACCACACTAACTGCCCATAGAGGATGGGGTGGCCAGGCTGGTGCCAACCACCACCTTGGTCCCTGTGATTTGAAGGCCAGGGCTGCACTTCCCTTTATTTATTCCCTGTTCAGTATCCAGCCTGCAAGCTTTCCTGAAGTCTGCAATCGTGTGTGTGTGTGTGTGTGTGTGTGTGTGTGCGCGTGCATGTGTGGGGCAGGTGAGGGGCTGTCCAAGTCACACCCTCTGGTTTGTGCAGCTCAGACTGGGAGGAGCCCCATCCCTGCAGAGTCCCTGTAGCCCAGAGCTGGTGGGACCGGTGCCCCTCAAGACGCTCCTCTTTATTTTAGTGCCCCTCTCGGCTGAGGAGGAAGTCCGAGCAGCGGTGGGGCACCTGAGCCCAGGATGGCGAGCAGGAGAGTGCCTGGCGGAGTGGCACGTGCAGCCCAGGACTCCCGGCTCCCACTTCCTGCTTTAGGTGCGGCCCTGCTCCCTCCACGGCCCATCACAGCCCTGGGTCCAGCTGGCCAGGATGGGCCCAGCGGCCCCCTGGACTTAGCATGCCCACTGGGCCGACTCCAGCACCCGGGGGCCATCTCCTCATTCAGCATCCCCACCCCTGTGAGCAAGAGCCTTGCCCCTGCCTGGGGCTGGCAGGGGTTGCCCGGGGCTGCAGTCCCACCCTCCCCAAGAAGAACAGCCCACCTCGCACTGCGTGCCATTCCTTGGGGCTTGTCCCTGTGGGGCCTGGAGCAGAGGCCATTGGGCTCTTGTTTGGGTTCTTCTTCCCACCCTGGGGCATTGATGAGATGGAGAAGCTTCTGTGGAGAGAAATGGCCAAGAACTGTACCTGGTGGGTGGGGTTGGGACAGAGTGACCTGGTCACAACTCCAGTCAGAACCTGGGCTGTTGGAGGCCTGGCCAGTCCATGGGAGGTGGGAGGCAGGTGGTTGGGGAGGGGGTGCCTGTGTGCCTTGAACATGGAACCCTGCTGGGGAACCGGGACAAAGGTATGCCTCAGGGCCAGGGGTTGCAGGTGTGAGCTGAGCTGCTGGGGGGCTCAGGCCTGCAGGAAAGAGGCCTTGGCTACTGGTTGTAGGAAGGCTGTGGTTCAGGGAAGGGCTGAGGCTGGGCTTTGCTTGGCCTGGGAGCGGTGGGTGTGGCCTGAGCCTGAGCCTGGAACTCCACCAGGCAGCACCTAGGCTTGGGACAGTCACCAATCACCTCCTCCCTCTTCCCACAGTCCAGGGCCAAGGCTTGTGTTCAACCGAGTGAACGGCCGGCGGCCCCCTACCACATCCCCATCCACCGAGGCGACCCAGGAGACCTACACACTGGCCCACGAAGAGAATGTCCGCTTTGTGTCCGAAGGTAGTTTGGAGGCTCGAGGTTATGGCCTGGGCCACCGGTCCTCTTCCCCACTGTAACCCGACTTGCAGCTGCGAGAGCGCTGGGTTCCTCCTGGGCTCTCAACTTGTTTGTCCTGTGACAGTCCAGAGGGCTGCCAACTTCCACTTCTGGGCTGTGGTCCAGAGTGGCCATCAGGCCCTGTGGGGGAGACAGGGTTCCAGGGACCTGGTTCAGCCTGACTGTCCTCTCCCTACAGCCTGGCAGCAAGTGGAGCAGCAGCTGGGTGGTGGCCCAGCCGGTGAGAGCAGCCCGAGGCCTGTGCAGTATGTCGAGAGGACCCCCAACCCCAGACTGCAAAGTGAGCCCTCCCCCACCCTCAGGGAGACCCCTCCACTCCCTGCCATAGTGACCTGGGCCCTGCCGGGATCTAGTCCCAGGGCACAGTCGAGGGGACTTGAACCTGACCCACATCTTCACAGTGGCCTGCCACATTTGGGGTCGGTCTGAGGGGCTTGTGGTGCTTGAGGGGGAGAGATGCTGACAGGTTGGGAGGCGACATCACTGCCCAGCCTTCTGCTCTGCCCACAGACTTCGTGCCCATCGACCTGGATGAGTGGTGGGCACAGCAGTTCCTGGCCAGAATCACTAACTGCTCCTAGCCGCCGCTTTGGAAGGGACGTCGCCTGCACGGGCCTGGCCCTGCCACATGGCAGACCTTCTGCTAGGAGAAGACCACGTGTACCCTCTGCAGCAGGTCGTGTTTCCCTCTGGGCCAGGCTGGACGCCAGCCACACCTGAAGTGCCAGCATTTGGACTTTTGTACCTTCTGACCCCTTGGCCCAGCTGTGCCAGGCTGCCAGGGGCTGAACCTGTCTGACCTCAATCCTGCTCACTGTGCCTGGGGACCAGCCCCTGGGGCTGGTATGGCAGAGCTCCAGGTTAATAAAGCCAAGAAACTGCCTTTTCAGCGTGGCCTTTATTTGGTGTGTGTGTGGGGGGGGGGGGGGGGTAGAAGGGGTCCTCTGAGCTCTGCGTAGCTGCTCTTCTGGGTTCTGACAGAGGTGCTGGGGCCAGCTCATCTTCCTTGGGAGTCTGTGGACCTCACCCTGCCCCCCCCCCCCCCCACACCCACTCCTGCTTCCTCTCCCTGTTGGTGTTGGCAGGTGCCTGAGCCCAGCTTGGAGGCCCATCAATGTTCTGTACCTGGATCTGGGATGGGGTCCCAGAGTCCCCGGATTGGGACCAGGGCTCAGGATCCCTGGTCCTCTCTCCCAGACTTGGCGTGGGACAGTGGAGGAAGGTGTCCCACAGGTTTTGGGGGGAACCCTGGCAGATGACTATGGGAGCTGGGGTTGCTCAGCCCTCAGGGCTTGTGGGACACTGTTAGCTTGTTGGGCAGGTGACCTCACGGCTGACAGGATGAAGTGGGAGTACCCAGGTGTGCACGCTCCCTCCAGAGGGCTGGGCTGTCAGTGGGTGTGGGCCGCTCCTGGGGGTGCGTGTCATTCTGGAAATGGAGATGGACCCCAGAACGAGTCAGGAACCTACCTGGATCCCATAGCTGGTGGTGCTAGAGCCCCCCTCTTGGGTCCTGGCTTGAGAGTGCCCGCAGGGACCTGGGGACAAAGGCTCCTACCCCAGGTTTCGACAGCGAAAGGGTGGCCGGAGCAGGCTGAGCAGGGTCTTGGGGGGCCCCCAAGAGACCTTACCGCGAACCCAGCGCCGCTAAGGTGGGGGATTGCGGCCCGGGATCACGTGGTCCAGAAGGCGGAAGTGACGCCGTTGCCAGGCGGCCGTTGCTAGGCGCGCGCTGCGTGCCCTGCGTGGGGCGCGCGGCGGCCGAGGCGGGAAGTGCAAGCTGAGTGCAAGCGGCTGCGCCATGGCGCGAGGTAGGCTCGCGGCCCGCAAACTCGGGTGTCGGGGCGAGCGGCCCGGGATCCTGAGTGGGGGGCGGGCAGGGTCCGGTGGCCGGTGCGCACTGAGCCTGCGGCCTGGCTTCGTCAGCGCGAATCGCAGGCCCTTGGGCGGGTTGGTGCCGATCTTGGGCCCGAACCCAGTACTCGCGCTTTGATTGCTGTCACTACTGGGGAGCGTGCAGACCCAGACCCCGGCCCCTCCCTGGGTCCGGCACCTGGGGCAGGTCCACACACACCTCCCTGTCCCCCCAGTGTGGCAGCACCCATTCCTCAACGTCTTCAGACAGTTCAAGGTGGACGAGTGGAAGCGGTCCACTAAGGAGGGTGACGTGGCCGCAGTGATGGTAAGGGAGCCAGAAGGCCTGGCAGCAGGCCGGGTGGGGTCCTCTTCTCTGCCTGGACACATGCAGGCAGGGCAGCGCCTCTCCTGGTGCTCCCTGGCGCTGTGGGGCACACTCCCATCTCTTTCTCCAGGACAAGACCCTAAAGTGCACTGTGTATCGTATTAGAGGCACTGTCTCCGCCAGCAATTACATCCAGCTCCCCAAAACCAGCGCGCAGTCCCTGGGGCTGACAGGACGATACCTGTACTTGCTTTTCCGACCCCTGTCCACCAAGCACTTCGTCATCCACCTGGACTTGTCCACTGAGGTGCTGAGCTTGGGAGCAGGGTCTGCGGTGGGGGCTCTGCACCCCTGGGGCCACCTCTTGTCTCCTGACAGCCACCTTTGTCCCTGCAGGACAGCCAGGTCATCCGTGTATCCCTTTCCAACCTCTTCAAGGAATTCAAGTCTACAGCCACGTGGCTTCAATTCCCCTTTATTTGTGAAGGGACATCCAGGAAAGGTGACACAGAGATGGGATGTGAATGGGACAGGGAGAGTCCAGGAGAGACAGCCTGAGGGCGGACTGGGGCAGGCGGGGCAGGCCCAGTCGGGCTCCTTTGTGGCCTGGAGTGGGGCAGCCTGAGTGGGGGGGCACATGGTTTTGGCCATGGGGATGGGGTCAGGCCAAGGACAGAAGGCACTGTGGGCTGGCTGGTGAGAGGATGGGCACTGCTGACCTTGGTTTGCCTCCTGCAGACCTGGCAGGTGCGGCTCCCCCTGGTGCCCGCTGGACCTGCCTGCAGCTGGACCTGCACGACATCCTCCTTGTCTACCTGAACCGGCGCTACAGCCATCTCAAGAGTGTCCGGCTGTGTGCCAGCCTGCTGGTCCGAAGCCTCTACACCAGCGATCTGTGCTTCGACCCAGGTGAGGGCTGTGCCCCACGCCCTGCACTTAGCCTACCGGTCGGCTGCTCCAGGCCCATCCCTCCCCCCAGATTCTCTGCCCAGGAGAGGCCTTGGCACATGATGAAGGTGCCCTTGCTGCCCTAGCTCCCAAGACACTGATAGGAGGAGGCGGTGGCTGGGCAGATGTTCAGGCGATACTCTGCAAGCACCTGGTGTGCTGAGGCTCGCCTGGGCTGGGAGAGGTTGCTGGCCGGGCTTCTCCTGGAGCAACTCTGCTCTTTGTAGCTGTTACTGTCGCAGAGGCGCGGCGAGCAAAGCTGCCCGTCACCCCCATGCCTCGAGAAATGGCGTTTCCAGTGCCAAAGGGGGAGAACTGGCACGACCACTACATTCATATCCGGTGAGCAGTTCTGCCTGTCCCAGGGTGGACGCAGGGGAGGCCAGGGTGGACACTGTGCTGATTCTCCCTCTGCCCCACTGAGGTTTCCAAGCGACAGCCCAGCAGCGCCCTCCAAGCTGGTCCAGAGGAACTGCTCCCCTCCTGAGGCAGGTGGGCCTGTGGGCGTGCAGAGCTCGGTGGGAGATGGGGTCCTGGCATGGTGTCTGGGTGGTGAACTCCGGTGTGGTGCCTGCAAGGGCCCGGGCTAGCCTGGAGGTCATCCCGTGGTCCCAGATTCATTTTGGGAGGCTGCATGGAGGGTGCCTGGGGGCCTTGAGCTCTCCAGCTGGGAGGGGTGCCGGAGCCTGGGGGCAGTGGTGGGCTGCGGCTGATGAGGTGGCTTCTCTCTCTGTTGCCCTGCCCGGTGCCTTCTGCCACATCCTTCTCAGGCCTCTTCACTCTGCTCAGTGGGTTCTGCCCTTTGCTTCATTGCAGGCTTCCCGAGACATGTGCCACAGCTTCTCCCTCGCCCGGGGTCCTTCAGCAAGTCCAGGCAGGACAGCGTGTCCCCTGTGGTTCAGACGCTTGGCCCCACAGCTGTGAGTGCCCGTGCCCTTAGAGATGGGGCTAAGGAAGGTAGCCCCAGGGTCTGACGGACACTGTCCCCCCCCACAGTCCTGGCAGGCCTCCTTGGGGCTCCTTCCAGAGGATGGCCTGTCCTCTGAATGCTCAGCAGTCTCCATCGTGGGTGGCTCCGGGGTCGATAGACGAGAGCCCTCGGCCAGCGCTAAGGCCACTGACAAGCGTGCTGCTGGCAGTGGCCCTCCGGTGTCTGCTTGTAAGTTGGCTGTGGTGCCCCAGGCCCCAGAGGATGCGACCAAGCATGAGGTGAGTGCATGTCTTGAGGAAGGCAGGGGAGTCTAAGCCATAGAGGTGGGAGGGGCCTTGGTGAGGTGTGGGTAGGGGGATCTTGGCCCTTGGCTCACCACGAGCCATGCTTGGGGCAGTTAGGCCCCTTCTCATCAGCCCCCTGGCAGAAAGCAGAGTAGGCAGGAAGCAGCTTTGGGCAAAAATCCCTTTCAACAAAGAGTAAGGCGGGTCTGGTGCTCGGCTCCCAACTCCCAGCCCCAGGAGCCTCAGGGGCAGCAGCAGAGGGTCTGGCATTGTAGCCGGAATCCTGACTCCTGCCGCAGAGCAGTCAAAAGCAGCCCCCAAGTCCTAAGCAGCTTGTTGGGAGGCAGGAACCAGCCCAAGTGGGCAGCCCTGGCTGGACCGGGTCTTGCTTTCTGGGGCCTCACAGTGAGTTTGCCTGTTTCAGAGCTTCCTGCCAGATCCCGTCCTGAGGCTCAAGAGAGTCATTGGCCTTGGGGGCCACAGCACTAAACGGGTGAGGGGTCCCATGCTCTCGTTGGGTTGGACAAGTGTCAGAGGAAAGGCCTGCTATGCCCGAGGTTGCTGTGTGCGTTCCCTTCTTGCTCACGTCCGCACGGTGGCTCGGTGCTTCCTCAGTGACCGCCACTCACGGGCCCCTTTGTTCGCACGGGTGCTGGCTGGCCAGTGTTGCTCTAAGTGTTTGAGCTTCCAGAGACCAGTGAGCTCTTACCCTCTAAAGCTTTGCTGCAGCCGCGTGGGGCTGGTGTGGGCATGACTTGTGGGTCCCTGTGGGGTGTGGCCGGGGACAGTGGGAGAGGAGCCCCGGCTTGCCAGGCCCTCCTGGACACAAGCTCCAAGTCTTTGTTGGCTCTCTGGTTTTTCATGGCCTGAACTCCAAGTTTCCTGCATTGCAGCCAGGGCTCAGAGAAGACTGTGTGTGTGTGTGTGTGTGTGTGTGTGTGTGTGTGTGTGCGTGTGTGTGTGTGTGCGTGTGCGTGTGTGTGCGTGTGTGCGTGTGTGTGCGCGTGCATGTGTGTGTGTGCGCGCGCGCGCACGCCTGCACGTGTATTCGTGTGTCTGTAAGTCTCCTATTTCTTTGGTGTGTGCATCCCGTTGACTCCTGTGCACATTACGTGGGGAAAGGTATGCCAGGTGGGGAGGCGAGGCCCGCCAGCCTGCGACTCAGCCTCCGACCCCCGTGCACAGGCCGTGTGGACCAAGGACGGGGCTGCTGTCGTGTACCCCTGCCACGCGGTCATTGTGGTCCTGTGCATTGACACCCGGGAGCAGCGCTTCTTCCTCGGCCACACAGACAAGGTGGGTACTGCCTGGCCCAGGGGTGGCCTGCACCCAAAGGCTGCACCACTTCCCTCAACCTGCCACCTCCCCAGGTCTCTGCCCTGGCACTGGATGGGAGCAACTCTCTGCTGGCCTCAGCCCAGGCACACCCCCACAGCATGCTGCGTCTCTGGGACTTCCAGACCAGGAGCTGCCTGTCCCTGTTCCGGAGCCCTGTCCACACTGTCTGCTCCCTCAGGTGGGTGAGGGGACTCTGAGGTGGGTGGGGGCAGCCCTGGTGACACTGACCGTCTCTTCCACGTCCACAGCTTCTCCGACAGTGGGGCCCTACTCTGCTGCGTTGGCAAGGACCGCCATGGGAAGATGGTAACAGGGCGGGCGGAGGAAGCGGGGCAATGTCCCAATCGCTCAGGAAGCGCCTTCCCCTGCTGGCCTTCCCCTGGACCCGCCAGGAGGCCCCCTGCCTCCCACACACTGCAGAGTATCCTGTGTTTTACACCCCTTTTGGGTGGAGCCAACTTTTACTTACTTTATATATATATATTTTAAATATATTTTATTGATTTTTTACAGAGGAAGGGAGAGGGATAGAATATTAGAAATATCAATGAACCCTGACCGGTTTTGCTCAGTGGATAGAGCGTCGGCCTGCGGAATCAAGGGTCCCGGGTTTGATTCCGGTCAAGGGCATGTACCTTGGTTGCGGGCACATCCCCAGCAGGAGGCAGCTGATCGATGTTTCTCTCTCATCGATGTTTCTAACTCTCTATCCCTCTCCCTTCCTCTCTGTAAAAAATCAATAAAATATATTTTAAAAAAAGAAAAGAAATATCAATGAGAGAGAAACATCAAATCAGCTGCCTCCTGCACACTCCCTACCGGGAATGTGCCCGCAATCAAGGCACATGCCCTTGACCGGAATCGAACCTGGGACCCTTCAGTTCGCAGGCCGACGCTCTATCCACTGAGCCAAACCGGTTAGGGCTAATACATATTTTTTATTGATTTCAGAGAGGAAGAGAGAGAGAGAAACATCAATGATGAGAGAGAATCATTGATCAGCTGCCTCCTGCATGCCCCACACTGGGGATGGAGCCTGCAACCCAGGCATGTGCCCTGACTGGGAATCGAACTGTGACCTCCTGGTTCATAGTTTGATGCTCAACCACTGAGCCACGCCGGCCGGGCTAGAGTCAACATTTAAATAACTCACCTCACTTTCTTTGGTGGCATGTTCTGGAGTCATAGGGCAGCTGGGTTTTATGTCCGAAGCCAGGTGGGGCAAGTGGAGGTCCCGCCGGGGTAGTGGGGCTGCCCCCCCCCCCCCACTCTCACCAGCTGAGTGCCCAGGCCGCTCCCATAGGAGGAAGAGCCCAGTGGGGGCCGAGCAGGGCAGGCTGGTGCAACAGGGGCTCAGCAGGGACTTGTTGCAGATGGTGGTGGCCTGGGGCACTGACCAGGTGGGGCGAGGCGGTGAGGCCGTCATTCTCGCAAAGGCAAACACCGACGTCGACATCCAGGCTTTTGAGATCGCCTTTTGTAATGAAACCAGGTAACTGGGCCTCCTGTCCACCTGCAGTGCTGGGATGGGGGTCTGGCAGCCCATGGGCCTGGATGGGGGTGAGCCATAGAGCCTGCCTCCCCTTCCTCACTCAGGGTCCTCGTCCACAGCAGCCTCATCTCCCCGTGGGGATTGGATAACTCACCCTCATACCCTTTCGCAGGATGGCGTCGTGCGGGCGGGGCAATGTGCGGCTGTGGCGGCTTCGCGGTGGGGGCCTGTGCTCCTGCCCTGTGGACCTGGGGGAGCATCATGCAGTCGAGTTCACGGACCTGGCCTTTGGGAAGGCCCAGGACGGCCACACGCTGTGAGTACTGCCCTTGTCCTCTAACCAGCCCGCCCTGTTCCGTCTGGCCCTTTGGCCCTCACCTGGTGCCTCTCCGGGCAGCTACGTTTGCAGCCGTAGCGGTCACATCCTGGAGATTGACCACCAGCACATGGCTGTGCGGCGCACTCGCTATCTCCTGCCCACGCAGACTCCCGATAGCCCCCTCCCACAGAAGCAGGCCTGCAGCTTGGGTAGGTAGTCCCTGCTGTGGGGGCGGAGCAGCCCTGATGCTTCTGCTGACGCTGCCTGCCCCCCAGGCCCCGGCATCGCCATCAGCAGCCTCAGTGTCTCCCCGGCTGAGTGTGCGGTGGGCTCGGAGGACGGCTACCTGCGCCTCTGGCCTCTGGACTTCTCCTCTGTGCTCCTGGAGGCAGGTGGGACAAGACAGTAGCTCGCCATCAGGGTCCAGCCCTGGGCTAGATGGCAGTCAGGGCTCTGAGAAGCTTCATCCTGACCCTGGGCCCCACCGTTGCTGAGCCAGGAGTGGGTGGCCACGGGGGAGCCGCCTGACCCTGTCCACAGGAAGACGGGGCTCTAGGCAGCAAGGAAACGAGTGTGTGTCTTGGGGGGCTGGGAGGGAGGTGCATCCTGGATGTGGCCAGCCTGCCCTGGTGCCGGCCCACCCTGCCTGGGAGGTCACCTACCACCCTGCCTGCAGAGCACGAGGGCCCCATCAGCTCAGTCCGACTCAGCCCCGATGGCTTGCGTGTGCTGTCCACCACCTCCTCGGGCCATCTGGGCTTCCTGGACGTCCCCTCCCGGGAGTATAATGTGCTGGTGCGCTCCCACACTGCCCCGGTGCTGGCCCTCACCACCGAGTGCAGCCGAGGACAGCTGGCCACCGTGTCCCAGGACCACACTGTCCGAGTGTGGGATCTGGCAACCCTGCAGCAGGTAGAGCACGGCCGGGGGGAAAGACTGGAGAGCCACAGGCCATGCTGAGGCCTGGGGGGCAGGGCCCAGGCAGGTGGGGGGCTAGGGAGGACCCTTGGTGCACTTTGTCCTGTGGGCATGTTGGGGACCCTCCGGTTCAGGCCACCTGAAGAGAGACCAGCTCTCAGGTCCTCCTGGCCGGCTGGTAGCGACCACCCTGCCTGCCCTCACACGGCCCCACCCTCCAGCTCTACGACTTCACGTCGCCCGAGGACGCGCCGTGTGCAGTCGCCTTCTATCCCACGCAGCCCATCTTCTTCTGCGGCTTCAGCAGTGGGGCCGTCCGCTCCTTCAGCCTGGAGGCCACCAGGGTCCTGGTGGAACACAGGTGGGCGCCCAGCGGGCCCCTGGCTCCACAGATGCCTATGGTGGATACTCGTGGGGTCCCCTGGGGTGTGCGGGTGGCCGGGCAGAGCAGGGGAGGGCTGTCTCCAGGAGCCTCCTGCTCTGCTGCCCCTGGGGGACTTGGTCAGGGATGGTCCAACGCGGGGCCAAGGCAGCGAGCATCCCTGTGTGGGCAGGTGTCACCAAGGAGCCGTCACCGGCCTGGTCGCCAGCCCCGATGGCAGCCTCTTGTTCAGCGCCTGCTCTCAGGGTACCCTGGCCCAGTACCACTGCGCTGCCACTTGCTGCCGTGTCCTGCGTGTTGCAGGTTAGACACCACCCCCACCCTTCCCCCCACACCTGCACGGCCCCACCGCAGCCTCCCAGCCTGCCCTCATCGGGTTCCTGTGGGGGTGGGCTTGCCTGCTGTCCACGGCCAGCAGTAAGCTGCCTTCTGTGGCCTCACCACCTAGACGCCCAGGGCAGGTGTGGTTTTAGGCCACACCGAGCCCTCCAGACAGAAGGCTGCGAGTGTCTGTCTCTGCCCCGCCCAGAAGGAGGTGAACAGCCTGAGCGCCAGGCTGGCACAGGGTAGGCCCACCCAGGGGTACCTGCCCCTCCCATGGCCAGTCAGATGGTCCCTTGGGGGTCACATGGCCCAGGGGAACCCCAGCTATATTCTGGCAGACCTGGGCCCTGGGTGTTTTGGCGCCCTGATGCTCAGGCCCCTGGGCTGGTTTCTGCACTTGTGGGCAGGTTTTGTGCCTGCTCTGGCCGCCCCCTTCCCACCCTGCTGACTGCCGGCCCCTGTGATTCCGGCAGCCAACGTGGTGTGCCGGGATGCCCCCCCAAGTCCCAACGCCTTGGCCGTCAGTGGGGACAACCGCTTGCTGGCCTTCACGGGTCCCTTTAAGCACATGGTGACCATCATGGACGCAGCCTCCCTGGATGATGTGAGTCAGCCAGAACCTTCCGTGTGCCCAATGTGGGCGGGCTTGCACCAGCCTGGCCGGCAGACCCCATGGGTGTTTCAACTCTCGGCCACATGGCTCCCCTGGGTTCCGCCAGGGCTTCTGCTTGGCCCTGTGTGGAGTGCGACGCATCAAGGGAGCAGGTGGGAGGCCACACTCACTTCAGAGTGAAGGGCAGCCCTGCAGCAGGTAGAGCACGGCCAGGGGGGAAAGACTGGAGAGCCACAGGCCATGCTGAGGCCTGGGGGACAGGGCCCTCACTCACAGGCACAGAGGACATGGTGTGCCCAGGGCGGGCCAGCCAGGGGAGGGTGTGGGGCTTGCCCCAGGCTGCCTGCCTCCTGTGCCCTGGCTCTGGGAGCGTCAGCTCTGCCCAGAGGCTATGGCTGATGACTAGTTGCTGCTCTCTCCCAGCTGCTACGGGTGGACATCAGTGCCCTGGACCCGGCCAGCAGCGGCCTGGACTCGGCTGTGGCTGTCTGCTTCAGTCCCGCACCCCGTAACCACCTGCTGGTGTCCTTGTCATCCAACAAGGTTGTGGTGCTAGACGCCACATCGGGCCGCCTGGTTCGACAGGTGAGTCCCGAGTCGGGGCCGGTGGCTTGGTGTCCCCTTGGCTCCCTTGTTGGTGTCCCCGTGCCTGAGGAGGGGGTGCTGGGCCGCCTTCCACTCCTGAGAGGTGCATTTTTTGAGAAGGGAGGTTTCCCGGGTTCAGGGGGCTCATGTGCTCTGATCGCCTCCCCACGACAATGTTCTCTTGCAGTTTTGTGATGTGCACCCTGTGGCCTGCTCCGCCCTGGCTCTCAGCGGGGATGCCCGCTTGCTGCTGACAGCTGCCGACCGAGCCATCAAGGTGTGGGACTACTTAACGCAGTCCGACCCCAGCTGCCAGGTGGGTGCTGCACAGGACGTGGGTGGGTGTAGGCAGGCGGGTGAGGAGGAGGGTGGACGATGACCCGTGGGGCCTGACCCCACAAGGACCTCTTGCCCGGCCACTGTTCTGGTCGGGCCTGGCTGTGGGAGAACAGTGGGGTCTCTGTATGTGAAATGTGCTGCCCCCAGGTATACATTGGCCACTCAGAGCCCGTGCAGGCTGTGGCCTTCACCCCTGACCAGCAGCATCTCCTCAGTGTGGGAGATGCCATCTTCCTCTGGGACATCCTGGCCTCGCCTGAGAGGTCGCCCCCAGAAAGGCAAGTGCCCTTGACCTGTATCTGCCAGGCCTCCTGCTGCACCCTCCCCGCCTGACACCCTCTCTTGTTGCCTCTGCAGCGTCCCAGGCTCACCCGGGCCCCCCGCAACCTGTGAGGCTGCGAGTGGTCGCACCGCGGTGGAAGGTCTGTGGTGACATCTCGTGTTGGCACTGCAGCCACTGGGAGTGGCATGGTGCTGCTTCCGGTCCTGAGGGTCCCAGTGCATGAGGGGTGGGGGGCTAGGCACCCCTCTCCCTCTGTGCTCTGTCCTCTTCAGTCCCTAAGCACAGCACAGCCTCTTCCATCCCCAGGTCCAAATGCAAGTCAGCAGGAGGATGCGCTCGCCGGGACCAATGGGCTCCCTCGGCGGCAGGTGCCCGTGCCATCCCAGGCAGCCCCACCCCAGCTGAGCATCTGTGCTGGGCCCTTAGATGGCGGTGATGGTAAGGCCAGCAGCCCTGGGGCACCTGGGCAGGCCTGTTTGTTGGCGTGTTTGGGTGCTGCTCCAGGTCTGTGGGGAGAGGGAGGGGTGTAGGGGGCCCTGTGCCCTCCTTTCACTGCCCCCCAACTTCCCTAGGCACTTCCTCTGTGTCAGATGAAGGACCCTCTGAGGAGAGCCACAGCCCTGAGGGGCTCTGCCAGGCCCCAGGCCCACCCGTGCTGGTGCAGAAGGAGGCCGGTGGGGCTGGAGACGGGGCTGCAGGGGGCCCTTGGGACCCCAGTGTGCTGCCCCACCCCCATGGCCAGCCTAGTAAGCAAGGTAGGGCAGGGATACTCGTGATGGGGCTGGGGTCAGATGTAGGTACCCATGGGCCCCAGATGGGGGTTCACCCCATGAGATGAGGCCTGCATTTAAAGGGCAAGTGGGTCAGCCTGAGGCTGCTGTGAGGCCGAGTGCTGGGATGTGGCTCATATGCATCCTCTGACCCTGAGTGTTTCCTGGTTTGGGTGCTCGTGTCCAGCCAGGGCCAGGTGGCTGTGTGAGGGAGGGGGTCTCTGAATGGTTCGTCCTCTCTGCCAGGTGCCTGGAGCCTCAGGAGAGCCAGGACCCAGCCCGCCGCCCGCCCGGACGCCTACAAACACTTCACAGCACGCTACAAAGCCTCCCTGATGGCCAAGGTTGTACGGGGGTGGGATCCTCACAGCCTCTGCCGCAGGTGGACCCCCCAGAGGGTCGGGGGTGAGGGTGGCACAGCCCTGTGGTTTCTGGGAGTGTCCCTTCTTCCTAATTCATAGGTCCCCCGGGTCTCCCTGGTGCTGCTGCCAAAGTTGACGGCGGTGCAGGCCTTGACAGTGGTCACTTCACAGGCACCGTTTTACCGTGCACTTGTGCTTTCACTGTCACGCGGACACTCAGACCGTGTCCTGCTAAGCCCACTGTCTCCCTCGGACGGTCCTGTCTCCTTGCGTGTCCTGTCCTGGAGAGCCCCTGGGTCTTGCTATCCCTGTCTGCCCTCCCCGGACTCCAGGGACCGCCCACATCTCCCACTCCTGCCTCCCTGTCTGCAACCCCAGCTTCCGTCCCCAGTTGGCCTCTCATGTGTGGGCTTGTGGGCCCACGCTCTTGCCACTTGTCCCATCCCGGGCATGTACCTCCCATAGCTTCGTCCCAGGCCCCAGCCTGATGGGACACAGCCTGAGGTGGCGGGGGTGGGGCGGGGTGGCTGGGTGCTGTGCCACACGTAAGCGTCCTGGACCACTTTCTCACAGAATGTTTCCTCCCCTCCTGCGGGGGCCGAGTGGCTGCACCTGAAGGCTGTTGTGGGCTACAACGGGAATGGGCGGGCCAACGTGATCTGGAGGCCAGACACAGGTAGGGACCACGGACACCACCCGCCCCGCTCCCAGCCCAGAACCTGCAGGGAGGATGACAGGGCCACACAGACCAGCTCTGGGGCTCCCTCCCTGCTACAGGCTTCTTTGCCTACACCTGCGGCTGCCTGGTGGTAGTGGAGGACCTGCACTCCGGCTCCCAGCAGCACTGGCTCGGCCACTCCGAGGAGATCTCCACACTGGCTCTCAGCCACGACGCCCAGGTGCTCCTCCCACGCCCAGGTGGTGGTATGCCTCCTGTCGGGCCTCCAGAGCAGCACAGGGGCCTCCCATCCACCCAGAGCCAGTACCCCCTGGACTGCCCTCATCCCACTCACCACCTCCCCCTCACCCACCCTGCCAGGTCCTGGCCTCTGCCTCCGGGAGTAGTGGTGCCGCCTCTGGCTGCCAGATCCGCATCTGGGATGTGCCTGGGGGTTCCTGCCAACAGCTCCTTTCTCACCACTGCACCGCTGTGCAAGCCCTAGCCTTCTCGCTGGATGATCGGCTCCTTGTCACACTAGGTCGGCTGGGGGGAGGGGGTGTGCGAGGGCAGTGGCCTCTGGACTCCCCTGCCTGTCCTGGGACTCCAGGGCAGCTGGTGTGACCACCATGCACCTCCCTAGGGGACTATGGTGACCGAACCCTGGCCCTGTGGAGCATGGCCACCTATGAGCTCGTTTCGTCTGCCCACCTCCCAGAGCCGGTGCACGACATGGCCTTTAACCCCTGGGGTGCCGGGGAGCTCGCCTGCGTGGGCCAGGGAGCCCTCACCTTGTGGCTCCTGCAGCAGCGCGGGGCCGACATCAGCCTCCAGGTGCCCGGGTTCAGAGGCAGTTTTGGAGGATGGGTCCAGCCGGCCCTGGGGCATTACTGACCCGCACTGCCCTCGTGTCCCTTCAGGTGCACCGAGAGCCCATCCCCGAGACGGTGGGGGCGGGCGAGCTGACGTCCCTGTGCTATGGGGCCGAGCCGCTGCTGTACTGCGGCTCCAATGCCGGCCAGGTCTGTGTCTGGGACACAAGTGCCAGCCGCTGCTTCCTGGCCTGGGAGGCTGACGACGGTGAGATCGGTGGGTGCCTGAGGAGCCCCTGCGCCCCCCCAAGCTAGGGGCTTGGCCTCTCCCTGGGAGCCCCAGTGCTGGGGCAATAGGACCCTGTCGAGTCCTGGGCTTCTGGGGAAGCAGCTGATGCCACATCTGCCTCCTAGGAGTGCTGCTGTGCTCGGGATCGCGGCTGGTCAGTGGCAGCAACACCAGGCGACTGCGCCTGTGGGCCGTGGGAGCTGTGGCGGAGCTGAGGCGCAAGGGCTCCGGAGCCAGGTGAGCCTCCGCGTTAGCCGGCGTCCTTGACCAGGGCTGTAAGCCAACACTCTTGCCAGCTGGGCCTGCCCTCTGTGGGGACCCGCTTGGGGGAGGCCAGAGCTCACGAACATGGGCGCACCCCAGAAGCACCAGGCTCCCTGGGCTCCCCTGGCCACCACTCGGGACCCTCTGCTTCCCCCCAGGTCCAGCTCTGTGTTCATGGAGCGCGAGCTGACCCTGGACGGGGCCGTCGTGAGCGCTGTCTTCCACGACAGCATGGACATGGGTGTGGTGGGCACCACAGCGGGCACGCTCTGGTATGTCAGCTGGGCCGAGGGCACCAGTACCCGCCTCATCAGCGGCCACAGGAGCAAGGTGAGGCTGCCGGGCCCCCGGCTGTCCATCAGATGTCTGAGTTGGTTTCCCCCCTGGACGCAGGCAGCGCTGTGAGCCCCACAGTCACTCCCTGGCCTGTGTTGTGACCCCCAACCCCCAGTTGTCGTTCCGAGTCAAGCCCAGCTGTGGGATTAGTTCACGCGTAAATAGTTCAGGTTTTCAGGATAAGGATGCCCCACACTTAGAACTGCACATCGTCTTGTGTTGACACAGTCCACGCCGTGTCCACTCGCGCCAGCACACAGGCCCGGCCTCTTCTCCTTCCTCTTCCCTCTGTTGCTTTTCCCCTTGTAATTTACTTGGCAAAGAAACCAGGTCGTCCATCCCTGGGCGTCCACAGACCAGGGTTCGACCTGCCGTTCTGCTCCCACGTCCCCTGGGGTCCGAGAACCTGGAGGCTGCCAGAACCTGGTCAGGCCGGGCAGTCCCACAGCTCCTCCTGGGTGAGCTGTGTCCCACCAGGAAGCTGGGGCCGCCTGCCTTTCAGTGCTGCCCTTGTCCAGCGTGCCCGTCACCTTGGTGGAGTTGGGTTTGCTGAGGCAGAGCTGGGACAGGAGCTGCGGGATCGCTGGTTCTCTCCCTTACGGACCAGGTTTCCAGGCACGGGGTTGGTTCTGCCAACAACAGCCAGTGTGTTTCCAAGTCTGTAAGAGCTGGTGGGTGTGCGTGGCGGCCGGCCTCCCCAGGGTCGCTGCTCACGGAGCCCTGGCTTCGGCCAGTGATGGGTTCTTTGAGTTGGCGACCGAGTTCTTTTTTAAATCTGTATGTATTTGTTGGGAAGTGATGACATCCATCGAAGAAATTAAGTTTGAGAGGAGTAAGGGTGATAGGCTTTTTCTATTTTTTGGTGACAGTTCTATACTGAGGTATAATTTACACGCCATATGCTTCAGCCATTCAAACCCCGTGGTTTTTAGTCTGTTCAGACTTGTACAACTATCACGACAGCCCATTTCCGAGCACCTTCATCACCCCAACAGGAAACCCATGCCATCAAGCACTCGCCTCCCATCCCCTGACAGCCGCTAACTGTGGATTTACCTGTTCTCAGCTTTCCACACAAACGGGTACACGCCGTGTGGCCCTCTCCGGCCGGCTTCTCTCGCTGAGCAGCACAGCCTCCAGGTTCATCTGTGCAAGCATGTGTCAGGGCTTCTCCCCTTATTGCCAAATACTTATTGTCCCGTGGTGCAGGCAGGGCACACTGTGTGTGTCCACCCATCGGGGAAGAGCGTTTGGGTCCTGAGTCTGGACCGGAGCCCAAGGTCCCTCTCACGTGAAGTGGCAGAGTGTCCCGGCTCTCCCCCTGCAGCTCCCTCCAGCGGGCCCGTCATTTCTCAGCCAGACAGAGCTAAATTATTATTCTTAAAGATAAAATGTATCATGAGTTCATACTGACATTTGAAATTTAAATGCAGGATGAGGCCATTTTATTTTACCTCATTGGTGTATGGCGTCTGTATCCCCTTTTTGCCACACCCAAAATCCTGACTCGCAGTAGTCACACGCCTGCTTTCTCCCTCGGTGCGCACGCGACAATCTCCGGAAAAGCCACGCCACCAGCACCGGTGGTGAGGCCCCTGCACTGGCCTGGAGAGTGTCTCATGCTTCCTTTACCTTTAGTCTGCAGTCCTCCAGGGATGTGCTGTCCCATCACCACGTTTTATTTATTTTTTGTTGGTTTATTTTTGTTAATCCTCACTCCCATTGGTTTTTAGAGAGATTGGAAGGGAGGGGGAGAGACGGAGAGAGAGAAACATCAATATGAGAGAGACATCAATTGTTTGCCTCCTGCATGAGCCCTGACCCTGGCCGGGGATTGAGCCTGCAACCGAGGTACGGGCCCTTGACCTGAATTGAACCCAGGACCCTTCAGGCTGTGGGCTGACGCTCTGTCCACTGAGCCAAACTGGCGAGCGCCCTTCACCACGTTTTAGGTTCTTCCAGAACACTTCTCTGGTGTCCCAGTTGGGCTCAATGGCAGGTGGGCTCCTTACAATTTGAATTCCACCCAGGTCTTGTGTGGGCACCCAGGAGGGAGGTCAGGACAGTTTCTTTACTCCACGTGGAGGTGACCATGGCCAGGCGGGCTTGGGAAGGAGACACGTGCTCTCATAGGAATGACCTGGCCCCACTGTGTCCTGTGCCCGAGGGCCACGGGGCCTCAGGGCTGGCTGGCTACCTGCAGGTGAACGAGGTGGTCTTCAGCCCCAGCGAGTCCCACTGTGCCACGTGTGGAGATGATGGGAGTGTGCGCGTGTGGTCCTTGTCCAGCATGGAGCTGGTAATCCAGTTCCAGGTGCTGAACCAGGTATTCGGGGCACCAGGGGCTGTGTGTGTGTGTGCGCGCGCACGTGCGCTTGGGGTGGGACCCGGCCTCTCCACTGAAGGGCTCTGGGAGATGCACCCTCCCTTCAGCCTCAGTGTCTGTCCTCAGCCTTGGGGTTGGGCCCCATCTCGCTCCCCAGGGGAGTGCTGATGTTTCCCCACTGGGGTCCCCAGAGTTGCCTCTGCTTGGCTTGGAGCCCCCCATCCTGTGGGCGCCCAGAACAGCAGCACATGGCGGCAGGTTATAGTGATGGCACGTTGCGTGTCTTCAACGTCTCTCGAATCTCCATGGAGCTCAAGATGCATCCACACCTGGCTGCACTGACGGCCATCACCTTCTCTGCTGACGGTGAGGGGCTGGGGGTCCCCAGGGTGGTCCCATGGCCCCTGCCTGGCCCAAGTCACACCTTTGGGCCGGGAGCTCACAAGGTAACAGAGTGGCTCCTGCCTGGCCCAGGTCAGACCATCATCTCTGGCGACAAGGACGGGCTTGTGGCTGTGAGCCAGCCACGCACAGGTCTGACCTTCCGTACACTGAGCGACCACCGGGGCGCTCCCATCTCTACCATCCGGAGCACGAGCAAGGAGGTGAAGTGGCCAGCAGGCCTCATCTGGGGGGGTGCTGGCAGAGAAGGGGCTTGGGCAGAGCGGGGCAGGAGGTACTCACCTGCCCTTACCCGCCCAGAATGGAGCCTTCGGGGTGGAGGGCACAGACTTGTGGTTGGCCGCCAGCGGGGACCAGCGGGTCAGCGTCTGGGCCTCCGACTGGCTGCGGGACTGCTGTGAGCTGGTGGACTGGCTGAGCTTCCCGGCACCGATCCTCACGGAGGTGAGGGTCCTGGGGGCACCTCGGGTGGGGTTGGTGCCTGCCCATCCTGCCACAGCACGTGTGCCTTTCCTCAGGCTTCAGACTGCTCGCCGCCCTCCCTCGCTGCCTTCTGTCCCTGGGATAGGACGCTGCTGGTGTGTGCAGGCCTCGGCCCCCATCCAGAGGTGGTCTTTTACAGCCTCTGCCTGAAGCAGGCACGTGCGCGCCCCCCGTGACCCTGGGAGGGGAGGATCCTGGGCCATGGGAACCGCTGCTAACTGCCCTGTGCTCGATGCCCACAGGTGGTGAAGAAGATCCCACTGCCTTTCTTTGCTGTGTCCCTGAGTCTGTCCCCCAGGGCCCACTTCATGGCCATTGGCTTTGCTGGTGAGTACTGGTGGGTGTGGACTCAGCCTATCTTAGTGCGGCTTAGGGGACTCACCTGTACCCCCACACTGAGACATGCCCCTCAAATCTGCACCCTCATCTCTGAAGTGGGGTACTGAGTCCAGCACTAAATAGAGGGGCTCAGCGGCCCAGTTTGGGGCCTTAGAAGCCCCATGCTGTTAGACACCCTGACAGTGACGGGCTCTTTCTTGGCCGTGGGTGTGGGAGACAGGCCATTTAGCGCAGATTCTCTGTGGTGTTTCAGCATCCAGCTGGAGACAGCCAGGGTGGGTGGGGAACCCCTGGGCCCTGGAGTTGCAGGCATGGGCACAGGGCTCACCCCATACCATTTGCCCACAGAGCGTGTGCTGAGGCTGGTGGACTGTGTGTCAGGGGCTGCGCAAGAGTTTGCTGGCCACGACGATGGGGTACAGCTCTGTAGGTTTGCCCCATCTGCCAGCCTGCTCTTCACGGCGGCCCACAACGAGATCTTGGTGTGGGAGGTCACAGACTGCTGAGCTGCACTGGGGACCTTGGGGTCAGGTGTGCTGTCCCGGTCACACTGGGCACCTGGCCTGGCAGGGGCTCTCCTGAGAAGCTGCGTTAGTGGAGAACCTCGTGCTAGGCCAGGGTGGCTGGGTAGGCGCAGTCCCTTCACACTGGATGGGCTCAGGACTCTGTATGTAAATCATCAAGACCCCAAACATGTGTAAAGTGCTTGTTGGTACCTGAGTGCTTTTCTGTGTTTCTACCTGTACAGTTGAAATAAATGTGGGTGTTGCATTGTCGCATTGTCTGCTGGTCACTCCAGGCTCCTATGCCCTGGGCCTGGCTCTCCTGCCTGGCCTGAGATCAGCCTCTGCCCAAATCCCAGGCCTCCTGTTCCCTGTCCAGAACTGAGGCCCTGGCCAGTCCACCTGCAAGGGCGATCCTGCCCAGAGCGGGCTGGTCCTGGCCCAGCGGGAAACTGCTGGGGCTGAGTGGCACCCGAGGCGGTGGCCCCGCCCCCTGGCCGGCGCAGCGCCAGCAATGCCGGGGGCGCCCACGCGGTGGCACTGCCGCGCACCCGGCCTCTCTGGCCCGCCGGGCTCGCTAGTGCGGCCGTGCGGGCGGGGCCGGAAGTGCGGGCTGGGGGTGGGCAGCGTGGGCAGAGGACTCGGAAAGTGCTCGGGCTGGAGTTGGGGCTGGGGCTTGGGTCGGCTGCCATGAAGCGGGACGTCCGCATCCTGCTGCTGGGCGAGGGTAGGCGCCGGGGCGGGGGGCGGGCTGGGCGAGGGCGGGCGCCAGGGCCGGGGCGGGGCCGGGCCTGTCCTTTGGGAGGGGGGGCGCCGCGACCTTGGCCGCCGCGCTGACCGCGCCGTCCCGCGCAGCCCAGGTGGGGAAGACGTCTCTGATCTTGTCGCTGGTGGGCGAGGAGTTCCCTGAAGAGGTGAGGACGGTGGTGGTCGCGCAGAGGAAGGGACTGAGGCCCAGGGCGGCCCTCCCTCCGCCCCGGGCCACCCTCACGGCCCGTTTGCTTCAGGTGCCTCCCCGGGCGGAAGAGATCACCATCCCCGCGGACGTCACCCCCGAGAAGGTGCCCACGCACATCGTGGATTCCTCAGGTAGAGCCGCCCCCGCCCCCACGTCCTGCCCAGGAGCCGCATTCCCGGCAGGAGGTGTGCAGTGCCGTCTCTTCTTCCCTCCAGAAGCTGAGCAGACGGTGGAGGAGCTGCAGGACGAGATTAACAAGGTGCAGTGTGTTCTGAGGCTCAGGGAGGGCCGCCCTCTCCTGGGGGCGGGGGGCGCGGGGAGAGGATGGGTTCAGTGCTCAGGCTGGGCGGGGGTGGGGTGGGGGTGGCGGGGGCGGCGGTGTTTGGGCTGCTGCCTAGTTCTGATCGGCTTCTCTCTGAGGATTGGATTAAGGTGCCCAGAGCTGCTTCCGCCTCGCTAATTCTCCCATGACCTCTCAGTCCAGTACTAAGTTGTTGTGATGCACCCTGTTGGGAGTTGGGGAGAAAAGGGACCATCCCTTCCTCCTACCCACATGGCTGGCCAGCCCCATGGCTCTCTCCACCCATCACTCTTCCAGTGGACACTGGGGGACAGATCTCATTATCTTTCAAAATGACCCCTTCAACAGCTCTGTGTCCCGGCCACCCGCTCCCCACCCTGTAGCGCAACCCACTACTCTGGGCCTTTGAGCCGTGGCGCCGTGACCAGGGCCGCAGGCTGCACAGCCCTCTGTTCCCCCGTTTATCAGGAGGACATGTATCTGGGCCAAGCTCCTGGGAGGAAGACGCCCGCTGCAACCTTGCCCTGTCCCTCTGCAGCTGCTACTATGTCCTAGGGATGCTGTTCTCAGCATCTTTTCTGCCCAAAGTGACACGGAGTGAAGGACCGAGGCCAGATCTGGGTACCAAGTTTCTGGGGTGGCTGTGTCTACCCTGAGCCCTTCGGGGGCCTCGCTGACCAGAGTCGCAGTGCTGGGACCTGGAAGTGCGCAGGGAAGGGCGGTCTGAGGTTTGCACAGCAGACGACCACCCTAGTGACACTGCCAAGGGGCACTGGCTGAGGAGCGCCAGTGAAGGGTGGCTTCCTGGGTTTCTGAGCCATGCCGTGTCCTGCCTGAGTGCCGGGGTGGCGTGGACAGGAAGCCTCTGGTAATGCTGTGCCACGTGCCCTCCCCCGCAGGCCAATGTGGTGTGTGTGGTGTACGACGTGTCCGAGGAGGCCACCATTGAGAAGGTGAGTGGGGGAGCGAGTGTTCGTCCTGCGTCCCTGCTGCTGGCACCCAGCTTGGTCATCGTCTGTTCTCCGCTCGGACCCCAGGGGCATGCCCAGCTGATCCAGGCGCTGGGGTGACTCTCACCCGTCGCCAACCCCATCTCTAATGGGTGCTTCAGGGAGCTTCTTGGCCACAAGCCCCCACAACTTCCCCAGGGAGCTCCCTGTGACCCCGTCTCCCTGCAGAAAGCATGAACAGCCATGAGTCTAAACCACTTAGGCTTGCAGAGGGGCTATCCCTAGCTGCTGACCCCAGGTCCCTTGCGGGTGTTGGGAAACTGCTAGGATCAGATAAGGCCACACCTGTAAGGTGCATTCTCCGCTTGTTCCCAGTGACCGTGACTTTGGCCCTCAACTCCCCCCCCATCTCTCTCGGGTTAGGTTTAAGTTCCATCTGAGAGGTGTGGGTTGGGCGGCTCCCTCACCTCACGCCAGGCCTTGCCTTTCAGATCCGAACCAAATGGATCCCACTGGTGAATGGAGGGACAGAGAAGGGGCCCAGGTAATGGGCAGTGCCCAAGGGGCTGGTCGGCCTCCTCCAGCTCCCTCATCCCTGATGACCGTGGGCCTCTCTCCAGGGTCCCCATCATCCTGGTGGGCAACAAGTCGGACTTGAGGCCAGGGAGCTCCATGGAGGCCGTGCTGCCCATCATGAGTCAGTTCCCTGAGATTGAGACCTGTGTGGAGGTAAGCAGGCACGCACAGTAGGGCCAGGAGGGGGCACGGGGGTGGAGAAGAGAAGGGCCAGGGCCCTGCAGCAGGCACTCATGTGCTGGTGGCCTGGGACCTTAGGACAGGCAAGCTTTCTTATTGAGGACTTCCTTGGGACGGGGGCTGCTGAGCCCCTGTGCCTGCATCTCCGAGCCTCCCAGCCTCGGGCACTCTCTGAGTCTGTCCCCGTGGTTCCCAGTGCTCGGCCCGGAACCTGAGGAACATCTCGGAGCTGTTCTACTACGCACAGAAGGCCGTGCTGCACCCCACAGCTCCCCTCTATGACCCTGAGACCAAGCAGGTGAGCAGCTGGCGTGGGCGGGGGTGGCCAGCAGGTGGGATTGGGGGAACATGCTGAGCTGGCTGTCCCCACAGCTGAAGCCCGCGTGCACCCAGGCCCTCACACGCATCTTCAGGCTCTCAGACCAGGATCTGGACCAGGCGCTCAGTGATGAGGAGCTCAACGCTTTCCAGGTGGGCCCCATCCGCCTCCTGGTAGTGCCCACCCTTTTTTGGCCGCAGCCGGGCTCCATGCCATTAATGAGGACAGCTGGCTTACTAACAGCAACGTTCTCTTGGAGGCAGAAATGCTGTTTTGGGCATCCCCTGGCTCCACAAGCCCTGGAGGATGTCAAGATGGTGGTGCGCAAGAACGTGGCAGGCGGGGTGCGGGATGACCGGCTTACCCTGGACGGTGAGCCCTGGCACCCTGTATCCTGGTGTGGGGAGGGGCTCAGGTGATACCCGGTGTCACCTTCTCTGCTTCCCGAACAGGCTTCCTCTTCCTGAACACACTCTTCATCCAGCGTGGCCGCCATGAGACCACGTGGACCATCCTGCGGCGCTTCGGCTACGGCGACACACTCGAGCTGTCCGCCGACTACCTCTTCCCTCTGTGAGTGGGGGATGGGCTCTGTGTTAGATGGTGCCGGGCGGGTTGGAGCCTGGCTTGGGCAGAGGATGGCCTGGTTAGGAGGCACCTTGCTGTGGGCAGGCAGATTGGGACTTAATGCCGAGCAGGTGGCCCCTGGCCCCAGCCACATCTCCGCCTGCTTCTCTGCTGTGCTCAGTCAAGGGAGAGAGTTGGAGGAACTCTGGGGTTCAGTCAGACTCGCAGGGAGGGTCGGACTGCACCCTCTGAGCGTGGTGGAAACGGATGGCAACCCCACAGGCTTCATGTGCCCCCTGGCTGCAGCACCGAGCTCAACCACTTTGGCTACCAGTTTGTGCAGAGGGTGTTTGAGAAGCATGACCAGGTGAGGGCGCTGTCACCCTGCTGTGCTGCCTGTCTTGGTTTCCTATCCTGGCCCCCAGCCAGTGTCACCACAGCCCCTCTGCCTGCAGGACCATGATGGAGCCCTCTCGCTGGCGGAGCTGCAGGACCTATTCAGTGTGTCCCCAGCACCCCCTTGGGGCCCTCAGTTCCTGCAAGAAGTCCGAACCGAAGCAGGTCGGCTGCCCCTGCACGGGTACCTCTGCCAGTGGACGTAAGTGCAGCCCCCACCTGCCCCACTTAGCAAACAGCGCTGCCTTGTCATGATGCTGACTGTTCCCCTGCCCCCTTATACCCCAGTCTGGTGACTTACCTGGATGTCCGGCGCTGTCTGGAGCACCTTGGCTACCTGGGCTACCCCACCCTCTGCAAGCAGGACTCCCAGACCCATGCCATCACAGGTGGGCGCCCACCCTCACAGGGGTCTGGCCAGCTCCTCCCTGGCAGCCACTTACTCTTGTTTGTCCTTTCCATCCTCTCACAGTCACCCGTGACAAGAGGCTGGACCAGGAGAAGGGACAAACGCACAGGAATGTCCTTCTGTGCAAGGTGGTGGGGGCACGTGGCGTGGGCAAGTCCGCCTTCCTGCAGGCTTTCCTTGGTCGTGGCCTAGGGGTGAGTATCACTGTGTGCTGGGTGAGGGCCTTGGGGCGGGGGGGCGGGGGTAGGGGCTTTGGGAAGCATCGGGGCCAGCGAGCTTCAGGTACCTCCCTCCTCAGCATCCGGACACCAGGGAGCTCCACAAGACACCTGCCATCTATGCCATCAACACGGTGCAGGTCAACGGGCAGGAGAAGTACCTGATAGTGAGTGCTGGGGAGGGGGGTCCCTGCAATAGATCCCAGGTGCATGCTGGGCGGTGCTGTCCCAATGTGGCCGGGGGAATTGAGCTCCCTGAGGCCGCCCTCTGTCCAGCTCTGCGAGGTGGATGCAGACAGCCTGCTGTCCACTGCGTCTGATGCTGCCTGTGATGTCGCCTGCTTGATGTTTGATGGCAGTGACCCCCAGTCCTTTGCACTCTGCACCAGCATCTACAAGGCAAGCCTCCACCTACCCCAGCTCCTGTGGGCAGCATGGCTGAGTGGTAGTCCCCCAGCACCCTCACCTGCCTGCTCCGGGACTGTGCATCACGCGGCCCTTTCCCCGCAGCGCCATTACATGGATGGGCAGACCCCCTGCCTCTTCGTCTCCTCCAAGGCCGACCTGCCGGAAGGTGTTCCACTGCCTGGGCTGTCTCCAGCTGAGTTCTGTCGCAGGCACCGGCTGCCTGCCCCTGTCCCGTTCTCCTGCGCTGGCCCAGGAGAGCCAGGCACAGCTGTCTTCACCCGGCTTGCCACCATGGCCACCTTCCCGTGGGTACCAGCACCACAGCCCCTGTGGTGGGAGGCCTGCCCTGTCCCAGGGTACTGGTGGTCCCTGTCGCCAGGAGAGTGGCACAGCTGTGGTGTCAGATTGGAGTCAGTGAGGACTGCAGGGTGGGCCTTAGTCAGGTGCTGATGTCCTGAGAGGCCCTCTGGGGCCTGTCTCACCAGCTGCCCTGTGGTCTGGGAGTTCTGCTGTGCTAGACACTGACAGGTAGCAGCTCCGTGACTTTCCAGGACATTGGGGTGGTGGTGGTGAGGGGGGCACAGCAGCAAGCATCTGGATAGCACCCTGAGGGTGTCTCCAACCAGCCTCTCTCCTGCAGGTACCTGGTTCATGGGGAGCTGCACACCACCTCCTTCTGGCTCCGGGTGACACTGGGGGCTTTTGGGGCTGCTGTTGCTGCCATCCTCAGCTTCTCACTCTACAGGGTCCTGGTGAAGAGCCGATGAGGCCCTGGTGCCCTGCAGTCTGATCTCGGCCCCAGGGTCCCAGGGTGCTGGTGTTGGGCCACCCACTTGGTGGAGCTGCCCTCTATCTAAACTTGGCTTCTGAAGATAGCCTACTCACTGCCCAACCCCAGTGGTGGGCCCCGAGGTCCTGCCAGCCTGTGTCCTGCCCAGCATCACCCACCTGTGTGGGCATCACGTTGGAGAGACTGGGGTATAGGTGAGGAAGCCAGTGATCCTAGATCTGAATTCTCAGGGTTCCACCCATTCCTGGTCCCAGGCAGCCAGTGGGTCTGAGGGGAGTCAGAGGGCAGAGCTTTGGGCCACAGGCAGGGGGTGGGGGCAGGAAGTGACTGGGTCATTGTGCTGCTCCCCGCTCCATCAATGGGAGACTGGTCCAGGGCTGCACTCATGGAAGATGTGAGGTTGGGTTTGCTGATTAAACTTCAGTGTCTTTTCCATCTTAGACCCTACTTTCTGACGGTGGTTTTTCTTAATCATGTCCTTTGTCTCTGTGGACTGGAAACTTCACTCCTGACCCCCCACACCTGCCCTCTAGGCCTGAGCCTGCAAACAGGCCCACATGAGGTCCAGTTGGGGTTCAGCTGCAGCCTGGGAGCCTCCACATTGAGGTCCCTGCTTTCCTGAGGTGGCCTACCTCCTCCCCAACTTCAGCATCCATCCGGCAGCCTGCCTGAGCTGTGGGGAGGACCTGGGATTCTGAGGTGGAACCGGGGTGCACGGTGGCTGCTGGTGTGGGGGAGCTGCCTGTTCTTACCCTGACCAGAGACCTGTCACTCACTGGCTGGGGGACAGCAAGAGACCCCAGCCTAAGGGGAGGCTCTACTTGGGATTATGTTTCAACACCTGTCCCAGGTGCTTACTTGGCTGGTGTTCTGGGACGCGGAGCAGAGGCAGCCCATGGTGGGACTGGGTGGAAGACCCTGGTTACCCCCGCAGGTGCCTCCTGCCATCAGTCATTCCATGCAAGACAGAGCTTCCACACCAAGGTTTCTCCCAGAGCATCAGTGCTGTTCCTGGGAGGCATGGGGAGTTACCTGCTCTGCTCAGGCCGGACCCAGAAGGTCTGGGATCAGACTAAGAAAAATATTTTTTTTATTGATTTCAGAAAAAAAGGGAGCAGGGGGAGATAGAAACATCAATGATTGATGAATCATTGATTGGCTACCTCCTGCACTCCCCACACTGGGAATCGCCCCCAACCCTGGGCAAATGCCCTGACTGGGAATCAAACTGGAACCTCCTGGTTCAAAGGGCAACACTCAACCACTGAGCCACACCAGCCAGGGGAGAGGGTAAGACTCTTGAAGTCGAACTGCCACTGTCCTGCTATTCCAGCTGCTGAGGTGTGGTGCTCACTTGAGCTCTATCCTGAGGCCCAGCTGCTAGGACTGACCGCTCCATGGCTGGGGGTTCCGAGTGCTGCTCTGAGGGGCTGCTGTGGTGACATTCCTAGTCTGTAACCCCTTGTTGGAGGGGTCTGCCTGCCTACCCAGGAAATAGGGCCTCCTGTCTCAGCTGCAGCCTTGTCCCTTGCGGGCTCTGCCTGGGCTCCCCGCTGCCCTCTGGGGTTGTAGTCTCCACTGTCACTATCCAGCATGTGGCTGCAGGGGCTCCAGTGGAAGACGTGTGCTGGGGCTGGTCTGCAAAGAGCATGCAGGCGCCTCTCCTCTCTACCCGTCACTAACAGCCCTGTCAGCCTCGGCACCCATCTGCGGGGCCTTTTGCTGCCCGACTGCAGATGGACCAGCACCCTGGCAGGCAGCCGTTTTCAGGGAGCCCCGGCCCGGGGAGTCACAGGTAGCGGGGTGGTCCGGGGAGGCTTCCCCAAGGAGGTGGTGTGGGCGCTGAGGCCCCGTCCCGGGAGAAGGGATGCGCCAGGGGCTTGGCTGCCGCCTGCAGCTGTTTCCCACGACTGTCCCCTCTTCGTAGTAGAGAGCTCTGCCAGGGTGCGGGGGCGAGGCTGGGGAAGCCTGCATGTGGTGAGCGGGTGAGGAGGCTGGGGCGCTGGTCGGGCCATCACCATCCTGGAGCGCGTCCGCGTGCAGGGCACGCGCGTGTTCCGGCCACGCGTGCGGCGGGGGCGGGCGGCTCGGTGACGCGGCGCCAGGCAGAGCGGGCGGAGCGCACGGGCCGGGGCGGAGCGGAGTCATCCGCAGAGCAGCCCCTCCCGGCCGCGGCCGTCGACCCCGGACCCGGCCCGGCTCTATGGACAGGAGCTCGCTGCTGCAGCTTATCCAGGAGCAGGTGCGTTGGGGTAGAGGGGCGCCGGCACCGCCCCTGCCATTGGGGTGGGCTGGGGAAATGGAACTCGCAGCGCCTCAGCCCAGCCCCCGCTCATGCCCATTCCCCACACCCTCTTATGCACGACCTTGGCCCACTGCCTGAGACCCCAGGAAAGGGTGAGCCAGACCAGGACGCCTGAGGAGGGGCAAGGGGGGTGGGCGACTGTCCTCAGACTTTAGCCCTACCCTTCCAGGATGGACAGAGCCAAAATGAGGTGAGGAGACCCCTAGAGGCTTGGGACTCAGGAACCGGTTCCCTGGCAGCTCCTGAGACCACGTGGGCACAGGGATCTAGCCCAAGGGTGTTGGGAGACTGCCTTTTCCAGCTGGCTTGGGGCAGCCCTTGGGTCTGTGGGTCTGGTCCACCCTCAGGCCTTGGCCAGCATCACCTCCTCCACCCCCCACCCCAGCAGCTGGACCCTGAGAACACGGGCTTCATCGGTGCAGACACCTTCACTGGCTTGGTGCACAGCCATGAGCTACCCCTGGATCCAGCCAAGCTGGACATGCTGGTGGCCCTGGCCCAGAGCAATGAGCGGGGCCAGGTCTGCTACCAGGAGCTGGTGGACCTGGTCAGTGCTCAAGTGGGTGGGCAACAGGGGTGGGGGCCCAGGCCGTGGCCCGCATAGTGCCTGGCGAGTTGGGTGGGCAGGTAGCCCCTCTTTCCTTACCTCCCCGCTGCAGCAGGGCTGCAAACCCTGTGAGGAGCTGGGCAGACCAGGTGGGCACGGAGGTCGTGGGGGTAGTGTGATGCCCCATGCTTAGGCCCCCCCCCCCAGATCAGCAGCAAGCGCTCAAGCAGCTTTAAGCGGGCCATCGCCAATGGACAGCGGGCACTGCCCCGGGAGGGGCTGCTAGACGAGCCGGGCCTGGGTGTCTATAAGCGGTTTGTGCGCTACGTGGCCTACGAGATCTTGCCCCGAGAGGTGGACCGCCACTGGTACTTCTACCGGCACCGAAGCTGCCCACCCCCTGTGTTTATGGCCTCGGTCACTCTGGCCCAGGTGAGCCTACCCCCTGTCTGCCACCCACATCCCTGGCCTGGCCCAGTCCTAATGCCCTTCTCTCCTAGATCATCGTGTTCCTGTGCTATGGGGCCCGTCTCAACAAGTGGGTGCTGCAGACCTACCACCCTGAGTACATGAAGAGCCCTCTTGTATACCACCCCGGGCACCGGGCGCGGGCCTGGCGCTTCCTCACCTACATGTTCATGCATGTTGGGTGAGTGCCGGCCTGCTTCTGGCACCCGAGTTCAGAGGCTGGGGCTGGGAGCCTGATGACTGAGCACACCCCTCATACCCATTTGCCTCTACGTGACCAGGCTGGAGCAGCTGGGGTTCAACGCACTCCTACAGCTGATGATTGGGGTGCCCCTGGAAATGGTGCACGGCCTGCTCCGCATCAGCCTGCTCTACCTGGCTGGCGTGCTGGCAGGTGAGGCAGGCACATAGCCCCTGGCCACCTCACTGAAACGCCTCATCCTCACAGCCCTCCCCTTGCTTCACACAGGCTCCCTGACTGTCTCCATTACTGACATGCGGGCCCCTGTGGTGGGGGGCTCTGGCGGAGTCTACGCCCTGTGCTCTGCACACCTGGCCAATGTCGTCATGGTAATCAAACAACCTGGGTGGGCTTGGGCGGGGGGGCCCCACAAGGCTTGCCTCACTGCCTGTCTCATGTCCCATCAGAACTGGGCTGGGATGAGGTGTCCCTACAAGCTGCTGAGAATGGTGCTGGCCCTGGTGTGCAGTAAGTAGGGATGAAAGGTGCCGGAGGCGGGCGGGAACTGAGCCCAGGGCCAGGGGTGCCTCCCATGTGTCAACTCCCTCTGCAGTGAGCTCCGAGGTGGGCCGGGCTGTGTGGCTGCGCTTCTCCCCGCCACTGCCCGCCTCGGGCCCACAGCCCAGCTTCATGGCGCACTTGGCTGGTGCGGTGGTGGGGGTCAGCATGGGCCTGACCATCCTGCGCAGTTATGAGGAACGCCTTCGGGACCAGTGCGGCTGGTGGGTGGTGCTGCTTGCCTACGGCACCTTCCTGCTCTTCGCCATCTTCTGGAATATCTTCGCCTATGACCTGCTGGGTGCCCATATTCCTCCACCACCCTGAGGAGCTCCTGGGGGGCCACACGGGCCAGGGCGTGGCCTGCATGTCCACCTTCTGTGAAAGTATGTCTTAAGACTGCTTCTCCCGTGAGGGCAGGTGGCCCCTGTGGCCTACTGAGTCCAAGCCAAGCCTTACACCAGCCCTGGCCCCCCTCCGAGGCCTGGGGGTGTTAGGACTGCTGGGCCAGGCTGGGTGGTGGAGGTCCCAAGGGTGGTCCCAGAGGAGACCCTGTCCTGGTCTCCCTCCATGACTTGCAGTCTGAGCCTTTTTGGAGAATAAATAAATATTTTACACAACACCAGGTAGCTGTAATGGGGCTCTGGGGGCTGGTCTGGCCTCCCCTCAACTCACTGAGCCGACTATGAGGGCTCTTCCCTCCATGTGGGCAGCCTGGATTCCCCCTTGCTCCTCTGCAGGCGTATGAGGTATGTCTGTGTGAGAAGTGGGAGCCCCTGGAGAGGGGCTGTGGACCTCATGGTCTGGAGTGAGTTCAGCAAGCATTTATTGAGCTCCTACAGTCACCTAGCAGGTGAGCAGGCCATAGTCAAGTTCACTTGGACTGGGTCCTATACTTCCTGGCTGGCCTGGTATCCTCAGGGGTGGCTAGGCTAGGGCTGAGATCAGGGAGCAGGTTGGGAGCAGCTTCTACCCGACAGCCCAGGTCCATAGTGCTAGTTCCACAACCCTAAGGCACTAGCTGGGAGGTGCACAGGGAATCTGGGGCCCAGGGCACCCTGTCCTGGGGAACAGCTCTGTACACTGCATCCTGACCAGAGTCCTGAATGTCCTCCTAGCCTACCAATAGTCCCCTCACCTGGGCTCAGGGCTGTGGCATGCTTCCACACCTGGCCCAGGTACAGCTGGAAGTACCTTGAGTATACTGCAGGGCTGGCAGGCCAGGTACGGGGGTCCACTGCCTCATTGGAGCTGCAACAGCTAAGACTGCTGGGGGAAGTGAAAGGCCAGCATTCAGACCCGCCAGTGTCAGAACAACGTCGGTGGGGGCAGCCATTATCAATGACCCTCCATGTCATGGATGTGACCATCGGTTCATCTCACAAAGTCACTGACTGGTCCCTCCTGTGACCCGCCCATACAACCAGCTCTCCCCACTAACCTTGAGGCCTTGGAGGGAGGCGGCGGCCCAGCGCTTTGCTACGAGCTCTGGGGGTCACCGGCTGCTGCAGGCGCGGGTGGCAGCGGCCCTGTGCAGCAGAGTTGGGGTAGGTGCAATGGTCACTGGTGGTGGACCTCGACAGGAGGGCCTGCCCCACCACAAGAAGACTCACTCCCAGGAGGAAGCCCCGTCCCACTGCGCAGGGGCCGCCGCCAAAAGGAAGCCCCAACACCAGGAGGCGGGCCGCCCGCTGAGGTTCCGCCACCCACGTGGAAGCCCCTCATCGCCAGCTTCCACGCCAGCAGCAGCGCCAGCTCGTCACGTGCTTCGCTCCGCCCTCGATGGCCGCGGGCAAATCCTCTGGATGCCTGGGGAAGGGCGGTGACGGCCGTCTGGGCAACGAGGCCGCACTGTCCAGGACTTCCAGGCCCCCGCGCGAGGCCGCAGCACCTCTCCGTGGTGCGCCAGGATGGCTGCTCGGCAGCCCGGGTCCTCTCCGTCCCACAGCCCGCGGGCGGCCGCCAAATCCACGCGCCAGGCTGGGCCTCGATGGGCGTGGGCGGCCGTGGGGCGTGGGCGGGGCCGACTTCTGGAAGGACCACCCCCGGACGCGAGGGGCGGAGCTGCCTGGTGCAAACCTAGGCGCGCCTCCAGACTTCCGACGTCGCGGCTCACGTTGCCCCCACCCTCCAGCCCATCAGCCCCGCCCCCACAGGGCGACGTGCGCACGCGCGGCCCCGCCCACCCCGCTGGCACGGATCCGTCCCGTTCACTCCGCCCCACGCGGCCGGAAGTTCCGGTGGCGAATCGCTGGACCGGGCCCGAGCGGATCGCGGGCTCGGGCTGCGGGCTTGGGCGACCCGGGCGCCGAGTCTGGGAGCGGATCCCAGGCCGTGCCGCGCGGCGCCATGAAGGGCAAGGAGGAGAAGGAGGGCGGCGCGCGGCTGGGCGCAGCTGGCGGAAGCCCGGAGAAGAGCCCGAGCGCGCAGGAGCTCAAGGAGCAGGGCAACCGGCTCTTCGTGGGCCGCAAGTACCCGGAGGCGGCGGCCTGCTACGGCCGCGCCATCGTGAGTGCACCGGCGCCGGGGGAGGGGACCGGCGTCCGGGCCAGAGGAGGGGGTGGGGCCGGGCTGCCCGGCCGCCCTTTTCGGACCTTAGGAGGGCCGTGGTTCTGACGGGGAAGGAGCACGTAGGCTCTGAGGACTCGATGATCTCGTTGCAAAGGTGCCAAGGCTGAACCCAGGGCTGGCTTGCCGGAGACCTCTGTCGGGTGGGAGCTTCAGGGCGCTTGAGGCCGGCAGGGCCAGGGACCCCGTCCAAAGCCGGGGGCCTCCACAGTTCCGGTACACTTACCTTTACAGAACCTACTGGAGTTGAGAGGGCTCCCGCAGGCCCCAGGGCCCGGACACCACCCTCCGCCCGTCCTCAGGCCTCAGGCTTTGAAGCTGTAAAACCTCTAGTGTCTTGATTTCAACCATGGACCCCAAGGCAGGACAAGGCCTGGGACAGAGGGGGCAGGCTGAGTTCGCTCCCTCACGCTGACTGGCCTGCGTTGGTCCCCCAGACCCGGAATCCCCTGGTGGCAGTGTACTACACCAACCGGGCACTGTGCTACCTGAAGATGCAGCAGCACGAGCAGGCCCTGGCTGACTGCCGGCGCGCCTTGGAGCTGGACGGGCAGTCCGTGAAGGCACACTTTTTCCTGGGGCAATGCCAGTTGGAGATGGAGAGCTATGATGAGGCGATTGCCAACTTGCAGCGAGGTGGGTCTGCAGGCTGGCTGGTTATGGGGGTGCTTGGGACCAGGTGGGTGGACTGGCCAAAGGGTGACCTGAAGCCTCTGTCCCCCCAGCCTACAACCTGGCTAAGGAGCAGCGACTCAACTTTGGGGACGACATCCCCAGTGCTCTGCGCATCGCCAAGAAGAAGCGCTGGAATAGCATTGAGGAGCGGCGCATCCACCAGGAGAACGAGCTGCACTCCTACCTCACAAGACTCATTGTGGCCGAGCGTGAGAGGTGGGCTGTGAGGACAGACTCTGGGGACCCCTCTCCCCTGCCCCCAACAAGTCACCACTTTAAGTCATGAACACAAGTGTTTATTGAAGGCTAACCCTGGTGAACAGCAGACAGAGGGGGAGCAGGTCTGAACAAGCCTGAGGTTGGGGTGGAGTCTGACCTTTCCTGGCCAGATCTGTCTCTGACCAGCTCCTGGTCAACCCCCAGGGAGCTGGAAGAGTGTCAGCGGAACCATGAGGGTGATGAGGATGATGGCCACGTCCGGGCCCAGCAGGCCTGCATCGAGGCCAAGCACGTGAGGGTGCCCCGGCCCACGTGTGGGTCTTGTGTTTGTGTGCACATTCTGTGAGGGTGCCCTGGCTCCTGTGTGTGTCTGTGTCTGGGGAAGGGAGACGGGAAGTCTGGCCCATGCATGGCTGCTTGGTTATTTGCAGGACAAGTACTTAGCAGACATGGATGACCTCTTCTCCCAGGTGGATGAGAAGAGAAAGGTGAGTTGGCTGTTCTCTAGGGCCTGTAGGTAGCAGGATCTGTAGTAGCGTCCCCTTCCTGATCCCTGACCCTTGTGATGCAGAAGCGAGACATCCCTGACTATCTGTGTGGCAAAATCAGCTTTGAGCTGATGCGGGAGCCGTGCATCACACCCAGTGGCATCACCTATGACCGTAAGGACATTGAGGAGCACCTGCAGGTGAGGGCCCATGGGTGCTGGGGGCAGGGCCCCAGCCCACCAAACACTTTCTGACTCTGTTGTCACTGCAGCGTGTGGGCCACTTTGACCCTGTGACCCGGAGCCCTCTGACCCAGGAACAGCTCATCCCCAACCTGGCCATGAAAGAGGTCATCGATGCATTCATCTCTGAGAATGGCTGGGTGGAGGACTACTGAGGCACAGCAAGTGGGAGGGCAACTCCTCCCACCTCGCCTGGCACCCTGGCCCCGGAGAGCCTTGGGGCAGTACCCCTCCTCCGCTCCTGTATATAGTTTGTGTCCCTGGACCCCTACTCCAGTGTCCCCATCCCATCTTCTATCAGTTCTGCTGGTAGGCCACGAGCCCTCCCACTCCCTGCCCCCCCATTTCCCTTCTTGGCCTGAAACAGCAGGCTATGGTGGTTTTGGCTGAGGCTGCTGCCACTACTATCCTTGTAATAAAACCTGTGAGCAGTATAGGGGTGTGTGCTGGTGTGAGACTGGGCTCGTCGGCTGCCCGCTCTGGCTAGCTGAGGAAGGTAGAGATGAAAACACTGGTGTCAAGGTTGAGTGTGGCATGCCACCATCGGTCAGGGAAATACAGAACCTGGATTGGGTAGGGCAGAGATTAGCGGGGGTGGGGGTCGGGGGGGCCTCACTCCAACCCAGCCTGACCACCCTCTCCTACCAGCCACTGACCTCACCAGCCTGGATGGTGCACTCCAAGGGCCGTGCAGATGGTGTCAGGGCTGGGTAGGTGTCCTGGAGCCAGGCCAGAGTGGTCTTATTGGGGTGGAACTCCGGGGTCTTCTCAGGAGGATATAGGAACCAGCGCTGGGGGTGGGAGCAGCAAGGTCACTCTTTGTATTGTGGTCAGTGAGCCAGAAGTCTCAGTCATAACCCTATGCTGACCTTTCGTCCGTAGATGACTTCTGAGAACCCAGGCCCATGCCAGTGGAAGGGCACCCCAGAGCCAGTTCCTGTGGGGTTAGTTACGAGCAGCTAGTGACCAAACCCAATTTGCACTCCCCATCCCCCAAATCCCCTGGTCCTGTAAGGCACCCACCTGCGATCCCAAAGCTGTAAGCAGGAGTGGTACCCAGCAGACCGAATGGGGGTGGGATGTAATGCTGAAAAAGTGACGCCCACTCAGTGAAGTTGTTGTCCCCAAAGAAGTACAGAGTGTCTGTCAGCAAAGAACACAGGAGGAAGCAGGGGTCCTGGCACCTGGGCACTTCCAAGTGCCACCTCCCCAACCCACTGCCTCCAGCCCAAGTGCTCACTATTGCCTAGGGAGGTGGGGTCCTGGGGGTGCAGCTGCTCCACATACTCCTGGAAGAGTAGGTCCACTGCGGAGAGGGGGGGCGGGGGAAGGCCGGTCAGGACTGGTTGGTGCCTCCAGGATGCTGTCAAGCAGGCTGGGCTGCGAGGTGGAGCAGCTCACCTTTCTGGTAGGAGTAGGTGTTGGCAGTGCTCAGCCGAATCACGTTGTCCCCAAATGATGCCAGCAGCCTTTTGCGGGAGCACAGAGCCCGGAACTTCTGGGGGTTGGGGGTGGAGAGAGTATTTAAGGGCCCGCCCCGCACGGGGGAGAGGCGGCCAGAAGAGGAACCAGTACTCACTGAGTTGTCTGTGAGTCCCTGCAGAATGACAGGTCTGGAGAAGGCGTAGCTAGAAGGAACAGCAGAGTTAAAGTCTGGCCCGACCCGTCCCTGTTCCCGTTCCCACACATTCGCTCAAGGAGAGGCAGTGTTGGGGGTCCCGGTGCGCGCAGGCAGGTAAGGGCGTGACAGCGCTCCGGGCGGTTTCCGGGCCTGGGAGGCGGGGCAGCCCGGGAGGCGCACGTACTGCTGAACGAACTCCGCGTAGCTGAGGTCCGCCCTGCGCTCCACGGTGCAGCGCTCCTCTTCCGCCACCGCCGCCGGGGCGGCTCCGCGCCGCTGCCTGTGGGCACAGCCGGTCAGCCACCCGGGCCGCCCCGCTGTGCGCCCCCTCCCCAACCGGCCAGCGCCGCTCACCACCCTCCATCGCCCTCTTCTCCGGGGCCGGGCCGGGCGGGAGCCGTCAGCGTCCAGAGCACTAGCAGCAAGAGACTGTGCCCCCGCCGCGCCATGAGCCCGCCGCCGCGAGGCACGCTGGGAACTCCGTCGTTGTGGCAACAGCCTGGCGTTGGGAGGGCTCCCGGAAGCGGCCTCCTTTGGCCCGCCCCAGAAGGGGCGTTATCTCCGGAAAGCAGAGGGAAGACAGAACTGCTAGTGACTTCTACCAGTTCCCCGGGCACTGCCCTCCCACCCCACAGAGTTGCTCAACGAGAGGACAGGGCAGCCTCAGACCGTGGTTCCGTTTCCTTTATTTGGTTCACAAGCTCCAGGCTCCTCCCTCCCCGGACCAGATCAGGAGTACTCGCACAGGTGGCCGCAGCCAGCAGGACAGTGGGAGCTGCCCTCCAGCCACTTCATGATGTGCTGCAGGTGGCCCCCGTGACTGCAGCCCTGGCACCACACGAACAAGCCCTTGACCACGTGGTGGCAGACGGCACACATGCTGGCGCAGCGGTGGCACCGGTCGCAGACCCAGCCCCGGCTGCTCATGGGCCGCTTGCAGTGGCTGCAGTTGACGTGCAGAGTGGTGGAGGCCTGGTTGAGGCAGCTTATAGCACGGCTGGTGCTGAGCTTGACCACCTGGTTGGACACGTTCCAGAGGCAGAAACGCTGCAGCAGGTCGATGTAGGACGCGTACCAGTGCTCCTGGTGGTGCGGGGAGGGCAGAGGGAAGCAAGAGACCAGGGTCGTGGGCCCGGGGTTTCACCCCAGCATGCTGGGTACAAGCCCAGACAGGTGTGCAGGGAGGCCCTCCTTCCGGCCCGCTCACCAACCTGCGTCTGTTCATCTATGTCCTTCCGCACACGTTCACCCAGCACGATGAGTACGGATACAGCCATCTGCACGTCGCCCTGCTCAGCATAGAAGCGTAGCATGTCGCACACCAGGGCGCTGAAGAAGTCGGGTGGCAGGCGGCTGTCGTAGAGTGCGTGTGAAACAGAGACCAGCGAGAAGGAGGAGTCCATGGGCGCCAGGGAGGCCACATCTGCCTCGCTGCCGCTCACATGGGGTGAGTCTGCCTTGTCCTGTAGGTTCTCAGGCCCCGGTGGCGTGTCCACAATCTCATGGCGCAGTGGGAAGGCCTCCTGGGGCAGCACGTACTCAGGCTCCTCAGCTGTGGGGCAGGGGCCAGGAAGGCAAGGTCTGAGCCTCTGGCCCTGACTCCCAGCTGTGCCCCTCCCAGCCCCCACTCACTGTGGGCGTGATCTGGATCCAGCAGGTATAACTCATCATCCTCGCCCTCTGCATCGCCCAGCAGGTAGTCAGCAGGCACATCACTACCCTCGGTCTCCTCGTTATCTGCTCATGTGGGAGGGAGGGATTTACACAGCTGGCTTGCTTTGGGATGCCCAGCCCCACTCCCAACAATACCCTGTGTCGCCCTCTAGCCTACCCTCGTTGGTGATGAGTGTAGCTGAGGAGTCAAGCAGCACCGTGTCGCTCCGTGTGTCACCTTTGCTGCGGTCCAGCCGGGTCTCACTGCCCAGTCCTTGGGCCATATCCTTCAGGTTGAAACTGGGGGCAGGGAGGGCTGATAGGTGGGTAGGCTCCAGCAGTCCCACCCTCTGAGAGAGCCGCCGCCAGGGATCTACCTGTTCATGAGTGGCAGGCCACAGGAACTGCCCTTGCCCACACTGTGATTGAGATTGGTAGTGGGAACCAGGCCAGGGCTACAGTAGATGATCCGTAGCATGGTCCATGTCTGTGCCACCTAGGAGTGGGCACTGGTCACTCATGGGGTCCTGGGTCCCTGGTGCCCCATGCAGGCCCTCCCTTTGCCTGGATGGAACTATAAACTCTCTGCGTTCAGCTGCCCAGGGACCCAGTGTCCTGGCCCACCTCAGGTAAGGACACAGGCCCATGGGAAAGACAAAAATCCCAGCCCCCATCCTGCAGGGCACAGAGGCAGATGTGGGAGGTGGCTGATGAGGAAATAAGCCTCATCTCCCAGGGAGATGATGAGAGAGGCAGTGTGGACTTCTACAAGGCCAGGCACCTTAGGAAGTCTGAAGCAAGAATGAGCCAGAATAGGGGGGTTAAGCCCCATGATGCCTCCAAATTATACCCCCAGGATGGCACTAGTATTTGCTCTGCTCTGGGGCCCTGAGCACCCTCAGTTACTGGGGCAGGTAAGGGTTGGTGAATTGAACTCAGGGCAGGGGCTGGGTGCAGCAGTTAAAGGAGTCCCCTGACCTTGCCCCAAGGTCATGGTCCCTCAGTCCCTCTCAGCCCCACATACCTGGTTTCGGCCAAGCTCCCGAGCCACTTTTGAATTGTGGTCACAGAGCTCAGCCAGTGGCCGGCCAGCTAGGGCATAACGCTCAGCAGTGTCCACAAACCAGCTCATGCTGCCACTGCCAGGTTCCATCTCAAAGACGCTCAGGGCACTGGAGGCGAGACCTGCGAAGGGCTCAGCAGGGTCCAGCTTGCGCTTGAAGAAAATGGGGTGGCGCCGATCACCAGCATAGGGCTTGCGCCCTGACTCAGCGGCCACTAGGCTCTCCTTAGCGGCAAAGGCCAGGTCCCCAAAGAGACCATAGCAGAGGCCCTCAGGATTGGCACGCTCTACAGGTTGGCTAGCATCACGGAACAGGTGCTGGCACAGTGTGCTGTCCTTGGAGCCAGAGAGCAGGAAGGAGGGGTCATGCGGATGGCGCCAGGCGATGCCTGTTGTGACATCGCGGTGCTCCTCAAACATGGCTGCTGGTACAAAGGGCCTGCGCACATCCCACACGTAGATGTTGTGGTCCACCATCATGGAGCATGTAGCCAGGTGGTGGCGGCACTCGGGTCGCCACTTAACTCTGGCCACTGAGGCAATGGTTTGCACGCAGTGCACCTCCTTGGCACGTTGGGTGGTCATGTCCCAGACCTTCACCATCTTGTCACGCCCACCCGTGGCCAGCCAGCCCCTATGGAAGGCGCATGAAGCCCTCAGTTTCTTCTCTTGGGGTGGGAGGGTTCCCCACTCTCTGACTCACAGGACTTGAGGCAGTGAGAGAGAGTCCCTCCATGAGTGCCACCCATCCCGTCCTACCCATGCCCTTGCCCCAGCCCGCCCTATACCTGTCCTCGGGGTGCCAGTCACAGCAGAAGACAGGCCCATTGTGGGCTGTGAACATCCTCTCACAACGGTCAGGCCGCCGAATGTCCCAGAGCTGCACATTGCCATTCTCAAAGGTGGAGGCGAAAGTGAAGTAGTCCCGGATGCTGAACTGGACGTCCCGCACACTCTCAGACTGGCCTATGGGTAGGATGTCAATGGAGGGAGAAGGTGAGGGGGTGAAGCCCAAAGGGGGTTCCAGAAGAGAGAGTGGCCAAGAGGGGAGTCCTGGGAGTGGCTGTGGACCCTTCGAGTCCTGCCTGGAATAGACAAGAAGAGGAGAGGCCGCACAGACACAACAGCCTGGGCTGGAGAGCAGACACCAGGCATCAGGTGGTTTCTTTTGTTTTGTTGATCCTCACCAGAGGACATTTCTCCATTGATTTCAGAACATATCCCAACTGGGGCTGGGGATGGAACCTGCAATGCAGGCGTGTGCCCTTGACCAGGAATCGAACCCAAGACCCTTCAGTGCACAGGCCGATGTTCTAACCACTGATCCACGTCGGCCAGGGTGGCATCAGGTGGTTTCTGATATAAACTCCTGGGCCTTGCTTTTCCCTGGATTCTCTTCTCTGATGTCAGTCCTTGTACAAAGCTGTGGCTTAGCTTCAGGACTGGGTGGCAGAACATTAGGTGAACAGGAGTCTCACTGGACCACATGTCCATGCCCCCCAACGAGTTCTGAGGCCCCAGAAGGAGGCCCAAGGAGGCATGGATGAGGGTGCCTCAGCCTCTGCCCAGTCCCTCCACCTTGAGCTGAAGTTCTGGGTCAAATCCAGAGGACTGGAGGCTTTGAGGGTCCGTGTCCACCACCATAAACTGCCACACCGAGAGCCTTTGAGCGCAGTGTGCAGCTTTGCCCCAGCACAGGTAGCTCAGGGTCTGTCTTAAGGGAACCCCACCCTCAATTCTCCAAGGACTCTGCCCTGTGCTTCACTTGGTTTCATTGAGATGGACAAGGGAGAACTGTCTCAAGACCACTGTCAGGGAGCTGGGCCTGCTAGGAAAAGAACCATAGTGGGACCAGGCAGTGCACCCCACCTCTGCATCCCTGGGCTGAGGACCCTGAAAGTCCCAGTGGATTTCCTGCAATGAGGCAGCCTGGGGCTCTGAGGCAAGGGAAGAGGAAGCAGTGAAACAACCATCTGCTCAACCACTGAGGTTGGCTGTAGGTCTGCTCAGGTTCAGCCCTTCCATCCAATACCCAGCTGTCCTTTCAGATGCATCAGAGCTGCAGCCACACTCCAGCTACTCCTCACACTTCAACTAGGACTGCCTGGTCCCTCCCCTGCTGACCCCACCCACTCTCTCAGTCCCAGCTAAGTTGGTCCCTCCCCTAGGAAGGCCTTTTTTTTTTTTAAGGATGTTTTTATTGATTATAGACAGTTGTCTCCTGTATGTGTCCCTATGGGGGAATCAAACCCACAACCTAGGTCTGTGCCCTGACCGGAATCGAGCCACAACTTTTTGGTGTACGGACGACGCTCCAACCAACTGAGCCACCAGGTCAGGGCTCCATGCAGCACGTCTTAACCTGCCTCGAGAGTCCAGCCACCTGCAAAGATGCACACCTGCCCAACCCGCCTCCGAGGGCCTCACCTGAGAAGGTGCTAACAGAGTCCTTCCTGCGGAGGTCGAAGCACTTCATGAAGCCGTCCTGGGAGCCACTGAGCAGTACATGGGCCTCAGAGGGGTGGAAGCAGACTTTATTCACTGTGCGCTTATGCTCTGTGAACAGCTGGTCCTGCTTGTTGCGGGATGGACGGCCCAGGTTCCATGTGACTACGACACCATTGGTGGCTGCTGTGGCCAGCAGGTTCTCATCCATCTGGTGCCAGACAACGTCAGCACAGCTCAGGTTGAGCGAAGGCTTGCGACCCACACGCAGGTTCAGCTTCTCCACAAACTGCTCCTCCTCAATGGCATAGATCTTGAAGATGCTACGGCCTGCCACAACCACTTGGGCTGCATCACGACACACACTGATGGCATTGGCTGGAGCGTCCAGGTGGCAATGCATAGTATGGCCTGTGAGCGCACTGCTACTCAGGGCTGTGGTCACCCGGGACATCTTCTCCATGGCTGTACAGGTAGTGGAGACAGGAGGTCAGTGAAGTTGGCTGCCCGGGTCACCATAAAGGAAGGGGCTCTGTCAGTTCAAACACTTCACCCTAGTTGGATCCCCCAAAACTGCTTAGACCTGGGCTAGTCAGTCTTGGTGAGCCGGTCCAGAGGAGTCCACCGTCAGTCAGTCTGATTGACAAGTTCCAGCACCCTGGCGAGGCGGTCAGAAGGTGCCATAGCTGCCCTGAAGCTGGTCAGTCCCATGTCTGACTTGTGGGAAAGACCCTACCTGGTCAGTCCCTGCCCAGACCATCTTTCCATCCCCTCAGCAGTCAGGTCTAGGCAGTCACTGGACCTTTAGTCAATCCCAACAGAAAAGTGAGGTCGTTACCACCATCCACACAGTCGGCTCCCGGGCCTCCGGGGGACGGAGCAGAGGGCTAGAGGGGGCCGTGGAGGGACAGAGGCGCTGGGCACCCAGAGGAACTTCAAGCCGAGATGTTTAAGGAGCCTGGAGGGTCTGGCGGGACGGGGGGCAGGAGACGCCGGCGGCTCGGAGGTTGCGGTGGCGTTGGGGGGGGGGGGGGGGCCGAAGGCAGCGGGAACAGAGCCAGACGAACTGATACAGCCTCTTCCTCCGCGAGTACCCGAATCATTTAGTAAAGCTGCCTGGCTGGACCGGAAGCGACGCACAGGAAATAGCCCGTCTCTTTCCCGCCCCTTGTCGGAAGTGCTCCTTTACTTGTCAGTTCCTCGCCGGAAACGAGCTCCCACACCACAAAAGTTCCGGGTTAGGAACAGGCGCTGGTGGAGGCGGGAGGTTCGGTCCAGGATCCTCCGGTTTCGCCTCAGTGGTTGTCTTTTTTCTTTTCTTTCTTTTTTTATCTCAGTGTTTGTTACCAGTGCTCATCGTTCCCTCATGGTCCGTCAAGTCCATGCATCATCCCTAAACGAGTCCCGAATTCCTCCAGTCGTCTCCACCTCCTTCCTCATGTCCCCGGAACCCCAGGAGCAGGTTTTCTTAAAGGCTTCCCGGGCCCCTGTTCCCCATGATCTGAACTCCGCAGAGCAGCTACCTACCGTTCTTCGGACTAAGGCGCCCCATAGCTCCCCATCACGTGGTGAATGAAGCCCAAACCCCTGACCTCTTTCTGTCCCGGCGTACCTCCATCCGCAGCGACTTCCATTCTTTATTCCAGCCCGCCACGTTCCTGCCTCTCGGCCACCGTGCTAGGCTCTCCTCTCCAGAACGCGCCTTCTGCCCACCCTTGAGTGTTGAGCTTACGGTCCGTTCGCAGAGGCCTTCTCTGACCACCTTATCTGACGTGGCCTCTCCGAGTCACTGTCACCTCCACTCATCACACCCGTTTCTCTGTTTACTGGTGGTTGTCTGTTGCATACGAATGTGAGCTCCACCAGGCAGGGATCACCCTGTCTTGGTCTCCACAGACTCCAGTGCCTGAGCGCCTGTTCACACAACCCTGTTAGGTGCCCCTCTATGAGCCTCCCTTTCTCTCCTGGGTGTGAGTTCTGGTCTGTCCTTGCTGCATTGTGTGCTCTCTTAGGACATCCTGCCCCTCTCTTTTTAAAAAAATATATTTCTATTGATTTCAGAGAGGAAGGGAGATATAGAAACATCAAAGATGAGAGAGAATCATAGATCGGCTGCCTCCTGCACACCCCGCACGGGGAAATCAAGCCCACAACCCAAGCATGTGCCCTCACCGGGAACCGTGGCTTCCTGGTTCATAGGTCAATGCTCTACCACTGAGCCATACCAGCCGGGCCTGCCCCTCTCTTAACCTCATTTACCCTGTGCATAAAACAAGGCTCATTTTTGCCCTTCTGAAAGGATGGACTAGATCCTAGATATTTTGGAGAGAATATTAGGTGTAATGACTTTAGTGCCTGTCTCTTCCCCCTGAACCAAAGAGAGCTTAGGGACCTTCTCTGTTGGTCAGTACTGGGTTTTCTGCCTGGCATCAAGGCACCCAGCCTCTGTATTTGTGGAAAGAACCAACAAGTTTGATAAGTTGAGTGGTGCACAAGAATCCAGAGACTTAGGCCCCTCAGGCAGATATACCTTCCCCATCATAGCCTGATTACCTAAAAACAACTCAGACACATGTTTTTACAACCTTTTTAATATATATTTTTATAAACAGGTCACGTGATAAAATAGCACAAGAAACACTTACCAAATATAAGGTTATATCTTCCGCATATACAGGAGAATGAGGTCATTATGTACAATAAGAAAATGATTTTAGGGGTTGGTTGGTTTTGTTTTCCTCTCTCCCCTTAATCTTTCCTTCTACAGTCGTTGGAAATATCACAGCTTCAGTTGCATTAATACTTTGGACAAATGGACAGCTGCCACTTCCCATTAAGGAGCTGTGGGAGGGGCTGAAGAAACTGGCTCCTCACCACTTCAGCCCAGGAGCCTCCTGTGAGCACTCCAGGGGCAGAAAGATCTTTGGGCTGTTGAACTGTTTCTATGCTTCAATAGTATCTCTTGTTCTCTTCTCTCTCTCTCTCTCTCTCTCTCTCTCTCTCTCTCTCTCGAACAGGTTACTCTCTTCCAACCAGATGGGGGGCAGGATGTCCCAAGATTAGGTGTGAGCACTGTATCTCCTGGGGTTCAAGGTTGGGATGGAAAGGGGTCCCAGCCCCCTCCTCAGCAATTGCCATGATGTGCCAGCATCCCCTAGGACTTCCCAGTCTCAGGATCTGACAGATCATGGTCAGAGCCCAATAGGGCAAGCAAAAGTTTGGGCAGCTGGGGAGGGGTGGGGGGCGGCTAGAAATGAGCCCTCCCTCCTCTGGGCGCTAAGGGTGTGCTGGCCACTGGAAGCTGGCTGCTGCTGACCCTGAGCCTTGACTGGGGCCCACTTTTCCAGTTTCTAATTTATAGAGACCTGCCCAAGGTGAAGTGTGTCACTGAGAGGCCTGGGCCCAGCTACCTACAGGGGCTGCAGTGAAGGGTCCACCCAGGACTGCTCCCTAGGCCTGTGGGCCCTGGGGCTTGCTTCAGCTTGGGGTCTCTCAAGGTAGCTGTACCACCTCTGGGTTGAGATGGACAGAAGCTGGCTGGGCTAATGCTCATTGTGCCAAGGTCATTGTCACCCATTCTGCACCTCTCCCAGCCTAATTCAGCCCAGTCTGGCCAGGGCCTAGGGACTTGTAGGCCTGGGGGTAGGGTGGGCAAGCAGGGGACTGTCTCACACAGTGCCAAAGAGGAGGGGAGGTGGCGTAGGGCAGGCTGGAATGAAGTGGGGGAAGGGCGGTGGGACTTGGGCTCCTTGGAGGGCCATGGCTTTGGTGGCAGCCTGTTTCCCCTCGTACCCCCTGGAGGGCTCCAGGTGAGGTGCGGTGGAAAATGCAGGCAGCCCATGGGGCTCTTCGGGCCCCTGTGTCCTGGGAGACCCAGCCCCCCTCAATCCCAGTGGGCCCTTCCCGAGGCGGGGAGGACAGCCCCGGGAGACAGAGGGCAGTGCGGTGGGGAAGGCGGTAAGAACTGCCGTCTGAGAGCTTAAAAGGCCTCTCAGGCCCAGGCCCACCCCCCACCCCCAGTGGGCGTGCGAGTCAAGGGAAGTGGCTGCGGAGGGTGGGCGTGCAGGGCGGGCACGAGGGGCATGCACAAATCCCCGAGTGTGTGCGTGCGTGCATGGGGCGGGCTCCGCCCGTTACCCCCCCACCCCCCTTCTCCCTGCCTGGGCGGGTCCAGGAGAGGAGCGGAGGGGCCGCGGGGCAGGGCTTTCCCTTGGTTCGCTGGACCTCCCGTGCTGGACAAGGAAGTGCGGGGAGGGGGGTCTGAGTAGCGCCCTCGGGTCCCCGCCCAGAGCCAGGCGGGTTCCAGCGACCGGGGCGAGGAGACCCCACGCTATTCGATGACGAGGCAGCGGGGCAGGTGCTGCGAGAAGTACTTGAAGAGTTCGGGGGTGGCCCCGGGGCAGTTAGTCAGCTCCAGTTCCTCCAGCTCCTGCAGCTGCACTAGGCCCGACAGCCCGGTGGTGGTCAGCAGTGGGCATCCTGCGGGGACCGGTTGGTGGCTGAGTGGGCGGGGCCCGGGGAAGGGGCGGCTCGTGGAAGGCGGGGCTAGAGCCTGCGCTGGGCGGGGCTAGAGCCTGCGGGGCCTCTCCCTCCGCTGACCTGGACCTAGATCCGCACAAGGGACCCCGCAGGTTTGGCGGAGGGGACAAAGTGTGTGCGTGTGCGGGGGTGATCACTGTCCAGGAGGGCGGCCGGGGGTAGTCTCACCTGCCAGAGACAGGAGACGCAAACTCCTCATGGCCAGGAGGTGCTTCAGCCCGAAGTCCTGCACCTGGGCGGGAGGGCGGAGCGAGTTAACCATTTCCGCTCGCGCCCGGTGGGAGCCCCACTCCTGGGGTCAGGCCGCTGGCCTGGAGCTGCTGGAGGGGCAGGGAGCGGGGTTCAAAACGGGGGTTTCTCGGCTCCCCACGGAGCCAGGAGGCAGCTGGGGAATGTCGTTGAGGGCCCTGGGGACTCCGCACACTCCGCTTACGTCGGCCGCTGGGTGAGGAGGGATCCCAGACTTCCTTACAGGATCTGAGTGGGCCGGGAGCAGATCAGAGGACGGTCCGGGCGGGGCCTTCCCCGCGCCCCCCACCCCCTGCCTACTCCCCAATCGCCAGAGGCGGAGAGGGCCGGTACCTGACAGCACCATCGCAGGTAGAGGCTGCGGAGGGACGACATGGTAGATAAATAGCTGAGGCCCGTGTCCGTGATGCGCACACACCTGTGGTTGCAACAGAGCGGGGCTGTCCACCTTCAGAACACCCCTCCTTTTCCCTCAGCTCCCACCCCTTACTCCTGTTCCCGGGGTCCCCTGGCGTGGACTCACCCCCTGCCCCACTCATAATAGCCCCTTCCTTTCCACAGCCCCACCTCACCCACACTAGGCCCGAGTTTTGAGGACCCTGCCCCTCACCTGCGCTCCCAACCCTGCAGCAGCCCCACCCTATTTACAGTTCATTAATCTAGGCTGCGGGCTCTGCTGACCTCGCCCGCCCCGCCCTCATGGCCTGGGGGTGGGGGAGGGTGCACACACCTGTCCAGCACCAGCTCCTCCAGCCGGTGCAGGTCGCAGGCCACATACTCCAGCGCCATGTCAGTGATGCGCGGGCACCAGGAGAGGTCGAGGCTGCGCAGCTTGCGCAGGTTCTCAGCCACGAGCTCTACACCGTCATCAGTGACCTTCGAACAGCCGGAGAGGCTAAGCGCTGTGAGGTTGGGCAGGCTGTGCACCACGTTGACCACACCGTGGTTGGTGATCTCCCAGCAGGAGAGCAGGCGCAAAGTGTGGGTGCTGTGGCCCTGGCGCGCTGTGAAGTAGGCCAGTGCTGTGTCCGTCACGTGGTAGGCCTGCAAGCTCAGCTCGGCCAGGTTGGGCAGCAGCTGCGAGATGGCTGCGATGGCGTCATCCGCCACGTTGATGCAGTCACTCACGCTCAGCGAGGTGATGCGGGCACTCAGGCTGGACCACAGCCCTGCCTCCGTGAAGTCGTTGCAGCCGGACAGCTCAAGGCGCACCACGCCCTGCATCTGCTCCAGCATCACCTGTGGGCGGGTCAGGAGATGTGACCTTCAAGCTCACCCAGGTCCCCTGGGTGTGCCCCTCCCCACAGAGCACCGTGAGGAGAATAGGAGAGAGGGTAGAAGGAACCCTGTCCTTCGTGTAATCACACGTGGAGCTGTACGCTTGGACGAGGGCACTTTATAGTGTTCCTGTTACACCTCAACCACACTAACAGAGGAGGCAGGGCACAGGGAACTGGGAGCCCATGGCCTGGCTAGAGCACGTGCCCAGAGCAGTTGGTGTTAATGATTTGATGATTACAGTCCAAATCCCAAGGAAGGCGCCACCTGCACCCCTGCCCTTTGCCGCGCTCCCCCCATTATCTCTAGAATCCTCCCCACTGGGCCGGTGTTCAGAAGAACCTTACCCGTAATGAGCTGTGTGTCTGTCACTGTCTTGAAATTCTAAATCATCTTTGAACAAGGGACTTGCATTTCCATTTTGGACTGGGCCGCTCAAATTATGTAACTAGTCCCGCTTTCACCTATCCCAGAGCCATGAACCCCCCCAGGGCATTGGCTCAGCCCTCAGCTACATTGCTTCTTGCATGCCTGAGCTGCCTCTGGGTCCACTCCCCACCTCTCCTCACCCTCACACCTGCTCCATTGCTGCTGCCCAGCCCTGCCCCCTCCCTGTCCCTTCTGAGCCAGCAGCAGGACACACCTCCAAGCCAGCGTCAGTGATGGTGGAGCGCTTGAGGCTCATGGCCTTGACGCCCTTCTTGGACAGGGCGTAGTTATCGATGAACTCACAGATATCCAGGTCGGAGACGCCCACTAGGCAGAAGCCTTCAAAGCCGCGTGCCGCAAAGCCCTGCAGGTTCACGAACTCCTTTTCACCACCCGGCAGCATGTTGTAAAGCTCCTTGGCGTGCAGCACAGGTGTGAGGCCCGCCCAGAACTTGGGCTGGTAGAGCACGCGTCGCCAGGTCTTGCACACCTGGGCCAGCACGCACTTCTCGCAGGCCGAGAAGTACCAGAAGAGGCCATTGAGGATCTTCTCATCTGTGGCCAGTGGCGGCCGCTCCACTGGGGGCCCAGGTGCAGGGGCTGAGGCTGGTCCACCAAGGGGGATCCCTGCTGGGGGGCATAGGCCCCCAGCCAGGGCAGCCCGGGGCAGCGGGGCAGCCAGGCTGGGTGGTGGGAGAGTGGGTGGGGGCAGTGGTTGGCAGGGGCGGTTCCTGGCAGCGGGTGTACCCTTGGTGATACTGGCTGCACCCAGACCGTTGGGCTGGCCTGGCAACTTCACCAGGCCATTTCGAGGCAAGCATGGGGGCTTGGGGTCGCCGTCGACTCCGGGGCTGGACATCTTCCTCCGTCACTCTGCAGATAGGGGCCCAGAGTGAGGAATGAGCCCCTAGGCCAGAGTCCACCCTGGGCCCTCCCTCCCCCGAATGAGGTGGCATCCACCATCTGCTCTCTCCATGCAGGGGAGGCTTCCTGTGTAGAGGAAGGGAGGGGCTGGAGGAGTGGCCACTGGGCCTTTGGCTCCCTGAGGTTCCAATAGCCAGGGCTTCTCTCCTCCTGGGGTGATTGGTGTTCCATTCTCTCCAGCTGCTCAAACTCCAGGAGTACAGGCCCCCCCCCCTTCTGCTGAGGCAGAAGAGCTGGGCCCCTTCCTGTCTCCGGGTGTCCCCTCCCAGGACACTCCTAGAACCACCCGACAAAGAGGATCTAAGTGTAGCCTCCCTCCCTGATGGAGCAGCAACAGCACAGGGCCAGTCTCTGAGCGCCTAGTGTGTGCACTGAGCTCAACCTGCACCCACTCACAGAGCTTTCCACATCTAGGTTACAATGGTTCTCATTTTACAGATGAGAGAACAGAGGTGGCGAGAGACAAGCCGCTCACCCGTTCCTGTTCTCTTCACCTTTGCTACTCCGATGCCCACCCTCCGGGCCTGCCAGGCCTACCTCCACTGCACAGGGGCTGCATAGCTAAGGGACAGGGTTTAGGGCAGTCTCTGGCCTCTCCACGGTGGGGCGCTGGCACGGCTCTGGAGTAGTTCCAGTACTCTTGAGATTCCCACACCAGCCCCTGAGAATCTCAGTGGCTACAGGAGATTCTGTAGCTCAGAATCTACACAAAGAAAGAGCAGGTGGCTTCCCAGAGATCACTGTGATGCCAGCACAGTGAGCCCTGGACCATACTATCTTTATTTTTTTTATTTTGGTTAATCCTCACCCAAGTGTATTCTTCCATTGGTCTTTTAGAGAGAGTGGAAGAGAGAGGGAAAGACAGAGAAAACATCCATATGAGAGAAACACATTGATTGGTTGCCTCCTGCACGCACCTGGGGAGGAGCATGCAACCAAGGTACGTGCCCTTGACCGGAATCAAACCCGGGACCCTTCGGTCCGCAGGCCGACACTCTATCCACTGAGCCAAACTGGCCAGGGCACATACTAGCTCTTTAACCCTCCGCCTAGTTCATTGAGGATGATGCTGTGGTGACTGTAGCCATTGACCAGAGGAGAAGGCCAAGCTGAGGCAGTGTGAATTGCTTGCACAAGGTCATAGTGGTAGAGCAGAGCTGGTTATGGAAGGCTATGTGAAGGGGGCTCTCCCCAGAGCGGGGCTGAGACCACCCTGGCTCCCCTTCTTAGGCCTCCAGGTCTGTGAGTGGGTGTCAGAGGGCACAGGCCACAGATGGCCCTTGAGAGATGGGGCAGTGGGGCTCTCACAGTGCTACCCTTTGCTCCACATTCCAGATATCCTGCCCACCAGACATCCAGCGAGGAGGCTGTGCACTGCATTCATCCACACGGTCACACACACTGGACTCAAAACAGGCCCCACCTCGGCTGTGTGGCCTGGGCAAGGCCTTCTCTTCTCCCAGCCTCACTCTCCTCACTTAGAAGCCAGACAGGTGACAATACCTCCTCCACTGGACAGCATGTGCAAAGGGCTACGCATGGTGCATAGCTTACAATGCGCACTTAGGAAATGACACGGAAATTGCTTCTGAACCCCACGGCCGGCTCGAGTGGAAGGGGACAGGAGCCACTAGGAACGAGGGAGGTAAGTGGGCAGTCTTCCCCTGCTCTTCCCAGCGCCACACCCTCTATTGCTTCCAAGCCCTGGACAGGACAACCCTTGCTAGCATTCCATGTCTGGAGAGGGTGCCCAGACCTGGGACACATGGCCCTCATAACTGCCAACCCAGCTTTGGGCCCCAAAGCCCTCCTGACCTGGCAGCCATGAGCCCCTAGGCCAGAGTCCACCCTGGGCCCTCCCTCCCCTGAAGAGGCTCCCACACCTTGGCTAGCCCCTCCCGAGCTCATGACCAGGTAGCTCATGACTTCACACAGGTTGATACATGACATCTATAACTTCTGCCAATTACCCACTGGAGTAATGGCTTTCAGCCTCAGAGCAGCTTGGGGGTGGGGGTGGTGGGGGTGGGGATTAGATTAGGCTCCAAGGAGTTACAGTTTGCCCACAGTGGCGGGGTGGTGTGACATGAGGGCTGCCCTTAATGCCAGTACAGGAGGAGGGGGCCATGGTGGCCAGCAGTGTTTCATGGAGTTACAGGATGAAGGCCACAACTGGCCCCCACTCCTGGGTCCAGGGCAGAGGATATCCCGGTAACTCCCACCTTTGGGCTGCTGGGCGCAGAGAAGCAGCCCCGGCCTGAAGACCTTCTGCGTTCCCGGAGCAGGGCTCCATGATTTCATCCCTCAGGGCGCGCCGCCCACCCGGCCTGGGCCGCTTCCCACAGCCGAGGCGGGGCCGGCTTGGCCCTCGGCGCGCAGCACCATGGACAGCGCCCCAAGCAGCCGCTGTGCGCGTGCTCGAAGGCGAGGCCCGGCCGCCTCCACCGCGGACAGCGGCTGGTGGTGTGGCGGTGTGTGGGAGCCGGAGCCGGCAAACCCAGCTCAGCAGGGAGGGGCCCTGGAGGCGGAGAGGGGTTTCGGGGAGAGGAAAGAAGCCGCCCGGTTCGTCTAAGATCCCAAGGAGGCAGCGGAGGCGGCACTAGGGGAGAAATAACTCAAGAGCAGATTTAGACTGAAAATGCTTCCAGCCATGGGTGTGCGTGTGGAGTGCTTGAGTTGGGGGGATGCACGTGGATGCCCCCCGCCCCCGCCCCGCAACTGTGAGGCTTCCTTCCTGTCCCCCCCCCCCCCCCCCGGAGCTCACATTTGCACACATCCACAGTCCTATCTCCACCCCAGGGCCTCAGGGACAAGCTGGTGAAACAAACTTGCCTCTGGGAGAGTGCCCCCAGGAGTGGCCAGGACCAGGTCGACCCTCAGCAGCCGGGTGGTGGTGGTGGTGGTGGTGGTGGTGGTGGGAGCTTGGGGGGTGTCTGAGGCCTGGCTGCCCTTCATCCCACACCCCCACCCCGGCCAGAGGGTACTGCCTTGCCTGTCAGTCAGCCCTCCCAACCCCTACCCCCATGCCCTGGATCAGAACTGCCTCCCTACAGAGGCAGCCCGGCTGCTGCTCAATTTTTGTCCATGGTCCTGCTGTGTTCCAGCTGTTCCTCGCACTCCAGCCTCACTGACCCAGCCTGAGAATCCCCCGCTCTGTAGCTCAAAATTGGAAACAGCCACACGTTGGCCCAGGGGTCAGGGCTTTGGGAGAAAGGTGAGCTCAGGGTCACAGATGCCAGTTAGGTCCATGCAGGGCTAGGACGAGGGCCCCTTTGCCTGGCCCAGGCCCCATCCACCTAGCCAGATGGGTCGCAGTGCCCCTACCTTCCTGGTACCTGTGACTGCACCCAGTGGGGCTTGAAGGTCCTGCTTGGAGTTTCCCGCCAGGAGGGGGTAGGGACAGCTGCCGGTCTGCTGGGGGCTGCCTCCCCATTTAGGGATAAACACCGGGAGCGAATGCTGGGAAGAGAGGCTTTTCAAAAAAGATGCCCACACTTGCACTATTATTGGCCTCAGCACTGGTGGGTTGTTCCTCAGTGAGGAGTAGAATTACAGGGGAGGTCCCCAGAGCTTGAGGCTCCTGGGGTCACCGCAGGGGAAGGGGGAAGATGGTGGCCTCTACTTTAGTTGTCTGGTCCCCCTCAGCCTGAACCAGAGCTGGGTCAGGGTGCCACTTGGGAGAGCCCCCGTGTTTCCCCAGCAGACTTACAGCGAAGCATGGTAGCCAGAGCGGACCTAGGAAACACATCGAGGCCCCGGGGACTGCTGGGAGTCCTCCGGAACTTTGTGACTTCCAGGCTGACAGGCTGCAGACAGCCACACTGGGGTATCGTAAGGAGCTGCCTCTTTTGCAGACCCTCACTAGGCCCTGAGACCCAGGTCACCACTAGGCCCGAAGGACCCCCAGCACTGAGGAAGCATCTCCAGGGTCTCAGTCAGCAGCTGGGATCTCATCACTGTCTACCTACTGGCCTCTCCCCTCGGCTGGGGGCTCCTTGAGGAAAGATGGCACCAGGGCTCAGGGGCCTCTCAGTGCTTGCTGAATGAATGAATGAATGAATGAATGAGTGAGTGAGTGAGGACTGGCAATCAGTTAGCAGGGGCATGCAGAAAGGGGTGTGGCTACCTAAAGCTCATGAGGCTTGATGGAGGACAGGTTAGATTAAGAGGAGGGCAGTCAGAGGGGGAGCTGCAACTTGGTTCATTCATCCCGGTTGTGACTGAGGCTAGTGTCCACAGGGGAGGGAGGCCACTGGGGTTGGGTTGGTACCAGAGCCTCTGGGAAGGCCCCCAAGACCCTGGGGCTCCAGGTGGGCCTTGCAGTTATTCAGACCCTTGGGAAGAGGATGACTCATGGCTCCTTTTCGGCTGAGACTCCCCTTGGGAACTGCAGGGTTAAGGAAGCTGGCTGCTTCTCCCCCATAATCCAGCCGGACCTGAGGAGAAGGGGACAGGCACCACCAGGAGGGAGGGAGGCTAGCGGTCCTGCTCTTCCCAGCACCACACCCCTCACTGCTGCTCTGAGTCCTTCACACACTGCCTAACCATCCGACATAGTGGGGAAAGCAGGGCTCAGAGAGTCAACTTTTAGAAGTTGTACAAATCTGGGATTTGACCCCAAGATCCCCATCTGTCTGACTCCCTAAGCCCAGGCCAGGCAGAGTGGTCCAGAGGGCAACCCAGGCCCCCCAGCCAGCCTGTCACTGGCCAGGCACACCTCCTGTGGCCTCTTTACTCTGCTCTGTTCTGCTTACGTACCTGTGCCCTCCCACTTCGGAACCCTGGGCTGGTGGTCTCTCCCACCATTGTCCCTGTCACACCCCAATCTCCTTCCAGAGGCTGCAAGCTGCATGTCCACCCCTGGGACACTGTTCTTTTGGATTGTTCTGTCCCGGGAAACTCTCCACCCCTCATGTCCCCCACCATGGAGGACTCTTCCTCCATCTCTGATACCCCCATCTGACAGAGCCTGCCTTGGACACTGGAGGTCTGGCCCCAGCAGAACCTGCACTGACTAGTTCCCCCTGCCTGCTGAGAGCCACGAAGCCAGAAAAACTCACATAGACCGATCTATGGTGGTAACCCCAGGGCCTGGGTGACAACCGGGGCAGCTTGGGATTGGGGGTGTGGTGCAGGCTGACACATTCCATGACAAACCCCGTGACTCAGGCACATTCACATCCCTGTCACTTTGCACACGTCCTAGCTGCAGCGCTCCCCTCCCGCCCCCAGCTTAGAGAAGATTCTGGGATGCAGGCTGCCCCACCCATGCACCGGGGCTCCGAGAAGGGAGCACGTGGCCTCAAGAGGGATTGGAGTTCATGCTCCAACAGTCTTCAGGCCAAGCTCGGGGCAGCTCAACCAAGTGGGACTGGGTGCCTTGGGGAGTGGATGTGGGATGTCAGGCCTCATCTAAGCCCGTCTACTCTGAAGCACCTGAGCACCAGGGCCCAGGCCTGGGGTGTTCAGTGCCTGCTTCGTTGGTCAGCTGCCTCGACCCCTTTCCCTCTTTCCTGCCAAGTAGGGGGAGGTGGCCCAAGCCCACCCTCTGTGGCTGTTCTGGTTGAAGTTCCTCCCAGTCCACGTGTAGAAACGATTCTGAGCCACCCACCGGCCCCACAAACCTTCCCTCACTGCCACCTCCACTCTTCCCACGCCAGCCTCTGAGACCCAGGTCACAAAATGGGGGCCAGCCAAGGAGCTCCTTCCCCTACCTCCGGGGGAGATGTCTCCCTGGCTCTCAGCAGTGCAGGCCTCCTGGGCTGGGCCCAGCTGTCTGGAGGGCACCAGGTCCCCCAACCTCAGGTTCACTTGTTTTCTTCTCATCAGTGGGAGATAAGACTAGTTAAAGTGCCCAGGAAGTGGGTGTGAGCTGGAGGGTGGCAAATGTCCCATGACCCTCCGCAGCATTAGCGGTGCTCATAGGCCTGGCCCAAGGTGAGGGGTGGCTGACGTGGGGGGAGCCAGAGAGTGGAGGCGGGAAGCACTGGGGGAGCTAGTCCTGGGGTCCTGCACTGCCCATGTTTACGACTGGGGCATGACTTTTTCTCCTCTCCAGACAGCTCAGCTCCAGCCCTGTGGCCACTTCCTGCTGAACCCATAGGTCTCCATCAGCTTCTGACCTGGCCTGTGGGCCCCCAGACTTCTCAGGCCTTCTGCACCCAGGCTGCTGTCCAGCAGCCTTCAAAGGAGTCTGATGTAGGAAGGGGCCCAGTGCCTGCCTGGCACCAGGGAGGCCTGAACTGACTCTGGTCACTGGGCCCTAGGAGGAGGCGGTGTGGGGAGGGGCATGCTGGAGGGGCAGGTGAGGTGGCATCCACCATCTGCTCTCTCCATGCAGGGGAGGCTTCCTGTGTAGAGGAAGGGAGGGGCTGGAGGAGTGGCCACTGGGCCTTTGGCTCCCTGAGGTTCCAATAGCCAGGGCTTCTCTCCTCCTGGGGTGATTGGTGTTCCATTCTCTCCACCTGCTCAAACTCCAGGAGTACAGGCCCCCCTCCCCAGCAAGTCTCGGGGCACCCATTTCCCCTTCTGAGGCCCTGCAGCTTTGGCCAAGGCCTGACCCCTCCTCCAGAATCAGGCATGTGCCCAGTCCCCTCCCGTCCCCTCCTCCGCCCACTGTGCCAGCTCCATACAGGCCCAGGGCCAGAAGGTGTCCAGAGGCGGACAGGCCCTGAGGCTGGGCATCCGCACGGCTCCACCTGGAGTGTGATGTATCTAACACCCGCTCACAGCCCAAGGGGCTGCTGGTGCTGAGGCCGGGCGCACAGAGCTCAGCCGTGGGCCGGGACCTCACCCAGTCAGGCGACTGGGGGCCTGCGATTGCGCTTCCAGGGGACACTGTCAGGTAGCACCGACCCACCGTCTTGGTCCGGTTGCCATGGGGAGTGGGCCTCACTCAGCCAGGCCATCCTTTGGGGTCAGGGGCTGTGGGAAGGTCTGGCAGGGCCCGACGCCCGGCAGCCAAGGCCAGGGAAGGGGATGCGATTACATAAGCCTTCGGGGGTGGAGAGGCGGTCTCAAGCCCCCTCCCCACCCTCGCATTGTGGTCGCCTCTGCGGCGTAGCCTGCCCCCCGCCCCACCCCGCAGCCAGTCCGGGAGCACACACCTTACCTCGGCCCGGGCTCCTGGCTCATGCCACGCTGTTCGCCGGGCTTCCTCCCGTCATTGGGAGCCCGGCATGAGAGCCGGCGAAGCGGGAAGGCGGCGGAGGTGCTGGCCTGGCCGGCAGGGCCCGGCCGCACCCCGCGCCCGGTGCCCCGGCCTGGCTGGCCACTTCGGCCTCACCCCAGAGGAGCTCCCCGGTGGGAGAGGATCGGCTGCCCCAAGCCTCCCACCGGGGAGGCTGAGGCTGTGCCCAGATAAATAAGGCCGCTTTGCAGGGAGCCGGGCGGGCGCCTTCTCCCTCCCCTCGCCCTCCTCCCCGCGCTCCTCCCCCCCCTCCTCCCGACGCTCCTCCGCGGTCGCCGGCGGCGCCGCGCGCGCGGCCCCCCTGCCCCCGCCCGGCCCTACGCGCCGCGCCTTCGCGCGCTCCCGGTTCCGGGAGCCAATCCGGGTTGGGGAGCCCGGCGGGAGGGCCGAGGATGCCGAGCCCCGCCCCGCCCCGCCGCGCACACAGCGCGCTCCCGCCGCGGCGCCCACGGGCACGCGCCAGTCCCGGCGGCACCCCGCCCCCACCTTCGCCGCGGGCGCCCTCACAATAACAAACCCGGGCGCGCGGCTGCGCGGGGACAGCAGGGAAGGGCAAGAGGAGGGCAAGAGAGGGGAGGGGAGGCCAGGGCACGGGGCTGGAGAGCGGGTCCGGAGCTAGCCATGCCTGCGCGGCGCGGTGGGGACCCCAAATCCTGCGGTGCAAACAAGACACAAGCCCTTAGGTGCTAGCGGTTAGCCCAGGGGTGCGCGGTTGGTCCTATGGGGTTCGTTGCCGGCCCCGTGCGTCCTAACCCTTGGCTGCCACCTGCGGGGGCTAGGATGGTCCACCCCTTCCCCTTCCCTACGTGACCACCCACCTCCTGCAGAGCGGTCAGCCCGTCCCCCTTTAAGGCCCTGACGTCTCCTGCGCACCTGCTGAGTGTCAGGCCCAGGAACCCCCCTCAGTGGGAGGCCTCCCCACCCCCTTCAGAGCGGAAGAACAACAGATCATTTCAAAGAGTGACTATTTTGAGTGCAAGGCACGTTGAACAGGGCCACGTGATGGTGACCCCTCCAGGGTGGTGGTGGTAGGGCTCCCGAGGACATGACACTGGAGCTGAGACCCCAAGAGTGAGATGGTCCAGTGGTCCAGGAACCGTGCGCAAAGGTCCTAAGGCCTTACGGAGCCTGGCCAGTTCCCTTTGGAGGGGACGGGAGGCTCTGGTAGTGGCTGCTCTTTAGGGACCAGGCTGGGAGAGATGGTGGAGGAGACGGACTGTGGCAGGTGGGTGTGGAGGGCTGTCTGTGCCCCTGGAGATGCCAGGCCTCCCTGCCTGCTCGGGCAGGAGGACAGAAGCTAATGGTATCCAGCCTGAGGTTTCTGCTCCCAGAGGGACTAGGTGTGGGGAAAGCCAAATAGGGTCTTTGCATCAGGGAAGGAGCCCCAGGGCTGGCCTATGCAGCCGGCTGGTGTTTGGTGTCTGCAGCTTTATGACTGGAAGCAGGACCCAGTGACGACGGGGGTGATGGGGGCGGCAGGAACGGGAACCAGGCTGGCTGGACCCTGGCTGGTTGTGGGACACTGGCTTGGGTGGAGGCAGCTCTCTGGTGTGACTGGGACTGAAGAATCAGTCTTGCCCCTGTACCGACAGAGAGTCAAAGGAGGAGGCTGGGTATGGGCACACAGGGTGCGATGCGTGAAGACATTTTGAGTGACTGAAAAAAGAGTTGTCCCACCCATCTGGTCACCTCCGGTGTTCGAGTCTGGCAGGCTGGCCTTCCAGTTCAGCTTCCACCCCATGCGCACCGGCACAAGCTGGTGTGGACCCCGATGTGGACGTTGTCCTGGCTGGCAGGCAGGGTTTCATGTCAGGCTTGGGGGGGTGGGGTGACGGGGAGGAGCTCATGCCCCCCCAGCAGGTGTGAGGCCTCAGGTAGAGAGCAGGCTGTGCCCTCACAGGGGCCTGAGAAGTCGGCCTGCCTTGGAAGAATCTGAATGAAGAGCAAAAGGAAGATGAAATGTACTGCGGAAGGCCTGCCTCCTGAACACCTGTGGATGACTTGCGTCTCTACCTTCACTGCCTCTTCCTGTGCCAGGTGTCTCTCTCCTCCGTGGCTGATGGTACCTACCTCCTCACTGGTCTAACCCTGCTGCGGCCCACCTGTTCTCTCTGGTGCAGAGGGCTCACTCTATAGTGCAGAGATGGTCCCCACCCTCCCAGGGCTCTGTCCTGCAGCCTCCGAAGCCCCCTGACTCCAGGACTGTCAGCCCACAGCCTTGCCCTTTATTCTTGGAGCTTCTGCTACACTGGCCTTCTTCAGGGCCCATCACCTGGAGAAGTGGGGGGAATCCCCCTCTCTTGTCTTCATGCCTGGGCACAAAGGAATCTCCCCAGTCCGGGCTGCTGGGGAATTCCAGCTCCAGAGTCAGGGGGAGTGAGGCTGTTGGTACATCCTGGGGCTAAGAGAGAGGGAGCCACTGTCACATCAGGGAATGGGGATGCCTGTCATGGGGTCACCCCTCGTGGCTCTCAAGGCCTGAGGCAGTGGCTCTGAAACACCCTGATTCTCCTCACAGGGGGTCATCAGGCCTTCCCTTGGTATGTGTGCCCTGGAGCATCTGCTAGGCCCCGATACTCCCTCCCTGAGTGGAGCCTCAGGCAAGTACTTCCCCTCCTTGGAAACGGGTCTGGGGTCCCAGCGGTGTCCCGAAGGCCCTAGCAGAGCACAGGTGGTAAGTGCCTCATGCTTGATAGTGATTACACTAGCTCTGAAGCCTCCTGCTATGCAGCCATGAGATGGACACGGTGGCCCCCATTGCCTCAGGCCCCACCCAGAGGCAGGGGTCCTTGTGGGGTGGGCAGGCCACAGAGGTGTTTGGCTGTCCTCAGCCCTCCACAGGCAGCATAGACGCCCACAGGAACGAGAACCTCTCAGCCTGGCGTGCCCGTGGTGGCCAACTGCAGGTGGTGAGTCTCTGCTGCCTTCTAGCTTCTGCTCCCTGCTCTCCGTCCTCCTGGGACCCAGGCCCAACCTACCGGAAGCACTGGGTTGGGGGAGTGGAGTAGCCAGGGCTGAGGATGACTCAGGGCCTAGCTGTCTCCAAGGCAACCCTGTCGCCTAGCAATGGCAGTCTCCTGGTAACGGTTGTCTCCTAGCAATGGGATATTTTCCCAGTCCTGGCTGGAGTCTGGCAGTTATTTTTAGCTCAATTGCAAATCAGTGGCAACTGCATTTTTGGCTCCTGGAGAAGATGCAAGGTGTGTATGTGTGTATTTCTTGTCAAAGGGAGGAAAATATCCCAGCTACAGGAAACTTGCCCCATGTCCCAGGGTGCAGGCTCACCATAGGTGGCAAGGCCAGATTCTGCTTGGGCTGGGGGTGGGGGAGTGGGGTGCAGGTGAAGGGGAGCCAGAGGTTGTACAGGCTGCCTGGAAGAGTTAGCAGATATGACCCTCTCACTGACGGGGTCTCTGGGAGGGCTGGTCACTTCGGCACCCTGGGGCTCCCTAGGTCAGGCTGGCCAGGGGTGATCCAGGCCTGTGTTCATGGCACCATCAGAGCACATCACTGGGTGACCCAGTTTCTGGAGAGTTCCTGGCACCCCCTGGCCCCAGCTGTGGAAACTGTACCTGCTGTCCCTGGCCCCCAGGCCCAGGAGTGCAGGTGGTCCTGGCTTCAGGGGTCTGGGTGACCATAGTCTTAGCTGGTGACATGGGTGGGGCTGGCCTCTGCTCTGCCCACATCTCTCCCTCTTCCCTGCTTTCGCTGAAGTGGGAGTCCAGGAGGGAGGTCTTGGGCTAGTGGAAGGCTTGACCTCTCTCTCTGGGCTTCCTCACCGTTTCCACAGGGGCTCTGTTCGCTGTCCCCAAACTCCTCTAGCCCAACGGTCGCCAACCGGTGGTCCGTGGGGTCCGAAAGGTTGGCGACGCTGCTCTAGCCGATGGGCTTGGGGCTGGCCCTGCCTGCCTCCCACCGGCCACCTTCCTGGTTCCTGGCCTTCGGGCCCTTACCCTCTGTTCCCCGAACTTGGGGTACTCTTCTCTGGCTTTTGCGTTGCTCCCCCAGGCCCCTATCCAGGCCAGATCCTGCCTCGTTCCTTGCCTGTGTCCTCAGCACTGCAGGCTTCCTCCCCTGCTGGAGGCCAGTGTCACCTGTCCCAGGCACTGTTCAGGGAAGGGCTGACACTGCTCTTTGTCCCAGCATCAGCTCCAGCCACTTAGCAAGACCTAGGTTTTATGTGGGGATGGAGAGAGTCCTTTTTGAAGGGTCAGGGCACCGAGGGTCTGGAACTGGGAGATGCAAAGGAGCTCCCAAACTGAGCACAGACGTCAGGGGATTTGCCTGAGGTTTGGGATATCATTCATTCATTCATTCATTCATTCATTCATTCACTCATTCACTCATTGGCACACACACTCATTCTCCAGATATGTACTGGGCACGTGCAGTGAGTCTGGTCCTGCACACACAGCAATCAAGGCCACACATGGCCTTCTGGGCTCCCGGTCCCATAGGCAGCAGAACTCCCATGGCTAACACCACCAAAGTGAGGACAGGTGGCTCCTGTCTGAGTCTTCTGTGGGCTACTTCATCACCTGGCCCCTCAACGAAGAGCTGGGGGAGAAGGGGAAGCCGGGGGAGGGACATACAGCTCATGGGTAGGCATGTGCCCCTTCTGGAACAGGTTAGCTGTCCCCCTCCCGCCCTTGCACCCACAGATACTGACCCATTATGGGGGGAGAGGGGATTGAGGTGGGGAGCCAGAGGCCCTAGGTTGGCTGAGGGTGCGTCTGAGGCTGTTTCTTCATACTGCCACTGGAGGGCGCCTGGAGCCCACTCTGCCTCCGAGGCCAGGGGGACAGGCCAATCCCCCAGTGACTAGCCAGCCGTAAGTGGACCTACCGCCTTGGCCAGGGCAGCCCTAGAAGCTAATCTAGTGCTCTCTCCCTTCCATCTGCAGCACCTCTTTTGCCTTATAGTGTCCAGCCCCAGGCCTTGACTACCCTTTTATATTTGTAATTGGGTAAAACACACATAACATAAAACTTAACCATCTTAACCGTTTTTAGGTGTACAGTTCAGTAGTGTTCAAGTACCATCACCACCGTCCATCTCCAGGATGTTTCATCTTTCCGGACTAAAACTCTGTCCCCGTCAAGCAGTTACGTACTAACTCCCCATCCATATCGTGGTGCATGTCATAATTTTCTTCCTTTTTGAGGCTAAATCAAATTCTACTGTATGGACGGACCACGTTTTGTTTATCTGTTCATCCATTGATGGACACTTGTGTTGTGTGTGGCGAGCCGGCACGGCCATGGCGTACTCAGCCCCACATGGGCACCTTATGTGCCGCGCCAGCTCAGCCGGGTTGGGTGAGCCTGAGAGGGGGCGGTGAAGGGTTGAGAAAAAACAGACAAGAGAAGAAAGCTGGGCCTGGGTGGGACGCTGTTCCCTCTGATGGAGAGCTAGCGACAGCGCCACGGACTACAAGCCGTGTCTTTATTTTATAGCCAGATTCCTCGAGACAAAGTAAGGGCATGGTCAAGATGTTACAACAGTCTCGTGGGTTTCGAGCCTACTCAGTGACATGCACCTGAGCTCTATCAAGCCCAATCACTCAGGCACGTGGGGCCACATGTTCGGACCATAGGTTCAAGCTTACAACCATAGCTGTTGGCTATAATTGTGCTGGGAGGGCTTTGCCTTCCAAGCTGGGACTTGCATGTGGCCATGAGAGGACTGTGCCCTCTCATTAGTCCGAGGCTTGAACCTGTCCAAACACTGTAGCCGCTCTCCACAGTTGTGTCCACCTATTGGCTATTGTGTAGCTGGTGGTTCTCATCCCACCAGCTGAGCCCTGTAGGCGTCTGGCCCTTCTTTGGCCTGGGAGAGCCCTGGGACCAGGGAAAAGGGCAGTGGTCTGTTCATTTTGGTAGCTGCTCGAACCCCTCCCCTTCCCCTTGGGCCATTTGCCCTCATCTGTCAGGCCCAGGGGTAGCAGGAGGGCTGGGGTTTGGGGACAGTGGGGGTGGAGAGCTCACACCACAGATGGCAGAGTCTATGCTGGTTCCCAAAGACCCCGCTAAAGCTCTCAGTGACCCCAAGAGATCCGGCATGAGTTTTGAGTTCTGGCCTTGTGGCTACGGCCTCTCTGAGCGGACCCTGAAGGTTTCCAGGGCTTTTGAAGGCCCGGTCCACTTGGGCCCCACATTAGGGTCTTTGCCAGGTCTGGAATCTCTCCAGTCCCCATTGGCCAGCAACTCCCCAGACCCTCCCCTCAGGGGAAATCCTGGCTGTGGGATCTCTGTGCCCCGCCCCACTCCTCTGGGTTCATTTTAAGAGAGGGCCCCATTTCACGGTCCCATGTCAGGACCTCCTGGGCCTGATTCTGTGACTCAGGCCTGCCCCTCGCCTCCTGCAACAGGTGCCAGCAGCCCAGGCACCTGGCCACACCTCCCTTGGGTATCTGTCGCCTCCTGGGGTCGGTTGGGTCCAGATTGGGGCGGGATGGGGGCTGAGAGCCCAGGTCCCAGTCTTGGAAAGGGCCACCGTGATGAGACGACCCCGCCCCGCCCCCCTTCCAGTGGGTATCAAACCCACCCCCACCCTGGCCAAGGGCTCAGAGGACAGCAGGCTAACCGGGATGGCGTGCACAAGGCCGAGGGCGGGGCACCTCGAGGGGGAGACTCAGAGCAAGCAGAGCTAGGAGCCCCCTTCTCCGAGGTCCCTGGATTGTCGTCCCCGCTCCTGCAGCCGCCGCTGATTGGCGGAAAGTTCCGGGGCCGCTGCGATTGGCCGCGCCCAGCCCGCCTCCTGCAGCTCTGCCGCCCCGCACGGCCCTCGCGGCCAGCGGCACGGGCTGCGCGCGGCCGGGGCCGGGGTTCCGGCGGCGCCCGCCGCTCTGTCCGGCGTCATGCCGCCCCCTGCGCTGCTCTGCGCGCTCTGAGGCCGCGGCCGCCCGCGCCGGCTTCTCGGAGGACCGCTGCCGCTGGAGGGGCAGGTACTGCCCGCGTGGTCAGCCCTGGGGCTGCGCTGGTCTCTGGAGGGGCCTGCGGGGTGGCACGGCCCGCCCTGTGGGTTTGGGGCGGGGGCCCTCCCTTCGGAGTGCAGCGGCCTCAGTTTCCTTCCCGCGCGCACGCAGCGGTGTGGCTGCGCTGGGCGCGGGCGCAGGCCGCTCGGCTCAGTCCCGAGCCTCTGTCCCCAGCGGCCTGACTCGGGAGCCCGGCGGCGCGGGGCAGCGGACCTGGCCTGTGCGGAGGGCGGGATCGAGTGGCTCTACCCCGGGCGGCGCGGACCCCGGCGCGCGGCCCCGCATCGCCTGCCTGCAGCCCGGGGGGCCCTGCTCGGGCTGCAGGTCTTCGCGGGCGGCGCCCTGGAGCTGCTGCGGACCCAGGGCCCGGCCCGGTCCGGGGCGGTGCGTGCGCTGGGGTCCTCGCGAGCGCGGGGCCCTATCTTCCTGCAGGCCACCCCGCACCGCGACATCAGCCGCCGCGTGGCCTCCTTCCGCTTCGAGCTGCGCGAGGACTGGCGTCCAGAGCTGCCTCCGCAGGCCCACACTCTGGGCGCGGATGGTGAGTGACGGTCTGGGTGGGAGTCAGTGAAATCGCGCCCTACCCGGGCCATGTGGGAAGTGCCTGTCGTCCCCACCACACAGGGAGGAACGGTCAGCGGGAGGAAGGGCAGTGACTCACTTGGGGAAAGAGCCGGCAGGTGCAGAATAGGAGGAAGGGGAGGCCAGTCTCGGCAACCCAGGTCCCTAGCCCCTAAGGGGTTGGGGTTGATGGTCGGGCGGGGGATCAAAACCTCAGGCCAAAGCTTTCCAGGACACTCTGGCCCTGTGGCAACCTCCCTCCCCTCCCCCATCCCAATATAACAGAAGTCCAGTGTGAGCCTGTCACCATGGAGATGCCCCACCCCCCTGCAGGGCAGCAGACCCAGCTCTTTGCTCTCCTGGAGCTTAGAGCCTGACCCCATAGGGGGTGGAGTGTCTCTGTTCTGCCTCCTGGCTCCGTGCCCACCATATCCTACTGTTGCCCCCTATCCCCCCACCATTCAGGCTGGTGACTGGGCCCTGGACACAGCTCTGGGAGCCCATAGGGGTTACTGTATATGCAAGATCCGGGAGCCAGAGCATGCATCAGGACACTGAGCTTCAGGTGGGGTGTGCTAGGCACAACCCTCAGGCCCGTGTCTTTGCACGTGTGTGGGTGCATGCATGAGCCTGCAAGCATCACCCCGAATGCAGGGGGTCTTCAGGGTTGGGGGTCTTTAGGGTTTCTACACATGTGCTCCCTGGGACCCCAACTGCCTCATGGCCCTGAGCCTCCATTCGCACCCCACTGCACTGTGGTGTCTGGTCATTTGCTGTCGCCCTCCTGCCTCTGGTTGGTGGGAGGAGGCCTTGGGGGGGGGGGCGGTCCAGAAGAGGGCAGGACCTACACTGACCGTCTTCCCTGCATGCAGGTGCCTGCAGGGCCTGTAATGACACCGAGCTCCTCCTGGCCTTGTGCACTGGCGACTTTGGTGAGAGGCCCTGCCACTCCAATGGGGCAGAGGGGGAAGCCGGGGGCCTCCCCTCCCCTCTATGCGAGCCACTGGCCAGTGTGTCTCCCTGCAGTGATCCAGGGGACCCTCCACAGGATTGCCCACCACACAGAGCTGCAGTCTCTTGTCACTGTGGCAGCTGTCCGTGTCCTCCGCCAGGCACTGCCGCTGTTCCAGGTGGGGGGCTCTGGGGGCCCGGGCCGGCCTCCATTCGCACCCCACTGCGCTGTGGTGTCCGCCCTGGCCCTGGCACTTTCCTCTTCGTGGGCTGGAGCCATTTTGGTGAGGCCTGGCTTGGCTGTGCACCCCGCTTCCAGGAATTCAGCCATGCCTACGCAGCTGCCCGTACCAACCACCTCTGCCCCTTTGGGGTGGCGCCAGACTGAGGGGTGTGGGAGGAGGGCTCTGGAGAGAGGCCACGAGGAGGGTGGTGGGGAGGGGCAGGTCTCCAAAGGGCGTCACAGTACCAGCTGCTTCTGCGGGAGTGGCAATGACCAGTAAGAATACTGACTTCAGTAGTCAATGCAGGTCGCGTGTCTGGTACCTGAGCCCAGCCTCCTTTACGCTGCGGGAGGCTGAGGGCAGTGGCGTCTTGTCTGAGGCCACCCAGCTAGTGAGTGGGGCAGTGGTCCATGCCCGTGCCCATGCCCTGGAGAGGGGGTGCTGCTGCGTGGGGTGCATGGACTCCCCGCCCACATGAGCTTCGGCTCTGCTGCTCCTGCCCCCACTGTCAGGTGCTCCCAAGGCTCAGAGCGGGAGCGGAAAAGGGGACCTCACTCCCAAGGTCTGAGGCAGGTTGCGTCCCTTGGGGCAGGAAGGTCAACAGCACTCCCAGCCTGGGAGGAAGGGGGCTGCATTTGACTGGGTGCCTACTTCTCTCTGTGGCTCCCTGGGAGCCCAGCAGTCCCTGGCTCCCTCCTGCTCTCCGGCCCCTGCAACTGGCTGAGCAGCTTGAGGTGGTGTAGAGCCCATGGGATCCCTTGTGGGGTCCTGCTTGTTGCTGTTCCTCTAAGGAGCATTTCCCACCACTGGCCCCATTTTTAAAAATAAAGTTATTTTATTTGTTGACTTGTTCACAGATGTGATATTCACATGCTCTTTTTTTAAACCAATTTTTTGTTTTTAAAAATATTTTTATTGATTTCAGAGAGGAAGGAAGAGGGAGAGAGAGATAGAAACATCAATGATGAGAGAGAATCATTGATCGGCTACCTCTTGCATGCCCCCACTGGGGATTGAGCCCGAAACCTGGGCATGTGCCCTTGACTGGAATCGAACCTGGGACCCTTCAGTCCACAGGCGGATGAGCCAAACCGGTCAGGGTTGGCCCCATTGTTGCCCCTGCCTCCCTCCCGCTTCAGCCACATAAAGGGTCAGAGATTTTTGGACAAAGCTGGCAGCCCTGAGGCTGACGTTCGGGGGCTGAAGCCCGGAGTGCGGGGGCTTCTGACCCCTGAGTGAGCTCACTCCTCACTCTGCTCACCTCAGCCCCATAATTCCCAGGAAAGAAAAACTGAAGTCTGGGGAGATGCCTGGGCCGAACCCTAGAAATACCTTCCCATCCTCACCTGCCTTCGCTGCCGGGGAAGAAGCCAGGGGTGCAGGGGGAGAGCCAGGGGTCCTGCCTGGTTTCAGACAGGAACTGAGTCTGGGAGAAGGACAAGGCTGTGTCCATACACAGGACCCCTTTCTCCAGATTCAGGGGGCACCGAGCTTTCCATGGAGTGCTGCCTGGAAGCTGTGTATGCATGGAAGGGGGGTTGTCCTTTTACTCTCTGTGGGGCTGATGGGAGGGGAGTACAGCCCCCCTGGAAGGCAGGCCTCATGGGCTTCCTCCCACCTCTGCCCTTCCTCCCCTCCTGAGCTCCTTACCATCCTCACCTCCCCAGGCTCACGGCTTTAAATGCCACCAATGTGCCGATGACCCCTGCATTTTGGTCTCCAGCCTGGACCTCTCTCATGGACTACAGACCTAGCATCCTACAGTCTCCCCCCCACCCCCCAACCAGAGAGTATCTTAGCAAAGACCAGAGGAGGAAGAAGTGAGGGACCCTGACCGGCCTCCTCCCTGTCTTGGGCAGGCCCCAAGAAGGGCTCCCCCACAAGGCTGAGCTGCACCCTTACCCTTGGGCCTGCCCTGCTCTTGGGCCAGCTCCCCACAGCTTCTCAGAAGGAGGCCCTGGCCACATCCACTGGTGACTGGACTGCCTCTGACCACCTGTCCACAATAATGGGCAGCTGCTCTGAGTGAGCCCTAGGTGGACACTGGCAGCTACCCCCCGCCCCAAGCCTTGCCTGAGCCTCTATGCACCACCCTCTTTCATAGGTGCACAAAGGGCAGGAGTGGGTGTGGCTAGCAGGGCCACTGGAGCCCTGGAAGTTTTTTTTAAATATATTTTTAGCCGAAACCGGTTTGGCTCAGTGGATAGAGCGTCGGCCTGCGGACTGAAGGGTCCCAGGTTCGATTCTGGTCAAGGACATGTACCTGGGTTGTGGGCACATCCCCAATAGGAGATGTGCAGGAGGCAGCTGATCAATGTTTCTCTCTCATCGATGTTACTAACTCTCTATCTCTCTCCTTTCATCTCTGTAAAAAGTCAATAAAATATATTAAAAAAAAAATAATATTTTTATTGATTTCAGAGAGGAAGGGAGAGAGAAATAGAAACATCAATGATGAGAGAAAATCATTGATTGGCTGTCTCCTGCACACCCCTCACTAGGGATCAAGCCTGCAACCTAGGCATGTGCCCTGACCGGGAAGCAAACCCTGACCTCCTGGTTTATAGGTCAATGCTCAACTACTGAGCCACACCAGGCAGGCTGGAGCCCTGGAAGTCTTGGGCCAGGGGCTTTGCTTGTCCTGGGGGAAGTGGCCGAGGGGAACCAGTGTGGTGAGCCTGTGGGCTGGCACTATGGAAGCTGGCCTTTGGGGCACCTGTGAAGTACTTCAGGGTGTGTGCATTCACATGGAGACACACACACACACACACACACACACACACACACACACACACACGGCTGCCCAGTTGCCCAGAGGCGGAGGAGCGGAGTGTCAGATGTGAACTAGAGAGAGTTGGGTATGGATGCTGGGGAAGCCAATTAGATGCCTTACATTTAGTCAACAAACTTTCTTTTTTCTTTTTTTCCCCCAGTGATTTATTTATTTATTTAAAATATATTTTATTGATTTTTTACAGAGAGGAAGGGAGAGGGATAGAGAGTTAGAAACATCAATGAGAGAGAAACATTGATCAGCTGCCTCCTGCACACCCCCTACTGGGGATGTGCCCGCAACCAAGGTACATGCCCTTGACTGGAATCGAACCTGGGACCCTTGAGTCCGCAGGCCGACACTCTATCCACTGAGCCAAACCAGTTAGGGCCAGTGATTTATTTATTTATTTTAAATATATTTTTATTGATTTCAGAGAGGAAGGGGAGAGAGAGAGATAGAAACATCAATGATGAGAAAGAATCATTGATAGGCTGCCTCCTGCCCGCCCCCTATGGGGGATGGAGCTCACAACCCTGGCGTGTGCCCTTGACTGGAATGGAACCCGGGACCCTTCAGTCCTCAGACCAACACTCTATTCACTGAGCAAAACCAGCTAGGGCCATTCAGTGATTTTTTTAGTTTAAGTTCTGTCTTTCATGTTTCAACCTCTATCAGTTTGACATTTATCTAAACCAAACTGACTTATTCTCTAGTGCTTTCTAAGTAACAAGTCTGATCAAAGCAGGCCATTCCATATTCTCCTAAATTTAAACATTGAGTAGAAAAATTTCCTTAAAAGGAGAGTGCATATATCCCAACACATATGCATGGATACTTGCTAACATAATTACAAGCAGTTAATTTCCAAACTGGGATTTTGCTGGGGTCCAACCCCAGCAGGTCCAGGGGTCCCCAAAGGTGTGGACGGAGTCGGCGAAGAAGGAACGACACAGAGGCAGCGTTCAGTTGATCAGCAGCCTAGCCAGGATCTCTAGCCAGGTTCTGGTCAGGATCTCCAGTCAGGTTCTGTGTTCATGTTCTCTTGCTAGGTTCTCCTGCTAGGTTCTCCAGCCAGGTTCTGTAGCCATGTTCCCTCGCTAGGTTCTGTCTCTAGGTTCTGTGGCCAGTTTCTGTCCAGGATCTTTTGCCATGTTCTCTCCAGCGAAGTTCTTCTGTCTCTAGGTTCTGTGTAGGTTCTGTGTCTAGGTTCTCTGTCCTGTTGTCTTGTTACATCTGTATTTATACCAGTTGATTCCAATCCTATCAATCTCTGTTCCAAAGGTTAGGGCATTCTTATCTCCATTCCAGGGAGTAAAGATTATGTAGCTTAAGCATGATTGTTCGTAGTCAAAGTGATTAATTACCCACCTGGCACTTAGTTAAGGGGTTTTATTCCCTCCCTAACTTCACGGGAAAATCCCTACCTGGGGAAACAACCTCTCTCAGAGAGCTGACCTTCGTTAAACACATAGTGGCAGTTACTTCTCTCCCCTCCTGTCTCTGTTACCCCTCTCCCCTCCTGTCTCTGTTACCTCTCTCCCCTCCCGTCTCTGTTACCCCTCTCCCCTCCTGTCTGTTACCTCTCTCCCCTCCTGTGTCTGTTACCTCTCTCCCCTCCTGTCTCTGTTACCTCTCTCCCCTCCCGTCTCTGTCACCTCTCTCCCCTCCTGTCTCTGTTACCTGTCTCCCCTCCTGTCTCTGTTACCTGTCTCCCCTCCTGTCTCTGTTACCTCTCTCCTCTCCTGTCTCTGTTACCTCTCTCCCCTCCTGTCTCTGTTACCTGTCTCCCCTCCTGTCTCTGTTACCTGTCTCCCCTCCTGTCTCTGTTACCTCTCTCCTCTCCTGTGTCTGTTACCTCTCTCCCCTCCCGTCTCTGTCACCTCTCTCCCCTCCTGTCTCTGTTACCTGTCTCCCCTCCTGTCTCTGTTACCTCTCTCCCCTCCTGTCTCTGTTACCTCTCTCCCCTCCTGTCTCTGTTACCTGTCTCCCCTCCTGTCTCTGTTACCTGTCTCCCCTCCTGTCTCTGTTACCTCTCTCCTCTCCTGTCTCTGTTACCTCTCTCCCCTCCTGTCTCTGTTACCTCTCTCCCCTCCTGACTCCGTTACCACTATCCCTCCTGTCTCTGTTACCTCTCTCCCTTCCTGTCTCTGTCACCACTATCCATCCTGTTTCTGTTACCTGTCTCCCCTCTGTCTTGGGAAGTTTTTCTCTGGGTGGAACTAACTGTTATCACCCTTTTTGAGGCAGCAAAGGCCTTGTTCTGGACATAGCACTCACTCTCCCCATTCCATAATGGGTGCAGTTCCTATAAGCACACTTACTTCTAGACCTTCTACGCACAGGAAAGAAAACCGAGAGTTGAGGAGTTTTTGCCATTTGGATTTTGATCTCTTTGTGAAATAAGTGCAGACAAACCAGGTGAGAGTTACCTCTTCATACTGCAAAGAAAATTACTTTTAAAACATTGGTAGCACAAATTAATTCCCACTTACTTTGTTCTTTCATCATTGTCCAAAATTGATCTGTGAAAAAAAGAGAGAGAGAGAGACTCATGAACATGGACAACAGTGTGGGGATTGTGAGGTGGAGGTGGGAGAGAGGGGGGAAGGTGGAGGTGGAATAGGGCAAACAGGGGATAAATGGTGATGGAAGAAATATAACAAAATACACGTGGGAAACAATATACAGATGATGTACTGTACAATTGTATGCCTGAAACCTACATAATTTTCTTAACCAATGTCACCTCAATAAAGTAAATACAAATAAAAAAGAAAAAGAATTAAAAAACACACACAAAAAAACACACACATAGTGCCAAGAAGGTGAGCAAACATATTAAGAACAGTATGCCATATATGCCAGGTCCCTTGAAACAGCAAGGATGGACTGGCTCCCGGCAGGATTTAAGAATCTGGAAATCTGAATTTCCAATGCAAATTCTTACGGTAAGGATTACAGGGCTAGTTATTTCTTTTTTTTTAACTTATGTTCATCAGTATATAAGAAAGTTTTGGCAAAGTACTAGTTGTGCCATTGCCAGGGTACATGGATACAACGGCGCCTTTTGGTGCCAGCCCTTTAGTAATGAAGACACCTTTTCCAGCGGAAACCAATGAGCTAGTTGCTTGGGCAACACTGAAACCCAATGTCATAAAGAATTTCTTCTGGTTTAAAGATATTTTGCTGATGATGTCTGTGTTCAAGCACGTTCACCCTTGGATGTTGAACTGACAGCAGGTCTTGATATTTCAATTAACGGGTTCTGGAAGCACAGTCAAGATACCAAACTGGGGATTGAAATCATTTAAGAATAGGGTCTGGAAAACATGCAGTAATGTTCCTAGGACATCTTCATTTGAGATAACTTTGTCTTTAAATTCCTCTGGAACATACCAGAGGGTCCGGGGGTTGTGATTTATGTTCACATGACCCAAGGTATGAAGCGGTACCTGTAACTGTGCCACCACTGCCACTGCCGCAGGCCCCGAACCAGGACGAGGGCTTGCCAGGCAGGGGTGGAGCCTAGTCAACAAGCTTTCTCTGAGTGCCTCCTGGGGCTGTAGGCACGGGATAATGCAAGAAAAGAGACAAGTGCTGTGGAAGACTTCCCCAGCCGGGAGCCTAGGGCACACCCTTCCTTTCTGGGGAGGGCACAGTGACAGCCCCTAGGAGACAGGATTCTCTGAGCAGGTAGAGCTGGCCCTCCTGGCCAGGGCTCAGGTCTTCCGAGCAGGGCATATCTGTTTCCTGCCACACAGGGACTGCCAGCTGTGGGAGGGAGCCGAGAACGTACCCCTGCAACTGCTCCTTGGCTTGGCTGGCTTTTGGGGTGTTCTGATCAACAGAGCCCCCATCAGTCTCCCTGAGACAGTTGTATAGGGCCTGGCTGTGACCCAGTAATCCAGGCCTAGACATTGCCCACCCGCAGTGAGCCCCTTTCCCAGTGTCAACCTTAAAAACAAAATAGCTATTTTACCAGCCAAAAACTAGTTTATTTGGGAATGGCAGAGGAACTGCAATTTGGGGCTTGCAAACTATGGTGAATCACAGGCAAGTCTGGAGAACAAAGGCGAATGTTATTGTATAGAGAAAAAGGAAGTTGAGAGAGGTGGTTATAAGCAAAAGTCCATTGGAGTAGAGCAGGCGTAGAGGGTGGTGGTGGCTTCTCATTGGCTGGGCTGTTGCTGGGTAAGGAGAAATTTTCCTCCTGCTGGAGTGACAACGTAGGCTTCCTTGTGTGAGTCTGCAAGGTGCAGTGAACGCAGGAGAGCTCCCCCTGCAAGGTCTCCTGACTCCCGTTTTATAAGGCTTCCTTCATTCTTTCCTACGTTTTCCCCTTTGATCAGGATCTTTCTCTGAAAGCACCACTGACCAATAATCAGTTTTCTACATTAGGTAGTTTTGTCCCTCTGAGTCAGGAAGCACCTTTCCTGATTGCCATGTTCCATGTAGGAGGGAAAGTGCATAGAGATTGGAAATGGTTAACAAGGAAGGGCCTTCCCATGGAAAGTCTGTCCTATCAGTGTTAGAAGCATTGCAGAGCATCTCAAAGCAACGAGCCGGCATCATTTAGGGTTAGGGCACCATTTCCACAGAATCTTGACAGATAACAGGTACAAAGTTTGAAAATTATACAAACAGCCCTGGCCGGTGTTCTCAGTGGTTAGAGCATCACCCTGTGCACCAAAAGGTCACAGGTTTGATTTCCAGTCAGGGCACATACCCAGGTTGCGGGTTCGATCCCCAGTCGGCGTATGTTCATGAAGAACCAATTGATTGATGTTTCCCTCTCCCGCTCTCCATAGAATCAATGAAAAACACATCCTCGGGCCGAAACCGGTTTGGCTCAGTGGATATAGCGTCGACCTGTGGACTGAAGGGTCCCAGGTTCAATTCCGGTCAAGGGCATGTGCTTGGGTTGCGGGCACATCCCCAGTGGGAGATGTGCAGGAGGCGGCTGATCGATGTTTCTCTCCCATCGATGTTTCTAACTCTCTATCTCTCTCTCCCTTCCTCTCTGTAAAAAATCAATAAAATATATTTAAAAAAAAAAACAACAAAAAACAAACAAACAAAAAAACACATCCTCGGGTGAGGATTTAAAAAAAAGAAAAGAAAATTATACCAAAAAAAAAAAAAAAAGAGCAGAATATACTCCACTTTGTATAATGGTCCTAAATCAGGAGCTCAGACCTGAGGTAACCAGCTAAATAGGTCAAAGGAACATGGAGAATCAGGTGAAATTTGCTGTAACCAGTGGACTCGTTCCCTCAATTTTGAGTAATTGGGTTTCTACTTATCCAGAAGAATTTATCCATGCGCAGCAGATGGTGTGTGCTATTGCAAACTAAAACATGGTTCTTTTCTTGTTTTTAAATCCTCATCTGAGGATATTTTTCCATTGCTTTTCAGAGAGAGTGGAAGGGGAGAGAGAGAGAGAGAGAGAAATATCTATGTGAGAGAGACATCAATTGGTTGCCTCTCGAACAAGCCCCAACTGGGGGCGAGCAAACCCACAACCCAGGTATGTGCCCTTAACTGGAAATTGAACCTGAGTCCCTTTGGTGTGTGTACCAGTGCTCTGGCCATTGAGCCACACTGGCCAGGGCAAACATAGTTCTTTTCTTTTTATTAAAAAATATTTTTATTGATTTCAGAGAGCAAGGGAGAGGGATAGAGAGATAGAAACATCAATGATGAGAGGGAATCATTGATTGGCTGCCTCCTGCACACCCCCATGGGATTGAGCCCACAACCTGGGCATGTGCCCTTAGTCGGAATCGAACCTGGGACCCTTCAGTCCACAGGCCAACGCTCTATATCCTGAGCCAAACTGGCTAGGGCCAAACATGGTCAATTTCAATGGACACAACAGACTTTTGGAATATTGAAATGTACCTCTTTTATTAGCTGTAGATCAAAAGAGGTAGAGGCTACGTGAATCAGGCACCCTATGACTATTTCAAAGGTTGAGAGTTAATTAGTTCTAAAGGGGGTGGATCTGAGATTTAGAAGGACCAATGGCAACGCTTTCAGCCAAGGTATTTGGAGGGTTTGCACAAATTTTGCCAATTGAGTTTTGATAATACCGTTGGCTTGTTCAACTAGTCCTGAGTACAGAGGATGACAAGTGAAAATGCTATAGAACTGGCCAAATAGCACCATCTAGCCGTAATATTTGACCAGTAAAACTGGTTCTCCAGTCACTGTGGAGCTCAAGAGGAGTTTCCCAGGTAGGGATGATTTCCTCCCCCCCCCCCCCAATAGGATTAGGCAATGAACAGACATGTAGCTTGTCAATGTGGAAAGGCTTTGACTCAAGGGGAAAACACATATTATTACCAAGACATACTTGTATCTATGAGATGGGGGGGTGGGGCACATACCCAGGTTTCGGGTTAGATGAATGAAGTCCATTTGCCACACCTTGAATGATCTGTTAGGCAATTTAAAATGTTTGTGCGTGGTGTGGACAGTTTCTTTTGGATTATTTTTTGGGCAGGTGGGGCAAGAAAAGTAGATGCTTTTTGTGGCCTTATTAACATTTCCACACCAGTATTGGTTCATGACGGTTATAATTTTATCAGTGACCAACAATTCAACGCGTGCACAGTAATGGGAATTTAGAATTTCTGGCTGGAGTGGATTGTTATTTGGCTCAAGCCAGAGTTCTCTCTTTTCATCAAACCAATAATTATTAGAGTTCTAGTATTGTTTTTCCTTTAATGGGGCCAATTTTAGAGCATTCCTAGTCAGTTTTTCTACATTATCATTTGGGGAGCCTCCCTTTGTACCATGACAGGCTTGGCTATTGGTTCCTTTGAGAGCAGCGTTGGTGGTGGAAATATATGAGTGAGGTTGTATGCTTTAGCCTCCAGGGAGTCAAGCTGGGAATGTCCAAGCGTCTTAATAGCCAAGGTGGCGGGTAGGAGTATGGCATCTAATAGTTTTTGGTCTTAAGAGCCATACTTAGTTGTATCCCCATTAGAGGTAAGGAAACCTTGTGGTCACAAACTACCCCAAAGGCATAGCAACTATTGATATAAATGTTTGGTTTTGCCTTTGGCCAGAGCACAAACTAGAGTAAGTGTGTAATTCAGTAAGCTGGGCTGAGGTAGCCAGAGGCAAAGTGCTGCCTTGATGACTTCAAAAGTAGCTATAATAGCATACCCCGTGTGGCTCAGTGGCTTGAGCATCAACCCATGCACCAAGAGGTCACTGGTTCGATTCCAGGTCAGGGTGCATGCCCAGGTTGCAGTCTCCATCCCCAGTAGGGGGTGTGTAGGAGGCAGTTGATGGATGTTTCTATCTCTCCATTCCTCTTCCTTTCTCTAAAATCAATAAAAACATATTTTTAAAAAATAGCATACCCAGTGCTCGCTTCGGCAGCACATAGACCAAAACTGGAACGAAACAGGGATTAGCCCCTGCACAAGGATGGCATGCAAATTCGTGAAAAAAAATCATAAAAAATAGGATGCCCAGTCCAATATTTACCACTTATATAAGAACAATCAGCTTGAGCCAGTTGTTTGGAGTATCTGGTACACTGAAAGGTCATGGGTTCAATTCCCAGGCAGGGCACATCGCTAGGTTGTGGGTTCCAGTCCCCAGTTGGGGTGTGTATAAGGGGCAACCAATCTATGTTTCTCCCTCACATCCATGTTTCTCTTTCCTTTCCTCTCTCTCTAAAAGCAATGAACATACCCTCAGGTGAGGATTGAAAAATAAAAGAAAAAATTATTTAAATAAGAACAAGGAACTTCCTGTAAATTATGGGGAGTCAAAAGGTGACCTGTCAGCATCAAGCAGCCCTGAGGGGTTTTGTCAATGAAGACGGGATGGTAGCCAGGTCAATTTCATAGGTGAGACAACTGCAGGAAAGTTTTTTTGTGTGTGTGAAGCCCAAATTTATTTCTATTTAAAAATGCTCAAGAGACTTCCAAAAGGACCAAAGGCCCAAAAGCCCAAAGGCGTCCAGTTTTAATTTCTGATCATACTGACTTGGTGTCCTTCCATTTCTCCTTTTGTGAGGCATCGATTTGATCCTTGTTAATGAGACACCTTGGCACTTCTAGTTGGATCATGGCGACATCTTGTGACTCCCAGTATCTGTCATAATAGCCATCAGGTTATCAACGATGAAAAATGTAAGACCAGAAATAATCACGAGACGTCTGCAGATATTACTTGAATATCCTTTCTGATTATTCTTTGCAGCCAGGCACAGTGATCAATTTGAGTAGGGGAGATCATGATGAGTGTCACCTGCAGAGACTGGTATTACATGCAGCTCTTTCACAAAGAAACCAGCAAACACCTTTCCAGATGAAACAGCCTGGCAGGAAAGTACCAAGTGCGATGAGAATGCAGGACTTCAACTGCTTGGGTACAAGATGACGGGGCGGCGGGAGGGAATCCCGTGAGGATTTCTTCAGTGTATTTAACGAAAAGGACAGTGGCTCTGAGGCAAGAGGACTTACCCTTGTGCCACCCGGTCTAGCTGCTGGCTGTGGAGTCCCATGTGGTGATGGCCAGCTCCATGCTGCAGGGCAGCAATTTTCAACCCTTTTCACTCATGACACAAATTAATTACTAAAGTTCTGGGACACACCAAAAAGTATATTTTTTTGACGATCTGACAAAAAAGAGGTATAATTTTGATTCATTCACAACAGATGGCTTATTGTTGGGTTGGTTTGTCATTTTTTAAAATGCATTTTTATTGATTTCAGAGAGAGGGAGAGATAGAAATATCAATGATGGGAGAGAATCATTGATCCGCTGCCTCCTGCACGCTCCCCCACCCTCCCTCGGGGATGGAGCCCGCAACCTGGGCATGTGCCCTGACTGGGAATCAAAGCTCCACTCTCAACAACAGGCTGGGCTGGTTTGCATTTTTAAAATCTGACAGTTAAGGGAAAAGAGGTCAAGGTCCCTGACTACATAGGTACTGCATGTTTCCAAAATTCCTGCGGCACACCAGTTGAAAACCGCTGCTTTAGGGTGAGCGCCAGGGAGGGACCCTGGTCCCTGGCAGAGCAGAACGCGAAGGGACAAGTCGCGCGTTCCGTCGGCCCCTTCCGGCGTCGCAACGGCCTCCGCCCCGCCACTTCCGGCTCGGTCTCGGGCCGGTGCGATGGTCTCAGACCTGCGAAGGACACCTGTGAGCAGCGTGTTTCGCAGCCATGGAGCAGGACGACCCGGCCGAGGCGCTGACGGAGCTGCGCGAGCGCAAGCCCAGCCGCTTGGAGCTGCTGCAGGTGGCGGCGGGCTCGGGCCTGGCCGCCTACGCCGTGTGGGCGCTGCTCCTGCAGCCGGGCTTCCGCCGGGTGCCTCTGCGGCTGCAGGTGAGGGGCGAGGCCTACGAGGGACGCGGCTCTGGCCGATGGGCGTGGCCATGGATGGGGCGGGGCCTACGAGGGACGCGGCTCTGGCCGATGGGCGGGGTCATGGCTGGGGCGGGGCCTACGAGGGACACGGCTCTGGCCGATGGGCGGGGTCATGGCTGGGGCGGGGCCTACGAGGGACGCGGCTCTGGCAGATGGGCGGGGTCACGGCTGGGGCGGGGCCTACGAGGGACGCGGCTCCGGCCGGTGAGCGGGGCCAGGGCTGGGGGCGGGGCCTGCATTGAGGTGCTGAGTCCGGTTGTGGTGAGCGGAGTGGGTGCTGCCTAGGGGCCAGCCAGGCTGTGGGTTGGGACCTGTGTCAGGTAGGGCAGGGCAGCTCATGCGAAGAAAGGAGCCCAGGAGGCAGGCTCCGCCCGCCACCGGTATGATTCCGATTAGGGGACCAGGCGTGTGAAGAGCCCGAGTGGCTAATGGACTCCAGCCCTCCCAGCCACATGTCTCCTTGCCCAGGTGCCCTATGTTGGTGCGAGTGTGCGGCAGGTGGAGCACGTGTTGTCGCTGCTGCGAGGCCGTTCTGGAAAGCTGGTGGACCTGGGCTCTGGCGATGGCAGGATTGTAAGCCGTGGGGGGCGGGGCGGGGGCCACGCTCCCTGCTCTCTCCCAACCTGCGGGTTCTGACGCTGTTGGTGCGCACAGGTGCTGGCTGCCCACAGATGCGGTCTCCGCCCCGCTGTGGGCTATGAGCTGAACCCGTGGCTGGTGGGGCTGGCAAGGCTGCATGCCTGGAGGGCAGGCTGTGCCGGCAGTGTCTGCTACCACCGTGAGGATCTCTGGAAGGTAACCTGGGGAGTCTTGGACTCCTTCAGACCCCACACCTGATCTCCACGCTTCAGTTCTGGCGTGGCTACCTTGCTGACAGCCCCAGGTGTCCCTGCCTCCTGGGCAAGCTGGGGCTTGCACTCAGAAGCTGAGGTAACCCCATGCCCACTAGACCGCTTCCAGGGCTGGAATTCCATTCGTTACTGGGGTGACCTCCTCTTCCCACAGGTGAGCCTGAGGGACTGCCACAACGTGTGTGTGTTCCTGGCCCCCAGCGTGGTAGGTGTAGGGTTTGGTAGCCCCAGGGAAGGCCCAGGCCACCAGTGTATGTGCTGGGCCTGGAGGAGCTGGGAGGGGGTACTTGTGTTCTGCCCTGCCCACCCCACTCCTGCTCTCTCCCACAGCTCCCACTGCTGGAGGGAAAGCTACAGGCAGAACTACCTGAGGGGGCCCGCGTGGTGTCGGGACGCTTCCCCCTCCCCACCTGGCACCCTGTGGCTGTGGTGGGTGAGGGCCTGGACCGTGTCTGGGCCTATGACGTCCACGGTGGTGGGCCAGGTGGGCAGGCTGCCCCAGCACCCAGTTCTGCCTTGGTCCCTAGGACCCCTGACCCTCAGGCTGCTGACCATTGCATTGTGGATCCAATAAAGACTCAGTAGGCTCCACCTGACTCTTGTTGTGTGGAGGGTTGGGTTCAGTGGCTTCCCAAGCTGGGGCTGTGGGGAGGGTTCCCTGCTGGCCGGGAAGAGGTGTGCTCTGAGTTTATCTGATACTGGTTATCGGCTGCGGGTTGGGCGCTGAGGCTTGGTTGGAGGTACGGCCTTCACTTTCTGTGTGTCTCCTGGACCCACCAGCTTCCTCAGCCTCAGGATCTCCTGCTTGTACCTGCTCAGAGGGACCAGCCTTAGTAATCTGCCAGGCCGTGGACAAGCCCTGCCTCTAGTGTTTGAGATCCACATCCATCCCACTTTTCCGAAAGCTCACCTGCCTAAGTGCTGGTCCACATACTCCTGAAGCTCAGAAAGTTGGGCCTCAGCCATCGTGGCTCTGACTAGCAGCTCTGCCCGCTCACGTTCCAGCTTTGCCTGACATTGGAGGGGCATAAGGCATGAGCCAGAACAGAGTATGAGGACGGAATCCCTGGCCACACCTTGCCCCCTCACTACCTGGGTGCTATGATAGAAGTCCCGGAGTTTCTGGTGGATCTGGGCCCAGGATTCAGCTTCCAGGCTCCTGTGAGAGAAGAAGGGGGAGTGGACATGAGGGCAGGTGTTGGCCCAGGAGCTGACCAGTGGCACTGCTCAAGTCGGGGCACCTAAATACTTGAGGTGCCTGCTGGGGGCAAGTTCAGGACAGCAAGGACCCACCCTGCCACTATGGGAGCCATCTGTGCATGGGGGCAGGGCAGCCCAGGTCAAGAGGGCCCCAGGCCAGCTTGGGAAGCGTCCCCAGTGTCTGTAAGGGTGCTAGGGGGCCTCCCCCTGTGCTGGGGGTTTGTTTCCCAAAACCGTGTGAGGTGGGCCTGCGTTACCCCTGTTCATTGCACTGTTGGAAGCATGGCACCCAGAGGAAAGGCTGTGAAGGGCACCAGGTAACCTGCTCCTGCCCTGTCCCTTGGCTCAACTGAAACACCTTTCCCTGGGCTCTCCCTCACCCGCCCTTGAGGACAGCCCTTCTCCCGTCAGGGCCCCCTTCACCCGGGGACTTGGCTTTTCTGTAATTATTAGTGTCTCCCATACAGACAGACCTGAGGGAGGGCACAGACCCACCACTTTCACTGCTGCAACCAGAACCCCACCCAGCAGTTAAGACTCGTTAGAATAAGTGAGTACCCCCTTGCAGGTCCCCCCGACACCCACACCAGGGCACTCACTGTGGCTCTGATGTGCTCCCCTGGGAGGCTTCGTCAGGTCTCTTCTGTGGGAAAAAGGGCAGTGCGCTGAGCCCTCTGTGATAAGCTGGTGATAGGGATTCTCAGCTGAACGAGGCGGGCTGCTCAGAGGCCCCAGGGCTCAGGGGCCCTGCTGAGCTGGGATGGGCTGCAGGGTGAGTTCTGGGCTCGGTGCCCCAAGGCCAGTGTGGGGCAGCAGTGATGGGTCACCTGGACTTGGAGCTTCTGGAGCTGTGTGACCAGGCGCAGAGGCAGTGGCTCCAGGTTTGAGGTGACTTCATCAGAGGTGGCCTTGGGTTTCCCAGGTGCTCCTTTGGGGTCCGCCAGCACCTGCTGTACACTAAACCACCTGGGGGTCATGTAGAGCCACCCCACCCCAGATGCCCATCTCAGGGGAAGGGAAGGGCCTACCTGTGGGCACCTAACAGTTCCTCATGTCTTTGGCTCAGGTCTGCCAGGCGCTTACGGTAGACTCGAGCAGCTCGGGCCAGCTGTTGCTCACGGCTGTGGTGTGCTGCTCGGATGTCCTCCAGAGTGGTCTCCAGGAATGTCCGGAGGGCTACACCTGTAGGTGCCTGGCTTGTGCCATCTGCGTATTCCTGGGGGAGATGGGGTGGGGCCTGAGCTTGGTAGGACCCACACCCTTCCCCACTGCTCCTGTGTGGAGCAGGTTCTGCAGTGCAGTAGGTGAGGCCCAGAGGGTCCCTGAAACAGTTCAGCAAACCCAGGCCAGGCTTGGGCTCCCCAGGACCCGGGGGCCTCTCACCCACAACAGTGCCACCCTGCCCAGTGCTCACCACCAGGGCTCGGGAGTAGCGCTGCAGCCGGATGGTGTACTCCTCATTCATCTTCTTGAGTTGCAATTGCAACCTGGCATTCTCAGCCTCAGCCTCGCGGAGCTGGCCCTGGCAGGTGGACAACACCTGGGGACGGAGGCAGCCTTGAACCTATGCTCCTTGAGGTGGTCCTCTACTAAGCTTATAGGACCCCGTCCCCCAGATCTCAAATGGGTATAACTGGGCCTCACCACAGCTTGTGCAGCCAGTCGCTGCCCGGCTGTCCTGGCCTCCTCGTGGGCTCCCTGCAGCTGCTGGCCCAGGGCTGCCCTGCAGACATGGGTGTGAGGCTCAGTGAGGCCCAGGATAGGGGACTCTCTCTGCCCCTTTAGAGCAGCTGCTGCGTGCCCTGTGCCAGGTAAGGCAGCCACTCACACGCGCATCTCCAGTGCTTGCTGGCGGGCCCCGTGCTGCTCCAGCGTCCACTTCATTTCTCCCTGTAGCTGTGGGGTACATAGAGCTGGTTGGATGAGACCCCAAGCTCTGGCTCCCCTGCACTGCCCCACCCCAACCCTGGGCTGGGAGAAATGTGGGCAGGCGCCGGGCAAGATGACTGCACACTCATGCCATTTCCCAGCTTCTGCAGTTCGTTCTCAGGCGCCTGGAAGTCCTTGGGCTGTGCCTGTGCAGGAGAGTGGGTCCCAGCCTCACTGCACCCCTGCTGCACTCCTTACTTGGCTCCCACCCAGTCAGGCCTTCCATGTGCTCATGGTGACCTGAAGAATGCGATGGTTGCAGTGTTCCTGATCCCTGGCCTTTTGCTCAAGCTCCTGTGCAAATGCCTGGAGGTGCCCTGGATCAGTCTTTGCTGGGGCTGCGTGATCTCCATGCAGCTCCAGCTCCAGCTCCAGCACCCGGTTCTCCAGCCGCAGGACCTGTGGGGTGACCAGGGTGAGCAGGTGCGCCTGCCTGCTGGGCCAGATGAACATCCATCTGGGCACACGTGGACACAGCGCGTGCGGGACATTCAGGGATCAGATACTCTGAGAACCCTGTCACCCGTCACGAGGGGCACACCTGCAACCCCCCATAGCACTGGTCCTAGGTACGCATCCCGCCAAGGACTTGGGCTGGCATCTGTGGGCACACATCAGCGCCCACCTCACTCTTCAGCTCAAAGATTTCAGTCTCATGCTGCTCCCGCAGACGATGGGTTGTGATCTGCAGGTCGACCAGCTCCTTGGAGATCTGTGGGTGGCCGGAGTGAGAGGTGGTACCTGTGGGATCCTGTGGGCACCCCCCTCCTGCTAGCTCCTCAGGGCCCCTATACTCACTTGCAGCCGTTGCTCCTCACTCAGCTCTAGATCTGAGGGAAGCTCTGTCTTAAGACCGGTGACCCAGGCTGGGGCGTCCCTAGGGACTCCTGGCAGCGAATCCTCAGTCAGTGGTAGAACCTGGGGAGGAACCGCCACCCATCCCACAGGTGGGTCTCAGGCCGAGGCTGTGGCCCCCACACACCCACATCTACCCCCACATACCCAGCCTAGCTGATGGGAAAGCCAGGCCCATGCCAAGGATCAGGCCCAGGACATGTTCCTGAGGGGTCAGGGAGGACCCCAACCCCAAGGTAGAAGCAGCAGCATCCTGGGAGGACTCACGTTCTTAATGGCCTGAGATGGGGCCCCTGGCCTGGGGCCTGCGGCTGCCGCTCGCTCCATAGGCAAAAGGAACTCTGGCTGCTCCGAGCCCAGTGCAGCTTCGTTTACTGGCCTGCTGTTGCGACACTAGGGCTTGTGTTGCTAAGGTCTCTGTTGGTCCGCAGAGTCTCCCGCCTCCCCGCCCCCTCCTTCTCCCACGAAAGGGCACACAGAGCAGTTCAGTGGTTGGGGAGGTGGGGGGAACTCGGCTCCTTCATATATTGCATACCATTTTTTTCTGGCTTTAGTTGCTTTAGCTGGGAAATGCAGACCAGCACCCCAGCATTTTCCGGGGCGCGGATGGAACCAGGAGTGCTTGAACGCGCCCAGTCTGGACAGGTGTGAGGCAGCGTGCACGAAAAGGAGCTGCCACTGCTGTAGGAGGTGCCCTGCCCTGCCTTGTGGTTCGCACACCCATTAGGAGCCGCCTTTGTTCCTCCCAGTGATGCTGGGCACTGGGACGGGCCGAGGGCAGAACAAACTGCACAGACCCCGCACTCCCCAGCCTGAGGGAAGCGGGCGCAGATGTCCTGATTAGGGGCAGGGAAGGTCAGGAAGGCTCGGTCCAGCGCACGCGCGCTCCCAGTGCAGGTTTGGGGCCCCGCCGCACGCAGGGTCTGGGCCGGGCGGGTCGGGGGGCCGTTGGTGGCGGCCAGGCTGAGCACCGCGCTCCGTCCAGGTCCCGTAAGCAGCGCCCGAAAGCCGCCTCTGTCGGGTGCCCTTCAGCCCGTCCGCACAGCCGGCGCGAGTAGGCGGGCTGCCCGGGAAAGGCGCTGTGGGACACTGGCGGGCTCCGGTGGGGGAGAGGCCAGGAGGGCGGGGCCTGTTGAAGGAGGCGTGGCCTGCGGACTGCGACTTGGGTGGGGCAGAGCCTGGGTGAAGGCGTGGCTCAAGGGGGCGCGGCCGGCAGCGAGCGGTGGTCTGGCCAGGAGCTGGCGTCCGCAGCAGCCGGTCAGCTTGAACCTGGAGCGAGGGGTTCCACCCGGGCCCTCAGGTAGCCCCTGGAGCAGGGAGCAGGGCTCTTTATCTGGCCCCCAGTGTGTGTGTGTGTGTGGAGCTGACCCCTCTCGCGCACAGCCCTCCCTCGGGTCCAGAGAGGGGAGCCCCACTGTGAGGGAGGGTGGGCACTCTGGTGCTTCCTGGTGGTGGACATGTGGGCCCCTCTGGGGTGCACTTGAGCCCTGAGATCTGAATGTTTGGGAAATAGTCTAGCAGGGTGTACAGGGCTTTTGAACTTTAAAAGTCTGAAAAGCTTTTTTTTCAACGTTGGCAGAAGCTCTTAGAAGCTGCTTTCAGAGGGAAGTCCTTCAGTGCAGTGGGGACGGGCCTGCAGGCAGAGCCCTGTGTGCTCTCCCCTCCTTCCCCTGCCCTGTAAGTGGGGGTCCAGCAGTGGAGAACATAGGTTCCCAGGCCCTGGAGGCCACAGCTTCCTTAAAATAGACACCAGGTCCAGGTGGAGCGGGCACCTTCCCCAGCACGGGGTGCCATGGGCGGGGTGCTGCTTCCTGCCGGTGTACTTTGCTGCCAAGTGCAGTAGGTTCCCCATGCTGGGCTGTAAGCTTAACCTGGGCAGGCCTGACCCATCCCTACCGGAGCTTCAGGAGTAACTCTAGAAATGGAAAGGAAACCCACTTTTAAAAATATATATATTTTTATTGATTTCGGAGAGGAAGGGAGAAGGGGAGAGAAACATCAATGATGAGAATCACTGATTTGCTGCCTCCTGCACACCCCTTACTGGGGATCGATACTGCAACCTGGGCATGTGCCCTGACCGGAATCAAACCATAATCACCTGGTTCATAGGTCAATGCTCAACAGCTGAGCCACATGGGCCAGGTGGAACCCCACTTTTACTCTGCCTTAAGCTCCTCATGGGACTGGCTGAAACCTTCACACACTTGGCTCAACACAACCAGCAAGAGCAAGGGCACTGCCCGTAGACATGGGCCTGTGGAGAGGTGCCAGTACCCTATGGACACTGTGGCCTGCGCTGGAGAGTCCAGGCTGGAAGTCATCTTTACTGGCTGTGGGTCCTGAGTCCCATCTCTATGTAGGTTCTAGTACATCCTCGCAGCTCACCCACCATTTTGGGGGCAAGCCCTGGGTCCTGAGGTCCTGGCACTGGCTATGGTGAGCCCTCCTACCACCTGATGCTGAGTCCAGAGCTGGCCTTCTCCACTGCATGGTAGCTCGTGTGCAACAGGCAGCTAGCACGCTCTGAGTCCTTGCCGTGCAGCCAGTGCTCGTACAGCTCCTGGACCCCAGGCACATCCTCTGGTGCCTCCGTCCTGACCATGCTGTACAGCCTCTCCACATGCTGGAGGAGCTCCTTGCCGGGCATCTCGGGGGCCTTGAGCTGGCCTCCGCCGTTCAAGCAACCTGTGGCCGAACAGGATGGGCGAGGGTGAGGGCATGGCCATGGGGAGGGTGCTGGCACACCAGCAGTAAAGAGCCCCACCAGGGGCCCCTGCACCACCTGTGAGTGGGCCTGCTGAGAATACCTGAAGGGCAGGCCATGACCTCCACATAATGATATGGGCAGCGCCCTCGCTTGAGCTTCTGCACCAGGTTCTGGATGTTACGAAAGCCGTAGGCCGCAGCGAAGTGCAGCAGGACTCGGCCCTCACTCTCCAGCGTCACCTCCTGGAAATCTTTGTTCCTGGGGAGCAGAGACCACCACGCTCATCCTCACCCACAGGCATCATGTCAACCTTACCAGCTCCCAGTGTAGGACAGTGACGGAGAGGGAGGGCAGAAAGCTTAATTCCACGAGTCAGCAGGTGACCACCCCAGATCGGTTTCCCGATCTGTAGAATGGGAACCCCGCTTCCCAAGGATGGCCATGTGGTGAAGTGAGGTCAGACACAAAGCCCTACCCTCCTTCTGAGATGGGATGTCCCAGCAGGACATCCCGTGCCGGGTCTGCCACCCTGCCACCACTAGCCTCTCGGGTCTTTGGACTGCCATGGGGTGGGCAAGGGACCTGACCTTTACAATAGGAAGATCAAGGCCTGGAGAGTTCTGGCCACTCAGGGGAGCCGGAGAAGAGGACCAGCTCCTGTCCAGTCACTCAGGATCTGCGCCAAACCTAGCTCACTGTCTTCCGCCAAGCCCACCTCAGCAAGGGACCCAGGGCCGAGGCTGCCCCCACCTTAGCCCTTCCCACTGACCTCAGGGGTTTGTAGGTGACCTCATCTACGTGGATTCCAAAGAGCTCTTGGGCTGCATGCCGGAACACGTGCTCCAGGTATCCCCCAGAGCCCCCACCTCGATGGCTGGTGGGCTCCTGAACAGACACGCTGCTGAACCTAGGGAGGAGAGTAAGGCCTCAGGTGGCAGCAGGGCTGCTATCTGCTGCGGCTTCCAGGTGACCTCTGTCTCTCATGGTGGAGGGAGTTTGCTTTCTAAGTGGGAATGAATCACAGACCCCTGGGGGCTTTGTTGGTGTGTCAGGAGGTGGGGGAAGACTGGCCCCCTCCACTGAGTCACCTGGATTTGGTGAGCTCAGACCTGTATCAAGTTGGTGTCATTTCTGATGACAACCGCCTTTGTGGACACCAAGACAGACCACAGGGCGGGCATGGAACCAACCAGAAGGAAGCTATGGTGGGAAGAGGTGGGGAGGGGGACACTGCCCATTACCACATGCTTTGGCTGCTGGCCAGGACCTTCGACCCCCAATGTCAACAGTGCCCCGACACCGAATGTCTGTTCATCCCTTCCACTATGACAGGTAGTGACTTACACACTGTCCAGGGGGGCTGGCTCCAGTTCTGACAGTGAGACCCCTTCTTCTTCCAGCAACTTGAAAACTTCTCCTGCAATGGAACCACAGCACAGACGCTCATCAGCTGGGATTTCAGTAAAAACAGAGAATGTCAAGAACACCCACATGCTCTGCACCCCTAGCAACCTGTAACTTGTCACCTGAGGTCTGGATATCCACCCGCTGGCTTGTGGGTAGAGGACAAACCTGGGCACAGCAGTGAAGACTCCACTTCTGAAGACCCTCAGGAGGGCCCTGGGACTGCACCCCCTCACAGTGACTGGGTGGGGCTCAGAATGCCCCAATCCCAGGTGCTCCACAGTAGGGTGCCATCTGGGCATGTGCTTATGCATGGAGACCTTCCTGTTTGAGTTCTCCAGCATTTATTATTTTTCTTTCTTTTTTTAAATTTTTAAAAATATTTGGAGACACTGTGAGGCTGCTCAACTCAGAAATGGGATAATCAATGTGAGCCAGAAGGCTGACAAAACTCTCCACCCATCTCCTTGTACAGACTATCATTCATATATATATAATTTTTATTTATTTCAGAGAGGAAGGAAGAGGGAGAGAGAGATAGAAACATCAATGATGAGAATCACCAATCAACTGCCTCCTACACGGCCAACACAGGGGATCGAGCCTGCAATCCGGGCATGTGCCCTGACCAGGAATCGAACTGTCACCTCCAAGGTTCATAGGTTGATGCTCAAGTGCTGGGTCACGCTGACTGGGCTGTACAGACTATTTTAGAGCAGACACTGGTGGTGCTGGGAGACCAGTCTGCTTCAGGTCCCTGAGACAAGACAGCTGTAAACACCAACCAGGCTCTTGAGGGAGGTGCTCTGCACACGGGACGACAGCTCTAGCCAGAGCCTGGGGGCAGCCCTAGGCAATGCCAGACTGTGCCCTGGACCTGGAGGTGCAGGGGCTCAGGGCGGCAGGACCCACACCTGTCGTGATGACACAATCCACATCTCGCGTCTGGTGTTCCTGGCTAAAAAAGTCAGGTCTGGACGCTTCCAGCTTCTTGTCATAGCAGGGCATCACTGTCACGTGGTGGATCTTGTCTGGAGTCACATGCTGTACGGAGAGAAATGGAACCTGGAGTCACTGCCTGACCCCAGCAGCAAAGAGGTCCTCTTAGGGTGAAACAGGGTGACCCCACAGGCACGGCCTGAAACAGCCGGGAGTGACCACAAGTCTGTGAGTGGGTCCCTGGACACTGCAGGTCTTAGCTCATCTTTCAAGACAATGACACCAAATCACTCATCGCTGGATGTCCGTACCTGCTGCTGGGCGAAGAAGTCCTTGACCAGGGAGCCCATGACCTGCTGTGGGGACTTGGCGGTGCTGATGTAGGGGATGATGGCGCTCCCATGGGTCTTCTCGGCATAGCAGATCCAGCCTGAGGCCAATTTGGAACAAATGGGGGTGGCTCATAACTCACCTCTCACTGTGGGCTGTGACATGACATTCTGGGGGTGGACCTACTTGTACAAGGAGTCCCATCCCATTAAAGAACATCCCACTCTATTTCTAGCAGCCACGTGATTACTGTCTTGGGGGAACTGAAGTGACTACACGTGACTTTCAGAGCAGAGCAGCTCCTGCCAAAGAGGCCGTTCTGGGCTGACAGAACCCCCTCGCCCCCCCTCCAGCATTCCCACTACCCATATCCAGCTCATCTGGTCAGCAGTGTGAGCACACCTGGGCAGGCAGACGCCAGCATGGGCAAGGCCTGCTTGGAGCTGGCCTGTTCTCGGAATCGCCGCACAAACTCTCGCTGGCTCTCCAGGAGACTGAAGTTCCTCGAGAAGGCGGTATCAAACACGTAGTGCGCCCCTGCAAGGTGAGCACCCATGAGCCCCATGAGGGATGGCAAAGTGCGAGGTGCTGTTGACCATGCCCCCAGAAGCAGGGGGTCTGCCTCCCAGTGGCCACAGGAAGCACACAGTTACAGTGTCACAGGACATGCTGTGCTGTGGACGGACAGCCTGTGTTGCTATCTGGGAAGCTTGCGTTTGACAAATGGCCTCCTTCATCTGCGCTTGGCATCACCTAGGACAGTGGCCGGCTAACTGCGGCTCATGAGCCACATGCGGCTCTTTGGCCCCTTGAGTGTGACTCTCCCACAAAATACCACGTGCGGGTGCACACGTACAGTGCGATTGAAATTCATGGCCCATGCGCAGAAGTCAGTATTTTGTGGAAGAGCCACATTCAAGGGGCCAAAGAGCCGCATGTGGCTCGTGAGCCGCAGTTTTCTCACCACTGGCCTAGGACATCAGTCTGCACCAGGCTCACCCAAACCTCCTCCCTGCTCCTGGCATATAAAGAGGTCAGCCATTCGATCTGAGCCAGACCCAGAACGGGCCTGGGAAATATGCCTTGATAATGATATTCAGAAACAATAAGAGTGGGCGAATCTCAGATCTGGCAGAGTGCAGTCAGGATTCAGATGGCTTCCTCTTAAATGGCACTGCTTCCAACCATCAAGCAAAAACTTCAAGTTAAAGTCAAACTCATAATAGTTTCTGATACGTGTAAGTTCAGTGATTTGGAGGCGTGAGGAGCCCCCTCTCCATGCCTGTGTTCCAAACTGTAGCACTCACACAAGGTTCCTCACCTACCTAGTTTTTTAAAGAATGCAGTTAACTTCTTGGCGGTGTCTGTAGGATTCAACTGAAATCTTGCAGCCAGCGATGCACTGGACTGAGGTGAGACTGAAATGACAACCAGCTTCTGCTGACCAGGAGCTGCTGTCTGCAAAGCGAAGGACACACCATTCACGTGGGAGTTTTACACTGATTCCCAGTGTACCGAGCTGGCAAGGGCCCAGCTCATCGGGGCATGCCGTTTTTATGTACACAGAACCCAAATTCAGGGCCTGACACTTCACTGTCAAAATACTGACAAGGAATTCTTTGAGATCCCATGGAGTAGACTTAAAAAGGTGGGGTCACTGGAGACGCAGGACAAACAGTACCAGGAGAGGAGCTGTCCTTGACAGCATGAATGAAGGATGCTGGGGCTGATGTTGGGTTACAGCAGAGTCTCAAAGACTGTCCACCACTTACCTTATTGGCATCTAGAATCTTCCGCAGCTCCTCATGGCTCTGCTGAGTGATGAGCACGGTCTCTGCTGAGGTGACACAGCCACTGCAAGCCAGACAGTCGTCCAGTGAGATTTTGGCCCTTTCCAGCTTCCGTGTCCCTCCGTCCTGGAAGCACAAGAACCCGGTAATGAGGAAAGAGAGCTCTGAGGATAGCGGGACCTCCTGGAAACCTTGATTCTCTTGCTCACACCACTGACAACCAACATGACAGTTAGCTGGCTTTACGTGCCACTGAAGTTTTAAAAGTTACTTATTACAGGAGTACTTATACTCATTTTACATTTAAATAGCACCATCGAATTCGGACTGGTACAAACGCAGGTGGAGGCTGGCGACTCTCCACAGAGTCCCGGAGGGGTTGCTGGTCCCCAGGCTGCACTCATGAGACCATGAGGACAGGAAAATGCCAAAGGCCAGGCTCTGAAAGAGGAAGAGAACGGCCAGGGAAAGGAGAAAGGAAGAAGGAAAGAGGGCAGAGGGAGGAATGGTGGGGCCTGTGCAGTGGCTATATCTGCCCCGGGCCAGCACCTGGAGTTGAGAAAGACACAATGGACAGCAACAAATCAGCCTTTGCCAAGCAGAGAACTGGTATTTGAGTCCAGTATCCAGGCTGAAACTCAGGGACTCTTAGATGCAGATTATCCCAGCTGCGCCCCTTCACTCCTTTCGCAGAAGCAGGCACGGTCTGAACCAAGGCCAGGTGAGCCACAGAGGCCGAGACTGGGACTCTCAGCTAAGTTCACTAGGCCTGCGCTTTGCACAAAGCCACCATTTGAGCTCAATACGTACTTCTAGAGTCAGATCAGCCTAAAGGCCCGGGATGCAATGCAGTCCCAGGCAGGAGGCTGATGAGCTTCCCACCTTCCCTCCACATCAAGCACTGCTGTTCTGGACAGCAGGACACACTGGCACCCCCACTGCAATGAGGTCCCCTCATTCATGGGCCCCTCCTGAGGTGTCTTTTCCCTAAAAAGAACCCAGCCCCCTGTGCTGCAACAGGTGGGCGCCCTGAGGTGTTCACCCGCCTGCACCAAGTGAATAGCCAGCTTTTTCCCTGTAAAGGCTTGATCCACTGTCCACCCCCACCAGGAGTTACCTTGGGGCTCCTCCCCCTGCTCGGAAGGGGTTCCTGGGCCCAGTACGCCTGGTGCCTATAGTCCACGGGATGGCACAGAGTTCAAATGGCAGATAGGCGGGGTGGAAATTTTGTTGTTGTTAATCCTCACCTGAGGATATTTTTTCCATTGCTTTTTTAAGACAGTGTAGAAGGGAGGGAGGCAGAGAGAGAGAAACATTGATGTGAGAGACACATCAATTGGTTGCCTCTCTCACGTGCCCAGACCCAGGCAGGGGATGGAACTTGCAACCCAGGTACATCATGTGCCCTTCACCCGGAATGGAACCTGGGACCCTCTGTGCATCAGCTGTCACTCTAACCACTGAGCACACTGGCTAGAGCAGTGGGGTGACTTTTAACACCATTAGATCAGGATTTTGTCATTGTTAATTATACAGGAAGTAGGTATTCACTAAGAACAAGGGGTCTAAATAGGAAAATCTTATGCAATTAGAACTCAGAGACAGAGACAGACAGAGGGGAAGATGGCAACTACCATCCCTGCAAAAAGAACCCCCGCTGCAGAACAAATCAAGCTCCATATTCAGCTTCTCCGTCCCCGGCCCCTCCCATTCATTCCTGTTCTCTCAGCCTCCCTGACAGTCAGTGAATCTGAGCCGGGAAAAAGGACTGGCAGGAGTGGGAGGTCTCCTGGTCACTGCGCTTGTGGCTGGATGGAATGGTGAAATGGGTTTCAGGTCATCTGGGCTGGAACTTACCTGACTCACTTGGAAGTAAGTCCCGTCATCTTCAATGTGGATCTTGGCCACGCCACGTCCCAGCTTCTTCTCTACCTTCATGGGCTTGATGCAGTCCTACCCCAGGGAGAGACCCCAACCAGGCCTGAGTGCGCAGAGGCTCCTAAGGAAGAGGGGTGGCTCTCCCACCGGCACAGGCTCTCGCGCCTGCGGGCACTGAGGGGCACTCTGCAGGTCAGTCCACGTAAGGCTGGTGCTAACCGGGCCTGCATGCTAACCTGTCAGCACGCACCACCGACTCTGACCTTTACTCTTCTCAGTGTGACCCGGAGGCACCCCCCCCACCCCCCCCAGCCAGCGGCCAGTGTTACACTGGCTAGAGCAGTGGGCTGCTGAGAGGAAGCGTAGGAAGTGGCAGGAGTGCTCTGTCTGCACTCACCCTGCCTAGTGCCCGAGGAAAAAGCTCATTTCTCTCCCCACCTTCCCATCTGCCACCTTATCACTAGGAGAGCCTCGCTGGCCACGGCCTTCCCAAACATGACCAGCCCCAGGAAGACCGGGCAGGAGGCCTGTCCCGGCTCACCCCTGCCTAGGGGTGCTCCCGTCCTCCTCCTGGGACTCGGGCCTGCACCGCTGCTGGCAATGGATGGGCAGGGACACCATGGAGGGACAGCGCCCCTTCCCAAGCTAGTTGCCGGTCTCCTTTAGGGGCAAGCGCTCTCCTCCGGGAGGGCAACGCCAAGGACCACACACCCTGACAGCCACCGGGCAGCCACGGGGCGGGGGGACTCCAGCGGACCAGCTGCCCTGCTCGGGCGACTGGGGTGGGACGCCTCCCTGTTTGCAGAGAAGCTGGGCAGGGTCTTCCCCACCCAATCCTGAGCCCGGCACCCTCGGGCTTCCGTACACCCGCCCGCGAAGCCCCAGGCGCAGCTTCTATGCCCCGGCCCTCCCAGCCCTGTTCTCTCAGGCGCCCTGACAGGCAGTGAAAGCGAACCGTGAAGAAGGACGGCAGGATGGAGGGCCTGGCAGACTCCGCACTCCCCGAACCCGGTCGCCCCGAGGGCACCGCGATAACTGGCTCCTGCTTGTCTCTCTGGGCTGCGCGGGCGGCGAGCCCCGGCCCCCAAACCCGCGGACTCGCCCTGGGGCGGAGGAACCCGGTGGGGACCGCCCTCCCTGGCGTCGGACCCCGGGGGCACGTGCCGGGGTCCCGAGCCATTTCCCAGGGGGCGACACAGACGGGAGCCAGGCCCCTCCGCCCGTCCGCCCGCCCGGCCGGCCGGCCCACCTGAGACGGCCCTATGAAGTCATCCAAGTCCGTCAGCTGCAGCGCCCCGCTGAAGGGCGACGCCATGGCGGCCGTACTGCCGTCCGGCGCGGCGCGCGGGCGTCCCCAAACGGCGCGAAACGGCGCGGAGGTTCCGCCACGCTGCCGGAAAGCAGCTCGCGCGGCGCGTGCGCGCCTGGCCCGGCGCCGGGGCGTCCCGCCTGGAGGGCGCGCGCCCCCTGCTGGCGGACCCGGTGCCGCGGAGGAGCACAGTTCTCGCCGGCACCTTCCCCGCCCACCGGGCACGGGCGGAGGGCCCGCGTGGGCACGAAGGACATCTCCCTCCCTCCCCGGGGCTCGCCTGCCCGCGGGTGTGCGGCCCGGGGCCCCCGCCCGGGAGCTCGCGGAGGCCGCCGCCTTGCTTCCCTCGGTCAAGCCTCGCCGGCAGCCCAAGAACTCGGAGGCGCCTGCGCACAGGGCGCCAGTTCCCGAAGCAAAGCAAAGGGATGGCGACGGGAGCGGTCCCCCCTCTCCGCTGCTCGGCGCAGGGCCGTGGGTCTGGGCGGCCCCGGAGCTCCTGGGAGGCCTCCGCACCCCCTCCTGCTATTTGGAGACCGGCCTGGGAAGACTCCATTTGCCTGTAAGATTTTAAAACCCGAAACAGGACTGCTGCTGTCGGACCCAATTCTTAAACCACTTATTAAACGTGCCAAGTATAGTTACACATTTAAAATATATATATATATTATTGATTTTTTACAGAGAGGAAGGGAGAGCGATAGAGAGTCAGAAACATCGACGAGAGAGAAACATCGATCAGCTGCCTCCTGCACACCCCCCTACTGGGGATGTGCCCGCAACCCAGGTACATGCCCTTGACCAGAATCGAACCTGGGACCCTTCAGTCTGCAGGCCGAGGCTCTATCCACTGAGCCAAACCGGTCAGGGCCAGTTATACATTTAATTGTCACGTTTTGTTAGGGCTTTGCAGAAAACTCCCGTGGTCGAGCCCGTCCCCGGGCCCCAGCTGGCTCAGCCCCAGAGTGTTGGCGACTTCCTGGGGGGCCCGCCCGGGCTGGGCACCTGCGCTTCTTGGGGTTCTTGCCCTGATGTGAACCACTACCTGGTAACTCCTGCACCTGCATGTGGGTTTACTTCACTATCCAGGGAGCCGAGACCACCTACTGGTGCGACCTCTTCAAGCCCGGCAGCCAGTCCTTTTGGCTCCCAGGAGAGGACATTTGCCAGCAGCTGCCCCAGGTAGGCTTCCCAGCAACACCTGCCCCCCTGTCCTGGCTGTACCTGAGCAAGGTCGTAGGCGTGATGCCTGGAACCGGAAAGATCCCACTAGTTATTATAACCGGTGGAGCACAAAATAAACTTAGTTTCACGGAAGTGCCCCAGAGTAGGTTTGCAAAAAACTTGTGACGGTAACGAGTGCTGTTGGGGATGGGGGCAGGGCCAGGATCCCTTACACCAGCCTGATGGAAAGGATTTACAGTGGAGGGGGCTTGGGCTTTGACTGTGGGGCAAAGGATCATCTACATTTGGGGAGAGGAGGTTATAGTTCCCCCAACGCTGGAGGGGAGGAGTTTGACACGTAGATACGCAAGATAGATCTCAGTTTTTATGGGCAAATTTTATAATATGTGATCTGATATCTCAGTAAACCTATTTAAAAAATGAGGGGGCCAGTCCTGGTTGGGTGGCTCAGTTGGTTGAGATTGTGGGTTTTATCCCCAGTCTGGGCGCATATGGGAGGCAACTGATCAATGTTTCTCTCTCACATTGATGTTTCTCTCCTTGTCTCTCTCCCTTCCTCTTTCTCCAAGAACCAATAAAAATGTATCTTTGGGGACTAGCCGGTTTGGCTCAGTGGATAGAAGGTCTGCCTATGGAGTGAAGGGCCCCAGGTTTGATTCCGATTGCATGCTTGATCCCCAGTAGGGGGCGTGCAGGAGGCAGCCGATCAATGATGCTCTCTCATGATTGGTGTTTTTATCTCTCCCTCTCCCTTCTTCTCTGAAATTAATAAAAACATATTTAAAACACACACACACACACACACACACACACACACACACACAGACACACACAAACTTATCTTTGGGTGAGGATTTTAAAAAACGAGGGGGCTAGAGGCTGCCGTTCAACTTGGCTGCCCCAAGGTAGTCCCAAGAGGCCAGGCAGTAAGTACATTTTGGTCTGTCCAGGCTCGAACCGTTGGTCCAGCCATCCCTGTAGGAGTGCCTACGTGACTGGGTCCCCAAGCTCTAGAGCCAACATTATGCCTCGCCTCTTGTGTGCCTGCTCGCACATTTTGCAAATTGTTTCATCATCATCATTAGCGAGTATTTACCGTGCGTTTCCCATGTGCAATACCAGAGTGTGCACGCGTTGGGTGGGGGTCCGTACTCAAGGGCCAGCTGAGGACCCATGGAGGGCCACGGCTCCTGTGGCCAGGTCGGCCGGCTGGCCCTGCAGCTGCTGTGACTGTGTGTGGGCACCCATTTCCCTGAGCAGGAACAGGTGCAGAGCCCGGCCTCTGCTCCGATGTGCCCACAGGTTTGCCCAAAGTCAGCCAGCCATGGAGTGGGCGCAAGTGTGGTTTCCACCAAGCCTATAGAGCTGCCTAACCCCTCCTGTGGGTTGGTGTCAGTTTCACCCTCCAGGGGATTGTCCCTGTGTGAGTGTCCTGGAGCTGCTGTAACAAAGGACCACAAACTGGGGTGGAGGGTGGGTGTTAAAACAACAGAAATTTTCTCCGTTCTGGAGACCAGCAGTCTGAAATCATGGTGTGGGCAGAGCTGTGCCCCCTCCAAAGGCCGGGGAAGGATCCTTCTCCATGTCCGGCGTCTGGAGGCTCCAGATGGTCCTAGGCTTGGGGCAGTGTCGCTCTTGTTTCTGCCTTTGTGGTCATACAAATCCTGTGTGTCTTCTCGTACAAGGACAATTGGATTTAGGGACCACCTTCACCCAGAGACCTCATCTAGAGATTCTTAACTTAATTACATCCACACAAACTTTTTTCCAAATTAACTCCCATTCATAGAGTCTGGCTGGACATACTTGAGGGCACCATTCAGCCCACCACAGCCACATGTCTAGGTTTTTATGGGATCCTCAGGGGCTGGAGGACAGCTACATAATGGGATACATCTCACCAGGTTGCAGCTCACCTCCCAGCTGGGCTGGGCTGGCCCTCAAGGGGGCTGGTGGGATGGAGGGGACACAGTCCGGGCCATGCCCTCCTGTCTGTGCTGCAGAGCCAGGGCTGGGCTAGCAGATGCCTTTCTGGGGCAGCTAGCCGGAGTAAAATGACCCAGGGTGGGGACAAGTAAAAGCTATTTTGTATTTTCCAAAACAAATGATTCCTAAACATGGGATTTCAAAACGCTTATTGCATTCTCCAATGTTACTGTGTTGTGGGTCTAAGACCCCAAAGAAATTGGACAGAGTGGGGTTTGCTCCTCCCCTGCTCTGCATGGCTGACCTATAGGAGGAGGACTGTGCATCCAGGGTGAGGGCCCACAGGACCCACCAAGAGGCTCCCCCTCATCAGGCACAGCTGGGACCACGGGGGAGGGGGCTTCCCTCTGCTGCCCCCAGCACTTTGGGATCAGCTACTGAGAACTGCCTGTATTAAGTTTGGGGGCCCAGGCACAGCCAGGTGAGAGGAGTGGGGAGGGGGCTGGGTCCATGAGCTCCTGCCTGTGTGGACAGTCGGGTGAAACCCTCTGAGTACAGGGCTGGCCTCCTACCCACACTAGTGGGTCTCACCTTTCAAAACCCACCCCCGCATTTTTTTTTGTAAAGCAGGGCTAGTTTGTTAGTGTGGGGGGCCAGCTAGGGGTCTCCTACAACAAGGGGACCTTTACTCTCATGTCTTCTGGACGATTTGGCCCTGAGCCTGAGCTACCGTTGTCCTCTGCCTCCCCTACCACCACCACTTGCCCCGGTTTTATAAGCAAGATTTGCATCCCAGACACAGTGTTTATTTGGGGAATTACTGAGGGCAATGAGCACATCATTAGCACCATAATCAACACCGGACACCTTCCCACCGGGGCTGCCACATCTTGTCAACAGGTGTGATCCGGCAACAGCCCTGGGAGGCCTGGCACGGAGCACAATTAGCAGCTAATGAGGAGGCTCGCACTGGGCCAGGAGTTGGGAGAGGAGGAAGGTCAGAGAGAGCTCCGTGGCCCTTCAGAGGTCCTCCCTCAACTCCTACCCAGGCAGGGCTGCAGGGAGCAGCAGGAACAGCAGGTCATGGAGCCAGCCTCACTGTGCGATGGGCATGTTCAAGATCTTGGGGAGAGCAGGTGCCCTGCACAACTGTTCACAGGCATGCGAGATTGGCGCTGCCCGGCCCCTCGAGGCCTAAGCAGGGGACGCAGAGACTCCAGCTCTGTGGGGTCAGTGGACCAAGCAGGACCAGCGGGCAGGCTGAGAGCAGAAGCCTCCCTCTTTGCCTAACCATGTGATGGAGGGTCTCTGTCCATGAGCCACCTGGTCTGCTTTCTGGGGAGAGCGGGCGCTAAGCTGGTCAGGGCTGAGCCCCCGTCACCAATCAGCAGGCTGTGCAGGGCGACGCTCTCCAGGGGACTTGCTCAACCTGCCCGTCTGGGGTGAGTGGCAGCAGGTTAACTGTTCCGGGGCGTTTCCCCAGCCCATGGTGGTAGAGCACCAGGGACATGGCTGCCCTATCACACATCAAGGCCGGGGTCGCCAGTGGTCCCTGAGGTGCCTCTGCACTCACACTTTGCACTCAGCCCTCAGGTCATCAAGGGGCCATTTGGGCACCTGAGGGAACATGTGTCTTGTGACAGAATCGTGGGGTGGCTGAGTGGGGCAGGGGGTCCCCATGGGAACCCCCAGCTCCAGGGCCCCCACCCAGGTCCAGGAACCGGGGTGCCACTCGGTTACTGGAAGCCTGGCTGGTTGTCTCTGTGTGATGTTTTTACTGGTTGTGAAGGGCATGCCTGGCCTGCTGTCAGTGAGAGGGTCACCCTGGAAATCGTGCATTTGGGCCCCAGCAGCCTAGCCTCGGGAGCTCCCAGCTTGTGAGATCGTGGGCTCTCCCCAGGGGACCCCCCCGGCTTCCTTCTCTTTACCCGACAGTCTCCTTAGGGCTGCCCCCCAACTCACCCAGTGCAGCCGCAGCAGCGGGGAGTAGGCTAGGGGCCCTGTACCCTGCGGAAGAGAAGGCCTTTCTCGTGCTACGGCCGCTCTGGGACTCCAGAGGGAGCCAACTGCCTTGGTGTGGGCAGGGGCAGGAAGCCACTCTGTGTGCCCAGAGTGGTGTCCTCCCACCGCTCCGGCCCCAGATCTGCTGAGGTCCTGGCTCTCTCTCCATCTCTGGTCTCCATTTCCGTGGTAGGTGCTGAGCTGGCGGCCTGGGGCCACCTCCTGTCCTGGGCAGTCCTCACACAGCTCCTGGGTCAGCCCCTGCACCCCAGTCCTGACCTCCCCGGTATCTAGGTGCCACAGGAGGTAGTCAAGGCAGTGAGGTGGTGTGTTTGTGAGTGTGCAGGGCATGCATTGTCTCAGAGGTGGCAGCATGCCAGGAGCCAGAGGACACTGGGGAAACAAAGTCACCCTCCGATGACCACCAGGGCCAGCCCTGGCGAGGCCTGGTCATGCCCTCTCTAAGCTAAGTAGGGTTATCATGGGCATCAAGGGGGCATAAGAAGGATCGGCCCCATGGGGTTGGCAGTGCCAGGCCAAGCCTGGGGGGCAGGGTGGGAGGAGCTGGGAGAGCCACCTCAGGTGCCCTGGCTGAAGTGGCCTCAGACCACCCCAAAATACCTGTCATGCCGAGGCCAGGGGCCAGTTCCAAGGCCCACCAGGGGCGCTCGGAGAGCTAATCCAGGACGCGGCCATGTGCAGCTCCCCGAGGCTACGGGAAGGCAGCCAGCTGGGCTGGCACAGTCTCTCCAGGACCTCGGGCAGGTACTGCCCCATCAGCTTGGCTATACCCCAACCCTGACACCTGGCATCTTCCCTCCCAGCAGTCAGTGAGCCACCTGTCCCACCCCCAGGCACCAGCCCCTGCCGACTCTCCCCGCCCCTCGCTGCTCCCTCCCTTGGCTCACACCCTGAGCCTCAGGGTCCAGTGCAGCAGATGGAGGTTGGTGAAGACAGTTTCCCAGGTGCTCACCCAGCCGCCGTGGGAAGTTTGTGCCACTGGGCACATGGACATGGGTGAGCGTGAAGGTCCTTGGGGGGCCTTCTCAGCCCCCTGTGGTTCAGATCTATGGGGGGAAACAGCCCCCAAGCCTGGGGCCTTGGAGCAGGGCCTGCAGGGTCCAAGTCTGATTTCTGATCCCATCTGTGCCCCTGAGCCTTGCACATCTGCTGCCCCCAGTGACTGTCCCAGGACTCCAGACTATGGGGGGGTGGGGGAGGTCAGAGGGCTAGGGTGTCCCTACTCATGTGCTTTCACCCCTAGATGCCTTGTAGGTCAGGAATTTTCTGCAGCCCCTCACGCTGGGGTTGGAGATGTGGATGGAGTCATTGGGAAGTCCTATCCAGACCCAGCTCCAGGGTCGCGCCCCCCGCCCTCCTACAACTGATGGAAGGTGTCACAGGAGTTGTCCACTGGGACCTGGGCCAGGAAGGCACCGTCCACAGGCAGCAGGAAGAACCCTATGCAAGCCTGGAACCAGGGCTCGATGCCCTGACTGCACTGCCTGGGAGGCAGGGCCCCAGATGTGAGGGAGAGGTCCAGCAGGAGGCAGCTGGGGCCCCATTGGGAGCTGGGCCTGTGAAACTGGTCAGCTGGGAAAATGGCAGCCCTCTCTCCCCGTCCCCAACAACTCAGGACAGCCACTCATGTCCTCAGCATGTCTGAGAAGCAGGCCAGGGCCCTGAGGAGTGTCTGGGCGGGGCAGCCGCTCCTGGGCCAGCTGGGTCAGGGCCAGCAGGGCCCAGCCAGGGACCTGTCAGCCCCAGGATTGTGCCACATCATATTGGGGGTGTCCTGGCTCCAGATCCAGCTGTGCACAAGCCTCCTCTGCTCCTTCGAGAAGGCATTGAAGGCTGCACCCAGGTGAGGGTCTAGGGGGTCTCGAGGCCATGCCAGCCCTGGGGGTTCAGCGGCGACTCTCACAGGCTCCACTGGGCCTCAGCCCAGGGCAGCAGTGGGAGCAGGCAGGCAGGCACTCCCAGGCAGGCACTGCCCAGCCGGTGTCCGTCTCGTGTCCTGGCCCACAGCCTTCACCCTGTGTGCCCACCTTGGATGAAGCACCTGTTGGGGGGGTGCACATGGTCTCCAGCTGGGAGCAGTTAGTCATGAGGCCAGGAAGAGGGTCAGTGGCCCTCAGAACCAGCCCCTGAGGTCAGTGGTGGCCGTGGTGAGGTGGGATCTGACATAAGGCAGTGGAACATGGCCTCCAGGATAATGGTGCAGGCCCCTGGGAGGAGGGGAGAAGGGCTGACCTCCTAGAGTTGGGAAGACTAGGCTAACCACGGAAGGCTTCCTGGAAGAGGCATGTGGAGCAGAGATCCCATGACAGGTCTGCTCCAGGCTCCAGGCCAGTGGACTCTGGTCTCCTTTTTATTTTGCCTACATTGGGGGACAGATTTTTTTTCCAGAAACCAGAGCAGGAGCCAGTCTACTGAGCTCGAGGCACAGCTCCTGCCTTCTGAGAACATGGTCCTGCCGGGGAGCTGGCTGGTTGCCCTTGGCCTCCTGGGGATTATCCACACCAGCAATCAAACTGGCAAAGCCAGATTTCTTAGGCATGAGGTATCCTGATGAGGAACAGATTTAGCCATGTGAAAATAAAAGAAAAAAAGTTTTTAAAAAATGTGTAGCATAAACAGCCCCAAAGTTGTTTTGTTCACACAGAGTGAAAAGGCCAACAATAGCTTGGGGGCAGGTACTTGTAGCCAACCTCTGACAGAGAGCAGGGACAAATAGGAATCGTGTATGAGGGATGAAAGGTGTGTAAGAAGCCAGCTGTGCCTAGCCTGTGTGGCTCAGTGGTTGAGCCTCAACCTATGAACCAGGAGGTCACGGTTCTATTCCTGGTCAGGGCACATGGGCAGGTTGAGGGCTCGATCCCTGGTGCGGGGCATGAAGGAGGCAGCTGATCAATAATTCTCTCTCATCATTGATGTTTCTGTCTCTCTCTCCCTCTCCCTTTTTCTCTGTAAGCAATAATCTATCCTAATAAAAGGGTAATATGCTAATAGGACTGGATAGACCCGATGTCTTCCGGACGTCTTTCCGGACAAAGCCACAGCGGCTGCGAGGGCTGAGGAGGGCCAGCAGCCTCAGGGGCCAGCAGTGGCAGCAGCAGTGGGGTGCGGGGGCAGCACCTTCCCCTAATTGGCCCGGTCACCTCCCACAGAGGGAGGCCAGACTCCACAGGGAGTGGGCCTAAGCCGTCAGTAGGACATCCCTGAGGGCTCCTGGACTGTGAGAGGAGGCAGGCTGGGCTGAAAGACACCCCCCTCCCCCAGTGCACGAATTTTGTGCACCAGGCCTTTAGTAATAATAATAAAAAGCCAGCTGTGTTCCTGAGCGCATCCTGCAAAATGCTAAACCGAGACCTGAAGGAAGCTCACCTCCAGGTTGCAAAGTTGCTGGAGTGGGAGCGGGAACCAGGGCAACCGTCTTCTTTCCATAGTCCAAACCGTCACCCCTCCTTTCATGGTTATCACTTACTTTTGCTTATTAAACCTATGGTTGGATCTGTCTCTCCAATGGTCAACACCTGTTATTATCCACCTTTCTAATTTTGTAAATCTCCTTCTTTGAGTCTGAATTTCTGTGGTTACTACAAAGGCTGAGCCTGTCTCCAAAAACTAGCCATCCTGTCTTCTTATGAGAATTCCTGCTTGTTTCCTTGGCCCCCTTTCTATCGGTTTCTTGGTTTTTTGTTGTTATTGATTTGTTTGTTTTCTCACTTACCAAGCCATGAGCACTTTTAGGTAATGGAAATCTCTTCTCCCTGTTCGCTGCCAATTTGTCTATTAAATAGAAATCTTAAATTCTGACGAAGTCAAGTTGACCCACACTTTGCTGTGTTGTGTCTGTGTTGGCATCTTTCTTCATTCCACCAAGCCTTTTTCTATCCATAGAGTTTCCTCTATCATATGTCGGCCGTTCATGCATTTGGTATCGGCCTATACGTGATGTCAGCCAGGGGTCTGCTTTATTTTTCTTGACATAATGACTCATATTTTTCTACACCGTCTGCCCCACAGATCTGCCCCTCCCGGCACCCCTGTCATTGTTTCATGGAACCATCCTTCTCATGTATGAGGTCCTCACATGCACATGGGCATTTTTTTTTTCTTGAAATCTCTTGTCTGCCCCTTTGTCTGTTCCTGTGTTAATCACAGTGGCTTTGTCTTAATATCTGGGAGCTTGCTACTTCTTTTTAGATCATAGATATTTATTCCCTTTATTTTTTGAATGAATTTGTTGTGTTCCTGGGGAAAAACACACACCCTCTGAAGGTTTTTATTGGGATTGAATTGAATTTATAGAATAATTTTAGGAGCACTGTCCTCTTTATCATGCCGGGTTGTTCCATATAAAGGTATTCTGCATTATTAAGTAGATTTCTAGGACTTTGTGCATTTCATTTGTTATTAGAAATGACATGTTTTCTATTAAATTTGTTATTACTGTTGACATAAAGAAATACTACTATGCTTTATGGTGGTAAAATATACATATAATAAAATTTATCATTTCAATCATTTTTAAGTGTATGATTCAGTGGCATAAGCACATTCACAATGTTGTACAACTGTCACCACCACCCATCTCCAGAACTTTCACACCTTCCCACGCAGAAACTCTGCCTCATGAGACACAGGCTCCCTCTTTCCCTTTGCCTCCCCAGACCCTGGGAGCCTCTGTTATACTTTCTGTCTGTATGGATTTCCCTAATCTGGACATTTCATATAAATGGAATCACATGACATTTGTTCTTTTGTGTCTGGCTTTTTCCACTGAGCATAATGTTTTCAAGATTCATCCAGGTAGTAGCAGGTATTAGAATTTCATTCCTTTTTATGGCTGAATAATATTCCATTGTATGTAAATGCCATATTTTGTTTACCCAGTCAACTTGGGTTGTTTCCGCCTTTGGCTAGTGTGAATAACACTGCTATGAACATGGGTGTAGAAGTATCTGTTGAGTCCCTGCTTTCAGATTGTTCAACCATCTAAAATTGCTGAGTCATGTGGTAATTCTGTGTTTAAATGTTTAAGGAGCCCTGGCTGGTTTGGCTCAGTGGATAGAGCGTCAGCCTGGGGACCGAAGGGTCCTGGGTTCGATTCTGGTCAAAGGCACATGCCTGGGTTGTGGGCTAGATCCCCAGTGGGGGGTGTGCAGGAGGCAGCTAATCAATCTCTTATCATTGATGTTCCTATCTCTCTCTCCCTCTCCCTTCCTCTAAGAAATCAATAAAAATATATTTTAAAAAAGAAAAACAAATGTTTGAGGAACCACCAAACTATTTTTTAGTGGTTGAAACTTTTCACATTCCCACCAGCCATACACAAGGGCTTAACTTTCTCCATATCCTCACCAAGACTCATTATGCTACTAATTTTTAAATCAATTTTATTGTGGTTTAATTTATGTGCAATAAAGACATCCATTTAAAATGAAAAATCCAAGAGCATTTGAGATCTTGTTCCTGGGCATATGTCATCAGTTTGGCTCAGATAAACTCTTGTAAAAATCCCCGACAGGTTTGAATGTTTCTTACGTCGCAGTGTACTTGGCGTAGTACAGCAGGGTTTGGAAGTAGCCCACCCGGGACCACCCTGTGGACCTGGACCTGGTGCTAGGGACCAGCGAGGGCCCATTGTGCTCCACTGGTTCCCTGCTTTGCATCAAGTGAACTGGGCTGATTTTCTCTTGGAATTGTAGCCTTTGCTTCAACCAGCAGGCCACGACTTTATGCGAGCTGTTCTTAGAAAATCCTTGAGGTGGGTAGGGTTGAAATAACCCAGGGAAAGGAAAAAAAATGGGTAGCTGCTTTTAATTTTGGCTTTTATATTTTTTATTGATTTCAGAGAGGAAGGGAGAGGGAGAGAGAGAGATAGAAACATCAATGATGAGAGAGAATCACCGGTTGGCTGCCTCCTGCACGCCCCCTACTGGGGATAGAGCCCACAACCTGGGCATGTGCCCCTGACCAGAATCAAACACGGGACCCTTCAATCCACAGGCTGGCGCTCCATACCCTGAGCCAAACCAGCCAGGACTTTAATTTTGGCTTTTTAATTGAATTACTCACTAAGAATCTAAACAAAATCTTTGCTGGTAAATGAGAGACTGAACTCTTTTTAGCTCAGAAAGAGAAAGGACACTTGCTTCCCCAACCCAGATAGCCAATGGGGTGATGGTAACTGTTTAGACCCCAAAATCCGGGGTGGCAGAATGGGGGCTAGGAGTTGGTAAGCTCTTGCTTGGGTATTCTTAGGTCACTAAGAATCACTGTGAGTTGTCTGAGGGAAAATTTCCTCTAGGGCGTAGAGCAGTCCTATGGGGATGTTCATTGCATTGGCTCATCCGGAGATGTGCACGTAAGGGCTGGTTTTCCCTAGTAGTTTATTCAGACTCCACGGATCTCATGGGGAGTCGTGCCTCCCAGGTCAACAAGGCCCCCAAGCCAGCCTCCCGTTAATGTTAAGCTGGCCACGATGAGGATCCTTCGATACTTCTCCGTTAATCTTTTGTGCACACAATTAGAAAAGGCCAGCTATAAAATTAGGCATAATGACTGGAAAACATATTCAATTGGTCTCGCAAAGCTTCAAAAAGAGGATTAGATACATGGATCAACCTATGATGTCCTTTAGGTGTCAACCCAATTCTTTGAGGTATTAAAAATGGCTGCCCTTATTTATTTATTTATTTATTTATTTATTTATTCCTCACCCAAGGATATTTTTCCCATTGATTTTTTAAAAATGTGTTTTTTATTAATTTGCAGAGAGAGAGGAAGGGAGAGAGAGAGAGAGAAACATCGATGAGAGAGGAACATCATTGATGGGCTGCATCCTGCACACCCCCTGATCGGGAATCAAACCATGACCTCCTCGTTCACTGGTCAAAGCTCAACCACTGAGCCATTCGGGTCGGGCCACTGTCCTTATTTTAAAAGGGGGAAGGTCATTTGGTACTCGACTTATCAAGGACAGATATAAATTGTATATGCCTGCAAAACAAAATTTGGACCCAGCTATTCTGTTTGTGTCTATCTGTATGTGTTTATTAATGTGTGTTGTAAATATGAGATAATTTTCTACCTGTAGATGGTATTGTTAAAATTAATTTAAAGGCAAGCATTTCTAAGGATTGAATATTCTAAAATTCTCAGAAATATAGAAAATAACTCAGATGTTTTTCAAGTTCAAGTGACCTAAGATTAATCCTTAGTAAATAAAAGCTAGCTTAAGTTTGTTGGTTTAAATAAACCAGACTTGTCTTTATTTTGCTTAGGTTTTACAGAAATAACCCATGTTAATAACTGACTTTGATGTTACTAACATGTTTCTAGAGGTTATAAAATGCCTCTATAAATCTGACAAGCTAAAGAATGCTAATCGATTATTTCTTAGTTTTCATTAGACATTGAGGTTTTAAGGATTAAAAATCTCAATGTATGTATGAATAACGGCAGTGTTTCCGAAGGGCCCCCGGAACACCTCAAAAGATTTGTTTTATAAACATTGTAAAATAAGTGATGAAAACTCCTGGGATCGGCACACAGTGGCTGTGAATTAAACGAATGAGTCAGGGCGATGGGAAACCCAAGACTGCTGTGTGGTTCTTCCTGGCCTCTGGCATTATTTAGTGCATTTAAGCTGGGCTTATGAGCTGACATTATATTTTAAAAAATATTTTCTGCCCTGGCCGGTTTGGTTCAGTGGATAGAGCGTCGACCTATAGACTGAAGGGTCCCGGGTTCAATTCCAGTCAAGGGCACATACCTCGGTTGTAGGCGCCTTGGCCCTCAATAGGGGTATGCGGGAGACAACCAGTCGAAGTGTCTCTCTCACATTGGTGTTTCTGTCTTTCCCTCTCCCTTCTCTCTCTAATTGATAGTTTAGAGAGAGAGGAAGGGAGAGGGAGAGACAGAGAGAAACATCAGTGTGAGAATGAAACATCCATCATTACCCCTACACATGTTGATGAATCAACATATTGAAGGACACATCTGAAAAGCTAATGAATATTCTGTTAAGACCTTCTTGTGAGCCCTCCTATAGGATTCCAGCTGCCAACAAAAGATAAAAGAGCCTCAAGACAAAAGATCCGCAGCTTGATCTCCCTTCTGGGAGCACTCCCACATCTTTCCCTCCCCTCACTTCTTCCCCCACAGGCATGCATCTTCCAAACTCTAGGGGACCCTACGAGACTTGCAGCCAGGGGAGCAGTGGGCAGCAGTTGCTCAACCCGGGCTAACCCTTGAACATGTCTCCAAGGCTCCCGTTTCTCTGACTTTCTCTCTTCTGTTGCTTCTTCTACGTTAGGCCCTTCCTTTGTTTCACACCCCTGGCTGTAAACATTCTCACAAAATCACCTGGATTTGTGTTGTGAAATCTTTCCTACACAATGTCAGGAACGCATAGACTACCATCAGACCCTAGGCAGACTGCCCTGGGCCCAGACCCCATTCAGTAATAATACAATTCAACACCCCCCCCCCCAAACAATCTAATTAAAAAATGGGCAGAAGATCTGAATAGATACTTCTCCAAAGAGGACATACAGATGGCCAACAGACATGAAAAGATGCTCAATGCCACTATCATCAGAGAGATGTAAATTAAAACCACAATGAGATATCGCCTCACACCTGGTTAGAATGGCCGTCATCAATAAGTGTTGGAAAGGATATGGAGAAAAGGGAACCCTTGTGCACTGTTGGTGGGAATGCACATTGGTGCAGCCACCATGGAAAACAGTATGGAGGTTGCTAAATAAATTGAAATTGGAAGTACTTTATGACCCAGCAATTCCACTTCTGGGTAATGTATCTGAAGAAACCCAAAACACAAATTCAAAACAATATATGCAACCCTGTGTTCATTGCAGTGTTATTCACAACAGCCAAGAAATGGAAGCAACCCGAGTTCCCATAAATAGACTGGTGGATAAAAGAGCCGTGGTTCATATATACAATGGAATATTACTCGGCCAAGAAAAAAAGAAATCTTACCATTTGCAGCAGCATGGATGGACCTAGAGGGTATTATGCTAAGTGAAATAAGTCAGAGAAAAAGAAATATTATTTGGTTTCACTTATATGTGGAGACTAAAGAGCAAAGTAAATGAACAAAATAGAAACCAACTCATAGACACAGAGATCAGACTGATAGTTGCCAGAGGGGAGGGGAGATGGAGGAGCTGGGTGAAAAAGGTAAAGGGATTAAGGTGTACAAATTGGAAGGCACAAAATAGTCAGGGTCTGTAAAGCACAGCATAGGGAATATTGTCAATAATGTAATAAATATGTATGGTGCCAGGTAGGTACTTGAAGTATTGGGGGGACCGCTTTGTAAAGTGTATGATTGTCTAACCCAGCCGTGGGCAAACTACGGCCCGCGGGCCGGATCCAGCCCGTTTGAAATGAATAAAACTATTGAAAAAAAAGACCATACCCTTTTATGTAATGATGTTTACTTTGAATTTATATTAGTTCACACAAACACTCCATCCATGCTTTTGTTCCGGCCCTCTGGTCCAGTTTAAGAACCCATTGTGGCCCTCGAGTCAAAAAGTTTGCCCACCCTTGGTCTAACCAGTATGCTGTACACCTGAAACTAATACAAAATAATATTGAATGAAAACTAAAAAGAAAAAAAAGAAAATGCCACACAAAAGTGATCATATTAATTTGTACTTCCACCAGCTGTATTTGAGAGTTCCAGTTGTTCCATATCCGTGTCAGCACTTGTCATTGTCAGTCCTTTTAAATTTAGTCATTTTGGTGGGGGTGTAGTGGTATTTCACCGTGGATTTGATTTGCATGTCCCTAACGAGTGATGATGATGTTGGGCATCTTTTCATGTGCTGATTGATCTTTGGCCTGTTTTTAAAAACAGCTTTACTGAGCCCTAGCCAGTTTGGCTCAGTGGATAGAGCGTTGGCCTGTGGACTGAAGGGTCCCAGGTTCGATTCCGGCCAAGGTCACATGCCCGAGTTGTGGGCTCGATCCCCAGTAGGGGGTGTGCAGGAGGTAGCTGATCAATGATACTCTCTCATCATTGATGTTTCTCTCTCCCTCTCCCTTCCTCTCTGAAATCAATAAAAATATATTAAACAAACAAACAAACAAACAGCTTTACTGAGATATTCTCATAATATACAACTCACCCACTTAAAGTGTACAATTCAATGTTTGTCAGTATATTCACAGAGAAGACCCTCCTTTAACCTGAATTATCGAACACTGACTATCTTTGGGATTTAACATTTGCTTCAGACTTGATAATGGTTTTTAATGAAGTCAACCTAAAATTACAATGGAAAACAGCACTTATATGCAAAACTGTAATGTACTACCGTCATATTAACAACGAGTGCTCTGTGAATCACCAGTAACACGCTTTATACACTTCCTGAGCTGTCAGAGTTAAAACAAGAAGCGAACTCCTCATTCCCATGCCCGTCTGCAGAGGCTGTATCTTTTGAGCTCAAACAGTTGTTCTTGATGCAAACACAAAGGAAATTTCCACACTTTAAAATCCATTTAACGGTGCAGTTGAGAAGCTCCCACCTAACCCTCAATTAGAAGTGATTAATCCTGTTATTAAGACCATCCAGTGAATTTTTAAATTTCCAGAGTTTGAATTTTTGATTCCTAAAATTTCCTATTTGGTTCTTTACAAAAATATTTTCCATTTCCCCTACCTCTCGGTTCACAAAAGCTTGTTTTCCATGGTCTCTTTGGGTGTGGTTGCAATGGGGGTAGTTGCAATAGCTTCTTTAAAATCCTTGTCTGTAGTTCTAATAGCTGACTCACCTTGCTATGGGCCCCAGCCGATCCTTTTCCCTTGAGGCTGGGTCACAACCTCCTGGCTTTTCCTGTGCCGAGTACTTTTGGGTTTTCTCATGAACAATGTGACTATGATGTTGTTTAGACACTGAATTGTTATATTCCTGTGAAGACCATTCCTGCTTTTGCTTTGTTCTGGTGGGCCGTCTCTTTCACTGTGAATTCTGCTGCTCCCGAGGTGGGCAGAGGTCAGTCTCGGCCCATTTTCCATCTTGCCTGAGCTGTTTCCAGTCCGCCTGCACACGCATGACTCGGGGGTCGGCAAGAGGCTCCGGTAAAGTCTGAGCCCTCATACCCGGTGGCCACACCCCGGGCTGTCTCCACGGCAGAGCCGCGCCTCGCACAGAGAACCGCCCCAAGCTGCCATCTTTCCCAAATATCAATCCCCCTCAGGATCTGACTTCTGTTCTCTCCGGAGGGCCCGTGGGAAGCTGTTTTTTTCACATTTTGCCAGAACTTTTCAGTTGTTGTCTGCGGACAAGACTTTAAGGCACTTGCTCCTCTATGGACTTCGTAAGTTGATTCTTGTCCCGGGCAGCCCGGTTGAATTTTGTACAGGCGTACCGTGGAGATATTGAGGGTTCCGTTCCAGACCACCCCAATAAAGCAAGTCATCATATTTTTGCTGGGGAAGGATCTTGCCTTCAGTTTGTAAAAAAGAAATAGCAGCATCTGTGAAGCCAAATGAAACGAGGCATGCCCGTTCAGTTAGCATTCGGTTTAACTGCACATGTAGAACACCCAGCCCATGGAGCCGGTCAGGGTCGGGGCAGCGGCACATACTCAGCGCAGCAAAAGGAAACCTCTGCAGGTCTGTAACTCAGAGAAGTCCCACACAGGGAATTGCTGTTCACAGCACCATCCGAGGGGCTGGCGGGGGAGTGAGGGAGTCGCCAGTGACTTCGGCCTCAAGGCCACACGCCCGAGGCTGTGCTCTAAAGTCAGGGATCTGTGAGCCGTCACTGGAGTCCAGCCAGCACAGAGGTGCGCGTTGTCCATGCCCAATGGCCAGCAGCCACAGCACCAGGAAGGCGCCTTCCTCCTCCCATCCGGCGACAGCCAGTGCCGGGCAGGTGGGCTCCCAGGGCCCACTGTGCTGGAGAGCAGTGCTGTGTGCTCGCTGGAGCTGGTCGGGTTGGATTTGTCTCCCCCGACCCCTGGACCCTTGCAGCCCCCCACCCAACCACTTCACTGCACTCCCAAGAGCCCAGAACTCATTAGAAAGAAGCCACAGTGCGGCCAATACTCTGGGAGTCACATCCCGGCTGAGTGGCCACCACCTGGCATGTCTTGGTCGTGCCCTGTGGAGACGCCGCCAGGGCCCCCAGGACAGTGATCACACCCTGGCCATGCGGTGCAGTTTGGGCCATCCACTGAGCCTCAGTTTCTCCACCTGAGCAGCAGGAGAGTGAGAGCCCATGGCGCAGGGCCTTGGCTCCGACAGGTGCCTGGTACATGGAGGTCAGCCCGGAGCGCCACCCACACCCACCAAGGGAAGGGCCCAGGCAGCTCTCCACCCGCACCTCTCCTCCTGGGCGGCCCCTCCGCAGGGTCCCCACCCACACATTCCTGGAGCATGAGCCGCGCTGCTCCCCGCTGCCCCGTCAATGCCTCATTTGCTTCCCGGACAGACCCAAAGGCTGCTGGCCTCCTGACCACCCACTTCGCAGCTGAGGAAACCACGGCAAAGGAGGCTCAGGTTTGGTCCATCACTCTGGACTCCAGAGTCACTACGGGCAGGCCCTACCCGGACCCTGGGCAGGGGCATGGGGTTGTGCCAGGGTCACCTGGTACCCAGCTCAGTGTTCAGGCTCAGGAGGGGCTGGCCACAGCCTCACGCGTGGGGGCTGGGGGCGGACAGCGGCTCTGTCAGGGTGTGGGTCGTGTGTGGGCAGGCCTGGGGGGGGAGAGCCTCCTGGAAATCCAGCCAAGCTGCTCTGGGTGGGAGCAGGGATTAGGCAGAGGCTGGTACTGGGACCCACCCAGCAGGGGCACCTGCCAGCCCCAAACAAACAGGCTGGGGGAGGTGGGGCAGCCTCTGCCTCTGCCACCGCGAATGCCCCTCCCTAGTCCTCATTGCCCTTGGGGAGCAGCGCAAGGCCCCCCCCGCCATGCTCCAGGGTGGTACCCTGAGGGTCAGCTCTGTCCTGCACCAGCGGCGCCCGACACACTGTGTGACCTGGGCTGCTGCACAGCATCTCCATCGGAGACCTGTCCTAAGCCTGTAAGCTGCTCTCCTGCCACCCTCTCCCTGGAATGTGGTCTGACTTCATATCCCATCACTTAAGGGCCAGACCTAGGGGACTGAGGCTGGGCTGAGGTGGGAGATTCTGCAGGAGGGGTGGGGGCGGGGGGACAGGTGGGGCAGGCGGGGCAGGGCGGAGAGAGCCTCTGCCAGTGTCCTGCAGCCAAGCACCTGCCTGCGCTGTGAGCCGTGACTCTCAGGATGCGGGGAGGAGTTGGCCACTCCTCCCTCACAGTCACCTCCACCTCACACGCAATTCTCAGGAGCTTGTGGTCCACTCAGACCCCAGATGGAGGCTGCTCTGGTAGCAGGGGCAGGGGCTGGAGGGCAAGGGCAGAGCCAGCCCTCTCTGTGGCCAGGTCCCGCACCCAGGGTCCTGGACAGAGCCTGGATCTTCCTTGCTCCAGCCTCTGACCAGGGCTCACATGCAGGGGGTACCAAGCGAGTATGCAGGTGGCTCTTGAGTAACAGGACTCATCGGACCATGTTTGGTTCTACCCTGTCCTGCCCCCACTGGGACCCATGTCACACACAAGTACCCACGCCCTGGACTGGCTGCCACACCATGATTCCTGCCTGTGGCACCCTGGCCAGCTTGGAAGCTGCAGCCTTAAGACAGCTGAGGTGTCTCTGTGGCCCCAACCCGACCTTGGGTGGGGAGGGCAGGGTGCTGATTCCAGGGCCGATGGTGGCTGGCAGAGGCTCCCAGGGTGGCGCAGCCGGGGTGCTGGGGGCCCCTGGTTATGTGGGGTTGGGTGGGGGCTGAGGGGAGAAGCAGGGGGAGGTGCAGCTCTTGCCTGGTCCCACCCACTGCCCGTTTTCCCCCATCTGCTCTGGGGCCTGGTGCGGGAGGCAGAGGGATTCCCTGGGGCCTTGCCGCTCCTGAGGACACTCCCTGCAGGCTGGCTCTTTGCACAGCTGAAAGGGGTTGCTGAAGCATGAATGTGCCCCCCCCCCACACCCCCATTTATGAGCCAGGGGTGGGGCTGACACAGGCCTAGGCAAAGGCTTGGGGGAGGGGGGCTCCACTCCACCGGCCACAGGCAGCCTCCAGCCCTGGGCCTCCCTGGGCAAGTGCAGAAGGTGGTCTGGCTCCTTCAGGCCCCACCCCAGCCCGGGACAACCCTCCTCACCCACCTCTCACTCTAGAAACTGCAAGGGGACCTCCCACCCCCACGGGAATGCCTCCCCACTCACTGCCCCACCCAAGGGGCTGGAAGGTGGGAGGCGGCCTCGCCCTTTGGCGCCCACCCAGGCCTCTGTTTTGAGAGGGACTTCAGAAGGGAAACCACCAGCTTTGTCCACCTGTCTGGGCCCTGGGTTTGCACAAAGCCCAGCACCTGTGGCTGTGGGTGTGGCAGGGTGTGGAGGGGGCACATGGCCATACCCCAGGTGGAGGGGGTAATCAGCAGGACTACCTGAACTGCTTCGTCCCCCTGGTGCAAATGGGGAAACTGAGGTCAGCCTGAGCCAGAGGCGGCCCTGCCTCCTGCCTGCCCTGCGCTGCAGGGTGAGAGGATGGGCCAGCTGTTTGCCTGCCCCTGGAGCAGTGTTACAGCTGGCAGCAGGGTTGACTCAGACCCCACACCCCTGGCAGGAGGGGCCAGTTTCCCGGAGGGGGCGGGCCAGGCGGGCCAGGTGGCTGCTTGGTCCTTAGAGTGGGCCCGGAGGCAGCCCAGACACTGCTGCAGGGGCCTGAGAAGGTTCCACCCGGAGCCCCAGGGGCTCTGAGACCCCTTCACTGGCTGTGGGCATGGGCATGGGTGGGTGAGCGGTGGGGACATCAGAGGGGCTGTCCTCCACAGACCATGGCCTTGCAGAGTGCTCGCCCCACCCTGGGGCTCCTCAGGACCCCCACCCACGGCCTCCTGCTCCTGCTTCTCAGCCTCAGTGAGTACTGGGGGCGGGCTGCTGCGAAGGGTTGGGATGGGAGAGGGCTGGAGGGCAGCCAAGGATTCTTAGGGGAGCGGGATCTCAGGAAAGGCTCTCTCTGTCGCGTGCCTCCTCCCCAGTCTCTGGACAGTGCCTCCTCTGCCCCCCCCTGCCCCTGCCCCCCATCCTTGGCAGGTGCCTCCAGTCCCAGGCAGATGTCTCAAATCTCAGTGTTCTGAGTTCAGGCGGCGTCCTGAACCTCAGCGGTGCCGAGTTCCCGGCAGGCTGTCAGCCATGTCTCTTCCTGTGGTGCCCCACAGGGTTGGAGGCTGAACCAGGGCAGTGATATGGGGACTGAGGCCAAAGTGAGGGTGTTTGGGGGACAGGTGTCTGACTGCACTGAGCAGCGGTGTCCCAGGAAGAGGATGCGGGAGGCCTGGGCTCCCTGGTGCGGTGCCGGACCTGGCCTGGGGTGGGGTGTGGTGGCTGCGCCATCATGGGGTACAGGAGCCTAACCTTCCGTGCCCACACCTGTGGGGTGTTCGGGGCTGGGGGTCAGGGAAGGGATGGCTTTGCCTCCTTCCTCCCCAGGGTAGGGCCTGTAGCAGGCACACCCAGAAGCCCCTGGCCATCCCCTCGAACCTTGTGTCCCTGCCCTGCAGGGTGGGTGCAACTTTCCTGGGCCCAGACTGCAGACACAGGACAGGTAAGGACTCTGGGATAAGGGGAGGGTTTTCTGGCCCTAAGCAGGTGTCCTTAGATGCTGGGCCGTGTGGCTCAGCCAGAATCCTGCTCTGTCCTCAGGGTGTCATGACCCCATGGCTGCAACGTACCTCCCAGGACCTGTCCTGGCAGCAGTCTGAGCCGATTGTCATTCTCCGGAGGAGGGCTCTGCAGGGCACAGAGAGTGAGCACAGGGCCCAGCCCGTCAAGTGTCAGGAGATCCTGGGGGTGGTGGTGGTGGTGGTGGTGGTGGTGGTGGTGGCTGGCATGTGGGCTCACCTGCTGGTGCTGTGGCCGTTCTGGCTGCTCTACTCATTCAATTTTGGAGAATGGACAGAATCACCCCATTGAGCCAGTGGTTAAACTGAGGCCTGGAGAGGGTCATGTGTGGCCCAGGGTCTCAGCACGGGTGCGGGAGGAAGAGGAGGTTGACTGGGAAAGCCCAGCCCCCTGACCCCCTGTCTGCCCCTGTAGAGAAGGCCTGTCCCCCGGGGAAAGAGGCCCATGTGGTGGATGAAAACCTCGTCTTGTACATGGAGTGGGAGCTGGAGGCCTGTGTGGATGGGGCCCTGCTGGCTGAGCAGATGGACCGGGTGAATGCGATTCCCTTCACCTACCAGCAGCTTGACATTTTAAAGCGCAAATTGGACCAGGTATTTCCTGACTTGGGTTCCCGCTTGCGGTGCCAAAGCCTTTCCCAGCCCCCTGGGAGTGGCTGTGGCCCTCATGGTCAGTTTCCCTGGCAGGTCTACCCACAGGGGTACCCTGAGTCCCTGATCCAGCACCTGAGTTACTTCTTCCTTGAGGTCTCCCCCGAGGACATCCACAAGTGGAATGTCACTTCCCTGGAGACCGTGAAATCTCTGCTTAAAGTCAGCACAGGGCGAAAAATGGATGCTCAGGTGACCACCTGCTGGGAGGGGAGCACAGGGGGTGGGCTGTGCAGGCCTGAGCGAGCGGATATGTCTCTTCCTGCCCCGAGGCATCTCACTGGGTCCTCCCACAGGTGGCTGCCCTGATTGCCCGCTATCTGGTGGGAGGGGGCCGGCTGGACAAGGCCACCCTGGACCTGCTGGCCAGCTTCCATCCTGCCTACCTCTGCTCCCTCAGTCCCGAGCAGCTGGGCTACGTGCAACAGGATGTTGTCTGGTGAGTCCCTGGGGTCTGCTGGTGTGGAGGGTGTGCTGTGCTCCAAGCTCACTTGGCCCCACACTGCCTCCCCAGGGTGGTCAGGCCTCAGGACCTGGCTGCGTGCCGTCCACCGCAGATGGAGGTCCTCTATCACAAGGCACGCGTCGCTTTCCGGAACATAAGCGGTTCTGCATATTTTGCAAGGATCAAGCCCTTCCTGGGTAAGCCAGGAGGACATGGGGGGTGGGGGGGGGGTGCCTGAGGTCCCCATCGGTGCTGCCAGCTCCTCACCTCCCTGGGCGTCCCCCTGGTGGTGTGATCAGGGGTCAGGGTGCCCTCCATCCCTCTAAGCCAGCGGTTCTCAACCTGTGGGTCGCGAGCAATGAAAATACATCCTGCATATCAGATACTTACATTACGACTCATAACAGTAGCAACATTACAGTTATGAAGTAGCAACGAAAATAATTTTATGGTTGGGGGTCACCACAGCATGAGGAACTGAATGAAAGGGTCACGGCATTAGGAAGGTTGAGAATCACTGCTAAGTGTATATAGGCTGAGGCCCTGTGCGTCCGACCCCTGCTCAGGCACTTGACCACCTCCAGCCTCTACCCTGACTGGGAGAGGCAGGGGGTCACCAGGGTTTGCCCAGAAATTCCTGAGGAAAAGGGAGTCCCGGCAAAGGAAGTGGGCTCCTGCTAGCTTGTGGTCAGAGGGTGAGGGGGGGGAATGTTGTGAGGTCTTATGCGCAGGGCCCCTCTCCCTGGGCACAGGTGGGGCCTCCACGGAGGACTTGCGGGCTCTCATTCGGCAGAACATAAGCGTGGACATGGCCACGTTCAAGAAGCTGCGGAAAGAGGCCTTGCTGGTATGGCCACCAGAGGGGCGGGGCCGTTGGAGGGTGGGCCGTGGGAAGGGAGGGACCACGGAGAAGGGCTTGTCCAGGATGGGGGGCCTTTCAGGGCAGGGGCCACTGAGAGGGTGGGGTCTTGGGAGGGGCGGGGCCCTTGAGCCAAGGCCAGCTCCAAAGTCTGAGGTGCTGAGGCAGGGTCTGTGGGCTGGGGAAGCATGGGGTGGTTTGGACACAGCAGAGTCCAGCAGCCTCTGGACAGAGGTGGGGAGACCCTGACGGTCGCCTGGGGACTCCGGCAGCCGCTGACCATTGCCGAGGTGCGAAAGCTTCTGGGTCCAAACCTGGAGGGCCTGAAGGCGGAGCAGAAGAACAGCCCTGTGCGGGACTGGATCTCCCGGCAGCGGCAGAGCGACCTGGACAGCCTGGGGCTGGGGCTCCACGGCATCCCCAACGGCTACCTGGTCCTAGACCTCAACTTTCGAGGTGGGCGGGGAGGCCTGCGGGGAGGGCTGGGCAGATGAGGTGGAGGGTCTGAGTCACTCCCTCTCTGTGCAGAGGCCCTCTTGGGGGGCTCCCACCTCCTTGGACCTGGATCTGCGTTCACTGTGATCCCCGCTCTGCTCCTGGCTTTGCTGCTGAACTGAGCTCCCTGCCCTGGAGGCTGAACGGGGCCCTGCTGTGGAGATTCCCACTGGTGGGGGCGGCCTGGGCGGTCCCTGCTCCATCCCGGGGGGTTGGGGCTCAATAAAAGAGAACCCCTTCCCCCTCCAAAGAGGTGACCTGTGGTGCTCTGGGGATGGGGGGGTGGGCGCGGCGGGGTGTTTGGAGGGGCAGGGTGGGGTTGACAGCCGTGGTGTCCTGGGCCCAAGTGGCTGTGGTGTTTTGAGGAGGAGGGGCTGGCTGGCGGTGGTATTCTCAGGGGTGGGGGCCTGCGGGCTGGAACCTGTGGACGGTGACGCCCTGAGTTGCAGCCCTTCTGTTTGTACGGAAAGGAGGGGAAGCAGAGCAGGGACTCCAGGCAGGAGGAGGGGAGTGTGAGGTGGGGGTTGGGCTTTCCTGATGCTGTTCCGCTGCCCCGTCTCCCCCGAGGCCAGGCCAACAAACCCAGGGTGGCCTTGGTGACTCCTCAGGAGATGGCGGAGAGGGTCTCTGTGCCCCTCCTGGGGGCAGGGCAAAGGGACACACGCAGGAGGATCACCTTGTCCTTTATTAAAATCAGCAAAGTAAAAGAAGAAAGGCATAAAACCCGCAGAGTAAGTGCCATGGAGCCCGCTCCCCAGCCCCAGTTCTTCGTCCTGAAGAAGACCAGAGGGAGGGGCATGTCTCCCGCAGCGGGCACGGCCGGTGACCCCGTAGTCACAGCTCTGCCCAGGCCCTCAGTGCAGCTGCAGGTCCTGGGAGCCGGGTGTGGGCAGGCTCCTAGGCGAGGTTTGAGGTTTTCCGTGCCTGGGGCTTGCACCTTCGCCTGGGCTGGCGTCTGTCCGGCTCCACCTACCAGCACAGCGCTGTCTTCAGAGGACATTGTGAGTCCCAACAGGGCCCCAGGGCACCCCAATACAGCAGCCACAGGAGGCTGGAGGGCAGGGCCACAGCAAGTAGCAGGTACCCCAGGTGGGCTGGTGGGCTGCCTGTAGGTGCAACATGGAGAGAGTACGCATCAGTCCTTGCTGAGAGCCACACCCGGGACCCTCCCGCGGCTCTGGGGCACCCCCTCCCTCTGGGATCCAGGCTCGCTATCCCTCTGGGCGGGGAAGACCATGTGTGGCCACTCTTCTGGGCCCCAACAAAGATCTCAAAGCTTCCCCCTCCCTGGGTTTTGGCCTCTACTTCTTGCAGATCAGTGGGTTTTGGAGGAGGTGATTGTATCCTGCGGTAACTCAGTGGGTGATACAGGGTGAAGCCAGTGCCACCCAAATGTCAACTGAGGGGCAAATGGAAAAACTGTTGGCCAACAGAGTATGAGATTGGGCGCAAGTAGCAGTTTGGGGTCCATGGGGCCCTGGGCAGACAAGGCCAAGCAGAGGCAGGGGAAGGCCTGCCAAGGGGAGGGCTGGATGTGGGGCTGTACCTGAGGTGGGGGCGTCCTTCCCAGGCCCTTCCCCTGGGGAAGTCAGATGGGATGTCCAGGGGGCGTTGCTGTGAGTCCCGGTGGGGCTGGTGGGGCTGGCGGGGTCCGTGTCCAGGCCCAGCTCGTCCAGGGACTTGTTCAGGCTGCGGAGCCAGGAGCTGATGGTTGGGTGGCTGCGTGCCTTCTGCAGGTCCCCCACGTTCTGGCCCAGCAGTGTTCTCACATTGTTGACACTGAGGTTCTTCAAGGGAAGTGGGGGCCCAGCTTTAGGACCAAGGGGAGACCCGGCAGGGCAGCGCTTACCCAGGGAGTGAGCAGGGGTGAGGTGTGGCAGAACCAGCCTGGAGAAGTGACCGGGGCCCACTCTGGGGTGCCTTTGGACCTGTGGCCTAGGGCTCCCCGGGTTGGCCAGCCTGCCCCCGCCCCCCAGGGCCAGCCCCCAGGACCCACCTGCAGCGCGCAGGGGTTCAGGTTGGTGAAGGTGTGGATGTCCATGGAGACGTTGGCCTGGGCCAGGCGCTGCAGCTCCTCTGTGGGGGCACCGCCTGAGGAGGGAGGTGGTGAGAGGGGTGGGGGCTTCTGGAGGACGGGGGTCTGCACACAGGGCGGGGTCTCACCGAGGTAGGGGCGCACGAAGTCGTAGTAGGCGGCGGTGGGCCCGGTGCTGCCGAAGGCCTCTCGGGCCTTGAAGAAGAGCTGGTTCTTCCGGCTCTGAGGGCAGGAGGAGGTATCCAGGGCCCCGGCCAGCCTGGGGAGGGGAGACGGATGGGCAGGCTGGGAGCCCTCCTCCTACGGTGGGCTGGGCCTGGCCCTCGCTCCCTAAACCGCAGCTACCCTTTTGCCCTCTCTGCTGGGCTGACAGTGTCTCCCCAGAATTTATTTTCCACCCCAAACCTCAGAATGTGATCTTGTTTGGCTCTTTCAGAAAGAGGCTCTTTCCTACGTCTAGATGCCATCAAAGTAGGACGAGGCCCTACTGAATCAGGGTGGGCCCCAAAAGCTAACGACTGGTGCCATAAAAGAAGGAAAGGTAGACACAGACACGGGCGGGAGACAGCCACATGCTGATGACGGAGGCAGAGAGAGGGTGATGAGGCCGTAAGCCAAGAAAGGCCGAGGTTTGGCAGCAACACTAGAAGTTGGATGAGGCAGAAGTTTCAAGGGGAGCCTGGCCCTCTTGACACCTTAATTCCAGACTTCTGGCCTCCGGACGGTGAGAGAATACATCTCTGTTCTCGTAAGACTCAGTTTGAGCTCTGGAGGGTGTGGCTCAGTGGTTGGAGCACTGGCCTGCGCACCGAAGCGTTGCTGATTCCATTCCTTGTCCAGGGCACATACCTGGGTTGTGGGGTGAGTGCAGGAGGCAACCAATGGATATGTCTCTCTCACATTAATGTTTCTCTCTCTCTCTCTCTCTCTCTCTCTCTCTCTCTTTTCCCTCCTGCTCCCTCCTTGCCTTCTACTCTCTGAAAATGAATGGAAAAAGTATCCTTGGGTGAGGATTAACCAAAAATAAATGAAAAAACAACAACTCAGCTTGGCAGCTGTAGGAAACTAACACGCCTGCGTTGGCCTGGCCCAGCCCCCTCCTGAGCCTCCGTCTCCCCCCCAGTTCTGCGGGGTGAGGAGGTGAGCTGACCCAGGGTGCAGCGCGCGTCGCTGGTCGGCTCACCGGAACTCCGAGGGCCGGATGGCCTGGATCTGGCGGGGGCTCATCCAGCAGAGGCGGGAGCCCCCAATGGCCACAAGCAGGGCGCTAGTGATGGTGCCTTTGTGGTCCAGGAACTTCTGCAGGATGGCCTGGGGGCAATGCTGGGGTCAGGGTCCGCGGGTACCCCCACTTCCCAGCCGCACCACCTCCCCCCACCCGCCCTGCCCTCACCTCCGTCTGGTTCTCCAGGGCCACGTCCGAGGCCAGCAGGGCCATGACGGTGTCCCTAGACGTGATGTTCCACTGGCGGATCTCCACGAGAGAGTACAGGTAGACCAGCGAGGCGATGAGCCGGAGCTGCTCCTCCGGGATGCCACTTGGGTAGATCTGAGGCAGGCGAGCGGATCAGGCCCAGCCCTGGCGCCCACCACCCACCTGCCTCCACCCAGTCTCAGTGTACCCGAGCCAACTTGGCCTTGACGACGCGCTGACACTCAGTGGGCAGTGGGTGCTGCAGCAGGCGGTCCACGTTGGCCCTGAGCACGCGGCTGCCCAGGCAGGACTCGAGCTGGGAGCAGTCGTAGTGAAGCAGGAAGAGGTCATCCTGTAGCGTGGCTGCCGTGATGTTGCCTTGGATGCAGGGTCGCCCTGTGGCTGGGGGCGGGGTTGACGGCAGGCTCCACCTCACTGCTAACCCTCACCCACCCTGGGCTCTCTCCCCAAGCTTGACCCCTAGCCAAGAACTTGGCTCAGGGTAAACCAAGTCCAACCTGACCTTGACCTTGTCCTCCAACCCGGCCCTGGCCCAGAAGTCCAGCCTCATTGCCTCTGACCGGTCGGCCTATGCTGGACACAAGCTCAGGAGGTTGGGCGGCAGGTGTGGCCATGTATTGGGTGCCCCCACCCAGGGATCAGGAGTCCAGAGTAGTGTCCCCAGGCCACAGAGGCCACACTGACCTGTGCCCCGCTTGGGCCGTGAGGACATCAACTTGGCCTTGGCCTTGGCCTCAAGGAAGCTGGTGACAAAGTGCCTGATGTCACGCTGGCTGAGCCGCCCTGCTCGACATGCAGCCACCATGCTGCCAAAGAAGTCCAGGCCCACGGCCTGGCAGTGGGTGCTGAAGACACCACCGCCGGCACCTGGTTCCTCCTCCCATCCCACAGATAGGGACTCTGTGATGGCAGCAACTGGGGGCACCGCTCAGGCATTGGGTGGCTGTATGGTCAGCCCTCAGGCCTAGAGGGTCTGCTGGATACCCCTCTCTGTGTCTAGGGCCAGTTCGATTCCCGCTCCCCACCCCAGGGCACCATCCTACCTCCTGCACCTGCATCCACAGGCTGGAGCTGATGTAGGTGGCCAGCGGTCCCAGAGCCTGCAACCCCTCCAGGTTCCAGGAGATAGGGGGCCTGGTGTGCGGGAAGGGGGGGCTGGGTCTGGAGCAGCACCCAGCCCTTGGAGTGTGCAGTTCCCAGAGCCTGCCCTGCTGGGGCCCCCTCGCCTGCCCAGACTCTCTCCCACCAGGCTTCAGGGCAGGGGATTGAGGCGCCCAGTGGGTGTTGGCAGCACCCCAAACCTGTATGCCCCAAAGGCTGTGAGCGACGTTAGAAGTGGGAGATCAGCGGGGCTGTGGAGCTCAGTGAGCTCTTAGGCCCAAACCCCAGGCTGTCCTCGTCTCAGCTCCAGGAGGGAGGCCTCGCAGAGGGGATGGGCCCCACCCACCCAAGCACGGTCCTCCCGCTGGTCAGCAGTGTGTTGAGAGCAGCCTGCTGGGCAGGGGTCAGCCGGGGGCAGCGCTGCAGGTTCTGCAGCACGTGGGGGTCCGAGGCCACGATGCTGGACGCCTCCATGTCGCACACCAGGATCCCGAGAAGCAGCAGATCTGAGGCGCTGAGCCGTGGTGGGTGGGACACCCCCTGCAGGACAGTAGGTCAGCGAGGGCCCGGCCCCAGGTCCCTTCCACCCTTCCTGTCCCGCCCCAGGGCCTACCAGGCAGGCCAAGGCGGAGTGCTGCAGGGCGGCCCTCTGGTCAGGCAGGTTGGCCAGCAGCTCGGTGTCCCCCTGGGCGGCACGGCCGGTGAAGGCCCGGCAGTCGGCTTCCTTTACGTGCCCCAGGCTGCAGGCAGGTGGGGGGCTGTTGGGAGGGCGGGGCCCGCCAGGGGTCCTCCGGGGTGGCCCAGGTGCCCCTGGGGAGCTGGGGTCCCCAGGACCCAGAGGAAGCATGCTCAGTCTGCCGGATGTTGGGAGGGGCTGGGGGAGGGGTGCACTCACTTGTAGAAGAGCAGCAGGTCAGGTGGGTGCAGCGGAAAGTCACTCTGGAGGCCGTGCAGGGCGGCCAGGTTGGCCAGGCAGCTGAGCTGGGTCGGGCGAATGATGCCTCACCCCCTCGCCAGCCCCTTCCTCTCTGCCATGTCACACTCCCCCTCAGTTAGGCCTTTGGGCCCAAGACCCCTATGTCCGGCCCCATATCCATCCAGTTCCCTCCTCCCACCTGCCTGCTCTGTGTCACCTGGACTTGATGTCTTCCTCTGCCTGCCTCCACCGCCACATCAGAATGGCCCCAGAAGGGGCAAGCCCAGCCTGAACATTAGCCCCCCCCAATCCCGGGCTGGCATTCAGGCCCTGTCCACCCCGCCCCCTGCACCATGGAGGCTCATCCCAGTGCCACCCCTGCCCCGACTTCCTGTCCGGCCTGGCCTCCTTTGAGGTCGTTTCAAATTTATTGGTAGTTGTTTTTCTTCTTTTATTTTTGTGTGTGTTCCTTCCTTTTATTACTAGATTTATATTAACTTTGTAATGAGAATGATGGATATCCTTCCTCCCTCCCCCCTTCCCTCCTTCCTTCCGTCCGTCCGTCCCTCCCTCCTTCCTTCCGTCCGTCCCTCCCTCCCTCCTTCCTCCCTTCCCCCTTCCTTCTTTCCCTCCCTCCCTCTTTCCTTCCTTCCTTCCTTCCTTCCTTCCTTCCTTCCTTCCTTCCTTCCTTCCTTCCTTCCTTCCTTCCTTCCACTCAGGGAAGGCCATGCTTAGGTCAGCTGTGAGCTGAGGTGGGCTCAGCCGGCCCCCTCTCATGGCCCAGGGGGAAGGCCAGCAGGCTGGAAGATCTACCCCAAGGGAGTCAGAAAGAGGCCAGCGCAGGCCAGGTGAACAAGCCCTCACCCAACCGAAAACAGGCTGGGGTCTGTGGGCAACTGGCCGAGAAGTCCTAGAAACAACCCAAAGTGGGCCCTACGGGGGGTGGGCAGGCTTCTGTCACCTCGGAGTCAGCCTAAGACAGTGGCAGGCAAACTGCGGCTCGCGAGCCACATGCGGCTCTTTAGCCCCTTGAGTGTGGCTCTTCCACAAAATACCGACTTCTGCGCATGGGCCATGAAGTTTCAATCGCACTGTACATGCGCGCCCGCACGTGGTATTTTGTGGAAGAGCCACACTCAAGGGGCCAAAGAGCCGCATGTGGCTCGCGAGCCACAGTTTGCCGACCACTGGCCTAAGAGATGCCTCGTGGGTGGCTGTGAAATTGGCAGGTTGGCATAGAGACCGTCCCGGCCGAACGGTCCTGGCCCTTGCTGGCCTGTGTCCCTGCCGGGGACACTCTCCCTCCTACCCATCTCCAGGGCCTCTCCTGGGAGCCTGTTCTTGCCCTGGACACGCCAGTCCACTCATGCCAACCAGGGCTTCTTACCTGCCAGGCTTTGAGGAGCACCTGCTGCGATGCCATCCTCCTGATCAGAGCTGAAAGGTGGTCCCGGGACAGCTGGCTGGCTGGCTGGCAGCGGAAGCCTTGCAGGAGGGAGGTGTTGGCACTGAGCAGAGGAGGCAGGTGGTGAAGGAGGAGGTGGGGGCGGGAGTGGCAGCCCAGGCGGCAGCATGCAGGATGGGGGTTAGACTCGCAACACCGAAGGAGTGAGACACAGGCAGTGTGGCAGGCAGGGCCTTGGCACAGGCGGGACTCCAGCATCTCCCCCCCCCCCCCCGCCCTCTTGTGAGCGCCCAGTTCAGGTTCTGAGCTGTGAGCAGGGGAGGCCCAGGCTGGGTGTTTGCTTCCTCCCAAGGCCGGTCCCAGCGATGGCTGAGGGTTTGGAGGAGATGTAGCCTGGGCACCTGCTGGGCAACACAGCCAGTTCCTCTCCTGGCGGAGCCTTCCTCATGGTGTGAGTAATAAATCTCGTGACCAGGAAGGGGTCACTGGGGCTTTAACCTGGGTCCAGTGGTCCAACTGGGCCTCCAGCCTTTTCTGGTCAGTCAACTGATGGCTAATCATTGACCTCTAACTCCCCAGGGAAGGAGAGGACAGCCAGCCTAGGCATGAACCGCCCCCCCCACAAAGTGCACGGAAACAATGCAGTGTCTGTTTGGGGCCTGAGGGGGCAGCAAAGCCTCGGGCTAGAAGGAAGGAAGTATGGGGACTCAGGATGAGCCGTGATCGCCTGCCAGGCCGAGGGGAGCAGTGGGAGCAGTGGGGGCTCAGGAGGGATCCTAGCCCCAGCCAGCTCTGATGGCCTGGCCGCCTGACTCTGATGGAGGACACTGAACTCTGGGCCACTTGCGGGCAAGGTGGATGAGTGACCTGGACCTGGGTGGGTGATGGCCAGGCCCTGGTTCAGAGCCAGAAGTCGGGGGGCCCCGCCACAGCCATGCCTGGTCATTGTCTGCAGCCCCTGGAGGTGGTCCCTCCTTCTCACCCACCCCGTCCTCCAGGCCTGCCAGGGGATCAGCTGCAGGAGGGGAGGGCACTCACCTGGCCCACAGGTCGGCCCTGCTGGCATCCAGCCCTTCCTGGGAGAAGCCCTCAGCGTGGGCACCAGCGCGGTGAGTAGTGAGCCACACGCAGAGGATGAGGCCCCGGCTCACCAGGGCGCCTGGAACAGAGCAGGCCGTCAGCAGCCTCTAGCCCAGTGGTTCTCAGCCTTCTGGCCCTTTAATACAGTTCCTCATGTGACCCAACCATAAACTTATTTTCGTTGCTACTTCATAACTGTAATGTTGCTACTGTTAGGAATTGTCATGTAAATATCTGATATGCAGGATGGTCTTAGGCGACCCCTGTGATAGGGTCGTTCCACCGCCAAAGGGGTCGCGACCCACAGGTTGAGAACCGCTGCTCTGGCCCCTCGAAGGCTGAGCCCTGCTGAAGGCAAGCACGCGTGGGAGGTCCAGCGTGGGAGGTCCAGCGCGGGTCTGCCCAGGGATCCTGCGTCCAACATGGAGGCCTCGGACGCCATGTGGCCCTGGTCACCTGTGTGTAGCGGCCTAGGCCTGAGCGTGGTGTGTGTCTGACTGTACATGTGTCTGTCTGACACTGCATGTGTGTGTTCCCAACGGCATGTACATGTGATGTGCACATGTGTGTGGTGGCGTATACATGTCCGTGGTGGCATGTATTCCAATACAATGCATACTTGGTGGTATGGCAGTGTACATGTATGTGATGATGTGTACCTATGTGCAGCTGGTGGTGTGTGTATTTTTGTGTCTGGAAGCATGTGCAAACATATGTGATGGGCTGTACATGTGCCCACCAATGTTCACACATGTGTGATGAGATGTGCACGTGTGGACTGTATGTACCAATGCACTTGTACTTTCTATCCTTGTGGCTCTGTCCTCACAGTTTGAGACCCAAGACCCTCAAACAGAGGGAATGGGGTCGACCACGACCTGAGCCCCTTCTAGCTGTGACCTCTCCTTGTCCCCTCGAGGCCCCCCAGGCCCAGTGCCCTGCCTGTCTTTCTCCTTCCCTTCCCTGAGCCCCAGCCGGCCGGGGGGCATCCTGGGGCAGGGCCCCGATCGCAGGCTTGGGAGGACACGGTGGCCGGAGTGTGAACACTCTCCACATCGGCCGTCCTGCTGCCCGAGCCCCTGCCCTGAGGGGCGTCATCACCTGCTCTGGGGCCCATGGCTGTGCGCGGTGCACGGAAGGCGCTGGGGTCACAAGCAGCGGGTCCAGGACAAGCTGGAGAGGAGACAGGAAGTGATGAGGGCGGCCCCACCGCCTCCCCCCACCAGCCCTGGCCGAGGGGCACAGACAAGAAGGGCTTCTGTCCGGCGTCACGCAGGCTGGGCGCCTTGCAGGGCAGGCAACCTGAGCCGGGCTACAGCTGCGTCTCTCTGCCTTTGGGGAGGGTACAGCCCCACCAACAAGCATCTTTGGAACAAAAGGGAGCTGCTCTAGGGGGAGCCGGGCCTTTCCTATCGCAAGTTGGGGCTCAGGGGACCCACCGGCTGTGGCTTGGGTTGTGGTGTCGCCAATGAACAGATCCCTTGACAGTTACAGGGGAGGGGGCAGCAGTCCCGGCGGGTCCCCACAGGTCGCTGGGGGAGACCTGGTGGCTTCCCAACCTGCCCGGAGCGGCCATGGCTTCACTCCCACATCTGGGCGGCCCAGGCAGCTCTCCACCCTTCTCTGGGCCTAAGTCCTGGTCACAGACACAGCCCACAGTGCCGCCCTCCCACCCCCCAGGCAGGCCTGTCTATGGGGGAGACCAAAGCTGTGAAGCTCGGGGACTCAGGTCCTGGGAGGTGACGGACATCTGGGAGGCTGGCCCACACTGTCCACTCCTGGGCACCGCCTTGCACAGGCTCACCGTTTGGGGTACCAGGGAGCCTCCAGATTCCACATGGACCAGGAGCAAGACAGGGAGGTGACTCCCCATGCAGGGGGCATAATAGAGGCTCAGCTACCTGCCCATGCCTGCAGATACCAGACTAGAAGCCTGGTCCTGTGGGTCCAGCTGGTGATGGCCTCCACCCTGGCCCCTACCCCTCACCTGAGCACAAAGAACTTCTGGTGGAGGGTGGTGCTCTGGAGCCAGGCATCGGCGGTTGGATGCGGAGGGTTGTAACCAGGTGGCAGACCCTAGCTGTCTCAGCCCGCTGAGCATGTCCGTCCTTGCAGCTGAGCCCTGGGGCACCGGGGTGGTGCAGGGTTGGAGCGCCAGGGTCCCCGCTCACCTCCACGCCTCACCAGCACCCTGTCTGTGCAGCCACCCCCTCCTGCGGTGACGCTCACCGGGCGGCGTAGGGGCGGGGCTGGAGCTGTGCCAGGTGACGCTACTATATTGGCCGCTGGGGCCCCAGCACAGTGGCACCTGCTCCTCAGCCCCGGGAGAGTGAGGTGTTGAGCGCATGGTTGGCAGCCACGCAGCATAACCCCTTCCCATGAGGGGCTGTGCCTCGAGGGCTGTATGTGCGTTCGTACACAGGTACCTCTGCCTTCATTGTGTGTGCGTGTCTGTGTGTGCACACAGGTGCCTGTCTGCGTGTGCCTGGGAGCATGCACATCTTTGTGCATGTGTGCCCCCTGCAGGGACGTTAGGCACACGTGGACTCAGTGTGGTGCCGAGGTTTGGTGATGTGTGTGGCAGTGTCTCTGTTCTGTGGGTGCTGGAGCAGAGCCAGGCAGGCGTAGACACACCCCTGAGTACCAGGAGCAGGGAGGGCATGTGGGCACCAGGTGGGCAGCCTGGATGGTGGAGCGTGTGCCACGCATGCTCTGGGGCCAGTCCACCAAGCAGACCTCCAAGGCTGAACAGGAGGGTGATCACAGGAGGGACTTCCCGACCTGCCTACAGCCCGGGTTCAGCGGCCTGATGACCGCCACCTGCGTCACAGGCCGCCTGTGCCCAGCAAGCCAGCGTCACGGCCAAGCAGAGGCACTGCCTGAGCCTGCGGGCTGACAGCCGGGGGGATTGCTCTTGGTCCTGCACAGGCCCCATGGGAGTCCAGGTTTTGGCTGAGGGCTCTACACAGTGAGGGATTTTGGGGGAGTAGGATGTCATACAGTGGTGGGGTCTTCCTGCTTCCAGGGCGGGAGACTCCCACAGTTCAGAGTGGGTGGGAGCAGGAAGCAGCCAGCGAGTACAGGAGGCCACATGCTGGCCTGTGCAGGCTAAGCCTCCAGGGCAGCCCCAGGCCCAAATAACCACAGCAACAGAGCACCTGCTGGGCTGTAGAGCCACAGCCTGCCCGGCTCTTCCAAGCACTGCCTCCCTCAGTGAGTCGGCCTCGGCTCATGGCCCAGCTTCCGTGCCCCTTTCACAGAGGAAGAAACTCAGACTCAGAGAGGCTGAGCAACTTGCCTGTGGCCACACAGCAGTGAGTGGGAAGCATGACCAGACCCTGTGGCCAGGCTGAAAACCTGTGTGTGCTGTAGGGGGGCCTGCGGGTATGGGTGGAGGCAGGGGCAGAAGGGGAAAGGTGGGGCAGGTCTCAGCAAGGTGATGTGTCCTCAGGTAGAAGGTTCAGCAAGTGTGAAAACGAGGAAGCAGGTGTGCTGGGATGGGGACTGGTGATGCTATCCCACCGCACCGCGCCAGTCACACTGGGTAACCACAGTAACCATCTGACTGTCTGGGTGACCACTGTGGGCATCCTGTGGGCCCCTCTGGTTTGCTCCAGCCCTTCCTGTTACAGATGAGGAAACTGATGCACCTCTGCAGAGACCCTGTGGTGGCTGCTTCTGGCTCCATCCCACTGAGATCCTGACACAGGTGGGTCCAGCCCAGGAACCCCATGACAGGACCTGGTGAGAGGAGGGGTCTGGCCCAGCTGGGTGCAGGGATGTGGCATGTGACCTCAGGCTGGTTGGTGGCCCAGGCGACAGCCCTCCCGTGGCGTTCTGACACGGTGGAAGGCCCCAAGACCAGTATGATGGTGGCCACGGTAGTAGCTCTATCAGGGACGCTGGTGAGACTAGTTGGATGTTCCAATGTTTTCTGTTGGGAGGGCCAGGGATCCTCTGACCAGGGCAGGAGTGTACCCACTGCATAGGGGTACAGGGTAGCAGCCAGGACCTCGAGGTCAGTCCTGGGTCCTGCAGGAGGGGTGGGAACAGAGGCCTACCTGGTGCAGGAGTCTGGGCTCCCCTGTAACTCCCACATCAGAAGTATTCATGGCTGTTCACAGGGTTAGTCACTGAGCCTTTATTCTAAGTCCTGGAGCCCTGCGGCAGCTGGAATGATGTAGGCGTGTTGTAGGGGACAGAGGAGGTGGGAGCTGGGCTGCCCTTGCTCCTAGGCTAAGGTCTGATAACCAGGGGCTGTGTGGGAGGCCCCCCCAGAGCACTTACATCAGGTCAGAAGGGACGGCCCCGACCCACCCCCATGTGTGATGATTAGGATGTGGGTGGAGGTGGGAGACCCATGGGCAGAGTTTGGCAGAAGCCAAGGCACAAAGCAGGACTGGCCGGGCAGGGGACCAGTCAGGGTTTGCAGGTAGAGAGGGCTCAGCCAAGCTGGGGTGATGGCACAGAGGGTCTGAACAGAGTAAAGGAGCCAGGTGCTCTGGGGGTGAACAAGGGGCCCAGCAAGGGCTGGCCCGGGTCCTTTTCCAGGGCAACCCCAGGGCATGACTACAGACAAGCCCTGGGGGTAAAGCTTTGGAGTCTGAAAGGTGTCTGGGGAGGACTGGCAGGCCTTGGTTCCTTTTGGGGGTGCTGGTCCTACCACGCTGAGTTCATCCTTCCATAATCGTGGCGGCCTGGCTCCCCCTGCTGGCCATGGGTCCCTCTTCAGGTTTGGCTGCTATAGTTGGGGTGGGGTCAGTGCTCTGTGGCTGGGACACCTCCGCCTCCGGATAGGCTTAGGGTTCTGGCCCGCAGTCCCCGTCCACCTGGAGGTTCCAGTCTTCACCCAAACATCAGGCCCACACTCTCAGTTGTCTGGCTCCAGTGTCCACTCTGACAGCCACTGAAGATATGAGGCCCTCTGAGCCTCTGTCTCCGGGGGACGGGGAGGGGGCGGTGGGGGCCGGCCTGGCCCGGGCAGGTGCGTGGAGGGGCTGCAGGGCCCAGGGTCCCCTTCTGTGGGTTCAGGGTCCTGGGAAGCCCGCAGGACTTGGACAAGCTGGTCCAGCGGCTGTACCAGGGTGTGAGGGCTCCAGCAGGCGTCAAGGGTGGGCACGAAAGGGTCTGGTGTACAGGCCTCCACACACTCGGCCTGGGTGGGTATCCGCAGGTAGAAGGCATGCAACATCATGCGGAACGGTTGGTCCTCCTGTCCCGAGGCCTGCCCGTAGGTCAGGTCCCCCACAATGGGGTGGCCGAGGGCACTGCAGTGTACACGCAGCTGGTGCGTCCGGCCTGTGTGGGGAGAGAGGGCCAGTGAGGCAGGGGTGCCACTCCCTGACCACCACCCACCGTTCATGTCACTGTCCCCAGCTGCCAACTCAGCGGCACATGCAATAACCCTCCCTGCTTCCTGCTACAGACGAGGACATAAGAGCTTAGAATGGAAGTCAACTTCTGGGGTCACCTCTGGCGAGGGCAGGGCCAGGGTGGCACTCGGTACATTGGAGACCTCAGGCCCGCCTCCCCACTGCCTTCACACCCAGACCAGCAAGACCACCTCTAGGGCAAGAGCCGCAGGTTGAAGTGTGTGGGAGAGGATCCGCTTTGCCAGCAATGTTTGGGGTGGCCCCCGTCAGGCTACTCTGCCTCTGTGCCTGTTTCCTTTCCTATCTAACGGGGACACTGCAGTGCACTGCTTGAGGAGATGCTGACACCAGGCACCCAGCATGCCGGGGGCAGGACACTGTGGGGGTGTGGGGAGGGTGCGGGGAGTGAGGAGCCTGGGAGGCTTCCTGGCCCCGCTCCTGAATGTACCTGTGAGGGGCTGCAGCAGCACTTTGGAGACGGGGTCGCCTGCATAGAGACCATGTTCTAGAACCACCAGCTCCGTGAGGCTTGGTTTCGGGTTCTCACAGCCTGCGGGGGAGGAAGGGAGGCTGTGAGGGTTGCCTGGGTCAGCCCCGGGCCCCAGGTCACATCAGCACAAGGTCCCCTTAGATGAAACATGTGCCATGGCCCCTGCCCCCTTGCCCACTGTACCCTGGGTGCCCTCGATGCACATGGTGTGGGTCCGGCCCTCTGTGCTGTTCCTGCCGATGGCATAGCTGATGGTTATCCGGCTCTCCTGGACGTGCCCCCGAACCTGCGGGTCAGGGGAGCCCACCTGAAACTCAGGGCCTGCTGATGTGGGCTGAGCACTGGAGCCCCCATGCCCCAGGCCTGGCCAGGCCTTACCAGAGCCAGGTAAGCCTTGGTGACCTGCCGCTCCTTGAAGCACCTGTAAGCGCTGCCTGCAGCTGCTTTGTTCAGGGCCACGCAGAGAGCTCCGCTGGTGGAGAAATCTAGCTGGTGGCAGAACCTGGCACCGAGCAAAGGGACAGGAGAGGCCGGGTCAGGGGCGGCCACTTCCCTGCCGCGGAGGCCGCCTTGGGCTCCCTCTGCCGCACTCCCAGGTACCTGAACCCGTAGCAGGTGCCAGGGTCAGCCAGCTCGGGGAAGCGGTGCCGCAGCTGCTTTTGGAGGGTCAGGGTCTCCCTCCACGTCTTGCTATCAATGCGCACGTCCCAGTGCTTGTTCACCACCAGGAAGTCACGGCTCTGGTACACGATGGACAGGTTCTCCACACTGCCTGGCTCCATGGTGGGGCCTGCATGCAGGGCGAGCATGTGGTTCATAGGGTGACCAGCCCATGTCAGGGTCACGCCCAGCTCGGGCAGACAACCCCTGCTCTCCAGAGCTCTGGGTCCGATGCCACAAACGCTGTGTATCAGGCAAACACATGCACCTGCTATGTGCCTGCACCCACTGGGCTCCTGACTACTCTCACCCCTGAACCTCGTAGGAGAGTGGCAACTGGGGTGGGAGTGTGGCAAGGTGAGGGGAGCCAGTGTTGCTTGGACGTGGGGCAGTCCCACAGTCCCCGCCAGACCCAGGCCTTGGAAGAAACAGTCTTGCTCTGCAACCCACTCCCACCGACCCTTCCCAACAGACCAGGAACGCGCGATAGGGGCCTTTTCCTGAGTGGGGAGGGGTCGAGGAGAGGGGCTGCTACGGCCCTCGCAGCCGGGGGCGGCACAGGGCAGCCGGGTGCAAGGGGGGGGCGCTGAGTGCAGGGGCGGAGTTCACCCTCGCCCCCCTACCCTCCATGCAGACACCATTCCCTACCTCCCCTCCGCGGAAGCCCCCACCTCCTGGGTACGATGGGCCAAGGGGTTCTCGGTGGATCCCGGTGGTGAGCCCGCCCCCGCCCACTCTGGAACCGACCTGCAGTCGGGCCGCGCCGTCCAGGTCCCCGATGCCGCTGACCCGCTCCGATCCAGCTCCCGCGTTCCCGCACCTCGCGATCCACGACCCAGGGACTTCTCATTCGGGCCACGGAACCACTTCTTTCCAGGTCCGGCCTGCCCGCAGAGCCCCGCCCACGCCCCCAGACGGGCAGCCGTGTGGACCAATAGCGAGCTCTTGGGACCTGCCTTTCGGACTCCAAGCCTTGACTCGGCCCCACCCTACCTGCGCGCGCAGCCCCGCCCCCGCCCTGCCCTGCCTTCCGACCAATGGCTGAGCGCCGCAGGACACGCCGACTGTACATTGGCGGCGCCTGGGCGCGGGGGGCGGGAGCGGCGCGCAGCTGTAGCGCGGGAGCTTCGGAGCCGGCGGTGACTCCGGCTGGCTCGGCGGGCCCGCGTGGCCATGGAGGACTACGAGCGGGAGCTGCACGGCGTCGAGGACGACTTCCACAGCCAGTTTGCGGACGAGCTCGAGGTGCTGGCGGAGCTGGAAGGTGGGCGCGGGTCCGGGCGCGGCCTTGTCGCTTGTAGCCGGGCAGGGCCCCGGCCTGCCTGCCCCGGGCGTTCGGGAGGGCTGCTCGGGGACCGGGAGCGCCGGCTGCAGGCAGCGCGACCCGAGGCGGTTGCTGTGCATCGTTTCTCCCTGCAGGGCCCGAGGCCCGGTCACCCTGCAGGGACAGGGTCCGGCCGACGTTCGAGGAGGCCCTTGCTGGAGGGGACGCTGCGGCGCCCTGTTCTCCAGGTGGACCCGCAAGGAACCGCAGGGATGCCAGGAGGAGGCAGCTGGCCGCCGACGCAGAGAGGGACGGACTCCTACTCAGTACGTCCGTCGAGGCCCCCACCGGGGTGGGAGGAAGGCAGGGGAAGCACCTGTTTCTTCCCAGACTGTGTGTTTCCCCAGCTCCCGGGGTCAAGCGGCCCAGGCTGGAGGCGGTCAAGAGGCTGAACTTCGGGCAGGATGAGATGGAAGAGCCGCCGCTTCCCGACTCCCCTCCTCGGGACATCACCCCCCCACCGAGTCCTGAGGTCCCCGCTGAGCTGTGGGGCGAGGGGTGTGTGGCCTGGGGGTCCGAGAGTCTTGGGATCGGAGGGGTCTCGTGTTTCCGACCAGGTCCCAAGGCCTGGGCTGTGGGCCTGTGGGCGGGTGGGCAGCAGAGCGGGAGCCTGGCTCCTTGCCTGAGGGTAACAGGAAGCAAAGTGCAAGACAGCCTGGTCCTTTCCCAGGACTGTGGACCCTGGTGCGGACCTGGGGCTCAAAGGGGCCCCGCCAGCCCCTCGCAATCCGGTCCTGAGGCGACCCCCTGTCCTGGAGGACTACGTCAACGTGACCTCCACGGGCGGTGACCGGGCCTTTCTGGTGCTCCGGGCGGACCCCGGGGGCACGGGGGTGCAGGTGGGTGCTGTGTGGCCACGGGGGTGTCTAGGCTGGCCACAGCCGCCCTGTGGGGTTGGCAGGCTTGGTGCAGCCCCGGAAATCATGTCCACACGAGGACTCCGGGGGCTCCTCCTAGGGAAGTTCACCGGGCTTCCAGCCATCAGTTCAGGAGGGACTCTTCCTCTCTCTCCCTTCTTCTGCCCCCTCCACTTTCTTCTCCTCCCTCCTAGAGCTGCCCCCTCCCTAGTGGCTTTTGCTCCTCCCGTCCTTAGTGGGAGAGGGGACTCCTCCATCTCTAGGCCGGCCGGGGCTGGGGGATGCCACCTAGGTCTCTGAGCATTGTTTGGGGGGGGTCATGGGTAACCCCGTGACCGAGGAGGGTGTCCGGAGGTGACTGCTGCTCTCTCTCCCCCACAGAGCCCTTCCTTGGGCACCCAGTGGCGTGGACGTGGCCGCCTGGACCTGCTGGGTGTGTCTTTCGCTTCTCTGAAGGAGCAGGTTGACAGTGAGGTGGGGCCTGCTGGGGTTCGCTGGGAGGAGAGGGGTAGCTCTGGGGCGACTGGCCATCTGAGCCGTCCTGATCCCAAGCCCTGTTGTGCCCAGCGGCGGCAGCGATTGCTCGAAGAGGCCCAGCGGCTCTCAGAGACACTGCACAGGTGACGTAGTGGGTCCTTTTGCTCCTGGAACCCCCGCCTGAATTCTGGGCAGGGGGTGATCCCTGCTGGGGTGAAGGCCGGGCGGCTCAGGGCACAATGCTCTTCAGCCTCAGGACAGAGGAGATGGAAGAGGAGACCCCCGAGGAGGTGCCGGCTAACCGCCAAGAGGACGCCCAGCACAGCCTCTGGGTGGATGAATTTGCGCCCCAGCACTACACGGAGCTGCTCAGTGACGATGTGAGGCCTTGCACTTGCTCAAGTGTGCCTGGCTGTCTTGTTGCCAGGAGGGGGGAATTCAGGATCCAGCCAGATAACATATCACCAGCCCACAGCCCTGTTGGAATGGAAAGCAGGGCTCTGGTGTGCCTTGCTGAGTTGTAGATGGGGAAACTGAGGCAAGTACAGGGCCGGCATGCTGCTGGTCACCTCTGACGTGGGCTCTCAGCAACTGATGCCCCTGGGCGGGGTGCCCCGGGGCTCCTGGAGGGGTCAGGGCCAGGGCTATGGGAATGCGGCCCCCGTGTGAGCCTCACTCTGCCACTCACCAGGAGGATGAGTGGGGGCCACTTGGTACTCAGCCTCAGCATCCCTGTGTGTCCTCGGACAGCATGAGGGGCAGGACGGAATCCTTGGCACTGGTGGTCCTCCCCGGCAATACCTCCCTTCCCGCAGTTCACCAACCGCTGCCTCCTCAAGTGGCTGAAGCTGTGGGACCTGGTGGTGTTCGGCCGAGAGAGGCCGGCCCGGAAGCCCAGACCCAGTGTGGAGCCGGCCCGGGTTGGCAAGGAGGCCACAGCTTCCAGCAAGTGGAAAAGCCACGACCAGGTGTTGGAGGAGATGCTCGAGGCTGAGCTGGACCTGAACCGGCGGCCCCGGCAGAAAGTGAGCCCCACCCCTGTGCACGGCATGCATCTCTGAGCCCAGGGGTTATACGCACTGGCTGGTGCCTTTGTACCTCGGGGGCCACACGGCATGCAGTGTGCTCCTCAGCGTGGCCGAGGGCACGATGACGTGTTGGTGAGGGGAGTCAGTGATGTGAACGGGAGTTGGTTGTTCTAATGACTTAGGTAAGGTCAGTGTCCCTCGAGGGCCCAGTACCTCCCAAAGGATGATTGTGGTGGACAGTGAGTGGTTTTGAGGGGTCAGTAATGGCTGTGGCCCATCAGGTCCTCCCCATCACTTTCTTTATTCAGGGTTTTCTCTCTGAAATGCTCGTTCTGAGCCATGGGCATGCTGGGGTTCTCATTTGATGACTAGGGTGGGTGTGGGGTGATATGGACATTCCCTGGCACCACGCCTCATGGGACAGGATTATCAGCCTTGGTGGTTGGGTCAGATACTCCCCAACGTGGTGCAGGTTGCAACCTGTCTCTGTGTCTTGGTTGTAGGTAGCGTTGCTATGTGGACCCCCTGGGCTGGGCAAGACCACTCTGGCCCACGTGATCGCAAGGCATGCGGGGTACTGTGTGGTGGAAATGAATGCAAGGTGAGTGGAAGGGAAGGCCTGACCTGTGGGCCTCTTGTCTGTTCTGATCTGTCTGGTTGAATCTGGGACACTGGGGTCCTTGGGGCATTGGGATTTGGAGCAGTCATGTCACAGGGTAGCCTCGAGGTGTCAGTGCAGCAGCTTGGCCTGGGAGATCATCCTGCCAGGGACACTGGCTGCTGCCCTGGCCGCGGCCACAGCTGCCCTGACGCCCCTCCCCTGCTCTGTGGTTACAGTGACGACCGCAGTCCCGAGGCCTTCCTCGCGCACATTGAGGCGGCCACGCAGATGGAGTCGGTGCTGGGCATTGGTGGGAAGCCCAACTGCCTGGTTATTGATGAGATCGATGGGGCCCCCACGGTGGGCCTCCTGGGTGCCTGGCCAGTGGGTAGGCAGGTGGGCAATCTGGGCCGTGGCTCATTGCACCCGCCGCATGTCCCCTCAGGCTGCCATCAACGTGCTCCTCAGCATCATTGACCGCAAGGGCCCGAAGGAGGCAGAGCTGGGGGGCCAGGCCACGTTGGCGGGGGAGGGGCGGCGGCCGCGGGCAGAGGGGGGTCTCTTGATGAGGCCAGTCATCTGCATCTGTAATGACCAGTGAGTAGGGTGGGGCAGGGTTCTGAAGGTGAGGGCCTGAGGGTGCTCCACTGGGCGGGGCTTTCACAGGAGGGCAGAGGGCCCCTCGGCTGGCACATCCTAGCCCCACCTGGCCACCCAGTGGATTTGAGGCTGGGATTTGGCCTGAGGGTTTCCCCCCACCCCCTGTGCCCATCGGCAGGTTCGCGCCCTCTCTGCGGCAGCTGAAGCAGCGGGCTTTCCTGCTCCACTTTCCACCTATACTGCCCTCCAGACTCACACAGCGGCTGCAGGAGGTCAGTGGGGGTGCGGAGGTGGGGCACAGGGCTGGGGCTGCATGGCTGACAACGGGGTGGGCGTGACTCCTGTCATGGTCTCATCTTCCCCTCCCCACCTCTCTACACCCCTCCCCTCTGCCATCCAGGGCACCACCCTCTCTGCTGTTGCCACTCCCTTCCCCCCATCCCAGGTCCTGGGGTGAGGGTGATGGTTCACTTTGATCTCTGGCGGTGGGTGGTCCCTAGTGGGGACCGAGATCAGACTACAGGATCTGTAGTTTTTGTCTCCTGTAGGATGAGAGCAGCTACTCACCTGTTTCTAGGGAGGAGGAGGCTACAGGGTGGAGCTCTGAGAGGGGGATGGATAGCCATGCTCTTGCCTCCTGCAGATCTCCCTCCGGCAGGGCCTGCAGGTCGACCCAGGTGCCCTAGCAGCCCTCTGTGAGAAGACAGACCATGACATCCGAGCCTGCATCAACACCCTGCAGGTGGGCGGGCGGAAGGTGGCTGTGGGGGGGTGGGACAGGGGCAGCTACCTCTCAACACCCCACACCCTGTGTCCAGTTCCTGCATGGGCGAGGCCAGCGGGAGCTGAGTGTTCAGGCTGTGCAGACCACGCGAGTCGGCCTCAAGGACCAGCGCAAGGGGCTCTTCTCTGTGTGGCAGGAGGTCTTCCAGCTGCCCCGGGCCCAGAGGTAGATGGGGTGGGCAGAAAGAGTGGGCGGGCCAGGCTCAGCCTGGATACCTATGGTGCCCCCAGCCCTGGACATAAACCCTGCGTGTGCAGCCCCCCCACCCCCCACCCCCCGTTCTGCCAACAGAAACCCAAGGCTGCTTGGGCCCTGCTTTCAAGGCTGTGCCTCAGCCTCCCTCACTGCCGCCTCCTTGGGGCTGCCTCGAGTCGGGAGGGTGCTGCCCACAGGAATAAAGTGGGTGGGGGTTCCACTCCAGCTTCAGCAACCCTTCTGCAGGCGACGTGTGGGCCAGGACCCAGCTCTGCCCACCCACACGCTCCTGCTGGGCGATGGGCTCACGGGGTTGGGGCACCGGGCTGCCGAGGCACCCCTGACCATGGCTGCACAGCGGTTCTACCATATCCTGCATGTGGCTGCCTCCTCGGGCGAGCATGAGAAGGTCGTCCAGGTAACTGTACTCTCCCTGAACCTTTTTCCAGGGTGCCGTGTTGGGGGTGTTCCCTTGTCCCCAGACAATGAACAGGAGACAGTTCAGATAGTGCCAGGCTGTAGAAGAAGCAGGTGGGATGGGAATGAGGTGGGGCAGACAGGGCATCAGAGAGGCCTCGGGAATATGAGCAGCACAGAGGCCAGAGGAGAGGCTGGTGCTAGGAGGGGGATGGCCACCAGCATGGCAGGGGGCTGGGTGTGGGGATGGGGGGTCGTTTTGATTGATGGGATCACTGGCTACCAGTTGGGAACCAAAGTGAGGGGTAGTGTGGCAGCAGCTGGGGAGCCTGATCCAGTGGCGGGGGCTGGGTGGGCTTGATTCTGGACATGAGCTGCGGGAATGGGGATGTGGATTAGAGAGCAGGTAGGGATTTTGGCCTGAGCAGGTGGCAGAGATGCACCCCTAACCCTGAAAGCCGGCCTAAGCTGTCTCCCTAACTAAGCCTCTTTGGGTTAGTGGTTAGGGACCGGTGCAAATCCAGAAACCCGTGGTTGCAGAGGGCAGAGCAAGTGCGGGAGGGGAGGGGACGTCTACGTAGAAGGAGAGTGGGGCTCTGCCCTTAGTTCTGGTGGATAGACTCCCTTTAGGGAGGGGTGGGGGTGGGGGGTTCTTTCCTGCACATCCTAGGATCTTGGTCAAACCAGAGTGGGGGCAGCAGGTGGGCTTCCTGGCACCCCCTCAGGGCCATGTGCGCACTCACATGTGGCCACTCAGGTGCTATCCTGGTCCCCGGACTTGGCAGGGCAGATGGGCAGTGAAGGGTCCCCTGTGCTGTGGGGGGTCATGATGCTGGAGGGGCTCAGGGACCCACTACTTACAGGGCCTGTTTGACAACTTCCTGCGACTGCGGCTGCGGGACTCCAGCCTGGGTACCGTGTGTACGGCCCTCGACTGGCTAGCCTTTGAGGACATGCTGGGCCAGGCCGCCCACCACAGCCAGAGCTTCCAGTTGCTGCGCTACCAGCCCTTCCTGCTTGTGGCCTTCCACTTGCTGTTCGCCTCCAGCCATGTGCCAAGGATCGCCTTCCCGAGTAGCCAGCAGGAGGTGTGCCCTGCACCCTGCCCCTCGCCCCTGTCTAGGCCTGGGATCCTGGGGGTCCTGGCTGACCTGGTCCTGGTTTACCCTCCACCCCAGGCCCAGAACCGGACAAGTCAGGTGCAGAACCTGATCCAGACACTGGTGTCAGGTATTACTCCGTCCACTCGCAACCAAACAGCGCCCCAGGCCCTCATCTTGGACACCCTCTGCCTGCTCCTGGACATCCTCGTGCCTAAGCTTCGCCCTGTGAGTGCCTCACCCAGAAGGAGGGTGCGTCTTCTGGCCGGGCTGGGTTCCTGGCTGTGCTCAGTGTTCCTACCTGTCGCCTACCTGCCGGCAGGTGAGCACGCAGCTGTACAGCACGCGTGAGAAGCTCCAGTTGAGCAGCCTGGTGGGCACCATGCTTGCCTACAGCCTAACCTACCGCCAGGAGCGCACGCCTGACGGGCAGTATGTCTACAGGCTGGAGCCGTGAGTCTGTGCAGCACTTGGAATGAGGGTAGTGGGGGGCTGGGCCGGGAGTGGAAAAGCATGGCCTTGGTGAGGCGTGAGTCTCAGTTTCCCATTTGTCAGAGGTTGGCGGGAGTGTCGGTTCTAGCTCAGCTCCTGCCCACATGTGACTGTGATGTGGGCCCCCAGGTTGGGCATAGGTAGCCCCAGGACCTGAGGCTTTTACTACAGAACCTCTCTGCCCCAGTGTTCCCCAGGAGCCCCCCCCCCCCCAAGCTCCCTAGGGCTGTTCCCCTGTCCTGAGATGGCTGTGGGGATGGAGCGCTGGCCCTAGGGTCCTGCTGCCCAGTCAGGGCCCTAGTGTCTGGGATGCAGGTGTTTCTCTGTGCCGATGGCAAGGAGGCAGTAATGGCGGTTTCTGAGCACGAAGCCCAGCCTGAGCCCAGCCCTGCCATGTCTCATTCCCTCCCTTTGTAGCCCTAGGGAGGTCCCTGTCCTGCAGCTTTCTCGTTCTGGCATTTGGAGTCATTGTGGTGGGTGCCCTGCTGCTATCACTACTGAGCAGGTGCCTGGCTGCCTTACCCCCCCCCCCCCCCACCCCCGAGCAGGAACTTGGAGGAGGTCTGCCGCTTCCCTGAACTGCCTGCCCGAAAGCCCCTCACCTACCAGGCCAAGCAGCTTATTGCCCGTGAGATTGAAATGGAGAAGATGCGGCGGGCAGAGGCCTTGGCCCGAGATGGGGACAGCCCCCAGGTGAGCCCACCTCTGGCTTGGGGTAGAGCAGGGCCTCGTAGGGTGGATCCCGCCCTTGGAATGGCCCTGCCCAGTCAGCTCTCATCACATCCACTTCCTGCAGGTGGATGGCAGTCCCCCCAAGGCCAAGGGCCCCCAGGGGGCTGCTGGGGGGAAAGGGGCACAGCCACCCACCCCACGCAGCCACGAGCAGCGGCTGGAGCGCATCCTGAAGAAAGCAGCCCTGGAGGACCAGGTTTGGGGGCTGGAAGGGGGCACGGGGGTGGAGCTGTTACCTTGGTACAGGCTGCCTCTGAGCTCTGAGGGACCCACCTAACGGTCCAGTCCCTGCTGCTCAGCAGGGTCGGGTCTCACCTGGGCTCAGTTCCCACTTGGGCAGGAGGGTGGGTTCTGTTGGCACCTCCTGCCCTGGCCCTGACAGGGACCAGGCAGCTGTGAGGGCGGTAAGGGGCAGAGGGGACACTTGCTGAGTGGGTCAGTACAGGGTGAGGGGAGGGGCTGGGAGAGGTGTGTGCTTCTCGGCCGTGGGCCACGGTTCGGAGGCGCCACGAGGCCCATCCTCCCGGGGAGAGTTTTCCCTCACGGCAGGGAGTGTCCCCGATGTGTCTGTCCCCGTGAATCTGACCACCCACCCTCTGCAGACCGAGAGGGATTTCTTCGGCCGTGTGGTCATCAGGAGAGCAGCAGCCCTGAGCGCAGGTGTGGTGGGTGTGGGAGCTGTGGAGGGCGGGGCTGGCGTCGGGCAGAGGACCAACCCTGTGGCCCCCACAGAGAACACAGCCCCTGAGACAGACGCGGTCGAGCAGCGCATGGGCACTGCGGTGGGCAGGAGCGACGTCTGGTTCCGCTTCAAGGAGGGCGTCTCCAACGCTGTGCGACGCAACCTGCACATCAGGGACCTGCTGTAGCCGGGTCACACCAGACACCCCACTCCTCCATGGATACCCCAGGTCCGTGCTGGATGCTCTGATTTACACCGGATGCCCCGGAATCCACACCAGATGCCCCAGTGTTCATGACTGACACCCAGATCGACACCAGGCACCCCAAGGTCATGCTGGATGTCCCCAGATCCACACTGGACCCCTTGGTGTTGGTTTCTCTGTTATTTTTTATTTGGATTTTGAGAGGACATTATTAAAGCTGGGGACAGTGACACAGGAATGGCGTAGGACTTAAGCAACAGGAGGGAGCCTAGGCAGGGCTCTCGGCTCACCGAGAACGGAGTCAGCGACAGAAGGGAGCCAGGGCCCAGCTGCTGTCAGCTCACTGGAAAGTCCAAGAAAAGGGGCCTTGGGGACAGGCTCAGGGCCCCTGCCCATTGTTCCCCTGGTTGGGAGCCTCATGGGGCCCCTTTGAGTTTAGGAGAAGAGGGGGAAGGAAAGGCGTTCTGGGAGCACCGGGAAGTCTATGAAAGTCACACCTTTACCGAGTTGTCCTCTTCACAAAGGCATGCGCCTGGGGCCAGGGTCTCACAGGATGGCACACTTGCCCTTCTCCACCCACGGGTTGTTCTTCATGAGGTCAGGGTTCAGGAAGGGGTCTTTGGGGATCCCCTCCTCGATCCACTTGAGGAGCCTGTGGGTGAGGAGATTGGGGTGAGCAGGTGGGCGCCTTGCCCCTCAAGTGCTGCCCAGTGTTACACATGAGGGTCTGATCATAGCTTATGCAAATGAGCACAGGATAGGGAAATGAGATGCAAATCAACAGCTGGCTCTGGGTGGGGTGAGGCTGAGGCTCTGGGGTCCTGGGGACTCACTCAGGGATGCTCTTGGATGACATCTCCCTTTTGAAGGCCAGCTGGTACTTGAGGCTCTCAACCTCCTTCTTCATCTGGGGCACGTCCCACTCCTCCATGGGGTCGGGGGCTTCGGAAGTGGCCAGCCTGGGGCTGGAGGACACGAAGAGGCAATGGAGATTCCAGCCTGCAGTAGCCCCCAGGCGGTCCCTCCCACCAATGAGACCCCCACAGGAAAGGAGGGAGCCCCGTCCTTGCACACTGACAGCCCACTGCCTGGGGAGGTCCCCAGGGGCTGCACCACCAGCCCCACAGGCTTCCCCAGATCCACACGGGCAGTACTGGGGTGCAGGGCCTGGGTCTGAGGCTCCACTAATGAGGTTCCATTAGACTGCCCTGCCCCCAGGGGCTAATTAGCTGCAGAGGAAACTTTCCACCCGTAGCTCTGCCTCCCCACCCAATCAAAGCCTCACCATTTCTGGGAGATAGCAGGACCGGCACACAGCAAAGACAGGTTCCCAAGAGCCACACCAACCCCACCCTCCTGTGAGGCCCGCTTCCCACTCCTGGTGGCAGAGGTGGAGCCCAGACCATGCAAAGGGCAGGACCCTGCCTGTGCCTTCCCCTACTTTGCATGGACAGAGCCCCCCATGAGGGCACGTTAATCCTGGGGCTGGAGGATTTGACTGCATTTTGCATCTCAGGCTGGGGGTTGGGGTGCTGAGGATCTTGGAGGTCAGGACTCAGAACAGCTGCAGCCTCCTGCTGCCCAGTGTCGCCCTTGGAACTTAACAAACATCGGCCCAGTTTCTGCTTGAGTCAACCTGGCAAAGTCGCAGCCTGAGGCCTCAGGAGATCCAGCGGTTGGGGGGACATGAGGGCAAGTTGCTCTGTAAGCCCCCCACCCAGCTCACTCCAGGGGCCCCTACTCCCCCCGCCACTACCCCCATCACTGAGGCTAGGAGCCAAGGGTCTGGCTTTCTTGACGGAGGGTGGGCAGGGGGCAGGGGATCCGCAGGCTGACAGTAGTATGACCCTGCGGCCTCAGGCTGTCTCCATGGAGACTGTGTGTGTGTGTGTGTGTGTGTGTGTGAGAGGGGGTGGGTCCTGGTCCTTGTGGGGGTTGGGGAGAGTGCACAGACCGGGAGGGGGCCGTGGGGGTGGTCAGCCAGGAGTGAGGATGAGAGCCTGGGGAGCAGGGGATCTCTGAGGGGCAGTCATGGAGGGGGTTTGCAGGCTCCTCTCCCAGAGACCCCAAATTCCAGCACCCCAACCCCCACAGCAGGCTCTCATGCGGACAGACATGGGGGGCATCCCTGTCGGGGGACTGCAGTGGCCCTGTCCACAGCCCCTTCTCCGTCTGGCCCTACCTATGTGAAGCCGCTGCTGAGCCCGGCCTCAGTCCCACGCACTCTGCCCACCCCACGGCCCACCCTGCCCCCAACACAGTGCTTGGTGGGCACTGGGGGGGCGGCAAGTGTCGCTCACGGGGGGGGGGGGGGGGGGGGACCTGGCTCCCCTTCCTGTAAGCTGCTCTGCCCCACCCGCCTGCGCACAGGGGTCCTCCCCACCAGGCCTGGTCCCTTGGGACACTCAGGGCGGCTGTCCTCCGCTGGAAGACAGGCAGGGATGTCTCCTCTCCTGCTTGGGTCTGTCCAGGTCAGCCCAGTGGGACCTGGGCAAGTCTCAGAACCCTGGGCTTCAGTTCCCTGCTCAGCCTCAGGGACCAGTTCATCAGACTTACCTTGGGCGGTGATGGCGAGGGAGAAATGATGACAAAGTGGCTGTGAAGACTAAGTGATGGGCGAGTGAGCCTGGCACACAGGCAGAGCCCAGCAGGTGCCCGCCCACTCCTGCCACCTGGGGCCAGGCTCCGGCACCGCCCCTACCCTCCCCCCGCCCTCCTCAGGGCTGGGCTGGCCCTGGGGACTTGGCCCAGCCTGGCCAGCCTCCAGGGTGGGAGATGCATTTCCAGGTCAGCCCTGGCCCTGGGTGATGCAGTCCTGTCCTGCCTTTCAGTCTTCAGGGCAGACGCCATCAGGGCCAAGACCGCCCCCTTCTCTGACAGTGCCCTGCGTGTGCCCAGGGGGCCTGCTGCTCTGCTCCACTCTCAGGGACGTTGTGTCCCCGGGGTCATTGGGATGCAGGCGCCAGGCCGTAGCCTGGATGTGCCCCCAGGTGGCAGGGCCCAGCTCCCTAACCAAGGTCTTTAAGGAGGCCAGAGCCCGAGGCTCCCAGGCCTTTAGCAGGTGCTCCTGTGGCCTCTCCTGGGCCAGATCCCCTGTGGCTGGCCACTCTACCCCCCCTCAACCCCCCTGAAAGGCAGGACGCGGTGCCCCCTGCCCCTTCAGAAACCTGGTCCTTTCTGTCGTGATTCCGTAAAAGGGGTCAGTGATGCCTCGGCCCCTGGAGCAGGCACATGATGACAGCTCAGGCGGCACTCTGGAACTGGGGCAAAGCAGGGAAATTAGGGATTATTTTTATTATGGATTTGGGGATGTGGGGAGCTTAGAGCAAGGGCATCTGTGTTCTCCGGGCAGATGGCTACAGGGCTGGCCTCAGTGCTGGCCTCTGTCCATCCCCACCCCTCCCCCACCTCCTCACCCCCCAGGGCCTGTGCTCATGTGCCTGCCAGGCCCCTCAGGTGCCCTGACTGGGCTGCCTGGGGCGGGGTCCTTGCTCACACTGGTGGGAGGCTCCGGGCAGGGATCCTGGTCGGCCCCCAAAGCCTGGCTCAAGGTTGAGACTGAGACCCAGGCTGGCCAGCCCCACTACCCAGTCATGCCTTCCCCTCAGAGGGCATGGGTAGAACCGGGCACCAGGACAGGCTCTGACCCGACGGCCCCAAGAATCTCCTGAGAAGCGCTGGTGTGGCCTGGCTGGGTGTGGGCCGTGGGCGGCTCCAGGAGCTGCAGGTGCTGTTTGAAGTTCTCCGCAGTGGAATCAAAGCTCAATGTAGTCACAGCTGAAATCCACTAAGAAGCACCGCAGGGCTCAGGCCCAAACCGGCTCACCTGGGCGTCCTCGGCACCCATGGCCGGCCTGTAGGCGGGAGCCCGTGGGCACAGGTTCCGCGCTCCCCCAGTGCTGTGCGGAAAGTGTCTGGGCGGCTGCGGGGACACTCGGGGCTCAGACTCAGTCACTGTGCTGCCTCAGCCAGGCCCGTAGGATGAAGGCCACAGCTGCGCTTGGGGCCAAGCTGAAGAGCGTCTGCTGTGTGAGCCCGTGAAGCCACCCCTTGGTGAGAGTGGGGGAGCCTGTGACTCCTATTTCTCACCTTCCTGGGTCCCAAACTTGTCCAGTGTCCTCCTGGGGGGACGGCAGGCCCAGGACGCTCAGAGGCCCACGGAGTCACGGCGGGAGGGGGACACTCGAGAGGCAGTGGCAGCGTGCCCTCCAGCTGAGCTCGGACTCGCAGGCTCCCAGAGTGGGCCCCAGGGGACCAACACCTTTCTGAAATTAGCTGCACTAACCGGCTGCTGGTGCGAGCCCACAGAGCTCCTCCCTGGCCCAGAAACTGCTGCCCGAGCCCCGCGCCTGCAGGGGCCCCTCATGGGACCGTGATCCAGGCCAGGCCGCCCAGGGGACGTGCAGGCGTAGGGGGCAGGGGCGGCGAGACTGGCGGTGATGCTGTCAGTGTTCGGAAGAATAAAAAATGGTGTGTGGGCCGCTCTGACACCTTCCAGGCAGTGTCTCCGAGGAGGGCTCAGAGATGAAGGGGAGAAAGTGCCCAAACAGACAGGACCACGGGTGGGTTCTGTCCCTGCCTGCTCCCAGCGTGGCTCCGACCTTTGGCCTGTCCCTCACCAGGTCACCTCTGAGCTACCCAGTGCCACCCCCGGCTGCTGTCAGCTCCAGCTCCATGTGGGACAGTGCCACTGGCTTCTCCAGAGACTCCTCCGCATGGCTCCCCACTGAGGGCAGGCAGCCGGGCAGAGGTGGGCAGAGGTGAGGCGCCGTCAGCAAGAGCGCCACCCCACCTGGTTAAACAGCTCATGAAAACCTATAGACAGTTTCTACAGTATCTTTGAAAGTTTGAAAATGATTTGCAAAAACAGTTTAAGCTCTTAGTCCCCCAAGTGCAGGACTCCTGTTCTCTGCCAGGGGACAGGGGTCTCTATGGGGACCATGGACTTTCACCCCCACCCCAGCCTGGGCCTGGGTTCAGTGTGGGGCTCCCTCCGCCTGCCTGGACCCTGTTTGCTGCCTTCCTGGGTGCAGAGCTTGGTCTCAGAGGCAGACACTAGGTTTACAGGAATCTGGACATCATCCCCCCCCCTGCACCCTCCCCCACTTAAATCTCCCAGAGGTGGGTCTGTCTGAAAGAGGAGGGAATGAAACTGACCAGTGTCCAAAAGGCACTGTCCTGATTGGCCGAATGGAGCCACTCTGGTAGGTGAAGAAGCTGATTGGGCGGGGTGGGGAGATACAGCTATACAGCGCTGATGGATGGGGAGGGCCTCCATCCTGTTGGTTGAGGTGGGATTCCAGGAACTCCTTCGTAAGGGCTGGCTCAGGTGGAGAACTGCAGGGCAGGCAGGCGGTTCAGGGCGGGCTTAACCCTGCCCTGCCGTTTGCATGTTTGCACGAGAGGCTCCTGTGTAGAAATGGCTGCTAGGCTCCATTTAAACAGTGTGAGCCCAGCTGGCCATGGGAGCCCTTTTTAGTGGGTATCTTCTTTCTCCAGTTACTGTCAACACCACCCTCTACAGATGTAAAAACCAGCTCACAGGCCGAACTACAACAGGCCCAGCCCGCTCCAGCTAGAGGATATTTAGAAAAAAGAGGGGCCAACGCTGGCGAAGTGGGAGGCAAAGGGTCTGTGTGGCTCCGCCCACGCTGCAAATTTTGGCAAATGACCTTTGAGGGGGCCAGACACTCCCACTAGTGGCCTTGGTGGGCAAGTTGGGCTGGGACTCCACATAAAACAGGGCTGTGTTGGAGAAAGGTGACAGCTGGGCAAGGCCACACCCAGCTCTCCCGCTCAGGTGTCCCCACCTCAGGTTCCCACCACAGGTCTCCTCACTCAGATGTCTCCACCCCAGGTTCCCACCACATTCCTCCTCACTCAGGTGTCCCCACCCCAGGTTCCCACCACAGGTCTCCTCAGACCAGGTCTCCTCACTCAGAATCCCTCACTCCAGGTTCCTCCACCCCAGGTCTCAGGTCTCCTCACCCAGGTGTCCCCACCCCAGGCCTCCTCACTCGGATCCCTCACCCCAAATCTCACCCCATGCTGCCTCTCCAGCGGCAAAGCCATGAGCACTCTGTTCTCCTAAAGGAGTGTTCTAGAAACCTAAGCGAGCTGCATAGTTATTGCTCACAATGTTTGGGAGGTCTGCCTCAGAGACATCAGGCCCCCCGTGCACAATTCCAGGCTGGAAAGGTGGGTGGCAGAAGGCAAAGCTTGTCTTCCAACATGACACCATCCAAGGATCCAGGCGATGTCCCTGAGGGTCCGAGGAGGCGGGTATGGGGGCAGGTTTGGGGGCAGGCGGGGAGGGGCGGCTTGGAGACAGAATGGCCTCGTCAGGCACAAGAAAGGGAGCTGTGGCATTTGCACCGTGTAGCCTGGTCTCCCCAACCCACGTCCCATCCTGCCCCACCACCGTCTGCCACGGCGTCGCTGGTGATCTGGCCCACAGGGGACCCTGGGCAATGTCAGCATGCATCTCTCAGAGCCTCTCATGACGGAGGTGCTACTGCATCCAGTGGGTGGAGGCTGGGCTGCTGTCCCCACCTGTCAGCGTGCCTTCCCTCCCTCCTTGATCCCCGGGCCCAGCCCTGTGCGAGGCAGGATGTGCACGTCCCATCTTCTGGGGGTCCCTGTGTAAGGGGCAGAAGCGCCAACAGCAGCGCAGGGTGGAAAATGCTCTCCCCAATGTCTGGAGGACCCTGAGCAAGGCCTTGGGCCTAGGCGTGCGGGGCTGGATCTTGGAGGAGGGTCCCAGCAGCCCTGTCAGGACGGCATTTGGGTTCATCTGTACCCCCAAAGGCACTTCTTGAGTACTTTCTATGGGCGCTCATTTACTTTGGGGAAAACAGAAGCCGGGAGGTGGTGTGATGGATGCTGTCTGCTATCAACTGGTGCCCCAGGCCTGCTCTGGCCTCTAGGTGGCGCCGCAGGCCCACACAGCACGGCTCCGGGTTGGAAGGGCTGCAGCCATTGGCTGTGAAATTCCGGGCCCTTAACTCTCCTACACATTTCAAGCTCCTGTGATGCGGTGACATCAAGGGCACTTACTGTGCTAGGAATGAAAATGGAGAAACCTGTTACATTTCCACTTTTCACTTAAAGCCAGAATCAGAAGTCCACGCCACATGAAATCACATTTTAACACAAACAGCCATCTTTTCCCTTAGCCCATGTAGAGGCATCATTTGCCGTGTGCAGGCCTCTTACAGGAAGGGCTGCCTTCTGCGCTCTGTTCTGCCTTCGGTCTGTCACTACGCTGCCCGGTGCTGCCCGTTGCCTGGGAGCAGGGACGCTTTCAGAAGGAGGGGAGTGCAGCCTCTGAAGACCATTGCGGCCCCCAGACCTCCCTCTCCCAGACCCACCTGGAGACCCAGTGGGGCCGTCTCGAGCCCTTTTTTGTGGTTCTGTCCACACTGATGGGATGCCCTTTGCTGAAGACATGGAGGGTCAGATGTAAAGTATTTCCTATAATTTTGTGGGGGGAAAGAGCTGGCGGAAACGGGATTTGTAATCAAGGTTACATTCCGAAGCTGCCCGTCAGTCTGCCGAGGCCCAGGTTGTTCGGGACTCCCAGCAAACACTGGAGGAACCCCGGAGGCACGCGGCTGAGCTGGGCTGACCTGGGAGCTGCCCTCGAGTCCTGCAGGAAGTCCGGGGCAGGCCGCAGAGCGTCTGTGAGAGAGAGAGACTTTCGGACCAGTCACCAAGGTCTCGGCCTTTTACCTGTGGGGGTCTGTGAGAGTGTGTACTCATACTCGCTGGTATGAGTATGGGGAATCTTACTGCTTTTAAAAAATGATTAGTAGACTTATTTTTTAGAGAAGTTTTAGGTTTGCAGGAAAACTGAACAGCGAGGACAGTTTCCCCTAATTCCCTGCCCTGCTTACCGTGTGCAGGCGGCGGTACATTTGTCACAACGAATGACCTGGCACTGAGGTGCTACTAACTACAGCTGGCACTTGGTCCAGATCTCTTTAGTTTTTACCCAGTGTCCTCTCTGTCCCAGGACCCACAGGATGTTTGGCCCTCCCGTCTCCTCCGGGCTGGGGCCATGTCCCTCGGCCTTGCCTGTTCTGGGGTGTGCTGGCCAGGGTGTCTGCAGGCTGCCCCTTGGTTGGGTTTGTGAAGTGGTTTTCTCCAGGTCAGTGGGGGGATGGTGACTGCTTCCTGGACCATGACCTTTCTGTAGGTCCTGCTTCCCTCCCCTGAGCGGGAGCGGGGCTGGGCAGGGGCAGTGGCCCTTTCTGTCCTGGAGAGGAGAAGAGAGTAGAGGAGCCGGTGCAGGGCCAGCAGCCCGGCTGGGGGAGCACGTGGTGGCACAGAAGCAGCAACGACAAAGTAAGGCTGGGGGAATGGGCACGACATCCTCAGCCCCTGGTGGGAGCCCTGGTGGCAGAGCCTCGGGAGCGAACCTGGCTAGAAGCCGCTGGTGGGAGCACCTGGCAGGGAGCACCTGGAGGGGAGCTCTGTAGCCCCTGCCAGCCTGGGGCCTCATCTCAGGGGGAGCAGAGGCTCTGCTTTGGCAAGGACTGTCCAGGCCCTGCGGCCAGGCCTCAGCCCATCAGTCCCCCGGGATCCAGTAGGCTCCCCGCCAGCCGCCATCTCCCACTGGGCTTGCTCTTCGGCTGAGCTCATGCGAATGTGCGTTCAGGCCCCCGTCTCCCCAGAACCCTTTGGCTTTTCTAGGGGCTTCACGCTTGCTGTGGGCGTTTCTCAGGGCCTCGAGGTGCGGCTTTCACCTGCTCGACCTCTCAGGACCCAGGTGAGGGTGAGGACCCTGATTCTGCTGGTGCAGAACCAGCTCAGGGGGGCTCTGCTCACGGGCACTGCTGCGCAGGGCCACTGGCTCCTGCTGGCCGGCTCGGCAGGAGCAGGAGGCGGGAGGGGGGGCGTGTAGTGCAGGGACCAGTGACACTCTGGGCTGAGTGGCTTGAGTTGGCCCTGGAGGTAGGGGAGGTGCTGGGAGACCTGACACTTTTGGAACCCACTTCCCGGCCAGCCTCTTTGTCTGCTTAGCACTTGGCGGGGAGCAGCCTGGAACCCTCTGGCCACCTGGGCCTGACATCTCGCTGCTCCTGCTGCTGCTGCCGCTGGTTTGTGAAAAGCTGTTTTATTCCCAGAAAAAGTCCGTTTGGTTCCGCTGCGCCGACATATCTTCAGCCGAGTACGGTGGAGGTTCCTGGCTTTTAATAGATGTTCCTAACGAGCCTGTTTCCTGTTGTCCCTCAGACAGCGGCTGGCGGATGGCTTTACAGCCCCGTCTGCAGGACCTACAGCCAGGCGCCCTCGCGGGCCTGGTGGGCTGTGAGCACAGCGTTCTCGCTGCGTTTGGTGAGAGCGTGTCTTGACCCTTCATTTCTGTCAAGTCACAGCCTGCTCCAGACTCCGCCTTCCTGCGCCCCGTGCCCCACGGCCTCCCCAGCGGAGGTTTCCTGAACACTGAAAGCAGAAACAGGGCCCTGCTCCCAGGAATCGAACTTTTGTGGTTTGTCTTCAGAAAAGCAAACCAAATGTTGAGTGGGGGTCTTGTGGATTGCTTCATCTATGGACGAATAGCCAGATCTTCCCATTTCACCCCCACCCCCAACCTCCTTTCTTCCTCCCCGTGGGGGCGGGAGCTTCTCTGTACAAGACTTGGGCCTCCATTTCACTGCCCGCGAGCTCTGCCCGGGGCTCTGAGCTCCCACACGGGGGTCGGGGTGGGGCGCGAGTAAGAGGCAGGAAGCAGGATGCCCCTGCTCACCACGCACCCGTGCACCTCCTGTGCCTGGGAGTGGGGCTCACCAACGGTCTGGTGTTCCAGGGATGGGCCTGCATTTTTCGGAAGCGGGGGGCGGGGTGGGGGTGGGGGGATTTATTGACCTTCTTCCAAGTGGAAGAACTGGGTGTGTCAGGACAGAAATAGTGACTCTTGTTAATGTCATGATAATTTGTCAGGTGCCCTAAACACAACCAGGGTTTCACTGAGCGAACCAAGTCCTGGCCGGGTGGCTCAGTTGGTTGGAGCGCTGTCCAGTGCACCAAAAGGTTGTGGGTTCGAGCCCCGGTTGGGGTGTGTATGGGAGGCAACCGATCCATGATGTCTGTCTGTCTGTCTGTCTGTCTGTCTGTCTCTCTCTCTCTCTCTCTCTTCCTTTCTCTAAGAATCAATAAAACACATCCTCAGGTGAAGATTAGAAAAAGAGTGAAGCAAGGAGAGCCGGGGAGCTGGGGAGGGAAGGCAGCTCGCGGCGGCGGGATGTTGAGTGCCATCGTGGGCTGGGGCTCCAGGAGGCCGTCAGCGGAGCAGCTTCAATCACGGGATGCTCCTGTGACTGTCACTGAGGGTCTGGTCTTGGAGGAAAGAGTGGAGGACGTCCACCCAACAGCGACTCCTGGTGGCCAGGAGGAGTTGGTGACAGCGCTGGGTAGCGGGGTGAACGTGTCATCAGGATCTGACGCCCCAAAATACATCACTTTGGCGTGAGGGTTATTTAGAGCTGAAGGCAATTGAAAATCAACAGATGCAGAAAGAAACCTTTTTGGAGCTTCGCTGTGTGACGGAAAGCAGACCTTCTGGGAAGTAGGCTGGTGTAAGTTCCTTCTCAGCAAGTCCCCGCCCAGTGGAGGGCCGGAAAGGAACCCATCGCAGATCCCTCCTCTGGGGAAGTCGTGTGGCCCTGAAGGAGGTGGGAAGACCCCTCACACCGGTGCAGGCGAACATGATCACAACTTTCTTAGGCCTCTGTTGTTCTCCTAAAACTTACTTGTCTTTCCTAAAGAAAAGCATTTGTTTTTCCCATAAGAACCCTCTTCTCCCTTCCCCTCCCCCTGATAATGTATATAAGCATCTAATTGAAACCATTTACTCAGCCAGCTACTTTTGTTGGCTACCATGTGCCTATGAATAAACTTTTTTCTTCTGTTAATTTGTTGCTTGTCTGCTTAATCCACAGGCCCCGTCACTGAACCTAAGAGGGTACAGGAAAAGATTTTTCTTCCCCATAGCCCTCTTTCACCATGGAGGCTCCCGACCTGCTAGAAATGGGGTGGGTGATGGGATGGGGGTGGAGGGAGTGGGGCTGGAGGTCCTCCACACCCTCCATCTGTCCCTGCTCCCCAGTGTGTGACATCGTGTTTGTAAAACTCACCAGAATGAGTGGTGGTGCTGCCTGCCTCCTGCCGGCGGTCTGGCCCCAGGTGCTTGAGGGTTAGGGAGCTGCGGAGGGTGGGGAGGAGGGGCAGGTGTTTCTCGTGCGAGGATTTGGGGTGGGAGGGACAATCTGGGTCCCAAATACACAAGGGCTGCGGAGGTTGGGAAGGGTGAAATTTGGAAATTTCTTCAGCTGATGCAATTGTTCTGTTCTCTGATGGAACCGGACAGAACCTGACGGAACCTGGAACTAACAGGGCCTGAGGAGACGTGATGGAACCAGGCTCTCCCTCCAGGGGGCGTCCCCGGGAGAGGAAATGGTGCTTTTCATCAGGAAAGAAGCATTGTCATGTGACGGTGAGTGAGAAAGAGGCCCCAGTGAAGGCGAGAGGGCGCCTCTGGAGGGGGGGCAGGACCCGCCCTGGGGCAGGCGACTCATCATGGTCTTCCGTCGCTCCAGCTAGAGGACAAAAAGTTTTTTTTTATTAGTTTTTTCTTGTTTTTGGTATTAGTTGGGTTCAAATGTCCCACGCAGGAAATGAAGGGGGGGTGCTGTGTGCCAGACGGCATCCACACTTGTCAGCTCCTTGGTTCTCAGAGAGAAGCATGAACCTGGGCTTCATTGCCTGGGCCCCCGGAGAGGCCAGGCCTCAGGGAGCTGCAGGTTGGAGCCCTGCACACAGGCCGCCTCTTGCGCCTCCTGCTGGCCGCAGGCTGCACTCTGTACGGATGGAGGTGTGCTGACAGGGCTCTAGCATTAGAAACTTGGTTTTTAGGTCGCTATGGTGAGGAACCCGTATTTCCATGTAGATACAGAACAACAAGGTTTCTGAATCTTGGGTGCTCCTTGGAAATCAGGCTGGCTTTTCAGGGAGAGACACTTTAGATTTAAAATGCAAAAGTGGGATGTGAGGGCGATCTGGCTGCGACATCTGTCACCCCATTGATCGCCAGGGTTGATTCGGCTGATCTGGCTGGCTAGGCGGGTGTCCCCCTCCTCCCTCACCGATCCATGTGCGTCCCTCCCGAAGCTGCGCGCTCGGTCGAAGAGGACGGCCTTCCCCCCCGAGGAGAGGACCGGTCTTCGGTCAAGGGTATACGAGTAGCTGCGCTCCCCTGCTAGAACCTCCAAACAAGCTCTCAAGGTCCATTTGTAGGAGAACGTAGGGTAGTCAAGCTTCCAAGACTCCAGACACATCCAAATGAGGCGCTGCACGTGGCAGTCTGCCTTCCTTAAAAAAAAAATAAAATAAAATAAAAATAAAAATAAAATGCAAAAGTGTTTGCCCCAGCTGGTTTGGCTCAGTGGATAGAGCGTCGGCCTGTGGACTGAAAGGTCCCAGGTTTGATTCCAGTCAAGGGCACATGCCCGGGTTGCGGGCTCAGTCCCCAGTAGGGGGTGTCCAGGAGGCAGCCGATTAATGATTCTCTCTCATCAATGATGTTTCTGTCTCTCCTTCCTCCCTCTCTGAAATCAATAAAAATATATTTTAAAAAATAAAATGCAAAGTGTTTGACGCGGCTCTTTAACGTCTCGCCTGCCGAGAGGGCATCTGTTGAGCATTACGTGGGCCCTGCTTTTGTGGTCATGAGTCCAAAATGGCCTGTTTAACCCCGGGCAGAAAATTAAAGCAACAGTGAGCCCGCCGTGCGGGGAACAGACGTGGTGTCTCGACCTTGAAACGGGCGAAGGCGTCTTTTGCTTTTGCCGTTTGCCTCTGTTTTGTGTACTGGTGACGTCTGGTGTCGCCCCATTGCCTGGCGTAGGCCGTGACCTTCCTCCCTCCGCATGAGGGTGCATGTTGGTTCTTAAACCCTCCCCAGGGTTTTAAGGTTGCGGTGGGCTTGCGTTCTGACGGGTGGGAAGCACTGGCTGACGCCGTTTTACCGGCTCGAGGTCTCGACCTGGCCGCCAGGTCCTTCCTTACGTTCTGTGATGACTGGGGCCCTTTTCTCAGAAATAAAACGTCCTGGACAATAATGTCCTTTGATCAAATGATCTTAACAAGGGGGTGCCCAAGAGAACGTGAAAAGGCTAAGGTCGCCCCTCCCATCGGTTTTCAAACACCCACCAAAGGTTGGTGCCCTCAGGCAGCCGGCCGTCCTCCAGGGGTGGGCTGTGTGGGGGCCCTGTGAGCCTCCCACTGAACTCTGAGGTCCCCCCACATCCGGACCCTGGAGGGGCCGCCGGAGCCTGTGCTTTTCAGGGGCTCAAGGAAGATGAGTGGAAACAACAAAAAGACCAGCACCCCAGTTAGAAACTTCACCAAGGACTTGAACAGACACTTCCCTGAAGAAGATAGACAGATGGCCAACAAGCACCTGAAAAGACACTCCGCAGCTGCCCTGGCTGGTTTGGCTCAGTGGATAGAGCGTTGGCCTGTGAACTGAGGGGTCCCAGGTTCGATTCCGGTCAAGGGCACATGCCCAGGTTGTGGGCGTGGTCCCCGGTGTGGGGTGTACAGGAGGCAGCTGATCAGTGATTCTCTCTCATCATTGATGTTTCTATCTCTCTCCCTCTCCCGTCCTCTCTGAAATCAATAAAAACATATTAAAAAAAAAAAGACACTCAGCAAATGCAAATCAAGACCATCACAAGATACCACTTCACACCCACTGTGGTGATTGTAACACAACATGCAACATCACAAGTGCTGGTGAGGACACGGAGAAGTGAACCCCGTGTGGGAATGCGAAACAGCCGCTCGGTGGAACACAGTCTGGCAGTTCCTACAGAAGCTAAACAGGGAGTTACCATATGATCCAGCAATTCCGCGTGTAGGTGTGCACCCGAGAGGATTGAAGACAGGGGCTTGAACAGGTACTTGGGGGCCCCTGTTCATTTCAGCATTGTTGGCAGCTGCTAAAGGCAGACACAGCCCGAGTGTCTCTAGATGGAGGAATGGATGAGCAGGATGTGGAATATTATTCAGCGGGGAAAGAAGAAGCACTGACATGCTACGATGTGGACGGACCTTGAAAACATTATTTTAAGTGAAATAATCCAGACACAAAGGGCCAATATTTGTCTGAGTCCACTTATATGAAATGTCCAGAACAGGCCACTCCATGGAGATGCAAGTATGCCAGTGGTTCCCAGAGGCTGGGGAGGGGAATGGAGGGCCTGCTAATGGGCTAATGGGTGGAAATGTTTGGAACTAGGTAGAAGGGGTGGTTCGATAGACGTATTCACACCTCAGAGAGGAGCAAGCCTCCTTCCCCACCTTCCAGTGAGGATGCTGACGGTGGTGTCGCCGTGACAGTGTATGGCTTTGAGGGGCCAAGCCAAGAATTTGCCTCTCTCTGTCCCCCCTTCCCACCTGGCTCCTCGGACTGAGAGTTGCAAAGTGGGGTTTTGGAGGAGACCCCCTCCTCCCCAGGCCAGGAGGATGCCGGGAGACGTAACTGTGAGTGCATCTTGGCCTGTTTTTCAGGGATGTTTCTTGCGACGACAAGAGCCATCCTGCGACCTCACGGCGGCACACGCAGCCCTGCTCTCGGCGGGTGCGGCTGGAGTGAGCTCAGCGAGGCTGCAGACATCTTCCCGGCAGAGTCCCCGGGGAAGCCTACACTTCAGTCACAGGCTCTACATTTTCATTAAGAGCTTTCACCCGGAGAAAATGATGGATTCGATTTTCTTGCTGGAAAGGAGCCAGATAACATTAGATGCCTCTCAGCCCCGCCGCCCACCCCGCCTGCTCTGCTCCGCAGCCTCACGTGGCCCGCTCCCGGCACCGGCGCCGGCGCTGCTCATGCGCTGAAGGCCGTGATGTGCTCCTGCCTCCTGAGCCTCTGCTCTGATTGCACGTGTGACTGCGCTCCCACTTTCAAGTCACGACAGCTTTGGGCCTCGGGCTCTGCGTCTGGGTGTGTGGTTTTCTGTTCTCCCCAGAGCTTGTTAGGATTTGCGGCTGTAAAGCTGGTAGAACAAAAGACATGAATCTGTCTCTTCTGGTGCCTCCCAAGTTCTCACTCTTCTTCGCAGAGTTAACGGGCTGTCCCTTGCAGCTAGATAAGAATTAAGTTTGTCTCCAACCAGCCACATTTTAGCAAAGCCTGGTTTTGATAGGCGGCTGTCTCCTGCCACTGTGCGTGGATGCTGAATTTTAAAACAGTTGTTATTGCTTCTTTTTCTTCTTTTTTTTTTTTGCAAACAATAAAGTCCTGTTTTTAATTTTTATTTATTATGATTTTTTTAATTTAAATTCTTTATTGTTTAAAGTATTACATATGTCTCTTCCCCCCTCCCCCCATTGACCTCTCCCGGCCAACCCCACCCCCAGCACACGCCCTACTGTCTGTGTCCATTGGTTATGCTCATATGTAGGCACACAAGTCCTTTGGTTGATCTCTTACCCCTTCCCTCTCACCCGCCCCCTCACCCCGCACCCCCCCGCCCCTCCGGCCCTGGCCTTCCCTCTGAGGTTGGATGGTCTATTCGATGCTTCTATGTCTCTGGATCTATTTTTGTTCATCGGTTTATGTTGTTTGTTATGTTCCACAAATGAGTGAGATCATGTGATATTTATCTTTCTCCCACTGGTTTATTTCGCTTAGCATGATGCTCTCCAGGTCCATCCATGCTGTTGTGAATGGTAAGAGTTCCTTCTTTTTTACAGCATCATAGTATTCCATTGTGTAGATGTGCAACAGTTTTTTAATCCACTCATCTGCTGATGGGCACTTAGGCTGTTTCCAAATCTTAGCTATGGTGAATTGTGCTGCTATGAACCTAGGGGAGCATATATCCTTTCCGATAGGTATTTCTGATTTCTAGGGATATGGTCCTAGGAGTGGGATCACTGGGTCAAATGGAAGTTCCATTTTTAACTTTTTGAGGAAACTCCATACTGTCTTCCACAGTGGCTGCACCAGTCTGCATTCCCACCAGCAGTGCATGAGGGTTCCTTTTTCTCCACATCCTCTCCAGCACTTGTCATTTGTCAATTTGTTGATGATAGCCATTCTGACAGGTGTGAGGTGGTATCTCATTATCATTTTGATGTGCATTAGTGACTTTGAGCATGTTTTCATATGTCTCTTAGCCTTCTGTATGTCCTCTTTTGAAAAGTGTCTATTTAGGTTCGTTGCCCATGTTTGATTGGGTTGTTTATCTTCCTTTTGCTAAGTTGTATGAGTTCCCTGTGAATGTTGGAGATTAAACCCTTATGGAGATGACATTGGCAGATATGGTCTCCCAGGCAGCGGGCTCTCTAGTTGTGTTGCTGATGGTTTCCTTTGCTGTGCAGGCAGTTGTTACTTCTTACTGCGTCACGGCAAGAGAGGAAAGATGTCGCTGCGTGAAAACGGGCTCAGGTCCCTTGGGGGAGACCGCTGGCTGCAGTGGGTGCCAGAGCCGCCGTGTCTTTAAATTAACTTCCATGTGGAATGCAGCAGAAACCGTAAGCAAATTTCAGACAGCCTCACCCCCATATGTCACAGCAGCTTAGATGAATCGCGTTTAAAGCTCAGCATCCACAGGCAGGAGGAGCCGGTGGCTGCAGGGTGGTCTCTGTGCTGTGTTTGGACGGCGGCTGCAGGGTGGTCTCTGTGCTGTGTCCGGAAAGCCGGCTGCAGGGCGGTCTCTGTGCTGTGTCTAGACAGCCGGCTGCAGGGCGGTCTCTGTGCTGTGTCCGGACAGCCGGCTGCAGGGCGGTCTCTGTGCTGTGTCCGGACAGCCGGCTGCAGGGCTGTCTCTGTGCTGTGTCCGGACAGCCGGCTGCAGGGCGGTCTCTGTGCTGTGTTCGGACAGCCGGCTGCAGGGCGGTCTCTGTGCTGTGTTCGGACGGCGGCTGCAGGGCGGTCTCTGTGCTGTGTCCGGACGGCTGGCTGCAGGGCGGTCTCTGTGCTGTGTCCGGACAGCCGGCTGCAGGGCGGTCTCTGTGCTGTGTCCGGACAGCCGGCTGCAGGGCGGTCTCTGTGCTGTGTCCGGACAGCCGGCTGCAGGGCTGTCTCTGTGCTGTGTCCGGACAGCCGGCTGCAGGGCAGTCTCTGTGCTGTGTTCGGACGGCGGCTGCAGGGCGGTCTCTGTGCTGTGTACGGACAGCCGGCTGCAGGGCGGTCTCTGTGCTGTGTCCGGATGGTGGCTGCAGGGCGGTCTCTGTGCTGTGTTCGGACAGCCGGCTGCAGGGCGGTCTCTGTGCTGTGTCCGGACAGCTGGCTGCAGGGCAGTCTCTGTGCTGTGTTCGGACAGCCGGCTGCAGGGCGGTCTCTGTGCTGTGTTCGGACAGCGGCTGCAGGGCGGTCTCTGTGCTGTGTCCGGACAGCTGGCTGCAGGGCAGTCTCTGTGCTGTGTTCGGACAGCCGGCTGCAGGGCGGTCTCTGTGCTGTGTGCGGACGGCGGCTGCAGGGCGGTCTCTGTGCTGTGTTCGGACGGCGGCTGCAGGGCGGTCTCTGTGCTGTGTCCGGACGGCGGCTGCAGGGCGGTCTCTGTGCTGTGTTCGGACGGCGGCTGCAGGGCGGTCTCTGTGCTGTGTCCGGACAGCCGGCTGCAGGGCGGTCTCTGTGCTGTGTCCGGACAGCCGGCTGCAGGGCGGTCTCTGTGCTGTGTTCGGACAGCCGGCTGCAGGGCGGTCTCTGTGCTGTGTTCGGACAGCCGGCTGCAGGGCGGTCTCTGTGCTGTGTCCGGACAGCCGGCTGCAGGGCGGTCTCTGTGCTGTGTTCGGACAGCCGGCTGCAGGGCGGTCTCTGTGCTGTGTGCGGACAGCCGGCTGCAGGGCGGTCTCTGTGCTGTGTCCGGACGGCGGCTGCAGGGCGGTCTCTGTGCTTTGTTCGGACGGTGCAGACGCCTCTGCAGGCAGATCTGAGTGCATGGTCCCCTGGAGTCGAGAGGAATGTGTGGTCGGGGCGCATCGTGGCCAGACGACCTGGTCACAACGAGCTGACTTTCCCATGGATGGAGACCCTGTCGGTTCTCTCTGTGCCGTCTTCTTCCTGCGGCGCGGCTGGCCGCGGCTGCAGACACAGATGCCCCGCGAAGGCGCTCCTTCCACCCCTCCCCGAACGTTAATGTCCCAAAGGGTGTCGCTTGGCAGCGGGAGGAAAGTTAATGGGCAGTTTCGTTGGTTTCTTGGTGCTGCTGCCCAAATACCGTAGACATTTTTGGGCGCAGGAGACACCAGGGAAGTCCCAGGGGCAGAGGCCTGGACCGAGGAACTTGGCAAGTGATGTGTGGTCGGCCTGGCTGCCCCAGGGGCTCGGGGTGAGACCATGACGGCCATTCCTTTCTTTCTTCTTTTTTTTTTTTACTTTAAAGAGAAATCATTTTATTTCCTTGTTTCACAAGTAAAGCTGGCTGAACGGGTTGCTTTCTGGGATTAGTCAGAGGCCAAGTCCCTTATCCTTGTCCGTCTCCTCCGACTCTTCCTTTGCTTCAACCTTGGCCGGGGCGGCGGCGGCAGCGCGAGCAGCTGCACAGATGCAGACGATCTGCCAGGAAGGCCTGACCGCGGCCGCCAGTGGAAGGTGTGATCCGTCTCCACAGACAAAGCCAGGACCCGTGTACCCACTGACGATAGAATGGGGCACCGATGCCACAGCTGGGTCACCAATCGGCAGACTCGCTGGCAACGTGGCGGATGCCTCCAGGAAGCGGGGATTCCCCTGAGATGCCAGGCTCTTCTGGCTGTGACCCCGCCATGGTCATGATCCGCCCAAGGAGAGGGGCGCTGCTCAGCACGGCCAGTGGCGTGGCTTCGTCCCCAGGCGTGATCAGCTGCACGGCACTGGGGTTTCAATGGTGCCCTAAGGCCTGCGAGAAGGAGCCTGCTCCGCCCGTCCAGTGTCAGGGCTGCGCAGGACTCCCCGGGGCGATGACACCAGCACAGGCGGCAGCTGGCACCTCATTGGCCGGCGGCGTGTCCCTGACGTCAGTGAGGTCCTCTTGGTGGCCACGCAGCCCGCCTTCCCGGGAGGAGGAGGCAGCAGCTCCTCCAGAGCCGCTGCTCCCCGGGGCCCTCGATGGCCTTGGCGTCACGGAGTCCTGCCCATCAGCGCCACAGCCTCCCCGCGGGGCGTGCGGATCTGCGGCTCCTGCTTGGGGCCCGCCTTGGCGCCCCCACAGGGAGGCATTTCGATCATCGCCTGGCAGCCGGGTGCCCTTAAGGGCGTATTGGACTCCCAGGTCGCCCTGTCTTCCCTGCTGCCTCAGGGGTTGCCACACGGGCTCAGAGGATGTGGCTCACGAGGACGCCTGCCCAGAGCCATGGCGGCCGTTTGCACAGTTATTTGTCGTTCACGGCACCGTCACCTTCGGGGCCAGTGCTGGCCGTGGGCTGACTCGTTGGGCTGTCGGTCGACTTGCTGATTCACTCTCCCCTGTGCCAGGCACGCCAGGAGGAGCTGGGCACACGGCAGTGAGCGTGGCGGGCTGCCTCCCGGAGCCACGCTGCCCCCACGGCACCACTGGCCGCTCCCGGCCACCGAGCCCCAGAGACGCAGCTGGTGCGGACGGAGGCGCCCTGAGTGCAAATCACACACCCGACGAGAAGACTGAGCCCCCAAACAATAGCGAGTTAATACGTTTTCTCTTCCTCACGGGCGGACGGTGACGCTTTAGGTACGTCGGCTGAAATGAAATGCATTATTAGGGTTATTTCACCTGTTCCCTTTTACTCGTTGAGTGTGTGGCTACTGGAAAACTTGAAGGAGAACTGTGGCCCACATCGTATTTCCTCTGGACGAGCCCACCTTCTGGGAGCACACATGCACACAGTCACACGTAAACACGTGCACATGAATGTGAACACACAGACATGCACACCGTGAGCACATGCACAGACACCCACACCCGAGCGCCCCCGAGCCCTTCATTCCTCTCCGAGTGCCTTCCCCGGACCCTCGCTCGCCCGTCCCGCCCCGTCACAGTCAGGACAGGCCGGCTTCCCACGGACGCCTGGGCAGGGAGGCCTCAGTGCCGGGAGGGGCAGGGAGGGAGACTTGCAGCCTCTCAGGGCAGAGGGGCCTGCCCCTGTCCGGATGGTCAGAGTCAGGCATGTCCTGAGAACCTGCCCGCAGAGGGGGAACCTGTGTGGGGCGAGGGCACCTTCCCCCGCGGGGCCTCCTTCCCGGCACGGGGACCGAAGAGGGGACGGGAGACACACCAGCCCCGCGCCACCCCCACCTCCCTCTGCTGCCACTTTTTCATGATTCAAAACAAATGGATTTTACCAGGTTCTTCTCTTTAAAAAAAAAATTGAGATGAAATGCACACACCGTAAAATTAACCATTTAAAACTCAACCACCCAGTGGCATTTAGCACATTTAGAATGCGATGCACCCACCACCACCATCTAATTCCAGAATATTTTCCTCATCCCCAGACACTGCGTACCCATTAGCACAGCCGTGGGCAAACTACGACCGCGGGCTGGATCCGGCCCGTTTGAAATGAATAAAACTAAAAAAAAAAAAAGACCGTACCCTTTTATGTAATGATGTTTACTTTGAATTTATATTAGTTCACACAAACACTCCATCCATGCTTTTGTTCCGGCCCTCCGGTCCAGTTTAAGAACCCATTGTGGTCCTCGAGTCAAAAAGTTTGCCCACCCCTGCATTAGCACCAACCCCCACCCCAGCCAGCACTGTGCACCCCCTGTCGGCGGATTTGCCTGTTCTGGACGAGTCAGTCACATGCTATGTGGCTCAGCATCACGTGTTCAGGGGGCATCTGTGTTGTAGCGTGTTTCAGTGGTTCACGCCCTCCCCTTGGCAAACAGCAGCTTGTTCACTGTATCTGTGTGTCTGTTTCCATTTTGTTTTTTTAGATTCCACATATAAGTGAAGCCATATGGTGTTTGTCTTTCTCTGTCTGACTTATTTCACTTAATACCCTCTAGGTCAGTGGTTCTTAACCTGTGGGTCGCGAACAATGAAAATACATCCTGCATATCAGATATTTACATGACAATTCATAACAGTAGCAACATTACAGTTATGAAGTAGCAGCGAAAATAATTTTATGGTTGGGGGTCACCACAACATGAGGAGCTGTATGAAAGGGTCGCGGCATCAGGAAGGTTGAGAACCACTGCTCTAGGTCCATCCACGTCGTCACAAATGGTAAGATTTCATTCTTTTTTATGGCTGAGTCATATTCCATTGTGTGTGTGTGTGACATTCATCTATCGATGGACTCCTGGGTTGCTTCCCTGTCCTGGCTATTATTAGCGATGCAGTAGTGAACATAAGGGTGCATCTATCGAATCGGTGTTTTTATTTTCTTTGAATAAATACCCAGAAGCGGAATGGCTGGATCATAAGTTGGGTCTATTTTTAATTTTTTGAAGGACCTCCATACTGTTTTCCGTGGTGGCTGCACCAATTTACAGTCCCACCCACAGTGCCCGGGGCTCCTTCCCCCACAGCCTGCAGCACGTGTTTGCTGACTCACTGATGGTGGCCATTCTGACAGGTGTGAGGTGATACCGCATCTGGCCTTTTTTCCATACAAGGAATTGCAGCTATGGCGCCAAGAGAGGGTCACCTGGCGCCCCAGAAGGTCCTGGGCTCCATAGGAATGTCCGTTTCACACTCCAGCTCCAGCTCTCCTGAGAGAGGAGGGGCCGAGGCCGGTGCTCAGGGCCCTGCTGAGGCTGCGCACCTTTGGCTCCGGGTAAACCCCTGAGAGAGAGGCAGGGAACAGCGGGTGCTGCGTCCTCGTCCTGCGGGCCCCTGAAGCCGCTGGTTAGGGTGCGAGTCGGGCAGGGGGAGGCCGCTCCCCTCCCCTCACTGTGGTCTCGATGTGCATTTCCCTGTGATGAGTGAGGGGAGCCTCTTTTCATGCGTAACGGAATGTCCCCTTTGGAGAAACATCCATTTAGGGCCTCTGCCTGTTTTAAATGGAAGAGTCATCCGTTTTAAATAGAGAGTTTTAAATAGAGAGTGTGGAGGGGGTGGGGGAGACAGAGAGAAACATCCATGTGAGAGAGACACATGGATCGGCTGCCTCCTGCACATGCCCAACCGGGGCTGGGGATCCAGCCTGCAACCAAGGTCCATGCCTTTGACTGGACTCAAACCCAGGACATCTTTTTTAAAAAGATGTCATCCGTTCCTTTTTATGGCAGTGACACTGCAGCGTGCGGACGAGCACGTCTGTTCACTGGTCGCCCGCCGATGGGCACTGGGTGGCCTGCGCCTTTTGCGGGTCACGCTGCGGTGAACACGGGGCATAAGGCGTTGTCTGGCACCTGCCTTCGCTCTTTGAGGTCTGCGCCGGGGTGGGGGCGGGGCGTGGGGCACTTGCTTCGTTTCTCTCCAAGGCCGGCTCCGGCTCCTCTCCCGCACCCCCTCCAGTCCCTCGAGGAAACCTTGCTTTTCGCCTGAGACCCTAACACACGGCGCCCCACCCACGGCCTGGAAAGCCAGATGCGTTAATGCCCCACGAGTGACATGCCAGGGGCTCAGGGGACAGAAGCCAAAACCTGGCTCAAGTGCAGAGCGAGGCCCCTGCCCACAGGAGGCCTTTAAAAGGCAGATTAAATGCCAGCACCGTTAGGATAAGACGGATCCAGAATTCACTTTCCCGGCCCCCGGCTGAGAGCAGGGAAGGGGCCTGGGTGTTCCTGGCGCCTGCGACCTTATCTTTCACCTGAAGGGGCTGGCACTCCACATCCCGGGGGTGGGGCCAGGCCCAGCCTTACATGGTGCCAGTTGGGGTGTGCAGTGGGGGGAGGGGAGTGTAAGGAAAGTAGAAGAGCCCTAGCCAGTTGGCTCAGTGGATAGAGCGTCACCCTGTGGACTGAAGGGTCCTGGGTTCGAGTCCAGTCAAAGGCATGGACCTTGGTTGCAGGCTGGATCCCCAGCCCCGGTTGGGCATGTGCAGGAGGCAGCCGATCCATGTGTCTCTCTCACATGGATGTTTCTCTCTGTCTCCCCCACCCCCTCCACACTCTCTAAAAATCAATGGAAAACACCCTCGGCTGAGGATGAACAACAACAACAAAAATAATAAAATAAAATTTCTTTTAAAAAAAGAAGAGAGGTAAACGGGCTGCGCAGGGCACAGCATGGGAGGAGGCTGGGGTCTGCGGGGTCACTGATGGGGGCGCGGGCCGCGGGCCGGGGAGCCTGTCTGTCTGCTGGGAGGCTCCGTCCGGGCTGGGGGGGCCGGTCTCTCTCAGCAGCGTTTAGTACATTCACAGTGTGCTTTTTTGGTTTGTTTACTTATTTTTGCATTTCTATGGAGTTTATCAGGGTGACATTCGTAAAAGTATTTAGGTTTCAGGCGTACAACCCTGTAACACATCACCTGTATGTTACACTCACAACGTTGTACAACCAGCCCCTATGTCTAGTTCCAGAACATTTCACCCCCCACATGAAACCCCAAGTTCATTAGCAGTCCCCCTCCCCGCCAGCCCCTGGGACCTCCAATCTGCTCCCTGACCCTGCGGATCTGACTGCGCGAGGGACCTCACAGAAGGGAGCCTGCGGGGCTGTTCCTCTGTGTCTGCTCGTTTTCCCGAGCACCTCAGGGGTCAGCCCGGTGCTGCCTGTGTGGGGTCCCCTCTCCTCACAGTGGGGACTGACTCCCGCACTGTGCGGGGGGGCGCCCGGCTGCTGTGCTGTGACCCCGGCTGCTATGCTGTGACCCCGGCTGCTGTGCCGTGACCCCGGTTGCGGTGGACGCGACTGCGTGTCACCCGGGTCCCAGGAGCAGACGTGCTGGGCCACGTGGCGAGTCTGTGTTTGACTCTGCGAGGAGCCCCTTCTGTGAAACGAGGGTGCCCACCCTTGGGCGATGGAGAGGCCGCACCACGCGGTCCGGGCGCTGGGAGGTGGCGGGGCTCAGGCCGCAGTTCCAGGCGGAGCGTCTGCGCACGTCTCTGTTGGGGTGCACGCTCCCCCCGTAGATACACAGTGTGCACGGACCGGCTCTCACAGACGCAGCGTGGTGTTCGGGGAAGGGGCCTGTAGATACAATATGTTTTCGGTCTTTGTCCCGTTCTGGCGCCCACTCCTCAAGCCCCGGGCTCGCTGGGCACGGGAGGCTCTTGTGCGCCAATGAGTGGGGAGCAAGGGGCTCCTACGCTCCAGGCCGGGCCGGGGCCCAGAAGGACCCAGGCATGAGTGCAGGGTTGGACCTTACAGCCCCACCTCTGACCCCCGCGGCCCAAGAGGGGCTGGAGCCTGAGCTGACCACCCATGGCCCATGGCTTCACCAGCCGTGCAGGGAACCTCCATGAAACCCTGAAGGAGGGGGGTGGAGATGTGGGCTGGCGAGCTGGGGGTGCTGAGCGGGGTGCTCCCGGAGAGGGCATGGGAGCCCGCACCCTTCCGCCTTCCCGGGCACCTCTTCTATTGCTGTCCCCGAGAGGCATCCTGTGTAACAGACCAGTAAGCACCAGTGTTTCCCTGAGCCCACTTGGGGCCCGGGGAGGGGTCACGGGACCCAGATTTGCAGCTGCTCAGTCCGAAGCGCAGGTGACCACGTGCACTGTGACTGGGTCTGAGTGGGAATGAGCCGGTGGGGCCGAGCCCTCAGCCGTGGGCCTGTGTGCGGGCAGTCTCTGCCAGAATTGTTTAGTAGCAGGACACCCAGTTGGTGTTTAGTGAGGGAGGTGGTTGGTGGCCGGTTTGGTATCAGAAGGGCGGGGAGTAAACTCACGCCCTGCCTCCCTCCTCACTCAGTGAGGCTGTGAGTGGGGAGGAGGCGAAGGCTTGGGCCCCAAACATCAGGAGGAGGAGGAACTTGGACCCACGAGGGGAGGACGAGCCTGGCCTTGGTAACTGGCCCCCGAGTGTCCGCTGTGGGGTGCGTTCCTCTCGGCCGAGGGGACGTGTGGGGACCTCGTTAGGAAGCGCCTCCAGGGGCAGGAGAATTCGGTTTTGCTGCCTGTGGCCTGGCCGGGGCTCCCTCCGCGGCCTGCGGGCCTGACCCGTCGGGAGCGGAGGCCCCGGCCCAGCCCTGGGCTCCGGCTGTGCTGACTCCGGCGTTTCAGAGGCGCAGGAAGTGCCTGTGAGGAAAGCCGCAGCTTTATTTTTGTTTAATTCCAGCCATTCTGCGGTTTTTGGAGATGGCCTTTCAAGATTGGGTTTTGATTTTTATCTCAAAGAGAATGCAGAAAAGCCCAGGGGTCGGCTCCAGAGAAAATACAGACCACGGAGAGAAGCGAGTTGGTATCTCGCCAGGCAGCAGGAGGAGCCTGGGGTCGGGCCGGTCCCGGGAGGAGCCCAGCACCTGCTCCCGGAAGCCAGCCTGGCCGGCAGGGCCGTCCCCACGGGCAGCCAGGCTGTGCGGTGGTCAGGGGTTAGGGGTGCAGTCTTTCGGTTGGCACCGTGGGCTGGCAAGTCCTTGCCCCGCTCTGGCCGCAGCGAGGGTGAGGGGGTCTCAGGGGTCCTGTTCGACGCCACCGGAATCCGCGAGAGTACGGAGGAGCCGCTCCCCAGAAAACACCGTGAGAAGCGCCCGCTGTGGGCAAGGCGGGTGGCCGGGGAGAGAGGGAGGACAGTCCCCCCAGAACCTGCTCTTCCTCCGGGAGAGGGTCAGGGCCTGACCGCAGACCAGCCCTGCACTCGCCCTGCCCCCGACCACCGGTGCTGTGCGCCCGGCCTCTGAGAGCCACGCTCTTGCCTTGAGCACGAAGGGCATGGGGGCCCTTCGTCTGGGCCAGGACACCTGAGTGGACTGAGAGGAGTCCCTATGCCAGGAGGAGGGTCACATGTTCTTGGGAGAAACTAGTCAACATGGAAGTTAGTCTGTGCTGCAGGTCAGCACCCCACGCCCACCACAAGGGGACAGGTAGGCCTCGATGGGTACGTTATGGGCTCCGGGGAACAGGCCAATGTGTGAACCCCTCCCTCCGGACCAGCTCCCACAGGCTTCCGCCTGCGGTGCCAGCTGTCCTCGCACCTGCCGCCCTCGTTGCTGAGCTCACTGGCCAGCAAACGCTCGGGTTTGCCCCGTGTGCGGGGTCTGCAGTCGCGCTGGGCACGTGGGCGCGGCACTGCCCGGCAGGCCCTCTGGCAGCCGCAGCCTCTGAGCCTCCCGTCTCCCTTCCGGTCTTCCTTCCAGGCTCTTCACCTCCCTTTCCTTTCAGGCACAGGCCCTGCTGCCTCCTATCGTTCACATTCTTTTCTGGAGCCCCCGGGGCATCCCGATGAGCACTGGGAAGAATCCACGTTGGCACTGGACACAGAGGTGGTTCCGCGCTGCTGGGGTTGGCAGGCTCCACCTCCGGTGAGGGGACGAGGAGGGCGGTCGGTCCCACTGACTGCACCCAGTCCCTGTGCCCGCCTGGCACTTGGGCGCCTGTGCTTGTTTATGGGTCAGTGTGACTCTCCTGGGGCCGCTCCAACACAGAGCCATCCGTCCCCTCACGTCCGGAGCCCAGGACGCCCAAACCGAGGTGCCAGGGCCCCACTCAGACCTGCGGGCGGGCTGCCTGCTCCTCCCAGCCGCCCTGCGCTCCGGGGCGAGTGGCCGCATCACCCCCATTCCTGCCTCCGTGGTCACTGGCTGATCTTCTGTGTCTCCTCTTCTTATGGGGACGCCGGCCATTGGAGTCAGCCCGCCCGCCCGCTCCAAGATGACCTCATTTTGACTAATTAACCCGCAGTGAATGGACCCCGTTCCACGTCAGGTCACACTTGGAGACACTGGGTGTCAGGACTCCCACATGTCTTTCTGGGGACACAGTTCAATCCACAACAGGGTCCCAACTGTTTATCATCGTGTATTTGACAGTTTCAAAAGCCATTTACGTTTTAAAAGTTAACTTTTAGAGAGAGGCACCGAAACACGAGTTTTCCCACCTCAGTGCTTCCAGCTCCACCCGAGACGGCCACCTCACGCCTCCTGGGCGCCCGGGATGCTCTGCGGGCCCCTGGCACACACGTCCGCCCTCTCCCTGCACCTTCGTCGGTCTTCTTCGCCCAGCCACACGCGGGGACTCGACGTCAGCGCACTGGGACCTGCCCGGCTCTCACTGTGGGTGCGTCCTGCCAGGCCACGGCATGGAAGCAGGTGATGGAGCTGTGGGCTGGCCTTTAGAAGGACCGAGTGGCCAAGGCTGGAAGCACACCGTCTCTGAAGGAACCCCACTCCCAGTCCCGGGGAGGAAAGTGCCAGCTCACAGGACACAGGCACCATGAATCTATCCTCTCATCTTCCATTTTGAAATAATCTCACATTTGGAGAAAAGCTGCAAAACTAGTTCACCGGGTACCTGAACCCCTTCTCCCCGAGCGCCCCGCGGCCAGCACGTTGGCATGCTTGCTTTGCCCCTTCGGGGCGAGGGCGCGGGAGGGTGCTCCTCACCCTGAACATGTCCGGCGTGTTTCCCAGACACGGACGCCCTCCTGCGGCCGCGGTGGAGGGCGCGCCCGACGCCAGCATCGACTCAGCGCCGCGTGGCCTCTGCCCTGCGCGCCTCTTCCGATTTCCACGTTGGTCCCGTTTTTGACTTTTGCACACTTCCTGTCGCTTCATTCCCGTGTTTGATCTTCCTGGTTTCCGTGGTTGGTGGTGGTTTCTCTCCGTCCCATCCTCACACTCCTTGCTGTGTGTGCACATCGAGGCTCCTGGCTTTTGTGTGTGAATTTCGTACTTTTTCATTTGTTGTTTGAGTTCCCGTTCCCCTCATTGAGCCTCGAGGGCTGGGCTTGCTGTCTAACGCGGCTGCCCCGTTTATGCACATAAAACAGAAGGAAATGGATCCAAACGCTCCGCTCCACAGTCACATGAGCCCCTTTAACAATTATTTATTTTGTTAGTTGATGCATTTAATTAACCCACATACAATTACTTGTCTTCTGGCTTGTTGAAGCAATAGGTCAGACAGCATTTGCCACAAAACCACCTGCCACAGTGGCTGGCCATGGAAACTCCCGGCGGCCCGGGCCCTGTGGCTCAGGGCTCGAGCATGACCCACGATGAACCAGGAGGTCACGGTTCGAGTCCTCGTCAGGGCACATGGCCCAGCTGCGGGCTCCATCCCCCATGGGGGGCGTGTAGGAGGCAGCTGGTGGATGAGTCTCATCATTGATGTTTCTCTTTCTCCCTTTCCCTTCCTTTCTCTGAAATCAACAAAAGTAAATGAAAAAAACAACAACAGCCCAAACTCCTCAAAAAACAAACAAGGAAAAAAAAGACCAAACTCGCAGCGAAGGCGACGGATTCTGCCATTCTCGCCCCCGTGCAGTATGTCAGGGCAGCCAGCTTACCTTCCTTTCTCCTCCGCGTCGTGGGGTAAGACTTCCCCCTTCCTCAGCACCCCGAAGTCTCAGCACAGTGACAAGTGGGCTCCTTCTGAACGCTGCAGGCAGGCAAGTCCGTCCGTCCGTCTTCCCGGCGTCACCAGGAGGCCTTCCTTGCTGATCCCGGATCTTGTTCTTTACATTTGCTGTCGGATCCGAGGGTTTGACCTGGAAAGCGATGGTCTCCCCATAAGGGTTTCAGGAAACTGCATCTCGGCGGGATCCCCCCACAGATGAGATCGGAAAAGCACGTGAGCCCCACTTAACGTCCAGCGGCCACGTGGGCTGGGCCTGTGCTGGACACGGGGGCTCTGGGACGTGTCCGTCATCACAAGCCTCACAGGACGGCCCCGGGGACGGCGTCGTGGCCTCTGCAAACGGGGGCAGTTTTGCTTCTTTCCCAGCCTGTGACCCTCACCGGTTCCCTGTCGGACCCAGTGCCGAGGCCTCCGGCACAGGGAGGCGTGGCGTGGATGCAGGCGGCCTTGCCCTGGTCTTGACGTTAGGGGAAATGATGCCAGCACTTCCTACTGCAGCGAGGTGGTGGGCTTAGGGAAGGCATGCGCAGTTTATTACATCAAGACAATGTCTATCGCCCTTACCCAGTGGTTCTCAACCTGGGCTGCTCATTAGAATCACCTGGGAATCTTTTTAAAATCCTGATTTCTGGGCCTCATCCTCCGGAAATTCTGTTTCTTTGTTACTAATGTTGTGGCCCCACCCCATAACAAAGAAACAGCATTTCCGGAGGATGAGGCCCAGAAATCAGGATTTTAAAAAGATTCCCAGGTGATTCTAATGTGCAGCCAAGGTTGAGAACCACTGCCCTAACCGGTTTGGCTCAGTGGATAGAGCGTCGGCCTGCAGACTGAAGGGTCCCAGGTTCGATTCCGGTCAAGGGCATGTACCTTGGTTGTGGGCACGTCCCCAGTAGGAGGTGTGCAGGAGGCAGCTGATCGATGTTTCTCTCTCATCGATGTTTCTAACTCTCTATCCCTCTCCCTTCTTCTCTGTAAAAAAATCAATAAAACAAGACAATATCTATCAATTCCTATTTTCCTTACTGTTTATATTCTTATCAGGAATTGACGTTGGGTTTTTGTCAAAGGCTTTTTCTGCACTGATGGAGAGAAGCATATGATTTTCCTCCTTAGATCTGTTCACGTGGTGGATTTTATGAATGGATTTCCTAAAGCGAAGCAACCTTGGAATCTTGGAACAAATCGCCCTTGTTCACGGGGTACTGTTTTCCTTCTACAGGGGGAGGCTTGTCCGGAGCCAGGAGGGCCGGGGCAGGGGCTGTGGCCAGGCATGTGTGTGCGGCGGATGGGGCTTCAGGGTGTGTGGGGTAGACGTGCTGGGCAGGAGACACGGCGGGGGAGGGGGGGCTTCAGCTGGGTCCCCCCAGCTCTGAGCGGGGGTTGGTGCTGCTCCTGGGCACCAGGAGTGACCAGGGCTTGGGGGTGGCCCTGAGCTGGGTGGGCACCAGGGGGCGCTGCAGCCCGCCGGTTGGGTGGGGCCTGGGCTGCAATTAGTAGGAGCTCATCCTCCCTCCTCTGGAACCCCATCTCATACCCACTTCCCACCTGCTGACCCCTTTCTCAGCCTACCCCCCCCCAACCTGCGCCTGTGCCCGGTGTTGCCCGGGTGGGGGGCACAGCTCTGGCTGAGCTCCCCGTGTTGGAGTGAGAGGCTCACACAGGGAACACCTGTGCGGTGACCTGGTTGGCCCTCCTGTGGCCTCGGCGGCCATTATTCCCCGCGGCGGACACTGTGCTTCAGTGTCTCCTGAACTGAGGAAAACGGTGAACCGTGTGAATTCAAGGGCCTCTGTGCTGACAGGTGTGGGGAAGGCTCCCCAGAAGCCGACGTGGTGAGTAGGGGGTCCAGGGTAGCAGGGGCTTCGGGCAGAGGCCGAGGGGGAGCGAGGGCAGTGTTTTCGGGGTGCCACAGGCGGTGGGAGGATGAGGTGGGTGGGGCCAGGCGAGCAGGGCTGGTCTTTCTCTAAATGGCCCTGGAGACCCTGGGGGCCGGTGGGGCAGCGGAAGCTGAGGCCGGGGGTGTGCGTTGTGGTGGAGTCTGTGGCAGCTAGGGAGATGGTTGTGGGTGAGGGAAGAGCGGGGGGACTGGGTGTCGGGCATTTGGATGTGATGTGGAGAGGTCACTGGGCAGCTGGGTGTGTCAGCAGGAGGGGATCCGCCTGCGGGGCGGGGGCCGGCCACTCCCGGCGCCACATGGGCTCAGGCTGCCCAGAAGCCGGGGTTCAGAGCCCAGCTGGGCGTGGGGGCTGGGGGGCGTTTCTTCTGTCCAGAAAGTTGCTGCCGCGGGCTCCAGGCCTCTGCAGGAGCCGAGGGGGCCCTGACTGGTTGTCGGACGTGGAGCATGGGTTCACCCCTGGGGTGCCTGTGGGGCCCCATTGGTCATTGGACTGCACCCCCAGGGAGCCATCAACGGCCTCTTCCCAGGGGTGACCGCACACAGCAGTCAGCCTGGCACTGGAGACCTTCCCGGTTGGGAGGTGTCCCGGCAGGACAGACACGCACCCCTGTTGCCATGAGCAGCGAGCCGGCTCTGGAGAGGGGCCAGCGAAGTCCTTGCTGCAAAGCCCTGCTCCCACATCGGTTTGGGGCGACTTCCCCGGGGAGAGAGGATGTTTGAGTCACAGAAAACAGCCAGGAATGGGGCACTGCCTTCTCTCCGCGCGGCCAGACCAGGAGCTGCCGCAGGAGGGCTTGCATCTGTGTGGGCTTTGTTATTTTTACCTGTCTTTTCTCACTGTCAAAAGCCCACTTTGGCTTGAAGATGAGGTGAGTGGCCCCACCTGTGTAGGTGCGTCCTCCTCCCCGTGAGCTCTCTCCCCCTGGAACCCGCGGTTCCTGCTTCCTGAGCTCCTTTATCCTGGGGACAGGGCTGAGCTGGTCTTCCCGAGATGGTGGGGGCCCCCACCAGCGGAAACGAATGCCCGCCACTCTTTCTCTGAAATACCTGTTGCTCTGGTGCCAGACTCAGATGCAATTCCTCTGCATTTCCTGGGCTTTCCAACTTCTCCACGCTAGCACATACTGCCTTGAAAATTAAAAAAAAAAATTAGTAAAACACTAGAAATAAGGAAATGAATAAATATTTTTGAAGCAAGCCTAGGGCGAGATGGCCCAGTTTGTATGTGTAAACTACCAGTATGTTGCTGCCTTTCTCGGAGTGACAACCTAGAAGGGGAGACACCACCTGTGCTGCCTGCAGTGTCTTAAGAATCTGACAAGATGATACAGCTGGGACTGCTGGCTCAGCTCATTTGCATGCCCCCCCCTCCGCGCCCTGTGGCAGGTTACCATGGGAACAGGGCGAGATGGATGGTAGAGTGGGAATGTCCTTGGGGATTTGAACACGCCCCTCTAAGAAGCTGAGAGAACAGGCAGAGAAAAGTAAGCAAAGATAAAGAAAACCAGAATGCCATTCTTAATAAACTCAATTTTATGTATAAATATTTATAATTTAGAAATGTGAATTTATAAATATGCATATCATTATTTGATAAGTTGTTATTTCAGGGATTTAACAATGTAGTTTTATATAAAAAATTGATTAGTACTGCCTCCGGTCAAGATGATGGCACTGACCTTGGCAGGTTGCTCAGTGGTTAGAGCAGCATGTAAAACACGGCCGGTGCCGGCTGTGAGTTTGACATGCTTGGGTTAGAGTGTTGGCCCTCGGACCCAAGGGTCGTGGGTTCAATTCCTGGTCAAGGGCCCGTACCTCTGTTACAGGTTCAATCCTGTCCCAAGTTGGGGCATGTGGGAGAGGCAACCAGTGGATATGTCTCTTTCACGTTGATGTTTCTCTCTCTTTCTCCCCCTCCCAATTCTTCCCTCCCTTCCACTCTCGCTAAAAATCAATAGAAAAAATATCCTCAGGTGAGGATTAAAAAAAAAAAAAGATGGCGGCATAGGTAAATGTAATACTCAAATCCTCCCACAACCACATCAAAATTATAACTAAACTACAGAACAACCATCATTCAGAAACACCCAATATTTGGCTGAATGGAAGTCCTACAACTAGGGAATTGAAGAAGCTACATCAAGACTCATAGGAAGGGGTGGAGACATGGAACGTATGGTGGATAAAAATGGTGGGGATATCTTGGCTGTGGAGGTCCCCCCCTGAGGAGGGAGGGGTCCCAGCTCCATCCTAGGCCCCCCAGCCCAGGGTTCCAGTGCCAGGAAGAGAAGTCCTCATAACTTCTAGCAGCAAAAACCAGCAGGGATTGAGGCTGAAGTAGATGGAGGGCTGTTGGAGACTCAGGCAGTTCCTCTTAAAGGGCCCACTCAGTGACTTACTTGGGCTTACTCCCTCTGAGCTTCAGTGCTGGGGCAACAGCTCAAAAGGCACCAGAGACATAAGGGGGGTGGAACTGAATTATCTGGCATCAGGTGAGAGCAGAGGGGGGGCAACTTTCTCCCAGACCAGTGGTGGGCAAACTTTTTGACTCGCGGGCCACAATGGGTTCTTAAACTGGACCGGAGGGCCGGAACAAAAACATGGATGGAGTGTTTGTGTGAACTAATATAAATTCAAAGTAAACATCATTACATAAAAGAGTACGGTCTTTTTTTTCAATAGTTTTATTCATTTCAGACGGGCCGGATCTGGCCCGCGGGCCATAGTTTGCCCACGGCTGTCCCAGACAGAAGTGCTGGCAGAGGCCATTGTTCCTTTGATAAACTCTCCCCCCACAGAGCTAGCAGGTGGGTGCCATATCTGAGTCTCTGTCAACCTGGCTAACACTGTTTGTTCTGCCCTGGTGATTCCCTGAGACCCCGCTCCACCCAACTTTCAGGCCCACCAATGGTTTTACCATACAAATGGCCTGTCTTGGCTCAAGCTTCCTAAAATCTCTCAAACAAGAAGCATCTGCCTTTAGTGTGCCCTGTACCTCTCATTATGTGGTCCCAGGCCCAGTACTAGCAGCAGTCAGCCTTGGTTCACAGCTTGGCCTCTTCTGGGTACCTCCAGGTCCAGGATAAGCAGCAGCCATCTGCAGATTGCTTTGTAGCTCATGGCGAGTGGCCCTGGGTGGAACATAGGCAATGGCTGACCTTGGCCTGCACTTCCCAGGAGGCCCCAGAGCCAGCACACCCAGTGGACAGCTTCAGAGCACATCAATGCACCCAACCACCTCCACAAGCAACATACTTAAGGAGTGGACTAAGGGGGCACCAGAGTCCTGCTGAAGTAAGTCCTGCTATGTGTGTGTGTGGGGGGTCCCTGCACAGTTGATCCTCTAGGGTGGTCAGAGATTGGTGATCGATGGTCATAGCCAGTCCTTGAAGCTGGTCAGCCTGCGGGTAAATTCATTCCATTGATGTGCCAACAGCAATCAAAGCTCAACTACAGGAGGAAGCTGTACACAGCCCACACAGGGGCTGGCAGGTGAGGGGGCACACCTGGAGTACCCAGTTTGGGTGAAAGGAAAGGCTGTGCCACTGGACCCTGCAGGACACCTATTACATCAGGCCACTCCACCAAGCCTGGGAAACGCAGCAGCTCTACCTAATACATAGAAACAAACACAGGGAGGCTGCCAAAATGAGGAGACAAAAAACATGTCACAAATGAAAGACAGACAGAACTCCAGAAAAAGAACTAAACAAAATTGAAACAAGCAATCTACTAGATGTAGAGTTCAGAACACTGATTTAAGGATACTCAATGAACTTAGTGGAAATTTCAACAGCATAAAAAAGGACCAGTCAGAAGTGAAAGATACACTAACTGAAATGAAGAATAATTTACAGGGAATCAACAGCAGAGTAGATGAAGTTGAGAATTAATGATTTGGAATATAAGGGAACAAAAAACACCAAATCAGAACAACAAAAAGGAAAAAGAATAAACGAAAAATGAGGATAGCGTAAGGAACTTCTGGGACAACTTCAAGTGCACCAGCATTCACATCATGGGGTACAAGAAGGAGAGGAGAGAGAGCAAGAAATTGAAAACCTACTTGAGAAAACAAACAGAAAACTTTCCTAACTTGGTGAAGGGAACAGACGTACAAGTCTAAGAAGTACAGAGAGTCCCAAACAAGAGGAACCCGAAGAGGCTGACACCAAGACACATCATAATTAAAATGCCAAGGGTTAAAGACAAAGAGAGAATCTTAAAAGCAGTAAGAGAAAAACAGTTAGTTACCAGAGAAGGCAGCTCCCATCAGACTGTCAGCTGATTTCTCAACAGAAACTTTGCGGGCCAGAAGGGACTGGCAAGAAATATTCAAAGTCATGAACAAGGACCTACAACCAAGATTACTCTACCCAGCAAAGTTATCATTTAGAATAAAAGGACATATAAAGATCTTTCCAGACAAGAAAAAGCTAAAGGAGTTAGTCACCACCAAACCAGTATTATATGAAATGTTAAAGGGTCAAGGAGGAGGAGGAGGAGAAGAAGAAGAAGAAGAAGAAAGAACATGAACAATAAAATGGTGGTAAAATACATATTATCAATAATTGAATCTAAAAAACAATAAACAAGCAGAAAGGAAACAGACTCATAGATACAGAGAACATTTTGACGGTTGCTAGATGGGAGGTGGTTTGGGGGGATGGGTGAAAAAGGTGAAGGGATTAAGAAGTACAAATTAGCTTGGCCAGCCAGTGTGGCTAGTGGTTGAGCACTGACCCAGGAATCATGAGGTCACTGGCTTGATTCCTGGTCAGGTCACATGCCTGGGTTCAAGCTTAATCCCCAATAGGAGGCAGTCAATCAGTGATGTTCCTTTCTCATTGATGTTTCTATCTCTCTATCCATCTCCCTCTCTCTCTAAAAATCAATAAAAACATTTCAAAAAATGTATAAATTGGTTGTTACAGAATAGTCATGGGGATGTAAAATACATTATAGGAATATAATTATTAAGTCAATAATATTCTTTTTTTGTTTTTGTTAATTCTCCCCAAGGATATTTTTCCATTGATTTTTAGAGAGACTGGAAGGGATGGAGAGAGGAGGGAGGGAGGAAGGGAGAGAGAGAGAGAGAGGAGAGAGAGAGATGTGACAGAGACACATTGTTTGGTTGCCTCCCACACATGCCCTGATCAGGGCCAAGGATTGAACCTGCAACCTAGGTACATGCCTTTGACCCGGAATCAAACTCATGACTCTTTGGTGTGTGGGCTGACATTCTAACCATTGAGTAACACCAGCCAGGGCATATTCTTTTTTTTAAAATCCTCACCTGAGGATATGTTTTCATTGATTTTGAGAGAGAGAAAAAGAGAGAGAAAGAGAGAGAATCAACGTGAGAGAGAAACATTAATCAGTTGACTCCCTTATGTACCCTGATCAGGGATCGAACCCACAACCTGGGTATGTGCCTTGACTGAGAATTGAACCCACAACATTTTGGTATATAGGATGATGCTCCAATCAACTGCTCCACTTGGCCAGGGCTAGTCCATAATATTCTAATGACTATGTATGGTGTCAGGTGGGTTAGAATTTTATCGGGGTGATCACTTAGTAAGTTATCTAATGTCTAATTACTGGGTTGTACACTGAAACTAATATAATACCGTATGTCAACTGTACTTAAAAAATAAAAAAAATGATTTAAAAATAAATGAGTACACACTATGGAAAACAGTATGGAGTTTCCTCAAAAAACTAAAAATGGATCTCCCATTTGACCCAGTAATCCCACTTCTAGAACTATGTCCCAAGAAACCAGAAACACCATTGAGAAAGGATATATGCACCCCTATGTTCATAGCAGCACAATTTACAATAGCTAAGATTTGGAAACAGCCTAAGTGCCAAACAGCAGATGATGTATTAAAAAACTGTGGTACAATGGAATACTACTCCACTAAAAAAGAAGGAACTTATACAATTTGCAGCAGCATGTATGGAACTGGAGAGCATTATGCTAAGCCAGCGGTTCTCAACCCGTGGGTCGCGACCCCTTTGGGGGTCGAACGACCCTTTCACAGGGGTCGCCTAAGACCATTGGAAAACACATATATAATTACATCTTGTTTTTGTGATTAATCACTATGCTTTAATTATGTTCAATTTGTAACAATGAAAATACATCCTGCATATCAGATATTTACATTACGATTCATAACAGTAGCAAAATTACAGTTATGAAGTAGCAACGAAAATAATTTTATGGTTGGGGTCACCACAACATGAGGAACTGTATTAAAGGGTCGTGGCATTAGGAAGATTGAGAACCACTGTGTTAAGTGAAATAAACCAGTTGGAGAAAGATAAATAACTATAAACACCAATTTATGATAAAAATGCTTAGAGAATTGGAAATGGCATGTCATTAATTTGAATTGCGTGTGTCACAAAAATTGCATATCTGACGTCACATGTGATAGTGGAAACTGAACTTCCCTTGCTGTAAGACTAAACACAGAATCCCTATTAAAATATCAATGGCGTATTTCACAGAGCTAGAACAAATACTCCAAAAATTTATATGAAATCTAAAAAGACCCCGAATAACTACAGTAATTTTGAGAAAGAAAAAGTTGGAGGAATCACAATACCAGATTTCAAGTTATACTACAAAGCCACCATAATCAAAACAGCCTGGTACTGGCACAAGAACAGGCATATAGATCAATGGAACAGAACAGAGACCCCAGAAATCGACTCAAGCCATTATGCTCAATTAATACTTGAGAAAGGAGCTAAGAGCACACAATGGAGTCAAGAGAGTCTCTTAAATAAGTGGCATATGGATTACACAGATACATGCAAAAAAATGAAATTAGACCACCGACTTACACTAAACACAAGACTAAACTCAAAATAGATAAAAGACTTAAATGTAAGTCGTGAAACCACAAAAATCCTAGAAGAAACCATAGGCAACAAAATTTCAGACATCTCTCATAGCGACATGTTTACGGATATATCCCCTAGGGCAAAGCAAACTAAGGAGAAAATAAGCAAATGCGACTACATCAAAATAAAGAGCTCTACCTACACAGCAAAAGAAACCAACAAAACGAAAAGGGAGCCCACTGTATGGGAGAAGATATTTGGCAAGGATACATCTGATTAAGGGTTAATATCCAAAATATATAAGGAACTCATACAACTTAACAAAAGGAAGACAAACAATCTAATAAATAAATGGGCAAAGGACTTAAATAGACACTTCTCCAAAGAGGACATACAGATGGCCAAGAGACATATGAAAAAATGCTCAAAGTCACTGATGATCTGAGAGATGCAAATCAAAACAACAGTGAAGTACCATCTCACACCTGTTAGAATGGCTACCATCACAAATCAACAAATGACAAGTGCTGGCGAGGATGCAGAGAAAAAGGAACCCTCATGCACTGCTGGTGGCAATGCAGACTGGTGCAGCCACTGTGGAGAACAGTATGGAGTTTCCTTAAAAAATTAAACATGAAACTGCCATTTGACCCAGTGATCCCACTTCTAAGAATCTATCCTAAGAAATCTGAAACACCAATCAGAAAGAATGTATGTACCCCTAAGTTCATAATAGCACAATTTACAATAGCTAAGATCTGGAAACAGCTCAAGTGCCCATCAGTAGATGAGTGGATAAAAAAGCTGTGGTACATTTATACCATGGAATACTATGCAGCAGTAAAAAAGAAGGATCTCTTACCCTTTGAGACAGCATGGAGAAACCTGAAGAGTATCATGCTAAGTGAAATAAGTCAGTCAGAGAAAGACAAAGATCACATGATCTCACTCATATGTGGAATCTAAGTAACAAACCGATGAATGGAGTGGATCGAGAGACTTGGAAGCATGGAACAGAGTGCGGAATCTCAGAGGGAAGCGGGGGAGGGTGGCCGGGTGGGAGGTAATCAACCAAGACCTTGCATGCATATATGCATGGCCCATGGACAGACAATGGGGCAGTGAGGGTCTGAGGTGGGGGTAGGGGCAGGGGTGGTCTAGAGGGGGCCAATGGGGGAAAACGCAGGACATATGTAATACTTTCAACAATAAAGAATTATTTTAAAAAGAAAAAAAGACTACGAACAGGCCAGGCACCTCCTCTCTGGTCTCTGGGACTGTTGTCCTGGTGGCTGTCAGCCCTGCATCACTGCCACTTTGGGAAATCAGCAGGGCTCACACGGACTGCTCACACGGAGCAGACGAGATAGCAGATGAAATGAGTCATCCCCAGAGAGACACACATGACCAAAACTGACTCAAGAAGAAACAGACAACCTGAGCAGACCTGTAGGAACAGAGAGATTAAAGGAGTAAGTTACAAATCTACCACAGGGTAGTTCACACATCTGCCCAGGCCTGGGCAGCTTCGCGGTGACTGTACTAACCGTCTAAGGACTGTCAGGCCAGGAGCTGGGCCGGCGGCTCCTTAGGCCAGGGGAGGACACTGCTCTCGGGAAAGCTCTGCCCGCGAGTGCTGCCCTTGGGGGCAGGCGGTAGTCCCTGGTGAGGCCATGGTCTGAGCTGGCCAAGGCCCTTCTGGTGGGGCAGCTCCAGGGGACACCCTGTGTGAGGCACAGGCCTTGTCAAGGTTGTGCCTTTTACAAGGACTAAAATCTCTGCAAAAATGTCAAAATGCTAGACTGGCCCTTGCCGATTTGGCCCAGTAGATAGAGCGTTGGCCTGTGGACTAAAGGGTCCTGGGTTCAATTCTGATCAGGGCACATGCCCGGGTTATGGGCTCGGTCCCCAGTAGGGGGCATGCAGGAGGCAGCCAATCAATGATTCTCTCTCATCATTGATGTTTCTATCTCTTTCTCCCACTCCTTTCCTCTCTGAAATCAATAAAAATATATTTAAAAAAAATGTTAGACTGACACATGAGGAGGCCACCTGGTCAGAGATTTGTAGCCTAACCAGCCAGTCAAGGGGCCTTGGGATCTAGGCCAGCCTCTCTTGCCTCTAGCTGTTATGGATGATGGTCCCCCTAAATCATGCCCATGTGGTGATGTCCCTCTGAGGGTCCCCAAACCAAGAGTCCTTACTTGGCTGAGCCTGGATCGGGGGAGACCACAGTGGGGACTGCAGCCTCTTTAGCTCTGGGCTCTGAGGACCCGGTGGGGTTGGGGGGGGAGAGGAGTCACCTGCAGGCCCTACTCAGTAGTGGACCAGGGGACACAGGGCTGTGGGTGGCCCGTGTGACACTCTGGGACATGGTGCGCATCTGCCATTCTCTCCCTCCTGGGGTGATGGCCGTCCTGCCTTTCCTGGACTGTCTGACCCTCCTGCCCCAGCTCCTCAGTTCCCAGCCTGTTACTGTGTGGCCAGATGGTACTGTCCTCCAGCCCCTGGGCATGTGCCTATGAGCTCGGGAGGCCACCTGGATGGGAGCCCAGCCACATGCGCCTGAGACCCTGGGTGGGACACACGGCTGGGGGTGCCTATCAGGGTGACCTTGTGAGCACAAGGGGAGCGGGTGGATGGGGAAAGTTCGGAGTCAGAGGCCCTGTCCCCACTGTGTGGGCGTTCCCACAGGGGCATAATGAGGGGTTGGCCGGGGGGTGCCCTGGGGTCACAGGTTGTGTGTGAATATGCAGGGTTGGGTGGTGCTGCAACATGGGCAGCCAGGGCACAGCAGGGACCAGGGAGACAGGGTCTTCACAGATAATTAAGTGAAGGGTGAGGGGTCAGGCTATGGGGTGGGGCCCCCAAGGCCTCAGCGTCCACCTGGGCTGTGCCCTCATGAGGAAACAGGCCGACAGAGGACCGGAGACAGCGGATGCCCCACACGCCTGCCCTGTTTGCTCCTTAAAGTAACCAAGGTTCTTGCTCATCAGGAAGCAATTACCCTACAATTTGGTGGCTTTGGACAAATGGCCCATCAGTGATCCTGCGTGCCTGTCCCATCACCTGGAAGTTCCGCCAGCCCCTCCGTGAGCCTGGAGGAGCCCCCCTGGATTACACCCACCTGTTCTACAACTGCGGTGAGTGGGACCGGCAGCCTGTGTCTCACTCAGCGCGATGCCTGTGACCGCGGCCCTGTTGCTTTGGTTCCCTTTTCTCCCCTGGTTGCTCTGAGCTCCCGCCTGGTGCTGACAGCAGTGGCGAGTGCGGATGGCCCAGCGCGGGTGGCAAGTGCAGGTGGCGAGTGCGGTGGCCTCCGCTTGCTTCAGTCTTACCGGAAGCTGTCAGTCCTGCCCCATGACCTGTGAAGACAGCTTTGGGCTTTGGCACGTGCCTTTGTCAGGTTAAGGAAGTTCCCTTCTATCTAATTTACAGAGTTTAAACAAAAATTATAAATGCATGTTGAATTTTTCCCCCCGTATCTATTGATATGATCATATGGTTTTTCTTATTTAGCCCTTTAATTGGTTTTGAAATTTGAAGTCGGCTTGCATTCCTGGGTGAAGCCTGGTCACGGTGTCGACTCCTTGTATGTGCTGCTGACTCATTTGCCGTGAGGTTTCCTGTCTGTGCTCAGGAGGGAGGCAGTTGGCTTGTGCCGTCACTTCCTGGTTGGCCTGGGGGGCGGGGGGGTGACTTTGGGAAGCTCTGCTTGGGGAGTCCGCCTCCCTGCCCCCTTCCCGGAGGAGGCCGGGCTGAGCGGTGTGACTTCTTTAAATGCTGGGTAGGTGTCACCAGTAAACCGCCTGCGCCTGGACGTTCCTCTCACACTTTTAACTGCAAATTCAGTGTCTGATGGTGATGGGACTCGGTCCCGACCACATTTCAGGAGAGTGTGGTGTTTGGGGTTCTGAGGGTCTGGTCCGTCTCCTCTGAGTTATCAGGGGGATGTTTCTGCATCTGACGTTGGGGGTGTCCAGTGCAGCCAGAGGCCACGGGGGAGACTTGATGGGGCTGCGAGGAGCAGGTGCGCCATCAGGGCTGACAGAGGGGTCGGAGGAGGCCCGTGCCGTGGGGCCGCTCCCATGGCACCCACCCATGCGACTGCGGGGCGGCGGGCGTGTTGTGTGCTGTGACCGCATAACCGGCACCCACTGGGCAGCTTAAAACAACTGAAACGTCCTTTCTCCCTTTGGGGGGCAGAGGTCTGAGATCAAGGTGCTCAGGGCTGTGCTCGCCCTGAGGCTCCCGTCCCAGCTTCTGTAGCTTCAGGCCTCCCTTGGGTTGTGGCTGCATCGCCCCAGTCCCTGCCTCCATTGCACACGGCTTCTCCTCTGTGTCTGTCTCTCTCCTCTTCGGTCTCCTGTAAGGACGCTTGTCGTTGGATTGAGGGCCAATCCTGGTAAGCCAGGAGGATCTCATCACAAGATCCTTAATTTGATTAAATGCAAATTCCTAAATAAGGTCATACCCACAGGTTTTGGGAATCAGGACAGGGACACATCTTTGGGGTGCACTGCTGAGCCCCCCGGTCGCGGCCTCCTGCTGCCCGGTCCCAAGGGCTGCTCTCTGTGGAGTGCACGTGGCTAACGTTGGAACAGGGGTGCCTCCCCTTCCTGGCCCAATTTGGGCTCCGAAAGGGCAGAGCTGGCAGCTCTCCGAACCCGCGGGGCAGCTCACTGCTTCTGGCTGCAGGGCCACCAGCTCCCGGCCCATCTGGGAGGTGGGCTCGGCTTCCCACCCACAGGCTGGTGAGCACCAGCTCAGCGCTGACCCGCCTGCGTAGGCCACCGCCTGTGTCAGGGCTCTTTTCCCGCTTTCACGGGGGTCCCAGAGGCTGCGCTGGGTGGTGGGGTCTCCAGGCGCCGCTCAGGAAGGGACGGGGCTGCTGCCCCTCGTGCTGCCACAGGGACCTGGGCTTGGAGCCCCCGCCGTGTGGGGGCCCATAGGAGCTCCTGGTGTCCGCCCCGGGCCAGGGTGGGCGCCGCCAGCCGTGCCGCCTGGAGGCCTGCCTGGCTCTTGCCAGCAGCGTGTGGCACCGATTGGAATTCCGAGCACAGCGTGGGCACTTTGTTCTCCTGGACCAGAGTCTGGGCTCTTGCTGTCGGCACAGCTGTGGTGCCTGAGCCCTGACAGGTGACGGGCCAGCTGTCCTGGGCCCTGGGGTGGGGTGTTGTCCCTCTCACTGCGCTTAACCCTCGCCTGCCAGGCTCGCCCCGGACAGAGGGGCAGCTGCGTGCCAGCTCCTTGCTCTCCCGCCGCCCCGCCAGCCTGCCTGGGAAGACAAGTTCCATTTACATCTTATTCCCTCGGGACCTGAGCAGAGACCTGGTCCCCAGAAAGGTGTATTCCACTGAGTCCAGGGACCCCGGCATCTTCCGTTGGCCCAGGCAGAGGAGGTGCCCCGTGGTCCGAGTGGCCCAAATCCGCGCTTGTGGCAGCTCTGTCCCCTTGGCCTGTAGGGCCAGGCGGGCCTGGGAGAGCTGAGTCAGGAGCTCAGAGTCCCTCCAAGGCCCCCTTCACCAGCCCTGGGACATGAGGAGGGAAATACGAAACTGCTGTCTCAGGGGAGGCAGCTGACAGAGCTGTCTGAGGCCTGCAGAGTTGCTGCCTCCACCTGGAGGCCCTCTAGGCTTTGCCGCTATCCGGCCCCAGCTCTCAAGGACAACAGAGGGGAGTCCCCCTTGGTAACTGTGTCCCACCACCAGGACCCTGTGACACCAGCCAGTGTGGGATGAGCCAGCGGGCTGCATGCAGTGGGGTCTTGGGGTCCTGGGCTCCTGCCTCGGCTCACTGCAGTCACAGCTACCCTGGTGAGCAGGGGCCTGGCGACCCTGTAGCCAGATGGTGTCCTCCTGGTGCCGTCTTGGCTCCTGAGAGGGGCTGGTGGACACAGCGCTGCCAGGAGTCCTTGGAGAGAATGTGAGGACAGGTCAGCAAGACTGTGGGGGCAGGTGCCAGACTGGCTCAGGGCGCTCCTACCTCTGGGATGCTCTGGGGAAAATTTAATGAAGTCCTCTCTCTAGACCTGCCCTTTGTTGGTTGTGAGAGCAGAATCCTGCCGTCCGTGAGCACAGGACCAGGGCAGGGAGGTGCTGGGGGTCTGAGGTCCTCCCCGTCCCCAGGTAGAGGCTGGTCCCTTGGGCCGTCAGTGTCCACCCTCCTCTAGGGACTCATTACAGCAGCGATCCACGTGCAGTGAGGACAACACGCCCCGGGCAGGTGCTGCGGGACCCAGTGGCTCTGGCTGGGCGTGAAGGGTTCGAAGGGGAAGCCAGGACTCCCAGGGCCACGTGAGCGTCAAGAGTCCAGACAGTGTTTGGGGGTGCTGTGTGGCTGACGGGGGTCCTGGCTGCCTTGCACCCCTGATCCTCTCAGGTGGGGCCACTGCCCCAGGAGGCACCCAGCCACCTGCCCCCCTACACACTCTGCACAGCCAGAACCAGGCAGGCAAGGCTCCCCAAATCGGAGTGGCTGCCTCCCCTCCTGGGGGGTGAGTGGTCCGGGGGCCAGTGGCGCAGGACCAGGAGGGAGCTGAGAAAACAGGAAGGCACCCTCACTGGAGGCCGGAGGCTCAGATCAAGGTGTCTCCGGGCCTCGCTCCCTCTGAGGCTCCAGGGGGAGGTCCTCTGCCTTCCAGCTCCTGGTGGCTCTGCATCTCGTGGGCTGTGGCTGTATCACCCCAGTCTCTGCCTGTTGTCACATGGCTTTTCCCGGTGCCTCTGTGTCTCCTCTTATAAGGACGTTGAATTTAGGTCCCACCCTTATCCCGCATGACCTCTGACGTAGTTACATTCCAAAGGTCCCATGCTGAGGTTCAGGGTGGATGTGAATTGGGGGACACTATTCATCCCACTACAACTGACCCACAGGCCCTCCCTGGTGGAGCTGATGCTCTATGAGGGGACCGAGGCAGCAGGCAGCACCGGCCCGTGACACCTGCCCGGGGAAGGGCAGTGGAAGGATGCCCTGGGGTGGCCGGAGCAGGCCCCTCAGGAGGAGCTGTGAGCTGAGACCCAGGGGATGAGGAGCCACCCTGCCAGGGTGGTCAGTGAGGGGGGGGGGCTCTGCCCGGGTGGCCTGACTTGATTGACAAGAACCACCCGTCCTCCCCCGGGTAGCCGGCCTGGGACAGGTTGGGGGAGGATCGGGACCCCTGGGGGCGGTGCAGCCAGCCAGGAGGGACAGCAGTGAGGGGCTCTCTGAGTGAGGGGGGGTGTTGGCTGGGCTCGTCCCCTCGGCCTGTGCATGAGCTCTGAACGCGGTGTCCACTTCCGTTGGCGGCTCAGGGAAAGGGCCCGGTGGATGCGGTGCCCGATGACCTCGGACAGACTGCGGGATGGAGCCCAGCCCGGCGGCTTGCTCAGCGCTAGCCCTGCAGCTGCACGGCGGCCACAATGGACTGAGGGGCATTGATGGGGACACAGTTGGTCCCTGATAACTTGCTAATAGTGCTTCATATTTTTTTTTCCATTTAGAAGAATTGTGTGTGAAAACCGAGTGGGGAGATGAGGCCACTTGATGAAGAGCCTGGAGCCCACCCCTTAAAGGAACAAGGCGTGTTTTTCCCCATTTTTTTCATGTGGCTCAGACAGCTGGCTCCTTAAATATTAATCAGGGGTTATTGAGATGCAAATGCGTGCCCACCACTGAAAGGCCTGCAGCTGCAGGGCTGGCGCTGAATGCCCTCGGGCCCAGGTGCAGTGCCTGGCCAGAGCCAGCCAAGGAGGAGGTGACTTGTGGCCGACCCTCCCTGAGGACAAATGGGGTTGGTTTACCCCTTGACAGGAGGAAAGGAGAGGAGAGAGGCATCATCTTGTCTTGTTGACTTTGCCGTCACGGCTTTCAGGCTTTTAGCCTTGAAAATAAGGTGTCCCTACAGGTGGACGAGGGGTGAGTGGGGCCTCCGCTCCTGTGAGTGAGGGTTTGTGAGGCTCGCCCACGTCGCTGGGTTCAAATGACTTTAGGACTTCAGCAGCTACACTCACAGGAGAAACAGCGCCAGCCTGAGCAGAGGTCCGGGGACCCCACCTGGGCCCCAGCAGGTCAGACTTAAAAACTCAGGGGACAGAAAACACTTCCAGCCCTGACCGGTTTGGCTCAGTGGACAGAGCGTCAGCCTAGGGGACTAAGGGGTCCCAGGTTCGATTCCGGTCAAGGGCATGTACCTTGGTTGCGGGCACATCCCCAGTGGGGGTGTGCAGGAGGCAGCTGACCAATGTTTCTCTCTCATCGATGTTTCTAGCTCTCTATTAAGGTGTAAAAAATATTTTAAAAAAAGAAAACATTTCCAAAGAGTGAACAGGGAGGGTGGGGAGGGGCTGCAATAACCAGGAACATGCAGTCAAAACACAAAATAAGTTGGACGAAGTCTGGGTCACATCTGGGGTTTCAGTGGACACACTTTCCTACACATGCCTGCGAAGACAGACCCAGCTCAAGGCTCTTTATAATAAACGCATCAGAAAGGAAGTAGGATCTAACCTTCGACAATGAAACAGATTTTTCTGCTTTAAAACATTTCTGTTGTGAATCAGAACACATACAAACAAGTGCACATGATGTGTGAGCTCAGCAAATGTTCACCATCTCAAAGTCAGCGTGACCACCACCAGCTCAAGAACTCGAACCCTGTGGCCCCTTGTGTGTCCCCAGCAGAACCACGACCCTGGCCTGTAGCACCAGTCTGGTCCTGTATGCCTGCTAGGTGCTGGGTGACATCATGTGGCACACACGTCCTTGTGTCGATGATTTGATTTCTATTGCGTCTCACCTTTAGCGCGGCTGCACGTCTGGGAGGGACATTCACCCATTTTCCACGTCTGTAGATTGTTGATTCTCTGGGCTGTAAGATATTCCATCAAGGAAGCACATGAATGTCATTTGATCGTTTGTCCATCCTACTCTTTTGGTGTATGGGATGAGGCTCCAACCAACTGTCCATCCTACTCTTGATGGACTTTGGGTTGTTTGCTGTTTTTGTCTCGATGAACAGCCTGCTGTGAACTTCAGCACATGCCTCCTGGGGACATCTGTCCCTGCGTGTTGTGCACACCCCCAGGGGCGGGCTGCTGGGTCCTGGGCATTTACAGTTGGGTAGATGCTGACCAACTTAGATGCTGACCAGCACTTCCATTGCCCTCTGCAGTGTTAGCACTGGCATTGCCCGTTTTACTTATTTCAGCCCAGAGTAGTGGTATTTCTGTGTTTTTCCTTTGTTTGCAAAATCATCTCAATTAAGGTGTAAGTGGTGGCGTCCTGGTGCTGGCTTGTTCCACTGCACAAGATGCAAGCATGTGCATCCTTTCCAGCTCTGTGCTGAGTGATGACACGCTACAGCTCAGGGGTGGGCAACCCCTGGCACGTGTGCCAAACATGGTACACCAGTAACTTTGGCTGGCACGCGAAACCCTCTCTTATAATCTTCCATTTACAATTTTTTTCTTAGTATCGACTTTTTTATTTTTCAGATAAATTCAGTGTAGGTGCATCTTAGATAAATAAATAATTTTACATAACAAGTTATCTTAAAGACCATAGACATGATTGACGAGAGAGGGGAGGAGCAATTTCTATGCTTCTGCCTTAACTCACCCTGCCTTCCTAGATCCAACCAGTGTTTTGGTTTCATCCACATATGCTTGTGATTCTTTGTTCTCAGTGATGAATTTTGTTAATTCATCACTGAGAATTAATTCATCACTCGTAATAGGAGTAGCCTGACGGATGAAAGTAGTAGCTCGTGCGTATCTCTGAAGGTCACGAAATATAAACCTGATGTAAAATCTCTGTCATCAGTGATGCAGCAGCAAAAGTCCCTCTGATAATATCAAACGGAGTCATAAAGCTTTCTGTCGGACTATCAGTGTACATGTATACATTAAAAAATAAATGTATTTTTCATCATCATATACTGTGTTTTTGTCGCTTGAATGAATTTTATTATTTCTTCAAGGTTCTTCACATACATACACCTTAAGAGATATCAAGTAGGCGTAACCTGTTCTCAAAAAATTAGGGTTGGCACGCAGAAGAATTTGGAGCCAGGGATTTTGCTGGTTTTGGCATGCACTCACAAAAAGGTTGCCCACCCCTGCTGTAGCTTGAATCAGACTCAGTGGGAGTACTTCCATCACAGACATTAAAAAGACACCACAGATCAGGGCTTTATCCAGAGTCAGTTATAATATACATAAAATGCACCTATTTTAAGTGTTCAGCTTGGTGGTTTTTGACAAATGTGTACACCGAAGTACTTACCACACAAGAGAGATACAGAACATTTCCAGCCCCCTCCCGCACTGTTCCCTTGTTCTATGTCCCAGTCAGTTCCTCCCCAACCCCAGGTAACCAAGGGCCGGTTTTCTGTCACTGTAGTTGAGACTGTTTGCCTCCTAGAATTCTGTATAAATGGAATCACATGCTATGTATTCTTTTGTCTCTGGATTCATTAGCTAAGCATGTTTTAGAGGTTTACACGTGTTGCTGTGTATCAGTAACTTGATCTTTTTTTTATTGTTTAAAGCAGTGTACATGTATACTGGTAGTCCATTTGGCGACCGCTGGTTTAAAGTATTACCTATGTCTCCTTTTCCCCTGACTGACCCCCCCAATTTGATATCTTTATCGCTAAGGAGAATTTGTTGTGTGGACACAACACAATGGAATCATCCACTCCCCTGCTGATGGACTCCTGGACTGTTCCGTTTTTTGGCTCTTATGAATAAATCTGCTAGTAACATCACTTACAGGTCTCTTTGCTTTCATTTCTCTTGGGTAGATACCAAGGAGAAATGACTGGATTGAATGGTAGTACATGCTTAATGTTTTCAGAAATGCCCAACTGTTTTCCAGTGTTGTACTTTGTTATGATCAATAGTGAACGAGGTTTCCTTTTTCATTTTCTGAAAGTTTATACAGCATGATATAATTTCTTCATTAAATGTTGGCCAGAACTCACCAAGCAAGCCATCTTGGCCTGAAATGTTCTTTGTGAGGTTTTAAATTATGAATTTAATTTTTAAAAATTGTTATAGGGCTAGTTGGGCTTTCTCTCTCTTCATGAGTCAGTTTTAGTAATTTGTATCTTTCATGCAGTTTTATTTCCATTTCTAGGGTGTCAAATCTATTAGAATTGTTGTTCACAATAGTGTCTACCCTTTCAGTGTTGATAGGATCTGTAGTGATGTCCCCTCTTCCCTTCTCAATAGTGGTAATTTGTGTTTTCTCTCCTTTTGCTTGATTATTGTAGCTGGAGGTTTACCCATTTTATTGATATTTAAAAAAAACCCACACACACAGATTGAGTTTCATTTTGTTCTCTTAATGTTTTAGCCCTGAAAGAGTTCTAGTTTTATGCAAAAGTCTTTGGACTCAGTGGGAGTACACCAATCATAGAGGTTTAAAAAAACATACTACAAATCAGAGGTTTATCCAGAGTCATAAGGATAAAAGTACTTCTTCCTTTCAGCCTGGGATGCACCAATCTGGTTTCTAGCTTCTCTTTTATTGCACCCAGATTATTCCTTCTTTTTTTTGGTTTTGTTATTCTTTCCTTTCATTTCTTTGAAGTTGACATTAACATAAAATTAACCATTTGAGAAGTGAATAATCAGCAGCATTTAGTACATCAGTGTTGTACAATCTAGTTCCAAAATATTTCATCCCCTCCAAAGGAAACCCTGTGCCCATTAGCAGTCACTCCCCATTCTCCTCTCCCCCCAGCCTCTGGCAATCACTAATCTTCTTCCCATCTTTATGGATGTGTCTATTCTAGATATTTTATGTAAGTGGAATCATATAATAGGTGACCTTTCATGTCTAGTTTCTTTTACTGAACATAGTTTTCAAGGTTTACCCAAATTGTAGCATGTGTCAATATTTTATTCCTTTTTGTGGCTGAATAATATTCCATTGCATGGATAGATCACATTCTGTTCATCCATTCACTTGTTAGTGGATATTTGGGTTGTTTCCAACTTTTGGGTCTTACGAATAATACTGTTGTGAAGAAATATCTGCTTGAGTCCCTGTTTTCATTTTTTTGGACATATACCCAGAAATACTGATGAATCATATGGTAATTCTATGTTTAACTTTCTGTTTTCCACAGTGCCTATACCATTTTACATTGCCACATGCAATGTACAAAGGTTCCAATTTCTCTACATCCTCACCAGCACTTGTTATTCTCTATTTAGAAAATGAAAGCCGTCCTGGGGGGTGTGAAGTGGTATCTCATTGTGGTTTCCATGTGCATTTCCCTAGTGACTGAGAGCACTGAGCATCTTTTCATGTACTTGTTGGCCATTTGTACGTATTCCTTGGAGAAATGTCTATTCAAGTTCTTTTAAATTGGGGTGTTTGTCTTTTTGTTGCTTAATTGTAAGCATTCCTTATATATTGTGAACACTAGACTCTTATAAGATATATGACTTGCAAATATTTTCTCCCATTCTGTTGGTTGTCCTTTCTTCATAACATTCTTAGATGCACTTAAGTTTTAAATTTTGATGAAGTCTAATTTTTCTTTTGTTTCTCCTGCCTTTGGTATCACATCTAAGAATCCATTGCCAAATTCAAGGTCATGAAGATTTACCTGTTTCCTTCAATAGTTTTAATAGTGTTAGCCCTTATGTTTGGGTCTTTCATCCATTTAAGTTAATCCCCATTTGTTGAAAAGACTCCTTTCCCCATTTAATTGTCTTGGCACCCTTGTCAGAAATCATTTGACCATATATGTGAGCGTTTATTTCTAGGTTTTCCACTTTATTCCATTGGTCTATATGTCTGTTCTTATGCAGTACCATAGTTTTGATTACTGTAGCTTTGTACCAAGTTTTGAAATCAGGAAGTGATAGTCCTTCAACTCCCCCCACCCCCCAAGATTATTTTCATTATTTGGGGCCCTTGCAATTCCATATGAATTTGTTTCTACTTTTACACAAACAGCCATTGGAATTTCGATAGAGATTTCATTGACTTTGTAGACCACTTTGGTAGTGTCATCTGAACAGTATTACATCATCCAACACATGAACACAGATGCCTTTCCATTTATTTAGGTCATCTTAAACTTTTTTGCAATGTTTTGTAGTTTTTTTTTTTTTAAAATATATATTTTATTGATTTTTTACAGAGAGGAAGGGAGAGAGAGAGTTAGAAACATCGATGAGAGAGAAACATCGATCAGCTGCCTCCTGCACATCTCCTACTGGGGATGTGCCCGCAACCCAGGTACATGCCCTTGACCGGAATCGAACCTGGGACCTTTCAGTCTGCAGGCCAATGCTCTATCCACTGAGCCAAACCGGTTTCGGCTGTTTTGTAGTTTTTAAGAGTAAAAGTCTTTCACCTCCTTGGTTAGATTTATCCCTAGGTATTTTATTCTTTTGGATGCTATTGTGAGTGAAAGTGTTTCCTTTCCTTTTGTGATTGTTCATTGCTGGCGTATAGAAACACACCTGATTTTTGTGTTGATCTCGTACCTTGCAACTTTGCTGAATTAGTTTATTAACTAATGTGTTTTTGTGGATCACTGGAACTTTCTATAGTCATTCACTACATAATAAGGTTTCAGTCAATGATGGACCAAATGTATGATGGTGGTCCCAAAAGTTTATAATGGAGATGAAAAATTCCTACCACCTGGTAATGTCATGTGCGACACCATACTGTTCGTGGTATTGGCAGGCATATAAAAGTATGGCAGATGCCCTAACCGGTTTGGCTCAGTGGATAGAGCATCGGCCGGTGGTTCGATTCCAGTCAAGGGCATGTACATTGGTTGCAGGCACATCCCCAGTAGGGGGTGTGCAGGAGGCAGCTGATCGATGTTTCTCTCTCATCAATGTTTCTAACTCTCTACCCCTTTCCCTTCCTCTCTGTAAAAATCAATAAAATATATTTTAGAAAAAGTATGGCAGAAACAACTATGTCAGGTACATAATACTTTTAAAAATATATATTTTTATTGATTTCAGAGAGGAAAGAAGAGGGAGAGACAGAAACATCAATGATGAGAGAATCATTGATTGGCTGCCTCCTGCACACCCCCCACTGGGGATCGAGCCCACAACCCGGCATGTGCCCTTGACTGGAATCAAACCTGGGACCCTTCAGTCCGCAGGCTGATGCTCTATTCACTGAGCCAAACCAGCTGGGGCCTTAATACTTGATAATAATAATAAATGACTATGTTCCTGGTTTATGTACTTATATACTATACATTTTATCATTAGGGTGTATTCTTTTGACATAAAATAAAAAGTTGGCTGTCCCTAGCTGGTTTGGCTCAGTGGATAGAGCATTGGCCTGTGGACCGAAGGGTCCAGGATTTGATTCCGGTCAAGGTCACATACCTTGGTTGCAAGCTCCTCCCCGTCCAGGTCCCGATCAGGGCTCATGCAGGAGGCAACCAGTGGATGTTTCTCTCACATCGATATTCCTGTCTTTCCCTCTTTCTTCCACTCTAAGAAAAAAATGTTCCCCACCAGCCTATAGCAGTTTTCCCTATACTGTGGGAAAACAGTATACCGCATACACTTTGTCAGTCTCTTGATTGCATCATTCTGTCCTGAGCTTGATTTAATCTCTGTTATTGTGTATAGTAACGTGCTATCCAGGTTTGTAGCCTAGAAGCAATGGTGTGCAGTGGGCTATGCCATCTAGGTTTGTGTGAGTGCACTCTAAGATGGTCATGTAACAACAAAATACGTGACCGTACACAGGATCATGCCATGTCATTAGAGATAATTTTGCTCCTAGTGAATAACAGTGGGCATCGTTGTCTTGGTCCTGTTTTTTTTCACCATTATGATGTTAGCTGTGGATTTTTCATAAATGCCTTTAATGTTGAGTAATTCCCTTCTATTCCTAGTTTTATGAGTGATTTTTATCATGAAAGCATGTTGGATTTTGTCAAATGCTTGCTGCAACAATTGAGATGGTCATGTGGTTTCCTCCACTCCGTATTCTGTTAATGTGGTGTATTGTGTCAACTGACTTTATGTCGAACACTCTGACATTCCTAGGGTAGTTCCCACTTGGTCATGGTGTATGATCTTTTTAATATGTTGTTAGATTTGTTTTGCTAGTTCTTTTGTTGAGAATTTTTGCATCTATATTCTCAAAGGATATTGGTATCTTTGTATTTATCAGGGTAATACAGGCCTCATAGGATGAGTTCGGTGTTCCCTCTTCTAAGTTTATGAAGAGTTTGAGGATTGGTGTTAATTCTTTAAATTCTTGGTAGAACTCAGGAATGAGGCCTTCTGGCCCGGTTATTTTTCTCTGTTGGGAGGTTTTTGGATTATTGATTCAAGCTCCTTACTTGTTATAGATCCTTTCACATTTTCTGCTTCTTCCTGAGTTACTTTTCGTAGTTCGTGTGTCTCTAGGAATTTGTCCACTCATCTGAGTTATCTAACTTGTTGGCATATACTTGTTCATAGTACTGTTATTTTTATTTCTGTAAGGTCGGTAGTAATACCCTCACTTTAAAAAATGTTATCTGAATCTTCTCTTGATCAATCAAGTTAAAGATGTGCCGATTTTGTTGAGCACGTTAGCAGTTTTGAGGCTGGGTGGCTGCTATATTGCGTTCCGCCTTACCTAGTGGCGCTGGAACTTAATCCCTGAGGAAGAATGTCTCATCTGGGCGAGGTTGAGGGGAGCGCATGCTTGGCCTTAGCAGGTGCCACATGCACTTTATCACCTCTGAGTGAGTGAGAAACCCTTGGCTTGGTGAAGGCTCGCACACACCCTGCCTCACGTGCAATGGGAGCTGTGCCCCTCGCCTGGTTGTTAGAGCAAGAGGGGAGGCAGGGTGAGTCCTCCCTGCACCCGGCCCCTGGCTAAGCCTGCTGCTCTGGACGGGCTAACAGCCCGCCCAGGGGACCATCGGAGCACAGTCTGATGGGCGATGCCTGGGGGTCTAGAGTCCCAAGTCTCATGCCCCGGAGGAGGCAGTGGCACAGGTGGTCCCCCCTGTGGCTACTCTGGCGTGTTCACCCGAGTTTGATGCACATTCAGTCTCCACCAGGTGCTGTGCTGACTGTCAGGTGGGGCAGAGAGATCTCACCTACAGGCCCCTCTACCCAGGCAGAGTTTTCAGAGGGGAGAGCGAGGGGGGAAGGCTATGCCCCCATTCTCTCAGACTCAGCTGCTGGAGGGAAGGGGCGCTAACACCCCCGGCCTCATGTCCCTGAGCACCCCTCCCCCCGAAGTTTCTTCTGGGCTAAGAAACGGCAGATCCTCATGAGGCTGGAGAGAGGGCAGTGCCAGGTGGAGCAGGAGTGAAGTGTTTGGGCCTTTTTCAGACAGTAGGTGGATGGTTTACCCCGCACACCTGTATTGGGTGCCACTTGGCACTGGGGCACCAGGCCTAGATCCCCACCAGCCTAGAGCATGACCAGGAGCAGCGTGGGGTCCAGTGAAGGCCGGCCCGAGGGGTGTGGGCCCCCAAGGCCTTATCCACGGCAGGTGTGGCTGGGGTAATGGGCAGTGACCCGATTCATGCCCAGGAGGTGGGGCAGTGGGAGGGCTCTGAGTGGAGGAAGGGTCTAGCGGACTCCCTCTGATGGGAGTGGCCTTAGGAGAGGCTCCAAAGGCTGGGACAGACAGGTGGGGGGTGGGGGTGGGGCACCGATCCTGGGAGGAGAGGCTGTGGGAGAAACAGGTCTGATGGGTCCTCCTGGGTCAGAAGGCAGAGCCTTGCTCCGGCCACTGCGCCCCCACAGCCTGGACCTGGAGTCACCTGTGATGCCCAGGTGAGTGGTTTGTTCTGTCCCAGGACGGGGACAGGGCTGCCTGGTTCCTGAGGGCCCGAGCCCAGGGGCCTCCTCTGACACTTGGTCACTGGCTCCAGCCCTGCCCCCGCCTAAACATCACATCCTGTGTGTGTCTTAGGGGGTCCTGGAGGCTTGGGGGGCATGGCTGCATGGGGGTCTAGAGTCAGCAGTGCGGGGTCCTAGGGCTCCCTTGTCCAGCCCTGGGTGGCAACGAGCCCAGAGCGGGTGGGAAGGGCTGGGGGGAGGTGGGGAACCACCATGGCCCCTGGCAGGGAGGCCCCCCGAGGTCTGGGCAGGGGGTGTGGAGAACCATCGGAGCCAAGGTGTAGGGTCTCCTCAGGCCCCCTGGTGCCCCCACCCATTGGCAGAGCCCCCAGGACGACCCCCCAGGAAGGGCTGCCGGGCTGTGGCTGGCGCTTGGCTGCCGCAGGCAGACTTGCTGGCTCCAGGCTCCCTGTCTGAGGCCCTGTCTGTCCGCTACAGACACAGGGCGCCTGTTTCCCTGTGAGCAGGAACACGGCCTCTCTGTTGGCACCTGGGCCGGCCCCCCAGGCGGTCGGGAGGCTGCTCCACACAGACCTGTACTTGTACCCACCTCTTCCAGCCTCTTGGCCGGCACCACCTCTCCGGGGCTCCCCACAGTATGGCCAGTGCCCTGGATGGGTGGGGGTAGCGGGAGGAAGGGGAGAAGGGAGGGCTGGCAGCATCCCTCTGGCCTCTGTCCCCTGGCTGAGCGGGGCTGGGGCGGCACCACTGGGTGCCAGCTTATTTGTCTGGCAGGACCCTACCCTGTTCACTCACAACTCACGACAGGCAGCAAAGATCCTGGGCTGCACCCAGTTCTCACTGCCACAGGGCCCTGGATTGCCAAACAAAACATAATCAGTCCACTAACTTCTGACAACTGGGCCTCAGAATTGCACCGTGGGGACCCTGCCGCCCCAGCACCCAGCACCCAGGCTGGGGCTGACGGCTCTGCTGTCCCCCCACCCGCCGGTCAGCAGCAGGAGGCGCCATGGTGTGTGGCTGGGGACGTGGTCACAGGGGAGCATGAGGATGCGCTTCGCTCACCGGATGGGGTGGGGGACAAAGGGCTTCTGGACGCTGGTCACTGGAGAGGAAGGCAGGGCCCAGACCAGCCTTGAGGGGTGTGTGTGGAGCCTGGGGGGGTTCTGAGGAGGGTGGGCATGAGGGGGGATTGGGAGTCTTGGCTTCTCCCTCTCAGTCTGTTCTGGATGTGGTGGGAGCCCACCCCGGGGGCGGTGGAGGAGAGGCAGGGAGTGAGGACTTCCTCACAGCCACACCAGGTACACAACAGGGGCTTGGCCACTGGGGGTAAGGGCCTGCCTGTGGACCGGCACCCCAGGTGCCTAGGACCCTGAGGAAGCCCCCTGGCCAGGCCATGGCCAATGGGAGGAACCAAGGCTCCGTGTAGTGGGTGCTGGTGGTCCTGGATCCACCACTTTCCCTTGGACGCCCATGTCTGGGGGCCTGGTGACCAGGGAGATGACCAGGGTGCCTGGGAACCCCCTGTGAGGGATGAGGAAAGCACAGATGGCCACCCGCAACCCCAGCACCTCTCCCAATGCCACCCCCTGGTTTGCTTTCCTGGACATCTGGGTGCAGGTGGCGGTGCAGGGGTGCTAATGTCTTCCCACTTTATTTCTTGGTGGACAGGCCCTGGGTCCCTCTAGTCCGGTGCTGGGTACGGCCACTCCCGTGACCTAAAGTAGCCCTTCAGGTTCCGGAGGCTGAGTGGAGGGAAGTAGGGGCCGATCCTCTTCCGGATCCACCACTTGCCATCTGCGGCGTGCAGGCCCCCGGGGCGGCTGAACTTGTACCTGTAGTGCTCGCCCCTGACCCACCTGCGGGGAGGGGAGCGTCAGCCTGCAGCTCCGCCCAGCGCAGCAGCCTCCAGGGGGCCCCAGGCTCAGGGGCCCAGGTTCGCCCTTCAGGAGGGGCTGTGTGTCTGTCCAGGGGCTCCCTGGTGGGGAGAGGCTGCTCAGGGAGCCAGAGGAGCCCCCATCACAACCAGGCCCTGGACCGGGGGCCGTGTTTAGCCTCCAGGAAGGCTGAGTGCTGGGCGGCAGCTTCCAGAGCCACCGGGATGGAGGCTGGGACTCGCTATAGGAGGCCACCCCCTCCCCCGGAAGCGGGGGTCCTTTCAGCAGGTGAGCGGTGCTGGGGGAAGGGGGTTGCCTGAGGGCCTACGGGTCTCTGCACCTGGCACATTTCCAGGGGTGGGGCCTGGCCCCAGAGCACATACTGCATTTGGGGGAGTAGCGCTGAGAGGCAGTAGCCACTGTGGGTGGGGGTCCCGTCTGGGAGAGATTCTTACCTGGGGGGGGCCTTGTCCGCAAAGGGGTTAAAGGCCAGCAGGGACAGGACCTCGGCGTCGTTGGCCAGGAGCCTGCCCGCCAGGTGGATGACCCACTCGTGCTGCTCGTAGGTCTGGGGGCAAGAAGAGGAGGGGTGCTTGGGCCGCTGCCCCTGGGTCGGCACTGGGCGCCCGCAGGACCAGCCACCAGCCTGAGCCCTGTTGTGGGCAGGAACTGGGGGCGTGTGGCACCCAAGAACTCTCAGGAGAGGGCATGCTCCCTGCTCCCTCCCACCCTCCAGAGGGCCCTGGCCGGTCGGTCACTCCATCAGGCTGTTGCCCTGGGTGTGTCTCACGGCAGTGTGGTCAGTGGCTGCCCTGGGGCCCACACCCCATTGCTTTGGGTTAGGTTTCCCCCCCAGAGGGGCTGCCAGCTTCTGTTCTCATCCATCAGCCAGATGTGTGTGAATCGTTCCTTCGTGTGCCGGGTCCCCCGCCCCGTCCTGTGCTTGGGTAACTCGGATGCAGCAGGCACAGGCCCAGCCAGACCAGCTCACCTCTGGGCTTTGCCATCTGGGAGCCCTGGGCTGTCACCTGGGCGAGATGGGTCAGAGGAGATGCGGCTCCTCCAGGCTCTCTGGCCTGAGCTAACGCCTGTCTTGTCTTTTGTGGTGAAGGCGCTCTGAGAAGCCGGCTGTGGCGCCTGGTCCTTGTGCGAGGGCATCTGAGAGAGGCCCTGGGGACCCGTGCCTAGGGGACCACCGCTGTGCAGAGGCAGGGCCTGCGTGTGCAGCAGAGCTCAGGGAGAGACCGGAAGGAAGCCTGGCCTCTGACTCCCGCGCAGACAGATGCTTGCCCGGGTCCGGGCTGCTCAGGGGGAAGACCCTGCCCCAGGAGGGTGGGAGCCGGGAGCGTGTTGTACGTGCTACTGCCTGGCCTCAGGCCCGGGCCCCGATCTCAGGGCTGACAGCGAGGTGGGCCCTGCCTCTCGGGCTGGGGTGGGGAGTGGATGAAGCTGCTCCATAGTTGACGCCACACCAGGAATCCAGCCCAACCTCCCGTGTCCTCACGGGCCCAGGTGGGTGGTGTGAGGCTGGTCAGAGTCGGGGTTGCATGGGCACCCATGGCTGAGTGTGAGTGGTCGGTCTATGACACTGTTTCCAGCGGGGTCTGATGTCCCCCCACCTGCCCTGTAGGGGCCCGTGTACCCATGGAGGGCCCAGCCTGCTGACACCTCCATTATAGCCTCTGAGACTCTACGGGAGGGCACATAGCCTTGGGGACGCTGGAGTGACCGGAGCCTGAGTCCACAATGAGCACTGGACATGGGCACTTGGGGGAGATGGTGGAGCGGGAGGAGAGGGCCTTACCTGGAAGGCTGCGAACCACATGAGCCAGTCGAGGCGGTGGTGGTAGGGGGAGATGAGGCATGGCCGCCTCCTCAGGTCACCCGGCTTGCACTTGAACTCGTAGTCCTCCCACACAGCGTCCGGAGCGCTGGCGTTGGGGCTGGCCGTGCCCTGCAGGATGACCTCTGTTCGCTCCCTGGTGATGCTGTCGGGGAGACCAAGTCAGGGCGGGCGGGGCTCTGTGTAATTGCAGGCGGTGGCTGCCTCTCCACCCAGAGCAGACCGGGGGGGCTGGAGCTGTGGACCGAGCAGGAGCAGGTGGGGGCTGGCCTCGGGGAGGGAGAGCAGACCCCTCAACCCCACCCTGGCCAAGAGTGCCCACCTGGCTGGTCAGGGCCGGGCCTCCCTGACCAGGGGTCTCCCACGTGTGGATGGAGAGGAGAGACCACACCCAGGCCAGACAGGCGGCCGAGACGGCCCCCCAGGCATGCACAGTACCTTCCGAAGGCTCCGTATGTGTTGACGATCCTGAGGGGGTTGAAGGAGCTGTTCATGACCTGCTTGGGGCTCAGCAAGTTGAGGACCACGGGGATGCTGAGCCAGGCGACCAGGACACCCAGTGCCAGGTTGGCCGCCTGCCGCACCATGCAGCCTGGGCTCGGGGAGAGAGGGACAGTGGGTAAGCTTCTGCCCCCTGGGCCGGGGCCCCAACCACAGGGAGGAGCTGAGGCTGTCCCCTGCCCCGTCAGTGGGCCCTCCAGACCCTGGCCTCTGTCCGGCCCCTCTGGGCTCACAGAAGCTGAGGGTGGTGCTGCTGGCCCCCCGCCTGGGAGTCTGGGAAGGGCCTCTGCCCACAGCTCCCATCTCCCCCAGCCAAGGACACTTTCTGAGGCTGATATGGAAACTGAGTCATGACAACTGCCCTGATGGGGAGGGCCTGGAGTCGCTCAGTAAGAATGGGCCAGCACCTCTGGGGACCGGCTATGCTGGGTCGGGAATAAAGGCCTCTGTCCACGTCCCCAGGTGTCCACCCACCGTACGTCGGCGTGGGCCCGGCCTCCCGGGCTTCCTCCTTCTGCATCTTGAGGACTCGGTCCTTGAGGCTGCCAGGCCCGGAGGGAAATAAGAACCCCAGGGTGGCGTCATCGAAGCAGGCGATGCTGGGCACGATGGTCAGCCAGTTCAGGAAGCTCAGGTTCCCACTGACGATGAGGACCACCTGAGGGACGGAGCAGTGCCTCAGCCCCAGCTGAGCGAGACCGAGGACAGCTGCCCTGCCTTGTGCTGGTGGCAGCCTGGCTGTGCCCTCCAGCCGCCTGTGCCCCACCGACTCCACCAGGACCCAGCAACTCACAGAGTCCCAGCAACCCAGAGGTGCTGGGGCGGAGGGGTCCCAGTTTCTTCCCGGAAGCACACGTAGGTGCCTATGCTATTTCCCAAGAGACCAGGGTGGCAGGCGGCCATGGTCCTGGCCCTGCTCCCCCGCAACGGGCTGCACACCTGGCCTCCCTATCCCTCTGGCCCGAGGATGACCATGCCCCAAACGACCATGAAGGCAGACCCTTCCCAGCACCTCCAGCGAGGGCCCAGTCTGCTGACACCTCCATGCCAGCCTCTGGGACTCTACTTGAGGCCACAGCCACGGCCGCCCAGATGTCTGACCTCCAGGACTGCGCAGTCACGCATCTGTATTGTTTCATGCTGTGGTTTGTGTTTGGTGCAGTTGTCACAGTGATTATTAATCAATACAGGCTCAGGGTAGGACCCTACAGCCTGTGCTCCTCCCCAGGGAGGGGCTCTGACATCAGGACTGTGCCTGGGTCATGTGGGAGGTGGGTGGGGTTTGCTGTGCTCCCTATCAGGGTTGGGGAAAATGGGGGTGCACTCGCCTATCTGCAGCCTTGTCCTCCACACCCTGGTGACCATGTGCAGGGCCTGGGCACCCTGGGATGGGTGTGGCAGGCTCCTAGCGGGCTGTGAGTTGCGCTACCCTTGGACATGGCTTAGATGGAGCCCAACTTCCTGTACTTTCCCAGTGGCCACAGGAAAGGGCCAGGCCTGGGCTGTCTGCTGGGCAGCTGTCGGAGAGGGGGGGTCACTGCTCCTCCCCAGAGGCCTCGTGCTGCCCAGCTGCATTTGATGCCAGCTCCGTGGTGAACCTGGATGACGCAAGGTCCAGGAAGCCCAAATATGCTTGGGGAGAAACTGGCATGTCCTCTAAATCCCACTGAAATGGTGACCAGGGAGGTGAGGCTGCTCTGTGTCCCAGACCCGCGGGTTCATCTCCCTGGCATGGCACTAACTCAGTGACCCAGAGGCTTTCCAATCAGAACCACCCCAAAAGCCTGAGGCTCCTGCCCAAGAACTAAAGGGTCATGAATGGATGAGGTGCTGACAGCACGGGGTTTTCCCACGCCCAGCTGTCACAAGGCCGCATACTGGAGCGCCTCCCAGCCAGAACTCCCGGAAGTTCCTCCTGCAAGAGCTGTCTTGAAGAGAGCACCTTTGTATGCCCTGTTGCTGGGCGGTGGGGAGTAGGGAGTATGAATGGTCTTCACTTGAGGGCATCCCACACCCCTCAGAGGGACACATGAGGGTGTCTTCCTGTCTTGACTGCCGTGAGTCAAGTCTACATGAATATTTATGCAGAAGTGTTGGCAAGTTTGGGGTCATGTGGCAGTCTGACGCCTGAGCCCTGCCCTCCGCCTGGGACTGTGACAGAAGCTGGCTGATCTTACCTGCTGTTTCCTGTTGGCAGTGACCTTGAGAGTCTCCGCCTGTCCTCGCTGGCCTTCACATGTTCTCTGTGAAGTGCTTGTTGAAGTTTCTCCCCATTTAAAAAACAAACAACTGGCCGATTCCTTGGGCCGTAGGGGTCCTCTGTCCGATGTGCTATATTGTGACTGTTCTCTGCCAGCTGGTGTGGCTGCCCTTTTATTTTTGTTATGGTATCTTTGGAAGAGGTTGACGTTTTACTTTTTTGTGAAGTCCAAGTTACCAATTTTTAAAAAACTTTACAGTCAGTGCTTTTGTGTCCCACCTAAGAAATGTTGGCCTACCCCAAGGTTACAAAGATCTTCTAAAAGGTTTGTAGGTGGAGCTCTGATCCATTAACAAAAAATCCTCACCTGAGGATATGTTTGATTTTAGAGAGAGAGGAAGGGAGAGAGAAACATCAACTGGATGCCTCTCGCACAGGCCCCGACCAGGAACCGAACACACAACCTTTCAGTGTACGAGAACGGGCCAACCAAGGGAGCCACCCGGCCAGGCTGGAACTCTGATCCATTTGAGTTGGTTTTCCACGCGTGGTGGGAGGTGAAGTTCAGAACTCCTCTCTCCTGTGGAGACTCAGTATGGATTCAACCCGCCAGCTCCCTTTCAGGCCCAGGAACCGCTCAGGGGGAGAGAAAGTGTGAGGGCGAACACGGACAGGTCTACAGTGCGAGTCCCAAGTCCGAGGAAGAGCAGGAAGTAGCAAGGAGTGGGAGCAGCCAGGACGGGTCAGGAGTCCAGGATGACGGGCTACGGAGGGAGCAGAGTCGGGTGCTGGAGGTGAGGGGTGGACCGTCCACGGTGGGCACACAGTGTTTGCAGGGAGATGAGCTGCCTGGCCTCAGAAAGAGGAAATAAGAGCCTGGAGCTGGAGGAGCCGCAGTGGGCCAGCAACCCACACCTGAAACAAGGGACAGACAGGAGCGGAACCGAATGAGAGCACGGGCACGGGTCACGTGAGGAGAGCGGCCAGATGGACACACTTCTGAAGGGGCTTTGAGAAAAGATGAAACAAGAACAAATCAACAGGGAATTTCATGAAGATCAACGTGTAAATATCCGCACACCTACACAATGAACCCATTTCGAAAGAAACAAGACCCTAACAAGCCAGCAGTCACTAAACAGACAGCCACCGCCTCCCCACCCGGTGACTTGACAGGCGAGTCTGAATCCCGGAGCGCAGACAGCGGGTCTGGTGCTGTCACTGCAGGAACACGCGGAGAGGGAGCAGCCACAGAAGGAGGTGAGATGACGACGCGGGGGTGACGGCCGCCCACCCGCACCAAGGGCACTCCTCCTTGGATGGCAGCAGGGACCTGATATCTCCGTGTGGCCCAGCCCCAGTCGCCTTAGCCCTTCTCCAAGGCTGAGCGAATCGCAGCTGATGCCCCGCCTCTTACTCTCTGAATGGTAACTAAGGCTGGTCCTGATCCCAGCAGCCTGGAGGAACACGAGGTCACAGACGACGGCCTAATGAGGGTCTGCGGAGGAGCCAGGCTTTCGATGGGTCTTGTCAGTTTTATGGGTCACGATGGAGTTTTATGATGTGTGACACGAGGGACTGGATTCACAGCTCTCCCGGCATTAATCTGGAAAACTAGTTTTCCTGGCTCCGAGCCCAAAAATTATTTCTTCTTCTTCTCTGTCTACATTAATAAACCCCATGCCAGAAACATGGCCTAGCCCTAGCCTGTACCTGCTCTGGGCTGGCGAGCTGCTTCCTGAAGTCTGTGGAGCGCCACAGGCTCCCGACAGCTTGGGCATCGGGCGCCGATACTGTGGCTATTGCAGGAATCTTCCACCATGGGGCAAGGTGAGGGGCTGGGACTGAGCCCTTTGGGTGCTGTGGCAGGATGCCTGGAGCCCTGGGGCCACTCCCGCACCGGCCTCTTTCACACTCCCCTTGTGGTTGGTCTGCGCCAAACTCGCCCAGGATGGGACGAGAGCATCCCTCTCACTGGCCCTCCTCCTGTGGGTCCAACCTCCAGTTTTCATCCCCACAGACCTCTCCCAGCTGTGCTGGCGACTTGCGGGTACGATGTCACAGATGCTCCCCTCTCTGGCATCTTGGCTGCTCATGTGCTAGCTGCCCAGTGGCTCTGCAACTTCTGGTAAATGCCTCACACTGTCGGGTGTGGCTCAGTGGACAGCGGGGCTGCTGCATCTGGAGTCCCCTCTCTGTGGCTCAGCCGTGTAGCTAAGGCCCACTGTGCAGTGAGTCAGGACAGGACAGCCACTACCCTGAGGGGCTACGGTCTGGGGGCACTGGTGAGAAAGCAACGATGGTCCTTCCTTGCTCAGTTCACAGCTGAGATGGCCGCCAAAGCCAAGGAGACCCAGAGCATGGCTTCCCTTCCACTAGAAATGCTACACGGATGCCCCTCAGGGCCTCAGTGAAGATGCTGCAAGAGGGAGATGGAGGGCGGACAACCAGCTCCTGCCCTTGGTGCCCAAGGCCTCAGGGAGGCCTGGCTCCAGAAGCTCCCCTCTGGCCCAGCCGGGACACTGTCCTGTGCTGGGAGGGTGACGGGGTACAGGCCTGGGGGGAACAACCTCACACCTGCCCTCAGAGCAGGCCCTGCAGGAAGCTGATGGATTCGGGCAGCTGCCCGTCCTCACACTCCCCACCTGCCGAGCCCTCTTGCCCTGTGGCGCCCTGTCCTCTGGGAGAAGCGCCACACCCACCTCCACCCTGAGGGCTTGTCTGGGCCACACACGCCCTCCATCAACGCTCGGACCACCAGCAGACAGGGCCACCATGACCTGCAAGACTTAGCAGGGCGGGCTGGTGGCTGACTGGGTGCTGACCTGCCCAGAGAGCCCACCTGTGGGCCTGCTGGCCTGGCCTCTCAGCACATGCACTGAGGCATGGTCTCGCCTTCTGGCCAATCACGGCTCCTCTGAGACCCAGAAGGCCTGGTGCAGGGAGAGGCGTGCAGAGAAACCCAGGCCAAGACACCGCTAACATGAAAGAGCCCTGCTCAGTAAATGGCGTTACTCATCTACACCCGCTGTAACAGGAGCACAGCAGAAGAACTGTAACAAGTGCAGAGCAGAGTGGGAACTGCTGACGTCTGGGCCAGTGGTTCGGAAAGATGACTTGAGAAATCCCGCCTGAATGTGTGCAGAAACGGAAGACCTGATGAGGGAAATGATACAGGTCCAGCCAAGTCGCTGGCTTTGTGATCAGCTTTCCAGGAGAAGAATGATGAGAAGAGACAGAACTGAGGTTCCCGACGCAGGAGCAGCCGGCCTCGGGTACAGGACGGGTCACAGGAGCGCGACGCGGCCCTCACGGTCTGGCAGTTTCTCGTTTCCAAGGATGAATCGGAGTAAAAACAATACAAACATTTAGACTGAAAATATAAAAAATGAATAAAAAAGCCAAGACGGAAAGCATGGGAAGGTAGTCCAAGGAGGGTCAAGCCTCTCGCCTGAAAACTGGAAAACAAGGCCCGGAGCAGTGCTGGCGCGCCGGGCGAAGGACCTCGCTCTGTTCTAGGTCTGCCTACGTGCGGGCCCCTGGTGAGGGCACAGAGAGGGTCTCGCACAGGCTGCCCACTCGCCTCTTGTGGACGTCGGCTGGGCATGGCGGGCGGGGGCAGGCACATCTGTGCAGTCATGGGACTTCTTGGCAGCAACGGGAATGTTTGGAAGGATAATCAGGACACAGCCTCCAAGTCTGGTTCCCAGCTGAGAACTGAACAACGTGGCTGTGTCCACCCCGTTCCATCTTTAAACACCTACTACTGGGGACCAGGACCGAGAGGACAGTCCCAGAGACACCCCGCACCAGCGCCCTCTCCCGCACCTCCGTCCTGCCTGCTTCCCGGAAACCACTCGGGGTCACGCTCCCAGGCGTGCACTTCCTTCCACGTGTGGAGCACAGCTGGTCAGAAAAGGACTCAGGTTGTCCCAAAACCACACAGAGGAGCGGCAGCCGTGCACACCACCTCCACCCTCCTTTACCCCCAGAAGCAGGGCCCAAGTCTGTGCCATCCTATTCTGCCCCCTGGCTCTGACTTCACATTCCAGGGATGAGAGTGTTCAAGGTTAAAACTCCATCAGAGATTTCTGCTCCAGGCCAAGAGGGAGGAAGTAGTACTGGAACCTCCGCCGCCAACACAAACAACTGGATATTGAACAAAACAGATGAAGCAACTGTTGTGTGACATGTGGCTTCGGCGCTGCAGGACTCTTGACTCCAGAGAGAAGGGAAACAAACAGACCTGTGACGGCCCCAGCGGAGGCATTTAGCACTCACACAGGAGGGAGCCTGGGAAGGCAGAGCTTGAGGTAGGTAGGTCGAGGGCTGGAGCTCGCCACACAGGAGGCAGCAGGCAAACAGGGAGCTGTAGGAATCAGCGAGTCCCCGTGAGTCTCTGCCAACCACTGTGCTCACAGGCACACAGGAGCCGCCACAGGGCCAGGGAGAGAGCACTGCCCAAAGGGCTGGCAGGTGCCCAGGGCACACAGGTGTGGGAGACGTGGAGCTCTGATGAACCCACGGGGAGAGGCCTCGTGGGAAGCCAGCTGTGCAGCAGGGATCCCAGCGCCGTCCTACGAGCAGGCGGACTGAGCCTGCAGTGAAGGCTGTTTTAGACCCACTCGGAGGATGTGAAGATGAGCGTCAAGATGGTGAAACTGATTTGCAAGTAAATCAACTGCTTGTCAGGAGAGAATTCAACACCCAACACAATGGCCAGTATCCAGTCAACAGTTAACAGGTGGGCAAGTCAGTAGCAGCGTGGAAGCCACAGCTGGAGAAAAGGACAGGTTCACGAAGCAGAGTCAGAAACAGGAGATGATCTGGAGCTAGCGGATGAGAACGCTAAAACAGCTACCATCAACAAATTAAAGGACTTAAAAGAAAACATGGTCATAACTAAGAGAAACAGGAACATGATAAAGAAGAAACAAGAAGTAATTCAAGACTTCTTTTTTCTTTTTGAGAGACACAGAGGGAGAAGGCATGACACATCGATATGAGAGAGAAGTGTGGATCAGTTGCCTCTGGTACACTCCTGACTGGGGACCAAACCTGTAACCTTTCTGGTTACAGGACGATGCTCCAACCAACAGAGCCACCCGGTTAATTCGAGATTTTTAAAGGTAACATATGAAATGGAGAGGCTTCAGACAAAACTGACACAAAGAAAGAGAAAAGTTAGTGGCTGAGTGAGAACTTTCTCAACTGCAGCACAGAGTGCACCAGAGCTGAGCGGCCCCTCAGGGACCCGGGGGACACGCACTCTGTTCTAAAACATGTGGTTTGTGTCCCAGAAAGGGAAGGCCAGCAGAAACAATAATGAAGAAATCATGTCCACACAGCCTCCTAATTTGATGAAAACTATAAATGCAGAGATCAGAGAAGCCTAGGAAACCATGAACAGGACAAACACAGAGAAATTCACACCATGGCACATCAAGTCAAACTGCTGAAAACCAGTGAAAAAGAGAAAGATATGAAGCAGCCAGAGAGGAAGTTGCATGACAAACCAGGACAGAGGACAAGTATTTGGGCAAAAATAACAGACGGGTCTTCACTGTAAGACAATGCCATCAGGCTGCAGCATCACAGCTAGGAAAGACCCTTAGAAGATGGTGGTGGAAGTAGACATCCATCAGCAGCCTCCACGAAGACACGTTAAAAAACAATGGAACATTCTTCCAGCAGCAGGAACGTGATTTCTGTGGAGACCTGGGTCTGCACAGAGGAAAGCAGGGTGTCGAAAATGGTGAACATGTGGATTAATACTAAATATCTGAAAAAATCTTTAAAATTTTTCCTTAATATAATTATTTATTTAAAAAATCTGTGTATGATGGTTATGGTTGTTGAGAACAATGGTTGTAAAGATTATACTGGCAAGCGAAAACAACCACACAGATGCTGTGTAGCTGTGATCATGGCCTGTGCACTTCTGTGACAGGACTCTCTCCCACAGCCTCGGCCCACGCTGCAGACCTTCTTAAAAACTGTTGCCCGGCCAGTGTGGCTCAGTGGTTGAGTGTCGACCTATGAACCAGGAGGTCATGGTTTGATTTTCTGTCAGGGCATATGCCTGGGTTGTGGGCTCAATCCCCATTGTGGGGAATGCAGGAGGCAGCTGAAAAATGATTCTCTCTCATCATTGATGTTTCCATCTCTCTCTCTCCCTCTTCCTTCCTCTCTGAAATAAATAGAAATATATTAAAAACAAAAAAACTGTCTTGGACATTTTTAAAGCCCTAGGCTGGTGGTAATTGGACTCAGTGTGTCATGTGTCTCTTGCTGAGTGGCCCAGGCCCAGCACGGGTGACAGCCAGCCTTGGTTTCACCCAATCAAAACAGAAAAAAAAGAAAAAAAAGAATAGTTCAAGGGACCTCTGGGATAACATCAGACACACCAATATTTGCATCATAGAGGTATCAGAAGGAGAAAAGATAGAGCAAGGGACTGAAAACCTATTTGAAGAAATAGTGATGAAAAATTTCCCTAACCTGGTGAAGGAAACAGACATGCAAGTCCAGGAAGCATAGAGACTTGTGTATGATGGTTATGGTTGTTGAAAACAATGCTACTAAACCAGGGGTGGGCAAACTTTTTGACTCGAGGGCCACAATGGGTTCTTAAACTGGACCGGAGGGCCAGAACAAAAGCATGGATGGAGTGTTTGTGCGAACTAATATAAATTCAAAGTAAACATCATTACATAAAAGGGTACGGTCTTTTTTTTTTTTTTTTAGTTTTATTCATTTCAAACGGGCCGGATCCGGCCCGCTGCCCACGGCTGTGCTAAACAATGAATGGGTTAACAATGAGGTTAAGAAAGAAATCAGAGAGAGTCCCAAATAAGATGAACCCAAAGAGGCCTACACCAAGACACATTACAATAAAAACTAGAGGCCCGGTGCACGAAATTCGTGCGGGGGTGGGGGGTGTCCCTCAGCCCAGCCTGTGCCCTCTCGCAGTCTGGAAGCCCTTGGGGGATGTCCGACTGATGGCTTAGTGTTGCTGCGGAGGTGGGAGAGGCTCCTGCCGCTGCCGCTGCACTCACCAGCCGTGAGCCTGGCTTCTGGCTGAGTGGCACTCCCCTTGTGGGAAGGCACTGACCACTAGGAGGCAGCTCCTGCATTGAGCGTCTGCCCCCTGGTGGTTAGTGTGCATCATAGCGACTGCTTGTTCTGCTGTTCGGTCAATTTGCATATTAGCCTTTTATTCTATAGGATGGCAAAGGTTAAAGACAAAGAGAGAATCTTAAAAGCAGCAAGTGAAAAGCAGTTAGATACCTACAAGGAAGTTCTCATAGGGCTGTCAGCTTATTTTTCAACAGACAGAGGGTGGCTGAATAGATAAGAAAGCAAGATTCATACATATGCTGTCTTCAAGAGATCCATTTCAGATTGGAAGACACAAGACTGAAAGTAATAACATGTATTTCATACAAATGGAAACAACTACAACAAAAAAGCTGGGATAGCAATACTTCTAACAGACAAAGGAGATTTTAAAACAAAGGGTATAATTAGAGACAAAGAATGATATTGCATAATGATAAAGGGATCAATCCAGCAAGAGGCTATAACCCTTATAAACATTCATGCCCCCAAAATAGGAGCATCTAAATACATAAAGCAAATGTTGATGAACATAAAGGGAGGGGTCAACAGTAATACAGGGATAGTAGGGGACTTTGACACTCCATTGACATCAATGGATAGAGCATCCAGACTGAAAATCAGCAAGGAAACAGTGGCCTTAAATGACACATTAGACCAGATGGATTTAATTGATATTTTAGAGCATTTCACCCCAAAGCAGCAGAACATACATTCTTTTCGAGCACACATGGAACATTTTTCAGGACAGACCACATGTTAGTCCACAAAACAAGTTTCAATAAATTTAAAAAGACTGCAATCATATCAAGCATCTTCTTTGACCACAATGGTCTGAAACTAGAAATCAATGACAAGAAAACTGAAAACATGCAAACACACGGAGGCTAAAATACATGCTACTAAACAATGAATGGGTCAACAGTGAGGTTAAGAAAGAAAAAGATGGCTTGAGACAAATGAAAATAAAAACACAGCCAAACCAGTGTGGCTCAGTGGTTGAGCATCAACTGAGGAACTACAAAGTCACCTGTTCGATTCCTGGTCAGGGCACATGCCTGGGTTGTGGGCCTGATCCCCAGTAGGGGGCGTGCAGGAGGCAGCCCATCTATGATGTTCTTCTCTTATTGATGTTTCTATCTCTACATCCTTCTCCCCTCATCTCTCTATAAAAACCAAACCAAATAAAAAACATATTAAAAAAAGAAAATGAAAACACAATGATCCCAAATGTATGGGACACAGTGAAAACAGGAACATCACAGCATTGCAGGCCTATCTCAAGAAACAAGAAACATCTCAAACAATCTAACCTACACCCAAAGGAACTAGAAAAAGAACAAAGCCCAAAGTGAGTAGAAGGAAGGAAATAATAAAGATCAGAGCAGAAATAAATGAAATAGAGTCTTAAAAAATTACAAAAGTTTAATGAAACCAAGAGCTGGTTCTTTGAAAAGATAAACAAAATTGATAAACCTTTAACAAGACTCAAGAAAAAAAGAGGACCCAAATAAATAAAATCAGAAATGAAAGATGAGAAGAAACAACTGACACCACAGAAATACGAAGGATTATAAGAAAATACTACAGACAATTATATGCCAACAAACTGGACAATCTGGAAGAAATAAATAAATTCCTAGAAACATACAATCTTCCCAGAAGAAAGAGAAAATCTGGACAAACTAATAACTACTAATGAAATTGAGTCAATAATTAAAAAACTCCCAACAAAAGTCCTGGGCTGAATGGTTTCACAAGTGAATTTTACCAAATATTCAAAGAACTAACACCTATCCTTCTCAAACTATTCCAAAAAATTCAAGAGGAGGGAAGGCTTCCAAGCTCATTTTATGAGGCTAGCATTACCATGATTTCAAAACCAGACAAAAACATTACAAAAAACAAATTATAGGCAAGTACCTCTGATTAACATAGCTGCAAAAATCTTCAACAAAATATAAGCAAACTAAATTCAGCAATACATTAAAAAGATCATATACCATGATCAAATGGGATTTATTCCTGGGGTTCAGGTTGGTTCAATATCCACAAATCAATTAATGTGATACACCATAAACAAAATAAAGGATAAAAATCATATGATCATATCAATAGATGCAGAAAAAGCATTTGACAAAATCTAGCATCCATTTATGATAAAAACTCTCAGCAAAGTGACAAAGAGGGATCATACCATATCTGATAAACCCACAACTAACATCATACTCAATGGGGAAGAACTAAACGCATTTCCCTTAAGATCAGGAACCAGACAGGAATATCCACTTTCACCACTCTTATTCAACACTAGAGGCCTGGTGCACGAAAATTTGTGCTCTGGGGAGGTGGGGGTCCCTCAGCCTGGCCTGTGCCCTCTTGCAGTCCGGGAGCCCTCAGGGGATGTCCGACTGACAGCTTATGTCCCTTTGTGGGATGTCCCTTTGTGGGAGGCAACCAGGTAGGCTGGCTGATCAGGGAATGGCGCCGGCCAGCAAGTGGCCAGCCCCGCCCCCCCATCAGCCCTCTGCCACCGCTCCTCTTACCCCCATTGCCATCCCCTCCCTCTGCCCACTAGCACTTGCCTTGGCTGGCCTGCTGACCAGCTCCACCCCCCCCTCCCCCCGCTGACTGGTCATTCTGCCATTCGGTCGATTTGCATATTATGCTTTTATTATGTAGGATAGTACTGGAAGTCCTAGCCACAGCAATCAGACAAGAAGAAAAAATAACAGGTATCCAAATTGGAAAGGAAGAAGTAAAACTGTCATTGTAATTTCCATACTACCTAAAGCAATCTATATTCAGTACAATCCCCATTAAGATACCAATGTCATTTTTCACAGAACTAGAACAAATAATCCCAAAATTTATATGGAGCTACAAGACCCTGAGGAGCCACAAAAATCTCGAGAAAGAAGAACAAAGTTGGCCCTAACCGGTCTGGCTCAGTGGAGAGAGCGTCGGCCTGTGGACTGAAAGGTCCCAGGTTCGATTCTGGTCAAGGGCATGTACCTGGGTTGCGGGCACATCCCCAGTGGGGGGTGTGCAGGAGGCAGCTGATCGATGTTTCTCTCTCATCGATGTTTCTAACTCTCTATCCCTCTCCCTTCTTCTCTGTAAAAAATCAATAAAATATATTTTTTTTTTAAAAAAAAGAAGAAGAACAAAGTTGAAGGCATAATGTTACCTGTTATACTACAAGGCTATAGTAATCAAACCATGTGGTACTGGCATAAAAAAGACACATAGATCAATGGAACAGAATAGAGAGCCCAGAAATAAAGCCACGCTTATATGGTTAAGTAATCTATGACAAAGGATGTAAGAATATACAATGGGGTAAAGACAGTCTCTTCAATAATGGTGTTGGAAACTGGTCAGACATGCAAAAAAATAAAACTAGACTCCTTCTTACACCATGTACAAGAATTAACTCAAAATGGATTAAAGATTTAAATGTAAGACCTGAAACCATAAAACTCCTAGAAGAAAACTTAGGCAGTAAACTCTTTGACATTGCTCTTAGTAATTTTTTTTTTGGACATATCTCCTCAGGTAAAGGAAATAAAACAAAATAAATAAACGAGACTACATCAAACTAAAATGTTTTGCAAAGCAAAGGAAACCATCAACAAAACAAAAACACAACCTACCAAATGGGAGAAGATATTGGCCAATGATACATTGATAAGGGGTTAATATCCAAAATTTATAAAGAATCCACACAACACCAAAAACCCACAAAAATCCAATTAAAAATGGGCAGAGGAACCAAACAGACATTTCTCCAAAGAGGACATACAGAAGGCCAATAAACAAATGAGAACATGCTCAGTGTCACTAATCATCAGAGAAATGCATACGAAGACCACATATCACCTCACACTTGTCAGAAAGGCTATCATCAACAAAGCAAGAAAAAGTTTTGGTGAGGATTTGGAGAAAAGGAAACCCTTGTGCATGGTTGGTCGGATTACAAATTGGTGCAGCCACTACGGAAAACAGTATGGAGGTTCCTCAATAAATTAAAAATAGAACCAACTTATGACTCAGCCATTCCAAGTTTGAGTATAAAAGAAATCTAAAACACTAATTCAAAAAGATACACGAATCCTCATGTTCATTGCTACACACTTTACAATAGCCAAGAGACGGAAGCAACCTATGCAGTCCATTAATAGACGACTGGATAAAGAAGATGCGGTACATATATACAATGGAATATAACTTGGTCATAGAAAAAACCAAAATCTTACCATTTACATCAACATAGATGACTTAGAGGATATTATGCTAAGTGAAGTGAATCAGACTGAAAAGACAAACACTGTATGGTTTCACTATATATGGAATCTAAAAAAACTCCCAAAACAAATGAAAAAAACATAGAGAAAATAAACTGATGGTTACCAGATGGGAGGAAGGGCTGGGAGACTGGGTGAAAAAGGTGAAGGGATTAAGAAGTATAAATTGGTAGTTACAAATAGTCACGAGGATATGAATTACAGCATAGGGAATATAGTCAATAATAAAAGTACCAAGGGGGACTCTTGGTGCCCCTAGGGTTCGCTGTCCACTCCAGACACGTGAGGGCCATACCCCAGTGGCATGAACAGCGGCCCTGAGATGCCGCCATGGCTCCTGCGATTGGTGATGCTGCAGAGGCTCCAGGGGGCTTTTCCTGGCTTTGATTTGGAACCTGTCATCTGCTAGCTGTAACCCGAGTCTTCCTGGGGGGCAGACAGCCCAGGCTACCCCTGATGCTCCCCAATTCCACCCACCCATGTGAATAGGGGGGTCTGGTGGTGGCCAATAGGGCAGGCCTGACCAGGGCCCTCAGTGAGTGACAGACTCCCAGGGGAGGGGTCCAGCTGCTCAGCACAGGCAGGGGTGGGACCCACGTGGGGTCTTCTTCAGTCTTTGAAAAAAAGAATTGGAAAAACAACCAGCTACCCCACAGCCCCACATAAGCACCAGAGAGCGGTCCATGTCCCTGCAGCCCTGGTGCTTCCAGCCTGGCTGTCCGATGCTGTGGTAGACATCAGCCTGGGCCACTCAGCGAGGCCATGGCCAAGACACCTCCCGGGAGTCAAGCCTTTTTCCTGAGGTTCTGGGTGGCACTGCTGTCCATGTGGCACCACTATCTTGATGGTGGCACCAGTCCTGCTCCTGAAGAGGCCATGTTAGCCCAGCCTCAGCTCTTTGCCGGGGGCCTTCAGCTCTGCTGCAGACCTGGGAGCAGGAGCCATGTGGAGCCAGCCCTGGGAGGGTCATTTCTCTGTACAGTGGCAGGAGCACCAGCCCACCTGGTGCCTGGCCCACATGGCCATGATCCAGACTGGTCTGGTACAACAGGACCCTCAAGGCCTGACAGGTTTCTCTGGGTGAGAACGCAGGAGTGCACTTCGAAAGGCACGGCCACACGGCTCTAATGACCTCTGAGCAGTGCCTGGCCTCCTGGGGTTCCTGTCTTAGTGGGTCCGCGTGGGGTGGCCCCCGCACGAGCATATTTCCAAAGAGCTCCCCCGGTTATTCTAACGTGAGTGCAGCTGGGTGGCCCTGACCTAGAGACCTAGGGTTCAACAGTCTGGGGATGAAACCCCGTTTCTAATAAAGCAGTAGAAACCATGGGGACATCACCTGGCTGTGCGCAGAGCCCTTGTCAGGCACACACCGGCCGTGGGTCCCCATCCAGCCCATCCCCCTTTACCTGCCCCATCCAGCTGGACGGCCCTGTTTTTAACAGGAAAAATGGAGCCTGGCGTCACGTGCGTGGCCCCAGTGTGCGGAGGGGTCTGCGATCTTTCTTGGCTTTGCTGCAGCGTCTCCTCTGAGGGAAATGACTCCATCACACTGTCCATCTGTGTTTACACTGGTCGGTGGAGCCTTAATTGCACCCTCAGTGCACCATGCAGCCTGTAGGAGACCCGAATGGGGCAGTGGACCAAGGCCTGTGCTGGGGCGGCTGGAGTGGGACCGTGGGCAGGAAGATGAGTGGTGAGCGCTGGAATCTCAGGCCCAGGAGACGCCGCAGCAGATGTTCTAGGATGACACAACACGACCCCGAGGAGGGAGGGATGGGCTTCTGGAACTCCCTGCTGGGCTCTCAGCTTGCACGGCCGTGCAGAGGACACATGCATACTTGCAGGAGACTTCCTGCAACCAGGAGTCCAGGGGCAGCTATCCCGAGACCCCAATCTGGGCAAGGAACTCAGGCCGGTGGAGGCAGCTCTCTGTGCCCACAGCCATGGGGATGGCCCACTGTGAGACAGCTCCAGGACTCCAGCCAAAGTCAGAGATTAGAAAGAGCAGGACGTGGTGGGAGGTGAAGGAGAATCTGGCCTGGGATCCAAGAATTTGGTCTGCACTGACCAGGAGCGTTGCCTGGCGAATGCCCGTCCTGTGCTCGGTTGGGCTGCCTGCCCAGCCCCACGGTGGAAGCCGACCGCCCCCCCAGGGTCTCTCCCTCAGGCCTGTGGCTTGGCATTAGAGCAGGGGGCTGAGGCTGGGCTGGTGCACCTCTCTAGCAGACAATGGCCTTGCAGAATCCTCCGGAACAGCTGTGTAAACTCAGCGTGGGAGGAGGTGAGGTGCTCATATCCTCAATCCTCTCCCAAAGGAATGGACGGAAACAAACAGAACCAGAAACGCCTCTTGGGGTCTCAGGCAGAGACCGGAGCTTGGCCCCTGTCAGGGTCCCTCATAAACCCATGTGGTGCACCTAACACAGGCCACTCCCCGAAGTGACTGACACGCCCAGGCCTGTGCAGCAGCCCCATGGAGAGCTGAACACCTGCCAGGAGCCTGCAGCCTGTGGCCCCCAACCTGAGACCCCACACTGCCTGCCAGGGGCTGGACACGCTGCAGCTGCGCCAGCTGGCCATTCGTCCTCTCTGCTCTGGACACCTTAGGCCTGACTCCTGAAGGCGCGACAGACCAGCCTCGGAGAAGAGCCCCAGCTCTGGGGTTCTCCTGCCTTGTCCTGGGCAGGGCGTGGGGCTGGAGAGGACAACACGGGGGCATGCTTGGACCAGGGGCTCCCAGGACCTTCAGGGGGTGGAAGGCAAATATGCGGGCTGGTCTTCTGGGATAATGTCCAGAGCAGCACGTCGGTAGCAAGGCCCTTCAAGGTCTGCTCTGGCCCTCTCCTGCCCAGTGCTTCTGGGCCACTATGGTCCACCACTGTCCACCCGGGCGGCAGAACCCAGAACTGAGTCAAGACCCAGCCATTTGGCCTGAGGCTGCTGGGAGTCATTTATACCTGAGCCCTGGGGCCACCACCCATCCCCCTTCCCCGCCTGGGTGTCGGGTGCCCTGGCTGGGCCAGGATTCAGACACGCCGCCAGGCCAGGTCCAGAGAGCTGGTCCTCGCCCTGACCCACCGTGAGACTTGAGCCAAGTGCACTGTGAACAAACAAGGGCATTCGAGGACCCTGGCTCAGTGGCCAATGGGAGGATCTTCCTGGATCTGATTTACACACGCACCCGAAACCAAACTTTGTTCAATTATTTTTTTAGGTAATAGGACAACTTGTTTTTCATTAACGCTTGTCAAAGCCAGCTGCAGTTGAGTGGAACAGAAAGTCAGTCAGTGTAGCCTGAGGGATGCCTGAAGGGTCCCCCCAGGCCCAGTTGAGTTTATAGCCCTCAGAGGGTCCCACTGATTCAACACTTATAAAAGCAGCAAAAGCAGTGACTAATTAATGCCCTGAGCCCCAAGAGTGGGTCTCGGTCACCTGGTCGCCATGAAGTCATAGCAGGCCTCACTCCTCCGGAGGCTGGGCCAGGCAGCGGCCTCTGGCTGCCTCAGAACCGGACCTATGTTCTCCACTGGGCGGGGAAGGCGCGAGCCGCGGGCTGGGCGTCCTCAGGCAACAGGGGAAGGTGCGGCATGAGGTGGCGCCCATGCTGGTGGAGCTCAGGCCTCCACCTGGAGCCTTGTCCACCGGCTTGAGACCACAGGGCCATGGGGCCTCATGGCGCGTGGAGTGGGGAGAGTGCAGAATGCCCTTGGCTGCTGGCAAGGGTCACTGGCCAGCCAGGGCTCTGCATTCAGCCAGCTCTGGATAGTTTATGGATAAACTGTGGTACATCCAGACAATGGAATATTATTCAGCAAGGAAAAGAAATGCGCTCTCAAGCCACAAAAAGACAAGAGGAACCTCAAATGCATATTACCGCGTAAAGAAGCCAGCCTGAAACACTACCTCCTTCATAATTCTAACTACTATGAGACAGTAAAGAGATCAGTGGTTGACAGGGGTTGGGCGGCAGGGGGGGGGGAAGGAACCTCGAGAGCACAGAGGACTGAGGGCAGTGACATTGCTCTCCGTCCATACTACAATGATGGCTACATGGCAGGTACATGTGTCCAAACCCACAGAAAGTACGGCACCCGAGTGACCTGTAGTGTAAACGGAACTTCAGTTACTGATGAAGTACCAATGTTGGCTCACCAGTTACAACTAACCTATCACAAGATGTTCATGATGGGGAAAATGCGGGGAGAGGGGGATAAGGGAATCCTCTATACACTCTGCTCAGTTTTCTGTAAATCTAAAACTGTTCTAAAACAGTCTATTAATTGAAAAACAAAAAACAGAGTGAAAATACTGGGGCCGTGACAGCAAATGAGCAGGTAGGGACAGAGACAGGTAAAGCATTCTAAGGCTTTAGGCCTTGACGGTGCAAAGATAGGGATTCAATTTAGACTTTCAGTTAACTAAGTATGTACTCACTTGAAAGAAATAGAGTGTATAACTTACTAATTAGGAGGGGAAAATAATGGAAAGAGAAAAACCTCTAAAGAAAGCTAAAAGGGACAAAAAGAAAACAACAAAGATATGGAAATGAACGCAGACAGCAGCCGAGCCGAATGGACTTGTTATGTGAAAGAGACTGAAGGTCGGCCTCAGTTTGAAAAGAACCTTGCTCTGTGCTCAGAGCTGCGCTGGAGAGAAGGACCCAGGCTGAAAAGAGAAGGTCACAAATCCAGACTCTGCAAATATAAGAGAATATTATGACTTTTTTTGACTAATAAATTTGAAAACAGATGAAATGGACAAATTCCCAGGAAAACGTCTGCCACTAAAGCTGCCTTCAGAAGAAATGAAAACCCTGCGTGTCTGACAGTCACCAAAGGCGTTCATCAGTGGTCACGGAGACCCCGAGGCCAGGGGCTCGCGCAGGAGCACTGCCTGTCCCGTGAGCTCATTCAGAGAAGGGGGCCAGCCCTCGATGAGCTCTGTAGTGACAGTGAAACCTGAGCAGAGCCAGGTAAGGCCAGTGCAAGGCGGAAAATTACAGACCAGTCTCATTCACTGACAACCATGCGAAATCCAAAACAAAGTCTTAGCAAATCATGCCCAGTAACATACTGATATACACAGCATGACTAAGCTGAGTTTATCTTAGGGATGTAAAATTGGTTCAACATTAGCAGTATTAATGCAATTCACCACGTTTACAGATTAAAGAGAAAGAAAAAGTGACCTCACAACTGGTAGAGAAAATTCAACATTTGTTAAAATTCAACATTTAGCCCAGCTGGTACGGCTCAACGGTGTCAACCTATGAACCAGGAGGTTGCTGTTCGATTCCCTGTCAGGGCACATGCCTGGCTGCAGGCTCGATCCCTAGTAATGGGTGTGCAGGAGGCAGCCGATCAATGATTCTCTCTCATCATTGATGTTTCTATCTCTCTCTCTCTCCCTCCCCTTTCCTCTCTGAAATCAATAAAAATGTATTTTTAAAAATTCAACATTCATGATTAATTAAAAATACCCCAAACAAAAACCACAAACAAAACTTCCTAGTGAACTAGAAATAGAAGAGAGCTTGATAAAGGCAGCCACCAAAACCCACCAACCAGACCAACAGCCCACAGTCACGCTCACCAGGCCAGGGGGCCGCTCCTGCTGCCCACTGAACCTGCAACCCCCCACGGCACAGACCCTGGACCACAAGGGAAAAGACAGGAGCTCGGCGAGCGAAGTCACGAGGGCGCCTCTATGCCAGCATGCAGGTTACGCTCAATACAAACCAACAGCGAGCGGGACAGTGTTTTCCTTGGGAACTGGCAGGCGGTGCTCAGATCGCAGGGTCTGCAGCGGCTCACCTGGAAGAGGATCTGTAAGGCGCCGTGGAGGATGCACATCCGCCGTCCGAGGAAGAGGAAGAAGGGCACCACGAGCTCCAGGAAGTGGTTGCTGAGGGTCTCGAAGCGGTGGACCCACCATGGGGAGCGGTGCAGGAAGTAGGCCATGGGGTTGGGCACCGGCTGCGTCTGCGGGACAGGAGACCCGTGAGCTACACCCCATGCGGGGGGAGGGCAGGGTGCCGGGGGAGGGGCAGAGCCGTGGGAGCCTGCCTCAGGCGAATACTCACATGCGGTTTGATTTCTGCTTAAAGGGCAGCGAAGGCTGGGGAACAGGGTCCCGGCCCCGAGTGTGTGTTCCTGGGAACACACATGTTGAAAGTGGGTGGGCACAATGCAACCCAGGAGGCTTGCGTGTTGACTCAGCCGTGGTGCGGCCACCCCAGGGCCGACCTGACAGCTCTGTGCCTCTGACCACAAGCCCTGTGCTCTCCCACCCCCATCTGTAGCTGAGGCTGGGAGCAGGCCATGTGGCCATCAGCGTTCAGAGAAGCCAACTGTGCCAACACGGTGTGGGGCTGGGTACGTCCCTGCCCACGATGGTCTGGACACGCCTTGCACTGGGCTCACGGCCCCATCACGGAGGCCCCAGGCTGACACTCAGCTGTTGGTGAAGGCACCCCCTCACTGTGCACAGGGCCCCTCCGAGCTGACGGGACACCAGCTCTAACATGAGCCGGCTCCCTTTCCCGTCTGTGGAGAGTGTGGTGGGACCTGAAGGGTGTGGTGAGGTCTGTTGTACCCACCTCCCTCCCCTCCCCAAGGCCTGGGCCTCCTCACGCTTCCAAACACACACAGGTGCCCTTCTCACTCCTGGGGACTTGTGTTCACAGGTACACGTCCCACACACCCGTAGCCACTGTCAGGAAAAGGCTGGGCCCAACAGACAAATGGGCAGTACCTGTTGTGCCAACATGGCTCCAATTTTGAAACTAAAAGATGTTCCTGATAATATTAAATGGACTTGACCTTGTCACACATGGTTTAGATCCCAGAGGAAGGAAGCGCAGCTGCCACTGCAGTGCCGCCCCAGCCCCGTGGCCTGGCTGCTCCTCTGTCCCCTGGTCCTCCAGCCCCGGCCCCTCAGGTAGCCCAGCACTGGTGCGTTTGCAGCCTGGCTCCTACCTCGGCCCTGGGCACGCGTCCTCTCAGATTTGCTGTGGACACAAGGAAGTCCCTGGCCTGTTGGTCGCCTACTGTGCGATGGGCACAGGGAGGTGGCTGCTGACTATAAGGAGACGCTGGCCAAAGCGCAACAGCCTGTGCGCCCTGAAGCCTGACACTCAGAGTGGCGGGAATGAAAGAGAGGCAGCGGGAGGAAGTAATGAAAACTGTGATGCCCCTGGCTGGCTGGCCACCCGCAGCTCAGAGGTAGGACGGCAGCTGTGGCAGGGTCGCTGTCTCCTCTGGGAAAGTGTTTTTCTGCTAAAGTTTCATTTGGACACGCTTTTGACTTACAGAGAAGATACAAGAATAGTAAAGAAAATCCCCGAACCTTCAATGTTTCCATTCTACCACCCCCTTCCTCCTCTCCCCACAGGTATGTCTTCTGCGCCATTTGAGAGTCATTGAAACACGACGCCTAGACCCTAAGTACTTCAGTGTGCATTTCCCCAGAGAAGGGCGTTCTCTCCTGTGCACGCAGTGATCACAGCAGGCCTCAGGAACATGCTGCTGTCAGCGGTGGGCCTTACTCCTCGCGTGGCGTCCACCGCAAGGAGAGGCTGCCCTGCCTCTCCCCCATGTACTGGTGCCAGTGTGGACGTGGGAGTTATTTCATCCAGTGGGTTAGTTCTGACGGTCCACACCACTTTCTAAGCATTTTCCTACTTCCTGGCACTAAACATGCTCCAGGATCGCCTGAACCCCTCCTTGTCCTGCCCTGGGCACAGCTGTGTCTTCCCGGAGCTGGTCCTTCTGATTGGGCACTGCTGTCTCTGGGCTGCTCAGCAGACCCCGAGTCCATGTCAATCTAGCTCATCGATCTTGGCGTTTAACTGTGCTGAGTGGGTTTCTGCAGCCTGGGGAGCACGCAGCAGGCCTCTCCCAACTTTTGCCCCAGGGGCTCTAAGCAACTAAGGCCTATTCTCACTTGTGCATGTGGAGGGAGGGTAAGATGGAGGGGCAGGCCCTTCTGGGGAAGGGGAGACACAGGGGTGGGACAGACGTGGGGGTGTGTCTGCTCAGAGGCCTGCGCTTTCGGATCACAGGTGCGCTACATGCCAGGTAGTGTCTGAGCCGCGTGAAACCCCCACGGTCCTAAAGTTGCAGATATTCTGGTGGTTAACAGCAGTTTCACGCAACACCAGAAAAAGCCATCAAAATTAGTTCCAAATGTTTCAGCTTTTTTTTTTTTAAACAGCAGAGCTCTCTCTGGATACAGTACGTGTGTACGCACACATGTGTACGTGCAAGCCTACTGCAAGGTGCCCATGGCCCCTGGACAGGAATGCGTACCAGGCGTGTCGGTGGGGCCAGAGGGACCACAGGTGAGTGTGCTTGTTTGCAGGCGGGGCAGGCTCCCTGCAGGAGCCGTCAGGAGAGGGGACCTGCTGCACAGGCCTGTTCTCTCCGGCAGCACCAGGAAGAAGGCTGGCACATGGTGACAGAACAACCACTACTTGTTCCCCAAGTCAGGGTGAGCCCCCTGGTTACATTTCAGGGCTCAGTTTCAGAAAGTGGCCTGGCCATGGACTAACTCTCAGTGGCCACACAGGTAAGGGCAGCAGGCTGCTTGGCCCTGGTTTTGGCAGAAAGACAGTGGATCCTGCTTACTTCGCTGTTGGTAAAAGGCCTGCTTTTACCAACAGATCCTGCCATGCAGGGAGAGTGAGTTTTGACAAGATTGCTGTGTCTTGCCCACGGTGAGGGGAGGTTGAAATGGGAGCCCCTCATTCACCCCAGCTTCCCCACGGGCTCCTGTCATCAACACAGCCTCCTCCGCCCACAGCCACCAGATATAGCGAGAAGGTAGAGGCCCAGGGCCCTCTGCACCCCCACCCACCCCACAAGCACAGGAGGGCGTGGTTAAAGCAGGCGGGATGGTATGACTGCATCCACGGCTACGTTAGCATCGTCACTGGCTCCAGGCTGAGCTGGCCCTGACCCACTTATCTGGGTGGAGTGGACACCCCAAGTCCCACCCATGGGGAGGTGGCCAGCCCAGGTCTCAAGCGGCACAGATGTGGGTCTGAGGACCTTCTCTTCTCACTCCCCTGGGCCCTTGTTGAAAAGGGCACCATATTCCTAGGCTAGAGAGACTGGACTTTATAAATCCAGTTGGGGACTGGCCTGAGGGCAGGCATCGCCCATATGAGGGCAGGGAGCTTCGCTGGCTGGGAGATGGGGCCACACACAAGGATTTGGGGGCCTGGGGCTGAGAGTGGCCCCAGCTGCCAGCCAGTAGGGAGACATAGACTTTGAGCAGAAATGTCCCTGACCGTCCTGCTTGTCCCCTGAGTCCTGGAGACGCCCGCAGGGCCAGCCATGAGCGCCACCCAGCTCAGTGCTGGGCCCAGAGGTGGAGGCCGGAAGTGCACAGGGCCTACCTGTCCATGCTGCCTGTGGGCCTTGTTTTGTCTCTCCTGGGGTTTCTCCTATGCCCAGCCCCCAGCCCCGGCACCCAGGAGGGCCTGATACTCGGGTGAGCTGGAAAGCAAAGGCCCTCTCCCGCCGGTGGGCAGGCACACAGGAGGGCTCGCGGAGCATGGCTCCCTGCTCACTTCGCCTGGCCCTGACTGCCCTCGGGTCCCCTGCACGGAGGCCCCATGTCCCTCACCCTCAGAGCAGTCTGACGAGGGGGGACCGACGAGCACAAAGGACTTGGCACCAGGTGTGAGAAAGGCCAGCGGAGCTTATCTGAGCAGCCACATGGGGGACCTGCGTCGGGGCCTCCTCACTCGGTGTCCAGCTGGTGAGAACAAACAGCAGAGAAGCACCCGCGAGGGGAATAAACCAGCGACGGGGAGAGAACGTGCTTCTGCGTGACCCCCAGAGCAGCCACGGCTGAGCATCCTGAAGCGGTTCCTTCCAGCGGCCGGGGGCCCCTGCATCCTGGGGGGGTTTCTCAAGGAGCCCGCGTGGAAGTTCCACGGGCGCCTCCCCGATGGGCAGCCCTGCTACTTGTACGGCCGCATAAAAATGAGAAAAATAAACAGCGTGCTTGTTGCTCGCTCCGAGCTGGGGAAGAAGCCAGACCTTTCCTGAGTGAGGCAGGAGGGGAGGCGCCCGCACACGCCCCGTCTTCGGAGGGAACAGCAGCAGAGAAGTGGGGCGCCGGCGGCAGAGATCAGGCTTAACGACATCCCCTGAGTGTTTCCAAAAGAAATAAACAGCCTGGGTCTAAAAAGAGCAAGTCACTGAGCAGTGCCCGCGGCCCAGCAAACAGAACCTGCCCCAGCCGAGCGGCTGCAGGTCCTCAGCCCCCGGCGCCCCCTCTGGGCAGCACTCCTTACCCCACGAAGGCCCACGGCCCGTCCTGTCACTCAGGCAGGGCGCCTGGGGCTCCCCAGCTGGGGCGCCAGTGCTTGTCATCTCCTGAACATAAACGCAGGTTCCGTGTGAGCCCGGCCCTCGAGGAGTCGCATCACAGGGACGGACACTTCCCAGGCTGCGTGCGTCACTGGGTGTCCTCACGGAAGCCCCGGGGCCTCTGGGCCTGTGCCTCGGGAGCCTGGACGGAGGACGTGAATGCGGGCGAAGGGGGCACATCAGGTTTGAACAGGGGAAGGACATGACCCCATTTAATGAGCTGGGGCAGCTGCTGCACGTTCATGTTATTCAGATTTATGTGCCTTTTCTTAGCTCCCACAGGTGAGGTGCTGGAAGGAGAACATGCTCCATGGAAGTGCTGACCGATGGTGTCTGGGCGCGGTCGGGGGGGCTGGAGGACCAGGCGCTCCCCACTCCTGGGGGTATGGACTCGATCCTGCAGGTGGGAGCCCCAAGGTGGGCCCTGCGCCCTCAGCCCACATGGGGCTTCACTGCGCCACGTAAATGAGAATAAATACGGTGACTGTGACATTCGCAGTCCCTGACAACATGGAATTCCTTGAAAGGAAGGCTCTATTTTCCCAGAGCCCTGCTCCCTGGGAGCACCACGTGCGGCTCCTTGTGTGGATTTATGACCTGCCAGGAGGCGGGTGTGCGGGCGGGGCCTGCTCTGCGTGCTGACCCCTAAAGACACTGAGCCCTGCTGGTCTGGGCTGCACCGCTGGGAGGGCCCAAGGCCTCCCTTCTCCTGCAAGCCCAGGACAGTTTTATTTCTGTTTGCACTGAGCTGGAAAAAAACCACCATGTCGTAAAATTTGGTTGTAAACCGTGGAAGTGGCGACTGGAGCATCACACCCCATAAAGCATGGAAGGAGTGCCCAGCGCTCCTGTGACGGCCGCTGGCCACGCTCACTTACAGGGCGATGTGTCCCGAGCACAGCCCAGCCCCGGTGCAACGCCCAAACCCTCGCAACATTTTACAAGAGGTTCCCCTAAAGAGACAGCTTTAAATAAGGAAACCATGATGAAAATATGAAGAGTGATGAAAACCGTTTAGGGATTTAGAAGGTAACAAATCTTTGGGGAGAACAATGTCACTTCCTGTGGGGGACCAGTACTCTCCTCTGACACCCGCCTCCGTCCCTCAGTGAGAAGTCCAAGAAGAACAGAAATGTTTTTTTTCAGCCAGTTTCCCTTTTAGGGACCGTAAATCATGTGTCTGGGGTTTTAATGAGAAAGGGAACACACCACATGGGATTCTTGTCTGAAGAATGAGCTTCTTAAACCTGCAAGCTCTACTTGTTCCATTTTAACAGAACCCCTGTGGGTCGTACCCCTCCCACTGACCCAGGACCCCTGTCCCTTGCAGAGCCAGCAGGCGAGGTTTTCCAGGTGGGGTGCCTCCCTCGTACACTGGAGGTGCTGATGTGTGTCTGTATGTTGGTGGCTCCCCCATGGGAGGGGAAAGGGGCATACCATATACCTGTCAGGCGAGGGTCTTAGGAAAAAAAGGTAAGACCTACTATGGGTTCTCACATGCAGCTGGCAGCTGGCCCAATGTTGGGGCTGAAGGCTTCTCCCCACAAGGCACAGCTGATGTGCCCAGTGTCCCCCTTCTGCTCACCTTGTGAAAGTGAGCCTCCCCACAGCTGCTTCCCACCTCCCACCAAGGCGATGGGAATGGAAAAAATAATTAGTTATAAATGTGGAGATAAATAGTACACACAGGCCGGGGACAATGGAAACACTGAAGGAAAGTGGACGATGTGGTGGCTCCTCAAGAGCTGCCATCCACCAGGCCCCACTGTACAAACCCACCTGCCTCACGGAAAGCCTGGGTCCCAGGAGATGACAGTGAGCAGCATCCTTAAGGCACCGAAACAACCCTGTTAGCCTCGCATTCCACTCCTCCGAACGTCTCTTTCAAAACCAGCGCGGGAAGAAAGCGGGAAGGACTCCTCCCCTGCTCCCCTGCACACTGGAGGTGGCAGAAAGACCCGGGCCACGCCCAGGGCGGAGAAACCTGGGAACAGTCAGCATGTGGGGTTACCTTTCTAATCTAACTGAATTCTTTAAAGAGTAAATTGACTATTTACACAAAAATAATAACATGGTACATGGCTTGTATAAAAGTAAATGTATGACAACACTAGCAAAAAGACGCAGGAGGGAAAAGTGGGAGAACATTACTGTCAGTTCTTTTACCGTTTATGAACTAAGTCGAGTTATCACTTGAAGGCAAGCTGTGATGAATTAGAGATTTATACAATAAACCCTAAAACAGCCACAAAAAGTAAAACAACAGAGAGTTACAGCTAATAAGCCAAGAAGGGAAATAAAAAGGAGTCATAAAAAATTCAACTAATCCAACAGCAGCAGGAAAAGATGAAAAAGAAATAAAGACTGAAACTGAATGATCACATTCAATGCAAATGATCTAAATATGCAATTAAAAGGCAGAATTTGTCAGGCTTAATAAAGAAACAAGACCCAACTACATGCTGCCCATAAAAGACACACTTCAAATATGAAGACACATGTAGCTTCAAAGTTAAAGCTTGGAAAAATGCATACCATCCAGACACTCGTCAAAAGGAAACAAGAGTCACTATATGAACATCAGGCAAAGAAACGTCAGAGCAAGTAATACCATCAGGAATACAAGGTCATTTCATAACCGGGTGTGCTCATCAGGAGTTCACACTCTCCAACATTGACGCACCTATAACAGGCTTCCAAACACACAAAGCAGAAACGGATGGAAGTGCAAGCAGAAATAGACAAATCCACCATCCCAGTCAGAGGTTTTAATCCCCCGTCTTAACACCTGATAGGACAAACAGACAAAAAGCAAGTGAGGGTACAGAAGACCTGAAAAACACTGCGGACCAACTTGAATTAATGAACATTATAGAACACAGAACGCACACTCCTTTTTAGGCTCGCATGGAACATTCACTAAGATAGACCATATTCTGGGCCACAGAACAAGTCTGAATGAATTAAAGACTCAAGTCCCATTCTGTATATTCTCTGGCAATAAAGGAATTATATTAGATATCAATTACAGAAAGATGGCTGGAAAATTCTCACATCTGTAAACTCAGCTACACACTCTAGCCTTCATGGATTTTACATTCCAGTGTCTAGTATGTCGCTCAATTCACAGGACAACCCTGAAGTTGTTATCAATTTAAAGTTAGGGAAACAGACTATGACCAGTTAGGTAACTTGCTCAGGAAGCACCCACTCACAAGTCAGAGTGGGTGCCCCGAGAGGGCAGGAGCACAGCATCCAAACTTGGACCTGGGTTCAAGTTTGGATGCTACCATTCCGGAGCTCTCTGCTCTAACAGCAATGGCCATCGCTGACCCCAAGGCTGCACCCTCACCTTTCATGGTCTTGGCCTTGGTTTGGTGTTCCCAGGGCATGGGCCCCACCAAAACCCCCCTGAGGTCAGTCACCCAGCCAGGCAGGTCCCCCTGCCAGCCCTGACATTACCTAAGCCCAACACCTCTCCCCCTCTCCAGTCCCCAATACACACATAAAACATCCTCTTCTTACAAGATCAATAAAACTGCCAGTGGACAAAGCAAATAAGCCACAACTCCCAACCTACTGGCAGTAACTCAGTCACAGCTTCTAGCAAGTTAACATTTACAGCTTTCACGGTCATGTCAACCTTGATTCAAATTATTTCCAGATTGGTAGGCCCCTGTATCTAAGGGTGCTTGGTGATCCCCATCCAATTACGGTACAAAACAGCTGGTAGCCCAGGTCCCAGGGTGGCAATCAAAAGTAGGACCCACTGGCCTGAGACGCAGACAGAAGCCACCGTGCTGGAGCGGGTCTGCAGCGCAGGGGGATGGAGGCTGTGCTGTGCTTGCAGGGGATCAGCAAGGCAGCCGACTGTGCCCGCTCACGGCTGTGGCCAGGGCTCGGGGACCGTGAAACACACTGGTCACAGGTGGCTCGGCTGGACCAGTGTTCGCAGGTGGATTACTGCAGCTCACCCAGAGGTTGAGTCAGCATTTAGTGAGCAGCCTTCCTTGACAACGCCCATTACCAGGAGGGCAACTGGCCGCCTCGGAGGTGGGGAAGGTGCTGGAAGGGACTGGAGAATCCCACTGGCACTGCCGACCTGGGCAGCAGGGCCTGTCCATGGGGCTCAGCCCACAGTGCTCACCCCCAGGAGCACCTTGGCATGGCTGCCAAGGTCTCTGCCACGGGGAAGGAGCGCCTGGCCTGTCCCGGGGTCAGTGTGCTGAGAATGACCACAGCATGTGGAGGGATGAACAGTGTCCAGGGCCAGGGAGCCACAGCAACCCCGTCCTGAGCTGAGAGGTCCTGGGACCAGGCCGTTTCCCACCCTGTCACATGTGAAGACACGACCTAGACAGGCAGTGACCTTCCTGATCTCGAGAAAGGAAAAACTTCTCCCGGAACGGCCAGCAGGAGGCGCCCTCACACTCACGTCCCGGAGAGCAGCAACTCGCAGGGGTTCAGCGGACCCTCAGGGGTGGGCATCGTGGGCCGCCCATGTGCACCTGGAGGAGTGGCAGGAGGGAGCACACCCAGTCACAAGGTTCCCATCTAGTTGCACATGAAGGTTCTGCTCCAACAGCTCGGCTCCGGATGGATCCTGGGGGTGCCTGAGTGAGCGGTTCCTACCGTGGGCTTGACACGCTAGCTTCAAAACTCATCTGCCGTGACACAAGGCCTCTGTCATGTGCTGTGAGGCTGCGGGACTTTACAAATAATAGGAGTGGAACGTGAATTATATTCCTGGATTGAAGGTCAGCTCTGCATGCAGGACTCTGGAGTAAAACAAGTGTAAACTTGTTTGGACTCATTCATGTATTCCTGGGGGCCGGGGAGAAACACGGAAAGAAGATCTGCACCGGCTCAAGCACAGAGGGACTCAGAGGGGCTGCAGGCGGGACCCACGTGGGCGGAGGGACCCAGTGAGGCTAGGACCCCTCTGACAGCTCAGCGGCCTGTGAATCACCAAGCTGTAAGGTGAAGGCAATTTTTGAGAGTGATATGTCCAATACGAAGGAATTTAAGGAATACATTTGTGTAATCAAAGTATATCAAAGTTAAAATGTTCAAATTTGATTAATCTGTATTGTGGACACTGAGACAGAAGATACCCACTAAAAAGGGTTCCTGGTGGCTAATGGGGCTGAAATAAAACAAAAAGAACACGCCATTTCCATGTAGGGGTCTCTCATGCAAACTACACTTCATGGAGAAACCTGCACTGAGTTGCCTGCCTGCAGGGTGTATCTGCTATCTGAGCCAGCCCTTTTTTCCAACCAATAGGACTGAGGCTTTCCCTCTCCAATAGCTGTGCGGCTCCGACCAACCAGAGAGGCTCTATCCTGACCAATCAGGACAGTGCCTTTTGGACCAATCAAACTGTGAAGATTTAGAATCTTCATTTGCATGAGGATAGACCAATCAGGGATCAGGGGCTGGGACTTCTGCCTATATAAGCCAGCTCCTCTCTGCCTTTGGGAGTGCAATTCACCTTTCCACCTAAGATGGAAAATTGTGTTTCCTTGGCTGAGCTCAAATACCGAAGATGTCTCTCCAGTGCAGAGTGGAGCACACCAGTGCAGGCCCGAGCAGACTGGTCCCGAATGGGGCAGACCACAGCAGAGGGCGCAGACCAGTGTAGCATAAAGCAGACCAGTATGGAGCAGAGCTGTCTAGCCAGAGAGGCGCCTGGCCCGGGGCGGTCTCACAGCCATGCTGTTTTCACAGCTCTGCTGCATCACACTGAACAAAGTTTCCTTCTTCATCACACCCCAAATTGGAGGTTCCTGTTGGCACGGAATTGGCACCAACGACCCTCAGTTGACATTAGAGAGCAGAGTGGTACACAGAAATGCAAGTTTGCCGCTAAGAGCATTTTCTTGCTGTTCCAAGGGGAATGCTGCATATTTTAAAGGTAATTGGATAAGACATAAAACTGCTAGCAGGTAAGCTGTGTCTGTTTTTCTCCCTTTCCTTTAGTGTCTGACAGCCGAGGTGCGCCTGTGGGCATTTCCTGTGGATGGTTTCACGGGTGTTGGAGCAGAGCCCGTCAGTTTGTGGATGGAGGCTTTCAGAACGTTATTCTGCCCTGGATGTGCTCAGTGACACTGGCTTGGTGTGAGTGCAGGCATGGCCATCACCAGGTCTGCAGGCACTGCGCTCAGCGGTGGAGCATCACATGGAGGCTGCCTGCCTTTTCTCTTGCTGGACTGACGGTTTGCGCTCGAAGGCGTTTGCCCTGTGTTGCTTCCGATTCGACCGGCTGAACTCACCAACAACCACCTCTTAGTTACCAGTAGATGGAAAGACAAGGGGCTGAGTAGGCACATGGGACCATTTGGGCCAAAGCTGCATGGCAGGGGAGGGTCTGTCCTACCCAACAGGGTGCAGCTGGACCTGAGCAATGAATCGGATGGCAATGCTGCTCATCTCGCCCCCTGTGCTGCTGAAAGACATCAGATGCTAGTGTCACCAGGCTCCTGCCAAGTGCTCCAGGTGTCTAGACACCAGGGGCAAGGACGGTGTATCCCTGACCCTGACACCTTGTCCAGCTGATGAAGGTGTAGAAAACAGCACAAGGACCTCGGGCCTCACACAGAAATCCTGTTATGAGGAGATGAGCTCTGTCCAAGAGGCAGGCGGGCAGGGTGTTGGCACATCTCCCACCAGCCCTCCACTCACTGGCTGGGTCTGGGTGAGCGGAGCTCAGTGTCCACTTCGTCGCAGGGTCGGGATGCTGGGGGGAATTCACATGTCCGGGCTCAGCTCTGTGCCCTCCTGATGTCCTGACCATCACCAGGCCTCACTGTGGTAGCCCCATGCAAAAGAGCATCCCTAGTGATAGCCAAGTTAAAGGTGAAATAGAAATAATGATGAGAGGGGAGAGAAGCCTGAGCTCTTGTCACACTGGGAGCCCCTCCCTGTTGCCCAGGCTGTTCCTGACTCCCACTGGCTTGGCAGACTCCCCCAAAGGGTCCCTCTGTGAGGCCTCTGCCAGTGGAGCCATGACAGTGAATGAGGTGCCCTCTCTCCATTACCCGGGCCCCACCATTACCTGGGGCCCTGCTGCCCCAGGCCAGGGACTGGAGGAGTCCAGGTCACAGAGGACAGGCCACGTGGCCCACCATCCTTGTCCCAGGGGCACAGGTAATGCAAAGGGATGAATTGATGGCCTGCAGTGAGCACACAGCACGGCCTGGCTCCTAAGGAGACATCAGTCAGTGTCCTCACTCCAATCCACCATACAAAGCGGGTGTTGAAACAAGCTTTGCAGAGGAAAGGCTCTGCAGCCACAGAGAGCGACGGGGTTCAGTCCCTCCAAAGGGCCTGCCTTGGATGCCATGGGCCGATTCCTCATGACGGCAGCACTGAGCTCCCAGGACCTCGGAGCACTGCTCGGTTCAGCCCTGGGTCCCAGGGGATCGTTGGCCATCACATTCCTGGTTCCTGATGAGCCTCAACTTAGCCTGTCCTAGAACGTCGATTCCAAGTGGCCCTGGCTCACACACACCAATGCCATGCCTGCTGGCAGCCTGTCCCAGGACTTAGTTCACAAGCCAGTGCTATGGTGGCCACATTCCCGCTGCCTGCCCCACTCCCAGGCAGGTCCTGGTGTGTGCCAACTCCATGCCCTTGTGGGGACGCTCACCCATCCCTACTCTCCACTCGCCACAGCTCCTTCCATTGTCCTAACGCAGGAGTCCTAGAGCTGCCTCCATCCTGGCCAGAGAGCTGCAGGCACCGTGAGCACGGGCATTCGCATCCTGGGGACTGACAGGCGCTGCCTGTTTACCGTGCCCTGATGCCCTTCATGGGGACACACAGCAGGCCAGTGTTGACAAGGTGGCTGAGGGGGCTGTGGACAGGCCCAGGACAGAGCAGGAGGCCCGTGGCCCAGTCCATGGGGTCCCATGCTCCCTCCTGCCAAGCCGGAAGCATTTTGTTGCTGGCTCTTTTAGAAAGGGCAGCTCTAGGACCATGGGTGGGCCGCAGGGGTCCTTGAGCAGGAGGGGAGGACATTCTGAGACATGTTAGGTGGGACATGGACTGACCTCCAGCCCCTAAAGATAAAGCCTGACTTCTTAAATACAGCACACAGAGGATGACCCTGCCCGGGCTGCTTAATCGCTAACACACACAGGCACAGCAGTGAGGGGGCGGTCCCCCAGGACTCAGAGGTGACATCCAGGACTGAACACACGTGGGACTGAAAGCCACAGAAGGCATAAAATGGCCTACAAGCCGCCTTTCAGAAGAAGAGCAGATAAAAACCACTCTTCTGTATTTGAGCCACAAGCACGAGCAGGGAACAGGGCGACAGCACTCTATCTGACGGGTGGTGCTCTAGGCGTGTCAAGGCTCTCACTGCCAATAAAAGCAACATGAGCCCAACGTGAGAACTGGCACCCGACAGGCATGCACTGTGTGTGCGAATGAGCCAACATCACCGAGACGACGAAGGACACTTCAATGCCAAATGCCCTCGAATTAATTCATAAGGAAAGGTGACCCCAGCCCCCCACCGAACAGGCTAGCAGTCAGCAGAGACAGGGATGTCTGGAGGGGCTCTGACCAGGGCCTGGTCCAGGGATCGGGGACTCTGCCCAAAGCCCTGGGCCAAGGTAGAGAGGGGGTTTGGGGGATCTGGACACAGGACTGGAGCCTGTCCCTGGGGGAGCCGGGACACCCCTGTACCCACATCCACCGAGGCTGGGAGCTCGGTATAGGGCAGAAAGGGCCAGCTCAGCCTCTAGGAGGGAGGGAGCCCGGTCTGACACCCAGGGCCTAGGAAGGCTGTGGACAGCAGCAGCAGGACTCGCTGCCCCAAACCAGAATGAACAACCAGGCCCAGAACCACAGTGGCCAGACGCCCCACTCTGCCAGCCTCAGCAAGTGGGACACTCTGCCCCAAGAGAAGGGAAGCAGAGAGGGCTCCCACACGAGCTGGAGTCTGCGCCATCACATCACATCACATCACATCACATCACATCACATCACGGGTCACCGCTGCTCACCTCGTAGTGGAAGTCCATGCAGGTGAGGTCTCGCCAGCACCGGTCCCCCCGGATCTTGATCAGGCCCTGCCAAGGCAAGAAGCAGAAAGAGCAGCGTGAGCCACCTCCCCGGAACGGCGAGGAGCCCTCGGATGGGGAGTGCCCGCCGGGGAAGAGCCCGCGCTGAAGGAACATTTGCCGGTACCCCTGAAGGGACGTGAGGGTAAGACTTAAAGGAAGTTTCACAAAGGCTTCAATGACGAAAAGCCAGCAACTGCTACAGGGGAAAAGAAACACTGCTTCCGTGTTATAACCGGCTTCCTTCTGCACTTTCTTTAAAACTCAGTTTTTAGACTGTGAGCATCATCACAGCAATACAACTGTGAGGCTTTAAAACTGGACAACTTTGCAAAGCTACACACACACAACCTTACTTATACTTTGATAGATGCCTAGGAGGGTGTCAAAGGGACGTCGCACTTGCTACAGTGACACACCATGCAGCAGCTCAGGTGGCTGGATGAAACCTCCACCCGTCTCCTCGAATGGGCACTGCTGTTTCAAGGCACTCAGGACCCTGCCTGTGTGCAGGCCCGGGTGCCTCCAGGGAGCCGCTTTGCCGCCTGGTCCCCTGGGAAAGTGGCTGCAGGGAGAGGGGACTCTGCTGACCAGCCTGTGGGCGAGCTTCCGGCCGCTGCCAGTCGCCCTGGCACAGCTGGCTGCCCCGCAACCCTGCGCAGCTTCCAGGACGCCAAGCGGAGTCCACATCGTGGCTGGTCTGCAGTCACCGGGAGGAGTCAGCTCTCATGCCTGTCAGATGCAGCCCCACTTTCTCCACATGACTCCTTCGAGGGTCAGAAACCAACTGTTCCCCTACCAGGAATAAAAACTCTGCCTGAGATGCAGAGATTCAGTTCCAATTTCTGTCTCTTACACAATAGCCAGATTAGAAGGGGAGAACGACACTGCATCAATAGAGAAACAACCCTAATGCAGCTCAGTTTTCTCGTGTGTCGGTGGTTTCTGCAGCTGTGACTACCTGAGTTTCACCCATCCACCATGCACCCACCCACCCACCACGCGCCCGCCCATCCACCACGCACCCACCCACCCACCACGCACCCACCCACCCACCCACCACGCGCCCGCCCACCCACCCACCATGCACCCACCCATCCATCCATGCACCCACCCATCCACCATGCACCCACCCAGGTTGTCCAGGATAGTATTCCTCATTAAAGTCAAATGATCATGAACTTTAAAATACATATATTTTTATTGATTTCAGAGAGGAAGGGAGAGGGAGAGAGAGATAGAAACATCAATGATGAGAGAGAATCATTCATTGATTGCCTTCTGCATGCTCCCCACTGGGGATCGAGACCACAACCCAGGCATGTACCCTGACTGGGAATCGAACTATGACTTCCCAGTTCATAACTTGACGCTCAATCACTGAGCCACACCAGTCGGGCTGATCATGAACTTTAAAAAAAATATTTCTGTATTGATTTCAGAGAGGAAGGGAGGGAGAGAGAGATAGAAACATCAATGATGAGAATCATTGATCGGCTGCCTCCTGCATGCCCCCTACTGGGGATCAAGCCCACAACCCGGGCTTGTGTCCTGACGGGGAATCCAACCGTGACCTCAACCACTCATAGGTCAACGCTTAACCATTGAGCCACACCGGTTGGGCTGATAGTGAACTTTTATCAAGTCTGTGAAACACTGTTGCTGCAACGAGATTAGGGTTTGACTGAATGACTAGGGGTGATGGCTAAAACTGGCTGACACATAAAACTAACCTCTGTGCCTGGGGAAGACTTTGGGAAAGCTGAGGGCTCTGAGTCAGAGACAAGAGTGTGAGCTGATGGCTCCTCCGGTGGCCATGCAGCCAGCAAGGCAGAATGACTGTTCCGGACGTGGGATGTGTCCAATTCCAGACATGTGGAGCCCACAGGATGGGCTGAGGGATTGGAGCAGGCGTGGGGTGGGGAGCAGCCAAGACCTCTGGCCGGGACCCCTGGTGGGCGGCACGAGCTCAGCAACACCCTAAGGAGGGAAAACGTGGCATGACGTGCGGCGGCCACACGCTTCTGCAGGGAAACGGAATGACAGCTCTGCAGTGCCCGTGGGGAGGACTGAGGCACCTGGGAGCCCCTAACCGTGGTTTACAACGCACTCCACAGGGACTGCAGTACTCAGCGCTCCCAGCTCCACTGGGACCCAAAGGCAACTCTGAAGTTGGTTCTGGAGGAGCCACTTCTGCTTCCGCAGCCACCTTGCTGGGACCTCACACCTCGCGGGGCGGAGCCCGCCTGGCCTGCAGCCGCCGGCTGCTCCCACCGCCACCGGCTGCGGCGCCTTTGTGGAGCTGTGCTCCAAGGATAAAGACTTCTGAATGCAGCACTTTGAAAAGTAGTCACATCTTCCTGGAAACTGGGTTTGCTTAGATCACAAAGTGCCAGAGAGACACCTCGTTTGAATTTGGCCACACACAGTTACGCTGTGTGAAAACACACGACCCAGATCTGAGCGAGCCCGTCTGCCTATGGGCGAGCTGCTGCTTTCTGATGAAACGCACCCCTTGTTCCGTGGAAAACCTCAGCCGCGGTCACGCGAGGCTCCCCGTGAGCACGGCTCCACTCCCCGCATCCTCTCAGAATCTGAGGGTGAATCTTTGGAGATTCAAACCAGCGAAGAAGAAAAAAAACAAAATAATTAAAATGTCATTCAAACTCTAAGCTGATATGAGACACTTAAAAATCTGAGACATCCTTTCAGGAGCGGAAGGTAATTATATTCCTCCCCATCTACTGACTTCTCCCTACAATGCAGATGTCAGATTTTCCACAGATTTTTTTTCTTCCAGAATAAGTGTCAAAGGAACAAAGCCTTCTTTGAGACGTTTTCAGGCCAAAATTAATTCTGGAAAGAAAAAAAAAACCCCCACAAAAAACGGCACAGATAGGCCACTAACAAGGCAGACTCAAAGAGAGGCGAGTGACCCACAGCTGCCCATACGACCCCTGCTCTCTGCTCGGGGATGGGGGAGCGCCAGGATGCTGGAACATTCCGCAGTGGCTGAGAAAGCCCGAGGCCAGAGATGGCGAACCTTTTGAGCTCGGCGTGTCAGCATTTTGAAAAACCCTAACTTAACTCTGGTGCCGTGTCACATATAGAAATTTTTTGATATTTGCAACCGTAGTAAAACAAAGACTTATATTTTTGATATTTATTTTATATATTTAAATGCCATTTAACAAAGAAAAATCAACCAAAAAAATGAGTTCGCGTGTCACCTCTGACACGCGTGTCATCGGTTCGCCATCACTGCCCTAGGCCTTACCGGCACTGGTGGGAGGCGGGAGCCTGTGGGGTGCAGATGGGCTCCTCTCTGAAGCTCCAGGGTCTGTGCACACTCATCTTCAAAACTCCCATTTGGAAATGGGAGGTCCCAGGGCCTCACACCTTATTTCCGTAACGCTGCACAAGTCCTGCACACTGGCCGGGGCGGGGGGGTGAGCGAGGGGGTGGGGGGCGCTTTGCAGGCCTGTGGCGAGCGAGGGGAGGCGCCCCCTTTCATCAGGGCACCTGTACCACCCTGGAGAGCTCTGTCTGCAGTGCCTCGCTTTGACACACACCCGTTCTCTCATCATCAGAGTCTCTGCCGGCTCCTTTCCCACAAGGGAGAAGCTGCGAGGACCCTGGAGCCCTGAGCACTGACGAGTGGTTCACAAGTGTGTGTGTGTGTGTGGGGGGGGGGGGGGGCGGGAGGGGGGACAGACCATTGCTCCCACAAGCAGGCATGGTGCCTGGGGCACCACTCACGGGTGACTGGAAATTGGGCCAGTGGGGGCCTGGGCACCCTGGTTCTGCCCTGACCTAAGTAGTATGCCGTTTCTCTCCTGTGGGAGCTGAGGAGGCCTACAGGACCCCATGTGCACCTTTAGTAGGTGGGGGTATCCCATGTGCTCTGTGAGCAGAGGGGGGCCCATGTCTCAGGCATGTGATGATGGCTGCATTTGAGGGTCACTTTGCATTTGAAGGGCCCCATTTTTTACTCTCCAGCATCAGTCTGATGGTGTTGATACTTTCTGACCCCAAGGTATGATACCGTTTAGAGCCACACACGGAGCATTGCGCAAACAGAAAGTACCAGTCAGTCCGGGACACGGCGTGGACTGAACCCCGTGGTTAGGGAGAGACACCTCTACAGCCATTTGCTGAGCCTTTGAAAATTGCCATGGGGCACCTGCCTGTGACAGACCTGGAAGTGGGGCTGCGTGGCGTGGGTGGAAGGACCGTCACAGGTCCTGGAGGCGTTTAGGACCCGCTTACTTTCTAGACCCCCAGGAACGGCTGTCTTCCTGCTGAGGGTGGTTCCAAGGCAAGTGGCTGGAAATAGAGGCACAAAGAGGGTGCTGAGGAGCCCGGGAGCCTGTGCGAGTGGGGGGTCAGGGGCTGTAGCTGGGGGCCATAGGCCAGACCATTGCAGACATATTTTTCCCAGAAACACTCATGCTGCCCCCGGGCTGGAGTCCGAGGTCTGGCCTCCCGGTGCTCCTGCAGGAAGGAAGAAAGCCCCTTTCTTCAGCTCTGCCCACACTAATGCAATAAAACCAATTGGGGTAATTGCTCTCCTTGGGGAGAGGGGATCCCAGGACAGGCAGGCTGGCCAAGGAAATGACGATGACATCCGCTGATTGGGTCTTCACGGGCATGCTGCATTCCGACATTTATTTCATTACATGTAATACGATTTCACTGGCGGCAACATGATTCCCAGAAAGCGCTCCTGACTCCAAACTCTCATTTTTCCTTTAGCGACTTAGCCCCTGCTTTTCTTCACTAACCTTTCAGTGCCTCCTGGGCCACGCACAAGTGAGGCATGCTAACAGTCACTCTGAGTCCCGGGGCCTCCATGGGTAAGAGCAGAGATCCAAGTGCAAACTCGTTGAACTTCTGGGTTGGAGCCTCCTCCCAGCCCGAGAACATCCTTCTCATCAGACAGATGCCTGAGCCTCAGGGTGGGGGCGCGGGGCCGATGGCCAGCCTGAGATCCAGGTGTGGCTTGGACTCTGCAGCAGCGAGCAGCGAAGCCCGAAGCAGACACGGACGAGTGTGCACTCACCGCCACTCTGCCAGCAGGTATCAGAGCCTCCGCCAGCCCCAGCCAAAACCTGCGCAGGGCTGACTCCTGACTGCACTCCAACACTGCTCCTGTGAAGAGAATGTCCGCGGTCTGCACAGCTGCCCGCTCTCTGGTGCTGAGGTGCCCAAGGGCTGGGGTGACCGCAAGGCTCTCCCAACATTAGCAATGGCTAGCTCCCGCATTATCCCCACGGTGAGCAGAGTTTATGGGCTGTGATCATTATATGTGAAAAGCAAACTCATGATTAAGTCTGAGGGCTGACCTCCAAGTTACATGAAAGGATACATACCAATCTTTAAGTGTTCAGTTCTATGTGTTCTGGCCACCGTGTGTAATCAGGTATCTAGTATCTTAAACGGGATACAGGTTTCCATCCCATAGAACAGTCCCTGGGACGCCTCTCCAGGCAATCCACGCCCCACTCGCCTGAAAGCTGTGCAGCCAGGCCCTGCTCTGCCTGGCTCTGGGCTCTCACACGGACCGACTCGGGCGTCAGGCGCTCTGGCTCTGGGTGCGGGTGGGTCATGCTGCCCATGCTTTGGGGTTCATGTGTGTGTAGCTGCATCAGGACTGGATTCCCTTCTGCAGCCGAGTGTCGTCCCTGGTGTGAGTGCATCGCAGTGTCCCCATCCGGCCAGGGGACGTGTGCTTGCTTCCCAGGTCTGGCAGTCATGACTGAGGTTGCCGTGGATGTATGCGGCCTCTGTGTGGACATCGGTCTTCATTCCTCTCCGGCAAATTCCCAGTAGTGGAAGACTGGCTCACAGAGCAGGCACAGTGTCACCTTGTAGGACACCGCCAACTGTTCTTCAAGGTGGTTGTGCCATCTTATACCCCATTAGCGATGAAACCCACTAGGAATTCCAGTCGCCTGCACCTCACCAGCATGGGGTGCTGACAGTGTTTCAGATATGATCCCCTCGGGGGTTAAATGCCGTCTCAGAGCTTTTCGTGCACATGTCTCCTTTCTTATATCTTCATTTGTGAAGTATGTTCAGGTCCTATGTCCTGTTATTGTGATTTGTATGTTTTTGGTTAGACCTATGCACTGCTAATGCTTTTCCCAGTCTCTGGCTTGCCTATTCATTTTCTTAATGGTGTATTTTGATTATGGAAAATTTTAATATCAATATTTTTTTTCTTTAATGCTTAGTGCTGTTTTGTGCCCTGTCCAAGAATTTTTGGTCAACCTCAAAGTAACTATGTTATCTTTGAAAACGGTTATAATTCTGGCATTTATGTTTGTGAAAAAAAAAAAAAATACTTCCCTTGCCTCACTGTTTTGACTTAGTGTCTTGGTTGAAAATCAGTTGACTGTATCTTTGTGAATGTGTTTCTGAGAGATACTCTTTATGATTTCTTCTATGAACTTTAAGGTTTTGCTTTTACATTTAGGTCCATGATGTCTTTCAAACTAGAGTTTAGTATAAATGAAATTGCAGTCAAAGCTCATTTTATTTTGTTGTCCCTAGTGTGAGTGCATCACAGTGTACCCATCCCGCCAGGGGACGTGTGCTTGCTTCCCAGGTCTGGCAGTTATGACTGAGGTTGCCCAATGATTTTAACATTATTTATTTAAAAATGTCTTTTCTTTACCCATGGATTTGATACTTTAATATCAATCAACAATAGAGATTGAGTCTGTTTCTGGACTATTCTCTTCTGCTGATCTGATTTTTCAGCTTAGATCAATGCCAAATACTTCAGTTTTAAATTAAGCTATAAAATCAGGAAGTGTAAGTCCTCCAACTTTGTTCTTCTTTCTCAAGATTCTCTGTATTTCCATGTAAATTTTACAATTGGCGTGTCAATTTCTCCAAAAGGCCCCCTGGGAGTTTGATAGAAATTGCCTTGAGTCTACATACAAATTTGGGCAAAATAGACATGTTAACAACAGTGAGTCTTCTGACCCACGATCATGGTACATCTCTTCGTTTATGTAGGTCTTTTAAATTCCTATCAGCAGTGTTTTACAGCTTTAGTGTACACGTCTTGGACCTCCTTAATCAGATTTATTATGGGGGTACTTGGGGGCTTTTGATGCAATTGTAGACAGTATTCTCAGTGTTTTTATATTCTCAGTTTTATTTTCTAATGATTTCTTAATGGTCTAATACAGTTATTTTCTCATTGACCTTTATCTTGCAACCTTGTGAAATTCATGTATTCATTTTAGTACCTGCCTTTTAGATTCCCCTGGATATTCCACATACACAATCATACCTATGAGTAACAGTTTCGTTTCTTTTTCCTGTCTGATTGCACTGAGACTTCCAGGAGAGTGCTGAGAGCAGAATGAGGACCAGACCCCGGGCCTGTGTTCTAACCGCACGTGAACACTTCCTCCTCACCGTGAAGAGCCGTGTGAGCTGAGGCGTCACAGAGGCCTCTGTCAGGCTGAGGAAGTTCTGTCATGAGTGGGTGCTGAATTGTATCATGTGCTTTTTATTGCATTTGAGATGATAAGATACTTCTTCATCTATATTCTGTTACTATAGTGAATTGCATTAATTGGCTTTCAAATGTTAAAACCACCTCACACTCCTGAGATGGAGCATGCCTTTTGATATTGCCGGATCTGATTTGCTGATATTTTGCAGAGGGTTTCTGTGCCTTTGATCATGAGGGATAGCAGTCTCTGCTTCCCTTTTGCTGATATCCTCATCAGCTTTTGGTATCATTGTTCCGCTGGTCACATAAAACAACTTGGGAAGTGTTCCCTCCTCTGCTATTTTCCAAAAGAGTCTGCGTGTAGGATTCCTATTATTTCCTCCTCAAGAATTTGATAGATTCCACTGGTGAAGCCATCTGGGCCTGCGGTTTTCTTTCTGGAATGGTTTTTGATTACAAATTCAATTTATTTCACAGGTTTGGAGCCGCTTAGATTTCCTGTTTCCTTTTGCCTCCGTTTTGGTGAGCCGCATTTGTCCATTTCATCTAAATCGTTGAATTTATTGGCCCAAAGCTTTCATAATATCCCAGGTGACTCTTTATGGCAGGATCTCGGACGCAATTACCAGTTATTTGAGGAAAGTGTTTTCTCACGGTGCCCTTCAATCACAGCCTGGCTGCGGCTCCCGGCTCTGCTGAATTCTGACCTGAAAACTACAGGTCCTCTGGGCCCGTGTTTTCTGCATTTCAGATATGGCTTTTTTCTTCTTGTGTTAACAAGACAGTAGGACAGTCTGCACACAAGGAGCTTCAGAGGGCCCCCTGTGGGTGCTGCAGCCAGGTGTGACACAGAGCCGCGAGCAGCACAGGTGTTTAGCAGTCAAGCCCCTGCTGATAAATGACTAAGGACTTGAAGCCACATGGAAAGTGCATCTTGTCACTGCTTTCTGCAGCCTGTAGGTTACTTGGGGGTCACCGAAACGTACAGACAGGAACGCTAATCCTCACGTCAGCTTCTGAGAGGCGTCAGAGGCTCTTGTTCACGCCCGAGTTCACCAGGTCCTGGCCCTCTGTTCCTCCTTTCATCCTGTGTGGACGAAAAAGGGGCTCTATGGAAAGTAACCTCACAGGGTGATCTGATCATAAATTCTTCGCCGAGCAAATCATAGTGGGCAGTCAAGTCCCAGGCATATAACTTTTAGTGAAAGGTTTGTCTCAGACTTAAGCAAGCCCTGCCCATTGTTTGTGTTTCTAGGTTAACACACCTTTGAAGTGAATATAACCACCTTCAAACGAGCACATAATCTCTTTAACTGTCCTGTAATTCAATCCCACCTGCTTCCTCCCACCCTCATGCCATCCTCCCAAATTTCAAATGCATAAAGGGACTGAGAAACTGGAGCATCTGAGATCTTGCTCCCTGGCATAGGTCATCAGCGAGGCTCAAATAAACTCTCATAGAAATTCTCTGCAGGTTTAAACATTACTTATGTCAACGGTTGTATTCCTCCACTTCCACCATATAAAAATGACCTGCTCCAGCATAGCAAATATGCAACTTGAATGAAAACTGCTAATTTTAGCCCAGCCAGCGTGGCTCAGTGGTTGAGCGTCGACCTATGAACCAGGAGGTCATGGTTCGATTACCGGTCAGGGCAAATGCCCGGGTTGTGGGCTCCATCCCCAGTGTGGGGTGTGCAGGAGGCAGCCGATCAATGAGTCTCTCATCATTGACGTTTCTAGCTGTCTCCCTCTTCCTTCCTCTCTGAAATCAATAAAGACATATTAAAAAAAATATAAACAAAAACAAACCTGCTAATTTTAGCTGTGATTTTGCTCAATAAGAGTTGAGGGTACTAAGTATTTAAAAGGTCTTCAAGCAAAAATAAAAATAATGTGCTATCAGGAGGAATGTGGAACAAGATGTTGGAAGAACTGTAGAGAGCGCAGGAAACAAAAGCCATGCTGGCACACTGAGTGCGAGCAGGAGCCGCTGCGCTAGAAGGCGCATCCCCAGAAGTGGGATTCATCAGCAATCTGGTTCCCCACACCTACTGTCCTTATTCCCACGGCTCTGAAGAGCCAAAAGTATTTTTTCACTTGCCATTGTTCAGGTTTGCACGTTCTCTGTAAGGTAATGCTCACGCCAAAGCAGGTTCCTACAGTAGGAGAGAGATGGCAGCAAAGAGCCCTGCACATCTGCTGCCGCCAAACCCGACAGCCCTGTACACACGCCCCAGACAGAGGCCAGGCAGAGGGGGCGGAGAGCTGGAAAGAGGGAGGTGCAGAAGAGAGTGGGCTTCGGTTTCTCAATTCTGGGGGTGGGGGTGGGGGTCAAACTGAAACCGCATGGCCTCCCCTTGGTACTATCCAGGTCTGAGAATTCCCAGCAACAAGGGCACTGGCTCAATTCCCAGAATTTTAGCAATTGAGAGCTCTAAACCCTCAGCACACACAGTTCATCAGCCTGTGACAGAGTGACATAATCAAGGACAGCTCCGGCTCCAAAGCCCCGTGTGGAAAAGCCGTTGTCTGCTCCGCCGAGAAGCGCAGGGTCAGGAGCACAGGGCTCCAGGCTTCGGTGACAGGTTTCTGACGTGCTCCGGGGTAAAAACTTTGGCCGGAATGAACTCAGTTACACACACATATATTCTGTCTTGACAAAAACTGAGATTGAGGAAAAAGTGAAAACTTTTTTTAAAGCATAAAGGCAACCTACTGCCTTAAGCACAGTGCCTCAGACACTCACACCATTTCCCATGTCTGTGAGTGAGAGTTCCCCACTCTAATATGACTGAAATCTACGCATTCAGAACAGAAAATTGAGCCCCAAATCGGAGAAACGATCTGAGTGCTCCCAGAAAGTCATGTAGTGTGCGTGCGCCCCGTTCCAGAGGAAAGGCACAGCTGTGAGTCCTAAGCAGACTGTGACTTTGCTCTGAGGAAGGAAGCTGGGTGGGGTCACCTGGGCCCCACAGCCACTCCGCGCTGCCCTCCCAGCAACCTGAGGTAGGAGGACAGGGAGACAAGATGGCTCCACCTTCTCAGGTGCGGGGCGGGTGGCTCCATGCTGCCCACACCTGGCTTCAGGATGCAAACGCATGGAGCCCCAACTGAGGCTGCCTGGAGCCTAAGTTGCTTGAACTCCAGCGTCAATCCAATCATGTCAACAGTGGGCAACAGCCTTGCCTCCATGTGGTGACAGTGTGGGGCCATCACGTCCCTTACACATCAGTGGGCACCAAAACGAGTAGAGAGGAAACAGGATATCCGCCCCCACTCAGCCCAGGCCCCCAGTTGGCACAGGGAGCCGGGCAGAAGCTGCGCCCCGTGGGCCTGCTTTGAGTGGCGGCCTCTGGCCAGGTGGATGGTCTTTCAGGGCTTGAAGGCACATGGCTTTTATCTGCTGCTCCAGGGAGGAACACAGAGGAAAAGCTGGCTCGCTGGGGTCTGCTGCTCTCCAGTCCTGCCCACAAAGAGAGGTCTCTGGGTCATCTCCCCTGAAGCTGCTGACCTCTTGCCAGGTTTCAAAAATAATCTGTCCTGCCCTGAAGCGTGCGGCCGCCGAGGAGCTTTGTGGATGTGCATGCCTGTAGGGCCCTCATCCCATCAGAACACAGGACTTTTTCATCACCCCGAAAGTTCCCACATGCCCCGCAACCCCAGTCAATCCCCACCCCGAATCCCAGAGGCAATTGCCTCCCAGTCTGTGGTATTTTGTGAGAGCAGCCCCAGCAAACGAAAGCACATTCCAATATTTGCTTTTGTCCATCTTTAATTTTAGCTATTCTTGTGGGCATGCAATGGTATCTCAATTGTAGATTTACTAGCATCTCCCTAACAGGCAATAAAGCTGAGCAATCTCTTCAAGTGCTTATAACAGCCATTTGTACATCTTCCTTTGTGAAGTATTGAATTGTCTTTATTATTGAGGTTTTTTGTTTGTTTGTTTGGTTCTTTACATATCCCAGTGGAGGTTCTTAGGTATAATGGTATTTTGAATATTTTCTCCCAATCTATCACTTGCCATTATCAAGCTGTCTTTTGAAGAACAGAAGATTTTAATGTCGATGAAGTCCAATTTATCCATTTTTTTCTTTTATGGTCAATGTTCTTACACTGCGCTCTTAAGAAATTTTTGCCTATCCCAAAGACTGCAAAAATATTATTTTATGTTATCTTCAAGAAGTGCTATAATTTTAAGTTTTATTTTTACAGTCCATCTCAAACTAATTTTGTGTCTGTTGTGATGAAAGGGTTGGGGTTTGTTTCACCCTATGTAGATATCCAGGCATCCCAGCACCATTTGTTAAAAAGACTTTCCTTTCTCAGTTAGATTGACTTTGTGCCTCGTCCAAAAGTCATTTGACTGTGATTTCAATGTGGCACTATTTCTAGACTATCTAACCTACTTCATTCAAAGTTACCATCCTGTGCCTACATCACATTGTCTCGATGACTATGTCTTCTGGGAAGTCTTGAACAACTTGACTCTTATTCAAAACTAGACGCCTGATGCACGAAATTCGTGCAAGAGTAGGCCTTCCTTCCCCCGGCTGCCAGCACTGGCTTCCCTCCAGCACCCGGGGCCCAGGCTTCCCTTGCAGCCCCAGCTTCATCTGGAAGGGTGTCCAGTCTAATTAGCATATTATGCTTTTATTATTATAGATTGTTCTGGCTATTCTAGGTTCTTGGCAGTTCATCAACTTCTAAGAAGGAAATCCTTCTAGGGTTACATTTGGGGTTGCATAAAATCTATAGATCAATTTGGGGACAACTGACAGTTGAGCAATATTGAGACTTTCGATTCACAAACATGGCCCAAGTTTCTTTAATTTATCTCAGCAATGTTTGGTAGCTTTCAAGGTCTAAGAGTTGTACTTCTGTTAAAACTTCCTAAGTAGTTTATGGTTTGGGATGTTGTTATTAATATACTAGAGGCCCGATGCATGAAATTCGTGCAAGTAGGCCTTCCTTCCCCCAGCTGCTGGCACCAGCTTCCCTCTGGCACCCGGGACCCAGGCTTCCCTTGCAGGCCCAGCTTCGTCTGGAATGTCATCTGGAAGGACATCTGGAAGGATGTCCAGTCTAATTAGCATATTGTGCTTTTATTATTATAGATTTTATAATTTCAAAATTTTGCTAGAATATAGGAATATTATTTTGTATACTGCCCATGAATCTTGCACTCAAGTTAAATTCACTCACTGGTTCTAAGGACCCTTATGATCTTCCATATATATGAACTTTTCATCAATGAATATAGATGATTTTATGTCTTCCATTCCACTCTTCAGGAATTTTATTCCTTTTTCTGGCTTTATTACACAAGTTAAGATCTTCACGGTCAAATAGATGTGATGAAAGTGGACAACCCTGCCTTGTTCCCAATCTTACGGGAAAAACATTCAGTCTTTCACCATTAAGTACACTATTAGCTGTAGGTAGTTTATATACTTATCTTTTATTGGGTTGAGGATGTTTCCTTCTACTCCTAGTTTGCTGAGGTTTTTAAAAAATTGTTTAATTATGTCTACTACTTTCCTCACATTGAGATGATCATAGCCTTTCAAAACTATTTTTTATTGATTTTAAAGAGAGAAAGGGAGAGGGAAGAGAGGAGAGAGAGAAACATTGATGTGATAGAGAAATATTGATTGGTTGACTTCTTCACAACCCCAACTGGGAAATGAATCTGTAACCTGGGCATGTGCCCTGACCAGAAATCGAACCAGAAACCCTTCTGTGCACAGCACAACATTCAACCAACTGAGCCACACTGGTCAGGGCAGATGGTCATATCATTTTATATCTTTCTCTCTTGATCTGGAATTTAATGAATTACATAAATTTATTCATGTCCAGCCAATATTGTGTTCTGGGAAAAATCCCAGCATGGTATGGATGCATCATACTTTACATGTACTGCTGGACTCATCCTATAGAGTAGAAGGCTAATATGCAAATTGACTGAACAGCAGAACGACCGGTTGCTATGACACGCACTTACCACCAGGGGGTAGACACTCAGTGCAAGGAGCTGCCCCCAGGTGGCCAGTGTGTTCCCACAGGGGGAGCGCTGCTCAGCCAGAAGCCGGGCTCATGGCTGGCGAGAGCAGTGGCGGTGGCGGGAGCCTCTCCCACCTCCGCAGCAGCGCTAAGGATGTCCGACTGCTGGCTTCGGCCTGCTCCTCGGAGGCTGGGCTGAGGGATACCCCCCCTCAGTGCACAAAATTTGTGCACTGGGACTCTAGTTTACTAATAATTCTTTAAGAATTTCATGTCTGCTCTTGAAAAATCTGCTTGGTAATTTCCTTTTCTTGACATGACCTTGTCTTTGCCAGCCTTGGAAAAATGAATTGGGAAGGGTTCCCTCTCCCCTGCTTTCTGAATGTGTATAGGATTCATATAGTTTCTTCCTTAAATATTTTATAGAACTCATCAGGAAAGGCTTCTGGGCCTGGAGTTTTCTCAGTGGGAAGGTGCTTTAGGTCTGTCTGTGTTCATGATCTCTATTTATAGAAATACTCACATTCCCGTCTCTTCCTCTGTTAGTGTTGCTAACCTATGTCTTTGAAAGAATTTAACCATTTCCTTGAATCACTTGCTCTATGTGCATAAAGTTGTTCATACTATTTCTCTTTAACTTTTTATTTTGAAAAATTCTTTGACTTCAGAAAAGCTGTAAAAATCGTCTGGATTTCCTGTATACCTGTTGCTATTAATTCAATACTATTCACTACCAGCCTTACTTGGATTTCACGTTTTCCCATTAATGTCCTTCCTGTACCAGGGACAATCCAGGGGCCACATTAACTGTCACGTCCCCTGAGTCTGACAATGCCTCAGGCTTTAATTGCATCCCATGATCCTGATACTGGAAAACCCTCGTTGGTGATTTTGAGGAGCACCCTCCAGTGGAGTCTGTCTGATGCGTCCTTGTGATGAGATCAGAGCAGTGCGTTTTTGTGAGGCTGCAACGGAAGTGATGCTGTGCCCTTGGGGCTCCTTTGGTGCACAGACTCCTCTCCTCTGTACTCTGCCCTGGAGTTCCAAAAGGACTCGGGCCGCGGAAAGCCCTCCTGCCTGCCACCCTCCTCCGCTCCCAGCAGTGGGCAAGGTCCCCCCTCTGCCTGCCCCTTCCTCCTTGGGTCTTCCCCTCTACCTGCCTCCCTCCTGACTCCCCACAGACGGCCAGGTTGTCAAGGGGCTCACCGCATGCGTCTCCCTCTGGACCCCCGTCCCACACTGTCTGTTGTCCGACATGAAAACAGCTGCATCACGCAGTGTGTCCGGGTCCAGGTGCTCACAGAGAGCAGGTAGCCTGGGCCATCTCTCACCAATACTCCCTAGCCCTCTCCCCAGCATTGCAGGGGGCAGAAGGTCTCAGTACACAGAAGCCTTAAGGGCAGGAGCCATGCTGATACCATCTCAGGCTCCCGGGAAGAGCGGGCCTTCTGTGGGCACAGAGGCCATGCGGTTTCCTCTCCTGCTCAGCACTTTTACCTACACGGCTTTGGGGTTCCCTCTGAGACTGAGCTCTACACGAGCCCTTCCGTCTTTCAGGGCATTTGAACCACTGCCAGCTGACAAAGAGCACAGTGGTTTCTGAGTGTTCAGAACAGTTACCTCTAAGCCAATTCTTGGCACTGGTTCTGACCCAGTAGCAGATCAGGGGGTCAACAGGGGCTTCATTCAGTCATTTTAGTGTCACCAGGTCTGCTGTGGTTTCTCCACCTCACAGAGGGATGGACATTTTGCTGCTGGCACTCTTTTTTGTCAAGTCAACTCTATTTTCTGCTTGCTACTGAAGGAAGATTAATACTATCCAACATACAGACTAAATCAAGTAATTATACCTTTTAGTGCACCTGATAATTTCTCACCCAGCTGGCGCTAACAGTCAATCAAATGCCATAAAAGGTGCTTTAGGATGTGCTAATGATCCACTGCACTCTGCCAGGCATGGTGGGATTTGTTCAACTCTCGGCATCACACACCACGCACAAAACAGCCTGACAGGCCCGCCACCCAGAGCTTCCACGCCGGGCTGGCCCTGCACTGGGGCCTCTTGCTTTATGTGTCCCACCTATTGAAGCTGTCATTGCATGGGTCCCAATAAAGTCCTTGAAACATTTCATACATTTAAAAAAAATTAATCCTCACCTAAGGATATGTTTTTATTGATTTTAGAGAAAGGAAGGGAGAGAAAGAGAGAAAAATATCGATCGGTTGCCTCTTGTACAAGCCCCAGCTGGAGATTAAACCTGAAACCTAGGACCAGGAATTAAACCCGAAACCTTTTGATGCACAGGACAATGCTCCAATCATCTGAGCCACCTGGCCAGGGCACATTTCATACATTTTTTGTACTTTATGCCAAGGAGAGAATCCAAAATCAAGTCTTAGATGGATGAGGAACCACAGACAACTAATAATTTCAATGTTTCATCCAAAGGAACCATGAAAATGACTATCTTGCCCTAACCAGTTTGGCTCAGTGGATAGAGCGTCGGCCTGCGGACTGAAGGGTCCCAGGTTCGATTCCGGTCAAGGGCATGTACCTTGGTTGCAGCACATCCCCAGTAGCAGATGTGCAGGAGGGAGCTGATCAATGTTTCTCTCTCGTTGATGTTTCTAACTCTCTATCCCTCTCCCTTACTTACTGTAAAATATCAATAAAATATATTTAAAAAAAAGAAAATTACTATCTTTCTAATTAAACGGGAAAGTAAATTTAGAGAAAGCATCATAACTGGATTGTGTGGAATCTAGACGCATGGCGTCTCCCAGTATCTGTAGCTATCACATTGACCCAGGTCAGGAACACTGCCAACCATGCCTGCTCCTAACGGGTGCTCCAGGCTTCTACAACCGGCCCTGCCACAGCCCCGGGGGCCTGCTCAGCACCCAAGTGGATGTGACCAGTCACACGGGCCCTGGCCCCAGGCCTGCTGCCCCAGGTGGAGCTTGCCCACCTGGCATCCAGCTGCTTCCAGTGCCCCGGGGGCCCCGGCCACAGTTAACCAAACCATAGACGGCCGGCCATGGTGCTGAGGAAAGCTATCGAAGAGGGGATCTGAAGCGTGTGCGAGTGGGCTCTTGATAGTAACAGAAAGAACTGGGAGGTGTGTGCCTTTAGGACTCTGGTCCCGCTCAATGACTGGCACGTTGTCCCTTCACAGAGCTGATGTCAGTCGGTGCTAGTTAAGAGCTAGCATTGGTCAGGTCCTGTGTACGGACGTGGAAGCTGACAGTGAAGAAGGCTGATAGGAAAGACTGGCTCATTTGAACTATGGTGTTGGAGGGGAGCTTTATGGATATCCTAGACCAGTGGTCGCAACTGGTGGCCCACGAGGCCCTAAAGGTTGGCAACCGCTGGTTTATAGAAAACCTCTAGGGCAGCGGTCGCCAGCTGGTGGTCTGGGAGGTCCGAAAGGTTGGCGACCGCTGCCCTAGACCAGCAGGAAGATGAACAGGTGGGTCCTCGAGCAAATGAAGCCTGAAACCTTGCTGGTGGCAAAAATGACACAACTGACGCTGTCCTACTTTGCAGGGTGTCCTGAGAAGGCAGGGTTCTTTGGAAAGACAGTAACGCCGGGGAATGGAAGGCAGCAGGGAAAGAGGAAGACCGAATATGGGTAGACTGACTCCACGGACGAAGCCAGGGGTATGAGTCTACAGGAGCTGAGCAGGGCTGTTGAGGACAGGACACTGTGGCCATCACTCATTCACAGGGTCACCAGGAGTCGGAGCCGACTTGAGGGCATGAAACAACTGGTCAGGATTTGAGGGCGACGGAGCACAAAACAGATACAGGGAACGAGGGCGTCACAGAGCGACAGCCACAGTGAGGTAGAAGGGCTGCACTGAACACAGGGCACACGGGAGTGCGGGCTTGCAGCCAAAAGTGTACCAGGAAACGGGACATCTGCTGAGAAATGGGGCAGCACATAATTTTAGAGGCCTCACCACAAAATGCTTACTAATTACACTGTGGGAAAAAGTGACACTGAGAGGACCAGCTGGGCCCACTGGAGTCAGTGAGGGGACAGATGGATGCTGCCCCAAGGAGGGGCGTGCAGGGCCTCCTGGCAGGGATGCCCACCTCGGGCTGGTCAGGGGCACATCGGACAGCGCAGTGTCGAGTCACAGAGCAGGGAGACTGAGGACCGTCGGGACCAGAGGGGACATAGCGAGGCGGTCCCTATGGATGGAGCAGCCTGTGCTCAGGTGGGTCAGGAGCAAGCTGTCTGCCCCATCCCCCAACAATTCTGCATGTTTGTGACTGTCCCCCAAGGAAAAACTTAAAGCCAACACACACTTAACATATCTGTAGGGCGAGGTTTCCAATTTAAGAGAATTTAGTATTTTATAATGTTTTAATAAAAAATGAAGACCTTACTTACTTAATAGAAGAGAGAGTGAAAAAGGGAAAACTGCCAAATTCTCTTGCCTACAGCTGGAAGTCAGAAGGAACCATGGCGCTCCTCATTTTAAGGCTCAGATAATGTTTCTCAAAAACTTCAGGGCAACTGCTGGTGAAGTGAAAAGTGGGGTATGCACTCTCAGAGGCTCTGTAGACGGTGGAAGCTAAGGAACTCTAGTTTCCAGGGTTGAGTAGGGGAGAGTAAGAGGTGAACACAGGCGAGCAGCCGGCTGAGCACAGCACAGAGAACACCAATGCCCCCAATGGCCACACTGGAGTAAAGAGAACAGCTGAACCCCCTTCCACCCCCCAAATCCATGAGCATGGCGTCCAAAAGCAGAGAATGCCAGGCAGAGGCAGAGGGAAGCCAGCGTGGCTGTCTCCGGTTGAGGATTCAGGTGACCTGGTGCCCTTCTGACTGATTTAAAGTGATGGGAAATGTTTCGGGCATTCCAGAGAACTCGGGAAGGCTGGTGAGAAAGAAGCTCTGAGAGGCCGTACCCGAGTCTGTGAAACGGACTGAGCGCGGTTGTTGTGCACAGAAAGCGGCCGTGTGAAGGACCAGGGAAGCCAATGGAGTTTCCGGGGCTCAGTGACAGGCACTGGACATCACAGAAAGAGGGAGAAGGGGCCCCGCTGGCCCAGCCCGACCGACTGGAGGACAGTGCATTTCCCCCCAAACATTACAAATAAGAGTTCTACTTACTGCTCCAAGCATGATTCTGAAAATCAGCCACCGAAAGCCCCACAGAACGATCCGGGACGTGGGGGTCTTCCTGGGCAGTCGAGACAGAGTCCAAAGAGGGCACAGGAAAATCCCCAGGAACCCTGTTTCCAGAAGCTGGGACTCCCATCCTGACGGTGACAGTAAGAACAAAGGGCCATGTTAGCCACAGGGGGACATGCTCTACAGAAACAGTCCCACCAAATTGTTTAACCTAACAGTCCTGAACACAGGATGGATGGATGACCGAGAAGCGCGTGCCAGCCCACAGCCAAGAAGCACCTCGGTGGCAGCTTGTGGCCCTGTGCCCTAGCGCCCGAGCCAAGCCCCTGCATTCAGACCACTGCCTCCTGTCCTCAGGGCATTGCAAATGCGACACGGCCTCATGCTGAGCACACACTGCCAACGGGGGCTGGAGAGGCCTCTTCCATTCATAGGCTTGCATTTGCAGTCATGACTGGATGCATTCTTCCCCGAGGAGCATTCACCAGGATGGACAACGTGCACCGAGGAGGCCAGAGACCTGCATGTGAGGTTCCGACTGCAAAGCTGACTCAGGTCCCTGTCTGCCCAGGTGAGGGAGGAAGTCACAGGGAGATACAGGATAAGTACACGTAACATGGCCCTTGTCTGCCCCAGGTGAGGGAGGAAATCAGGGGAGACACAAGACAGGTGGAAGTGACATAGTCCCATCTGGCCCAGGTGAGGGAGAAAGCCAGGGGAGTCACAGGTACAGGTGACATGGCCCCTGTCTGTCCCAGGTGAGAGTCATAGGGAGACATAAGACAGGTATAGGTGACATAGCGCCTGTCTGCCCCAGGTGAGGGAGTAAGTTTCAGGGAGACCTAAGACAGGTATAGGTGACATAGCGCCTGTCTGCCCCAGGTGAGACAGAAACTCAAAGGAAGCCATGGGACAGATATAGGTGACAGCCTCTGTCTGCCCCAGGTGAGGGAAGAAGCCACAGGGAGTCAGAGATGCAGGTGACGTGGCCCTCATCTGTCCCAGGTGAGGAAGGAAGCCAGAGACACAGGATAGGTACAGATGACATGGCCTCCTCCTGCACTAGGTGAGGATGTCATAAGGAGACACAGGACAAGTAAAGGTGACACAGCCCGTCTTCCCCAAGTGAGGGAAGAAGCCAAAGAGAGTCACAGGCACAGGTAACATGGCCCCTGTCTGCCCCAGGTGCGGGAGGAAGTCAGGGGAGTCACAGGCACAGGTAACATGGCCCCTGTCTGCCCCAGGTGCGGGAGGAAGTCAGGGGAGAAGCAGGGGCAGGTGATGGTGGCTCCAGATGAAACTGCCTCGTGTCAGCCCCACGTGGGCTCAGTCCGTCATGGCAGCAGCTGTACAGGTTCGATGTGAGGGGCGCTATCGAATCCTTCCTGCCGGGGCCCCATGTGAGACATGCGGGTGAGTGTAGTGCACCCGAAAGCGCGTTCTCGCAGAGGAGCTGGCATTCCAAGTCCTAACAACTCCCTGAGTTGGTCCCACTGTGCCAACAGCTGCTCAGTGTCACCCAACCCAGAACAGCTTTAGGCGGCTGTAAACCGGGCTCTTCAAAAGGAACATGCACTGCTTTTTGCATATTGCACAAGTTCCTGTTAATAAAATATTACGCTGCATTACACACTCTGTACATATTCTGTGGTTCCATTTATAGAAGGTTCTAGAATGAGGAAAACTGATGCAGGTGAAAGAAATCGGAACACAGCTGCCTGGAGAGGCGGGCCGGGGGACATGGGGTCTGCGCCTGTCGGGGAGTGTGCTCCCCGAGACTCACCAGAGGAACCTTAGGGCCTGAGCATCGTTTCTGCCTCAGACACAAACCTATACGAATCCTGTACCCTAGTTCTAGGGCTGATGGACAGGTCTTCGGCCTGAAACTTGTTTTGAGGGGCACTGAATATTGAATTGAGCAATGAACAGACATGTGACGAAGCCAGCAGAGCGAGAAAGCGCGGAGTCCAGGCGGGGAGCGCATAGGTTTCACTGTACAGCTGTTCGAAACTCTCTGGAGTTTGGAATTTTTCGTTAGATGCGGGGTGGCAGGATTCCACTTACTCTCACGTGTTCTTTTGAGAGAGCAGGTCTTTTGCAGCAATGCAGTGCCTGCGTGCGGCATGCCTGACACAGGGTGACAGTGACTGTCACCGCCCAGAGGGGCAGGTGGTCGCCTGGATGAGCAGCTGGTGTCAGTGGACCCATGTGCCCGCTGCTAGGGTCTCTGGGGAGATGATTCCAGAAGCAGAAAGAAGCCTGAACAGTGCTGGGGGCCAAGGCAAGGTGGGCAGGCGGAGCACAGCACCACCGGCCATGGTAGGTCCTATAGCACCGCTGTCAGCTGATGGAGAGAAAAGCTGAGCCGCAGGGCGCTCCGGCCAAGGCCAGGAAGGGGAGACTGATGCATGGGATGCCCATATGGCCCAGTCCCGCCCCTCCGGGGCCCCCTGCGCCGCACCCAGCATTGGACACACACAGTGGCTTCCCTCAGAGGTTCAAGAGGGGAAAGTGCAGAAAGTGTCTACACTAGTTTTATGAGATTCCAGACACAGAGCAATTGCTTATTTTGGTTTTAGAAAACCTTTGCATTACAACTTGCTTCACACTCCCCTTCTCTTAGCCAGAAAAAAAACGAACTTTGTTACATATGCCAATTTCTGTAATTTTATCTCAAGATAATTTTCATTAAACTTAACTTCTTTCACTTGGGGTACATTTATAATACATGTGATTGGATGAGCAAAGGATACGCAGCACGTGGAAGTGGCGACAGTCACGGCTCGGAGTTGCTTATTTACGGACATGCCCTCTTTTTGAGAAAACACCTCAAAGGCCCCCCATTCCGATCCCTCCTCCACTTGGTGGTGAGAAGCGCGTGCCTCACACAGCCCTGTGGGCAGAGCAGGGGCTTCTGAGCAGAGAGAAAGCCAGGTTGGAACCCCCCGCTGCCCCAGGACACCTAGAAGAGCTGATGCACCACCCCAAGTGTGAGGTCCTCACTCCACTCCACAGTGCAAAGCCTGCCTCGCTCGCGCTCCTGCAAACCCTGAGACCCCACGTGGGTGAGCAGAGCCTTCCCTGGGTGCGGGCCTGCCTTCTCTAATTGTCACCTCACTTTGCACAGATGTAATGAACTGAATTTTAATATGCTGTTTGAGTGACACCAATCAAAGTGATATGCAAATGGCAGAGCCCAGAGACCGTCTAAGTGCCAGGAAGCAGGTGACAGGGTAGGCAAGGGAAGGGACACGCTGTCACCTTAGGGATGTGCGTGTACTAGCAGAGGGTCACCTACTGACGTGTGCCTCACCCTGCTGGGGTGCCTGGGAGAGTGGACACCCAGAAGCCAAGGCGTGCAGCTTCCTACTGCAGGACCCCTCTGCTCCCACCTGCCCCCTCTCTCACTGGAGCTGGCCACCGGCCCCCCGGCCATCAGCACTCCCTGATACGGCTGGGGAGGAAAGGGTCGCCTGCAGACCCACCTGCTTCTGCTTTCTTTGCTTGGATCTAGTCGAATTTCAGCAGCTGTGCTGCCTGCACAAGGAACACCATTGTTCTCCGCTTCAGTGTGGTGGGGAGGCGTCTTCAGAAAAACAAATGCCCAGTGCGCTGCCGTGGCGGCTTCCTGTGGCGGAGAGGCTGTCCGTGCGCCTGCGGATGGCCCCGCACACAGCACATGGCTGAGACGTGCTCACGACTGTCCACAGGCTCCACTAGGTGCTTCTCACTCAGTGTACGCGCCGTTTAGCCTGTGCTCAGTCTTTGGGGGAAGGGGGAGCATATTTGGCCCTTTCACTTGGCAACACATTTATGGTGGCCCTGGAAGGTTCTGTTCCATTGGATGTCTTGGGGTGATGGTCCTGCCAGGGGCTTTTGGGGTGACGGTTAGCAAATGCTCATAAGGAAGCCATGAGCTGCACCTGCCTGTTTCTGGAACTTCCACCTCTACGGCTGCTGGCTCATTTTGAATAACACAACCAGCCCTCAACAAGTCACGTTTGGAAAATGTCCACATAAAACTGAAGGGAAAACACCTCCAGTTGTGGGCCTGAGGAACTGGTGCTCCCAGCCCAGACACTGACAGATACAGTGGCCATGGGCCACTGGGTGTGGGCCGTGCTGCATGCTCCCTTTTCTGAGGAACAGCTAACTTGCCCACTGTCTCCCAGGGACGTCCCGGACAGGCAGCAGGAGTGGGGATGAGCCAGACCAGGGTAAGCTGCGGGCTCTCCCAGCCTGGTCCTGACAGGCTAGTGAACCTTGACGCAGTGTTGACCAGAGCTCAAGGGCGGCCGTCGTCCATGGCATCCAGGTCTGAGGGCGGCCACAGCCCCTCATCTTGTGGTCTGTGGGCAGCCTGGGTGTCCTGCTAGCTGGGACCAGCCATGCCTGCGTAGACTCAAACAGTCAGAACAGCTGGATGCTCTCCTACTGGCTTGTGAGTTTAAATAAAACTCCTTGGCACGGGGCACATAACCTGTGTCTGCCAGGGCAGCTGCACGCAAAGTCTGAGGAAAGGTCCCATAAAACATGCTGAACTTGGACCCTCGGCCTCCAGGCCTAAGTCCTGACTTGTGGGGTCCCTCACTCCTCTGGCCCAGCTTGGGGCAACTGCTCTCCAATAAATCTGACGTAAAAATGGTGCCGATGTTTCTCTTCTATCTACTCAGGGCAAGTGAAGATGTTTTCTATTGAAGACCCAGAAAGTTCACCACCAAGAGGCCTGACCTGTGCGTGGCAACGTGCACCCTGGCAGACGGGTGGGCGATGTGGCGCCTTCAGGATGAGCAGTGTGAGCGGGGCACTGCCCTGGCTCTGACCGTGCTCTGGACAGGAAGAGGTGGGGAAGCCAGCGGACACGCTCCCGCCAACAAGTGGGCCGCTGGGCTGGGGGCTCAGAGGTCGCCCAGGAGCAAAGACAACACCCAACAGGCTGAGCCGCCGCTGGCCAAGGCGGAGGCAACGAAAACAATGCTTCGTGGGCAGAAGCTGCGGCATGGCCACTCCAGAAGGAAATGCCAACTGAGGCTGCGTTACCTTCCCTGAAACTATTACAGTTACTTAGGAAGAGTGATTAAATTTTGCACATATGGATCCTTCAGAAATGACAGCCACCATCCATGTTAGAAGTAGGAACCCATTAGCTTCACGTTAAAATCGGGGAAAATGGAGAAAAGCGCTTCCCTCCTGACGGGCTGTCACTCCTGTGCTGAGCCCCCGCCCTTGGCCGCCGGGGCCTCCTAATGATGCCCTGGAGACCACGCGAGCTCTTAAAAGTTATTTCCTTAATCTTTATGGGTTGCATGCTAGGATGGAAAGTTCCGGAGTGGCATACCAGATCTTGTCTGCAGTCACTGACATGGCAATGAGTTTCGGGGACAAGAAAGCACCCCTGATGCAGATGAGGTGACCCTGTCTTCCCTACACAGAGGTGGCACCTTGCTCTGTCACACAGCACCAGCTTCTGCAGAAATGCAGAGCCCGCTGTAAGGGGGAGGGATGCTCTGGGAGCCGACGCACGAGATGGGGAATGCAGGTCAGTGGGTGGGGCACAAGCGAAGGAGCACTGTCCTTGGCCCCCTCTGTGATGGTGGATGGTTCTAGGTTCTGCTCACCCCCTCATCCTGGCCTCACCACACACAGTGAGGTTCGAAGGACTGGCAATGGCTCCTGGGGAGGTTTGGGCAAGGGGAGCCAGGCAGAGCTTGGTCAGCAAAATGGTGGGATGAGGCGGGCAGCTCAGACTTCATGCACGGTGACACGCGGTGCTGTTCACTCCAATCCCTGGTCCTCCCTCAGCGAACTGCAGACAGTGGGAGCCTCTGCAGACCCTAAGTACAGAGGGCCACCTGGGTCTGCCCAAGATGTAGGGCCTGGCCACTCAGGCTGTGCCATGATGAGAGAGGCAGGCACTGGCCCCAAGTCCCAGGGGATGTTTTGACCTTGTCTGTGGTCATGAACACATAAGGGCCCTGCTTCTCTGTGTGTCTCTGACTCCGGGGAAAGTAACTTCTGTGATAATGCAGCAGAAAGCTCCCTTCAAAGATGTGGGCTCTTATCTCGGCCTTGGGAGGTCTTGCAGGCTCATGGTCGGTCGAGGGAGGAGCCTTTCTTCTCAGCTGGCCCAGGGTTCAGGCTGTGCCTTCAAAAATCCTACCACTCCAAGCTGTTTCTGCTTGTGTGCTCCCAAGACATGACCATTCCTCCAAACCAAATTTCAGAGTTTTTACCACTGTCACTCAACATGCGTGACTGCAGTGCCACTTAAGGAAAGTTGCATTTTGCAAGTGGAGTGGTGGTCAAGCGTGGAGGCCCTGCTACACAGAAGAAGCACCGCAGAGGATCAGGCCCGGAGTGCACTGTGGTGGGGGGCCAGCTGGAGCCCCAACTCCACGGGTATGCAGCCTTGGATAAATGAGGAAAGGACAGTTCTGCTGCAGTGTGTCTCCCTGTGAGCCGGGCCTGGGGTGGCTGGGACTGCCCAGCAGCCGGAAGCAGAGGGAGGTCCCTCATCCTGTCCGTGAACCAGTTTGCCTGCCAGGCTTTCACCCAGACGGGACCTGGAAGAGCTGCTGACCGCCCAGTTACTGCTGCAAATACCACTGTTGCGAGGGGCGCACTCCGCCAACCGATTGGCTAAAACATTTTCCTCTTTCACTGAGACAAAATATAACTCAAGATCAGGTTAAAAAAGCCCACAAGGGAGGCTAAGACAAAATTTGAAAGCGTTTAAAAATAGCATCCCGTGAGCAAGTGCCTGTCTAGCAAGTCATGGGGAAGATGCATTTGTCTTTTCTTGACCTGAACAAGGCCACCCAGCAACCTGCCCAGCCTATCCAGCAAGGCCAGGAATCTATATTCGGACAGCTCACATAGTTCTCTCCATCTTACATTCCCCTCAACACACTCACCATGGCAACCAGCCACAGCCGAGAGGCACCACACATGTGCCTATAGGGAGGGCACCGTGTACAGGGCTTTGCCCAGGCCCACTCACCCCTCTGGCTGTCAGAGTGACCTGGCAGAGCACTCTTGCCCGAGGAGGACAGACGAGGGCCATCCTTTATCCTCAGGGGCCAGGGAGGTGCTGACGTCGGCTCCCCTCCAGAGACGAGGCCCTGCTCCTGCCCACCTCCCAGCCTGGGCCCCACTCACTGCTGCTGCGCCTGGTCTGGAGCCTCCTATTTCCCCACTTTGGCCCACAGGACCCGCTTAGAACAGGGTCTGCCCAGGAATCTCTAGAACCAGCCTGAGCTGGGCAAGCAGCCAGCCACAGAGGACTTCACATTTCAGCCAGGGGTCAGATCGTAAATGAGAACGCATTTTCTAGCAAGGTATTTTTGAAAGAGCAGGTTAAAGGTTTCACGCTTTAAATAAAATCATTTTAAACTGCATGCTCCGAACTGTGAGGTGTTTAACAAATTGTTAATATATGTTTTGAGGATGTCCTCGGGCACTGCAGGGAACAGGAAGCGACCCGTGCAACCCACACACCCACACAGTGACCCTCCGTGTCCACTGCACTTTTCATGGTGCGGGCTAATACTCGGTTGCTGTGGCAACCAGACTTCCTACCCCCAGGTGTCCCCTGTTGCTTAGATGTATGCAGGTGTCACCAGCTAGCCCCAGAACAAAATCTATAGTAATGACCTTAGCTAGCTCATTGGTTTAGATAAATATGAAAATGCTTCCTGTCAACGGAAATTAGACTTAGCAACGGATTTTTTAGGATTAATATATTCCAAATATTTAACATATATCAGGCTGAAGGGTGCAGCACATTACCATTTCTTTGTCTTTTGTTTCTTGTGCATAAAAATTAGCCAAAGCTTGCCTCAGAGTGCCTTGTCGGAATCCAATGATGTGGCGGTCAGTTCTGCCCACAGGGTTGACAGCGGGAACGTTCTGGCTCTGTCTGTGCTGTCCAGCGTCCACTGACCACACGGAGGCTGCTGAGTCTTAAACTCAGCTTGAGGGGGACAGGGCAGACCTGGCCCTCCTCTCGGTCATCCCCGGAGGCATGTCTCCTCAGAGGCACTGTGTCCATAGGCCCTGGATGGAGCGGGCCAGTCTATTCCAGCACGGCAGCTGGAGCTCCTGCCCCATGCCCAGAGGGCTCTTGTGCCCACAGAAATGATCTAAGTGGGGCCTGGGCTTCCAGCAAAGGAGAAGATCCTAGGACAGAGCAGATACCAGGTGCACGAGGCAGGCAGGCAGTGGGCACACAGTCAGTGTCACCCGCATTCCTCACCCCACATCTGAGTGGGCAGTCACCACCCAGGGCCCAGTGCCCGTGGGTTTCACCCTTACCCCACATCTTAGTGGACTGTCAGCATGAAAGACCCTGGTGACCACAGAAGGGGCTACCCTCACTCACATCTTAGTGGGCTGTCAGCACACAGGGCCCCATGTCCCGAGAAGTGGGTGTCACCCTCATCCCATATAGTCTTGGAGGATGACCTGTTTTCCCTCAGAGCTTTTCCCACACACTTAGGGAACCTGGTTTCTGGGCATCCTCCATGTTGTGGACGGGCACATCCTTGTCGCATGAGAGGGTGGGGCCTGGCTTATGGGGGAGGCCAACATATCCAGTTAATACATGAACACACATATTTGTAAGAAATAATGGGGAGGGTCACTTCACCAGTAAAGTAGGAGTCAGACACTTCCACCTGGCACGTGCATAGGTCAGAGGTCAGGGTGGTCCTCTAGCCTCTGGCCCACATAGACAATGTCTCCTCTGGGGGTCAGTGCAGTGGATAAACCAGCATTCTTCTTCTCTCCCCACACCTCTGTTTATCCACATGCCCTAATTAGTGACAGACCTCACACCCCTTTGAAAGTGCGTAGTCTCTGGCCCTCCAGCAAGGCCAGTGATAACAGGCAGCTCTTGGGCCCAGAGGCTGGGATGGGGCTGAAGGGCAGCCCACCCCACAGACCCACGCTGGGCAGTGTGTGCACCCCGCGGGGACAGGGAAGAGAGGGCCGAGCATCTTAGCCACAAAAACCAGGACCTGGTGGGCACGTCTGAGTTATAATCTTGCTCGGAGTCCCTTTCAAAGGAGCCCTGGGTGGTGGTTCAGCGACTTGGGGAGGGGCAGTGACATCCTCAGGCATCCAGAAGGATCAGGTGTCAGCTAAGTGAGCTGACAAGAATTAACACAGGAAACGAGCATCTGAGGGACCACAAAAAGACCTGCGGGGAAAGGATGAAGCTGACCAGTGCCTGCCTCCTCCTCCTGCTGTCTGCTCTGCCCTGGAACCTTCTCCTTTGCTGGAAGCCCAGGCCCACCTTAAGTTTCTGCCCGGGTGCCCAGCCCTATGGCCCTTTGTCAAGTGTCTGGTCAGATGCCACTTTCTCAGGGAGGCCTTTCCTGAATGTAATATTTATAACAAGGCCTTAGTCCATCCTGGCACTGCCTACCTAACTATACTTTCACCACTCCACATACTTCATATCTCACTATGTCCATTCTCCATTCATGCAGCACCTACAATGCAAGCTCCAGACAGACAAGGTGAAGCATCTATAATAAGCATAACCAAGGATGTAAAGGAAAATATGCTCATAAGGCATTAACAGATGGGAATACTCAGCAGAGACAGAACTAAATAAAAATAAAGTACCTGAAAGTAAAATTTTACTAAATGAGCTTAATAGCAGAATAGAGGACAGAGAATAAAAGGTAGTGAATATAAAGATAGTTCAACGGAAGTTATTCAATCTGAAGAACAGAGACTTAAAAAAAAAGAATAACAAAAGAACAGACCCTCAGGAACTGGTGAAACATCATCAAAAGGTCTGATATACATGCAATTGGAATCCTAGAAGGAGACAACAGAGACATGCAGAACAAAAATGTTAACATAAATTACAGATTCAAACACCATAGAGAATCAGAAGCAGGATAATATCCAGCCCCCAGTCTCCCCAAATGCCACATGTAGGCACATTATAGTTAAACCGCTGTAAGCCAGAACAGGGCGAGCCCACTGCTCCCTGACTCTGCCCGCAAATCCATGGCTGGGAACATGAAGGAGGAGGAGCATTGAAGAGACTAGAAGGGCACATCCGTCAAGTGTGTTGTATCTTTACGTGGACAAACCAGCTGTAGAAAGGCATTTATTCACGAGACAACTGGCAACACTGGAACACTCACTAAATATCTGATATAATTCACCCTAATTTTTTTAATTAAAATTTTTTCAGCAATCAATGAATGCATAAATAAGTGGAATAACAAATCGATGTTTTTTTCCCTATCAAATCAATAAATAAAATTAAAAATTTATTTTTCAATTATAGTTGATACATTATATTCGGTTCAGGTATAAAAATTCATGCTAGTTTTTTAGGTGTGATAATGGTACTATAGTTACATGGTTTTCAAAGACCCAATCTCTTAGAGGTCTATAATGAAGTATTTGTAAATAAGTAACAGGATGCCTGGGTTTACTTTAAACAACAGAGCAGAGGGAAGGTCGGGAAATAAAAGATGGGCATGTGCTGAAGAACTGACAGTCTGAGATGATACACGGAGGTGCACGATGCCATTCCCTTTACTTTTGCATTTGTTTGAAAATTTTCGTAATCAAAAGTTAAAGAAAAATAAACAAGCAGGAAACTCTCCCATCTTCTGCCTGGGATGTTTAAAACTGACCATTGGAATTCTCATGAACTGTAACAAATTGTGAAATGCAACTTTTTAAAGTGCCATTTGTTCTAGAAGCCAAACTTATAGTGAGTATGGAAATAAGTCTTTAGAACAGCTGAAAGCCAGCATATCTGGGAGCTGGGATGCCGCTGCCTGTAGTGGTGAGTCTAATCAAACTATTCAGGTCTCACTCTAAAAACAATTAAAAATGTTTTTCTAAAACAACACAGGGGATCTATTTTCAGTTCCTGATTTCCCCGAACAGATTAAGAATTAGAGACTGAAATGGGACTAAGAGGATCTTCTCTTTGTTCTGATTTGGAGTCACCATTTCCAGCCTGCAGCGGCTTGCATCCCCGGACCTCTGCCTGGGACCACTGCCCTGAAGCGTAGCCCTCAAATAGAGCAGGGCATTATGTGGGGCCCGAGGGAAGAGAGGCAGGGATCCTGGGTCCTGTGCATGGCCACATTCTCTGAGAAAACTGTAGGATTTGCTCTAGATCAGTGTTCACATAAGAAAGAGGGAACGGGGGAGAAACCAAGATGGCGGCATAGGTAAACACCTGAAATTGCTGCCTCGCACAACCACTTCAAAAATACAACTAAAAGACAAAACGGACATCATCCAGAACCACAGGAAGGCTGGCTGAGTGCAAATTCTACAACTAGAAGGGAAGAGAAAAGCACACTGAGACTCAGAGGAGGTGCAGAAGTAAAGTGCAGAGGTACGGAGGCGCACACGGAAAGGGCTGGCAACTGAGGACAAGGTTGTCTTTTTCAGTCGGGAGGGAGTCACAGATCCCGATTGCGCTGAACTCCAGTTCCGGGCGAGGCTCTGGGGACCCAGACTCATACCGGGAGAAACTGGACTGTCTGGCATTGGGCGGAACTCGAGGGCAGCTTTCTCTCAGAGGTGCTTGCAGCAATTACCGCCAGACACTGAGACCCGGGGCCTCTTAGGGTAGGACTGAGGATCAGCCATAGCTGTTTGCTCTGCCCTGTTGATTCCCTGAGACCTCCCCCCCGCAAGCTGTGCCCAGAGGCTTTTGCATGTGAATGGCCTGGCCCTTTGCAATCTAAAATTACGTAACAAACTGCACCTGGGTCAGAGACCCAGACCATCCAAAAGAAGGCCCAAGGCCCCACAGGAGCTTGCATTGTTTCACAGCTGGGCCTCATCTGGGCACCTCCAAACCCCAAACAAAGAAGAGGAATCTGCAGATCTCTCTGTAGCTCCTGCTGGGTAGCCTCAGGCAGAGGCTAAATTAGCACCCCCTTAGAGATCCAAGTGCCAGTGGACCCAGTGGTCAGAGTGGGACCATCCAGATTACAACTTCTCAGATCCATAAGGGACGGGGGCAGACTCAGTGAGCACCAAAGCAAGTCTTGCCCCAGAAGGGTGTCTCCAGCACAGAAGTTCTCCCACCGCAGACACAGCTGATTCTCACAGCCAATTGGCCTGGAGGTCAATTCCTCCCAGTGATACCTACAACAATCAAGGCTTAACTACATCAAGACTGTGCACACAGCCCACAAAGGGGTGCACCAAGAGTGTCCACCTCAGGTAATTGGGGAGGCTGAGCCACTGGGCCCTATAGGACACCTAGCACACAAAGCCACTCTATCAACACAGGGAAGCAGCCCAAATGCGGAGACAAAGAAACAGGTCACAAATGACAGAAATGGAGGAAAGCAAACTACTGGATATAGAGTTCAAAACCATGGTTATAAGATTTTTCAAGAATTTTCTAGAAACCGCCGATAAATTTAGTGAGACCCTCGATAAATCTAGTGAGACCCTCGAGGATATGAAAAAAGACCAACTAGAAATTAAGCATACACTGACTGAAATAAAGAATATTATACAGAGATCCAACAGCAGACCGGAGGATCACAAGAATCAAGTCAAAGATTTGAAATACGAAGAAGCAAAGAACACCCAACCAGAAAAGCAAAAAGTAAAAAGAATCCAAAAATATGAAGATAGTGTAAGGAGCCTCTTGGACAACTTCAAGCATACCAACATCTGAATTATGGGGGTGCCAGAAGAAGAGAGAGAGCAAGATATTGAAAACCTATTTGAAGAAATAATGACAGAAAACTTCCCCTACCTGGTGAAAGAAATAGACTTACAAGTCCAGGAAGCACAGAGAACCCCAAACAAAAGGAATCCAAAGAGGACCACACCAAGACACATCATAATTAAAATGCTAAGAGCAAAAGACAGAGAGAATCTTAAAAGCAGCAAGAGAAAGACAGTCAGTTACCTACAAGGGAGTACCCATAAGATTGTCAGCTGATTTCTCAACAGAAACTTTGCAGGCCAGAAGGGAGTGGCAAGAAATATTCAAAGTGATGAATAGCAGGAACCTACAACCAAGATTACTTTACCCAGCGAAGCTATCATTCAGAATGGAAGGTCAGATAAAGAGCTTCACAGATAAGAAAAAGCTAAAGGAGTTCATCACCACCAAACCAGTATTATATGAAATGCTGAAACGTATCCTTTAGGAAGAGGAAGAAGAAGAAAAAGGTAAAGATACAAATTATGAACAACAAATACACATCTATCACAAGTGAATCTAAAAATCAAGTGAATAAATAATCTGATGAACAGAATAAACTGGTGAATATAATAGAATCAGGGACATAGAAAGGGAATGGACTGACAATTCTCAGGGGGGAAGGGGAGTGGGGGGTGCGGGAAGAGACTGGAAAAAAATCATACACCTATGGATGAGGACTGGGGCGGGGGGGTAAGGGCAGAGGGTGGGGTGGGAACCGGGTGGAGGGGAGCTATGGGGGGAAAAAAGAGAAACAACTTTAATAATCTGAACAATAAAGATTTAATTAAAAAAAAAAAAAAGAAAAAAGAAAGAGGGAACGTTCACCCTGGACGTTCTGCTCCCAAACCAGAGAGCCTCCACATGTACATGCAAAACTCCCTCACTGCTCACTCCAGCCACGGCTTCCGCTCTGTCACCGCCTAACGTGTACCTGCTGGCTACCTGCACTTCTGATACTTCCCAGCTGTTATTTCATTGGGGATTATGACTATAATTGCTCATTTGGGCACAATTAAAAAGAGAAATAAAGAAATAGAGTTGTCCACTTATTGATGATGAACCAAATGGATTTAATGGCACTAACTGTCTAGCTGGAATCCAGGTCCTGAAGCCAAGCGACTAAATGGGGAGGCAAAATTTCATCAGGGAAGGTTGCATAATAGTGTTTACTTTGAAACGCTGATCTCATTGTCTTATGTAAATGGGGGCCACTATGACCCATTCCCTCATTCCCTCTGTCGCTGTAACAGGCAGCACTTGGACACCAGTCTAAAACCTGATGATGCGTTGATGACCTTCACGTAAGTCTTGACAAAATTACACACACAGACACACAGGCGCTTACAACTGAGGAAGAACGGGCCTGGACCATTGAGAGCCCAGAAGATTCTGAGGCCTGGAGAGTTCCAGGGAACTCACAGCTATTTGGGGCAACGAGAATCAACGTTTCTGTTTCCTGTGTCACAAGCTCTGGCTGCCTTTCCTAAGGCAGATCAAACAGCTCTAACTAAGATGAAAGGAGATGTCTTGCCTTCAAAAACTACAAAACACAGCACAACATAGCGAGTAGAGGACATTAAATTCACCAGGCTCTAATGAAGCTTCAAGGGCCTAGCCAGGTCCATTACCACACTGTGAGCAGAACAGGCCGCCACATCTACCACTCCAAGTTCTACATCACACCCCAAAGTGCTCTCGGCACAAAAGAAGAAGAGATTGTTTACAAAGTATTTTGCACGTTCTACATTCCTCAGACTCACTGGCTCTCACTTCCATGCCTGTCGCTGGCTTCGCTGAAGCTCAAACCTCAAGACCATCATTTCCTCTGGTTGATCAGGATCAGCCCTTGCTTACCTAATCAAGCTCCACCTCATCTCTGACCCTTCCTTGCACCCTCCGCACTCTCAGTCACCAACCATCTCCATGCCCAGCACCTCCTGCTGGGCAGTGGTGTAGAGAACAGGTCAAGCCTGGGACTGGCTGGAGATAGATCCAGTCCCTTCTCAGAGGCTCGACACCCTGCCACCCTCTGCAGACGTCCACCCCTCCCAAATCCCCAGCACTGGCAGGTTGCCCCCTGAACCTTGTCTGCTCCTGCCTCCACAGACAGACTGTTTAGTCCCAGACCCTGGGAAAGAAGCCTTCCTACCAGGCCAAGGCATCCCTGCTCCAGCTGGACGCACCGGACCAGTGAGGCCCTCTGTCTCAGTAGAGCCCCCTTAGCGAAAGCCTTTTCCTCCCCTCCCTTTCCCTATCCAGGCTCTTAGACGCCTGCTGTCAACACCAGCTCAGCTCACATCTGTTATCTTTTATTTCATTTTATTAAAACTTACTTATTGTTATTTATTTATTGAGTTAATCTTCACCTGAGGATATATCTTTTTCATTGCTTTGCAGAGAGAGTGGAAGGGGTGAGGGGTAGAGGAAGAGGGAGAGAGAAACATTGATGTGAGAGAGGCACATCAATTGGTTGCCTCCCACACTCACCATGACTGGAGGTGGGGAGCGAACCCGCAACCCAGGTACATGCCCTTGAATGGGAATTGAACCTGCGACCCTTTGGTGCATGGGCTGACACCTTAACCACTGAGAAACACTGGCCAGGGCAAAACTAATTTATTAATCTTTAATCATAGGCAAAAACATTCAGTGAAGATAAATTGGAACTATACATGAGAAAGAAAAGCGATCCAATCATCCAGATATAAATATGGTTAATCTCTCTTGGCCGTGAATTTCAGAAGTTTTGATAGAATAGTTAAAAAAAAAATAGAATATAGTACATACTATTTAAAACCCATTTTAACATATCATTAAAATATTTTAACATCATTAAATAGTACTGTAGTCATTAAGTTGTATGGTAACCCACAGAGAAGAGTTACAAATTTGTTTAATTAATTCTCCATTGCTGAACCTTTAAAGTATAACCATTTTCTTCTCCCATAAACATGGCGATGGAATCCTTATATCTGAGTCGTTGTGCACATTCCCAAACCTGCTGTCGGAAACCTGGAACTGGGCTGGGGACCAACAGGCGTGTAACCACGTGGCCACACTGTCCTCCAGGGAGGTCGCACCAATTCAAGTGCTCCCCACGACACATAACACATCTAATCATGATCAAACACCAGGCAGACCCAATTTGAGGCACATTCTACCAAATACATGACCAGAACTGCTCTAAACTGTCAAGGTCATGAAAAGCCAGGAAATCTAGGAGACTGCCACAGAGCAGGGGGCAGCATGGCTCCGGGAGGGACCTGGATGGACAGAGCACTGGTGGGAAAGCTGGAGAAATCCAAAAAGGTCTGCTGCTCGGTCAACAGTCGTGCCAATGCTGCCACCTCGGTGTGTCCACATGGTTATGTAAGATGTGGACACTAGGGGAAGCTGGGTGAAGGCCGATGGGGGCTCCCTGTCTATCTTTGCTACTCAGTAACTGTCAAGAGCATCTTTCTCGAGTGCTGCCAACATCATTTTCCCAGGGGTGGCTGTGGCCTCGGGCAGTGCCTGGCTTGGCCTGGCCTCAGCATGAGGACACATCTAACTGCCATGAGGAGGAGGCAGCACTTATATATGAGACACCACCTACCCTGGCAACAGGGGAACAAGGCATGGCGTGGCCACCGCCAGTCCTGCAGGCAGCTGCTGATGTGAGCTCTGCGGCCCGCAGTCTGGTTGTGCTCCATCATGCGTTGCCTTTGGTTGGGTTCAAGCTACTGACTGTGGATGTTTTGCTCAGAGCTTCTCCTACGTCTGGCTCAGTGCCAAGGGAGAGGATGGGCCATATTCCCAGACCTGTGGACTGCCAGCAAGGCCAAGGACATCCCCGAGGAGGGCTATGCATATTCTCTCTCAGAAACACCAGGATGCACACCACAACTGTGCTAGCAGTTCTGGGTTCAGGAGACGTTTCACTATAAATCAAAGGCAAGTAATCAGGTTTCTCGATTCAGTGTGTCCCTCACCATCAAGCATAGCCTTCCAAGCTGTTGGTGGCCTCAAGAAGGTGTGATGCCCCCTTTAAGAGTGATGACGTAAGAGCCTGTGGCGGCCACCAGACTATTTGCCGTCTTGTGACACCTACAAGTGGACTCAGAGTTCCTTGATTCCATGTGCAGACAAGCTGTGATTGAGTTCCTCCCTGTTCTACACACTATGGGGATAAAGGGGTTGGGCCCGGCCCCGGCCCCCATGGGCTGACAGTCTGGTGGGAGGAGGGGCAGGTATAGAGACGAGAAACTGACATACAAGACCCATGTCAGAGGAGGCAAGCTGGAGAGCCACCAAGCGGGGCCTGGAGCGGGGCCTGGAGCTGTGCAGGTGCGGGAGGTGAAAGTGAGGAACGTGTAGCTCCCCGGGGGCCACGTCCGGCAGCGGGAACAGCCAGTATGGGGGCCATCAGTGGTAATGGACATCACACAAAAATGCATCACTGAATCCTGTCTGCATGCTAATCTTCTAAATGCTCCAAAGACATTCACTGAGATCAAAACCCAACGGAAAACCAGTAACACTATACTGTTAAAGGAATATTAACGTGAGACCAGCCAACGTGCCCATAACAAACACAGGGGATACTGCTTTAAGAGGGGTGTAAAATTCTTGATAAGAGGAGGACACAAGCATCAAGAAGAGATCTGTTCTATGCACTTAGGAACCATTAAGAGTACTGAAGCGGTACCGGTATTTGTGTCTCCATTCAGTGACTCCACACAGACAAGAGCTGCTATTGTAATAGCAACAAAGCATGGCCTCCTCGTCTAAAATTTCTGTTTTAAAATATCAAAGCATTTACAAAAGAAACTGGCACACAGCTGCTTCTCCAGGGCTCACTTAACAATGCCTCTCCCTGTTACTTGCGTTGGCAAAGGTCAGGCTTGCCGATGCTGTATTCCTCTTGCATCCAACAATGGGGCATTGGAGCCAGGAAGCTCCAGGGACACATGGCAGATTCTGGAGGTTCCAGGCCAGCCAGTGGCTGTGTTGGTGTCTGATGAGAGCAAAAGCCCTTCTCTGGCCTCTGGTGCTCACGGCAATTTAGGACACATGCGTGTTTACCTGTCACGGAAGCGGCACTGGGGCAACACGAATAAAATCAGCCTGGTTGGCCTGGCCTCACATGGGCAGCTGCTAACGCGGGAGAAGCAGGGAGAAGCACCATCTCACCCAGCGCGTTTAGCTGTCTTTATGTAAGTGTGACCAAGAAAAGGGCTAACTCCTGGAGGATAACCCTCTGTGTGCTCACTCTCTCACTCAACAAACAGTGAGTATCCAGTATACACCTGGCACTGCTCTAGGGCAGCGATGGCGAACCTTTTGAGTTCGGTGTGTCAGCATTTTGAAAAACCCTAACTTAACTCTGGTGCCGTGTCACATATAGAAATTTTTTGATATTTGCAACCATAGTAAAAAAAAGACTTATGTTTTTGATATTTATTTTATATACTTAAATGCCATTTAACAAAGAAAAGTCAACCGAATAAATGAGTTTGCGTGTCACCTCTGACACACGTGTCATAGGTTCGCCATCACTGCTCTAGGAGCTGGGGGCACAGCAGCAAACCAAGGTAGAGTCCTTGTCTTCAAACGAAAACGTACTTGAGCTGGTGGAGGCAGGCAACAGACAAACAGAACAAGTAGACACTGCATGTGGGATTTAGTTGGTGATACATGCTATGACGACAAACAGGCCATAAGCAAACTGGGAGAAGAGAGTTCCAGGCAGAGGGCACAGCAAGCGCAAAGGCCCTGCGCTGGGAACACACTTGATGTGGCTGAGGGATAGCAATATAAAAAATAATGTTTTAATTATTTATGAATGAAGGCCGTTTTCTGCTGTCCTCTAGAATTGATGGGCAAAATGACAGAGTATGTGGATTTCAGTTTGGGGAGGAAATGGGGAGAGCTCTCATCCATACTCAATGTGCAGATAATTTCTCTTCTCTACTCTGGTGTCCCAGTGTTTGGAGAATCCAATCTCACATAAAGATGTAGATACAAATACTAAAAAAACAAAAGTCAGGAAAAAGGAAACAGGATTAAAAATGACCCTCCCTAAGAACACTGCTCTGGAACGTGTAGGGGAAGGTGGTGGAGAGTGGCTGTGTCTCTGAGCCTCACCCAGCACAACGAGGTACCTGCCCCTGTGAACTAATAAGGATCCCTAGGAGGGGGAGAGGGCAGATCTGTCAGTGGTACCCAATCTGACAAAGGGTAACCTGCCCCATAAGCTCCAGCTCCAGGGGCCTCGCTAGCACCCACTCCAGGCAGTAACGGAGAGCTCCCAAGCGGAAATCTCGATGGAGCAGGGAGAAGAAACAGAGATTACCTCATGGGGTTGATTCAGTAAAAGCAGTATTGGGAAAGGTCAAGCAGTTGTGCTGGTGAATCTGGAACAAATTATTGAAACATGATCAGAGATGAAAAACAAAGCAAACCAAAAAAGGAGAGGCGACTATTAACTCCAAGAAAAACAAAGAGTTATTAGGAAAAAAAAATTACACTTCATAATTGGCTTAGCAGTCAAAAGTATATAGACAATGTCTACAAGTGACACACCCAGAATAGTCCACACACACCACTGAGAAACGTGAGGTAAATACCAGGACTGCGAGAGAAGAAGAAGAAGCTACTCTGGAGAACAGGAGAGGGACGGAGAGGTGAAAGGTGCTGCTGTGTTTGCTAGAAGCTGTATATTACAGTTTCACTTTCTAATCCATGCACAGGTCTATGTTTTCTTAGATAATTGAAGGAATGACCTTCAGGCCTTATATCTGGCCACAGTGTGATAAAACCAGAAATTGGTCAACAAAAATAGCCTATTAAGCACTAAGGGCTTGAGATTTTTGAAGCTCTTCTTTTAACAGCACTCGGACCAAAAAGGCATTGGCACTGAGGGTTATAAGCGATACCATCTGCCACTGCCAGGGAGACCCTGGGGTCTCAGTGATGGGGTGGGCCAGGAACACAGTCAGAGGGAGTGGTCACCTGCCTCCATGCTCTCATTGGCAGATAAGGAGATGGAAAATTAATGACTTAAACAATCAACACATGATCTTAGAAAATAATAAGCCCCTTCCTCTCAAGGGGAGGAGGGAAGCTACCTATAAAAGGTAAAAATTAATGAGCTAGAACACTTTTTAAAAAATCTGATAAATAAAACCGCTTCTTTGATTGAAGGGACCCATGACAAAAACAGCCTATGGCTGTTTAGACCAGTACTTAGCATTACACAGGAGAGTCAGGAGACCTAGAGCTGGGGGTGGAAGTACAGAGGCCACTCTGAACAGTATACGGCCAGGAGGCAGCGGGGAAGAGCATGCGAGGTCAGACACACCCTCGTGTGCAGAGGCTCACAGCAAGTCTCTAGGGCAGTGATGGCGAACCTATGACACGGGTGTCAGAGGTGACACTCAAACTCATGTTTTTGGTTGATTTTTCTTTGTTAAATGGCATTTAAATATATAAAATAAATATCAAAAATATAAGTCTTTGTTTTACTATGGTTGCAAATATCAAAAAATTTCTATATGTGACACGGCACCAGAGTTAAGTTAGGGTTTTTCAAAATGCTGACACGCCGAGCTCAAAAGGTTCGCCATCACTGCTCTAGGTGATAAAACCACCTTCTTTAACTGTTAGGGCGCTGGCACCCAGGAAACTCTCAACAGTCAGCTGCAATACTATCGTTAATTATCCTGTAAACTGAAAAGCAAATGCTAGTCAAACTTACACATCAACACCATAAAAATAAAAGGTAATTTAGAAGCATCCCAGACAAATGCCATCCAAATGAATTCAGGACTGAAAGTATGAATTACAGCAACAAAATGCTTCTTCAATATACTAGAACTCGGCATATTAAAGAGGTAAGCATGTTTTAGAAGCACAAGTAGGTAACTAGAGGTGATGGGAGAAACTTAAAGCAGGCACAGTGCTAATGATAATGTGAATAAGAAAAAATGGTCTTTAAAATATACTTTCTTCTAGGTTCAACTAAGTAATTTTCATCAGACATTACTAAATGAGAAGAGAGTGGCAGAAATGCAGACTACAGCCCCTTTGGGCAGACACTGACCGTGGCCACGAGTGTGTTGTGTGCTGCCCATATTTGTGCACAGTGCACAGATCTGAGTGGGCACAAAGCCAGGAAAGGCCAGTCAGGGGGTGTTAACTCCAGGGGACAAAATCAGACGAAAAAGATGACACTAAAGACAAGCACTACCTACACGAAGGAAGTAGAACCCACACCACGAGAGACACTCTGAGGGGCTCCAGTGCCCCGGAACCAGTTTTTCCCCTTTGGACACCCTGGTCCGAATGCCATGCACCCCCGGCAGTCTGGAAACCCGGATGATTCGTGAGGCCCCGTGGACAACTGTGCCAAACTGGGTGACCGCCAGGAGCACCAGCTTCTCCCTTTGGGATGTACATCGCCTTTAGTCTCGTCCCCAGTGCCAACCCCTCACCTGCTCACTCCTTCTCCACCCGCAACAGAAAGTCACACCCTGGGCAGGTCCCTTCAAACCTTCACTGGTGGCCCAGTGACCCGAGAGGAAAGTGCAGTGTGGAGCAGAGAAGAACGAGGCAGAAACACCACCCCTGGATCAAGACTGACCCCGAGACCCTGGCTGAGAAGCACCAGGGCCCAGAGCACCGAGGGTCTCAGACCAGAGGTGGAAGGGCCGCTGGTGCGGAGGAGGGAGGGCTCCCGCAGCGGAGGCTCCCCAGAAAGGGCTGCAGCCGTGGGCGAGCTCACGGGCGGATGAGGCTGCCTCTGATTATGGGAATAATTTAATTAAAAGAAACTGCTTTCTTGGACATGGGGGCTGGGAAGAGAATCAGACGAACCATAATTAAACCAGAGGATATGAGAACCAGGCGAAGCGAGGACCTGGAGACGGTTTGGGGGGACCTGCTGCGGCTGAGGTGGCTCAGAGCTCCAAGGCAGCTAATCGCTTCCTGCAGGCAGGCTCCACTCCAGGACTAATAGGTTTTAATAAAAACTTCCAATTGGGCCAGTAAACCCCTCATTAAGCTGTTTTTAAAGCATGAATTTAAGAGCAGCAAGGGTGAGGGGTCACAGGGAGCATTTAATTCACAACGTCTGGTGGGAGGCGCTGCTGTGACTGAGTACACCGGGTTCAAGTGTCCAGGCCTCATAAGCCCAGGACGCAAGTCGGACCTGCCTGGAAAACAGACTTAATAAGGCAGAAGCGAAGCGTCCCGCAGGAACAGAGCAAAAAGCTGCTCTCAGTGCAGTGACAACATTCAAAGGCAGCCTGTATGCCGTCCCCGCAGGGCAGGCCCTGCCACGCTTGCACAGGTGGCCCAGCTTCCCTACCAGACACCTGACTGTCCAGGGCCGCGCCCAGCACTGCCCTGGAGGCTCCCCTAGCCCAGGCTTGGACGCTCAGCCAGCCCCACCCGAGGTTCACCCACGGGCCTGTCGCTGCAGCCTTGGTGTGTGCCATTCATTCCTGTGCCCACGATGCGGATCTCTCACGGAGACCTCCATGTGCTCACAGCTCGCAGTGCATGATCTGGATCAGCCCCAAGGCCCCTTCCTGGTCCTGCCCCCTGGCTACTGTTCCCGGCAGCACTGGCTGGTACCTGCCAGCCCCGAGGAAGACTCTGGACTAGCTGACACTTGGCTTTCACATTAGGATCAAGCAGGAATTCACTGATTATGGTTCTTATTGAAATGAGGGGTCCCTAAATCATCCAACTCTTAGCCTGACAGGCCTGCAGCAAAACACAGAATGCTCTCCTCCCAGGATCCTCCCCTAGGATTCCCTCCAGACCCCTCCATCCATCTGGAGTGTGCTCGTGTCCTCGCTGCCAGTTCCTCTGTGCGTCCCCACCCCTCCAGGCCCCTTAGCACCAGCCCACCCACAGGCCCCTCCACACAGGCTACCTTGCAGCCTCACTACCCCACCCTTGTTCCCAGCACTGCACTGAGAACCCAAACCATGGATTCAATGCAGCTAATCTTGAGGCTCAATTTTACTGACTTCTGCATCTTTTTTATATTGAAACAATTACAGTATATTAGAGGGGTCAATTCAGAACGAATATATTAGAGGGACAAGTCCAGACTCCATCCCGTAGAAGCTTCCTGCCATTAGCTGCCTTCCTTGATGCCCACCTCTTCGGGTCTAGTTGTCTGGACCAGTGTGAATAGCCCGTGCTTGTTGAAGGGCCCCTGAAAACGAGCCTCTCGGGGTTGCCCCACGCCTGGGAGGAGCTGAACTCTGAGGGAAGGCTGCAGGAGCATTTGGATGTAAGTCACAGGACTCAGCCCCGAAAAAACAACTGCTGTGGCCCTTGCTCAATCTAACCTCACCAGACACAGACAGACAGGAGCCCCCTTCCAAGAGTGCTTGGCCCTTTAAGGCTGAAGTGCACCGCCGGGGGTGGGGGCTCAGCAGGCCATCGGGAGGGCATGAAAAGACCAGCAAGCCCTTGCCGGAACCCTATGCCGCCTGCCAGGTCCTGCACTATTTTCAAATGCACAAGGACGACATGAAGTTTCAAAAAAGGCTCCAGCCCCAAGCTCACAAATATCAAAAAGCTCACTTCCTACAGAGGAGCAGGAAACAGCATGTAGAGGGGCCCTGAATTAATCACATTTTAGACCCATTCTTTGAAGTGAAAGTTACCAGGCCGGCAGATTTCAAAGCTCAGCCATAGTCAATGCTTCAGCAGAGATGCAGCTGGCGAGGCTGGGTTATCACAAATGCTGTGGTTTTCCTGTGTCCTGGGGCAAACGGCGTCCGTTCACATGCGGTCCCCTTACCCAGCAGGCACGCCCTCGCAAACGGGAATGCAAGACCCCAGGGGATAGGGCCGCAGGGTGGCAGCAGGTGACACCCACAATGAAGAGGGGACTTCAAGACCCTGGAGAAATGCTCACACCAACTCAGAAATCCTGGAAACACCTAGTCACGGAACAAAGGAAAGAACCAGAGGTCTGGGCTGCGTCTCCTTCAGCAGGAGACCCGCCACGTGTCCCTACTCCCAAGCCGACGGGGTCACACTCACACCTGCCGAATAAGCGGTTGGAGAGGTGGTTGAGCTCCCCAGAAGAAAATGTTAAGCAGAGGACATCCCCAGGCCAGCCGTCCACGGAATCTTCTAGCGATGGAGATGGTCCGAGATCGGCTTGGCCCACCGTGGCTGAGCGCTTGATGTGCCACAGGTGTGACTGAGCAGCGCCAGCTTTATTTCATTTACTTTTAATTAAGCCAGAAAGCACAGGTGGCTGGAGACGCCTGTATTCAACAGTTGCTCGAGCAGCCTCGCTCAAGTCAGCCGGCGGCACTACTTTCCGGGAATGCTGCTCTGTGGTGCCGCTTAGTATCTCAGCAGGCAATCCAGAGCTGCTTTATTGCCATCCAAGTCCATTGTGCAAAATAAAAGACAATAAATATAATTAAGTTCTATGTCCATGAATATGTCTGTGTCTATAGATCTATGTTCATTAATGAGAACATAGAGGAGTAAAAAGAGGACAGGATGACCTGCTCATTATGAAAACTAAGTTCTCGTAGGCAACCCCCAAATAAGACAAGCTGGGAAAGTTCCCAAAAGGTCAAAGTCCCTTCAGTTTGGTTGTTCTGAACCTGACACCACAGTAACTGAAGGAAACAGCAGAAACGCTTGGCGGTCACCCAGTGGCCAGCCAGCTGCCTTGACGCTTAGGGGTCTTCTGAATTTGTGCTTGTGGACGTTTAGTCGGGGTGGCCCACCAAGTGCTATAGAGAAGACAGCAAATGAAATTCAGTCCTATTCAGGACCCCTCAGGAGGAAATGCAGTAGCAAATCAAAGGCTGGCTTCTCCGGCATTATTGCCTGCGGCTAGAGAAGCAGTTAAGCGTGTGAAGAGCACCAGATATACCAACAGAAGCATAAACGGAGGACAGACTTGCTTTAATCCAGAGCAAAAGGTAGCTCTTCGCCTAAGTGTCCTGTTAGCAGAGCCAGTTTGACGTGCTACCACCACCTGGGGCTGAAGGTCTGGGGCTATGGCAAGCAGTCGGGGGTTGGGGAGGGGAGCTGAATCATCCTCAGCATGCAGCCTTTCTCAGATTAACACATGCAGGCTGTTCTCTGTGCGGTGCCCAGTTCCAGCAGGGGCACCAGCTCCATGTCGGAGACCCCGGGTCCCCATCTCAGCTCTCACATCACTACTGGTCTTGTGATCCTGTTGCCTCACCTGAGACAGAACAGCGACCCTACCCCAAAGGTGGCTGCCAGGAAGCCACCAGAGCATGCATTTGAGGGTTAGTTACTTTTTGCTGCCTCTGCTACCTGTATCTGTCCATTCACAAGCCCCACTGTGTGTGCTTGGTTTGCTCCACAAAAGCTGATTTTATGGTAATTGCTTAGAATTCACTGCATCAAATCACAGGGCTTCTCCTACCCTATACAGGAGTTAGGGCCTGGTGGTTTTATCTGTCCTAACAACTGGGAAAAGGAACACTGTTATAGTTTTGGATAAATCAAAAAAATGATGTTTACTAAGGCAAGAGGGTTTATCTAAATGTTGGATAAGGCAGGTTTCTTTGAGGATAATTTTGATATCAAATAAACCCTAATTCAGAAGGTGCAGGAAGACCAGTTCTTTCTCACATCTAACCTCATTCCCAAACTTAGGAAAGTTTCCTTTCCTTTGCGCCTAACTCACAGGTTATAGAACCGGTTATGATAAGGCCACACTAGATTTACAAGTGGGAAAGAGAATATTTCCTGAAATAAGTCCCCATGGCTTGCTTCTTCTTGCTTTTTTTTTTTTTTTTTTTTTTTTTAAAGTGCAAACCTGAGAAAAGGGAAAGAGTGTCAACACCTCAGACCACAAGGTCCTGGCAGCTCCGACACACCATATCACTGGACGGCCCTATTTGGAGGGTTAAGAAGTTGGTGAGTGACACTGGCTTGTGAGAGTCTGATTGTTTTGCTTTAAATTTTAAACTTAAATTTTTGTTTTGTTACCTACCTTTAAGGCAATTAAAAATCAGGATTTTTAAAAATTTACTCTCATTTTAACAAATTCCAATGCTTTGCCTGAAGAAATTCCTCTAACATTTTTGACGTGCAGATCCTCTGAAAAATACTTCATTTTTGTCTTCATTGTTTAGGATAGTTTTGCTGGGTATGGAATTCTGGGTTGACAGTCGGGTTTCCCTCCTTGCTGGCACTTTATGATGTCATTCCCTTGTCCTCTGGCTGGCACAGTTTCTAACTAAATAGTGTGCTGTAATTATTATCTTTGTCCCTCTATACCGGTCTTTCCCACCTCTGTCTTCATTTAAGATTTTCTTTCTCATTGATTTTTGACAGTTTGACTATAACATATCTAGGAATGTGTGTGGTGAGTGTGGTTTTCTTAGTGACTTCCAAAATTCTTGAATCTGTGGCATTTTGTCTCTCATTCATTTTGGAAAATTCCTGGCCCTTATTTCTTCAAATATTTTTCTACCCTTTCTCTCTTTAGTTACCTTTTTGTTAAGCTGTTTGATATAGCCCATCAGCCCTCAGGTGCTCTGTTCTGTTCTTTTTTCCCCCACTTGTGTTTTACTTTTAATATCTTTAAGTTTGCTGATTTTCCCCCCTCAGCTGTCCTGCTCTGTTGCAAACCATGAAAGGAAGCCCAGATCGAACTCTATTGTTTATTTCTCACATTTCCATCTGGCTCATTTGTAGTTTCCCTCTGTTTGCTGAAACAGCTCATCTGTTCTTGTAGGTTGTCCACCTTTTCCATTAGAACCTCTGACATGTTCACAACTGTCAGTTAGGGTCCCTATCAGCCCCAACATCTGAGTCATCTCTACTGATTGCTGCATCCCTCAACAAGCCCCAGTTAGTGAGTCCATTTTTATTTTTCCGTGTTTGTCTAGTGATTTTTTTAATTATGTCAAACACTGTGTGTAGAAACATAGTAGCTCCTGAGGTGAACATACTTATCCCAAAATGAGCACGTACAGTGAGGCTGTTGGGGAGGGAGTGGGAGGGGGATGGGACAATCTAGCCAGGAAATTAGCTGGTTTTGAGTTTGTTGTTTCCTCATGATCCTCAGTGACCACAGGCTGCAACTTCCTAGGGAAGGCTTCAGTCACCTGCTGTGCTCAGCATGGGCCTTGGGGTTCCTCACTTGCAGCAGCTCCAGTGCATCTGCCGGATCAGCCTCACCCAAGCTGCTGCCTCTCCTTGGGTGCTGGGCAGATGGTGGCAGAGGGACTCTCAGCTCCTGGTCCAGTCTCATTTGCAGTCTTGGGGTGGGGCCTTCTCAGAATTCCTCTCGATTCTCCCCCTACTCCACTCACCAACAGCCCCCAGCAGTAGCAGAGCATGCTCTGTATCAGACACAATCTGGGGCCTCTCTCACAGATCCCCTTCTCTCAGGGACCTCGGTGCATAGGGTTGATGTCCCCTTCTGAGTGGTTCGAGGCTTCTGCTTCCTATAAAAGGAGAGTCCGGGCCAGGTGGGTATGTCAGTGGCCAGCCATCTCCTGCATGACACCACCAAGGAAACCCAAGGTAGTCACCCCACCTGCCCCAATCTTTCTCACAAGCCTCACAGACCATGACGCTCAGTCAGCAAGAACTCCATGTCTGGTGACAACTGTTTCCCTAAGAATTCAACAGTGTGTTGGCGGCTTTCTCCTTAACCTCTCCCTCTTTCACTTTGCTGAAGGCGAGGCCAGTCACAGGTCCATCCCTTCTCAGTCAGGGGAGGTAGGAATTTTGATCCATTGAGCTACTTTGTTGAGTACAAAAAAGTTGGCTTATGCAGAATACCCAGCTCACTGTTAGGATGGGAGATTCTCTCAGGAAAGCAGAATCTCAATGATTTAACCCATTTTCAATGTAATCCTGTGTTCAGCCTCGCCTGTGGCTGGTGTTCCCGGTGGACAGACCATGTGCACATGAACAGAACGTGTGTTCTCAGAAACACCCATTAGAGCCGGGTGCCAGGCAATGCTGTTCAGTGGGTCCATCCTTTTACCAATTTTCCATCTAGTTGTTCTGTCAACTGAGGAAAAGAAGGTATTGAAATTCCTTCTCTGTCTCCCTTTAGTTATCACCTTTTAAAAAATCCTCATCCAAGGATATGTTTATTGACTTAAGAGAAAGGGAGCCGAAACCGGTTTGGCTCAGTGGATAGAGCATCGGCCTGCGGACTGAGGGGTCCCAGGTTCGATTCCGGTCAAGGGCATGTACCTGGGTTGCGGGCATATCCCCAGTAGGAGATGTGCAGGAGGCGGCTGATCGATGTTTCTCTCTCATCGATGTTTCTAACTCTCTATCTCTCTCCCTTCCTCTCTGTAAAAAATCAATAAAATATATTAAAAAAAAAAAAAGAGAGAAAGGGAGAGAGAAACATCGATGTGAGAAACATGGATCAATTGCCTCCCATATGCACCCCAACTGGGAATTGAACCCACGCCTTTTGCTGTACAGACGAAGCTTCAACCAACTGAGCCACGGGCCAGGGCTAGCTGTCACTTTTTTAATCTCATGTACTTTGAGGTTTGTTATGTCTTCCTGCCTGATGACTCGTCCTTAATCTCCAGGGATACCTGATCTTGAATGCTCCTTCTGACTACTGTCTCCAGTGTACCTTTCCCATCCATTTCCTTTCAAACTTTCTGCATTTCTACATTTAATGTGCATTACCTCTAGAAGAATATAGCTGTATCTTACTTTTTTCTTAAGTTGTTCTGTAGATTCCTGTCTTTTAACTGGAGTGTTTAGTCCATTAACACTTAATGTAATTACTGATACGGTATTTAGGTTTACCACTTAATTTTTCATTTCCTATTAAACCCTTAGTTTTATATCTGTGCTCCTCCTTCCTGCCTTTTTGGGTCATTCAAATGTTTTCAGATCACCTCTTTAATGTGTCCATCAGAGTTTTAACTGTTACTCCACATTTTCCTGGTGCATGTTCCAGGGACCACAATACACGTCTTTAGCTTTTGAATCTACTTAAAGTTAATACTATGCCGCTTCACATAAAATGTGGACACTGCAGCCACACAGGTCCATCTGCGCCTTCTGCCATGCTCCATGTCATGCCTGTCACATGTATTCCCCTCTGAGTGCGTTACAAATCTCAGAAGACAAAGGATTCATTTCACTTTACATAGTTATATGTATTTTGAAGGAAGAAAATGAAGAAAAACCATCTTCACATTTACCTATGTATTTACTGTTTTCTGTGTTCTGTACTCCTGCCCAGGGACCCACGTTCTCACCTCCTGTTACTTCCTTCAGCCTGGAGAGCTGCCTGTGGCATTCCTGTAGTGCTCATCTGCCAGCAATGAATTCTCTCATTTCTCCTTATTTCACCTCCATCCCTGGAGGGCAGAGTCTGGGTGCAGGATCCTGGCAGACCGTGTCCATCTTTCAGCACCACTGTTCCTGGGTGCCAGGGTCCAACCATTTCAAGGGCAATGGTAAGCTTCTCTGGCTGCTTTCAAGATTCTCCCTTCCCCTTTGGTTTTTGATATTGATTTCAGATGATGCGGCAGGCAGCTTTCTTTTATTTATGCTGTTTGTGGTTCACCAATCTTCCTGCATCTGTACACCTATGAGTCCCACCACATTGGGAAACTGTTCAGCCATTCTCTGTCCCCTCCTGGGGCTCTGGTCTCAGCCTGGGCGATGTCTACTGATCTTTCATTCCTGTCACCTCTACCCTACTATCCAGCCCACCTAGGGAACTCCCTATTTCAGATACTGTATTTTTCAGTTCTGAAATTTCCACTCGGTTCTTTTCTAGATTTTCTGCTGTGAGGGCATGTTTTTTTCTTCTTCAGGAGCCTGGTTTCCCTCACCTCGGTACACAGTGTTGGCAGCTGCTCAGACCCTGTCTGAAAACCCAGCATCTAGTCATCTTGGGGTTGGCCTCTGTCGACTGCCTATTCTCTCCAGAATGGGCCTGATGTCCCGGTCCTCTCTTTCTTGTGTGGTTGGGGACTGTGTCCTGAACATGAGGATGTCAAGCTGGGGGCTATCTGGGTTCTGTTATGCCGGAGAGCACTGATGTCTTTGTTGTAATGGCATGCAAGCTGGTGAGACCCAAATGTAACCTATGCCATGGCTGGCCCTGTCCAGTCCTGTTCACTTAGGGGCTGTCTTCTGCTTGTCCCCAGACAGCGGCCGTGGTCCCACTGCCCATTCATCTCTGAACAAAAACCTTACTTACTCTGCATGCTCACTCTGGGTGCAGCGTTTCCCTTAGACTACAGCTGGGGGAACCTGAAGTCCTCCCCCTCCTCTGGGTAGGGTGTCCATGGGCTTGTGTCCACTGGGGACTCAGTGGGGCCTGGAGAGGGGAACACACGTCGTAGGCCTTTTCATTCATCCAGGGTTGGGGATGGATCCATAACATTTGATGGGACCACTACTTGTTGTCACTATTGTGGGACTACTCTACCCAGTAACACAGAGACGGTTCCATGCGCATGAGCCTAAAACTGCATGAGTTCCCTCCTCCGTGTCAGTCCACCACTCTGGGCAGGAGGCTGGCCGCGGGCGGGAGTCCAGGTTAGATAACAAACATGGTCTCAGAACAACATGGTGAAACCTGAGGCTAATGACAGATGCTTAAGCAATGAGAAAGCCAGAAAAAAAGGCAGGAGGATACATACCCCAATACAAAATGTTAACTCTCGCAGAGTTTTTTCTAAATGATTTTCACTTACCAAATGAATACCTGAAAAACAAAAGGAGAAAAATGTATTAAAATCTGGCATGCTTTGCCAAAAAATGTATAAGACTAAAGCATTGTGTTACCCCACTAAGTAGAGCCCATGTCCATGACCCGAGGACAGTGTGGGGTCAGGGCACAGAGCTATGAGCGTTAAATACAGCAGGAAGTGTAGAGGAAGATGTGTCCTCAGGTGCTGAGTGGAGGGGAGAGTGGAGGGGGAACCTGTCCTCAGGTGCTGAGTGGAGGGGAGAGTGGAGGGGGAACCTGTCCTCAGGTGCTGAGTGGAGGGGAGAGTGGAGGGGAGACTTGTCCTCAGGTGCTGAGTGGAGGGGAGAGTGGAGGGGAGACTTGCCCTCAGGTGCTGAGTAGAGATGAGTGTGGAGGGGAGACCTGTCCTAGTTGCTGAGTGGAGGGGAGACCTATCCTCGGGTGCTGAGTGGAGGGGAGAGTGGAGGGGAGGTCTGTCCTCAGGTGCTGAGTGGAGATGAGTGTGGAGGGGAGACCCACCCTCAGTTGCTCTGAGTGGGGGTTTGGAGCCCCACCAGGCTGCCCTGGGGGATAAAAGCCTTTTCATGCCCAGCCCCACCCCACAACAGGCCAATCAAAAAATATTTTGGAAAAAAGTAAATGTAATACTTGGTTTTCCTGCAGTAAACAATTGCAATCAAACAATGTAAGAATGTCATACCCTAGAATCTGAAAATTTAAAAGATGGTATTACCCTGAGCACATATTAGAAAAGGCCCTAAATTAAAGGAATTTGGGGGCTTGTCTCCTCTCTAAGGGCTTGAGGTCTGTCTTCATCTGGAATCTAAGTAGAACCCCGAGTCCTCACACTGGCCCGGGGCTTCAGTGATGCAGGCTCACTTTGCACCCTTGGGAAGGGGAGACACATGAGCCCAAATCATAGACTGTAAATCCTACAACGTAATGGAGCACAGCTAAGGTGGGGATCGCATGTGGCCCTGGAACAAATGCCCCCCACGCCTGTGCAGCTCTGGCCCGTCTTCCAGCCCAGTTAACAACAAGGTCTGCCACTGGGATAAAAAGACCACGCCCATCTTTACAAACATCATGGCCTATGTTTTAGGAGTGAAAAGCAATGGGGAACGGACACACCCGACAGTGTGAATGAACCCCGAGGGCACCGTGCTGTGTGAGGTAAGCCGGACACGGAAGGCCACGCGGCGTGAGACTCCATTTATGGGAAGCATCAGAACAGGTGCGTCCACAGCGACAGAGGTGGGTCAGTGGTGCCGGGGACTGGGGAGAAATGGGTGTGTGTGAGGAGAACCGGGGCATATGGGCTTCTACAGGGGGTGACAAAAACGTTTTATCCTTAGTGAGGGTTGCAAACTTTGTGACTATATAAAGCCACTGACAAGTATACTTCAACTGGTTAAATTTAATGGTATGCAAATTATACCTCAATAAAGATGCTTTAAAAAGTAGTTGTTTAATGAAACAACTATGTATAAAAGAAAGGATCAGGTGAGATTTGCACAGAGCCCTCAGTGAAGAGTGGGCAGGACCCCTGGAGGATGAAGAAGGGTCAGCCCTGGGCGCCTGGAGAGCCGGTGCAGGTCCCAGGGCTCTCTACACCGCCCACTTCTGAATGTGTGTGTGTTTCCACTGTGGAAAGTTCAGATGCAGACCTAGGAGCAAGAGTAATACACGGAAGGGCACGGAAGCAATGGGGCATTGAGGACGAGCTGTCAGGTGGCCATTCTCTCAGAGCTGGGGGTGCTGGCGGCCTGGCAGCGATGGTACTTTTCACAATCCTGGCCCATCAGAGAATCACACTCCTTACAGGTAAAATAACACAAGGTGGGATTTGCTCTTTACTCCAGAAAAGACAAGTTGGGAGGAGAGGGGACAGACGTGTGTGTGAGGGTTCTTTGCATTATACTCTCTACTTTTGAACAGGTTTCTAAGTTTCCATAGTTCAAACTTTTAAAACAGCCAGTGTTTGCACTGGCTAATGAAAGAAACAAGTTTACCCAGCAACTTCTCCCAATAAATCACCTTGTTGATGGAGAGGGGAAGGGGCTGATTTTCACAAACTCATCAAGAATGAAATGCTTCCCATTTTTATCAGGACTGATTAGAAGAGATGGAAGTGGTCAGGTCAGGGCTGGCCTCGCAGCCTGGGCCACAGGACACGGTGCCCGTGGAGACCAGGCACGGGCCTGCGCTGTTACCACGATCACATTTACTGAGGGTATTAAAAAATGTGTTCTTTCGTAACTTCACCTGTTTTGGCATTTTGAATTTCAAGGCTGCCTAATATAAGATTTTTAAATAGAGGTAAGTAAATCTAATTACATGAAAAACTAAAATGCCTTTATTACTTTTATAGCTTTTATTATATTTTTTAACAGCTGGAACTTATTTTAGGAGATGGCTGTCCATGGAGCTATTTTGGGGACGTTCTACTGTTTGTTGTTTTTTTTCTTTTTCTACTGTTTTGTTCTTTAAAGAAACTCAAGCCCTTCCTTTTTCCAAGAGACCAGATTTTGCTCCCAAATGGTCTGTATTAACACAGTACCCCTGCCTGCCTATTAGAGACAGGGCCTCTATACAGAGGAAGACCGTCTCCTGTGAAGGGGCAGAGCCTTGCAACGTCCAGGCTAAAACACTTGCCCACCACACAAAGCGGGTTTTGTCCACGCCCCTTGGGGCTCATTCTACCCCAGTGACTTCTGCATGAGGCTCCTAGTTTCACAGAAGGCCTCTGACTAGAAAAGCACATCAGGCCTCCAGCACTGTTTTGTTTTGTAAAAAGGCTTTATGGATAAATATTTGTTAAACGAGAGGCCCAGTGCATGCATTCGTGCACCGGTGGGGTCCCTCAGCCTGGCCTGTGCCCTCCGGCAATCTGGGACCTCTCAGGGGATGTTGGACTGCCGGTTTAGGCCTGATTGGGCCTGGCCTGTGCGGATCGGACCAAAACCCAAAACCGGCAGTCTGACATCCCCCGAGGGTGTAGTAGTGCACGAAGCAGCAGGCAGCTAGGGAGGAGCCCGAGCCTGGGCCAGGCAGCGCTGCTCCCATTCATCCAGGCCCTGCCGTGCCTGCCACTGCTCGGTAGCACTGCCGCGGAGGTGGGAGAGGCGAGTGCTGCCACAGCTACGCTTGCCAGCCGTGAGCCTGGCATCTGGCACCCGTTGGTCAGCACTCCCAGTGTGGGAGTGCACTGACCACCAGGGGGCAGCTCCCGCATTGACCATCTGCCCCCTGGTGGTCAGTGCATCTCATAGCGACTGGTCGACCGGTTGTTTGGTTGCTTAGGCTTTTATACAGATTCTGCTCATACCCTGGCTGTCGACAGGCAAGCTGTGAATTTGTAAGAATTCCCCCCACTTTCTTGCCAAGCACAGAGCCCCCCGAAGGCTCACTCAGGAAGCAGGCAGACAGGGATTAGTAATAAAGCCTGTTCTTCTAAGCCGCCCTGATTCCTGACGCATGTCTGTGCTGATCTTGTCATCCACAGGGAAGCCCTTGGTTGTGTGGTGATGGCAAACAGAAGCAGCTCAGGATGAAAATGCCGCAGGAACTAAAACAGCAGTCCTCAATGTGCCCACACAGTCAGTTGGCATCTAGCCTGCCCCAACCCCAACCTCTGCTGGAAAAACTCGTCACAGGACCATGGGGAGTGAAGCCCCGTAGCACCTCAAGGCCATCTCAGTGCTGAGGTGCAGGAGCGGGAAGGGCCTCTCTGTGGGTGAGAAGGGCTGTCTTCTTGGGGCCCAGCTGAGGAAGCTCTGAGATAGCTGGACCTTTGTGAGCACAATTGTCTGACAAGAATGGAAGGGCCTACAGCCCTGCTCTCCTCCCTCACCACCTGGGACTGGGCCCCTGCCTGGCACTGGGTACCTGACCCTTATTACCAAAGCAAATGGCACCATTCTGCTTCCTGGAACCTCATAAATCCGAAGGAGAAATTCATTTTTATGCATCAAATGTATCTATACCTGATGAAAGTGATGGGCTATGAACCAGGGCAGGGACAGCCATGGAACGGCGTTGTATTAAGGCTCAGAGCTAAAATCAGGGTTTCATCCTCAACAGTCAGAGCGGAGCCTGACCCCGGTCCCCTCCACATCTCCTGGGCCTGCTGGCATCTGCGCTCGGCACTCTTTGAAGTCGATACCGTCCCGTGTCAGAGGGACGTGCCAGAGGCAGCTTCCTCCACAGGAAGCGACCTCCTGAGCCGCCCAACCTCGGTCCAAGTTTCTAGAGATAATCCTTTCTTCTTTCTGGGGGGGCCAGGAAGGTGGGGAAGAGAGAAGGATGGTTATGCAGCCATCCTTAATAGCAACAAAGAAGCCCTCTAGGATTATTGCCAAAGTAAAGCAGAGACAAAAAGATCACAAATCCAGCTTTTTGGAAAAGCCGATGCTAAATTAACTGGAGAAACTAGGGCGGAAGTCACAATTAGGATTTCCAATAAGGTTCCACCTTTCCCACGTCCAGAAGAAAGGACCAGTGTTAGAAAGGCCTGTCCAGCTGTCTCCCACAGCCCATCCTCAGAAGGCAGAGAGCACCTCAACCAACCAAACAAGAACATAATCAGAGCCTAACAGTGTTAATGGTGGCTAAGTCCTTCTTTAAGATCACCTACATTTTATCTCTATATATAAAAAGCCAGCAACTGGAACACTGTAACAACTGGAACAACCAGTCACTATGATGCCCGCTGCAGCCAGAACTGGCCCGATCAGGTGGTGGGGCCAGCCAGCCAACCTCCCACGGCCCCTCCCCTCAGCCCAGCCCTAACCCAGATCAGCACCCCCCCACCCCAATCAGGGGCAGGGCTGGCTGGCCAACTGCCTGTGGCCCCTCCTCTCCGGCTGTCCCTGCCCCCAATGGGCCCCCACCACTCCGATCAGCCCGTGGCCCTTCCCCCCAATCAGTTCCACCCCTGATCAGCCCCCCCCACACCAATTGGGGGTGGGGCTGGCCGGCAAACCTCCCTTGGCCCTTCCCCTGGCCGTTGACCCCCCCATTGCCCCCCACCCCAATTGGGGGCGGGGCCCGCTGGCCAATCGCCTGCAGCCCCTCCCCCCAGCTGGCCTGGGGGGAAGGCCAGGCCGGCCAGCCAACCTGCCGCTGTCTCCTCCTCCCAACAAGCCCGACCCCAATCTGCCCCGATTGGGGCCGGGCTGGCTGGACCCCACCTGTGCATGAATTCATGCACTGGGCCTCTAGTGCAATAATAGTTACCAAACTCTACCTCTTCCTCTGAAATGTCACCGATCCCCAAGATGTTTAAACTCCTAGAGACATAGAACAAACACTGAAGTACCAACATAGATGAACTTAGATGTATGCAGGAGTCCATACTGATCAATGATTGAATAAATAACATGGGGGCAAAGGACAGGTGCTCCACCCACAAGGAGCCCTGATGTGGGCTGTGCTAGTGATGCCTCCAAAGGTAACACAAGGAGTAGACTTGGGAGGAAAGGAAGGTTCACAGTGGAGACACCTAACAGTCATGACCTGGCTGGATACCAGGTCAGCATCATAGAGATGAGGTATGTTGATGGCACAGACTTGATATAATGGATGACGACAGCACTGTGCCTCTGTGGTCTTCTCCCCAAACCCACACCCAGCCAATGACGAGAAAACATCAGACACATCCCAACAGAGGCCTACTCAACAGAACACCTGACCAGTGCTCCTCAAAGCGGCCGACGGATCAAAAGCAGGACAGTCTGAGACATGGTCCCAGAGGAGCTAAGGCAGCGGTTCTCAACCTGTGGGTCGCCACCCCTTTCGGAGTCAAATGACCCTTTCACAGGGGTCGCCTAAGGCCATCTGAAAACACATATATAATTACATATTGTTTTTGTGATTAATCACTATGCTTTAATTATGTTTAATTTGTAACAATGAAATTGGGGGTCACCACAACATGAGGAACTGTATTAAAGGGTCGCGGCATTAGGAAGGTTGAGAACCACTGAGCTAAGGGGACATGAAGACCAAACATGTGGGTCTTGGTGGGATTCTGGGACAGAAAGAGAGCATTGGGAAGGAACTGAGGAAATGTGAATAAATAATACTATGTTGAGACTGGTTCATTAGGTGTGACAAATGTCCCATCTGATGAAAGAGAATAAAAATAGGGGAAATTGGAGTGGGGTACAGAGACACTCTCTGCACTATTTCTGTGATGATTCTATAAATCTAAAACTGTTCTAAAAAGTGAAGTTTATTAAATTAAAGACAAGTCAAGGTGGCCAGACAGCACCAGTATCTGCGCCTGTCAGGAGAGCCGCCTCGAACCTTGCCCATTCCTTACCAGCACCCAAAGCAGAGTGCAGGCTGGGGCCCCAGGAGGGAGTGGCCATCCGGGTCAGGACAGCATACACTTCCTTCCACTGGATGCAACATCTGGGGGCTTTTGGCAATCTCTGGGCAGACAGACTCAAATTCTCAGTAAGAAGAATGAAACCAAGGTGAGTTCTCAAAGGCATCCCTACCTCAGTCCAACCCCATCTGAGAAGAAAGGGTTAAAGGTCCATAGCAGTGGGTGCCTGCCACCTAATCTGAGGCACCTTGTTGCCCGATCTAATCCCAGGCTGCCTCTGTCTCCCATCCCAACAGACACAATTCTGTGCCTTCTCCTAACAAGGCCTCCTTATTTAAATAAAAAGGAACCAAGAGTGGTCCTTTAACTAACCCCCCCCCCCCGCCCCATTATCCTCAGGACGACTTTGATACCTGTCATCACTACTGTACTTGAGCATTATCAATCAAAACTTATTCCAGTCACACTCGACTGATAACGAGAGAGAGTGGGCTCCTACGAAGCTGAGGCCCCAAAGCCACCTGGCACTGTGTCCTCAGAAACCTTGAGCCTCCACACGGGCTCACCCTGCACCCCTACCTGCGCCCACAGCCTTGTTGCGTTCTAACTGCCCGCTCACAGCAGCCAACATAAAGGAATGTCTGGCCACATGGCGCTGGGCCGCATTCATATTCCCTGTCTTGTAGAATACAGTCCCGAGTCCAGCCACCTTTCCCATGTCCCGAAGAAAGGACCAATATTAGAAAGTCCTGACCAGCTGTCTCCCACAGCCCATCCTCAGAAGGCAGAGAGTGCCTCCATCAATCAAACAAGAACATAATCAGAGCCTAAGAAAATGTCACAAAGGAAGTGAATCTGCTCCTCCTTTTCCCTCCCACCCAAGGGATTCTCTGACCCATCCCCAAGCTCTGAACTGCCCAGGCCTACGTTCAGTCCATCTACTTGAACCTGGACCCTACAAGGTCTGCTCTCCTGGGGTGTGGGATGGCTGCCTCCAAGAATGTGGGTTATTAGCCTGTGAAGCACAGACTGCATGACTGAAGCCACTCTCCCCAGGATGAAGCCTTTCAACCACTGCCATCATGAAGTGTATTCATTAGGCTCCCACTTGCCTCGGCAAGTGTCAGGATCCAGTCAGGAGAGCGAAGCAAGGGCAGTCATGGTTCACCCATGTGCAGGATGTCATGTATGGCCCCGGGACACTGGCCTTGGAAACTCAAAGCACCGCTGAGCACAGGGTTTTACCTGTCTCCCCTGGCAGCAGTTTAGGGTCCCCACGTGCGCTGAGACATTCGTTCCAGCGCTGTGAAGCTGTCACGGCACTGGTCTGGTCACGAAGGGAGAGAAAGTGAAGCAGTGGCCACAGCATGCACCCCGCAAAGCTGGGCAACCCGATGCAGGGCCGAGTGCCGGCGAAGCGCCATGTGCACCTGCCTGGCGCCTCCTCGCCCCACGGGGGCTTCCTGTCCCTGCCACGGGACGCCAGCTGGACAACACTTGAAAGACGTTCCATCAACGGTGTCTATTATCTGAGCATCTCATCCCAAACAAATATTCTTTCCTCTCAACTTAAAATAAAGGAGACATGAAAGGAACAGATTGTGTCTAATTTTCATTTCAGGGTATCAGAAAAACCAAGCCCATTTTCCATTTAAGTGGTCCGCACTCTCTCAGTAAGCTCTCAATAACACTCTGACAACTCAAAAACTATCATCCCCAGGGAAACGGGTCAAAAGCTGACCTCAGGCACTGTCAGGGTCGAGGGCACCTGAATTGTGCTAACCACCCACCTGGTGCTCATGGAGTCCCACCTCACAGCCCCCCAAGCCTGTGCCAAACCTGCCCCACAGTTCAGCTGTGACCATGGACATCTGGCATCAGGAACATGGTGAATACACCACTGGTCTCTGTTGACAGATGTTTTCTTCTTTTACATTTTCCACCTAAAACATCTCGGGCATCATTTGTTTTATTTTGCTTTAGCGAGCTTCAATTAATTCGAATCACATTTTGTAACATACCCAAGGGTAGGGGAGCAGAATATCTTTCCCAATGAAAAAACACAAGCCTGTATTTTTGGTCAAATGTGCTCAGACTCGTTTTTAGACTAAGCATGGGGTTAATCATACCCGACAGTATATCCCAGACATGAGTCAAAAATACTTTTGAAGTAAAACTTAAAGTTGATACGGTTTGGCTGCCAGGTACAATAAGGCATGATCCGTGCCACCTGTTACAGATGGAGCATGCCATCTCTGGGACAAAGGCACCTAGGATACTTCTCCCTCTAGGGTGGATTAAACTCATGGGTCTCAAGAAATAGCAGCCCCTTGGACACCATAGTAAAACCCAGCCAGAGGCCTCTTAACGCTGGTAAACAACTACTAACCAGGAGACTGCAGGCGGGCAGGAGCCATCTGTGGCCGCCACGGGGTCTGATGCCCTGAAGTGGCGGCACCATGAAGTCTATGCAGGAAGGAGCAGGTGCAAGTGAAGGAAGCATCACTGTGCTCAGGGCCCACCTCAGACAGCCAGGCACACCTTACCAGGCACCAGCCCCTATTTCCATGGTCACTGCTTTGTCCTTTATAAACAGAAAATGCAATAAATCATATTTAATATCTCCGCCTCCCTAGGAAACCAGCACAGCTTCTGTATGGAATTGAACACAGTGCAGGTGCCATATGGCAGGCTGTCGGCCACTCAGTGACTGTGGACACTCATAAAGAGGCCCACAGCTGAGTAACAGTGGCACAGCCCTTGGTCTTTTCCCAATGCATGCAACTCACGCCACAGTTGCAGGTGCTGAAGTTTCCCCAAGTCTCTTCCTAAATCCCAAGCTTTTGACTGCCACGGGGCTTGCTCTCAACAGTACCTCGTCAACACAAGGCCCCATGGATGGCAGGGTGGAGGGGATTATAGGTGCTGAGATTTTTAACAAGCTGAGTTTGGGGGCAGCGCATTCTGCACACTAATGAGTTTCATTCACACGGGTCCCGACCCAAGCCCAGAACAAACCAGCACTTCCCACAGCAGGAAGAGGCGCGGAAAGATCCAGCCCAGATGCCCTCTCACAGCCGTGTGCATGTGCACTGGGGACCAGGCACAGACGACAGAGATCAGCGGGGATGGCCTCAGGGACCCCAGTCCACGCTACAGCTGTGGGGCCAGTCAAAATAAATCCACAGGGGGACTGAAGGTCAGCTCCTCACGCCCAGAAGTTGGACCTTCTTGGTTAAAGACCCCTCTCTGGGAAGTGTCACTGTCATGATCTGGGACCCAGTGACCCTCTCCACCCTGGGCCAGCACAGAACAGACTGCCAGAATGGACAAAGCTTTCCTCCCGGAGGACAGACGGGCCCTGGAAGGACCATCCCAACAGCCGCCCCAGATGTGCTGAACCTCCTACATGTCTACACAACCAACCACCCCACATCTACTTCCCACATGTCTACACAACCAACCACCCCCACATCTACTTCCCACATGTCTACACAACCAACCACCCCACATCTACTTCCCACATGTCTACACAACCAACCACCCCCACATCTACTTCCCACATGTCTACACAACCAACCAACCCCACATCTACTTCCCACATGTCTACACAACCAACCACCCCTACATCTACTTCCCACATGTCTACACAACCAACCACCCCCACATCTACTTCCTACATGTCTACACAGACACTGACCCTACATCTCCTTCGTGCACATCTACACAGACACCAACATGTCTACACTGACATCCACCCCCATGTCTATTTCCTGTATGTCTACACATCCACCCCCATGTCTACCTCCTACACATGTACACTGAAACCCATCCCACACCAACCTGCATACCTACCTCCTGCATGTCTACACAGACACCCACCCCTTTCCTAGAGCCTTCTGTCAGGGCTTGGTCTTATCTTCCAGAGTGTTCTGTGTGTCCTCTGGTAGGTGACCTTCCCTACTGTGGAACCCAGAACTGGGAAGAAGAGCGGGATCCCCCTCCTCTGACCAGTTGAAACAACACTCCAGGGGCCCAACTTCATCCAGGCCACAGGCTGCCCTGACACGCCCATGTGCCCTGTGCGCATTCCCACAGGACTTCTCCTCTCTCCTCACCTCCATGGAGCTCCATCACCACCTCTGGTTCCTTCGGCATTGAAGCCGACTCTCCCCAACGCGGCCGATCTGGTCTGTGACCCCTGGTCTAGTTGGTCAAGATTCCTCTTAACAAGGAAGGGACAGGAGAGGGTAAGGAGCAACAACTCCACTCTGTCACCAGAAGCTCACCCAGTGACTTCCACTTCCATCTCACAGTCTGCTGGCGCCAGGAGGCTGGCCCTGCAGTCTCGGAGCAGCCATGCCACTCCCAGCAGAATCCCTGACTGCTCCCAAAGAACAAAGGCTCCTGCATTTTGGTTGTTTGGCAATTAGCAGTTGCTACCATGGCCTCGTTAAAATAATGATATTCTCCTGAACTAAGGTAAGAAGAAAGCCTGCTCAATCCCTCCAGCTGCCAGGAGGTGGTGGTTTGCTCTGCAGTGTGTAACATCCCCTAGATCAGTGGTTCTCAACCTGTGGGTCGTGACCCCTTTGGCGGTTGAACGACCCTCCCACAGGGGTCGTTTGAAAATACATCCTGCATATCAGATATTTACATTATGATTCATAACAGTAGCAAAATTACAGTTATGAAGTAGCAACAAAAATCATTTTATGGTTGGGGGTCACCACAACATGAGGAACTGTATTAAAGGGTCGTGGCATTAGGAAGGTTGAGCACCACTGCCCTAGATGCTGAGGTACAGCACGCCTGGCTCACGTGTGCCCAGTTCTTCCCACTTACCAGATCTGTCCCACATTGACCAGGGACATGTAGAGGACCCAGAGCGCAGTCATGAGAACCATATTGGCACAGCCGGTAACCAGGATGAAAGACGAGGTGCCCAACCCGAGCAGTGCGAGGGCATCCAGGTTGGAGTCCATGTGTGACCAGTCCAGCAGCCAGAGGATGGTGGGGGCATAGCTCACGGCGTCCCAGCCAACCCGCCCCTGGAAGTGCTGCTGCACACTCTTCAGGTACACCCTGCAGGGCAGGAGTCCTCTATCCCCGATCAGCTGCTTGTTCTGATGAAAAGCCACCAAGAATGCCACAACTGGAAGAAAAAGGAAAGGATAAAAGGAATATGAGTAGGAACACACCATCCGTGGACACCAGTGAGTGCTCTTCCAACGTGTGGGGACTCAGCTGGGCAAGATGAGGCAGAGTCTGACTAATGGTTTGGAACCAAAGCATGAACTCAGGGTCTGAGTATTTCTCAAAATTTTGGGGGAAATTTTGGAAGACCCAACCTGGAGAAGTCATGTGTATATGTTTATATACCTATATATACCTACTTATACACATTGTATATGTGTACATACAGTGTATATATACATGTATTTATGATGGGAATGCTGGTCTGTGACCCCTGATACTAGCTGGTCAAGATTCCTCTTAAGAAGGAAGGGACAGGAGAGGGTAAGGACCAACAGGTATTCCCATCACAAATACATCCTAATAACCCATGAGTCTGATCAATGGTGCTACTCCTGGAACTACCCACAGTGTTTGAAGCTTATGATAATGTTCACATGTAAGTCAGGATTGCCCTCCATTCAAACCACAAGTTTCTGAATTAGTTTCTAACAACTCCCACTCCTATGACAGCACAGTCACGTCCTCTGGACTTCAGTGTTTACACAGAGATGCTTTGCACAGAGATGCTACAGGGAGAGCGCAGCCCTCCTGTTTGTGACCGTGAAGAGCAGGGAAACCAAGAGAGGAAAGGCAAGTAAAGGGCAGCTCCATAGAGAGTGCTGGGATGACACTGAGACACCGCTGGGTAGAGAACACACTCACCGAAGGAGGCACAAGCTGCACTTTGCGTCAAGCTAAACAACACTGCGTTCGATAGTGAATAAAAATGCATCCCAGGAAGCAGAGATTGAGATGGAGAACATGGTGGTGGGTTAGGCTCACGGGTGTAACAGTCAGCACCTGCCCTTTCAGGAAAGTGGGCAGCCCTGGTCCAAAGCACACAGCAACAATGAACTGTGTGTTTACAGCATGAGTGAAGCAAAATAGGTAAGAAACAGCACAAAGGCTGAAGGGAGATACTGGAAATATGCTGTTAGAAGGACCTTACACTACACAGAACACAGAAAGTGCAGACTAGTATGTGAAGGTAGACTCAGGCTAACTTAGAATGTATTATATTGTAAATCCTGTGGGAGAGAGAAAAAATGTTTAAAACAATTCTTAAGGAATAAATCAATGCAGGTACTAAAATAAAATCATAAAAAAATGCTCATTTAAGCAAAAAGAAAGCAGGGAAAAAGCACCAAAGATAGGAGGAACAAATAGAAAATAACTAGCAAAATGGTAGACTTTAATCCATCACTTTAACTGGAAATGTTCTAAACACATCAGCAAACATAGAAGTTGTCAGACTGAATAAAAAACAGGACCCAGGTCTATTCTGCTTATATGAAATCCACTTTAAATATAAAGACGTCGGTTGGTTACAAGTAAAGGCACAGAAAAAGATATCATGCAAATGCTAATCCAAAGAAGCTGGAAGGCTTTATCAATATCAGACCAAATAGATGTAAAAGCAAGAAATGACAAAAAAGGGCATTGCATAGTGATAAGGGATCAACAAAAGGCTATTTAATACTAAATGTGCATGAATCTAACAACAAAGCATATGTATAAATAAAATGAACTAACCTAGTACATATATGTATATATTCTCTACACATACTAGTATTAACTTGACCCAACTGACACAGATTGCTATACAGTATAAAAAAGCAAGACACAACTATATGACATATTTAGAGCACTCTACTTAACAGCACATATATATATGTAATTTTCAAGTATACATGGAACATTAAGACACACCACAGTATGCTGGCTCAATTCTCCATCCTGGCACATGCTTGGATTTCAGGCTCGATCCCTGGTAGGGGGCATGCAGGAGGCAGCCAATAGATGCCCTGCTTTCACATGGATGTTTCTCTTTCTCCCTCTTCCTTCCTCTCTCTCTAAAAAATCAATAAAAACATATTTTTAAAAAACCAAGTCATTAGCCCTAGCTGGTTTGACTCAGTGGACAGAGTGTCGGCCTGCCAACCGAAGGGTCCCAAGTTTGATTCCAGTCAAGGGCACACGCCCGGATTGCGGGCTCGATCCCTGTAGGGCAGTAGTTCTCAACCTTCCTAATGCCGCGACCCTTTATTACAGTGCCTCATGTTGTGGTAACCCCCCAACCATAAAATGATTTTCGTTGCTACTTCATAACTGTAATTTTGCTACTGTTATGAATCGTAATGTAAGTATCTGATATGCAGGATGTATTTTCATTGTTACAAATTGAACATAATTAAAGCATAGTGATTAATCACAAAAACAATATGTAATTATATATGTGTTTTCCAATGATCTTAGGCGACCCCTGTGAAAGGGTCGTTTGACCTCCAAAGGGGTCGCGACCCACAGGTTGAGAACCGCTGCTGTAGGGGGTGTGCAGGTAGCAGCCGATCAATGATTCTTCCTCTTCATTGATGTTTCTATTCTCCCTCCCTCTCCCTTCCTCTCTGAAATCAATTTTTTTAAAAAAGGGAAACATTGTTACTGATCCCACAGACATTAAAAAGATAATAAAGGAACACTATAATCTCTCTAAGATCATAAATTTGACAATTCTGATGAAATATACCAATTACTTGGAAGACAAACTACTAAAACTCACAAAAGAAAAAAAGATAATATATCACAACAATTGCATTTCAGAAATGCAAGGCTGGTTTAATACTCAAAATTGATGAATGTAGTTCACCACACTAACACTAAATAAAAAAAGCCCATATGGTAATATCAATCAACACACACATAAAAAGCACATGACAAAGTTCAACATCCATTCATGATAAAAATGTTCAACAAATTAGGAAGAAAAAGAAACTTCATCAACTTATAAACGGTAGCTATGAAAAACAAGAAAGGGTAGCTATGAAAAACATCCAAAATACTTAAAGATGAGCAACTATTTTCCTCCTAAGATTTGGAACAAGGCAAGGATGTCTCTCTCACTACTACTATTCAACATTGTATGGGAAGTCCTAGGTAGTACAATGAGGCAAGCAAAAGAAAGAAAAGGCATATAGATTAGAAAGGAAGGTATGAAACTGTCTTTATTAACAGATGATATGATTGTCTATATAAAAAGATCCCAAAGAATCTATTAAAAAAACACCCAAACTCTTAGAATAAGTGAGTTTATGAAGGTCACAGAATACAAGATATTAATACAAAAAGTCAACTGTATTCCTCTTATATCAACAATGCACGACTATAATCTGAATTTTATAATAGTTGACAATATGACAATAGCACCAAAAAGTGCATAGGTAAAAATCTAACAGATTCTAACAGAATCTGTATGTGGAAAACTACAAAACATTGATGAAAGAAAATAAATAAATGGAGAGCTACATCGTGTTCATGGATTGAAGAGTCAGCATGTCAATTCTCCCCACTTTGACCTATAGACTCAATGTAATCTCAATCAAAATATCCAGCAAACTTTTCTCTAGATTTTTGTTTGTTTTCTCTAGATGTTTTGTGATTCTAAAGTCTATTTGGAAAAACAACTTGGAATAGGCAAAATAATTCTGATAAAGAACAAAGTTGGAGGACTCATATTATGCAATGTCAAGACTTACTACAAAGCTACAGTAATCAAGGCAGTGTGATACTGGCAAAAAGACAGACACATAAATCAATGGGCCAGAAAAGAGAGCCTAGAAATAGATCTCCACAAATACAGTCAACTGATTTATGACAAAGGTACAAAGACAATCTTTTCAAAAAATGGTACTGGAACAATTGAATGTCCATATACAAAAAGATGAACCTTGACACACACCTCACATCTTACACAAAAATTTACTCCAAAAGGACAGTAGCCCTCAATATAAAATATGGAAGTATAGAACTTCTGGAAGAAAATCTATGTGACTTGCGTCTGGCAATGAGTTTTTAGATACAACACCAAAAGCATAACCCATGAAAGAAAAAAACTGATAAATTTGTACTTTATCAAATGAAAAACTTTTGTTCTGTAATTAATACTTTAAGAGAATAAAAAGAAAAGCCACAGATTGGTAAAAGATATTGCGAATCACGTATCTGATAAAGGACTTGTATACAGAATAAAGTAACCTTAAAATTTAATAAGAAAACAAAACCCCAAATTTTAAAATGGGCAAAAGATATGAACGGACATTGAAGGCATTGTTTCACACAAAGAAGATACACAGATGTCAAATAAACACATGAAAAGATGCTCAATATCATTTGTTACTGGGGAAACGCCGATTAAAACCACAATGCAATATCAACACACACCTATCATAACAGCCAAAATCCAAAAATCTGAAAACTCCAAATGCTCCAGAGGATTCAGAACAACAGGAACTCTCATTCATTGCTGGTGGGAATGCAAATTGGTGTGCCATTCTGGACGAATTTGGCAGTTTCTTGTAGAGTTAAACATAGATTTACCACATGATCCAGCAATTATGCCCTCGGGGATTCACCCAAGAGAACTGAAAACACATTTACACAAAAACCTGCATGCAAATGTTCATAGGAGCTTTGTTCATAATTGCTAAAACTGGAAAACAAACATCATTGTCCCTCAACATGGAGATGGATAAACAAACTGTGATACACTCATACAATGCAATAATATTCAGAGACAAAAACACAGGACTGTTGATTCATGCAACATGGATGAGTCTTAAGTGCATTTTGCTAAGTAAAAGGTTCCAGACTCCAAGTCTACATACTGCAGGATGCCATACATACGGCATACTGGAAACAGCAAAACCACAGGGATCGAGCACAGATCAGAGCATGCCAGGAGCTGGTGGGGGGAAGTGGTGACTATGTGCACAAGGGGATTTTCAGGGGATAGGACTATACTACAGAATACTGGATGATGGATAACTAAGCATTTGTCAAAACCCATAGAACTAACTGTACATCACAAAAAATGAACCTTAATGTATACAAACTATCAAAACAACCTAGCCAGAAGGTCAGGGGATGCCAGGATGGAATGCAGACTGTGACAAATGAACTCTATTGCAAACGTATAACAGACCACACGGAATGGGAGGGTGAAGGGAGGGCTGGCCTAAGTAACTTTGGAAAATGCTCCGAGTGAAAACTGTAAGGACAAAGACAAAAGGAACTGTATATAAACATTGGAGTCTAGTTGGTTTTTCTCACGGGGGTAGGTGAACAATTCTGAAACTGCCTGGCATGTGTACTGGGGGTGAGCAAATAAACAAACTGTGGTGGATAGTGGGGTAAGATTTCTCACCGATGGAGAAGAAAGTTACAGACAAGCAAGAATGGGAGGCCGTCCATACCTGTGCACTGGGTTAGACTCGGAGATGCCAGGGCAATCTCACATTTACCTGAACATATATTCGGATGGATATGCAGAGAAGCAACCATACATGGGTGTACACACACACATCACCTAGCTCTGTCCACTAAGAGGGTCTGAAAGCAGCGACACCTGTAGCAATGGACACCCAGACTTGAGTGTCTAGCACTCTAATAAAAAAGAACCAGGGCTTCTGGAGAAATGGCAGTTTTTAAGTAGGAAATATGAAAGGAGCCTGTCGCATCCTATAGGACCAGAAAGGAAGGAAGTGCTGGAAAATAAAGAACAGGGTAAAAGATATTGGTAAAAGATATTGCGAATCACATATCTGATAAAGGACTTGTATACAGAATAAAGTAACCTTAAAATTTAAGGTTACTTTATTCTGTAAAGTGGGAAGACCCATCACCAACCGAGCCAGACATTTGACACCACAATGGGTAACAGCATTGGACCACAACCCCAAGAGAAATTCACTCTGAAGGTGGATACACAGGGAGAAGACACATCTTCCTCATAGAGGAATTCCAAATAATGGCGATGCCTCCCCCAAAGGGTGGCAGAGTCCTCCCCTCGCTGGGAGCATGGGATGGACTCCATGACCAGCTCCCAGAGGACAGAGAACGGGCAGGAAACGTAGAGCCTGACAAAGACACATAGCAGATGTAGAGGCTGTGACACGGCAGAAGGTCGGGCGGGAGGGCAGCAGAGAGCTCCCCACAGCCGTTGCCACCCAGTGTGTGTGTGTGTGTCCCTTTCCTGACTCGGACGGGTCCTACACACTCCAGAACCCACCTGGGCCCTTCCACACGGGACCTAATTATCAATGGCTGCACAGCTGGGTGTCCTTCCTCCCCCAAACCACAATTCACACTCCAAAGCTCTGGAAGGAAAATGAGATTCGGTCTCACCAATTAAATAGTTTAAAAAGTAATTCTAAGGCAAAAAGCATAGGAAACTTCCTAGCTTATTTATTAGAAAAAATAAAAAATAAAAGAAGAAGGCAGACTGGATTCCAATTTCAGAAAAATAAAACTATTTCAATGTCCACTCCTGTCACAGAAATGATTAAGTAGAAAGAATAAACAAAATTTTTTTAAAATCATAGGATCTCACCCTAACCGGTTTGGCTCAGTGGATAGAGTGTCGGCCTGTGATCTGAAAGGTCCCAGGTTCGATTCCGGTCAAGGGCATGTACCTTGGTTGCGGGCACATCCCCAGTTGGGGGTGTGCAGAAGGCAGCTGATCGATGTTTCTCTCTCATCGATGTTTCTAACTCTCTATCCCTCTCCCTTCCTCTCTGTAAAAAAATCAACAAAATATATTTTTTAAAAAATCATAGGATCTCAAAGTTAAACTAACCAACCAACCTTAGGAAGGCTCGGTTAGCCCTAGCCCCAGTCCAGGAAGAGGTGGGGGTGAGGCATGAAGACTTTCTCAGCTGCTCCCTATGGGGTAGCCCAGAGAGAGATCGAGGATAGGTGAACAGGCCATCTATATACCTATACATGCATTATCACGATGTCTGCAAATATTCTTTAAATATAAAAAAGAGCCCTGGCCAGGTGGCTTAGCTGGTTGGAGCATCATCCTGTATGCCAAAAGCTTGTGGGTTCAATCCCCAGTTGGGATGTATACGGAAACAACTGATTGATGTTTCTCTCTCTCTCCTTTCCTCTCTCTCTAAAATCAATAAAAACATATCCTTGGGTGAGAATTAAAATAAATATAAATAAAAAAGAAAGGGAATGAGGGATAAATGGTGATGGAAGGACACTTGACTTGGGATAGTGAACACACAATATACAGATGATATGTTATAGAATTGTACACCTGAAACCTACAAAATTTTATTCATCAATGTCACCCAATAAAGTCAAGAAAAAAGAAAAAATGACTTTTCTCTTTCAGATAAATCACTATAAAAGTGAACCAGAATCATCCCTAAAATGTCATTCTCCACCAGGCAGTTCTTAGTGACGGTGGTTAAATTCTGGCTTTGATAGAAGAGCCTGATACTTTTTCTTTAAAGGCTTGTGCTGCAGAGAGCTCAGAGGTAGGGCAGTGGGGTTTGTTTTTTAAACAAACGGGAAGCATTTTACAGAGAAGCTTGTAAAACCAAGCAGAGTGTTTCATTAGAATTTGAGTGGCCTGGAGAACAAGAAGGAATGTCCCAGAAACTCTCAGAAGCTCAGAACAACACAGAATGAGGCAAGATTTCAAGGATTCTTTTGGTTCCACTTTTCCCTCAAAATTTCCAAAGAACAGCTAAGAGTTTAGCAAACGTGGGTGTGAATGGTTCTGCCCTGCTACTTCAATCCTGCGCTGGGAGCCATCTGGGAGCCAGGCTGAGCCACAAGATCGATCCCAGGAGACTTGATTTGTCGTAACCAAAAGTGTAACAAGCTACCCCTTTTAGAAAGTGCAACTGAGATTCACCTCCAAGCACAGTACTCAACCAAGGAGTATTAATGGAGGGGGAAAGGTAATAAAATTCTGCTATATGTAATGTAAAGAAAGAGGATAGAGTAATTGCAAGAAATCAAAATATACATGACAAGCATGGTATCACAAGATGCATCTAAACCAAAAAAAGGTACTATAAGCAAACCAGAAATTAGAGCTGACCAGAAACTAGCTTTGAGATACTTTCAAAGTTGAATTTTTAAAGAATGTTGTCCCAGGGGCCCCTGAGGTAACAATGTGATGAGATAAGCAATTTTGTTCATGTGTCAAAAGTCCTTCATTGGCTCCAATGCCCACGGCACAGTCACCACTACTCTGATGGTCCCAGCAGTCACAGAGGTGGGTTCCGCATGGGGACACAACTCCCAGGACCTGCGAGGAGCCCATCTTCTTCTCCATCAGACCCTCGTTTAGCTTTGTGAAGTGGCTTTGCAGGGCCCACCCAAACAGGGAGGCGAGCTGGGTCGGTGGTCCCCAAATGGGGTGTTTGGGACACGGGCTCAAGTCAGCAGACTACATAGGACCAGAGAACGTCCAGAATAGGGCAGAGAATTCCCCAGGGTCCCTGAGAAGAAACAAGGAAGGGACCTCACATAGACCTGCCACTAAATAACAAGGACCAGAGCAAGGATGGGAGGCTCTAAAAGCTTCCAGAGAGAAAAATAGGTCCCTGTGATATTGTCAGACAATAAATATTTCTTTGGTCTTCATCTCTGGTCCCGGCACAGAGCTCCTAAAAATTCTGGGATTTCCTTAGTGATGGGGTGAGAAGAGCATTTGCTGCTATTCATTAGCACAATCCTTTCAGTGATACCTGGATTCATTCCCCTGAGGTGACCCTTGGAGTAGGGCGCTGGTTACCAGGTCTGGAACTCTCAGCCCTGTCCCCAAACTTCTTGAAGAGAGAGGGGCTAGGTGACTAAGCTAATAGCCAATGACCAATGATTTAATCAACCAGCCTGTGTAATGGAACCTCCATAAAAACCATAAATGAAGGGGTTTGGAGAGCTTCTGGGTTGTTGAGCACGTAGAGGTGCTGGGAACGTGGTGCTCCTGGAGAGGGCCCGGTAACTCTGCACCCTTCCCGCACCTTCCCAGAGCACCTCTTCTATCTGCTCTGCCTGAGTTGCATCCTTATAACAGAGCAGTAAATAAGTGTTTCCCTGAGTTCTATGAGCCCTTTTAGAACATTGTGGAACCCGAGCAGGGCTCATGGGAACGCTGGTTTACAGCTGGTCAGTCAAAAGCACAGGTGACCACCTGAACTTGTGACTAGAGCAGTGGTTCTCAACCTTCCTAATGCCGCGACCCTTTAATACAGTTCCTCATGTTGTGGTGACCCCCAATTTCATTGTTACAAATTGAACATAATTAAAGCATAGTGATTCATCACAAAAACAATATGTAATCATATATGTGTTTTCCGATGGTCTTAGGCGACCCCTGTGAAAGGGTCATTCGACCCCCAACGGGGTCGCGACCCACAGGCTGAGAACCGCTGGACTAGAGTCCGAAGTGGGAATGATCTTATGGGACTGAGACAGCCTGTGGGGTCTGGTTAATGCCAGGCAGTCACTGTCAGAATTGTTTAATGTGAGGAAAAAACTCACACATTTGGTGTCAGAAGTGTGTGAATAGAAGAGTTTCCCTTTAGGCACTTGCATAAGAGCAGGAGTCAGACTGTGTGAAGACTTCTCAACACCAGGAAGTCCTGAGGAAAACTGCTTTGCCTAAGATTTGTAGACTCAGGCAAACTGATAATTTCCATGCACGCAAGGAAAGACATCAAAGCCACCTTCTCCATATCCTTTCTTAAAAGTTGTTCGGGGGTATATTCCACCAAAAAGAGAGAATAAGCCAAGAAATAAGAAGACTGAGATCTGAGGAATTGTGAATACAACTGGAGGGAGGACCCGGGGGCCTTGCAGGGGTGCAGTCTGTGAACTGAATGTTCACACCCAGGGACTAAGGATATTGCAGGAGCAGGCAAGAGAGGGGAAGAAAACATGGTTGGAAGAGTAGCCGGTGGTCGCACGGAACAATGATAAAGACCGTGTGCAAAGTCAAGGAAATTTTACGGAGCAGGAGGTATCCCTGGAAGACAGCGGGGTCTAAATAAAACACTGACTATGCTGCTAGGAGCTCACAGGTGGACGAACAGACTGGTATGTTAGCCACATTAAGAATTCTAAATGCATAGAGAGTGAAGGAGGCTCAGGGCAAGGGCCCATTATTCAGCCTTGCGGTGGGCTTAGCAGTCCATGAGAGTAACGATAAAATTCAACATCAAGTGAAATGTGTGAAGAGCCCTATGGCATCCTGGACAATCACCGGGGCTCCAGGGACTCTGAAGTGGCTCACAGTCCCGGGAGATCTGGAACCCACTGGAGAGAGAGCAGTGCAGGATCCCCGAGCCATCTCAGCCAGACAACCCGTCCCTGAAAGATGGGGAAATGGCCCCTTCGTACAGCTGAAAAATACCGATTTTACCCCAAGTGTACTTGCAAGACAGAAAAAAAAAAAAAAAAAAAAAAAGCATCTGCCAAAGCAAAGCATTCTGTGCTCAGCACAGACTATATCTGCTTGACCCTGTGGCTCAAAACTGTTTCCTTTTGAATTGAACAGAGAATCCCCGTGGAGATCAAAGGCGGCCTGCTCACTTGAAAGCGGAGGGCCAGGTTTTATAAAGTTGTGCTCTCTCTCTCTCTCTCTCTCTCTGCAAGCGAAGCCCCTGGGGTTTTTCCACTGTTACAGGCTCCCTTTTCCAAGGTCTAATAAAGTCTCACAGATTCACTTAGTCCTGACTTCATCTTTTGCTAAGTGACAGCTCAAACCTTTAGAATGAGTATCCTGTGGAGGATAAAGCAACACCGAAAGGACTATTTTTTTATGTAACTTAAAAGAGAAAGAGGGCTGAGCTGAACGCCCATTTGGCAACCCCGTGACACATGGAGTCCCCCCAAGGAAGCCTTGCAGTGACAACCACGTGTCACTGTGCGCCAGGAGACTGCCTGAGTTATCCCGGGGAAGGGAACCCGCAGCCTCACCCGCCTGGGACGCTGCCCATTTATGGGAGGTCACTGTCCAAAGAGCGGCAATTCTCTTTCTCTCACGTGTGAGGGAAGAGATTTAGAAACGAAGCTGGGCCCTGCAGTGCCAATAGCACACAATCACTGCCAGGGACCAGCACGGAAGTTAACTGACCACTCACCCAGCCCAGGCCACTCAGCCTGGAACCCTTCCCCATCCCCTTCCCCATCCCCATCCCCTCTGGTCTCCCCTCACTTACAGGTTTAAGAATCTCAGAGTTTGGTTTTAGTCATGACTATAGGTCGGGCTCAGGAAGCATGTACTACTTGTGTGTTCCCTGCTGCTCAGTGCTCAGGGCCTTTGCGCCCCTCTGAGTGTCGGGACTGGGGTGGGGGAGGCGAACTCCGTGCTGGCCGCCAGGGCGAGGGCTGGTATCCTGGGCATAGATTGACTTCTTTGGACTCCGCAGGCTGGCTGGGCAGGCCCCGTACTGCTGCCTGCCGGGTTTTCAGATGTGGGTGTCACTCAGCCCCCAGGTAATGCGAACGCTTTACCTGCTGTCTCAAAGCTGCCAACAAACCCCTGGTGAACCTGAGGAGGCGAGGGTGGGGTGGGGTGCGCCTCGGACCCGCTGGGCCTCGGGGGTGATGAAAGTCCCGGCGGCCCCGGGTCCCACAGGGGCTGCCCACCGGTCAGGATGCGCTCGGAGCGCAATCGGAGGCGCACAGAGCGCAGACACTGCTCTCTGCGGCTGGGCTGCTCCGGGGTCCAGGAAAGGGGTGCTGCCCAGGGCGCTGGGCACCCACGTCCTCGCGGCCCCCAGCCCATAGCGGACTAATGAACTCGGGTTTCCGTAGCGCGGCCCCAGGCCGGCCGAGGTCCTGCGAGGGGGCCCTGCGCAGTCCTGCTCCATTTGGGGTCCTGACTTGGGTCCCGGCAACTGACGGCCGGCGGGTGTGACTGGGGAAGAGGGGGGCAGGCAACGGAGGGCGAAGTGGGCGCAGGTAAGAAGTCACCTGCAAAGACCAAACCTACCGCCCCCCCCCCCCAACCCCCGCTCCCCAAGACCTCAGCCAGATCCCGCGACCCGAGGGGAGGGAGTCGCGCGGTGGGGTGCACGGGCCGTGGCGTGGTGGGGGCGCATATGGGGAGCCGCCTGGGGACTGTGCGAGGCAGAGTCACCGGCTGGAGTCGCGTGCGCGCGCGGAGGAGCGGTACCGACGGAGCGCAGGCCCCGCGGACTCACAGTAAACGAAGGCGAGGGCCCTCAGGAGCACGATCCTGGTCAGCCAGAAGGTGCCCGCGCGCAGGCGGGCCGGGCAGCCCGCGGGGTCGTGCCCTGGCCCCGGCGGAGTCGCAGGCTCCTGGCCAGCGTCCGCAGCCTTCCGCCTCCTAAGCTGCTCCCCGGGCGCCGCCATTGCGGGGCCCTCACGGGGCATGCGCGGAGAGCGGTGCGCGCCGGGACGCCCGCCCACAGCGGAGAGACCACGCCCACTCCGTCGGGCCGGACCAGGGAGGACACGCCCACGTGCGGGGAGCGGTCGCGAGGCCCGAGCGCGTGCGTGCCCCCAGCAGACCGTGCGGGGCACTGTAACAGTGAGGGCAAGGAGGTGGGCACCTAGGAAACCATAAGCATCACTCCACTTGGAAGGGTTGACCTCCTCCATTCACTGACTCATTCATTCACTCACTCATTCATCAGCCAACATTGAAGAGGGCCCCCAGTGCATTCGTTGACCGAGGCGTCAGCCCTCAAGGACCTGTACTCTAGGGAGGGGGCAGAAGGCACTCCAGAAATAGAAATGCAATGGGAAGGAGACTATTGGGATGTTTGTGTCTGGCCAGTATGGGAGGTGGGGTTGAGGGGCGGGTCATCATTCGGGACAGCTGGGCTGTGGGCAGCTGTATACTCTGGCAGGTACTTCACCCCCTCTGTGGCTCATGGGGTGTGTGGAGTTGCAGTGCCACAGAGGAAAGGCTGGAACGGTGATTCAATTCAGGGCCCCAGGCTGTTATTGCCTGTACTAGAGGCCCCGTGCACGAAATTCGTGCACTGGGGTGGGGGTGGGGGGTCCCTCAGCCCAGCCCACACCCTGTCGCAGTCCAGGAACCCTCAGGGGATGTCCGACTGATGACTTAGGCCTGCTCCCCGAGGGAAGCGGGCCTAAGCCGTCAGTCAGACATCCTTAGTGCTGCTGTGGAGGTGGGAGTGGCTCCCGCTCAGGGCTTCTGGCTGAGTGGTGCTCCCCCTGTGGGAGCACACTGACCACTAGGGGATAACTCCTGTGTTGAGCATCTGCCCTCTGGTGGTCAGTGCGCCTCATAGCGACTGGTCATTCCTCCATTTGGTCAATTTGCATATTAGCCTTTTATTATATAGGATGGGTGTGTGGCCAGGTGCATTGCAGGTGTCCCCTCCTGGACTTCTCATCTTTGCTGTCCAAGGAGGATGCTGTGGTGGAAGTCACATAGCTGGGGAGAGACAGAGCAGGCCTTGAAATTTAGCTCAGGTCAGTAAAGCCACTGTTAGATAGGCAGAACTTCTTCAGGCTCTCAAGTCTGGACCTCCAGCCATGGTGGGATGACCCAAGCAGAATCCCGGTGAGGTCACCAGCAGGTCTACATTCTGAGGCTAGAGCAGTCCAGGCAGTGCTCATGAGAGGTGGCTCCAAGTGGATGGAGTCATAGGCATTCCTTTGAAGAAAGAAGGGGTGTGCTGGACAAAGTAGGCATTAGAGCCCCAGGGGTCATTGGGTAAACTGTGGGACACTTGGAGGCAAATGATCGAGGTAGGTATGAGTTTTTATTCATTTGTCAGAGCTCTCTATATTTTGAAGATCTTGTTATTTTGTGTATATTGCAAATGTTTGTCTGTTGGGGTCCAACCCCAACAAGTCCAGGGGTTACCAAAGGTGTGGACGGAGTCAGTGAAGAAGGAACGACATGGAGACAGTGTTCAGTTGATCAGCATAGCGAGGTTCTTGCTTTATTCTCCTGTTACATCTGTATTTATACCATTTGATTTTAATCCTATCCATTCTATTCCAAAGGTTAGGGTGTTTGTTATTTCCATTCCAAGGTCACTACTCTATTGTTCTATTAAGCTACAAGGAAGTAACTGAAGGAGATTATCCTAAGTAAAGATTATGTAGCTTAAGCGTGATTGTTTGTAGTTAAAGTGATTACCCGCCTGGCACTTAGTTAAGGGGTTTTACTGATTCTATTCCTTAGTCCTATTAATCCCTAACTCCAGGGAAAAATCCCCACCTGGGGAAACAACCTTTCCCGGAGAGGTGACCTTGGTTAAAACACATAGTGCTAAGAAGGGGAGCAAACATCTTAAGAACAGTATGCCATATACCCCAGGTCCCTTGAAACATATGCTGTGCAGATGTTTCTTCCCTGCAGCGACTGTGTCAAGCAGCAAGGATGGACCAGCTTCCGGCATTTGTCCTGTTTTTTTTTTTTTTTTTTTTTTAAATCTTGTTCCTAGTGTTTTGACATATAAATTATCAATACTTGTGTGGTCAAATTATTAATCTATTTTGCTTAATTGTATCCTCACCACCTGTAATGTGAGCTCCATGAGATCAGGGACTGGCTCTGGACATAGAATCCCCCAAATCTAGGCCAGACCAGCAACTTCTGGAACCTCTCCCCAGCCTTTCCCTCATCCCTCCCCCCAACCATTGTTGGAGTAATAGCGTGTAAGTGCATCTTACAGTGTGATTTTTTCCCAAGTTTCCTTTTCTTTCCAATGAAAAACCCTTTCTTTGGAACCCAAGTCTGCGGTGGGACCTGTAAAAGATGTTGCAGTGGGCGGTGCAAACATCTTCCACATCCTGGTAACCCGCAGCAGGAGAGCAAGTGCCCAGCGGGCTCACAGCATTGAGGATCAGGGGAACTTTAGCCCTGGCCCATGCCCTGCTCCCAGTTTCTCCCACAAAAACCCCAAACCTGCACGTCTCCTCCCTGTAGTCCAGGCACAGCACTTGGGGCAGCACAGCTGTTTGGGGAGAGCACGGAGAATCCAGCACCCTCAGCCCAAGCTGGCCCCTGCTTCCCTAGGTCTCTGTCCGGATGCAGGAGCTTCTCGGAGATAGAAGGCAAGGAAGGATAGCTCTGCCATCAGGTGTGACCTTGGGTGCTGCTTTTCAGGTGGGGACAGTCCTTACAAATGGGCCCTTTGTCCTCAGCTTCCCCTGTCCGGGGGCTGCATTGTTCTCCCCAGAGGACGGCACAATGGAGCATTGTGCACAACAGAAAGGGGCCCCTTGTCTGGCCTCCAGCTTGCCGGGCTCCAGGCTCCCTCTTTGGGTTTGCCCAGAGTGGGAGAGGCCATCAAAGAGGTCTGCCAGGAGCTCATGTTCTCATGTTTCCTCCAGGGTCCTCCTTCCTGGGACCTGACCGAAGAGGTCCAGTTCATCTGAGGGAGCGGACCCCACTGACAGGGCTTGGGTGGAGGATGGGCTCAGTTTTTGCCCATTCAGCCTGAATCTAATAAAAAGTGCCCTGGTGTATCACTCAGCCATAAAAAGGTGTGAAGTATTGACACATGCTACCACATAGAGGAACTGCAAAAGCATCACAGTGAGAGAAACCAGACACACAAGGCCACATGTTGTCTGATTTCATTTATATGAAATGCCCAGAATAAGCAAATTCACAGAGACAAAGTAGATCCATGGTTCCTAGGAGCCGGGGGAGGGGGATGAGAAGTGACTGCCAATGGGTACAGGATTTTCTTGTGGGATGACGAAAATGTTAAGTAACTTCATAGAGGTGGTGGTGGCACAATATTGTGAATGTACTAAATTGTACACTTAAAAATGCTTCATTTTACACTATGTGAGTTTCACCTCAAAACAACTTAAAAACATATGCCCTCGTGTTGTTTCAGAATCACCTAGAAGTCACTGCTTTTACCTGTCAGGATAGGTTGTATCATTTATACCAAACCTACCTCATCTACATCAGGGAGCATTGAACAGTTTTCGAATAATAATATTTAGATGTGGGTGTGTCTTATGCCGAAGGCGCTCCACTTAAAAGCAAAGAAAACCTTTTCTGCAAACCTTCGGCCAGCCACGGTGCCCAGAGCTCGACTCGTGCTGCAGAGGCAGCAGGATGCTTTGTTCTCAGCCAACAGCTCAGTGCCTGCACCACAGGCACGCTGGGGTCTCCACCAAGCAGTCTCTTGCCAGCACCAGGGGACTGGTGGGGGAGGGGTGTGGGGGGGACGAGGAGGGACTCCTGAACCTATATTTTCAAGCAAAATACTGTAAGAGAAAAAGTCAAGCTGATATGGGAGAGAGAGGCTGTGAGGTGCTGAGATGAGGCCCAATTGCTTGGGGCTGGTTATAGGAGGACCCACGGCCAAGTCAGAGAGAAAGCTGAGAAAAGAAGGAGAGGGGAGAAGAGGGAGGGCTCCCCTGAGAGGAGCTGCCAGCTCAAGCTGGGGGCTAGTGTCATGGAGACCCACCAACAAGCTGGGGCCCCAAGCTGGGCCCATGTCCCTGATGGGCCCATCCACAGCTCCTCCAGCTCAGCTCTGGAGCCGGGACACACACAAGCCCAAGGGCTGGCGGCGCTCCTAGCAGCTGAGAGACGACTTCACAGAGGAATGAGCCCCATGTCAGCACCTCGTCCAGCTGTCCCTAGGCACCCTGGCCTGGCAGCCACTGCCACATCAGGACAATTGTCTCTGACGTGCATTTGCAGCTGTCTCTGGCACCCAGGAGAACCCAGCTTGGGCCCGAGTCTAATCGTGCACCCTTCATTTACCCTAATTTTTCATGTCTGGACATCTGTTGATGGGGAGGGCAGGACCCACTGGCACTTACTAACATCTGTCACTTTCTCTGGAAGGGTCATCAGTTTGGGCCCGTCCCACCATGACTGTCCAGCGGCCAAAACTCTCTGGTAAGGCTGGCAAGTGCGGGTGAGGGTGGGCAAGCAGGTGCTGGGCCATTTGCTGGTTGTTCTGGAACTGTGACTCACTCACAGGCGGCTGTTCTGCTTGGCTCACCCGGCTCTTCTGCCAGCACCCTCAGCTCCTGCCCCTGAGCCCTGTACCCCAGAAGATGTGGCCCTATGAGCTGGTGATCCATGATGGCTCAGCAGAGTAGAAAGCAATTCCATTATCTGGTTATAGTGCTCTTGGGGAGGGGGGGCGGGGTGGGCAGGGGGAAGGGGGCGAAGAATGTGGAGTTAAATTTTCTTTTTCTCTTACAGTCACATTCTAAACTGGAAGGAGTCTTGGGAATTGCCCAGGCCAGTGGTCACTAACAGGAGGCCTGTGGGCTGAATCCTGCCCACAGAGATGTATCAGTTATTGATTGCCACAAAAATGCCATGTAACAAACAGTCTCAAAATCACAAGACCCTGTGTCAGCCAGCAGTCATCTGAGCTGGGATCAGGCATGCACCTGGGTAGTCATCTACCCATCTGAGCTGGGCTCAGGCATGCACCTGTGGTCAGCTGAGGTCTGGGGGGCAGCAGGGCCCTGGCTGGCCATTAGGATGACTAGGGCCTCTCTCCAGCAGTCCACAGGCCCCAGGAGGTGGTCCACTCCTTCCAACCTCGCCTGCAGCAGCTTCCACATCTCCTCTCTGCCTGGCTCCTGATGCCACTTAAGACCAAGACCACTGATTTGGCCCACACCTCTTATTTCTTGCTGGGGGAGGGGTGCTGAGGGGAAGCTTGTGCCCAGCGCCATCCATCACCAAGTCTTCCCTTCCTGTGACCCTCCCCCAGTGATTAAAGCACACAGTCCATTTCTGGAAAGAGTGGGCGGCCTTCCTGTTCCATGTTCTCCTTGAAGGCATGCCCAGATGGGCCCACCCGTAGGAGATGGTAATGAATCCACAAGCACAGAAAATACAATGAACACCAGGTGTTGGCCGCTGCGTGCCTGCCATTCTACATACCTCAACCCACACAGGCCCCGTGGTGCCCTCAGGACAGGCACTGCTGACCCCTCTACCGCCCATAGTGACCCCTTAACTTGCCCAAAGTGAAAGGGCCACAGAAGATGACAACAGGTCCCATGACCTTCAATACCCTCCTTTCCAGAACCCCAAAGCTTTCTTGGGGGGGGGGGAGCCTACAATTCCCTCCTACCTCTTTCTACACCCCAAGGGCTGTGGGCAGCCCCAAATGACAAATCACTCTACGGTTCCTCGTTTTATACTTTCTAGAATGCTCTGCCAGCCGGAGCTTCTGGAGGGCAGGGCCCTGTGGGTCCTCACCCGCTGTCCCAGCACCACAGCAGCCCTGGCTTGGTGTAGAAGCTCCAGAAGTGTTTACGGGAAAAGCTACAGGATAGAAAACACCCTCCAGGATTTCAGGTTATGGACCCAGGTAGTGACTGCGTGAGGGGCTTTCTCTAACTCAGGATGGTCTACATGATGTTGAAAGCCACCAGAAATGTGCTTCTAATGCCCTTGGGTTGTGTCATTACTCCAAGGCACACTCAGGACCCCCTCTGCAAAGCCCACTCAGCACCGGCCGGAGGAGAGGCTACACCCCTCAACCGTTAGGAAGCTCCAATCTAACTGCCCTTGAGGTCCCAGCTCCCTCCTCTCTGAGGACCAGCCAGGGATGTGGCCGAGACGATGGGGGCTCCTGCTCTTGCCTGACCAAGGAGCCGATTTCTTCTCACACTGACACTGGAGGTCACTGGGTGGGAACCACCAGTTTGAGCATCAAAATAGGCCCATATTCCGCAGTCCTCAGGTCTTGGGGCACAGGGGCCGGTGACTGCTGGATCCTACCTACACATAACATGTCCCATGAGGAAGGGGACGTGAGGGTTTGCAGCTGAGAAAGTTGGGTCTGCACGAGCCGGCTCCATGTCAGGCCCTGACAACTTCCTGCCCCTCTGCTCCTAATCTAGAGCCTGGGGAGGCAACACTTCCGGATGCCAGCTCCTTTAACAGCGAAACTGCCTCGCTTTGCGGGAGAACCGTGCAGTTTTCTTCAACTTTGCCCAGTGTTCTTGTCTGAGGGGCATCTTAATTAAACCCTCCTTCACCACGTTTAGAAAAATAAATACCAGCAAAATAAGACAAAAAATAAACACTAAAAAAAATAAGACAGCACAAATTTTTGACAGGTGTTTTAATTTGCCCGTGGTACTAATGCGTCTCGGGAACCTTCTGTCTGTTAGAGGTGGTTGGGGCACTTCACTCAAAAAGAAGGGTTTCCTCTGTGATGTGTTTATTTCCATCCCCCATATGCCTTTCCCATTGGCACTGGACACAGGGCTCTGCTTCGGAGGGGTCACATTTGGACATCTTAAATAAGCTTCATCCAATCTGAAAGCTGAGCTTGGAAGGACGAGCAGCTCTCAGCACCTACGTGGGCTCAGAACACTGATTGTCTAGAGCTGACTTTGACGTCCTGGCTGCCCTCCTGCACATGGGCTGAGAAAGTGTCTCTTGGCCCTTGTGGCCACTCAGAGCTCAGAGCCCGCAAGAGTGAGGAGCTTGGTACACAGCACCAGGGGCCCGGGGGACGGTGAAGGGCAGAGGTCCAGAATGAGAGTGGGATCCAAAGGGGGATCTGGAATGAGGCTGGAACCTGTAGGTCCTAGAAAGTGAGGGTCTGAAATGGGGCTGGGGTTCAGGGTAGCTAAGGCCCATAATGAAGGTGGAGTCTGGGGTCCAGGGGACTGAGGGCTTGGGGTAGGGCTGGAGTCCAGGGATCAGTAGTCTGGTGCCCTGTAGAGCTCTTCTGCATGGACAAGGAGTGGAATTCATTGGCTTATGGGATGGACATGTCCAGAGCAAGGCAGAGTCTGATCCCAAGTCTCTAACACCTCAGCAGACTCCGTCTCCTTAGTAGAAGATGGTCCTAGGGCAGCGATGGCGAACCTTTTGAGCTCGGCGTGTCAGCATTTTGAAAAACCCTAACTTAACTCTGGTGCCGTGTCACATATAGACATTTTTTGACATTTGCAATCATAGTAAAACAAAGACTTATATTTTTGATATTTATTTTATATATTTAAATGCCATTTAACAAAGAAAAATCAAGCAAAAAAATGAGTTCGCGTGTCACCTCTGACACGTGTGTCATAGGTTCGCCATCACTGTCCTAGGGCCTGGCCTGACCCCTGGTGCTCTCTCTACCAGGGAAAGCTCGCTGCATGTTGAGATTCCCAGGTCTCTTGCCTGAGGATGTTTTTTGGCTGCAGAAGCATCTCTGCTTGCTGTCAGGGATGTCGTGCCGAGACCTAATGGCTGTGGGTGGGGCCAGTGCCCACAACCTGGGGAGAGATGGATGGGCACAGCCGGGAGCTCGGGGGCTGCTCCCAGCAGCGGGTGAGTGGAAGCCAGAGCTGACACCGCAGCTGTTCCTGACCCATCTGCACACCCACATGACACCAGGCAATCACATTGGGGCTCGTGTCCTGTGCATGGGGCCAGCGCCCATCACAGGCTGGCCTGGAACACCCTGGCCCTTCAGGCAGAGAGGGGAGGACTCCCGCACGATCTTCCGTGTCCTCTGAAAGCATGGAAGGGCGACGATCGGACACAGCCAGCTCTCAGTGGGCATCAGCCCAACCAAAGGGCCAGCTTTGAACCCAAACCAGAAATTCCGCGTCAGCTGGCACACTAAGTCCGGGAGGGGTTTCAGCGAAAAGCTTGGCCCAGAGATCCGAGTCTGTTACTAGGGGACACTGGACTCCTGCGGGCCCCTCTTCTCTTCCTGGAGACACAGTAGGGCAGGAGGAGGCTGCATGATGGAGCTCCTGCTCAGGGCCACTAGCCCATCTCTGCCCTGGAAGTTTGGTTTCTGCAGATTGGCCAGCAATTAAAAGCATCAATTAATCTCCAAGGCCAAGCCAGAGTTTCTGGGATGTGATGCTCTCCTCGTCAGGCTGGCTCATAGATAGGCCTAGGCCAGGGCTGCAGACACAGGGGACATGCTGGCTTCGGGGCTCACAGGCCCACGTGGCCTGCCCTCAACACCTTTCTCTTAAAGACTAAAAACTATCAACATGGCCTCCCTGACTGTCCAAGACCAGGCCAGGCAGAGGATGAGCAGGGCAATGCCAGGAGTGACAGCTAGGCGCCCTCCTCCATGGTGGCATTTTAGCCCTCAGCAGCCCCTTCCTTCCCACTCAGCCTGTCCGGTGCTCAGCACAGGCGGGCTTCCTAGGCCGGCTCTCCCCTAGAAGACATGGGGGTCTCTATGCCTGGAAGAGGTTTCGAAGAGCTCTCCAGGTCAAGATTGGCCAGGCCTCAGGTCTCATAGGCATAGGGGGTACCGACTAGCCCATACCTCCTTCTTTGCAGGTGTTCTGGGACCTGTGCCAAAGGAGATGGGTGCATCAGCTTTCCTACACCCCGGGGCTGACGGTTCAGACTTTGCCAATCAGATCACTTCCCTGGAACCACAAAGCCCCCGAAATGAAGGTGAGGTCAAGTGAATTGGGGCAGGTGGGGGCAGGAAGGAAACGCTGAGGGAAGGGGAGGCCAGAAGGCAGACTGAGACGGGGTTCAAAGAGTTGTCCCTCAAGCTTTAAGTCACAGTGACTCACTATTCTCAGATGCCCTGTGCTTTCTGCTGCCTCAGGGCCTTTGCATAAGACCCCATCCCCACCCTGGGAGTGCTCTTTCCTCTCTCTCCAAGAGACTGGAAGCTTCAGGTCTTAGCTAACTGTCGCTTCCTCAAAGCCGCCTTCCTAGCCCCTCCCCACCCCATGTGGTGTGTCTCAGCCTCTTGGCCACCTCTTCAACTCCAGCATCTTCCAGACGGACCGTGCAGTGTGGTTCTGTACTGTGTTGCCCAGAAAAGCCCCGTACAAAGCAGGGCTTCATCAATTCCGGTGACACACAAGAACCAACTGCAAGCAGCTCGCTCTCCAAAGGCCACGTCCTGTGTCCATTCAGGGTCTGCCTAGTGACTGAAGACCTGAAGCAAGGTCAGTACTAATGGGAGGTGAGGCTGGACAGTACATGGCAAACTCAGACGCCTTTGAGACGGCCTGGGTGCTGCCCCAAGTGTCAGCAGCCCCTCCTGGACTGTGTGGGGACTGCACCCTCCTGGAAGTGCACGCATTTGCTCTCAGTGGCCTGGGCCAAGCCCGGGTGGGGAGCTGCCCCTGCCCACCCATCCCACTGGAGCATGGCTTGTACATATACGACAGAGGCTGCCCACCAGCAGCCCCCCATCAGTCCTGGGGTGGTCAATGCAGCCCAGTAGGGCCTAGAACCACACATAGCACACCACTGTGTGAACTAGGTCTAGCACTGGACTCCCCTCTTTCCCTCCAAGTGTCCCAAAAGTCACCTGTCTGTGTCTTAGGGACTCGGGCATGGCTGTGTGGTACCCCTTGTGGGTCGGTGGGGAGCAGGGAGAAGCTGCCTTGCCCAGTACATGCAATGCAGGCTGTGCCTCATTTTCCTGGGAAAGTTATTCTTGAAAACCCAGATCTGGCGCTAGAGGGCATACTGGGTGAAGGAAGGGGGTGGGACCTGCTCCCCAGAGGCAGGACAGTTTGGGCTAGGTCTGTCATCCATGCCTCCTGCCTTAAACCCTGCTTTCACTTGTGTGGATCCTGTGGAGGCCCCAGGCAGCCCCCACTCGGGCCGTCCCACAGTGTCCTCTTGACTGCAGAGTGGGGTCCCACCGCGGAAGGCAGGACCTCCAAAGGAGGCCACTACAGACCCAGCAAAAGGAGGCAGGTGGCAGGAAGGGAGGCCAGAGGACAGGCCGCTCTGGAGGCCAGCTCTCCCCCAGCCACCAGCTGGGGGCCTCTCAGCAGCTGCTGCCTTAAAGAGCAAGCGCTGCCCCCACACTCTGGGGCATGTTCCCCCAAGGTGGGAAGTGGGGCTCACTGACCTTTGGCAAGCGGGTTAGTCCAAGAACAAATACAAGAGGCCTTCCAGTCACCCGCAGGTGGCAGGAGACCTGGGCCGGAGCATTCCAAGATGCAAGGGAATGCAAGGCTGCAGGATGGGGGCAGGCCCGCGAGCAAAGGGAGGTTGGGATGGTCGAGACGGACGGGCTCTAAGTTCTGAGTGCGGCGTCTCCGTTTCTAAAGAACTGACAGGCGCGGGCGGGGCGGACCTGCTGGGGGCACGGTCTCCTGCGCCAGGGTGAGGGCCGGCGGCGCGTCCCGTGCAGTCAGAGGCTTCCGCACCACCCGCCGACTTTCAATTTGAATTCTTCTGGTGACAGACCAGCCCCTCCTGCTGCCAGAGAAACGGCGTCACTCCTTCGGTTCCAACGGCTACTCGCCCAGGCGTCCGTGACTCGGCGGGAGGCGCGCAGCTGGCGAACCCGGCGCCTTTGCTCAGGGCCGCCGGGGGCTCGCGGGCCACACGCACGGGGACACCCGACCGGGAGGCTGCATGGCGAGGCTCTACACGGCCGGTCTGTCACCTCCCGATGGGTTTGGCGAAAGAATCCGTGCCGCCCTCGGGGACCGTCGGCCCCAGGCCAACTCGCGGGAGAGGCCTAGGGCGGGGACTCGGAGCCACGGCCCGGCATGATCCTCGGGGAAATGTCCCTTCCCCGACCCCAGCGTCCCTCACTCCGCCCACCGCCCCTCCGCGGCGGGTGCGCCCACCTCCTCCCCTCCGGGAGCTCGGAGCGGCCTCCGCCTCCACCGGACCACCCAGGACCGCGCCGCCGGACGGCCTCCTCACCCCCACCCCCCGGGTCATGCCCGGAAGGCCCTGGGCCCCCGCGTCCGGCCACGCCATCCGCCGGCCGGCCCCGGGGACTCAACAGCGAGGGTCAGCCCAGGCCCCGCCCCGCGCGCCCGCCCCACCGGGCTGCCCTAGCTCCTGGGACAGAGTCCCCGCCGCGCTCTCCGAGCTCGAACCCGGATGGGGCGGGGCACCTGGGATCACCCCGAGCCGTGGCTCCAGGGTGCGCCTTGACCGAACGTGCGCGGCTCGCAGACTCGGGGCGCGCAAGAGGCTCCAGCACCCTGCGCCGGCCCTGCGGGCGGGAGCCCGGCTTTGGGGCGAGGCGGCTGAGCAGATCTCCCCTGGGCCGCAAGCTGGCAGCGGCTGACCCCGGCGCCTCTGGGCTGCGGGCGAGATGTCAGGACTTAAGACCCGGCTGGGTGGGGGGGAGGCTCTTGAGGACCCGCCTACTTTCGGAGCCGGCTACCCAAGGCTGGGCGACTGGACCCGGGGAGGGGTGCACAAGAGCCGCCACGCGCCCTGTGAAGGAGCAGAGCGGAGAGCCCCCGGGGCGTGCAGAGCATCTCGGACCCTCTTTTCCTACTTGCTCCTCCGGGAGGGGAGCCCCGCGGCGTTCGGGGGAGGTCGGCGGGCCGGTGCACCGCCCGGGCTCGGGTCCTCGGCTGGCGGGCACACTGGGACCCACGTGGTGCAGCGCCGGGCGGGACGCGCGGGGGCACAGCGGGAATCACTGCTCTTTCTTTAAGGAGGGGGGAGGGGCGGGAGGCGGCCAGACTCCGCCCTGGGGGCCGCGGGCCGAGCCGGGCGGCCAATGGGGAGCCGGGAGGGGCGGAGCCTCGCGATCGCAGCTTAAAGAAACTTGTTGCGGGTGCCTCCGCGGGGACTGAGCTTCGGCGGCAGAGGCGACGGCTGGAGGATCTGGGTGGCTGCGGCGGCGTGGACGCAGGTCGGGCTACCTCGGTGACCTCGGGTCCCAGAGCGGCCGCAGCGCAGCCGGGCATCGGACCCGGTGCGCATCCCCGGTGCGCGTCCCTCCGTGTGCGGGCCAGATGCTGGACATGAGCGAGTCCCGCGCCCAGCCGCCCTGCAGCCCGTCTGGCACCGCCAGCTCCATGTCGCACGTGGAGGACTCGGACTCGGACGCGCCGCCGTCGCCTTCGGGTTCCGAGGGCCTGGGCCGCACGGCGGGCACGGGGGGTAGTGGCCGGGGCGACTCGGCCGAGGCGGCGGACGAACGCTTCCCAGCCTGCATTCGCGACGCCGTGTCGCAGGTGCTCAAGGGCTACGACTGGAGCCTAGTGCCCATGCCTGTGCGCGGCGGCGGCGGAGGCGCGCTCAAGGCCAAGCCACACGTGAAGCGGCCCATGAATGCCTTCATGGTGTGGGCGCAAGCGGCACGCCGTAAGCTGGCCGACCAGTACCCGCACCTGCACAACGCCGAGCTCAGCAAGACGCTGGGCAAGCTGTGGCGGTGAGTGTCCCCAGTCTGGGGGCAGGGGCTGCGAGTGAGTTCTGGGGGGCTCGGGGAGGTGGCGCTACGCCCGGTCTCGGCCCTGCTCCCAGTGGCTGTTCCCAGGGCGAGCCCTAGTGGAAAAACACCCTCTGGCCAGCAGGGACCAGGCGCGGGCCCTCCGGGTGTGGGCCCACAGAAGGCAGCAGCAGGAGTGTGGCTCCCTTGCCACATTCCTGGAGCCTGGAATGGGAATAGCCTGCCTAAGGTGGTGGCTGGCATGCAGAGTTGGGGGTGGGGGTATGTGGCCTCAGAGCCTGGAAGTCTATTCCTACCCCAGGAAAGGTTGCCTCGGTCCGGGAGCAGGACACAGCGGTGGGCGGCATGCTGTGTCTGGAGGTGCCACTCCTTGGAAAGGGCAGAGAGAGGTCTGCTCCGCTGGCACCTTCCCCACACAGCTGCACACTTTGGCATGGTGAGGCTGGTGGCTTTTGTCGAAAGTTGGACAGCAGCAGTGACAAAGTTGCTGCTCAGGACAGCCCACCCCACCAAATGCTCTCTACTTGGTTTTAAAATGGATGGCTTTGGGTTCAGGGCACCCGTTCACTGTTTTCTGCCCCTCACCTTGTGAGTGGGCGATTAACGTTTGCATGTTGGTCTTCTGTGCTCCTGTATCTGTCTGTCTGGGGCATCGTGGACTTGTGCCCCAAAGCCCTGTCTGCAGGCAGTTACAAGTGAGCTTCTGGAAGAATCTGAGAGGCCAGTGTGTGGTCTGAGCCTCATTGAGAACCACTGAATTTTGTCCGAGTTTTTGGAGGTCCGAGAAGCCCGGCTGCCTGAGAAGTCCCCCCTGAGATCCTGGAAAGCTCGCTTTGTCCATAGCATATTCTCAGCTGGGTCCTGCCCTCCTCCCCCGCCTGCCTTAGAGCGCCCATAAGGGAGGAGACAAGCACAGGCTGGGCTGGGGGAGTCAGAAGAGGAAGAAGGAGATGAGATTTGGGTCTTGTTATCGCTCCTTCTGTGACATTATTGAGCACACAGATCTCACCAACTGGCCCCATGGCTCAGAGAGGGGGAGCACTGCCTGGTGTCCCCCAAGGTTCGGGTACACGCATGCTTTCCTGGTCAGGGTCATCCGGGTCCCCTTCTTGTGCTTCATCTGGGCACAGTCCAGCTCCCAGGCAGCGTGGACACGGGTGCTGGCTTGGACGCCCTTGCCATCCTGATTGTGCCCTTGGCTCTGCAGCCTGCTGAGTGAGAGTGAGAAGCGCCCTTTCGTGGAGGAGGCAGAGCGGCTGCGGGTTCAGCACAAGAAGGACCACCCCGATTACAAGTACCAGCCGCGCCGGAGGAAGAGCGTCAAGACAGGCCAGAGTGACTCGGACTCAGGCGCCGAACTGGGCCACCACCCCAGCGGTGCTGTGTACAAGACTGACTCGGGCCTTGGCGACGCACACCACCATGGGGACCATACAGGTTGGCTCCTGGGGCCCCCAGCGTCTGAGAATCGCCAATGGGAGAAGTGGGGGGTCTGGACATGGCAGAGATGGGCAGTGGCGGGTGGGGGGTGGGGGGGAAACAGGGGCTCACTCCCAGGGCAGGCACCCACAAGAGGGCCAAACCTTCCTTGGGTATCCCCCCAAAGCTCCCAGTGGCAGCTGCTTCCCATGCGTGCTCTGGGGGTGAGTGGGTACCCTGCTTAGCCCCTCTGAGCTTGGAGGGTCTCACAGTTGCCTGGTTGGCACCCTGTGGCATAGGGCTTCTGTCCTAACCGAAGGCATCTTTGCCTCCCTTGGCCTGTTTGCTGGTTCTGATCCAGGACTCACTCCTGCTGCCAGCATGGTGGTCAGCAGCCCCACTTCAGGAACCTACTGACCGGGTGCAGTCTTGGCCCCGAAGCTGGCTAAAGCCATGGACAGGTTTTGGGTGGATTGTGTTGCTATCACGTGCGTGGGCTGGGCGCTCCTTGAGAGCTTCCTAAACGTGGTCATCTCTTCTTTCTCCACTCTGGTGTTCACCGTGGGGCCTCCTTGGCCCCAGGTCTTTCCATAGAACAGTGCCTAACGGAATTTTCTCAGGCAGGGAGTGAGGTCTGGGTCTGGTTTTGCTGGAATTTCTGGGAAATGTACAGGAACAAAAAGCTGTTGATTCCTACCTGCGGCTGTTAGCGGGCTGGTTTTCCTCCCGTGTGCATGTCGCCAGCCTGCCGGCCCTGCCAGCCCCACCCCCCACCCCACAGAAGGGGCATTCATCCCTGCAATGTGTTCTGACCCTAGGGCAGACCCACGGGCCACCCACCCCACCTACCACCCCCAAGACGGACCTGCACCAAGGGGGCAAGCAAGAGCTGAAGCTGGAAGGCCGCCGCCTGGTGGACAGTGGGCGCCAGAACATCGACTTCAGTAACGTGGACATCTCAGAGCTGAGCAGTGAGGTCATTGGCAACATGGACACCTTCGACGTCCACGAGTTTGACCAGTACCTGCCCCTCAACGGCCACTCGGCCCTGCCCACAGAGCCGGGCCAGCCTTCCACCTCTGGCTCTTACGGGGGTGCCTCCTACTCACACTCCGGGTCCGCGGGCATTGGAGCATCCCCCGTGTGGGCCCACAAGGGAGCCCCATCGGCCTCCGCATCACCCACCGAAGCAGGTCCCCCTCGGCCCCACATCAAGACGGAGCAGCTGAGCCCTGGCCACTACGGCGACCAGTCCCACAGCTCTCCAGGCCGTACCGACTACAGCTCCTACAGCGCCCAGGCCAATGTCACCACGGCTGCCTCGGCTGCAGCTGCCAGCTCCTTCACCAGCTCACAGTGTGACTACACCGACCTGCAGGCCCCCAACTACTACAACCCATACGCCGGCTACCCGTCCAGCCTCTACCAGTATCCCTACTTCCACTCATCCCGCCGGCCCTATACCTCACCACTGCTCAGCAGCCTCTCTGTGCCACCTGCCCACAGCCCCCCCAGTAACTGGGACCAGCCCGTGTATACCACCCTGACCAGACCCTGAAGGCACCATGGTTGAGTGGAGGGGGCCGGCGTGGGCAGAGGAGAACCTTTACCTCTGAAAAGACAGAGCCTCTGAGGTCTCCCCGGAGGTGTGGGCCAGTGAGGTGAGAAGACGCAGCCGTGTGTGCCCAGCTCTATCAAGTGCCTGCTGACGTGTGCAGGAGACCAACCGAGCCCCTTTGCTTTGCGTCCAGATCTCCGAAATCCGTTAATGGACAAATCCCTCTTGCCCTCCTCTCTCTTTGTGGTGACTGGCAACTTCGAAACGAAGGATGGCCATTTGGTCCCTCTTCTGCGCAGACACCAGCGCCTTATGGAGCCACGGTACATAGGACAAAAGGAGGGAAGAGGACCCCTTCGTTCTGAGGTCCTGGCCATCTCAGCACCAAGAACTCCCAGGACCAATGGATGATAATTCCGCGGCGAAAGGGCACGCCCGCAGCCTTGGTGGGGATGCGTTCGCAGAAGCAGTTGGGCAGGGAAGCATCCGCAGGGGCACCGTGGCGGATGTGTCTGCAGGAGCGTCTCTGGGGACCAGCTTGTTAGCTCTGAGCTGTTCCTTGTAGTTAGGGCTCTTCCGAGGAAGGTTTGGCTGTGATTAACACTTCTCTCTTTATTTTATTTTTTTTAAAATTTTTAATTCTTGAAGCTCAAACGTGTTTGATTTGTTTTGAAAGCTGTTAAGATGTATTTATGTCCTGTATTATTTTATCTTTAATGAATGAAGTAATTTGTGCAGATAGTAGAATTTAAGATAAAATGGAAACCTGGGAGCTGAGGACTTGGGCCAGGAGGGCAGGTGGGGTTGGGACCCTGGGTCGGGGCCCAGGCTTCCTGGAGGCTGCTGGGACTGTGAGGGAGAAGGAATTTGCCTTGTAGTGTCTCTGATCAGGTTGGGGTGCTCCTGGCACCAGGTATGAACTTGAGATTTAGGAGGCAGGGACATCATTGAGTTTCATCCCTGCCCACAACTGTGCTAAGTGGTAGAGACGGGAATTTCCTGGGATGTGGTGGCTTCAGAAACACGTTAATCTTGGCTCTTAGGAACCAGGCGCCACCTCCAAGCTGTGAAACTAAAACCTTCTTAACTAAGCGTTTTTAGATTCTTCATTTTAGCTGAATAATACCTGACTTACCTGTACTGCTTCCGCTGTACGCTGAGCTATGATAACTGCCAATTTTATGGAAACTCGTGCCTTTAAACTTTGTAAATTTAAATACATGGAAGAAGTTGCTTCTTTTTACTTTTTCTACTTTCCTACCTTTTTCTAGAGAAGTCTTTTTTGCATATCTCTTTCTGTGGGTGGGGGTGGGGAACTACAACACACTCGTTTTTATGCAATCTATTTTTCAGTGTTGAGTTTGGACTTTTGCTCTCACTTACCTGCTGTGGTGTTTCACTACTTTCTGACCAAGCCATGCTAACTTTTGTACAGATTGATTTGATAAAATTAAAAAAAAAAAAATGCTTTCTATCTACATGGGCTGCATTGTTTGTTGCTTTCCCTAAGCCTGGGGATTTGGGCTCCAAGGCCCTCGGGCCCCATTTTGAAGGCACTTGGCCAGGGCAGAGGTGGGCTCTTTGAGCCTCAGAGGACGCGGGCAATCAGAGCTCCTGGACCCAGCCAGACCCCAACCCAAGGTGGAGCCCCCTCTCCATCCCAGGGGGGTGACTAGACCACCCTCCCTTTTGGGCTCCGTGTCTGAAATTGAACATGACAAATCTCAGAAACCTCCAGGAAGCTGGCGATGCATCTTCCTTCCTAGGGGGCCTCCTCAGTAGGCAAAGCGGGTCCAGATGGGCCAGATTCAGGGGCTGTGGTTTCCTCCCAGGCAAATCCCAGAGTGGGTTTCTGGGTGGCTGACGGCATTTTTCGGGCGCTGGCACAGGGCCAGGCTGGGAGCGGGATAAAAGCCGCCCTGCAGGAGCCAGGCAGGGCTGTCTGGTTGGCGGAAAGTGTTTCTGGGGAGAAATGGTTGTGGGGAGTGACAGAAGCAAGGGGCAGCCTCACCCCCTGGCTGGGCCTCCCCGGCACACGCGGCTGGTTCGGGGGGCCTCTCGGGGCTGGGGGGTAAGAGGAAGATTATGCTTCTCATGAGAACCTAGATACATGAGGCAGCTGCCTTTGCAATTTTAATGGGGTGGCCCAGGTAGGGGGGCATTCCCCCCTTTCCCTCGCCTGCCCAGCCGCCTGCGTGGCTGCAATCCAGGGCACGTCCCTCGCCCCATGCTGGGGAGCCACGTCCAGGGCTTGCCAAAAACAGTGTTTGGGAAGAACTGTCCGGGTTTATGAGGGTTGGTGTGGTCCAGGGTGTGCCAAGCCTCCGGGGCAAGGCGGGGTACGGGAGGGGGCTACAGAAAGCCAGGCTCCCTGGACTTTCACAGCCCTCTGCCTGCATGGAACTGGCCCAGCTCGTCCTGTGCCCAGCCAAGGGCTGTCCAGGCCCATATGGCCCTCAGAGCCCTCCCATTGACACCCCAAAAGGAGGAATCCCGTCACCCAGCTCGCTGATAGGCGAATGAGGCCGCCCCTTTGCTGCTCTGGGCTCGCTCAGGCCTTGCCAGGCTCCCGAGGGCTGAACTTTCTGCCGTTTTGTTTGGACTTGGCAGGGCTCCTGTGTGTTAACTCCTGGGGGCCTGGCCCTCCTTCCCCCCCAACCTACCCTGGTATAAAAGCCTCATGGCGCTGGGTCCTGGATGGGTTTCCACGGGTTCCCTACCCCTGAGCTCATGAAGCTTCAGGGAGAAGGAGGACAGTTAGTTACCCCTATCCTGGGGACCATGCTCCTGCCTGCACATGAAGACGAGATGCCCTGCCCTTTCCCCTGCCTGTCCCAGGCCCCCTCCCCTCCCTGGAGGCCCCGCTGCTGGCTTCCTCTCTAGGAGCATTCTCGGGCACTCAAGGGCCCTGGGATCGTGGGGTCTCTGCCTCCCGCAGTGATACCCAGGGAGCTGAGGTGGACGCCCTGGGAGTCAGGACCTCTATGAAGAGACTGCCCTGGGGACTGCCCTGGCCCTCTGGCTGGTGAGGGTGTTTCAGGAGCTCCTGGCTGGTAACACTATTCACAAGGCCGGCCCCGGCCCCGGCCCTGCCTTGCTCCAAGTCCACGGGGGTGTTTGCCCAAACTTGTGTAGAGCCCTGTTCTCACTCAGAGCAGCCCATCCCAGGGATGGGCTAGTGGGAAAGTTCCTCATTTTTTATTTCCTCATCCAGAAAAGAGTGTGTTGCCTTCGACCTCAGCTAAAGAGAATGCCCTGTTCAGAGAGAAAGGGGAAACGGCATTTAAGTCGCAGCCCGGCTCTGATAGACCAGAAAAGCCCCTTCTGGTCCTGGGCATAATTGCCCTTCCTGGACGGTATCGACTTTCAGGAGTGGAGTCTCTGTTTGGGTGTCAGTTCGCGGCCGAGGGACTGTCTACTTTGGGAGGAGCCTGCCACCCCCAATCACCAGGCCTGACCCGGGGGGCAGATTTGGGACACACACAGCCTGCTTCTACTTTAGGCCACATTTAGGAGGACAGCGCCCAGGATGGGTGTCACAGTCTTGGGGTCCTGGCCTGGCTTCTGGACCCCAATCTTTCCTCCTAAGTGTCTGGCCCAGGGCAGAGGATCTTCGTGAACCCTGTTGCTGGCTCACCAGGTTTGCAGGGGCTGCTGTCCATCGGGACGGGGGGATGTGTTTCCCACTGGCGACATGACAACCCCCAGGCACTCAACAAGTCCTCACCACCTGTGTGGACAGCCTCCATGGACTCATTCCACCGGGCTTCACGGAAAGCCTGTGTCAGCCAGGACCCAGCCTCAGGGCCACGAGTCAGCATTGCCAAATGCCCCACTCCCACGGGAGGACAGCGCAGACCCCAGACAGGGAGACAGGGCTGCCCCCACCAGGCACTCGAGCCAAGGAATCATTCAGAGGGCCAGGAGTATGTAGATGTAGGGTGCCCCCAGACACGGCCCCCGACCAGGCCCCTGCTCCCTGCAGCCGGCGCTGTAGCCCTGACCCATCCTGAGGACATGGCGGCTGAGCTGGCGAATGCAGGTGAGGGGCTGTGCCTCCTGACCCCCTGCTGTCCCTGGCCAGGACGTGCTTGGGAGCTGCAGGGACGTACCTGGTCCCTGTCACTCTGGGAACCCTTACATTCCGAGTCGTCGGGGAAAGAGAGGACATCACCGCCCTGTCTGCGTTTCCCGCTTCCTGTCTCACTCCCGCAGAAGCCTGCCCACTTTTGGAGTCTTCTGTATCCTGGAGGGAGCAGGTCTGCAGATGACATCTCCCCAGGATGGGGCTCACGGGGGGCTGCAGGAACCTTCAAAGGGGGACAGTCGGGGAGGGAAGGGGCAAAGGGGGAGATGCCTGGGGCTTGGGTACCACCTTCATATGAGGCCCATCCTGGAGCAGAGAAGGGCCAAGCCTGGCGCTGAGGGCTGTTGTGTCTTGTTTCGTCCAGCGACTTTGGGCACCTGGCTGTCCTCTGGGAGCTTGGTTTGCCCACCTGTAAGATGAGAATGCTCCCCGCCCTGGTGTGGGGGGAACTCAGTGAGACTGGGACCTGCTGCGACTTTACCGCCAATCACATGATACTTCTTTTTGCTCGTTTGCAACATAAGGTGCGTTTGCTGGTAAGCAAATTAAGTAAAAGTGAAATAGGCCTCGATGCCACCTCTCCCATCCCTGCCTCTGGGGTGCTCCTGCGGCACTGAGATGGCCTCGGGCTCCCCCCCAAGAAGGCTGACTGAGCCAGTGGCTGGGAGCTCTGCCACTTGCCAGTTTAGCCTCTCTGTGCCTCAGCTCCCCCATGACCATGGGATGGCGATGGCCTTGCCGAGGTGCCCTGAGGATTAACCAGGTGTGGCCAAGGCCAGCATATCGTCACATGTGACAAGCACTCTTCCGGTCCATCCGGCTAGTAGACTCGTCCCTGGACTCCTGGGAATTTCACTCCTCTCCCCGTTTCTCCCCCAGCCTCACGGTGACTTGTTGGCTTGGTCCCTCTTGGCTGGGCCCTAGGATGGCTAGTCGGGGGCTCAGGCAGCCTCCCTGCCTCCCCTGCCCAGGCGAGGATGTGCTGGGCAGGCTCCCATGTACCTATAGCAGCAGCCCTCTCTGCACCTCCCAGCTCTCCCTAGCCCATCTGGCCCAGAGGGCGGGGGCCAGAACCTGGGCTCCTCCAGCTGCAGCTGCCGTGGGAGGCTCTCTAACCAGCTCAGGCCCGGTTCTTCCCTGCCCACCAGCGGCTCCAGGAGCCCCACTCACCCGCTCCCCAGAGGCTGAGGCAGGCTGGCACCCCAAGCCAGGATCCTGCAAAGGGTTAAGGGGCGCGAGGCCTGGCGGGGCAGAGCAGCCAGGCTGGTACAGGGCCAAGAGCTCCAGGGAAGGCGCTGCATTTTAATGAATCATTATTGCCGGGAGCCCTTTGTCTTTCTTTATCCGGTGCACAATAAAAGAATTAATTAGACAGAAAATGGCAGGGCAAGGAACTGACAAGTCATTAAGGGCTGCTGAATGACCGATGAGATGCACGCTGGGGTGGATTTCAGCTCCGGAATGATAATGGCTGGCTGGGTGCTTTGTATGCGCAACCAGAGGCCTCTGTGCGGGCATTGTGGGCACTGACATTGTGGCCAGCCGGAGCGAACCAGTGCCAGCATGACTTTCCAGAGGCAAAGTGGGCAGTGGGAATCGCCCGACAAAATCAGGGTATTAATTTTTGTGGGCAGACACAGAAGTAAATATTTAGGTGCAGAGGAGAGTTCAGGTAAGAGTTCTGACCCCTGGACTCCCGCTCCCAGCTCAGGGGACAGAGGCCAGCAGTGGGAGTGCTCCCCACGCTTGAGAAGCAGAGGGCAGGGGAGGAAGGGGGGAGGGGGAGGGAGAAAGGAGGTGGAGAAAGAGGAGGAAAGAGAAGGAGAGGAGAGGAAATGAGAGATAGGTGAGGAGAGGAGGGGAGACAACAAGAGAGAAAAGAGGACAGCAGGGGAGGAGAGAGGGGGAGACAGGAGAGGAATTTGAAGACTTAGAAGGAACTTCTCAGAGCTAGGCCCACCCTCCGTAGCTTCTGCTGTCATGGTTACTTAGACTTCACCGGGGAAAAAAGTGCCACCCACAGATCCGGTTCTCCCACTCAGAGGAACTGAACTCCTCTGGGGAGAGCAAGATCAGAGAGCCTGTGAACTGGGAGTACATGGTGGGGCCCACTACCTACAGCTCTGGACAGTGGGTGGCTCAGCTTGTCCCATCCCTATGACCCTGCAGCGCCCTGGGGGCTGGATTTGAAACCGGCCTGGAGCCCCTGGCCCCCTGGTTTCCTTTCCTGCAGCTTTGAGACTTATCCGTTCCCTCCTGTGGGTGTTGTCCAGGGATGGGCGTGTGTGTGTGTGTGTGTGTGTGTGTGTGTGTGTGTGTGAAACCCAAGGCAGGCTTGGGAGAGGGGTCTCCCCTGCACTGGGTGTGTCAGCTAGTCATCAACCCTTTCTGGGCTGGATGTTGAGGGACAGATGACACCACCATTGGGACACCTTACAGAGCCTGTTCCGGGACTTGAACCCGGGCTGGGTGGCAAGGCTGTGTCCCAGGCATTGCTTCTGGGCCCCTGCGACCCCTCCCCAAGGACTGGGCTGCGCGGTGCAGAGGACCACCCCTCGTGCAGGCAGAGGGCAAAGGCTGGGTGCCCCTCTTGGAGGCTCCACCCCAAGTCAGGGAGGCGTGGAGAAGAGAGCACACCTGTTTCCAGATAACAAGTGTCTGTCAGGTGGAGGGCATCCGGACACCACGGGGAAGCACTGTCAGTGCTTTGCAACTCGCCATCTGACAGCTGTGGGTGTGTCCCTTCTCAAACACAGGTGTGAGACGAAGGCAGGCCTGGACACACAGGGCACTATCCCTGGAGAGGGGAGCCTCCCCTTCCTTCTCCCTCCCGTCATGGGGTCACTGAGGCCCTCTGAGGAACTTGTTCACTGAAGGAGACGGAGGCGGCGGGGCACAAAGATGGATAAAGGGCCCGGGTGACCCTGGCTCTAGAGACCCGAGGCTTCTAGCTTTTCCCAGTAGGGAGAGGGTGTCAAGGCAGGGAAAAGTTCTCCCTGAGGCCTGGGGCCTGGTGTCTTAGAACTTGGGTCCCCCAGGGAGCACGGACATGGACAAGTTTCCGGCCTCTCTGATCTCAGTGGTCCATCTGTGAAATGGGAAGAACATGCCCGTCTCCCCAAGAATGGTGTCAAGGACACAGATGCACACGGGCAGGTGCTTAGCTGAGGATTTGGATGCCAAGCCTGGCCTGGGCCCTGCCACCATGACTGCCAGCCGGTGGGAGCTGCAGGGACGCCAGGCCACCTGAGCAGGAAGCGCTGGCTGGAGCACTTCCTCCCATGCACACCAGCCCCAGCCCCACTGCGGGCAAATGGATGTCCCAGGCTCAGCCAGCCGGGATGAGTGGGGTTCTCATGGTTTCAGGAATGCAAGCAGGGTCGGGCGTTAGCGGACGCTGCGGCTGGAGGAAGACAAGCAGGAGCTGCTGGGAGGTGGGCGTCCTGCTCTCATCAGGCAGGAAAGTGATTTTCTTACAGAGCAGGGATGCAGCCCGCGTGGTGGCTTTGGAAAGGAGACAAATCACATCTCAATCTAAAATGGGGTCGCAGGCTCCTGGCTCCTGCCTCCCATCCCGCACACCCCAGGGTGAGGTGGGCGGCTGCCTCTCTTCTCGAGGGTGCCGTCACCTGTTCCTCCCATTTGCGAGCTAATTCCACAGGGTCCGTAGGCGGTGGGGCGCAGCAGATCCGGAGTGTGGGCGTGTCTGCTCCCTGCCTTTTGCAGAACAGCCCCAGCGGAGGCTCATTTGCATGAAGGCCCTGGAGAGTCCCCAAGGAGAGTCCCCAACAAGAGTCCTCCTGTATTTGGAGTCCCCGGGGCTCGTCTGCAAAATGCACTGTGCAGCCCCCCAGCCTTGGCTCCCCTGACACAGAGTGAGGAGGGTGGAGGGCCCCAGCTACAGGCAGCTTCCAGGGGTCCTGCTGGTCACACTCCGCCAGGCACATCAGGGGGGGCTCAGGCACGGCTTACTATTCTGGGAAATGGGTACCTGGGGGCTGTCTGACTGGGCCCTCAGAGGGGCTAGGGCAGGGGTGGGCAAACTTTTTGACTCGAGGGCCACAATGGGTTCTTAAACTGGACCGGAGGCCGGAACAAAAGCATGGATGGAGTGTTTGTGTGAACTAATATAAATTCAAAGTAAACATCATTACATAAAAGGGTACGGTTTTTTTTTTTTTTTTTTAAATATATTTTTATTGATTTTTTACAGAGAGGAAGGGAGAGAGATAGAGAGTTAGAAACATCGATGAGAGAGAAACATCGATCAGCTGCCTCCTGCACATCTCGTACTGGGGATGTGCCCGCAACCCTGGTACATGCCCTTGACCGGAATCGAACCTGGGACCTTTCAGTCCGCAGGCCGACGCTCTATCCACTGAGCCAAACCGGTTTCGGCCGGTCTTTTTTTTTTTAGTTTTATTCATTTCAAACGGGCCGGATCCGGCCCACGGCTGGGCTAGGGAGTCGATCCGAAAGGAGCGGCAGCTCTTCCGTTTAAATGAGAAGAGGCCGGGTCTCCAGGAGCCTCAGCAACAGGATGAAGAGGCCAGAGCGATGAGTGCTGGGGCCGTGCTCTGAGGCTGGGGTGGCTCCCAGGGAAGGTGTCATGAAATGGTGCCTGCTAGCATCTCAGGTATCACCCAGAGACGCTGCCCCTCAGAGGCACACACAGGAAGCTCTGAGCTCTGGAGCCCTGGGGAGTTCGGGGGCCACCCTGGGAGGATCTGGGGCTCCTTGCAGCAGTTGGAAGCAATGCGCTACCAGACATGGGTGCTGGCTCCCTAGCTCCTGGGTGGGTGTCCAACAGGACAGAGCCTGTGGGTGGCAGGGCACTGTGTGTGCATATGGCTGGTTCTTTAAGGAGACACCCCTGGGGGAAGCTGGGATCCCCTAGACCAGAGCTCTAGGGGAGTAGGTAGAGGAGAGGGCAGGGAAGGAGAATGCTAATGAGGTACTCGAGTCTGGCGGTTTGGGGGGCCCAGGATGGTTAGGGCAGCACTCAGCTCCCTGCACCCGAGACTGAAAAGAGAGACAAAAGGAAAGAAGGACAACAGCTGGCTTGGGTAGAGCAAGTGAGCAGGGGCACTTGCCACTTCCCATGAGGCCAGATGGGGCTGGAGTGGATCATTGGTCGTCTCCAGTGTGGGGAGGATAGAGAGTGGCCCCCTGGAAGTTGCGGCTGTAAAGGGACATCTCTCTTCCTGAGAGAAGTGGCAGGTGGTATCCACTGCCTCATGTCCCAGGGTACACTTGGTTCCGAACATGCCTCCCCAGCCACTTACCCTCAGCTCATGTGCCACCTCCTCCAAGAAGCCTTCCTGGGCTTCCCTGCACAATGAGCCCATCTGATTATTTCTCCTAAAGCCTAGGTCACCATTGGCAGTCACCACAATGGGTGGGACTGTATGTGTCCTAGTCATCCCAGCCCACACACGTGAGCCCTGAGAGGGCAGCAGCGGCCCACTCTGCTCATTGTTCGCCCTAGCGCCTCAGCCAGGCACATGGATCTACCCAACAGTGTCTGTGACCAGCCGGTTGGCTTCAAGCAACAGAAGGATGAATGGGGACTGTGGGTGTGGGCACTCAGTCATACCCTGGCCCAGCCCCCAGGCTGAGCACAGGGGACTTGCCAGGGTCCCACATGATATTTCTTAGACTCCCTGCTGGGTGGGGTCTCCCCATTCTGCCCATGGGGACTGGGCCCTCCTGGGTTATAAGATGTTAGAGACCGTGAGGCTTCCTGGGCTATTCTTCAGATAGTGGGGTAGGGTGGGGAGGGGTGCAGGCCTTCAGGGACCCCTAGGAGTAGGAGGCCCTTTTCCCTGTGATCCCAGACTCAGGAGGTTGGCAGGTCTCCCCGATGTGCTCCCCAGGGCTTTTGAGAGCCTGGTCTGGGAGAGTCAGCAGAACCCCCCAAGGGACTGCTTGCCAAGGACCCTCCCTGCTACCTGTGGGCTTTGGAATCCCAGCAGAGGCAGGCATGACCGACACTTCTTTTTTGTTTTTTAATATATTTTATTGATTTTTTTACAGAGAGGAAGGGAGAAGGATAGAGAGTTAGAAACATTGATGAGAGAGAAACATCGATCAGCTGCCTCCTGCACATCCGCTACTGGGGATGTGCCCGCAACCAAGGTACATGCCCTTGACTAGAATCAAACCTGGGACCCTTCAGTCCCCCAGGCCAACGCTCTATCCACTGAGCCAAACCGGTCAGGGCATGACCAACACTTCTGATCTGAGATGAGACAAGCAATGGGCCATGTTCTCTGGAGGCCTTTGTCTGCTTGTCAGACAGTCCCCGGTGGGAGATGACCCCCAATACCCCTCGTCACTCGGCCACAGGGATTGGGAAAGGGCAGCTGTGACTCCCAGGGGGGCTGAAATCGCTCCCGAAGTCCCATGGGACCAACTTTGCCCCCTGCCCAAGTCTCTTAGTGACCTTGACAAGTGGCCTGTCTGCGCTCGGTTGGCTGGCTCTGTCCAAGGCCAGGGGAGGCCAGGGCCGGAGGGAGCAGCACCCTCAGACAGGAGCCCGAGGCGCTTGTCAGCAGCTCCGCCTGGCTGGCTCCTCGACCACACGCTCCCTGGCGCTGTCTGGGTGCGAATCGGGGAGACTGGCTCTCAGGCCGTGTGGGCGGGGCCAGGGGCCTACGCCTGCTCCAGAAAATCAAAACCACATTTTCTCTCCTGGAGCTTTTCGAAGTGTTTTAAAGCAGGCTCGTTTGGACAGATGCCGTTTGCCCCCCGGGGATCTGCTTTCCCCAAAATGCCAGCAGGAAAATCAGTTGGAAGCCGGGTAACGGAGAGTGGGCAGAGGCGGCTTGGGCGCTGGGGCAGGCTCCGGCCCATGGTCCCCCTGGCTCTGCTGTCTCCCAGCCTGTCTGGGAGGCCACTCCTCACCTCCAGCAAGGCTCCGGGGATCAGGTTACAGGACACAGGCAGCCCCTGACGCCAGGCCTAGAGCCTGCTTTTGGGGTGAGGGGAGCTGCCCTCAGAAGGGACAGGAGACTCAAGTGATCTCCGTGAACAGGAAACCAATGTCTCTGTACAGAGCAGGCAGCTGGTACAGACCCCCAGGCTCCCGACACACCACACCTGGGCTGTTTAGAATTAGTAACATCCGGCCTAACTGGGGTGGCTCCGTGGTGGAGCATTGCCCTGCGAACCAGGAGGTCACGGTTCCATTCCCAGTCAGAGCACTTGCCGGGGTCTCAGGCTCGATCCCCAGTAGGGGGTGTGCAGGAGGCAGCCAATCAATGATTCTCTCTCATCATTGATGTTTCTATCTCTCTCTCCCTCTCCCTTCCTCTCTGAAATCAATAAAAAATAAATATTTAAAAAAATGTAGTGACATCCAAACTGTCCTTGGACAGTCCTGTCCCCTGGCCTCCCAGTGGGTCCTCCAGGATGAACCACTACAACCTGATACCCGAGTGTGCGGTGGCCAGGTAGAGGGGCTGGGAATAAGCGCGGAGGTTCAGAAGGGCTCACGCTTGTGTTCCTGGGAGGACAGAGTGACCAGGGTCAGGCTGAAGGGTAGACACGTGTCGTCCACCCACACGGTGGACTATTACTCAGCCATGAACAGCAGCAGAACACTGACCCAGCTGGGAGGCGGATGAACCTTGGAAATGTCACGCTCAGTGAGAGAAGCCCGTCACAGAAGGCCACAGAGTACATTCCATTTATAGGAAATGTCTAGAACAGGCACATCCACAGAGATAGCAGATCTGAGGCTGCCTGGGGCTTGGGGGAAGAGGAGGGGTGGGAGATATAGGATTTTCTTTCAGGATGAAGAAAGTGTCCCAGAGCTGGATAGAAATGATGGTCACACCCCATTGTGAATGAACTAAATGCCACAGTATCATGCACTTTATTTATTTATTTATTTAAATATATTTTTATTGATTTCAGAGAGGAAGAGAGAGGGATAGAGAGATAGAAACATCAATGATGAGAGAGAATCATTGATCGGTACCTCCTGCGTGCCCCCTATTAGGGATCAAGCCCAAAACCCAGGCATGTGCCCTTGGCCAGAATCGAACCTGGGACCCTTCAGTCCACAGGCCAACGCTCTATCCACTGAGCCAAACCGGCTAGGGCAGTATCGTGCACTTTAAAATGGTTCCTTTTCTGTTATGTGACTCTCACCTCAGTAAAGAAAAGAAATTAAAATAGAAAGATTCGTAGCAGCCAGGATGACTCAGGTTGACGATGACTCATCCAGACCATTTGCATGTGGTCGCTTAAAAGCTGACCTTTTCTAAAAAGCTGGAGGACCAAAGTGAAGTCCTGAGGGCCAGGAAGGCGGGAGGCAGATGGGAGGGCTTGGTGGCTGGCGTCCACCCAATGTGGGAGGTGGGCAGTGGACGCAGGCGTGGCCTCTAGGTCAGGGGCAAGATTTGAGTTTGGAGGAATGAAAGTCCTTGTCAGGGCTGGGCTGGCAGGATGAGGTCTAGGGCAGTGATGGTGAACCTATGACACGCGTATCAGAGGTGACACGCGAACTCATTTTTTTGGTTGATTTTTCTTTGTTAAATGGCATTTAAATATATAAAATAAATATCAAAAATGTAAGTCTTTGTTTTACTATGGTTGCAAATATCAAAAAAATTCTATATGTGACACAGCACCAGAGTTAAGTTAGGGTTTTTCAAAATGCTGACATGCCAAGCTCAAAAGGTTCGCCATCACTGGTCTAGGGTCTGGGGCTAGACTGGGGGTGTTGGGCCAGGAGCCGGGACAGCCTTTGCCCTTCCCGGGAGAAGCCAGTGTGAAGAAGGATGCTGCAGAGATGGCAGGAGGGCGCATGGCCTCCTAGGGCATGGACTTGGCCTAGGGAGCCTCCTGGAGACCCTGCCAGAGCCAGACTCCAGCTCAGATTGAGGGCCTGAGGCTGGATCCACAGCCCCCCTTTGGCTCCCCACATCCAGGCCCCATGTGTTGTGTGCATACCAGTGCCCCATACACTCAGCCCATCCTCATCTACGCAGTCCCGTGGGGCTCAGGGGCTAGTGCCACCCCACCCCAGCCCCAGTCACACACCACGCTCAGAGAAAGAGCGGGCCCAAAGAGATTTTCCAGGCTCTATGGAAAGTTCTGCCCGTGGCTAAAGTCTGGGAGGAGCCCTTCACAGTGCCTGGCTGGGCTGGGAGCCCAGACGCGGTCCCAGAAGGGGCTAGAGTGGTCACTGGATGCCCAGAGTCCCACACGCCCTGCAGTCCCCCTAGACAGTAGCACCTGGATGCTGTACAAGGCAAACACCCCTCTGGGGAACGTTCACTGGCATAATAACCCTTTTCATTATCGTTGGCTGTCAGGCCTCATTAACGGACAGTGCCGGGCAGCCCAGTCATTTCTCCAAAGGCTGGTGGACTTGGTCCCTAGCATGGCGCCAGCCCTGGGCAGTGGCCCCTGGTGCCCCCAGAGGCTGTGGCATCTCAGGCAGGATCTTCTAGGGCAGTGATTCTCAACCTTCTGGCCCTTTAAATACAGTTTCCCATGTTGTGACCCAACCACAAAATTATTTTCGTGGCTGCTTCATAACTGTCATGTTGCTACTGTTATGAATCGAAATGTAAATATCTGATAGGCAGGATGGTCTTAGGCGACCCCTGTGAAAGGGTCGTTTGACCGCCAAAGGGGTCGCGACCCACAGGTTGAGAACCTCTGCTCTAGGGCATGAGGTGCTCGGGCCTGTCTGGGTGCTGCCTCTGGCAAGGGGCTGTATGCTCTTTGCCCACCTTTGCTCCATGGACCAGCGACTGTGACGTTGCTGGTCGTAATCATGGCTGCCATGGAAAGGAAACTCACATACATGGCCTCCAGGTGGGGACTCGGTGGCATCCATTTTACAGATGGGGAAACTGAGGCTAGAAGAGATGATGCATCTGGCCCATGTGCTGTACCTGGACTCCTGGGGGTGGGAGAGTGAGTTAACAATCCTCTCCCAGCCTCTCCCCACCACCCTTCAGGCCTACGTGCCCCTTGGGGTTCGCATGGGCCTAGACCAGGGGTGGGCAAACTTTTTGACTCGAGGGCCACAATGGGTTCTTAAACTGGACCAGAGGGCCGGAACAAGAGCATGGATGGAGTGTTTGTGTGAATTAATATAAAAAAAGTAAACATCATTACATAAAAGGGTACTGTCTTTTTTTTTTCCAATAGTTTTATTCATTTCAAACGGGCCGGATCTGGCCCGCGGGCCGTAGTTTGCCCACGGCTGGCCTAGACCCAAGATGCCTGGACAGCCAGTGTGTTTCCTCTGTGCCTCCCCGTGGTTATAGAACTGTGTGCCCATCTGCATGCCCTGCCCTTGGTCCTGGGAAATGAAGGAGAAAGTTGTTGCCCCTCCCATGGGGTCAAGGGGATAATGAACCTGGCGGTGTTTCCAAGCTCTGAGCTCCTGGGTGGTGGGTCTCCCTTTTACTGTCACCTGTGCCATTGCCAGATAGAGAAGCTCTTACGGGCCGAACAGGTACCCCCAAAGTCCTATGCTGGAGCCCTAACTCCCCAGTTCCTCAGAATGTGACTGCATTTGGAGACTGGGGGGCGGGGTTTAAAGAGGTGATTAGGGTAACATGAAGTTGTTAGGGTGAGCCCTCCCCCCATGTGCCTGGTGTCTTTGGAAGATCAGGACACAGACATGCCCAGGGAAGGCCATGTGAGGACACAGCGAGGAGACAGCCCTCTACCAGCCACGGCCTCAGGAGGAACCAGCCCTGCTGACACCTTGATCTTGGACTTCCAGACTCTAGGACTAGGAGCAAATAAATGCATTTCTGCTGTTTAAGCCACCAGGTTTGGAGTGGCAGCCCGAACAAACAAAAGCCGCTAAAATATTTGCAGGTCGAGCGCAGTGCGATGTTAGGCAGCCCCCGGCCACATGCTGGGAGGGGTTCCAGAAGTGCTGTGCCCCTTGACATCTATCCCACAGTCCCTCCCGCGGACAGGCCCACGGGTTCCTCGATACCTGTGCAGAGTCTCCTTGCAGGAAGCAGGACGTGGACACACACGGCAGCTGGTCTCCCAGCCGCCCCTCCCTTAAACTGATCGCTGGCGTCGCAACCCCAGGCAAACCGCCGCCGCGAGAGAAGCCGCGCGGAGTGTTCGGCCTCTGGCTCCACGCCTGCCCAGGCCGTGGCAGCACAACGGTGAGTTTCACACTCCTGGGAGGTTTTAATCCCAAGGCTTCTTTCCTCTCCAGAAGCCATTAATGAGCGTTTCATGGAGAGGAAAAAAACCCTGTTATTTCTCCCCATGAAAATGTGTCCGCCCTGCATGGAGCCCGGGGTGGTTCCCAGCCCTCCACAAACATTTCAGGAGTCTGGGGAGTAAGGCAGGCGCGTGTGAGCAACACTGTGGGCCCCCTGTGGGCCACTGGGGCCCCCCACTCCCAGGCTGGGTCAATATTGATGCAGAGTGAAGGTGGCGCCGGCCGGGCCCCCATGGTGGAGGGAGCAGGCAGGGCGGCTGTGTGTGTGTGTGTGTGTGTGTGTGTGTGTGTGTGTGTGTGATGCTGCAAGAGGCCCCAGGCCTGGGGTGGATGGAAGTCTCAGGTTTGGGGGCAGAGATGGGGGCTATGGGCAGAGAGGGGGACTGTGAACAGAGAGGGGTGCTGTGTGCTGAGATGGGGGCTGTGCGCTGAAGAGGAAGCTGTGACATTTGTGTGGGTACACCTCCCCTCAACCCACATAGTAGGTCTATATCTTTGCTTTACCAAACCCAGATGGGGGAGAACTTCCCTAGCTTATTTTAATTCAGACTCAGTTTATGTAACATCGGTTTCCAGCGGGTGTCCAGGAATGTTGAAGACCGTCCCCGTCTCCCTGGTCTGAGGATGGGCCCGTTCCTTGAGCACCCTGCTGGGCCCAGACTCTGCTCCTGCAGCAGCCCCTGGTGACTGATGGCTGTGGAGGGATGATCTCTCCAGGGGATGGTCACCCAGGCCCGAATTCTTTGCTGGAGCTAAAAAAAATTAGTCTCGTAAAACCCAGGACTGGACCTCCCTTAGCGAGGGGCCATGTCTCTAATGGGGACCAATGAATGTGGGTTCAAGTTCCCACCTTGTTGGGCCTGGCCCCAGGTTCCCCTGGCCCAGTGTGCTCTCTGGGGCGTCCTAGACCCAACAGCTCCCCAGGGTTCCTTGCTCACCTCTAGAGATGGGAGCTCGCTCTCTGGGAAGGCGGCCCCTGCTTGCTTGGTAGGATGGCTGGAAATGTGGCAAAGCTTCTCTGATTCCTCCTTTTTCTGCAGCTGTTTCTCCAAATTTCTGGGGTGGGAGGCACAGGGCTGGGCATGCGATTAAGCTCCCCACTCACCAGCACCTACTCAACCACGGTAGGGTGGACGGGGGTTGGGGGAAGGGGCTGGGGCAGTATCTTTTAGGATTCTGTCCAGTAGCAACAAGCCTGGCTAGAGAGGGAAGTTGTCTGTGAATGAATGAATGAATGAATGAATGAATGAATGGGTTTGCTGCAGAGACCTGGTTGCCTTCAGAACTTTTTCTGTGAGAGAGGAGCTGGCCGAGCGAGCCCACCCCTGCAAAGGCTCCGATTGGTGGGTTTTCTGCGGTCTCCAAAGTGGCTTTGCCGAGTGTTATAAAATACATCAGCGGGGCCAGGATGCTCAGCGCCACACTCACTACTTGGGGGGAGAGGTTAAACAAATTCCTCCTCAGAATTTACTGCTCTCATTTTTGCTTCAGAGCAGGGCCCTGCCGATGGGAGCCGTACTTCATGCAGAAATGCCTCCCCTAAGTGTTTGAGGGGAGGCGCCCAGCACGCAGGAGGCGGCTTCCAGACTTTATAGTAACAAAGGTAGCTATAAAAACTCGCCAAAAGCAAGTTCTCGACAGAAAACCGTTTGTAAAACTTACTTTCTAGTAACCAGTAATCAGAGGGTAGGAAGGGAATTACAGTTTGAAAGGGGCAGTGGTAATTTTATGTTCTAGAGCAGTGGTTCTCAACCTTCCTGATGCCGCGACCCTTTAATACAGTTCCTCCTGTTGCGGTGACCCCCAATGTCATTGTTACAAATTGAACATAATTAAAGCATAGTGATTAATCACAAAAACAATATGTAATTATATATGTGTTTTCCGACAGTCTTAGGCGACCCCTGTGAAAGGGTCGTTTGACCCCCAAAGGGGTCGCGACCCACAGGTTGAGAACCTCTGCTCTAGATTTTGTGCTGATTTGAGTTTTTGGCAAGTGTGTGTGTGGAGGGGGTGGGTGTTTGGGGTTCGGGGCTGTGCTGACCTGCCTTCTCCACCTGGTTTGGAGTCCTGGGACCATTGATGAGAACTCACTCCAGCCCCAAGGGACATAGGACCTTCGCTGGTCTTTGGTCACATCTCACCAGGCCAGGCTCAGCGTCTGGCCCTCCCACAGTGGCCACATCCTGAGCAGGGTGTGGACAGCTCAGGCGGCAACGAGGTCCCTCCTACTCCTGCCCACACAAAACTGTCACCCAGAATTGTTCCAGCGTTCCAGGTGATGGCCCCCCCCAGGACTGGGCAGGGCCTTTTGTTCAATCTTTGGCAGGGGCTTTGAGACCCTGGCCCAGAGCAGAATGGCACAGAGCAAGAGGGGAGGCTGATGGGGACCCCAAGGAGACCCTGAGGGCACTGGTGCCATCTGATCTCCCTCTTCTTCTTCTTCTTTTTTTTAAATCCTCATCTGAGGATATTTTTTCCATTGATTTATAGAGAGAGTGGAAGGGAGAAAGACAGACAGAGAAATATCGATGTGAGAGAGACACATCAATTGGTTTTCTCTCAGGGATTGAATCCACAACCCTTCAGTGCGTGGACTGACGCTTCAGCCACTGAGCAACACTGGCCAGGGCTGATCTCCCTCTTCTGGGTGGGAACACACCTTGGTGCAGGGGGCAGAGGCTGGCTTGGGACCCACAGGGCCTCTCCACTAGGTTAACTCCCAGGCCACCAGGAGACCTTCCAGGTGGTGCCTTGTGTCTAGTGGGGAACAGATGTGCAAAGATGCTTATGTGAGGGCCAAGGCAGCTGCCAAGGCAGCTGGAGGAGCATTCCCAGGCACAGCTCCTGGCTGCTTGCTCTCCGTGGGACACCTGGCACTGGGCACTCCTCACCACTGAGGCCACCCTGCACTCAGAAGCCTGCAGTCTAATGTTGGATGTGAGTCACCAAGACGTGCAGGCCAGGGCGCCTGGCAGGAAGGGTTCAGTGGGTGGGGCCATGTCTTGTCTGGGCTGAGTCCCCATCAGGCACCTGAAACAGCTCTTGAGGTGTCCAGAACCAAGAGGAGGGCATGGATGCCCTGAAGATGGACATACCTCAGTCTGCACGCAGCCCTGCCAGGACAGGTAACCAGAGGCTGGCCTGGGGACTACCCCCTGGCCTAGGCTCAAAGCCAGGGCACAGCCAGCTGTCCCCACTCCTATCTGAGGCTTCATGTCCTCTCCCCCGCCCTGCCAGGCCCTGCCAGGCCCTGAGGCAGAAGCTGGCAGCTCAGGCCCAAGTTCCTGCAACTCTCCACTGCCTCCTTCCCCATGGTCCCGGGCGAGGAGGCTCCCGGGTCCTGTGAGGCTCTGTGGGTCTCCGACACCTCTCCCACCGGACCTTCCAACTCTTAACAGGGACCTCTAGCCGGGTCCCGCAGACCTTGTCACCCAGAGCTTGGCCGGGATGTCCTGGTCGGTACCCTGCCCTTGCCCCCTGCCTCCCGGCCAGGTCGGGGGAAGCCAGGAAGTCATCGATGGTGCTCACAGACGGTCCTTTAGGGTGAGACTCAGGAGCCAGTGGACTCTCAGTCCCCACAGGGGATGGGGCAGTAATGAGGTGCCTGCGTCAGTGTCTTGGGGACCATACCATCATTTCATACAAACAGGGCAGCTGAGAACCGCAGCAATTTATTCTGACAGTCGGGAGGCCAGAAGCCTGAAGTTAGGGTTCATCACTCCTGTCTCTGGCTCTGTGGTCACAGGGCCGTCTTCCTTCTGTGCTCATCTTTGTCTCCTCTTCTTATAAGAACACACACACACACACAAAACCGTGTGTCATTAGATGAGGGTTCATCCTAGTCCAGGATAACCTATTCTGACTTAATCACATCTGTGAAGTCTATTTCCAAATAAGGTCACATTCTGGGGTTCTGTTGGACCTGAATTTGAGGGGATGCTAATCAACCCAGTACAGTGCCATTTGTAGGTCAAGCCGTTGAGGCCCATAGGTGAGGGAGCTCCCAAACCCAGGCTGACTTCTTTTTTTGTCATTGTTAATCCTCACCTGAGGATATTTTTTCCATTGATTTTTAGAGAGAGTGGAAGGGAGGGGAAGAGATAGAGAGAAACATCGATGTGAGAGAGACACATTGATTGGTTGCCTCCCATATGCACCCCGACTGGGGCTGGGGAATGAACCTGCAACTGAGGTATGTGCCCTTGACCGGAATCGAACCCGAGACCCTTCAGTCCTTGGGCCGATGCTCTAATCATTGAGCCAAACCTGCTAGGGCTCCAGCTGAATTCTGGGTGCATAGCCAGGTCCAAAGGGGTAGGGGTTGCTCTGGGCAAGGGGTGGGGTGGGGGGCATGAGGGGGTGGGGTATGGGGGGTAGGGGGTGGGAGGACACAGGGGCCTGTGGACAAGAGGGAGCTCCCAGGTGCTGAGGGGAATGAGCTGGTTGGAGGCTGATGCCCAGGGAGCTGAAGCTGGAGCTGGCCAGACAAGGAAAGGGGTGGCCTCCTGGGGCACCCCTGGTGTCAGGGGGCGGGGGGTAGCGGGGGGGGGGGGAGCAGGCGTTCTGAGGGATCAGGATGGAGGGGCAATCCCAGAGCCACATTCTTTTCCCTCCCTTTTTAATTGAATTTATTGGGGTGAGGTTGGTTAATAAAATTCAGGGCCATGTTCTGAGAGGTGGGTTGTGATTCTAATAAAAGACATGAACAAGGAAAGAGGCCTCAGACCTCAGCTTCTCCCCGGGATGACGGCAGGTCACTGGGCCCGTGGAGGAGGGAGGGGGCCTGCTGGGCAGCACAGAGGACGAGTTTGGAGCAGGGAGTGTGCCCAGCTGGTCTGCGGGCTGTGGGGGCTTGGCCTGGGCAGGCCGCACACGGTTGGTGTTCAGAGAATGTCCACAGAAAGGCCTTTGCGGGAACAAGACAGATATGTTAGCAGGACACTGGCAGAGGAAGGCAGGAGGCCTTCAGTAACTTACTGCTGTCTCAGCCTCTGTCCTTCTAGAACACTCCGCAGGTCACAAGCCCATGGCTGGGACAATGGCGACTGGCCTGCAGCCCCTCAAAAGGGCAGGCTAGGGGGTACAATGTCCCCTAGGCCGGTCTCATGGCTTATGAGGAAGCCAGGCCCTGTGTGAGACACGGGGGGCGGGAGCTGCACAGGTGGGGGCCTGGACTGATGGTGGGGCTGGCTCTTGGCACCTGGCCGGCCGGCCTGTTCCAGCCCCTTTGGGCGCTTCTTTACCAGCAGTTGCCTTCAGACTAGCTGTTGGCCAGCAAGGCCTGGCCTCAGTTCTGCGTCTGCAGGCTCCCTGACGCCCTGTCCTGCGCCCAGTCCAGCGTGTCCTCCCCAACCAGCCTCCCTAGTGTCTCGAATGTGAGGCCATAAAAAAGGCCGGATGGAGGCAGAGGTGGGCGCCGAGGGCCTGGGAAGACTTCCCGCTGTACACTGGAGGTGCTGGGCGGCCAGACGGCAGTGACCGCATATTAAAACCGCTGCCTGTCAACAAGGGGACAGTCATGGAAACATGCCTGGGCTGTGACACTAAAACCAGAAGGCCTACCAGGCAGGCGGGCCAAGTGTGAGGGGAGCCCCGACATACACGTGTGGGGCGAGCATGCTGGCCACCGGTGGTTTCCATGACACCGCTAGGCCAAATTGCCTCCACTTGGGGTGACCAGCTGTGCGACCATGTGGCCTCACCGGTGGGCAGGACACCTTTGGCCCTCCAGAGGAAGAAAAACGAAAACAGGTGAGGCTGGCGTTCTGCGGTCCAGGCATGCGGCGATTCCTTCCCTGGAGCCTCAGGGAGGACTGAGCCCCGCTGACACCTTGATTTAGAACTTCTGGCTTCCAGAACTCGAGAGAATTCCTTTCTATTGTTTTAAGCCCCTAGCGCAGGGGTCCTCAAACTACGGCCCGCGGGCCACATGCAAATACAAATATTGTATTTGTTCCCGTTTTGTTTTTTTACTTCAAAATAAGATATGTGCAGTGTGCATAGGGATTTGTTCATAGTTTTTTTTTAAACTATAGTCCGGCCCTCCAACGGTCTGAGGGACAGTGAACTGGCCCCTGTTTAAAAAGTTTGAGGACCCCTGCCCTAGTGTGTGGCCCTGTGTTACGGGGCCCTGGTTCTCATTAGTTTCTGTAGCTGCGGGGGGGTGCCAGCAGTCCTTGGCAATCCTGGCTGGTGGCCGCACCCCTTGGACGGCCTCCAGCGTAGGTTCCCTGCCTGACTCCACGTCACATTCTCAGCCGGTCCTGTCCTATGTGGGTTGGGAGGCTCCTGAAGGCATTGACTTTGTCCTGACCCTTACCTGCAGGCATGGGGAGGGGCGAGGAGCTGGTGGGAGGACTGAGTGGGGAATGTGGGGTCTGAGGGCTGGGAAAGCCCTAGGAAATGCACCAGGTGCCGGTGAGGCCAGACCGTGACTCCAATCCACTCTGGCCAGCCCCTCCCCCCCCTTGTCCCCACCTCGGGTCAGATAGCCCAAGGGCCCGTCCTATCTCCCCAGCCCACGCTCCTGATAGGATCACAACCCCTATCTTACAATGCATTTTTCTCTACTTGAAACCATTCAGCCAGCAGCATAGAGCTGGGTGCACAGTAGGAGCCAAGAGACACATATTAACCCGATCTCTCTTGCTGACACTTTGGGGGCGGGGGATGGGGGGGCGGGTCATAGCACTGTTTGCTTTGATGGTCCCATGGCTACCTGTGCCACCAGCAACCTATTTTTCTTCAAAATAAATCCATTTTTTTGAGCTTTAAGTCTGTTTTGAAAGACCTCCTTGGGCGAATTTATGATGCTGGTGGGGTCTCTTCCCAGAGCATCTTAGCAAAGCCGCAGTCCTGTCGGCAGGAAAGGCTCTCATCCGAGGCCCTGAAACCACCTGGAGGACCTCAGGTGGCCCATTTTCCGGGCAGTGGGGGAGCCACACCGTGTCCCCTCAGCTGCTAACACCCAAGAGCCCCCTGAAGGCAGGCAGGGCCAGGCACAGGGGAAGGCGAGGCTCAGGGCGGCTCTGGACCCCGGCACCCTGAGGCCACAGTAGGGGCTGCGCTGGGGGAAACAGAAGCCAGTTAAATGGGGTGGAAAATCTGTCTTCAGAGCTCCCAGTGGCCACCCGTGTCCCCAGGAAGGTGCGGATTACCCGGCACTGCCAGGCAGCGTCTGTCTGCGTTTCCCAAGGCGATTCGATAGCTGAACAGCTGTTCTGAAATCCATACATTTGGGAAGGTAGCCGGGGTCGCTGCAGAGCGCTGGGCGGGGGCCGCCCTGGGTCCCGGGGTGCGTGAGCTCAGGCGGTCTCCTGGTCAGGGCTGTCCGGCTTCACAGCCCATGCCACCCAGTGCTGGAGACCGGTGTGCTGGGTCCTACCTCCTGCCTCTGCCCCCGCTGTGGCCCTGCCTGGTATGCCCTCCCCACAGTCACAGAGCAGTCAGGGGGTGTCTGAGGTGGTGAAGGCTCAGCCCCACCCCGGGCCAGATGGCTGCAGCCCACAGGATCCTGGGGAAGGGCTGGGCCCCTGTGGCTCCCAAAGCCCTCAGGACCACCCCCGCGAGTTAGATGCACATACATGCACACAGCCACACAGGCACACACACACTGCCGTGCTCACACACTCAGGGAACATGGCAGAACATGTGTGCACACACATGGGGAACACATATAGAAATGTGTGGTGCTCACACACAGATGTGGGTTGCAGGCCAGCGTGCCCAGTTCATACGTGTCCTCTCTGTTGACAAATATGCCTGTGAAGCAGGTCGGGGTGCTGAGTCTTCCGCCTGAATGCCCACCTCCTCTCAGCCCACTCCGCGTGGGACCAGCTGAGCAGCTCCCCTGGGTTATTCTGAGCTGAAGCCTTGGGCTGTGCTGGGCCACGGCGGCAGGAGGAGCTGGCCAGGCACGTGGGGCACAGAGTCCAGCCTAGCGGAGCCCAGCCTGGGCAACGGTGCAGCTCCGACCGGACTCACAGGGGCTGGGCTGGGGGTCGGGGTCCCACTGCCCCTCCTCTGGTGCGGCAGCCCGAGCCCAGGGGGTGTGGAGTCTCCTTTGGGCCTTTCCTGGGTTCTGTCTGCAGAACCGAGTGGGTGAGCTGTCTCCTCAGGGTGGGGTCCAGGCACGGGCTTGGAGCTGGTGGCCCCTGGCCCCTCTGAGCAGTGGGGTGGCATGGAGCGCAGCACGCACTGGCACCGGCCCCAGCTTAAGGACAGTGTTCGGTGATGGTGTGACCCCAACTAGTCTCAGAGACAGAGATGACGCCCCGGACGGCTGGAAGCCGCTCCCTCTGGGAGGGTGCTCCCGGCCAGAGCTCTGGGGCTGTGTGTGTTGGGGCTGGGCCCATTCTCTGTGGCGAGTCTGCTCAGAGCAGCTGGGCTGGCCGCTCAGGCTGGGGTCGGTGGAGGACAGAGGCCTCCAGGGTCTGGGGTGGGACAGGCGGGCGCGCCGAGCACTGCCGGGATCCCACAGGCCCCCACAAGCCCCAGGGCCCCAGGCGGCCACTCGGCCCGAACTCAGTTACCCCGTCCAAGCCGCTGCCCGTGGAGGTGGAGAGCAGGGTGCGGACTTTCGAGGCACCAGGCTGGAGGTCTGCTGTGGGTGTGGCCGTGCTGTGTCCCTCTGTAGAGCCCTGCGTGCCACCCAACCAGCCCTGGATCAAAAGCCGCTGTGGCTAGTTTGCTGGATTCACATGGGACGCATGGGGCTCTGGACCTGTTCCTGGGGACCCCGGTTCTCACTGGGGCGTAGGGACGGGCGTGCATTAGTTTCCCATCACTGCCATACTGAATCACACCTGAAAAGAGTAACATTTCATTCTCTCACAGTTCTGGGGTCAGGAATCCGACGCGGGTCTCAGGTGCGGGCAGGGCTGGTTCCTTCTGGAGGCTCTCGGGGAGAAAGGGTTTCCTGCCTTTCAGCTGCTAGACGAGGCAGCACCTTCCTTGGCTCATTGCCCTTCTCCAGCTCCAAGCAGAGGCCGGCAGTTCTCACCTTAAGTCTTTCTGCTTCTGAGGACACCGGTGACAACACTGGGCCGCCTTCATCACCAGCATCTCCCATCTCAGACCAGCGATTGGCAAACTCAGTTCCACCTGCACTTTCCTTCCCTTTGCAGGTGGTATAACTCGAGCCCCACACAGCAGGACCTGAGAGCCCGCCTCTGTGCTCTTTGTTCTTTGCTCCAGCACAGCCATCAGGCCTCGGTACTCCTAGAAGCTGCTGCCCTCTCCCCCAGCCAAGCCCCCAAAACCCGCACTCATGCCCAGAAACTGCACCCAGGCCAACAGGTTTGACCACGCCCCAGCACACACATTGGCCTTAAACAAAATGTGAGGATAAAATTTCTGGCCTGGTATGTTGTGGGTTCAGTTGTATCCCCAAGAATTCGTATGTTGACATGTTGACCCCCAGTGTGTCTGACTCTGATCTCGTTGGGAAATAAGATCCCTGCAGCTGTCAGTGAAGGTGAGATGTGGTGGTGCCCGCGTCAGGGGCCCTGACCCAACAGGATGGTTCCTCATGAGAAGGGGGAAGGGGGGCCCAGCGCGCACAGGGAGGGCGCCTGTGAGGACTGGGGAGGGGCTGCCCGGGAGCCACCAGCTCCTTGAGAGGGGCCTGGAGCAGATCCAGCGCTTGTGGGGGACACCCCTACACTCCCATCTTCTCTGGGCGCCCCTTTGCCAGGGTGGAGTGAGCTTGTTCAGACCTCTACCAAGTAGGCCAGGGCTGGCCACTTGTCCAAACTCCAGGGAGGGACAAGTGGAAACCAGGGTTCATATGGTGGGTGGGTTGTGCCCTGAGCATCCCCTCCTCTGGGGGTTCAGCAGAGAGAAGGGGGTGCAGGCAGTGATGTTGATGCTTTTGGCAAAAGGCCTCAGGATTTGCAGGGCGGAGGCTCTGGGCCCCAGAGCTGAGCCTCCCCCTGGAAGGCCTAAGGTTGGCTCATTGCCCCTTGTGATGCTGGGGTTTAAGAATCAGGCAGAACCTTGGTCGGGTGGCCCAGTTGGTTGGAGCATCGTCCTGTACACCAAAAGGTTGCAGGTTCGATTCCCAGTCAGGGTGAATACAGATCTCCCTCCTCCTCCTCCTCCTCCACTTCCTCCTCCTCCTCCTCCTCCTTCTCCTTCTCTCTCTAAAGTCAATACAAATATATCCTTGGGTGAGGATTCCAAAAAAAAAAAAAAAAAAAGAGGAAGAAAGAAAAGAATTGGGCAGAATCCAGTGTGGAAAATTCCAGAAAAGTGTGTAAGATACAGGCTGTGGGGAAGCTCCATTCACACTCAGGAAGCCGGGCAAGCCTTCCGGGAGCAAGCGCTGGGCCAAGCCCCCCAGGCTCTTCCTCTTCGGTGGAACCCAGAGGCCAGCGGGTCTGCGAAGGCCCCTGAGCGGGCACTGACGGGGAACTGTGGTCTCCTGGTGCCAGCTCCAGCTTTCTGGCTTCATTCCAGGGAAAAGCGGAAGGAAACGTCCCCTAGACCACAAGCCCTAGAATTCTCCAGATCCCAGGCCTTGGAGAGACAGGCTGGTCTGGAGAGAATGCTCAAATCCCCTGGGCGTCGGCTTCTATGTGCACATCATGGACCACAGGCGCTGACGACCTTTGGGTGCAAGGGTCTCCCCATCCAGGGCACCGACAAGCTCCCAAACTCATGTGGGCGTGGCCCTTGCTTTCCTAGGATCCTCATGGCTTGAGACGTGTTTAAACTTCAGTCATAGTGGTGACCAGAAGGGCCCTCTCTGGCCAGTGTCCTTTTGTGATGAGCCCTGAGTGTTTTCCATAGGCTGCCCTCTGTCTGCAAGAGACGCCGGGCGGGTCCTGGTGCGCACCACCCCGTGGGGGCATCCCTGGACCCTGCACTCACAGGTACAGCACCACTTTTGGAAAGGCGATCTATGGCTGCTCTTGCTGGTGGTGACCACTCACATCTCCGTGGGTACAAGTGGGCAGCAGTGGAAGCAGTGGGGGGTGAGGAGAGCCAGGGTGCCACCTGGGCTCTGCCCTTTGCCAGCTGGGCCTGCCTCTGTCTTCTTATCTGGCAAGCCTGCCTCCTGCCCACACTTATGGGGATGAACTTAGTTCACACATGAGAAGTGCCTGGAATGTGCTCAGCACTAAGTGGGAGTTTCTTTCTATCTTTGCTTTGCCTACCAGGAAGCTCCACGCCGACCCACCTCCACCTACCTTAGGGGTTCTGGGCACTCTCTGAACTTTTTGCTCTCTTTTTCCATTTCTTCTTCCCCTGTCCACTCATTATTCATTTTTTAAATAATAATTCTTTTCTTAGATATAATTTATATATTATAAGGTTTGACATTTTAAGTTTTTATTCATTGATTTTAGAGAGAGCGAGGAAGGGAGAGAAAGAGAGAGAAAAAGCACTGATTTATTGTTCCACGTATTTATGCATTCATTGGTTGATTTTGTATGTGCCTTGATCGGGAATCGAACCCACAACCTTGGCATACTGGGATGATACTCTAACCAACTGAGCTACCCAACCAGGGCAAAATTTGCCATTCTAAAGTATACAATTTAATCGTTTTTACTATACCCACTAAATATATTAGAGTTGTGCATCCATTATCACAATCAATTTTATTTTTATTTATTTTTTTTAAAAAAAATATATTTTATTGATTTTTTACAGAGAGGAAGAGAGAGGGATAGAGAGTTAGAAACATCGATGAGAGAGAAACATCGATCAGCTGCCTCCTACACACCTCCTACTGGGGATGTGCCCGCAACCCAGGTACATGCCCTTGACCGGAATCGAACCTGGGACCTTTCAGTCCGCAGGCCGACGCTCTATCCACTGAGCCAAACCAGTTAGGGCATCACCATCAATTTTAGAACAGTCATCACCCTTAAAGGAAACCCTGTACTCCTTAGCTATCGCTCCATAATCCGCCAGATCTAGACAACCACCAGTCTACTTGCTGTCTCTGTAGATGGGCTTATTTTGGACATTTTATATAGGGTCAATTATACAGGATGTGTCTTTTAGCATCTGGCATATTTCACTCAGCATAATGTTGTAGTGTATGTCAGAACTTCATTCCTTTTTTATGTCCATTAATATTTCATCGTATGGATGAACCACATTTTGTTCACCCATTCATTCATTGGTGGACGTTCATGTTGTATCTATTAATATGCTTGCACAAGTGTTCGTGTGAATAGAGATTTTAATTCTCTTGGTTATGCACCTAGAAGTGGACTTGAGGGATCATATGATAATTTATCTCTAAGATTTTGAGGAATCACCCACCTGTTTTTTGCAGCGGCAGCACCATTTTACATTCCCAGCCATAGGGCACAGGGGTTCCACATCCATATCCTGTCCAACACTCATTATTGGGGGGGTTTTGTTGGTTTGCTTTTTGATAACAGCCTGATGGTGTGCAGCGGTATCTAATTGTGGTTTTGATTTGCATTTCCCTGATGACTAATGATGGAGAACATTTTTTGTGTGCTTATGGGCCATTTGTGTAGCTTCTTTAGAGAAATATCTGCTCAGATCCTTGGCCCATTTTAAAATTTATTTGTCTTTTTATTGTTGAGTTGTGAGAGTTCTTTCTATATTCTGGATACTAGTCCTTCATATGATCTGCAAATATTTTCTCCCATTCTGTGGGTTGTCTTTTCACTTTCTTGAGGGCCCTCTGAAACAAAAGTTTTAAACTTTGGTGAAGTCCAAAGTATCGATTTTTTCTTCTGTCGCCTGTACGTTCGGTATCTTTATTCACTTTATCAGACTGTAATGGACACCTTTTGCCAAGTGCAAGGCCTTGTGAGCAGGGTGGTGGGAAGGTGCACCCAGGGTTGGGCACAGACTGTCGTTATAGGTGGAGGCGGTCAGAAAAGCCTTCTGGCGGAAGAGGCGGGCCCTTCACGCAGCAGGTTGGGACCTTCAGCCTGGCAGGGGCTCCTCGCTGTGGAACCGAGACCCACCCCCCAAGCCCCCTCCATGTGTGGGATTGTCTTCTCTCTTCTACCTGCCTCCCTAGCAGCCCCACTTTTTGGGCTCGGTCCCCGGAATGATGAGTGGTGGGCAGAGGTGGCAGGGCTTGAAGCACACCGGGTAATTAATTCTGACTTACAGAAGCTGTATTAAATTGGATAGAAACTGGTGAAAATAGGATTAGGAGAGAAGCTGAGCCAAGAGCAAACAGAAGGAAAGCTCTCTGAGTTGGGAGGCCGAGGACTCGAAGGCGGGAGAACAGGAGAAGGCCCTGGACATTTCTGGGTGATTGCGTCATGTCCAAGGCCAGCAGCCCACCCCCCCCCTTTCACGCCGCTGCAGGGGCGGCCAGCTCTGGGCCTGGAAGATGGGAACGCAGTGGCTCCCCTCCCTGCGATCAGCTTATCTGCACTGAGCTCACTCAAGTCCATGGATTAATTTGGAAACAATTAAAATTCTGTGCAAAACAAGCAGCGGGCTGGGCTGCCTGCAGGCTGGCACGCACGGGGCCCTTTCACCACCAACGCAGAAATCTAATTAGTGTGGGATTAGGGTGGCCACAAATCAGCAAGCAGGCAGGGCAGCTGAAGCCTGGAGCAGGGCACGCCCCACAGAGCCGGCCACAGGCACAGCAATGGTCTGCCCTGGACTGGCGTCTCCGACCCACAGCCCAAGAGGAAGGCTGCACCCACAGGCATCACCCTGTCCCTTTGGTTCTCCCATTCTCCCAGGCCAGCTGCCCTTTGCCATTCACACTTGCATAAACGGCAAACCCATCTCTGTCCCACAGAGGAAGGTACCAGGCGGGGCTGCGGCCACTCACTGCCATGCCCTTCCTCCCTGGTACCTCACTTTTGTAGCCGGGCTTTGCAAATCGCTCACAGCTCTCTCTCTCTCTCTCTCTCTCTCTCTCTCTCTCTCTCTCTCTCTCTCACCTTTTTGGGATTTCTAGAGACCCCATCACTCTTTGTTGGGCTACTGAGATACCTTTGGCTGGTTGGAAGAGACAGGGTTTGGCAGAGAGAGAAAGAGAGAGAAAAACATTGATTTATTGTTCCACTTATTTATGCATTTATTGGTTGGTTTTGTATGTGCCCTGACCGGGAATCGAACCAGCAACCCAGCCAAGGTGCACCCTGTGGACACGTAGGGCTTGTCCTCAGGGTCACTTGTGGTCCAGGTCTATGAGGACCGGGCAGAGCTGCCATGGTGCCGAGTCCAGGGAAGCATCCTGGTTCTGGTGCTGGCCCGCTGTGCAGACATAGTCAAAGGGAAGTGTCCTGGCAGCCTCTCGGGGCAGTGGCCATGACTCCACAAGCCCTGGAAGTCCTCCATGTGCCCAGCACCTGCCCTCGCAGTGTTTGGACACATCACAGGCCTGGGGTGGGGGGTGGGGCACACTCCTCTCTGTGTATGAGAAGCCCACACAGCCAGGTGCTGCCCTGCAGAAACCATCTGAAAGCCACAGCCCTTCCTCCTAGCAAAGCAAGTCCCCCCTCCCTCCCGCGGTCCCCGCCGCAGTGTCTCTGCTCTGTCAGGATCTCCGCACATGTCCTGGTGTCCTCGGCCCCAGAATGACAACCTAGTTCCCCAAGAACTAGTATGAAGAAGTAAAGGGATGTTTTTCTGAAGCCTTTGCAGCCCTGCTTTCCCCCTGTGGCATGTGCACGTGTGTGTGAACATGGGGCTGCTCCAACCGGGGTCTCAGGGGTCTTCTCAGGCACTTAGGGTGGAAGCAGAGGGCAGGGGCTCGGGGAGGGCTGGGTAGTGGGAAGCCTGGGCACCTGGTCCTCTTCCCTGCTGCCCCATCTGTTGGGGACCACAAAGCTGGTGAGAGGCGCTTCCCACTGTGTGGTGCCCCTTCTCTGCTCTCCTCCAGGTGCCACACAAAGCCAGCGGGGGACGCTGCTGTGGAGGCAGACCAGGGCCTGGTGATCTCACAGCAACTGGAGTGGGGGGAGGGCTGTCCGTCCTTCACTGAGTGAAAGGCTGGAGATCAGAGGTCGAGAGGTTGAGAGGTCAGGGCTGAGGACGTCCTGTGTGTGCTAATGAGTTTGAACTCTGGCCCCAGCTCCAGTGTTTGGAGGGTCATCCTGGGAGGGGCTGTGTTATCAACTCCCAAAGATTCCATTCAACTTGTCAACTGGTCCCTCTGCTGCTTGGAGACAGACACAGCCCAGCTGGGGCCAGGGAAGGGGTGCCTGGTCCCAGCCCACACCAGGAACTGAGAGACTAACGTATGTGTGTGGTGGTGGTTGTGGGGGGAGTCAGGGGGTCAGGGAAGTGGAGGGTGGACCTAGCAGACACTGCTCCCAAGTTGGGAGAGGATCCCAGTTAGTTGGGGTCAGCAGCTGGCTGATGTGGGAACCGGGAAGCCAGGGGCCTGGCCTGCTGACCACCTCCTCTGGCCTCCATCATGGGGTGGAACATGGCCACACGTGGCCTGGCGTTCCCCACGCCCAGAAAGAAAACGGGGCTATGCCATCGAGGCCCCTGGTTTTTCTTTTGAGCCAGAGTACTGGGACTCCCCAAATTTCTGTGGGTGGCTTCTGCCCCCAGGGGCCCTTTGGAGGCTTGAGTCAGCGGCTGCGTGTCCCTCACCCGCTGTGACCCTCCTGGAGGTTTCAGGTGATTTGAATAAACTTCTGCTTCTGGGTGATTCCCAGCAAAGTGGGGTTTTCCTGGCTGGACGCAGGGTTCAGACAGAGGTTCTGGGGGCCCAGGGCTGTGCTGGCGGAAGTGGCCCGGAGTGACTGGCCGGCTGCAGTGAGGGATGAGCAGTGGGTGTTGTGCCCAGCTGCCTGGAGCCCTCCACATCCTGTCTGGATCCCAGAATGCAGCTCGAGCTGGCCAGGGCCACGGCGTGTCCTCTATTCCAGGGGGAGCTTGCCCCTCACTGATGCTTTCCCAGAATTGGGGTCTGGGTCTCTGCACATCACCCAGGGTCTGTGTGTCCCACGGGTCTGACATACAATCCAGTTCTGCCCCCTTCCAGCCCTCCCCGTGGCTCCAGCCTCAGCTCCGGTGCCCAGCCAGGAAGTGGAGACCCAGGGGAAGTGAGCTCAGCCATGGCCACTTCTCTGCTGACAGTGTCCTGATGGTGTCAGGCACTTGGACTTAGCAGTGCATGGCCCCCAGGGAGAGACAGGGGCTGGTTCTCAGCATCCTTCTATTTTGTTGTTGTTAATCCTCACTCAGGGATATTTTTCCATTGACTTTGACAGAGAGCTGAAGGGAGGGGGAGAGACAGAGAGAGAGAGAGAGAGACATCAACTGGGGACAAAGCCATACCCCCAAAGCCCCTCTGGGGTTGGTGCGGTGGGATTAGTGACCAGAGTCACAGATGCCTAAGGACTGGGTCCGAGGCCCCTGAGTCAGGTGCAGGGGGACCGGTTCTCTTTCCCAGGAGAAGACCGGGAAGGGTCTGCTCTCCCTGTCGGGAGCCAGCGCTGGGGGCCCTCCCAGGGCACTGGGTGAAGGGCTGACCCTTCTTCCTGATTTGCCTGGAAAACACCGTGGGAATCCGCTTGGCAGGGGGCCGAGTTACCTTTGCAGGACATTCCTTCCGCTTCCAGAGGGAGCAAACACGGCCTCACCCCGCTGGGCACGTGAGTGGAATTCCCATGGGGGCTTGGCTCTGCTGGGGCTGGGGTGGGAAGGGGGGGCCCGCGATCAGGCAGCTTCTCCCGGTGGCTTCTGCTTCCTGGGCGGCAGGCAGCTGGAGGAGCCCCAGTCCTGCCCTGAGGGGTGTGAGTCGGAGGACAGCTCAGATAAGGTGCTTTCTTCTTCACTCACCCCTGGGGCTGGAGGCTGCTGACCCCACGCCTTGGCCCGGGGAAGTTGAGGCCCAGCCTGATGGACAAGCCGCAGGGAGAGACCTGAGCATCAGCTCCGTCAAGTGTAGGGTGCCCACTGGCCGACTGGCCGACTGGCCGCTGGCCGCTGGCCGCTGGCCGCTGGGCGCTGGGTGCTGTGGAGCCGCTGGGAGTTGCAGCCTGAGGACCTTGGGGGGACTGACAGAGAATGAGCCGTCCTCCTCCCCAGGCCATAAGTGCTGTAGCACTGACATGGATTAGGGGTTAGACATCCCCAGCGGGTGACAAATGGCCTCTCCCTCTGAGCCTGTTTCCCCATCTGTAGAGGGGCAGTGTCTATAGTTTAGAAGGATACTGAGCCCTAGCCAGTTTGGCTCAATGGATAGAGTGTCGGCCTGCTGACTGAAGGGTCCTGGGTTCAATTTTGGCCAAGAGCACATGCCTCTATTACAGGCTCAATCCCGAGGTCCAGTTGGGGCATGTGCAGGGGGGCAACCAATTGATGTCTCTCTTTGTCTCTCCCCTTCCCTTCCACTCTCTGTCAAAGTCAATGGAAAAATATCCTGAGTGAGGATTAACAACAACAAAATAGAAGGATGCTGAGAGCCAGCCCCTGTCTCTCCCTGGTGGCCATGCACTGCTAAGTCCAAGTGCCTTCAAGGGGCTGGGGAGTTGCCCCTGACACCATCAGGACATTGTCAGCAGAGAAGTGGCCATGGCTGAGCTCACTTCCCCTGGGTCTCCGCTTCCTGGCTGGGCACCAGGAGGAGAAGCTGGCATCTGAAAGTGAAATGGATCACAGGGGTGAGGGCACAGCTAAAAGCAGCTCAGGGGCTGGAAGCCCGATACCCCTGAGAAGGCCACCTTCACCGCCATCATTGAGCTGGCGTCGCCATGGAGATGGCCACTGCCCAGGACAAAAGGCGCCCTCAGAGGTGGATTGGGCCGGTGAGGATGGAGAGGGGGCAGGTGGTGTGGGGCGGGCAGCAGCATGTTTGGGAAGCAGGACCGTGAGCCTGTGGCTGGAGGACATGGCCTGTCCCTGTGACCCTGCTCCTTGCAGAGTGGTCCTTGCTGTATCACCCAAGAGGATGTGACAGGTCTTCCCTCCCCTCCCCGCCCCGTACCCCAACATGGAAGCTCATGCTATTAGAAGACCAAACACAAGGAGCTGGCTGGAAAACGTCTTCAGAGGACGGCCTCCTTTCTTCCTTTTTCTGGCTTTCCCTCCTGTCAGTGCCACCTTGCAAAGGGGCAGCACTGGCTGTGAGATGATGGGCTCGGCGGGGCCAGTGCCCTCCAGCCTGCGCGGGCCACTGGGGCTGGAGGGCCCTGCTATGTGGCTGGTCCAAATCGAGATGAGCCATCAGTGTAAATACGTGCCAGATCTCCAAGGCTTAAGAAAAGAACGTACTGGGGGAGACCCATGTCATGGAATATTACTCAGCCTTAAACAGGAGTGACGTCACCTGCAGCATGGATGGACCCTGAAACCCTGATGCTCCCTCCATGTATGTGCAATGTCCAGAACAGGTGAATCCACACGGACAGAAAGTAGCTGCAGAGAGAGGGACTGGGGAGTGACTGCTAATGAGGACGAAGACATTCTAAAATTGACTCTGCGGGTGGTTGCACAACTCTGCATAGTACACTGAAAGCCACCATAAATGCGGGAATTGTATGGTATGTGAATTACACATCAACAAAACTGCTTAAAAAATGTAAAATAGCTCATTCATAATGTTTGTATTAATTGCATGCTGCAATGGTCCTATTTTGGATATATCTGTTATGGAATTGCAGTTTGGGAGGGTGAAAAAATTCTGGTGACGGATGGTGGTGATGGCTGCACCACAATGTCAATGTGCTTAATGTCACTGAACTGTGCGCTTAAAAATGGTAAATTTATGTATATTTTACCACAAAAGGGGGGGGGGATGCAGTCATACAGACTTCCTGCCCCAGTTCTCATGCGTGTCCCAAAGAGAGTTCCCGTGTCTTGAACTCTGTCCCGGGGATGTGCCATGAGCTGCGTGGCCGGGCCCCAGTGCTGGGCACCAGGCTTCCGTGTTTATATCCCGAGCAATGACTTGCAGTTGTGATGAAGGACTGAGGGCCAATGGGCTGGCATGGGGGCAGAGGTGAGGGGCTGTGCCACGGGCAACCTGGGGGCCTTGTTGACACCCTGGAACCTTCTGGAAGGTGTGGCCTCCTTGCCCAGTGGGTTTAGTAAGGAAAACAGGGACAACCCACGTCAGCCATGGGCAGGCCGCTTGGCCGAGCTGCCGCTGTCATTTCCCTGTTTCTGCACATCAGAGCTGCTGGCTGGTTTGCAGAACACCCCACCTGGGAGGCGGGTCCCTGGGTCACATGCGGGGAAGCCCCAGACTGTCCGCCTGACAGAAAACAGATGGCCCTTCTTCCTCCGGGGCCCAAGGCCGGGAGCCTGGAGAGTGCTCTGCGCTGGTCTGGGGAGGCCGGGACCCCCACTCTGCATTCCGAGACACACAACTGCTTCCAGTCACGGCTGCTGCGCATGTCTCAGCCCCAGGAAGGAAGTCTGCGAGGCCCCACCTTCCCGCCAGACATTCACTCAGCATTCCCACCCCAAGCACAGCTGCCTTCTCAGCAGACCCTCCCCTGGATCCCCCATCCAGACAGGCCCCTGGGAGGCCCTGGACTCTTGCTACCCCTCCACCCCCCGCGCCCTCCCAGGGAAACCCACCCAGCCTCTTCCTTGCTGGCTGCCTAGAGGGTGGATGCAGCTTATCTCTGCTCAGCACCATGGACATCTGTCACCAGGGAAAGCCAACTGTGGCCAACATGTCCCCCAGACATGTGTCTGGCCCCGAGGGGGTCTATTCCTCCCCAGGCTCTCTGTAACCCCCCTCTGGGCGGGCGCGTGACCCCTAACCTGCCCGAGTCCTATCCCATTTCTCCCCACCTGGGACCTTCCTCCTGCCACGGTCCTGCTGTCCCTTCTGGCCACCCCACAAGCATCTCCTCACCACTGCTGTGGGCCAGCTGCAGAGCCCCAACCGGCTCCCAGCCCAGGGCTCCCCTCCCCCTCCCACTCCCCAGCCCGCCCCAGCCAGGCCTGTCCCAGAGCCTCCAGCGGCCCCTGTGCCTGCACAGGACCCCAGTGCCACCTTCCCTCGTGCCTCCGTGTGCTCTGTAGATGGCCCCTCACTCTCCAGATGTTGTCCACAGTTTTGACACGAGGGCTTGGCACCTCCTAGGATGCTGTACTGGGTCCCCCTAAAATTCACGTCCACCCAGGACCTCAGAAAGTGACCTTATTTGGAAACAGGGCCTTTGCAGATGGAATTACATTAAGATGAGGTCAGACAGAAGGGGATCGGTCCTCAGTCCAGTGACTGGCATCTTATAAGAGGAAATGGAGACACAGACACACAGGGGAGAAAACAGAGGGTGACGACTGGGTGAGGATGGGAGCGATGCAGCCACAAGCCAGAGAGTGGAGGCTCCAGCAGGAGCTGGAAGAGGCGGGAGGGACCCTGCCCTAAGGCCACGGAGGGAGTGCAGCCTGAGACACCTTCATTTCACACTCTGGCCTCCAGATTCAAGAGAACGAGTCTCTATTGTTTCAGGCCATCTGTCTGTGGTGCTTTGTTAGGGCAGCCACGGGACTAAGACGCTGCCCAGCCCCACCCCATGGTCTGTCCACATGGCTGGCCCCTCCCCCAGCCCCAGCCCATTCCGGGCCACTCGGTTGGCTGTGGTCACTCCATGCTGGCCCTGTGACCATGTGTAAGGCGGGATGAAGGTGAGGGCTCAGGATGCAAGGGCTGCTCTTGGCACTGGCAGGGTGTCACCCACATGGGTGCTGGACGTCCATCTGCCACAAAGCCCCCCTCGTGCTTGCAGGTGCCCCTGGCCTGGGCAAGGCCTCTCCTCAAGGGGCGCCCAACTGGCCCCAACAGTCCACTCCACTGGTGGCTGCCAAGCTGCGCCTCCTGTTTTAAATTGCCGCCTGGCCGGGTTCCCGCTGCCCCAACCCCCACGGCCCCCCTGGCTTGGCAATGAGGTGTCCTGGTCTCTTTTTCCAGCAGGCGTGGGCGGGGTGGAAAATGACCTCAGAGGGTGGGGTGGCCGGGAGGCTTGGGGGAGCTCAGAGGGTGTCCTGGGGGGCCAGGCTGGGGGTGTGCTGGTGGGAAGACCGCTCTGAGCACGTGCCCAGGGACCCAGGGTTCTGTGAGGGGGCACTCCCATCGCAGCTCATCAGGAGACCCCTTGCCACTGTGGCTTGGCCCTTCACCCTGGGCTCCGATGGAGGCCTAACCGGGAGGAGGCGAGGCAGGGCCCGGTGGTGGGCTCCACTCCCGCCACTTGGACACCTGAGCACCAGCCCCATGGAACAGGAGGACTTGGCCAGGGCCTGGCACGGGGGCATGACGAGGCTCATAGACTCCGCGGGACTACCTGTGGTCACTCAGGTCAGGCGGACAGTGGGGTCAGAAGCTGCAGCTCTGGGCCAAGGGTGAGAGCCAAACAGCTTAATAGAATGATGGCAATGCTGATACCAAGGGCCCTTAGTCAGTAGCTGCCAGAAAGGAGACCACCTCCCCAGGCATTTACACAAGCGGGTACTGAGTGACTCACAGTGGGGCCCAAAAGAGAGGTGAGGTGTGCAGGGACAGGCAGCAGCTGCCATGGCCACACCTCGGCTGGAGCTGCAGAGAGGGGAGAAGGGTACGCTGGTGGCCTGGGGCTCAGAGAGGTCAGAGGGGCCCATGACAGGAGTCTGAGGTGCGGCCGGAAGGTGAACCCAGGCGCCCAGGGGCCCCTGCAGGGGTGGGGGCAGACCGTTGGGTGGAGGGGGTGGCTCCCTGGGGTGGCTGGCAGTCCTTGATGTTCCTTGGCATGTGCCTGCCTCAGTCTGATCTGTGCCTCCTCCTCTGTGTCTGTGTCTCTCTTCTGTCTCTTACAAGGACACTTGCCATTGAACTTAGGGTCCACCTGAGTAATCTAGGATGATCTCATCTAGAGATTCTTAATTTAATTACATCTGTGAAGACCCCCTTTCCAAATATGGTCACGTTTACAGGTTCTGGTGGGCATGAATTAGGGGGGGAGGGGGCACTCTTCAGCCCACCACAGCCAGGCACACAGACGGTCCCCGAGATGACTGGGACTGGACTCGACCTGCGACTTTGCAGGTTGGCTGGAGTCCTGTCCCTGGCGCCCCTTAGCATCACCGGACAGAGGTTGCTGTATGACCTTCAAGTCTTTGCAAGAAAAGCCCTGAGCAAGCATTTGGATCACACAGGATGTGTCCACATCTAGAACTATCCACCAAATTAAAAGGGCAGGGGCAGGGTGATTCAGGGTTTTTGTGAGCCCCTAAGGTGAGGACTAAAGCTGGGCTCACCACACCCCCACCCACCAAGCTGGTGGTTCTGCTCCCATGAGCCCCCAACGGCCAAAAGAAGGGAGTTGAAGGCTCCATTTGCCCTCCCAGGCTCTGTTAACTCCATCCGTCCGTCCGTCCATCCATCCATCCATCCATCCATTCATCCATCCTTCCACCCATCCATCCATCCATCACTCTATCCAACTATCTATTTGTCTGTCCATCTATCTCTTCATCCACTCATCCATCCTCTGTGTGTCTGACCTTGTGTGAGTAATGAATGGGAGGAGAGGTGAGTGCCAGCCAGGTCCCTGGCTGCTCACAGCCCATCCTCATGCCCAGGATCTTGGCCTTCCTGCCGGCTGCCAGACAGGCGGCCCAGCCCACAGCTGTGGGGTCCGGGTGGGAATCTGGACCTGCTGGCTCCCGTCACTGGAGTGGAGACGTGTTTCCAGTTTAGAGCAGCATAAATACTCCCCCTCTGGGTGGGGGAAGCTGACTATGAGCAGGAGCGGACAGAGAGGCTGGGCAGGGGGGCCTGGGCAGAAATGGAAGGGCTTGAGGAGGTGGCTGTGAAGGGGTTGGGGTTCCAGGTGGGCAGCTCCCTGTGCCCCCAGCATCCACCTGTTCAGACTTTGCAGGGGCCTTTTAGTGCAGTGCCCACCTGGGTGGGAAGGGAGGGGCCTGGGGCCTGGCGGCCTGGGCTTGCTGAGGAAGGTAGGCTGCTGACCAAGGTGGCTGGGCTGCCAGGGCCCTGGCGACCTAGCAAGTAGGGCACGGGTCCCAGGTGGACTGGCTTCACGGCAGAGCACATGACTGGGGCATCAGGATAGAGACCTGGAGGGGCCTGGCCCCAAGTGCATGCTGCCGAGGGCGCAGTGACCGACACCCTCTGACCCCGGCTTGACGCCGCTCCCAGCTGACATGGATGGTCTGAGGCCACTGGCCACGGAGGTGATCCTCAGGGTAGCTGGAGAGCCAGTCTGGGGCCATGATGGCAGGGTTGGCCACAGGCAGCTGCTAGGAGTCTGGGGGCCTTGGCTTCTAATGGGACCCTGGTTTCAGGAGAGATACGGGGAGGGAAGGGACTGTAGGGAGCGCTCGCCCTGTCCAGCACAGCCCACATTACCTCTTCAGGCTGCCAAGCTCCCTGAGGGCTGGGGGGTGGGGGTTGTGGACAGAGGCTCAGTGCCGTACAGGTGGTAAGTGGTGGGGCTCACGTTCTCGCCTGGCCCCTGCTGACACTGTGGACAGAGGCCAGCAAGGAGGTGGGGGCAATCGGGCCAGCCGGAGCCCTGTCCTGGAGGCTCCCATGCTGGCCCCCAGCCCTACAGATGCAGTGAGCAGGCAGCGGCCTCTCCCAGCAGCCCTGCCAGGAGGGACACATGTGCTCCAGGCAGTGGCCTGACGCCCCTCCTCCCTCCAGCGTGGGCCACACTGGACAACAGGGCCCTGTTTGGAGCTGGACGAGTGGGCACTGGGGAGGGGGGAGGGGGGATGGAAAGAGCTCTAAGGGTCAGGAGGGGCCAGTGTGAGGGTTTGTCGGCCTGCCTATCATTAACCCCTTAAGGCTGGGGCCAGAGTCTGGGAGGAGCAGAGAACGTGGCCCCACACACAGGGCTAGAGGACAACTCCTCAGCAACCAGCACAGAGAAGGCACTCAGTGCCCCTGGGCACACAGTAGGTCCTAGCTTACCACCTACTGTGCGCAGTGCAGGCAGGCCTGTGCTGGGGTCCAGGTCCCCAGGACAAGGGGTGTCTCCACAAGGCTCTTACCGTCTGTGCTGGGAGGGGAACAGGGTTCCCTCATTCCCTTTGCTTCACCCGCCCCCAGGAGGGTGTCTGCATTTATTAAGTGCCTCCTGTGTGCTGGCTGCTTGGGAGTTGTCCCCTAGCTCTGTGTGTGGGGCCACATTCTCTTCCCTACACAGGGGACCCCCAGGGGCCATAGCCCAGTTCCCCCTGCAGCCTGCCCACCCGGGTCCCCTCTGGACGCTGGAAGGCCCCCAGGAGCTGGTGCATGAACATTCAGCTTCCGGCCCCCCAGATGCAATGCCAAGGGCCCCTCCATGCCCGCTGCCCCTGCTCTGCCTCCTCATGCCCCCGCAGACAAACTCCAGGCTCTTGGGCCTTGTCTGGGGTCTGACTCTGGGTGGGGAGCGGACACCACTCTGGAGCCCTCACTGGCAGGCTCATGGGGCCAAGTGAGAGTCCCCACTGTCACGGCCTGACTGCTCCTCATGGGTCTCAGGGCAAGAAGGGGCTTAGAAGCCTTGCTTTCCTCTCCCTCCCGCCCATGGACCTGCCGCGTCAGGGAGGTGTGTGAGAGATGGGGCTTTGTCCTGAGCTCAGTCGGAGTGTCCCCCCTCCCCCCGACCCTTGTGGACCTCAAAGCTGAGGCGGAGCAGGTCAGGCTGGGAAGGGGGTTGTCAGATCCCAGCGGCCAGGGGATGTGTGTCCAGAAGCTGCCCCCCAGCAGAGAGGACCCCCAGAGCCAAATTTTAAGGTGAAAGCTGCTCTGTGGCCATAATTCATTTCAGATTGCTCATCTACCAGCATTGCCCACCCCCCTTCCCCCCCAGCATGTAATCATCGCATTTCCGATGGCCCGGCGATTCTGCACACTCATAATTAGGAGGGCTCCCTCCCTCGCCTGCGCCAACTTCAGGCTCCAGCCAGCAACTTCCGAAGGAAGCCCCCAGGCCAGTCATCTTCGGGAACAGTGCGGCTTCCTGAATGAGAGCCGGGGATCCTGGAGGTGCCTAAACGAGGAGGGGCAGGAAGGCAAGGGTCCAGCCCCCAGGATGCCTCTGGCAGGGCGGCCATTGCAGCATCTTGGGGGGCCCGGAGGGACCAGCCGACATATCCCCTAGCTGAGAGAGGGATCTGCCTGGAGACAGATGCCCCCGAGGGCAGCCTAGCCTTCCTCACGCGTGGTTTGTGCATTTGCTGCTCTGAGGTTTGGGACAGTTACATATGTCATCAGTGGCTTTTCTTTGGTAACTGTCAGTTCTGGCCACGACCGAAAAGGGACTGAAGCCGGGGCAGGATGGCACTGGAGTCCGTCACGACAGAGGGTCCCAGTTCAGGCCTTGGCCTCATGCGGACAGTTTCTGCTGCTGGTGGAGGCTCAGCCCAGGACATCCCCTGTTTCATCCCCACCAGCAAGGTGATCTCAACAAACCTCATCACCTCTGTGGGCTCCTGTGTCTTCCCTGAGCATGGCCATCAGCTGGCAGAGGTCCTCAGGGCTGTGGAGGTGGCAGTAGCAACGTGCCTTGCACAGCCTCTGTGTGGGGCCAGAGGACGGTGAGCCCGCTGTGTGTTCAGCCTGCCTTTCCCTTCTGCCGTCGTGGTGCCCTTGGACGGTGACAGACTTCCCCTTGTGCAGCCCCACTGTACCCCGGGGTGGGGGCGTGCTTTGTGCTGCAGGGAGAAGGATGTCCTTGCAGCAGGAGAAGCCACGCTTAGCCCAAGCCTGCCAGCCCAAAACCTGGCTCTTGAGCCTTCACCAAGCTGAGCCTCTCCCTCCTGTTCATGACTTTTGCCGGGAGCAGGGCTCAGCCAACACTCCCGTGGGTGGACGCGTCCAGGTGACAGCAGACAACACCCTGATTCACTCAGCAGTGAAGGGGGCAGCAGCCGGTCCCCGCTTGTGGCGCGTTCGCACGTGGGCAGGGGCCCGATCCAGTGGGGCCGCACTCCGGCACTCCATCCCCTCTCGCCTTCTCTGGGACCCCAGGAGTGGGCGTCTGACCTGCCAGGCAGCCTCCAGCGTCCAGGTCCGGACTCAGGCATCTCTGGTCCCGCTCACTTCCTTTCTCTTTTGCATGGTTTAAAGCATTACACCAAGCAGGTATGCTTGTTGCCAAACCCTTAGAGCAGTGATGGCGGACCTTTTGAGCTCGGCGTGTCAGCATTTTGAAAAACCCTAACTTAACGCTGGTGCCGTGTCACATATAGAAATTTTTTGATATTTGCAACCATAGTAAAACAAAGACTTATATTTTTGATATTTATTTTATGTATTTAAATGCCATTTAACAAAGAAAAATCAACCCAAAAAAATGAGTTCGCGTGTCACCTCTGACACGCGTGTCATAGGTTTGCCATCACTGCCTTAGAACATGCCCGTGGCAGCAGAGAAACTGCAAAGATTTCTACTGTGACGCACTAATGAGATGATCCCATCTGTGCTGGGAGGGCAACAGGGTGCATGTCCCTCCAGACACTTTTCCTATCAGTGAAGGTGGGATGTATTCATTTACCGACTAGAGTATCTCACATAGCAAAATGGAAACTGAGGCAGATGTGCCCAGTGTCAGGACCAGAAAGCAGCAGAGCAGGGTTCAAACCAGGCGGCCGATGAGTCTGGAGTCTTCAGCTCCTCACTACGCAAAGCAGCTCCTGGCACGGCCTTTGGAGGGTGTGGAGCACCCCACATTTGTGCAGCTTGAACCTCACGATGAAAGCTGCTGCTACGTCCTGGGGGGCTCTGGGCCCGAGACCTGCTCTTCCTCCCTAAGATGGGGGGCGGAGCGCCAGGCACCCCAATACCACCGTGACTTTCTCTGCGGATCACGGAGAGGCTGAAGAGAATCCAGAGGAAGGCTCTGCGTGTGCGGCGCTGCTGTTGGACGTGGAATCCTGGCCTTCTGTGCGGAGATGCCCACACGCCCTCACCAGCGTGGGGCAGGGTGGCCTGGTGGCAGCCGCGCACTCAGCCACGTGATGTGGCCATTGCTGCACACACATCCTCGCTGTCAATCCTCATGCTGTCCCCCAGAGATGACAGTATTATCGTTCCCATCTTACATGCAGAAGCAGGGCTCAGAGAGGGGAGGTGCCCTGGCCGAAGTCGCACAGCGAGGAGATGTGTAGACATCGAACCCAAGTCTAAATAGTCCATCTGTTAACCGAGAACAGTGAAGCTCCCATCGTTGGGTCTTGGGGAAGCATAACTCAGAGAGGAGACCCAGCCTGTGCCAGGGGGCCCGGCCTTGGGACCTCGTGGGCGCAGACATTCCCACTCTACAAAGGGCTGTGTACGAGCTCGGCACCACAGCTACTTAGGAGCCTGGAGGATATCGGGTCTCCTGGGGCCCGAGGCTGGAAACTGCCTGTGGAGACGACAGCCAGGCCTGCAACTGCCGCCAGGCTGGCCCCACCGCGGTCCCAACGTGTAATTAGGGAATTGGGCTTTCAGCTGGGGACCGCAGAGCCCTGGGTGGACCGTGCGGCCCAGAAGCCCTGGTGCCGTAAAGAAGACATCAGCCAGCCGCCCTGCCGAGCCCCGAGTGTTCCCACCAGACACCCGAGCTAAGGAGCGAGTGCGCGGGTGGCTCAGCCATGGGGCCTGCGGACCTGGGTTCCCTGTGACTTTGAGCCTTTCCACCCCAGCTCCTCCTCCTGGCCTGAGCCCTCGCCTCCCTGAGAACCCCAAGCCCCCACTTTCTCCCCGAGGGCTCCCCGCCCCTCATTACTGGTTCCCTTTATCCTCTGAGGCTCCTTTCCTGGGCTGTCTCCCTGCCCCGGGCCCCCAGGCAGACTTCTCCACCAGGCCTGGCGCATGAACAGGCATCATTAGCTCTGGCTGCCATCATCTCAGAACATGTTCATCTTTCCAAACTGCCCCTCTGACCCCATTAAACACTAACTCCGCGTCCCCCTCCCCCAGCCCCTGGCACCCACCATTCTACTTTGTCTCTATGAATTAGGAACCTCGTAGAAGTGGAATCACACAGTATCTGTCCTTTAGCATAATATCCTCAAGGTTCATTCACGTGGTAGTGTGTGTCAGAATTTTATTCCTTTTCTTTGAGAGTGAATAATATCCCACTGTATGGATGGGCCACATTTTATTTATCTATTCATCCACCTGCCCACACACCTTCCAAATTAAGTCCCCTCCTTCCTGCATTATAACTTTTGATACTGAGGCAGATATCACCCCACCATCATTTGTTGTTAATTTTTAACTTTATCCAGTATATGTTGCTGTGTAGTACCTGAGAGATTTAATGTATTTGTGAATGAACTATGTCAGTCTTTTCCTTGATTTTTTGTCGTAGTGTCAGACTCACACAAGATTCCCCACCACAATTTTACTACAATGTTATCTCTTACTATCTTTAAGCACACAGATGTTTTTACTGCCCGTGTTCACAGCTTCCATCTACCTGGAATTTATTTTGTGTACGGTGTGAGGTAGGGATCTGACTGTACATGTATTTACAGGCAGACAGTTGTCCCCACACCAGTCATTGTAGAGCCCCTGCTCTTCTTCCACTGGTGCCCAGTTTGCTAAGTTCTCCCACATTTGAGGTCTGTTACTGACCTCTGCCATCCTGTCAACTCCAGTCAACCTACAGAAATGAATTTAATCAGCCTGTTTATGCGTGACTCCAAAACAGCTGGTTAATTCAGTGAAAAGAATCACATGCCAGATGTTGGCAGATCATGTAACCGAATGGCTGGTTCTCTATTTTCAGTTTGCAAGGGGGATTCTGATCACTAGTCATTCACCATTTCACTCGGCAATATGTGTTGAACATCTTCGTAGTTTCAGGCACTGGACTAGGCTCTGAGGGCCGTTGGCAGGGAATGGAGCCCCTGATCTAGAAAATCTAGAAGACAGAGATGCTCAACCAGGAGGGCAGATAGATACACACACAAAGTCACTTCCATGAAAGACAGTGCTTGGAGATTACATGGTCAGCGGGGGCTTCTCAGAGGATGCTATAGACCGAATGTTCATCCCCCTCCCCCCCCAGATTTACAATATTAAATCCTAACCCCCAAGGTTATGATGTTAGGAGGTGGGGACTCAGGAGGTGGTTTGGTCATGAGCCCATGAATCGGATCAGCATTCTTATAAAAGAGACCCCCAGAGCTCCCTCACCCCTTCTAGGAGTTGGACACAGGAAGAGGTTGGCCGTTCATGAACCAAGAAGAGGGCTCTACTAGACACCGACTCCGCCGGGACGCTGACTTCCCAGCCTGCAGAACTGTAGGCCGTCAATGTTTGTTGTGTGAAGCCCCCAGTGTGTGGTAGTTCATTAGAGCAACCTGAGAGGACTGAGGCAGGGGAGGCGGCCTCTTTGTCTGGATCTGATGGACGAAACCGGAGCACACCTGCAAGACCTGGGGTGTAGAAATCCCAGGAGAGCAAGTGCCAGGCCCTGCAGCTTCATGTCTTGCCGTGGCCCGTGTGGCTTGAGGGGAGGAGACTGCAGAAAAGCAAGAGGAGTCGACCCCGTGAAGCAGAAACCCTGTGAGGGTGGAGGGCAGCGAGTTTGCGGAGCCTGTTCACCAGTACTTTCCACGTGTGGCTGGGCTGGCCCAGAAGTCCTCCCCTGTAGACAGGGCAGAGGTGGGACAAAGGCAGCCAGCTCTCTGAGTCTGCACCCCCCCACCCCCCAGCAGAGATGCCTCCAGCAGCGCCCCTCCAGCTGCCCAGTGAAGTCCACCTGAGCCTGGTGTTCTCAGCTCTGTCAGACCCCAGCCCAGCCCGCTAATGTGCGCATGATGCGGTCATGTGTGGTTTCCCAAGGCTATGGTCTGGCCCAGGACACTCACCCAATCTTCTCACTGGAAAGCCAAACCCAGCACCCACCCTTCCCCCAACAGAGTATGTTTTAAATTTGAGGACTGGGGGCAAGCCAGAGCGTGTGTCTCCCTGCAGCCCTGAAGCCCCACCCTTCAGGGGACACTGTCAGTGTCTGCACAGACACACACCGTCTGCCTAGAGCTGACGACAGCACGGCGCCCTCTGTGGCCCCGCAGCGACTGGGGCGCGAGGCTCTGGGCAGCTGTCCGAAGACCTGCCTGAGGGAGGGGCCCGGGCCGGCCCTCAGTGGTACAATGAGGTCACTGTTCAGGGGTCCAGCTCCCACCTCTCCCGGGCACAGAGACAGTGGGCGGCCGGCCACGGAGCTGCGGTCAGTGGGGCTGAGGCACCCTCAGGCCTTGGGAGCGTCAGGCTGCCCCCTCGGAGCCACAGAGCGTGACGGGAGAGGGTAATTGGGCTCTGGCTGTGACTCGGGCTCTGGAGGGGTGGGGTGGGCTTGTGCGGCATTAAGCCTGGCTCCACTCCGACGGCTGTGGAATTCCTTGTCTGATCCGGCTCCAGATTGGGCCAGAAAGAAATTGGGGGAGAATTGATTTGTGCCACATCCAGGCAATCACGGGCGGGGAGTCCCCGTCTAGTTCCTCTCCCCCATCCTCCCTCTCCCCACCCTCCCCATGCACCCCTGGCCAGCTGCTGGTGCCAGGAGAGGTGAAGCCAGAAGTGGTGGTTGAGACCTTCCCCTGGGGGTCCTATCACCCTCCCCAAAGTCTCTGGGGGCGACATTCATGACATGGGGACTGTCTGCCTGCCAGCACAGTGTCAGGTCTTGGATGCCCTGGCCTGAGTACCCTGAGGACAGGAACACCTCAGAGGCCAGGGACCCTGGTCAAGACACTCTGTCCCCCAGACAGGGGAGCCGAGGTGGGGACAGACCAGCAGCTCCAGCCCCAGGCCCCTTTCCTGGGCTCTTGCACAGCCCTGCTAGGAGCTGTTACGGGAAGGAGAGGGTGGCCCAAGGCAGCCTTCCTGGAGGTGACCCTGCGCTGGTGCCCGTGGGGATGGGCAGGGCTTGGTGAGCAGGCCGAGGAGGAAGGAAGGACACCTGGCAGGAGGTGAGACCTGCAGGGCCTTGACAGGGCCATGAAGCAAGGGAGTTCGGTGGCCAGGCCCTGGTGGGGAGCCTGTCCCTGGCTTGGGAGTCTGGCTCCAGCTTCAGTGGAGTAAACGTGCTTTCCCGATGAGCCCTGTAGTGTCCCGACCGTCTCGTGCCGGGCTGAGCACTCTCAGTCTCCTGGAACATCTTTTCCTGACACTGGGCTTTCCTGAGCACGAGGGAGTCACTCCAACAGGCTGCCCTGTGTGGGGAGCCCCTTCAGGAGTGCCAGCCCCAGGGCGCCTCCTTGGCCACCTAGGCCCTGGGGCAGGCGGCCAAGCAGGGGCCCACAGGAGGCCCCGCCAAGATGCTGGGGAAGCAAAGGCACCAGAGCGTTGGCTTTCCGAGCCGAGCAGTTTGCCCGCCTCGTTCAGGCTGGCAGGCAGGGATGCTCTGTGGAGACCTTGGCCCCTTGGGCGGCTCAGGAAGAAGACTTTGAAGTTTAGGTCCCTAGGAGTGTCCTCCTTGCAAGGAAACTGCAGGGAGGCCTGGTCCAGAGCTGGCCATCCAATACCAACCCTGTCAGCACTAGCACTGAGGCATCGGTGGGTTCTGGGCCTCAGTTTTCTCATCTGAGAAATGGGGCCAACTAGGCTCTGCTCAGCTTCCCAAGGCCATTGTGTGGAGCTTGCATGGGCAGGCAGCCCCTACCCATGGTGGACACTCGCAGGCATGCTGTGGGGCCTTCCTGACCCACATCCCCGAGGCCCTCCCCACCTCCCCCCTCCCCGACACATACACCCTATGGCTATGTCTATGGCAGGAGCTGGGCGGTTGAAGGCATGAGTTAGCATCCACACCCTTGCAGTCCCAGGGGAGCCAGGCCCAGGGCCAAGTTTTATTTTGACTCAAATCCCATTACTGGGGCCAACTGGTCCCACCTTTTATTTCTGTCACATCCTGCACATTAAAACAGCATTAACTCAAAACCCTTGTTTTGAGGAGCGACCGTGCCAACACCAGCCTCAAGGCCCCCGTTGGCTCGGGGAGGGAGGGCAGCCTGTCTTCGGGTCTGGGCACAGGGCATTCCCCTTCTGACTGTTGGTTCAGCGAGTGGGGCCGAAACGGACCCCCAGGCCGTCCAGGGAGCCGCTGTGAAACGCCCAGTGTCCGGTTGGCAGAGGTCTGCCTGACGGTTGGGCAGTCCAGTTCTGGGCTGGCTCCCACTGTCCTTCCCTAATGCTGCTGCGGGGAGGGGGCCCGGCGCCTGCCCCCACGTGTATTGCTGGGGCCAGTGTGGGGTGGGGGCCAAGCGGGGAGTCTCCTTCTTTAGAGTAGCCTGTCCAGGGGCCAGGCCCAGGGGCAGGGCTGGGAGCAGAATAGGGGACTGTCTGCATTTCCCTCCCTGTCAGCTGCTGCAGGCAGGCCCAGCTAGTTGAGGAAGGGGCTTCCCATGAGAGGGCTGGGGGGCCAGGGCGGGCTCGAAGGCTGCGGAGGTCTGCCGGCGGCGTGTGTGTTGGCTCTGAGAGGACCAGCTGACCAGCCCTGGTGTGGAGCTTACCCAGCCTGGCCTGTCCACGGGTCAGCTCCTGCCACCTTTCTTCCCTCCGCAGATGGGGGTGCACAGAGGGATGTGCACTGTCTGCGCTCTAGGTAGCTGAGTGGGAGCGTGACCAGGCACAATCAGTGCTCTCCCAAAAGCCTGTCCAACTGCCCGAAAGTCCTGCCAGCCCCTGGGGACCCTTCCTCTCATGCTCGGCCCTCTTGTTGCCCCCTCGGCTCTCTGGGCCCACTTCCTGCTCCTCCTTCGTCTCACTACCTCCAGGAAGCCTCCCGGACTGCCCTGTTCAGAACCAGCATTGTGTTTCCAGCCCCAGCTCCTGCCCAGGCCGTGGTGTCGGCATCTGAGTCCTGGGCGTGGCCAGGCACTGGCGTGGGGCCTATGGTGGGGTGAGGACCACCTCACCACATGCTGTCCAGGCCGAGAGGGCAGGGCCAAGCCTGGGAGAATAGGCCCCTTCATGCTGCAGCCCCGGCTCTGTGTGTGCCGCACCCTAGCCCAGCCCGGCCCACCCAGGCCCCCCACCCCACTGGTGCCCGCCGTGCCCTCCTCCGCTTGCGCGGCTGGCGGCAGGGCCTCCTCGTGTGGGTCCGGGCAGCCACCTGCTGCCCACAGCCGCAGCCACACAATGAGGCCCTTGTGAGCGGGCGGGCGGGCAGGCGGGCGTGCGGACAGCGCTGCCCGGCCCACCCCGGGCTCAGAGCTCCGTTGTATGGGGCGGTTGCCTGACTGGGCAGCACGGAGCCGAACAGGCTGCTCAACCCACCTTGGGCCACAGTGGTGCTGGCCCTGTGCCCCAGCCCTCTGCCGTTCCTGTGCCAGCACCCACTGGGGTGGGGGCTTGTCCTGCCTGAGTGTTCCGTGCCCAGGGTCCCTTCCTCAGGCATCTGGGGCAGCCGAGAGCTGAGCACCAGCCATGTGCTGCCGTCCACTCCTGGCTTCACCCCAGCCCCTGGACCGCAGCCTCCTCACGGCCAGGTTGTGGCGGGAGGTGTGCTGTGGGTGCTAAGGCGCCCCGGGCATTGTCCTGCTGCTTTCAGTGGTCCAGGGCAGCCTGTGGACACATCCTATTGGGGAGGTGGTCCCCAAAGAGCCTCTGGGTGTAGTTCTGGGACAGCCGTCAGATTGAGGAAGGCGGACTTTGTCCCTGTGCGGGGCCATCGAGAGGCTGGGGCACAGCCGGCCCAGGGGCTCAGGGGCTCAGCCCTCCTGGAGCGGGAGAGTAGCCCGGCGTCCCCCTCAGCCGCCCCCTCCCAGCTGTTCTGGGCAGCCCTGTGTCCCCTGGGGCTGTGCAAAGCTAAGGATTTCCTCTGGCGGGGCCACAGCTGCACGCACAGATGTGAGAGAAGATGGGAACTGAGCCGAGGCTGCGGCCAGGGTCGAGGGAGGTGGGCTGGGCTGACGCAGGTCCCCAAGCCAGACGCCTGAGAACCTGCATCTATGGGGCTGAGGGCCAGTGTGTTGAGGGACCTGTGGACATGTGCACATCTGAGATGAGACTTGGCACTCACTATCCGCGGGACTCGGCGGGGGGCGACACAGGGCCACCTCTTCAGGTTCTTAACCATTTGTGAACATTTTCACTTTGTGCGGGGCTCCTCCAACCTGCATTCTGTCCAGGAAGTGGGGGTCAGGGGGCAGGACGTGTTCGCCCCAGCGGCACAGGGTCCCGGAGCTGCAGCCCCTGCAGGTCACTCCCCAGGCTCGCAGCCCGAGTCCGCGTGGTGTGGAGCCTGATGCTGTCAGGGTGCCAGAGACAGGCTGCAGCTGCTGCTATCTCAGCAGGGCTGAGGGGCGCCCCCATCACATCACCCCGATAAGCCTGGCCTCACTCCGGCCTCTGGAAGAGCCAACGGAGCCCGAGACGTAAGCGTCCACAACTGTTCTCCTCGGCCACTGGGATGCATCTCCTGGGTCCCCACATCCTGGGGGTTCCTTCACGTGGTTCCGGCTCCAATGAGGCTGGCGGTCCTGTCTGCCAGGTGGAGAAGGGAGGCCAGATCCAATCCCAGGGCCCCTCAGATATGTCCAGGGGGCCCCGAGGGGGGCCAGGAGCCTGACCCCAAGGTTGAATTAAATCAAGGAGCCTCCCTGAGAAGGGCTGAGCCAGGTACACAGAGACCTGATACTTAGAGCTTTATGAGTCGACGTTGACGGTAGTCAAGCAGGTCACAGAACAGGGACAGGCTGGCAGCTGGGGTATCTACAAGGGAAACAGTCCCCCCAGCCTTCTCTGCCCCACAAGGCCGTGCATGTCCAGGAGGGGCAGACCTGGCCCCCCGGGTGCCCCAAACCGCCTTATGCAGAGGGTCTGCCCGAAGTCACCTGCTCCATCAAAACCTACCCCAACCCCGCCGGGCACACACACACTGTGGAGGTGGTGCCTGGAGGGCTCAGCGGGTGCGTGCCAGGTCCCTGCTTCTCCAACCCGCTAGCTCAGGGCCCCGGGATGGGTGCTCATTTGGTTTTCTCATCTGGGAATGGGATACCAATCCGTCTATGTCAGACTTCAGGGTAAAGAACAGAGCACACGTTCATGCAGCTCTTTGGATGGCGTCTGGCACAGGGAATGCACGAAGAGTTTGTTAAATACCGTTGCCAGTCGGGGCCTCACACCCTATCTGCGAGGGAAAGGCCACGAAAATCAAGTTTAGAGGTAAGACACCACACAGAAGGTGCTTACTGAGCGCTCATCTTTCTTTGGAGCTTTCCTGGCAAGCACCAGCCTGGCCAGAGCCGAGTCGCCTGTGGGACAGCGCTGCCAGGGGTCTGCTCTTCTGGGTGGTGAGACACCCCAGGGGCCCACGGGAGGCCCAGGTTTTGCTCCTGAGAGCCCTGGGCCTGAGCGTCGGGCCGGCTCCTGAGCTGCTCCTCAGCCGGTTTGGGGACCCACCAGGGGGTGCGGCCAAGCCCCATGGAGCTGCCGCTGGTTCTGGACAGCTGGGCCAGGGTGAGGGATGGTAGAACAATCTGGCTGAAATAAAGGTCTTAATAGCAAAACCACTTCTTTAGAGAGAAAACATGATATGTGGCCAGCCGGTGCAGACACTTGGGGGTCTGGAAAAGAGGGGAGATCTGGGGAAGCAAATGGCTCGGAGGAGCTGCCCCCAGACCCACTGCTAAATTATTAACCTCCTGCGTGGGGAGAAGTGATAAAATAAACATCCCCCGCGCCAGGCTCTCAGAAGGAAAAGGTTCCCGGAGATGGGAAATCCAGACCCTGCGGATCGCCGCCCCATCGAAATAAAGTCATCCCATGTTCGTTTGAAGATGCTGGGGAGAAACGAGGCCCAGATGAATGACCTGCGTGAAGCCAGCCAGCCACCCTGCGCCGGCCGGCCGGCCCTGCCTGTGCCTGCAGCGCAGCTGATGGATTGGGTGCCGAGGAGGGAGCCACAGTAAGCGATGCTGGGAATGCCGGGGGCCCAGAAAGGGTCTGGGGGCCCTGTCTGCCTGGCCAGCGATGTCTGGCCCAGGCTTCCTGTCGTGGGGGGCTCAGGAGAGGACCAGGCTGTGGAAGCCGGCATGCCCACTCTGTCCCCTTCCTGCCGGGCGGCCCGGGGAGACCAGTAGAGCTCCGGTCCTGACCAGCCCACTCCCGCCTGGACTTCTGACGGTGACCGGGAAGAAGCTGCTTCCGGGAGTGGCCTGGAGCCCTGTCAGACCTCGAGCAGCTCTGGTTGGGGGCTGGTTGGAAGACTCTTTAGAGCAGTGGTTCTCAACCTGTGGGTCGCGACCCCTTTGGGGGTCGAACGACCCTTTCACAGGGGTCGCCTAAGACCATCGGAAAACACATATATAATTACATATTGTTTTTGTGATGAGTCACTATGCTTTAATTATGTTCAATTTGTAACAAGGAAATTGGGGGTCACCACAACATGAGGAACTGTATTAAAGGGTCGCGGCATTAGGAAGGTTGAGAACCACTGCTTTAGAGGTTGCCTGGCTCATTCTGTGCCTCTCGGCCAGCATGGCAGACCCTGGCATGCCCAAGACTATTGTCCATACAGGGTCTAGGGCAGACATCGCTAGTCAAGCCCTGCACTCTGGCAGAAATGGCCCCACGCCCTTTGTGGCAGATCCCTCCAGGCAGCACGGGGATCTGGTGTTTCTGGCCTTAGAGATGCACTAGTTCACCTCCCTGTGCCAGCACCGCCAGCCCTGTCCCTGCAGCCCCTCGGGGCTGGCGTACCTCCTCCTCACTCCAGGGAGGCCTGTCCTGGAGTCTGCTGTGTGCTCTCTCCCTTTGTCCAGAGCTCAGCCCTGTCGGGAAGGGCCCAGGCGTGGGGGACGAGGCTGAGGCCACTACATGTCCAAGTCAGGGGTACAGGAGAGCTGGTGGAGTGCCCAGAGGTGGGTCTGCCGGGCACCTTCTGGGCACTGGGCACCACCAAGAGCACAGGTAGACCACAGCCCAGAAGCTGCTCAGGAAGTTCCTGCACCCCGGGCCACATCCAGGAATGGGCCCATGTCAGTGTCCCGGGGCCAAAATAACAAAGGGGACTGTGGGAGCGGGGGGGGGGGGGGGGGGGGGCGGGGCGGGGGGGGGGCGGGCCTCGAACCACAGAAGCGCATTCCCCACAGTTCTGGAGGCCAACGTTAAATCCAGGAGCTGCAGGGCCTCGCTATGGAGGCTCCAGGGGAGGGTCCTGCCTGCCTCACCCAACGCCTGGGGGCTCATGGCCGCACCACTCCAGCCTCCGCCCCCATGGTCACATGGCCTTTCCCCAGGTTCTCTCCCCTCTCTTCTAAGGACACCAGTCACTGTACTCAGTGCCCACTCTAATCCCATCTGACCTTTTCTTAACTTAATCCCACCTACAAAGAGGCTCATACGTTGAGGGTCTGGGTGGACATGAATTTTGGGGGACACTTTCCAACCCAGTACAGGCACCAGGGGGCAGCCAGCTGGCTCACACCCACCCAGGGAGCGAGCCCCCTCTCGGATTCCTCCTCTGAGTGGGTCAGGTGCCCTCAGGGATCCCCCAGCTGGCCCTGTCCTGCCCTGTACCCTAACTGGGAGCTGCTCCCTGTCCTTAGAGGTGGCACTGGCGGTGGACCTGACACAGGTCGGGGAGGGGCTCAGAGAGCCAGAGAGAGAGCATAGGTCCAGGGTGTTGGGGGCAGATGCAGAAGCCCCAGGGGAGTCAGCGCCCAGAGCTGGCACGGGGTCAGGGGAGAGGGCATCCAGGGTGGTCCTGGTTTGCAGCCTCAGACTCCTGTTGCCGTGGCCATGGATGACGGCTCAGGAAGCGTGCAGACGGGCTGCATGGAGCAGGGCCCGACACCTGTTGGAGGCACCCGAAGGCAGGGGGACACCCCTTGACAAATGTTCACAAGTGGTCTTGACAGCTCGGGGGCCCCCTCTCCTGGAATCAGAGTGGCCAGGGGGGACAGACTCGAGGGCCAGGGAGGGTACTGAGTACCAGGGCCTGGGGGAGGGGAGCACATGGCGGAGGACCCAGGCTGAGTCTGGATGGGGCGGGTAGGGGTGGGCCCCCTGGGCTGATCACCGCTGCTCAGAGGACCTGTCCTCCCTGCCCCCTGCTCTGGGGACCTCAGACAAGGCCCCTGTCCAAGTTTGCGGTGCCGGCCTCACAAGCTCAGGCTGGCGTGGCTGCTGGCAGGGCCTTTTGGCACTGGCTTCCGTGAGCACGAGGCTGACCTCGCCCACAGGCTGGCCACAGGGGCCCTGGCTTCTGCTGCCATGAGCCTGGGGACACTGAATGCCAGGTCCAGGGACCCCCCAAAGCTGAGCAGATGAGGACAAGGGGCCCCCAGAGCCCTGGGACTCGCCCTTGGCAGGCTGGGTTGGGCCCTGGGGCACACCTGCTCTGTGGTGGGTGGGGAGCTTCCGGGCCTGCAGCTGTTGGTCCCCAGGACAGACATGGCCTCCCCAGCAACAGCTGGGCCGGAGGCTCCAGAGCCAGGAGAGCCCAGAGCCCAAGCCAGCCCTGCTTGGGATCAGTTACAGGCACTGCAGATGCTGGGGGACAGGGAAGGAGAGGAGAGAAGGGTAGGAGGGGAGAGAGAAGCAGGGGAAGGAGAGCAGCGTGAGGGAGAGCGCAGTGACCCCCTGCCTGGCCTCTAGCCCCTGGGTGTGGCACTAGGGCTCCCCTGGGTAGGAGGCCACTTAGACAGGCCTCCTGGGCTGCCCCCCCTCCCAGGGTCATGCTGCTCACAGGAATGATGTCCAGCATCACTGGTCAGCTCGGAACCTCTGTTCAGTGACTAGGGTGTCCCCAGTCCAGGTACCCCTCTGGGCGGCACAGTGACACCCAGAAGCTGCCCCTACCCTTTCCAAAGGCTGACATGTCCTGACGAGACCAGCCTCCTGGAGCCTCCCGGAGGGTCAGCAGGTCAGGGGCAAGGTGGAGGCTGTGTGGCCTCGGTGAGGGACACTGCCGGGAGCTGTGGGACCAGGAGGGGGCTGCCCCGCGTGCTGCTTGCCAGGATGCACGGGCATATGCAGGTGCTCAGCAAATGCTCCAGGAGCAATTGGGCGTTAGTGTGGAAAGGCGCTGACCGCACAGCCACACGAAGGTACTCCCGTGGGTGCCCGTCCTGCTTCCCGCAGCCTGAGATGACAGAGGTCAGGGCAGCACGCACCCCCACCGGGCTCTGGTGGGTGCCTGGAGCCTTGGGGAGCTGTGCCCCTCCCCTCCCACTACAGGGACCCTCACGGCCATGACCTGGGGCTTCCCTGGTGGCCATCTGACTGCACAGGGATCACACCCCAACTCCCCCTCCTTTGGATCCGGGGCAACCCGGTGGTGAGACATGTGTGAAAGTCTCTGCTACTCCTTTTGCTGAAAAGTGAGTCTGCAGACTGTCCTGCTTCACTCCAGTGGGGACAGGCCTGCCCACCAAGGGTCCGGGGTCAACACAGCCTGGCCTGCCTGCAGCCCTTGGCATCTTGGGGAGCCGTCCGCCTCGCCTGCCTGCCTGGCCACAGCCCCCGGCAGCCAGTTCAGCGAAGGACAGGCCAACCGTCAGGACCCCGGACTCCCTGGCTGGGGGAAGCGGGGCCGGTTTGCAGAATTTGGGGATTTTGAACCAGCTGCTGTGGCAGGTGTGGCCAGGCTGGCTGAGTGAAGTCCACCCGCCACCGGGAAGGTCGCCAGCCAGCTGCTCGAGGGTGTGGGGTGGCTGTGCTGGCCACTGGCCCAGGCAGCAAAGCCAGCAGAGGGTGGACTGGGCTGGGGGCTGCAGGAGGGCCGACACCCCACGTGGTTCACCACCGCCCCCCCTGCCAGAGCAGAGTGGACAGCCCAGATCCTCCAGGCCCTGAGGCAGGCCAGGGCAGTTGGCCAGACCTGGGTCTTGGCCTGAAGCCCCATGTTCTCGATCCGACACGGGAAATACTAGCCATCCATTGGGGAGGAAGCACAGGGAGAACACCCCCTTCCCTGAATGGTCGGGTCTCAGCGGGGGCTGGACACCTCCTGGTTGTGTCAGAGCATTTGTGAACAGCTGGCGCCCCCCAGTGGCAGCAGTTGCTTTGTTTCCAGTGATCTGAACTCTCCCGTGTTAGGGGCAGGTTTAGGGGGCTGAAGTGGAGGAGCAGACCGAGAAGTGGCCGGCTCAGGTAGGGGTTCCTAAATCAGGCTTTAAGACAAGGTTCTCAGTGCCAGCAGGAAACCTGAGAAGGGAGGAGGGCGTAGCAGTGGGCCCCGGGGGGCACCGGGCAGGAGCCGGCGTTACACATCCTCTGGCCGTGGCCGGGCAGATTTACTGAGTATTAATGGCCCCGGGCCTGTCCTGTGGGCGCACCCAGAACCCAGGTGACCCCAGCTGTTCTTCATGCAGGAATGGTGAGCTGGTCCCCAGGAGGGGGCAGAGGAGTGCCCTCCTCAAGGAAGCCCCCACCCCCCTCCCCTGTTCTGTCTACACCACTGGAACCCTGGGGGGGTGGGCGTGCTGAGGCTCTTGCCACTGATCCCCAAGAGACTGGCTCACCCACAGAGGGCTGTGGGGCAGGGAGGGGGGCTGTGGGAGCCCTGGGGAAAGGACTGTTCAACTAAGGGCCCCCCAGGGACCCCAGCATAGACTTCAGCAGGTCTCAGAGGGGACAGACTTGGACCTGGGGGCAGGCCCAGGGCAGGGCTCTCTGGGAAACTTCCGGCGGAGTGGGCAGGAGGGACAGTAATTATGACTCCATGTTGCCCATGAGACTGAGGCTCAGAGAGGTTGAGTGACCAGCTGAGGCCACACAGCTGGAGCTGCTGGGAACCCAGTCCTCGCCAGGCCATGGGCAGGGCCATGAGAGGGACTGTGATGGGACTGTGGGAGCCTGAGCTTTGGTCATGGTCGGGGGCCCTGCGAGGGACTGTGGGGGACTGGGCTGTGGGCAGAACTGTGGGAGGGGCTGTGGGACCGACTGTAGGGGCCACAGGTGCCCTTGGCCTCATTCTCCTAACCCTGCCATCACCTCATTCAGGAAGGACTGTGGCAGGGGCAGCTGTGGCCCATCAGTGCCCACTCAGCCCCCAGCCCCAGCCCCTCTGCTCCGCAGTGACCATGGTGCCCAGCAGATGTCGCCCGAGACCGGCAGGCGTGTGATCACCCACTGTGTCTGATTTCAACCCCTCTCTGGTGTGTCCCCAGGGCCTGGCAGGGGAGAGATGTGGTGGAGGGAGGGTGGAGAGAAGGGGTGTGAGCAGGGGGGGCGGGGGGACACTCCCTGCCTAGGGGCCCTGTGGAGCAGGGATCAGATCCTGGCTCTGGCATCCCCTGATTGTGCAGGGGTGTCGGTTCCCCTCCAGAGTAGGGGGGCTGACTCCTCCCAGAAGCCGAAGGGAGTGGGGAGTGGGTCCTGAGCATCCTGTTGCCTTTCCTTCTGCTGCCCCTGCCTCACAAGCTGCCATTCACTGCCAGGGAGGGTCCAGGGAGGGAGGGAAGTGTTGGGAGGAAGGGGAGAGCTGGGAGGTCATCCACGGCCTGGCGTCCAGGGCAGATCGATGGGACATGGAGGGGACATAGAGGTCCCAGGAGAGGACCTTCCATGGGGGATTGGTGCAGAGGGGGGGCAAGGGGGTGCTCACGCCCTACACCCACCAGTCAGATTGAGTGGGGGGTTGGGAGAAGAGGGTGGGGGTAGAGGGTCCTTTGACCCCCTGTGTCCATATCCCCTTTCCTTCCCCCTTTCCTCATCACCTGGGCTCCAATCGGCCCACCCCACTTCCCTCCCAGCTGTGTGGAGGGCCTCTGACGTGTCCTTGGCTAAATGCCTTAACTTGTCTTTGTAGCTAATTGTCACAATGTCAACCCGATGCTCTGCGGACCCACGTGGAGGCGCAGGCTGGGCCTCAGGTTTGAGGCGGCTCAGAACATTCCCTACTGAGCTTGAGCCCCTCAGCTCTACAGGGGGCCTACCTCCCCCCGCCCCCCGCCCCCCCCCCCCCGGCTGCCTGGGGAGAAGGGAAGGCGCTCAAAGCGGAAACCCCAAGAGAGGGGGCTGCTGTCTGTGAACGTGTCCCTCTGCCCTCTTGTCCAGGGAGGGGCAGCGGACAAAGTCCTGGTGGCAGCTGCTCGGTCTCTGCCAGGGGCTTGGCATGAGGGGTGTCTTGGCCTGGGGACATTGATGGTTACTTTTCAGCAGCCAGAAACCCCTCCCAAAGCCTGACCACCTGAGAGGGGAGGGCTCCAAAGCTGGGGCAGGTTGGGGTACTGGTGGGCAGGGGGCGCATGACCACTGCGGTCCTCAGCCCCACCCTGCAGGAGGGCTCGGCTTCCAGGCCACCTCTGGGCCAGGCTCCCCTAATGAAGTAGAGACAGTGGCTCTTAAATGCCCCCAGGAAGCTCCAGGCTCACAGAGCTGATGTGCAAATGAATTGTTTATCAGCGTCCAGGGACGCTGCCCAGCCACCCGGAAGAGCTGACACTGCTCACTTGCAACCACCAGCCCACGGCCTGGCTCTTGCTGAGTGGCCTGGCACTTAGGGGTTACCCCTTCTCTTGAGGGACCCTCAGAGAAGTCCCCCTAGGAGCCCAGCAGCTTGGCAGGTGGGGTGGGTGGGCACAGCCCCAGTCCCGGCTCCGTCTCCACTGGGGGTTGGCTGGTACCACCCGCCTCCTTGTGTTCCAGGTGGTCCCTTCAGGGAAGGGTGGAGAGACCTGCCCTGAGCCCTGGGGAACTGCAGCCAGAGGCCCTGGTACTCAGAAGCCAGGGGGAGGGGCGCTGAATCGTGGTCCCAAAATGATATGTCTAAGTCCTCACCCCAGTAACCGTATTGGAAATAAGGTCTTTGTGATCAAGGTAAGTCATGGCCACACTGGAGCAGGGTGGGCCCCAGTCCAATGATGGGTGTCCTGGCAAGAAAGGGGAGATGGCCGTGGGATGACAGAGGCAGAGGTGATGCTGGGTGACAGAGCTACATGCCACGCACCAGGGGAGAGGCAGGAAGGACCCCCCAATCCCCCGCACACACACACACACACACACACACACACACACACACACAGGACTGCCCCATATTGATTTTGACTTCCAGCTTCCAGAACTGAGAATAGAGTCCCGTTGTTTTCAGCCCCAGTTTGTGGCCCTTTGTTACAGCAGCTGTGGGAACGTAACACAGGTGACTGTGAGCAGGTGTGCAGCCCCAGAGCCTCGGTTTCCCCATCTAGCCCCTTGGCCACGGGGTGACTGAGATTCAGGAAGGCACTCGGGGCCAGAGCCCCACCAGGCGCCTTTCGGTCTTTGCCATGGCCAGTGGGGAAGCCTGGTTTCAACCTGGTGCTTCTCCTCTCACTCCCGCCACCGAGGCGTCTCAGAGCAGTTGGGCCCTCTGCCCACTGGCCGCCCTCGCTGGGGCCTCCGATCACCACTCGGGTTCTCATTGAGCTGGGCAAGACATTAGTCCCCTTTGAGAGGCTGTGGCCTCCATGTGTGGAGCTAACCGGTGACTCGGACCTGGCTGGGCACAAAGCTGGTTCCATTGTCACCTGGAATTGCTGGCTGCAGGGCGTGTACCCATTAGCAGGCATTCTCCGGCAGCCCATCCCTTCCAGGGCCTGACCGCAGGCCCCCTGCCGTGGTGGGATATGTTTGTGGCCTCTGTGAGGTCCCAGGGTCCCTGCAACGTGGATGTGACTATTTGGCAAGAAGCCTCTTTTGTCTAAGTTGGCATAAGGATGTGTTACTGACCAGCTGATGTGGCTGCTTTGTGGGGCTACTTTGAAGAACTCTCTTGTGTGATGGCTCCTTGTTGGCAATGGCTACTTGGTCTGCAATGAAGTCTCTCCCAGGTGTCTACGACTGCCCCTAGCAGAGAAGGAGCTGTGCTCTGACAGTCATACCTGCTCCGGACACTGGCCCGGCCATCTGGTTGGCACAGACATGGAGCCAACAGCTCTGCCCTCTCGCTGAGGTCTAGCCCTGTGGTCGGCAAACTGCGGCTCGCGAGCCACATGCGTCTCTTTGGCCCCTTGAGTGTGGCTCTTCCTAAGCCTTAGGAGTACCCTAATTAAGTTAATAACAATGTACCTACCTATATAGTTTAAGTTTAAAAAATTTGGCTCTCAAAAGAAATTTCAATCGTTGTACTGTTGATATTTGGCTCTGTTGACTAATGAGTTTGCCGACCACTGGTCTAGCCAAGGCCACCAACTTGCATGAGAGGGATGGTCACTCCTGGTCCAGAGTCTCCTTTCCAAGATAAGCCAGGCTGTGGGCGAGGTTGAGGACACGGTGCAGGGAGAAAGGTACCCACAGGTGGCACCAGGCCATATGTGGCTAGTGTCCACGGGCACAGGCCCACCCTGGATGGAGTCTGTTAACTGAGTTAACTGGGGAGGGGCAGTTGGCTCATTAAAGGGGTGTGTGAATCCTACTTTGGGGCTAAATCCTTTGCCTGTTTGCTTGTCTTGGTTTGTAAGGAAGGCTAGCTCTGCATGTTGTGTCAAGAGCCTGCAGGTACCAGGCAGTGCCCAGGCTGGGAGATGTGTCTACACTTTCTGTCTTCTTTGCATGTCTCCTGCTCTGGGACCTGCTCCCTCCTCACTCTCAGCTTCCTCTGGACTAACTGGCTATACAGTTTGTGGGCCCTGTGCGAGGTGAGAACGCAGGGCCCTCGTTCAAAGCTCAGGGAAAGGTGCCACCTGTGGACCTAACACGGAGGGTGTTTTCCTTTCTTCTGCCGTCTCCCCCAGGCTGCAGTGTTCTCATTCGGTTATTTAATGTTGTGCTCAGGAAAGAAAAATGAAAGATTGAAGTTATGAATTTCCTCATGTGTCTCCATGTTGTATGATGTCAGTTGTAAATGCAACTGCAGGAGCATTTCACTCATCAGTAAAATCGCCCAAACTGCGCCATTTGTGCTGCATGGGAGTAGACACACGTGTATTGTGTTACCAGATTAGCGAAAACATGGCACAGGCCTAGCGCAGCTGTTCTGATTTCACTCCATTCGCACGCCCTTCAGCCCGAGGCCTCGGCGAGTGAGGGAGGCCTGGGTGGCCGGGCACTGTGGTGCGTCAGCATTTCAGTGTGATTGGCTCCCACAGGAAGCAACACGAGTGAGAAAGGGTGTGACGGGTCCCGGGCCACGTGTGCTTCTTAGGACACCCCTGTCCTCTTCCTGCACTCCTGGTTCGGACAGAGACGGTGGCCCCTGGCTGTCAGCTGCCCGCCCCCCCCCCCCCCCCGCCTCTTTACTCAGCTGTAGACATAACACCCTCACCTGTGTACTGGGTTGAAAAGTGTCCGCCCCGCCCCCCCAAATTCATGTCCACTTGGAACCTCAGAATATGATCGTTTTTGAAAATAGGGCCTTTGCTGATGTAATTAAGGATCTCAAGATAAAACCATCCTGGGTCTTAGGGGGTCCTATGTCCAATGACTGGCGTCCTTATAAGATGAGAAGCGATCTCAGAGAGACACATGGACACAGAGACACGGACACACAGAGGAGATGGCTGCGTGAAGAGGGAGGGAGGCAGAGGTGGGAATGATGTGGCTCCAGCTAAGGGTTGCCCCAATACCGGAAACTGGAAGAGGCCAGGAACTGATTCTTCTTTAGGGCCTCGGCGGGCGCGAGGCCCCGCCAACACTTTGCTCTCAGACTTCTGGCCTCCAGCCTGCGAGAGACCACATCTCTGCTGTGCTAAGGCCCCAGTTTGCGGTCCTTTGTCATGGCAGGCCGCCTGGGTGCCTTAGACCTTATTGATCTTGAACTCCGTGCCTGCTGGACCCACCAGAGCTGTGTGCTCAGGGCTGTGCTCGCCGATGCTGCGTGCTCACGGGTGTGGTGGGCACGCATGTCGCACACATCACCCCTGCTCCCACCCGTTCACCACTGTGCCATCAAACTCGCTTACAAAACGCTGGTACAAAGGTCAAATGATTAGAAATATTGAATGGCCACAGCAGAGCATTCAGCCAAGCCAGGCGCCTGGGGTGACCACAGGGTTGCATGCTGGGTGGGAAAACTCTCCTCCGCAACACGCTGCTCTCAGCACACTCTACGCTTCACTTCAGGCACCAGGTGTAGCTACATGTCAAGCACGTCTCAGGCACCAGCTGGGAGCCCTACCACTTCACCTGACACCGTCTCCCTGGGGGTGACTGGACCCCGCAGGGTCAGGCTCGGTCCCTGGGACGGCTCAGACAGGAAGCACCTTCAGGGCCAGCTGCCATCCAGGGGGTTCCCTGTGCTTCCGGCCAACCAGCTATGGACCCGCCTGAGTACCGAGAGGGTGTTTACCCAGAGCTGCTATAGCCAGGGGTCAGCCAGTTAACACACCTGCTAGAGACTGAAGTCGGGCTGGGAGGGGGAGGCGTTAGCTGGAAGAAGGGCCGATGCAGGAGTAATTCTCACAGAGCGGGGCCCTGTGAGGTGGGCTTGGGGAGCACGCTAGCTTCCTCTGGCTGGCCCTGGGTTGGAAATGGGGGGGACACAGACAGCTGCTGTCACCGAACCAGTCCTGACCGTTCTGGGCAGAGGCTGTGGTCTGGCTTCCTGGGCTGGTTGCTGCACGTTGTGGGTCAGAGTCCCCTTGTCATGTGGCTGGCACTGTTCATGTGTATATCCCGTCTCTTATCCCCAGCGGGCCACCCTCAGGCCCTGGAAGAACAGCCCTGCCGACCAGCTTCTCCCTGTGCCGGGAGCACCCCTCCCAGCCACCTCCTCTGAGCATTTTCTGTCCCTGCCCTGGGAGGGGGGCGGTTCAGGGTGATAAAGGTAGACACCACCCAAACCCACCAACCCAGTCGCTCGTGGACCCACCCACGCTGGCTCCTGCAGCCTGCAGTGGTCGGGGAGCCACAGCTCTGTCTGGCCACAGCTAATGTTCTGGAGCCACCTCCTGGCCTCTTCCCCAGAGGGGCTCAGGCCCTGGGACACAGCATCTCCAAACAGGCTGTCGTCCCCCTCCATGTCACAACACTGCTTTTTCCTTGTCACATGGTCTCCAAACCTTGGGTTACACGCCTCCACCTCCCTCTACCACAGTGGTTCTCAACCTTCTGGCCCTTTAAATACAGTTCCTCATGTTGTGACCCAACCATAAAATTATTTTCGCTGCTACTTCATAACTGTACTGTTGCTACTGTTATGAATCGTAATGTAAATATCTGATATGCAGGATGGTCTTAGGTGACCCCTGTGAAAGGGTCATTCGACCGCCAAAGGGGTCGCGACCCACAGGTTGAGAACCGCTGCTCTACCCCCTTGGCCAGAGGAAGCCCATGGACTTTGGCATTGGGCAGGGTTGGACGCCATCTCTGCCACCTGCTCCCAGTGCCCTCAGGAGGAAGGACAGTCACTCTGGTCCTGTCTGTGTGCCCTGGAGAGCAGCGCTTGCAGTTGTCCCTGAAGCCCCAGCCCTCGGAACAGCTCAGGCTCAGGGCAGGCACGTGGCAGGCCTCTGCTGGATCAATGATGCTGTCTGCACACGGGACCGTAAGAGCCCCACTTCATGTCACGGCTGAATGTGGAAGCTCGCCGCCTTCCTCCTTCCTCCCGTGTCCTGTTTTCACACCCGATGCTGAGTCAGGGCCAATGCCTGTCCTGATGCCACACAGCCCAAGTGCTCTGCCTGAGGGCCAGGGTCTCACACGGGGGGGGGGGGGGGGGGGGGGGGGAGGGCAGGCCTGGAAATGGATGAGTTGCCTTCCCGACTATCAGAGCAAGTTCCTTCCTCTGCTCGCTGTACTAACAGTTGGGAACTCAGTTCCTTCATCCTCTACTCGACTACACCAACTGTCGGTCCGAGTCCCTCTGCCAGGGGCTGGACCTTCTTGGACCCCGGGTATTTGACAAAGAAGCCATGAGAAGTCCTGGATGTATAAGAGAGCCAGTGGCCAAGTAGCCATTGCTAACAAGGAGCCACTAGACAAAACAGCTCTTCAAAGCGAAGTCCCGTACAGTAGGTAGCCGCACGCCGGCCTGGTGACAATGCATCTTTCCTACAAAGCAGTAGCCTCCTCCATAGAAGCTAGTTATATGGGAGCCATCCTTAGAGCCACGGCCTCACCAAGCAGCCGCGCCAGCCATCATCTGAGCTAGCTACCTGCTGGTTAGAACCATGCTTCATGCTACTTAGACCAATGAGGCTTCCTTCCAAATGGTGGCCTCAGTCCTTTGGGTTATAGAAGGGCACGCTTGCGTAGTGCATAGAGTGCTGTGTCCTTGCACTGCGTACAGCATCTTAGCCTTGACACCCTGATTCAGATCCCCACGCTCAGAGCTCTCCTTCTAGGATGAGCCTGGTCCCAGTTGGGCTGCACAGCCACACCCAGGACACCCCAGCCCCCCTAGGACAGGACAGCTGTGCCTGTGCCCTCCCCGCTCCTGCAGTCCTCCTCCATTCGAGGACAGCAGGGTGTCCTGAGCAGGTCCCAGGCTGGGGGTCCAGAGACTCAGATTCAGCCCACCTTTGCTCTGTGCCCAGCCCAGCTCCTGCCCTCTCCGAGCCTCAGTTTCCCCGTTTTCAAATGAAGATCTAGGAATTGCCTCTCCCATCCCTAGGCTGCGCCCCCACCTGGTGTCTGGCCTCTCCTCTTCCTTCACTAGCCCCATGTCTGATGCAATAGGCTCTCTACCTGGGGGTTGGCCATTGGGCTCCAGCTGTCTAGACATTCTGGACTCACCTGGGAGTGCACACCTGAGAGGCCCTGAGCCCATGAGAGTGTCCCTGGGTGGTACACAGTCTGCCAGTGAGGAAAGAGCTGTTTTTTTGGCGGGGGGGAGGCAGGTGGGGTCTCAGCAATGGAGGTGGTGGTGCTGGATGCCAAGTCTCCAGGGTACAGTCCACCCAAATTCCTCCTCCTTCCCTTCCCCCCTGGCCTCCCAGCTGAGGCAGATCGTGGCCCCTTTACCAGGGGCTGGTCTCTGGTCCCACCTCCATCCCTGGGCCCGGATGGAGCCTGGCCCAGTGCCCAGTGAGCCCTGTGGGTGAAGCCCTGCCATGCTGAAGGCCAGGCGGCCTGGGAAGCTGCATGTTAATGTGCCTCCGTTTTAAGGAGGCGCCCACTGAAGCCTTAAGACCAGGGCCAGCCAGTCTCCCCCAGACCCTCAGGGGCTCAGGCACCTGCAGAAGGCCCCTGCCTCCCGTGAACCCACAGTGAGACGTTTGCAGACGTTTGCTCACCAGCATTCACACCTGCAACCAGGACAGACATTGCCAAGGGATGTGGTCTGGGAGTAGTGAGTGGCCAAGGGGCAGACAACCCATGTGGGGCAGCCCGGGAGCTTCCTGGAGAGAGGGGCATGCAGACGGACAGGTGCATTAAATGGGGAATGGGAGATGGGGGACACCAGGCAGGGGCACAGCCAGGGCAAAGGTGAGAGGCAGCATGCCCATCAGTGGAGTGGGGGGAGGGCCAGCTTGGCCAGAGGACAGAGAGTGCCTCGCAGCTGCCAAGGCCCGCCCTAGCTTGGGGACCCTGGGGACACAGACAGGGGGCCTCTGGGTGTTCCAGGTAGACTGGAGTCTGCCTCCGTTGCTTTTGAATAATCACGGAGCCTCACAGCATGGCTGAGCCTGGCATGGGTGGCTGTGAGAGGGGCAGACGTTGTCCAGCAGCCTCTGGCCTCAGCCTCTGAAAATGGGGGACCCCAGGCCAGGGAAGAGTTCACAGCTAGGGTGGGGGTCCCCATGCAAGGGGTCCACGGGTCGTCCCTGGGGAGCCCATCGGGCCACCTGTCCTGTTGCCATGGCTCCTGGCTGCCACTAATCCTCGCCCTCCTCCCGCCAGCGCTGGTGTGACCTCTGCAGTGTCCCCGGGCGTCACCTCCCTTGATCCTCCTGGGGCTCAGGCTCGGGGCTGAGAGGGGAGGGGGCTCTTGCCAGAGGCCTGGGGAGAGGGGAAGGTGGCCCCGGAATGAGCACCTTCCTTCCTTTGTCAGAGAGGGCCTGGGTAAGACCACTTTGGTGTTAGGGTGTTGGGGTGCCCCGGCCTGATCCTGGGCTGTGGCTGGACCAAGCACCCACCCACCCACAGGGCCGTGCAAAGACACGGCCTATGGACAAGACAGCCTATGCCTGCCCCTCCTCACCCCTGCAATGCTCCTCCATTCAAGGGACAGCATGGGGCGCCCACTCTCATATAGGACCCCGCACCCCCGGACGGTGGGATGACAGAAGCTGCTCAGGGAGCCCTGGAACTGGATGGGGCCGCTGCATCCAGAGGGTGGGGACGGGGCTAGCACAGCCCCTGGCTCAGGGGTGCACACCAGGCTTCCCCGCCCAGCCCCTGCCTGGGCAGCCATGTGGCCTGCTTTGCCAAGGCAGAGCCTGGGTCTGGGGGTGCGATTTGGGAGGCGACCCCAGGAAGCAGGAGAGAGGAGTGGGGAGTATGAGAAGGGACAGGGTGTGGAATAGGGCACAGCTTAATCCACCAGGGTGTGTTGCCTCCCAGAATCAGCCCCCAGAAAAATGGGCCTGGGCTTTCATACTGGCTCCTGTCCCCCCTGAATCCCGACAAACCCATGGAGGGGGCAGACCCTGTATAGGGCAAGAGGGCCAAGGATCCAGAGCTCACGGACGCTGCCCACAGGTGGACGCCCAGGCGACGTGAGAGCTTCCACAGGCTCGCCACTCCCCGACCTCGACACGCTCTGAGCTCTGTGCACGTGGAGGACAGAGCGGACCTCTCAGGCCAGACGGCCTTCTCAGGACACAAGTCCAGTGGTCCCCGGTGTGCTCAGACCCCCAAGGCCCTCCCTCATTTTGAGGTCAGGTCACACCCCTTGCTTGGCCTGGCTCTACCAGTTCTGCCCCCTTCCCACGGCTGCCCCATTGCCCACCACACAGCCCCATGGGCCGCCGAGCTCACTCCTGCCCCATTGCTCTGCGTCTGTTAGTCCCCCTGCGGAGTCTTCCTTCCCCGGCCACGCTCAGTGCAGTCAGGCCCCTCCCTAAGGGGCTGTGCCTGGCCTTCCTGTCCCCATGGCTCTCTCTTTCTCAGTATCCTTCTCACCACACGGTACTTATGACAATCTGGAAGCACCTCCGTTAACACTTCTTTTTGGTTTGCCGTGGCCCGTGTGGCTCAGTGGTAGAGCGTCGGCCCACAAACCAAAGGGTTATGGGTTTGATTCTCAGTCAAGGGCACATACCTGGGTTGGGGTTTCATTCCCAGCCCCAGTGCCAGCTCTCTCTCTCTCTCTCTCTCTCTCTCTCTCTCTCTCCCATTCCTCCCTTCCACTCTTTAAAAAAATCAATGGTAAAAAATACCCTTGGGTCAGGATGAACAACAACAACAAATTCTTTTGGGTTTGTCACCTTCTCTGCCGCTCCCGGAGCTCCTGGAATAGGGCTTTCCTTTTAGTCCCCGGCAGTGTCTGCAGCATCCAGCTCAGGCGGGGCACCTGGGAAAGCCAGCAACTGTGAGTCTCCCACCGACACACACCCAGAGGGTTTGTGTGAATCAGCTGGGTGTGTGACAGGCCACATGCGTGTGCACACGCAGACCGCCTTCCCAGCTGGGGAGGACATGCAGCCTGGCCCTTGCTTGCTACCCTCATCCCACATGGCTGCCCCACAGGCACCAGGACTACAGGATAACATGCGAAGGCTTGAAGGAGCATGGACAGATGGACAGACAGAGAGGGACAGATGTACAAGGCTTGGTGTGCAGGGAGCTTAGTGCCTGCCCCCAGCCCCCACCCCATCCTGCACCAGCCCCGCGCCACCCCCCCCCCCAACCTGCCTGCTTGCTGGCCCCGCCCACCCTGCCTCCCGCTGGCGCCCCAAAGCCCTGACGGCACAGCAGCAGGCACTGGGCTCCACCGGCCAGAGGGCGCCCTGCTGGTGAGTGCCATGCCCCTGCCCCTCCCCCGGCCTCCGCCCGCCCCTCCCACATCCCCATCCTGGGGGGAGGGGTCCCGCACAGATCACTTATCCTCTCCGGGGGGTCTCATTACCCTGCGCCCAGGATCGCACCGCCCCCACCACCTGTGGCTCCCCCTGCCCCCCAGGCGCCCCCTGTGCACCTCTGAGGTTCACTTACCTTTGCCTGGAGCCTCTCCCCTTCCCTCCCAGTCTCAGCCGCCGCATCCCCACCCACTCCCTCACTCCCCACCCTCGAGTCTGCCGGCCTGGGACCTGGTGTGCCCGGGCTGGGTAGAGGGCCCCAGGGAGGTTGCCCACCAAGCCTCTCCTGGCCTGATCTCACCACAGTGGGCTCACCCTGGGGCTGCGGAGGGCGGGCGGTTCCTGCAAGGCTGTGGCTGGGGGTGGGTGGGGAGAGCAGAACACAGAGGGAGCAGGAGCCAATGCGTGCGAGGGGGGCACTGGCGGTGGCGTTGGGGTCTGCCACTCTGGGGAGAGGAGGCACCCCTGGTGGGAAGATTCAGGCAGAGCAGGTGCTTTGCGCTGGGAGGGGAGGGGAGGGGAGGGGGAGGAGGGGGTGCCGTCCCTGGCCACTGGAAATGGAGCACCCACTCCTCCAGGTCTGGGCACCTGTGCTCTGGAGCCCTCCTGCCCCCTCCCCAGAGGGAGCACATGCCCTGGAAGTCCACCTGGGTGCTACCTCCTCACCCCCCAGGACCCCCCCCCCCGCCCCCGCCAGGGACCAGGGTGCCCTCCCCTGCTCACCTGGCTGGCCCGCTGCCCTGGCCAGCCCGCCAGCCTGGGGCCCTCAGCAAGGGTGAGAGCCAGGAGCTGGCCCTGCCCAGAGTTTGAGGCGGTTCTTGCCGCAGCTCAGACTCTTCTGAAAACAGGTTCCCGGGGCGGCCGGCCCCTTCGGGGAAGGACTGGGAGCCTCCCAGGCAGCAGGAGGTGGGTAGCCCCAATGACCATGACCCGCCATCGGCTCCTGGTGAAGTAATGACCTAGATTCCCGGTGCCGTGTGCCGGAGCAGAAGGTAGTGCGGGAACGTCCTGGGGGTGCAGACCCTGCCGAGCCCCCCATGAGGAAGGGATCTGGGCCCTGACCTCAGGCTGCCTTAGGACAGATGGAGCATGTGGGGGGCAGGAGGGCAGGAGCCACGGGCTGCCCTCCGGGGCGGGGGCAGGCTGTCATCAGCTCGCCCTCTACAAGTTGGAGCAGAGGTTGGAAACTCCTCCTGGAGGAGGCGGGGGCCTCCTCTTAGCCTAGCTGTCCCCACATTTGCCCTCATGGGGCGGGGGGGGGGGGGGGCGGGGGGGGGCAGCGCCTGCGAATCTGCTACCTCCCAGGTGAAGCGTGGGCTCTCCATGCCGAGTGGAGGATGCGGCTGACTTCGTCAGGGGCCAGCCTGGGCGGGGCTGGGGGGTGGGCACAGGCCGGACCTCACTCTGGCATGGAGTGCTGAAGCACTGAGGCCCATCTCTGTGCCCAGGACCCTGGGAAGGCTCTGCCCACTTCTCCAAGGAGCTCTGGGCAGGTACCTTTCCTGACATTGGGGAGGAGATGCTGGGCTGTTTGGGGCAGGCGAGTGGCAGCAATTCTGGAGAACCCACTGTGTGCCGCCACTGCAGGCAGCATCCTGCACACCTGAGCGTGTTGAATCTGTTCAGCGAAATTGCATATTATAGGATCACCTGTTACAGGAAGCCAGGGCTCAGAGAAGGGGCATGACTACCCAGGATCGCTGGGGCAGTGCGGTGGGTATACTGGGGCAGGGGATGGAGGGACCGCTGTGTTCCCTGTGCCACATGAGTGGGTTGGGCGCTCCCTTCCTGGTGGGAGGTCTGAGTCAGCCCCCAGCATTGGTTCATGGTCAGTTCCACAGCCCCTCCCCCCCATTGAATCCCCCATCCACAGGAGAAGGGGTCTCAGAGACAATTTTTCCATGAGCGTGTAATTTCTGTGACTAAAATGGCAACTTCTGAATAATGGCCCTTGTGCAATAATGTTCTAAGAGGCAGACTCAGTAACAGTGGCCTAATTTTGTTCTGCATCGCTCTTGAGTCTAACCAGGAGGTGGGGTGTTTGGGAGGGTGGCGGTGGGGGGGCTGGCAGTCTGCTCTGCCCACTTTGGGTTCTGGGCGGCCTGGGCACCTGGCAGCAGCCTCAGAGGATCCCTGAGCTGCTGAGAGCTTCGTGAAGACAAGATGTGTATCTGATTGAGAACCAAAGGCACACTCAGCCATAGCAGCCTGGAGACCCAGACCCCAGATACATCTGAGCCCCGCACCCCCCGACAGGGTGAACAGAACACCTTTGGGGGGCTCCTTCTCCCCACAGCGCCCCGTTTGGTCCCATGTAGAATGGGCTCAAAGCCCCTTGGGTATTTCTTTTAAATGTGAGGAGGGGCCCTTTGTGCCAGGCATGGGGAGCCAACCTCAGCAGGCTGAGTCCCTTCTTACAGGAGCGTGCCTTAGGCAGCCCTGAGAGTCTGAAAGACCCTCCTCCCAGGCGGGCACACCCCGGGGAAGTGTGGGCTCCCCCCACCTGGCAGCACCCTCTGACGGAGGGCTCGGAGCACCGCCCAAGGGACCCCTTTGTCTTGAAACGCAGTTGTCCCCAAACATCATACTTTTGCCCTTTTTGCATAGAGTTTTGGTCACATGCTTCCCACCAGGACACAACACACAGCAAGGGGTGCTTAGCGCCAGGAGCAGCCAATCCAGCAAAACACAGAAAATGTCTCTCTCCCCTCGTGGTGAGGGATTCGGGTGACACTTCCCTCTCCCGCCAGCTCCTGTGGCCCCTGAGCCACACAGCCCTCCTGGTCCTCACGCCTCGAGGTTTCCTCTTGCCTCCCTATGGGCGTTCTTCAGGATTTTCTCCTTCTCCTTAATGCTCTGACACTATCTTACACTTACTTTATTCTGTTCCCGACAGGTCTGTGCTTCTGAGCAGGACTCTTGCCTTTGGTCAGTTCCACAGGGGCCCAGCCATCCTCTGAATGATGGGCCTGTGCACGCCCCCCAGGGCTCAGAGCCCTCTGCCATCGCCTCCCACTGCACCACGTCCTGAAGAACTCCCTCAGCTCCTCTCCGATTCCCCGATTCTCTCTTCAACTGTGTCCAGACTGGATACACTTTTTTCCCCCCCAAAACGATGATTTTCCACATCCAAGAGTTGTCATTTTCAAGAACATACCTAGCACACTTGTTCATTTGCTTCTTAACCGGAAGCCACATTTGTTTCACAATATGTTTATCCAGGCCTCATGGAGGATCCTACACATGTCAAACACAGTTTGGACATGATTATTCAGTCATAGTATTATTATTTCACCTGAAATGAATCTGCTGGGCCAGCTTCCCCCTGTTGATCTTCTAGGTCATGCTTCCTGGTGTCGGTCAGCCAAGTGGACTTGGCAAAGCTAGTGTGCTGCCCACGAGAGAACAGGGTTTCTTTCTGTCGTTGTCTATGTTAATTATCCTGGGCTTGCCCTGCCCCCAACACTTGTCTATCAGATTTCAGCCGCCTCCCCAAACTCAGAACCAGCAGCTGCTGGGCGCATCCTCTGTTCTGAGGTGACTCGGGGGCACTGGGCTAGCTGAGCAAGGCTCCAGGGGGCTGCTGGGCCTGAGCGGCCCTGTCTGGGTCATCATGGCCCTTTTCCAGCCCCTTTCGGGGTCTTGTCCGGTCCCCACTAACTCCCCATCCCTTGGGGGCCTGAGACATCCGCTATACCTGTGTCCCCTTTCTCCTTTCCCTCTTGTCAATGGAGGTGTTTATTTTGTCATCATCACCATTGTTGTGAACTACCCTAAACACACAGAAAAACACAGAAACTCTACAACAGACAGCACGCGCTGATCACCTTGAGCGGCAGGGGCTCATGTTCCCCGTCTTTGCCTCAGCTCTTTTCCTACAAAACCCATCACACAGCTGAAGTCTTTCCTTCCACGCAGTCTCCCCGAATCGCCCCCTTTCACACTCTCTCTCCCTGTTCGCTCTCTCTGTCTTCTCCTTTACACACATGTGCCTTGCGCGCCCACACATGCATTTCCTCCTGCCCTGCGGCACAAGCCATCATTAGCGGTATTTACTAGTACTCTGTTCACTGTGTGTTCCCTATTTACAACGTGTGTGTGTGTGTGTGGGGGGGGGGGGGGTCCGTTCTGCCTGCTCCAGCATGGCGGCCTCTGCCTGAGGCTGAGGCAACGCTGCCATTGCCGTGGAGGTGATGGGCCCACCACAGAGCATGCGGAGTGTGGCCCTCGCGGCCGCGATGCTAGCACATTGTACAGCGGTTTCTCGGGTCATTTCCTTCGCAGAGTGACGTCCGTGCTGCAGCGAGTGGCAGCTGTGGGGGCAGGGAAACCAACTCCTCTTGGGCCGCGGTGGCACGGATGCCGCTTACCAGAGGACAGTGTTCCTGGGAGCCAGGTGGATGCTGGCAAAACCTCTGCAGCCCGAGGTCTGGCTTCTTGGCCACAGGCGAGGCCTGGCACCCTCCTGATGGTCACAGGAGGTCACCCAGAGTTCAGCTTTGGGGTCACCCTGGAGAGTAGGGCTCGGCAGGCGTTGGTGCACTTCCAGGTGGCACCGGTTGGGTGTGAGGGACTTGCCGTGCCCAGCCGATGTCTGGGCTGGCTAATTACTCCCTCTGTCCCTGAAAGTCCTCGAGGAGGTGACACCTGCCATACTCAGCCCTTACCTGTGAGGTGGGGTCGTGGTGCTGCTGCAGGGAGAGGGGCTGGCCTCAGACTCCGGGAACCATCCAGGGACGTGGGGGCGTAGGGGTGGTGAGGTCTCTGCGAGTCATTGCAGTTTCATCGGACGACATGTCAATGTCTCCGCTCACGGCAGCTATCTCCCTGCTCCTTCCTCTCCCGGCTTGTTTTCCAAACAATTTGCTTAATGTGATTCCCAGCCAAGTTGAACATGAGTAATCGTGTTTACCCTGCGGCGTGGGGTAATCCTGCGCCTCCTGGGGCAGGCGGGCGGGGCCGGGGGGAGGAAGGGCCTGGCTGTCCGATTAATTGCCAGCATCCTTCCTTCTGCTCCTGCAGAGAGGACAGTCCCCTGCCCTTGGTGGCGATGGAGCCGCTGTTCCCCACCTCCAGACCGGCCGGCTGGAACACCTCAGCGGCCACCAGCGGCGGCGGGGAGAACGGGACGATGGCGGGGCCCGCGTCCTCGCCGGGGGCCCGAGCGGTGGTGGTGCCGGTGCTCTACCTGCTGGTGTGCGTGGTGGGGCTGGGCGGCAACGCGCTGGTCATCTACGTGGTGCTGCGCCACGCCAAGATGAAGACCGTCACCAACATCTACATCCTCAACCTGGCGGTGGCCGACGTGCTCCTCATGCTGGGCCTGCCCTTCCTGGCCACACAGAACGCCGTCTCCTACTGGCCCTTTGGCCCCGTGCTGTGCCGCCTGGTGATGACGCTGGACGGCATCAACCAGTTCACCAGCATCTTCTGCCTGACCATCATGAGCGTGGACCGCTACCTGGCCGTGGTGCACCCCATCCGCTCCACGCAGTGGCGCCGCCCACGGGTGGCCAAGCTGGCCAGCGCCGCGGTCTGGGCCTTCTCGCTGCTCATGTCTCTGCCCCTGGTGGTCTTCGCGGACATCCAGGAGGGCTGGGACACCTGCAACCTCAGCTGGCCGGAGCCCGTGGGCCTGTGGGGCGCCGTCTTCATCATCTACACGTCCGTCCTGGGCTTCTTCGGGCCGCTGCTGGTCATCTGCCTGTGCTACCTGCTCATCGTGGTGAAGGTGAAGGCGTCCGGCGTGCGTGTGGGCTCCACGCGGCGGCGCTCGGAGCGCAAGGTGACACGCATGGTGGTGGTGGTGGTGCTGGTGTTCGTGGGCTGCTGGCTGCCCTTCTTCATCATCAACATCGTCAACCTGGCCATCGTCCTGCCCGAGGAGCCCGCCGCCGCGGGTGTCTACTTCTTCGTCGTCATCCTGTCCTACGCCAACAGCTGTGCCAACCCTGTGCTCTATGGCTTCCTCTCTGACAACTTCCGCCAGAGCTTCCGGAAGGTTCTGTGCTTCCGAAAGGGCTATGGCACCGAGGACGTGGATGCCACGGAGCCGCGGCCCGACAAGAGCAGCCGGCTACAGGAGGCCACGCTGGCTGCATGCAGCTCAGAGGCCAACGGGCTCATGCAGACCAGTAGGTTGTGAGGGGTGCTGATGGGCCAAGCCCGGCACCCCTGCCCCACCTGGTCTGGGTTTCCTGCTGGGCCGAGCCCTTCCCTGAGATTCAGGGACCTGCTGAGGTGCTCCCCAGCAGCCTAAATACTCTCCGAGGAGTGAGGGCAGCTGTCTGGAATGAGGCTGTGGGTGGTCCTGCCGTGACAAGCTGTCACTCCACCTGTCCATTCTTGTTGGGCAAGCTGGGGTCACGGGGCCTGAGGGGGTGGGTGGCAGAGGCCCAGGGGTTCCAGGCAATGGTCAGGGCATCTCGACCCTCTGGTCTTGCCCCAGGCTGTGTCAGCCTCCCAGGCCAGGGGAGTGGTCATGAGTGTGAGAGGGTGATACCTCCCCCCCCTGCAGCCGCCACCCTCTTGTCAGCCCAGTGCCACCTGGTCAGCCACCTGGTCAGCGTCAAGTGCTACACCATGAAATTAAAGACTCCGCTGTGCTGGCTTCTGGCCTGTGCCCCCCCCCCCCCCCCCCGCCCTGGCTCCCGGCTTCTAGGAGCTTGTTGACGTTGGACATGGCAGGTGTGAAGAACAGAAGCTGCAAATGCCCCAGGCAGTGACAAAGGGTGATGGATGCCAGAGGAGACTGCAGCTGGCCCACCCCTGCTGCTGCACCTCCCTTCCTGCTACCCACAGTCCCCTGGGGGCAGCAAGGGGCGGAGCCATAGCTCCCATGGTGGGGTTGGGTGGGGAAGGCTGCAAGTACAGAGGGAGAGGGAGGAGCCGAGGTTGGGGGTGCACTGTTTGCCCCCAGGTTTCTGGGTTTGTGGGTGGGGGCACAGGTGTCCAGAGGGGCTCAGTGCAGGTCACTGGGAGGGGCTGTCCTGGAGTAGACACCCTGCACTGAGGGGCCAGTGAGGACAGGGAGCCTCTAGCTCTCTCTCCTGCTCACAGCAGGGGCTTTGGGCTGGAGAGGCAGGGGATGAAAGCAGAAGAGGAGAAATATCCAGACAGCAGTGCAGGGAGCGGCCTCTCAGTGCAAATAGCAGCCGGCGGAGAAAGGCTGTGTGGGTAGATGCAAATGCCAGCAAATGCCAGGCCCCTGAGGAATTCCGCATCCCCCAGACTAGAGTGGCCCCATCGACCCTCCAGAAGTACCAGCAATTCCCCCTACTCAGGCCCACACGGGTCCCAGAGAGGACTGCCCGAGCCTTGCTGGGGTCCTGGTGCCGTTGGCCTCTATCCAAGGCTGGAAGGAGAAGGACCAGGGTACAGGGCTGACTCAACCAGCAGACCCCCTGCCTGGGACAGCCCTGGCCAGTGCCACCTCACTCGAGCTTCTGTCAGCCCAGAGCAGGAACCCAACCTCAGGAGGGCACAAGGGGCAGGGGGAGCTGTGCTGGGCAGGGAAAGGCCAGACAGCTCTGCTGGGCCTCCCCACCGACCACACCGATCCCAGACAGAGGCCAAACCCTGGAAACACGGCGGTGTAATGAGGGCGCTGGTGTTTGACAACCAGTCTCCTGAATAAATTAGAGAATAAAGGTTTGACTCTTTCCCAAAGCAAATATTGTGGCCGGAGCCAAGAAGCCAATGCAAATCAGAGCTCGTGGATCGGAGGAGGCAGGACGGGGGTGGGCAAACACCAGCCAGAAGTGATCAGTGGGCACTTAGATGATGCCATCGTGGAAGGTGTAAACAATAGGGATTAAAAGAATTGATGGGCCTTTGCCTTGGGCTGGGCAGGGGCAGCCCCTCTCACTTCCTGGGAGGGGGGCGGGGATCTGAATTGGGCCTCTAAGGGTGGGGGCTGGGGGTCAGCTCCTTCATGGTTGTTGGGTGTGGGGACCTGCCCGCCTTGAGGGACCCAGGCTGAGTCTCCCCCACTCCTGGGCTCAGTTCCAAGGAGTGGGGGCGGCTCCTCCATGTGGGGTCCACAGAGCCTGGGATTGGAATCACTGGGAGCTGGTGGCCAAACCCACCATCACCCACTCTAGGGACCGGCATCCCGGGGAGGGGTGGGTGCCCCAGGAGAAACTGAGGCCAGCCCAACCTGCCGTCCCCACCCCATGATCAGGCCTCCCTGGGATCAAAATGACTCTGGGAGTGAGCAGATGGCTCGGAAATCTTGCCCCGATCAATTTCCCCCAATTGATTCAACTGCACGAGCTCCCTCCCCAAGGCCATGCCAGCTGAGAGCACCATGTGGGGTGTACAGATGCCAGCAGCACCCTGATCTGTTCCTGCCTGAGGGAGGGGGGTGTGAGTGTGTGTATGTGTGTGTTTGTGCCTGGGGCCTGATGGACCCAGGGTGGGGAGCCTGTGGAATGTTCCAGGGGGTTCCGGGCAGCCTGTGGACACCGGGTCTGTGGGAGTGAGGAGAGGCTTGGCTAGTGTGGACAGTTGCAGGTGCCTGGGTGAGGGTGGGCCACTGAGTGGGAGGGAATGAGGACCCTGCCCCAGGGCTGCGAGGGGCAGAGCAGGAGTGCCCCAGGGGAGCATGAGCCCTGGGAGCTGGTGGGAGCCCTGCTGCCCTCCCTCACCCAGCACAGGCTGCGGACGGAGCCACACTGCTTGCAGGTCCTGGCTCCAGCCCTGAGTGGGGTGGGGGTGGCACAGAGCACGTACCCTCTGGGGAGTTTGACCTGTTTTATGGGCTCTCTCTCTGCATCGATGGGTTTTATTGGCCAATGGGCTCCAGTAGCTTCCACAATGACCTTGCTCAGGAAATCCGGCTGCCTCGGGGGTGGGGTGCAGAGCAGGAGGGCTCTGTTTGCCTGGCGGGGCTGGGCACAGGGTGGGCGTGTGGTGCGACGGCAGCATAGCCCCGCACACAGAGCAGGTGTTGCATCCCCACCATGAGGGAAACCAAGGTCGATCTGCCCTGTGGTTAACCGAGGCTGCACTCCGGCCCAACCCCTATCAGCAGGAGCTATGTCGGGGTGCCCCGGGTGGGGTCCAGGGCAGAACAACAAGCGGAGGAAGGGGAGACATCAGGAAGGACTTGCCACAGGAACCCAGGGCCACGGAGATCAGTAATGTCCTTGGGGGGTGCCCTAGCGACTGAAAGATACTGATCAGGGCTCCCGCAGAACCGCGAGCCCAGGGCTGGATGGAGATGAGGACCTGGAGAGAGCTGGATCCATGACCCACCACCCCTCCTCCACGTTGGCTGCTGAGGTCGAGGGGTCCTCCCCAAGCCCCCCCCCACCTCCTCTCCATCAGGCCCATGGGCACTGTCCTGCCCTGTATAGGCGGGCCGATGCCATCCCCCAGCTCCTGAGGGCTGGTCCAGCTACCACAGCTCTGAAAGGTGTTTGTTGAATGAATAACTGACATTGAATGAAGGGGTCTCTGCCCAGATGGGGACCTTACCTTGAGGGTCCTAGACTGCCCAGGAGCCTGAGGGGGTGCCCCCCGCCCCTCCTTGTCCTGGGACACTCATGACACTCCAGGCACCTTGCTCCCCCTGTGCCTGGCCCTTCTTCTCCCCTCCTTCAGGCTGTGTGTCTGGAGATGCGGTGGCAGCTATAAATTTGCCAGATTTGTGCTGGTGGAGGTCTGAGTGCGCCATTTGGGCGCCTGGATGGGTCCCAAAGTTGGGGGAGGGCAGGGGCTCCACCTGAGCAAACCTCCCTCCTATGACCCCTGCCTTGGGGGCGATCAGAGGATCTCTTCCTTGATATTTGGGGGAGGGGTTATGGAGTGACTGCTAATGGGGTCCCGGGTTTCTTTGGGGATCATGAGAATATTCTAGATGTAGATAGAGCTGGTAGTTACACAACACTGTGAAAGTGCAAAATGCCATTAAGTTGTTCACTTTAAAATGGTAACTTTTATTATATGAATTTCACCTAAATTTTGTAAATGGATGTTTTATTGGAATTCCGCTAAAGGAAGAGACCTAGTATGGGTAATTGGCTCCCGGACAGGATCCTGTCTCTCAAGAGGTCGCCGGGCTGTCCCGGTATTCGAGTGTTTTTCCGGCTTTTTTCCTTCGGCGCATGCGTGTCGTTCCTGATTGCGACCGAAGCACACCGTGGGGGCTGCCCGCTGGCTGTTCTGATTGGGGTCAACTCCTCGTTCGTCTTCTAGGTGTCAGGGCAGCTGGGCCCGTTGACCTTTGTGTCTCTGGGCCCTTCATCACTTCCCAGAGATGGTGACCTTGACCCCTCCGGCCCCACCCTGCCCCCAGTTCTCAGTCCTTTTTTATTTGTTTGTTTGTTTGTTTTGTAATAAATAAACCTGGAGGCTGTGGGGTGACGCAGGCACTGCCTTCTCATCCTAGACTCACGGGCAGTGCCCTCTGGCAGGTTCCCTGACAAGCACTGAGGCTCTCGGTGGGGTCTTGGCCTCGCTCGGGACAGGCCTCTACACCCCCGGGTCTCTGAGGACGTGGTTGCTTTGGCACTTGGAGGTTGTCAGGCGCCCTTCCTCGCCTGACCTACTCTGCCCTCCTGCGTCAGCAGCGGAGCAGGGCCTGTCCCTCAATGCTCGGCCCGGATGCCCCAGTGTCCACCTGTCCGGCTGCTCTAACAGCCGGATTCACGCCATGAGGTTCAAAGGAGGTAGCGTGGCTGCCAGGCCTGCAGACTTCTCCTGCCCCACAACGGCCGCTTGTGGCCCTGCCTCTAGACCCCACCTCTGCTGCTCTGGGGCCCTGGCATGGCCCTCAGCAGGCGGCTGGAGAGAACACAGGCTTCGTTTGCAGCTGGCAGACAGGGGCTTCCCTCCCGGCCCCTCCTGGCCAGGCTGGCCCCCAACACACAGCGGGTCTGGGGTTCCTGGTCAGGGTGGGAGGGGAGTGCAGGTGCCAGGAGGCCTGCGGGAGGCGGGATCCTTCCAATCCCCCCACAGGCCCCCATTCCTGCTCAGGCACCTTTATCTCACAGCAGAACCCTGTCTGCCACCCTGTCCCCCATGAGTACTCGCTCCTGATGTGCCCACAGGTTGCCAAGCACCCCGGGCGTTTCCAGCGATTCCAGCCATAAAAGGACACAAAGTCCAGCCTGAGGCTCGGCAACTCCGGCCCAGGGGCCCCGCAGCCCCTGCGGCCCCTCCTGTAGTGGGGCCATAGCTGCAGCAGCCCATGAGGTTCTGCCCTTCATCCTTGACTGTAAGAATCTCCCCAACCCCCCAATTTTGTTGTTGCCTGCCATGTACCATGGCAGGGTCTGGTCCAGCCTTGGGTTCCCAGGCCAGGGGTCCTCTTTGAGCCCCTTGAGGGGCTGGGTCTCCAGGCACAGGCACTTGTCTGTCCCGACCTCTGTATCTGTGACTTTTCAAGGCAGAGTCCTGTTTTGTCTGAACCCAGGGCCCAGCAGGGGGCCCAGACTGGCAATAAGGGTCTGAAGTCACCGCCCCACCCAGGCCTGCTTCCTTATGGAGCTGTAGGGCCTGAATGTGGGGACCCCAGGAGCCCCTGCCCTCCTCACCCATCGGTAGGCCAGAAGGGACACATGGGGCAGGCCCCCTGGTGTGCTGAGGGGGGCCCGCTGCTCCGGAGGCTGCAGGCCTGGGCTTCGGGGGGTGGCTGGCAGGGAGCCCTCCACTTTCAGACAGCCCTTGCATGGACAGCAAAGGGGGCCCTCCTCTCGCTCATGCCCTGTTCAGGCCGCTCTTAGGGGGGACAGTCCAGCCGATAGAGTGCCAGCTCCCAGTGCCGCATACACCTGGGGGTTCTGCAGACCCCTGCCGGCCTCCGTTTCCCCACTTGTCTAGCCTTTGTGACCCCGTCCCTCCCTCGGCGCTCCCCCGGGTGGTGGGGAGGTCCCTGTCAGCCTCAGCTGGAGGTTGATGGTCCTGTGGGATAACAGAGCTCCACAGCGGCAGGGGAGGGCCTCCGTGTTCCCACACATCCCCTCCCCAGAGCAGGGGCAGGAGGTGCCTGTTTATAAAAGGGATGAGGGGTCCCCACCCTCTTCTTGCCTCTACCCCCGCCATCAGTTCATCATTGTCCTGAGAAGGTTCTCCAGCCCCAGGGCCGGATGGATGTGGGGTTCATCTTATAATGGGCTGGGGTCCTGATGGGAGGGGTGGAGGGAGAGGAGGACCAGCCAGGCTGCGCCCCAAAGGTGGATGAGGACTGAGGTAGGCCTGTGCCCACCCAGCAGCCAAGAGGCCCCAGGCCACCTGGCAGGCAGCCTGCTCCTGGTGCACCCTTGGGAGAGAGGGCCCTGGGGCTCTCAGCAGCCACCTTCTACCGCCTCCTGTAGCCCAGCTGGTGGCCTCGGAGCCTCCTTCTATGAGGCCCCGGCATCTCCTGCTCAGCCGGCCAGCCTGCAACTCCAGCCACCTCCACGTACTCAGGACCTCAGCCAGCTCACCAGGCTCTGGTGATTCCAGACGAGGCTCCTGCCAGGGTCCTGGAGGCCTCATTCCCCCAGAATCCTTGCTCAGGAGGAAGCAGCCACTGGAGGAGACGCCAGGGAAGGCCCCATGGAGGAGGCAGCAGTGATGGGGTCAGAGGGCTGGGCAGAAGGTTCTGCGTGGCCAGGGGGACACATGGCAGGAGAGAAGCAGACTCAGAGGGGGCTATAAGGTGGGGCAGCCTGATGGCTCCAACCTGGGGGATGGATTGAGGCCTTCTGTTCCCCCAGCCCAGTGGTCGGCAAACTCATTATCAACAGAGCCAAATATCAACAGTACAACGATTGAAATTTCTTTAGAGAGCCAAATTTTTTAAACTTAAACTATATAGGTAGGTGCATTGTTATTAACTTAATTAGGGTACTCCTAAGGCTTAGGGAGAGCCACACTGAAGGGGCCAAAGAGCCGCATGTGGCTCGTGAGCCGCAGTTTGCCGACCACTGCCCTAGGCCCATGCCTGCAGGGAGTAGGTGTGACTGCTCCATCACTGCCCCGCCCCAACTTCAGCCACATCTAAGGGTGAGGGGTGGGGCTCCCTGGGCTCCTGCAGGCCCTGGTACACATCGAGGTGTGGTCTTCCTCCACCATCCAGCTCATTCCAGACAAACGAGGGGATGCCGGGAACCCCAGAAAATCAGCTCACCAGACGTGGACTGCTGTTCACCTGAGGGCATGACTCTCGCTCCCAGCCGAATTGCCACCCTCTAACACCCATGGAATTAGCATGTTTCCTGCTAGAATCAGCTCCGTGAGGGCTGACGTCTGCATTTGCTCTCTGGACTCCCCTGTGTCCAGCCCGGCACCCAGTAGGTGTTTTACGAATGTCTCCAAGGCAGTGGTGCTGGCACAGCCTTTAATAAGCAAAATATCGCTTGACCAGGAGGCAAACGCCACAGCATGTAGAGACGCCCCGCCCACCCTGCCCAACACCCACTCCCACAGTCTCCATCTCAATTTCTCAGTGTGAACACTTGGTGTCCCCACCCCCACCAGGCCAGGCCCCCAGACCTGTCTTGCTCCTGCCACACCCCTCAGCTCAGCGTCTGCATGCAACTGGTGTTCAATCACTACACAGTCATCGCGCGAACATACTGGCGTCCACCTCAGCTGCGAGGGCGAGGTCAGGCTCGGGGGGGAAGGGGGGGTCTGGGGAGTGAGTCCATCAAGCGCTAGAGCTCAGTGGCAGGCTTGACCAGGTGGCCGCTGAAGGTGATGTAGAGGTCGCCGTGCTCACCGTAGATGGCGTTGTCTTGGTCACGCTTGAACATGCGCACCCAGGCGGCGTCCCCTGCGGCCAGCGGCAGCAGCAGGCTCTGGGTCTGCATGACGCTGCGCTCGCTGGGCTGCGCGTACAGCACAGCTGTGGCCTGCTGGTTGCACATGATGTGCAGGTAGGTTTCCTTGTAATTCCAGGTGTGCACGGTGAGGCTCAGGAAGTACACACCAGGCACCGTGCAGAGGAAGCGGCCCGACGCCAGGTCGAAGGCGCCATCCAGGTTCACCAGCTCCGTGTCAAAGGGCACAGCCTGGAAGGCGTCGGTGCTGTGCAGCCCCTCGCGCCGACCGACCGAGAAGGCTGCGTAGGCACGCCGGCATGGGGTGCCCGGTAGCCCCACCTGCCCCTTCTGGCCCTTGTGGCCCCGGAGACCCGGGGAGCCCGGTGGGCCCTCCTTCCCACTCCTGCCGGAGCGGCCTCTGACCCCCGTCTCACCCTTCTCACCTGCAGGGGAGCAAGCAGAAGCCTCTGGTCAAGGCTTGGGGTCCCTTTGCTGGCCACGTGGCCTAGTGGGTGACCTCACTTCCCCGAACCTCATTCTCCTGATCGTACGATGGGTGTTAAACCCACTCCTCACACCGGGCAATGAGAGGCCGCACCCCAAAGTTGTGGCTGTTCTGGAGCCTGTACAGATGATCACATGGGGACGGAGGGACAGTGGGGATGATGGGGGTCCAGGCAGCTGAACTGGGCTTTGAAAGACGAGGAGGCTGGGAAATTGGTACCCAAGTCCAACCTTCTGGTGGCCTGCTGTCCACCCAGGAGGAGGCCCTCTTGAGCTCAGCCTCTCTTGCCTTCTCTCAAGGGGGCCCCAGCCCTCCCACCCCGTGGGTGCTGGGCTGGGAGGGCCCATGCAGAGTGGGTGAGCAAACTGAAGGGAACCTCAGTTTCCCCTCCCTTCACAGCCCCTCTCCAAGCACCTTGCTTCCCGCTTGAGGGGGTGGCTGGGGGCTGACAACCTTTACAAGGTTCCCACATGGGCCCCAGGTGCCTTCCCAGAACCACTCTGCTCAGTCAGGGCCTCAGAGCTCTGTCCTGCCCCTTCATTCCTCTGCCTCAGGGTGGTGTCCCTGTGCGGGCAGGGACCAGGGTGGGGCCACCTCTCTGTGACACTCACCTTTGAGGATTGAGATGTCGATGGTGGGCCGCACATGGGGCAGCTGCACCCACTTCTCCCCCTCACCCTCAGGGGTGTATGAGCCGGGGGCAGCCGGGGGCCAGGCCGGGCGGCAGCAGTGCACACATGGCCGATGGGGCTGCCCCAGCCTGGGCCAGGCCCCTGCAGGCAGCGCCAGGAGGAGCAGAAGGCCAGGGGCTGCCATCTGGGCTGGAGCCTAGGAGAAGGGTGAGGAGGGCATCTGAGAAAGAGATACCCAGTTGAACACCCAGAACCCACAGCAGCCGGCGGTGCCCCCTTGTCTGGGGAGCCAGCAGATGGGATCGGTGAGGGGTACACAGTTGGGGCCCTTGAGATGCCACAGTGGGCAGGACCAGAGTCTCCTTCTGCACCCGACAGAGGCCTGGCATGCCCTCCTCAGATTCTCAGCCCCCGCCCCTGACAGACATCATTCATAGTCCCCACACTCTTTCACCCAGACCTGGATGTGGCCTCAGAATCCTCCTCAAACAGCACCACCAGGGCCACCACCAATCTGAGGGCCTGCACGGGGGACAGCTCACACCGGCCCTTCCAGAGCCCCTGGCAAAGTGGCCCAGGCAGCCCAGCCCAGTCCAAGCTGGTATTGCTGGCTCCTTCTCAGGGTCTGCTCCCCCTGTACACCTCCACCCTCCCAGGGCCTTAACTCTGGGCTGTAGAAGGCACCCGAAGCGCCTGCAGCCGGGGAGTCCTGGTGCCCAAAGCCCCCATGGCTGGGGACCTTGCACCTGGCAGATGGCGGAGGTGGGGCTCTGACTCCACCCTCCAAAGCCCCCACCCTCCTGTGCGGGCAGAGCCCTGGGGGACTGGGGGCAGCTTTGAGGAAGCGCAGTTCCCCAGCCCCTGAGGCTGGGCCTGGGTCCTGGTTGGGAGGGGCCTGTGTGGGGCAGTTTCCTCCTGCTGCCTAGCGGGGCAGAGAGCAGCCCTCTAGCCCTAAGCCCCCAGGGGAGGGGAGGAGGGCTTGTTGGAAGGCTGCCCCATGTGGTCCCCCACTCTGTGATGGAGAAGTTGGTCTTTAACCCCCACCAGTCCTGGGCCTCCTGCCTCCTAACACCCTCCCCTAGGAAACCCTGCCCGACACCTGGCTTACCCGTGCCAGGTAGGGCACCGCCTCCTGGTTCAACCAGCAGCTGCTGGGGCCCCTGGGTGAGTCCCACAAGCACCTGGGCCTCAGTTCCCCCAGCAAGTGGGCCCTGGTCTCCCCAGAGGCTGCATCTGGGAAGCTCAGCCACAGGCAGGCGAGTGAGGTAAGGGTCTTCTCTCTTCTCTGTAGCCCGACCTTGCTGAGCAAAGACCCAGGCACCTTCCTCCAGGGAGCCCTCTGGGGCTGCATTCCAGTGTAAGGTCCTTCCTCTTTCTGAGACCCACTTTCAGGCTTAGCTTCCCTGGCAGATGGGACCCCCTTCTATCCACCCTCCCCTAGTGCCCAGGAGACCCTGACTAGCCCTCCCAGCCTCACTGGATCCTGCAAGACCCTCCTGGATTCCTCCCATGGAGGGACCGAACAGGAGTGGGTGTCTCCAGGGGACCCCACCCCGCCCCTCTGGCAGTCTGGGGTCTTGGGCATCCTAGCCACCTGGCCTGCCCAGAAGACAGCCTGGGCTGGAGCCTCCTTCTTGCTGGGGTCTCAGGGGGAGCACAGACCCCTGCAAGACCAGCCTGGGTTGGGCGGCTGTGAATATCCACCCTCCCCCATGCTCCCTGTTACCATTTCACCGTCGGTGCTGCTGCCTGCCTGGCTGCCTCCAGCGTCACTGCCCAGCAGCCGGTGAAAGAGCCCTTTCATGCCCGCACCAGGCGCCCACGGCTTCCCCTGGGCCATCCAAGACCAACAGGTCCTGGGCCAGCTTCAGAGCCTCTGCAGGAGCTCACGGGCCCTGCCGCCTGCCATCAGTCTGCCCCCCACCAGCTGACTACCTGCCGAAGGGTGTATAGCCTTGCCACAGGGGCTCCTGGGTCCTCCTGCCAGCCCTGTGCCCTCGTGTGGGTCTCGGGGTCGGGACGGGAACATTTGGAACTGACTGGTGGGTTGGGGGGTGGTGCCATGGGCTGGCTGCCTCCTCCATCTGGGGTGCAGTGACTTAGGGGAGAGTTGGGGAGGCCACAGCTGCAGCTGGGAGGAGACTGGTCAGAAGGCTTGGAGCCAACGTGGGCTGGGGCAGACCAGGGCCCTCCGGATAATGGTCACAGCCTTCCGTCTCTGGCTGGGAAGCGAGGTCTGGGGCTGGTGGATGGAGCCCAGGAGAGCAGCGTCTGGCCAGACCCATGGTGTTGGCCCCGGCCTCCCCTGCACCCTTCCAGGTCAAGGTGCCTAGCAGAGCGAGAAGCCTGCTGTGACAGAAGCTGTGTCCCTGTTATGCCCACTGGTGGGAATGACTCATAAGGCCCCCCAAGCAGTGGCGGGCAGGGCTGGGCCCACCGTGAGCCTAAAGCTGAGCCCACACCAGAGCCTGGCCTCATCCCTGCTTTGGGTCTGGACAGCTGGACACTGGGTCCAGGTGCAGAACCCTGCACCTTGGCCTCTGAACTTGGGGACATGCGATGCCTGGGAAGTGTACCCACACACACACCAAGCCGGCCACCTGTGGGCGAGGCACCAGCCGTGGCCTGGGAACCAGGCGGGCTGTGGGCGGCCAGGGCAGCTCACCCAGTCCTGCTGCTCCAGCCCTCCCCACTGATGACCAGGGAGGGGCAAGGATGGGGGAGGTTGAGGTTGAGGTTGAGGTGCCCCACCGGTTGGGGGCTTCTTGTGCAGGATGAGGATGAGTGTGGCTGGTGAGGGGTGCGGACGGGGCTACACCAGCTGGAGCTGGCTCCCAGACTGGCCCCACCCAAAGGAGAGGACAGCTCACTCCAGCAGGCCCAGGGACTCCCTTTGGGGACAGCTGTCTTCACCTGGAGGGTGGCACAGACAGAGGGGGTGTGAAGGCCCAAGGCCCTGAGCGATGGCTCGCCGCCCTCCCTGCAGCCCCTGCAGCCCCAGTGCCCGGTGGTTTGGCTCTGAGACTCGAGGCAGCTCAGCGGCGGCCTCAGGGTGGTGAGTGGCGTAGGCCAGTGGTTGGCAAACTGCAGCTTGTGAGCCACATGCGGCTCTATAGCCCCTTGAGTGTGGCTCTTCCACAAAATACCACGTGCGGACGTGCATGTACAGTGCGATTGAAACTTCATGCCCCATGCGCAGAAGTCGGTATTTTGTGAAAGAGCCACACTCAAGGGGCCAAAGAGCCGCATGTGGCTCGCGAGCCGCAGTTTGCCAACCACTGGCCTAGGCCCCTGCCTCTCATCACCCAGTCCCTGTGGAGTCGATGGGCCCAGGGCAGGCTTGGGGCTCTTCCCTGCCCACCCAAGTATGGCTTCTGAGGCTCCCAGAGAAAGGCGGGCGCTGGAGCTCTGCATCTGAGCCTTGATGTCCCCACCTGCAAATGGCACCAATGGGCTCAGAGAGGCCGGAGTGTACTAGATGGACATGGGTGAAGCCAGAGGCCTCACCACGCTGCAGGGCTGATGTCCCTCCCCGTGCCTCCTGCCGCCCACACCCTGACTCCAACAGGTGAGCAGCCCCCCAAAAGTGATGGGCATTCACTGTGAGTCCCCTTGGGGCAGGGCATGTGGGGGGTGGGCCTGGGCTGAGTCAGGCCCCTGCAACACGAGCTGGGGTGTGTGGCTGCAGCAGGCAGGCAGGCCAGGCTCTGAGCGGAGGGAGTCAGCAAGCACCAAGGGTGACTCAGCGGGTGGCAGGACGAGGACGAGGCTCCCGGACAGAAATAGCCATCGCTTGGACATGCTGCCCCGCATCTCCGTGACAACGAGAGGTGCCTGCGTGTTGTGGCCCCACGGGGTCAGCTGACCAGAGAGGGTCTGGGGGGTGCTGAATGCCTGCTGGAGGCAACTGGCCAGCCTGGGGTGACCTCGCTGTCTATCCCCACCCCAAGCCCCACAGAAAGCCTCGGGCATTCGATGTGTGGCCTGGAGCCATGGCTCAGCTCCAGGGCCTGGTCATTGGTCTCTACAAGGTGACAAAATTTCCAGCCTCACAGATGGCATCAGGGGACTACAGACAATGGAACCCAGCCAGACAGCACCCGCCCCCCCCGCCTCGGGACTCCGCCTGCCACCCTCCCTGCCTGGTGTCACCACCAGGCTGTAGAGCTAATGAGCTTCAAACAGCCCCCCTCACTTAGCTCCCATCAGCTGCCACCCTCCAGGAGGCAGGACAAGGCGACCCTCGGTGCTGATGGGGACATTGCCTTGGCCGTGGGTGATAATGGGGGTCTGAGTGGCAGCAGTTTGCACAGTTGGGAGTTATTATCTCCCGGCCTCTTAATGGACGTGTCCCTGAGAGTCCTGTGTATGAGCTGCCGCTGGGGAAGAGACAGCAGCCGGGGGTGGGGGGACATTGTGGGCACAGCAAGGGGGCTTCACTGCCACCACCCACTCCACAAAGTGCCTGGCCCTCCCTGGGGACTGCAGTTCTGCCCAGAGCCGTGGACACAGGGTCCAGGAGGCGTGGGACCAGGCGGGCAGCAGGGGCCCTGCAATTTCCTCACACCCACACCCACACCTGACACACTAGCTGGCTAAGGAGGGGGCTGGACAAGGAGACTGGCCCCCTAAAGGTGGCCGAGGTGGCTGGGCATGGAGGCTACCCACAGCCTTGACTTTCCCACTCCCAGCTCAGGGTCTGCCTCCCAGTGCCCACCCTGTGCCAGGAGGGGGTGGCAGGGGTTTTCCCAGGAGGTCACTGGCTGGCCTGGCCTGGCCGGGGGTTCCCCGGGGATGTTGAGCCACTGCGTGGATGCCCAAAGCCCCCTGCCGGAAGCCGGTCCATCCTTGCTGCTTGACACAGTCGCTGCAGGAAAGAAACATCTGCACAGCATATGTTTCAAGGGACCTGGCGTATATGGCATACTGTTCTTAATATGTTTGCTCCCCTTAGCGCTGTGTGTTTTAACCAAGGTCACCTCTCTGAGAAAGGTTGTTTCCTCAGGTAGGGATTTTTCCCTGAAGTCAGGGAGGGGATAAAACTCCTTAACTAAGTGCCAGGCGGGTAGTTAATCACTTTAACTACAAACAATCACGCTTAAGCTACATAATCTTTACTCCCTGGAATGGAGATAAGAAACGCCCTAACCTTTGCAATAGAAATTGACAGGATTAAAATCACTGGTATAAATATGGATGTAACAAGACAATAAACACCAGAACTTTGCTGGAGATCCAGACCAGAACTTGGCTGGAGATCCTGGCTAGAGATCCTGGCTAGGCTGCTGATCAACTGAACGCTGTCTCCCTGTCATTCCTTCTTCGCTGACTCCGTCCACACCTTTGGGGACCCCTGGACTCGCTGGGGTTGGACCCCAGCAGCCCCTGGGCCAAGTCCTCAGGGGAGAGCAGGCTGGCAGTGTGTCCCGACAGCTCTGCCCCAGTTCACCTCCTGGTAACGAGGGGAGAGCCAGCCGGCCTCAGCACGACAGCATCCCGGGCCCTTGGGGGACAAAGAGCAGGTCACTGTGGCAGTGACCAGAGGCTGTGACGAGAGGTGTGGCTTCCATGGGACGAGAGATGACCCTTACTCAGAGGCACCCCGCAGATGCTGGGCAGAGAAACCATCTGTGCCTGGGCTCTGGCTGGGAGCCGGGGAGGGGCCTGGCCTCACGGGGTCAGCTTGAGTGACGAGGTGGAGCCCCTCCTTGGCTGACCCCTCTCCCCGGGTGGTAACCGGGCGTGCCCTGGGCGTGAGGAACTGACTTCGCGAAGGCCCCACTCTGAGCCCCATGCCACAAGTAGAAAGCAAACGTGCTCTTTATTTGAGGGGCGGGGGGCGGGTCCCTGCCCCAATCCGGCCAAGGACAGTTGGGGGGCTGTGCCGTGGTGCCAGCCCTGGTCACTGGTAGCCAGCCAGTCGGAGGATGGTGGGGTAGTGGGCGCGGTGGGCCATGCACTTCTGGCTGTCAATAAAGATGCTGTTGGTTTTGACAGCGATGTCCTTCTCCAGGCTCATGCGTGTGTCCTCCAGGTTGCGCAGCGACTGCTCCGCTTCTAGAAGCTTCTCCTTCAGTGCTGAGAGGGACCTGTTCAGCTCCTCTACCTCACTCACCAGCCTAGGGGATTTGGTGGAAGGAGGTATGAGCTTGGCTGGCACCAGAACACCAGGCCTTTGGGCTGGGAGGGGCAGGACCTGAGAGTCAAAGGCTGGAAACCCTGGAGAGTGGTCCTGGCCAAGATGCTCGGCCATAAAAGGACCTCAAAGGTCCTAAACGCTAGCCCGCACGCTGAGCTGGGGCATGGGCTGGGGCCAGGGCTCCGTGAGAGGCCCGAAGGCTCCCTGAGGCTCCTATTCCTGACGTTTGGAAGCAGGACGGACCCTTGGAGCAGAGTGAAGCCCCCAGTTTTCTGAACAAAATCAAGAAACAAAGAGGGAGGAATAGCAAGGTGGGTGGGGTGGGGGTGGTTTTACTCACAACGGCAGCTCAGTAAGTTAGAAAAACAAAAGACATGGTCCCACCCTTGGCCCCAGCCCAGGACGAGGGTCCACTGTGATACCAGAGGTGTGGACTGGTCTGCGAGGCAGGACTCAGCCGCTGAGACCCCAAGATTCCTCCCTGGGAAGATCGCTCGGCACCGGGTGAAGGGGGAAGTGCCCCGAGGTCCCTGGCACTCCAAGTCCTGACACAGTGCCCCTCCGTGGCCCATGCAGTGTCCAGCCGTGCTGGGAGGGAGTGGGGTGTGCAAATGTCTGCCTGCGTGAGCTGTGCCCGTGTGAGACCCCAGTGTCTCCTGAACTCATCTACGGGTCTGTGTGCATAGGGAAGGGGTGTTCATGGGGGTCCCAGAGGCTGAGGGGTCCTGGGCAGCGCCTGGGTGGGGGTAGGGGCGGGGGTCTGGCTCGCCCAGGATTGCACCTGAACTGGGCGGTATCGCGGCACAGCTCCACGTTGGGCCGCTGCGAGCGCTGGTACAGGCGGGTCTGCGCCACCTTCAGAGGCACCTCCTTGTCCCTGATGGCCTGCTTCAGTTCGGCAATGTTGTGCTCCTGGTCTGCGATCTCCCGAAGCGCCTGCACACGACAGTCCCCATGGGTCCCGGGCCAGGCAGGCTGCCAGCAGGGGCCTGGCCTCTTCCCTGAGCCCTGGGCTGTCCAGCGAGCAGCCTGTCCACTGGCTCCGGAGGAGGCGTGGAGGCGGGGGGCGGGGGGCGGGGGCCCCCAACAAGGGCACCCGGTGGGAGGTGCATCGGTGGTGAGACAGCAAAGCTGGTGGTCAAAAACCAGAGAGACTTGGAAGCAGCAAAAGCGACCCTAACAGCCTGGGGTCAGAGCCCTGCCGGGCCCAGTCCACCTCCTCCCATCTTCTCTCCCCTCGCACCTGGCCGTCCCTCCTGGTTAGTCACTCAGGTGGCAGTGCCAGTAGGCAAACACAGCGCCACCTGGGTTTCCATTGGCTTTAGTGAGGGTGCAGGAAGGGGGGGAGGCCCCGCCTCTGGGGTCCCTCAGGATGGAGGGGCAGAGGAGGGGCAGAGGAGAGCCAGGGGCCAGGGGTGGCGGAAGAGGCAGGGCACAGGAGCCTGGTCTCTCTCTGGCTATGGGCACCCAGACCCCAGGGCTGGCCTGGACCGGCCTGGGTGTGGCTGGGGCGCATTGGCGCACCTTGTTCAGGTGATGCTCCAGCTTGTGGCGCGCGTCCTCCAGCTCCTCCAGGCGGCGCCCGAAGGCCAGGTTCACGGAGTCGCACTGCAGCCGCAGGTCCTCGGAAGTGTCCCGCAGGACGCAGTCAATGAGGCCCCGCAGGTTGAAGGAGGCCAGGCGCTCGCGCTCGGCGCGCTGCAGCCTTTCCTGTGTGAACCTGGCCCAGGACTCTGGCGTGGAGGCGCTGTGGGCGGGGAGCGGGTGGAGCAGGGGTCGGGGGGTGCACCTGCCAGCGCTCTGGGTCCCACCAGGCTCTCCTCGCGCCCGGGCTCCCGCGCCCCATACCATCCGGTGCCTCCAGCGACCACTACCCCAGCTCTGCCAGGCGCCCTCTGCTGCACCCAGCGCCTTGTGCCTCCCCCGACCCCGACCTCCCACCCCGACCTCCCACCCCAACGCCTCCCCACGGGCTGGGCTAGGATAGGCGGTGGTCTCGCGCTCCCTACTGGCCGCTCTCGGAGCTGCAGGCCACTTGTCCTTGTCCTTGAGTTTCCTGGGCTTCCCCTGACCCCCCCACCTCCCACCCTTGTGCCTCGGCCCCGCCCACCCCACTCCACCCCTGGTCCCATCTCCCTGGGCCCCTCTGGTGCCTGTGTGATGCTGAGCACTTGGGCAGGAGATACCCAGAAGCAGAGCTGCAGGCTCTATGGTGAGGACCTCAGGGCCAGGGCGAGGGGGGGAGGGAGAGGGCTGGGAGGACCCCCAGGAGCCGGACGGGATGAGGGGAGCAGGGAGGACAAGGGTGTGGGGACAGGGTGTTGGTGCGAGGGGGGCTGGGGGCCCACCTCTCCTCGAACTTAGTGGAGTGCGGGTGGAACTGCACCTCCGTGCTCTGGTTGTTGTATCGGGCACAGGTCTCGTCGATGTTGTAGGCCTCCACCTTGTCAGACCAGTTCATCTCGCACAGCTCCTTGTGCTCCCGGTTCATCCTGGGGGCAGCGGGCAGGGCTTGAATATGCGCAGAGCGGGGAGCTGGGCCTACTGGGGCACTGGGCAGGGCACCCCCCAAACAGCAGGCACACCTCATCTGCCCAGCGTAGGGTCCTCAGGACACCGAGGCCACCGAGCCAGCAGTGTCCAAGAGCAGCTGCCCCTCCTCCCCAGGATGCTGGCCGGGGCCACATGGACACCCGGTTCCCGGGGCCGTGCAGGAATCTGCTACTCCCCCATCACCTGGTGCCCCTGCCAGCCTGCACTCCTGGCTGTGACCAGGGACAAGGCCTCGCCTCTCTGAGCCTCGGGGCCTGGTAACCCTGACTTCCTGCCCAAAGCCAGCCTGAGGGGCGGGGGGCCAGGGGTCACCCCGGGGGCTGGAGACCCACCTGATCTGGTTCACAGCCTGCATGATGGTCCTTTTCAGCAACTCCTGGATGTTTCGGATGAGCTCGGCCTCCTGGGGGAGAAGACCCCATCCCTGGTGAAGATCTGCTGACAGCAGGGCTGCAGGGCTGCCGTGGGCCCACAGCCAACCTCTTAGAGGCCCAGGAGGGGCTGAGATTTGGGGGGACACCCAGGGGAGCTGGGGGCTCAGCTGGCACTTGGCTCCTGGCTGAGCGGCCTTGGCCTTGGGCCTTGTTGACCCCCGCTCTCTTTTCTGGAAAGTGGGGCATGAACCCCACTCTTCCTCGTAAGGTTTATTCTGGGCTGTTGACCATTCTAGGTGGTGCACTGTGTGGGGTCTTTTCTTCTGGGAGCACCAGCACCTCTAGGCTCTGGGGGCTGTCCCTGCAGCCTGCCCAGGGCACTGAGGGCAGCAGCCCCTGGACAGCCAGGCCTACAGCCTCTTCGGACGCAGGCCCCTGGGGACGAGGGGCCCTCCTGAGTGGGGACTCCCCTTGGGGCCACGGCACAGAGAGGCCTCCCCACACTGAGAACACAGGGGGTTCCCTGCCTCTCTTTGTGCTGCCTCCGCTGCTTCATTTTCTATAGACAAACAGCCCTTTCCCCTCATTTGAAGTTTCGCCTCCATTCATGCACTTAACCCACGTGTGTCTGGGTCTGTCCCCTGGTCTGTGTCCCTCTTTGTGCCACTCTCGTAGGTCCACGCACCACTGGCCAGTGGCCTTGGCTCAAGACAGAGGGGCCACGTCCTGAGACTTGGGAGGTTCTTGAGCAGCTGAGTGTGGGGGGCAGAGAAGGGGGTTGGCAACCTGGGGGAGGGCAGGAAGGTGACAGAAGGGACTCAGGTTCTGGCCTGAGCTTGGGGGGATGGTGCAGGGCAGTGGTAGGCAAACTGTGGCTCGCGAGCCACATGTGGCTCTTTGGCCCCTTGAGTGTGGCTCTTCCACAAAATACCTCGTGCGGGCGCGCACATACAGTGCGATTGAAACTTCGTGGCCCATGCACAGAAGTCGGTATTTTGTGGAAGAGCCACACTCAAGGGGCCAAAGAGCCGCATGTGGCTTGCGAGCCGCGGTTTGCCGACCACTGGTGCAGGGGATGCCTTGAGCCTCTGGGGCAGCTGTGTGTCTCTGAATCCCTCACGCATGCCCACATCTTGTTCATAGGTGAGGCCCCAGGTGGAGAGGTGTGGGAACTGCCCCCCAGGACCAGGCTCCTGGACTGATTCTTCTTATGGGGCCGCCCTAGGACAGGTCCTGCCGGGTTGAGGGTGAGGATCCTTGCGGAATAAATGTAGCCTCCCCCCCTTTTCTCGCCCCATCACAATGCACTCCTGGCTGGTGCCTGGGTTCCCACCACACGTGTCCTGGGGGAGGGCACTCAGCCTCCTGGGGCTCAGGGCCAGGCTTCATTTGCATGACCAGGGTGATCCAAGGGGCTGCCCAGCAAGTACCAGAAGTTGAGGTAACCAAGGGCTCATTCAGTGGTTCGCATTCTCCAATCTCAGGCGGCTGCCCCAGGACTCAGCCCAGGCCCCTCCCCATACTCAGGGTGTATGGTATGTAGAGGGGTGTCAGGGCTGGTGGGGTGGGCTGGCTGGGGCTCTCCCTGCCTCTGCAGCCTCTGCCTATCCCACCCACAGGTCAACACGACCCCAACACGTATCTTAGGTATAAATCCTGCCACAGCGTGGGCCCTGTGTACCCCCCAGTGTGACCAATAATTGGGGGCGGAACTGCAGGGGCGCTGGACACGAGATTGGGACAAGTGGGCAAGTGCCAAGCTTCAGCCCCGGCTCTCGGATGTGTTTGAGCCCCCACACTGGGGCTCCCAGGCCACAGTGCCCCCAACCCAGCGTGTCTGAGCTGTGGTGCCCCAAGCCTACCGTGGGAAGGTCAGACCAGACACACACCTGGTGGGAGGGACAGTGCCTCTCTCCGGGGCCGCACCCTGACCCGCCCCCAGCCTAGGCTGCCCCAGCACCCAGTCAGTTCTAGTCCCGACCTAGTCCCAGCTTCTCTGTGCCTGTGTGTGCAGAGGGGCACGGGCACCAAGGCCTCTGCCAGCCCGTGTGATGGGGATACACCTGTATCCACCCCCAGGCTCTGTGCAGGTCCTTCTGGCAGAAAGGTGAGGGTGGCCCAGGTGCAGGCCCCCGAGAGCCCAAGGGGTTCACACCTTCAGCAGCTCCATCTCCACATAGTCGCGAACGAGGTCGGGGTGCTGGCGGCGCTCGCGGCACTGCAGGTTGTCGGTGGCGATGGAGAAGGGCACCCCTGTGGCGTCCAGGGCGCGCTCCAGCCGCTGCTTCTGGGCCAGCATCAGGTCGGTCTCCGTCACCAGCTCGCCCACCTCCCGCTGCAGCTCCGACTTCCAGCAGTGCATGTCCTGCAGGCGCTCGCCCACCTTCCGGGTGGAGTCCTCCTGCGTGCGCTGCGCCAGAGCCCCCGTCTCCGCAGCCAGCTGCCTGCTCTCATGGCGCTGCCGCTCCGACTGGTCGCGGTCGGCAAAGGCCTGGTGGTAACTGGCATAGCTGTTCTGGAACCACTCGTCCACCAGATACTTGGCGGTGCGGAAGCCAGCAGTGGCCAGGCCTGCGGACGTGTGGGCACCTGTGTTGCGGGCCACATCGTACAGCTTGGGGGGCAGCTCACACGCCGGCACTGTCTGCGGGGCGGGCTGCTTGGTCAGCAGCACGTCCGTCTGAGCCATGGTGCCCCTGGCCTGGGCACAGGTGGGTGGGCAAGGCACTTGGCACGGTCAGCAGAGCAGCTCTGGCCACCCACTCTGTCCCCAGAGCAGGAAGTCTCCAGGTCTCCTGGCGACAGGTAAATGCCAAGCCTTCCTGTTGCTGGGCAACAGGGACCCACCCCCAACTGCCCTCTTAAAGGGCCAGGCAGATTCTAACCCCACCCGTCCGGGCTGGCATCTGTCAGAGGAGGCATTGTGCCTGGGGCCAGGCCTGTCAGCTCCTGCTTGTCTCAGTTGTCCCCGTGGGATCTCCCTCTGGGTAAGTATCTTCGATGGGGAGTTGAATTCAGCCTCCATGGTGCCTGGAATCAGATTCCCACATCTGCCCACAGGTCCTGCCCTGGGGACAGTACACCCAGGCTGCCCAGGGAAAGGCTTATGGTTGAGGCCTGGGAGGGGGGCAAGCTGTATGCCCAATATGGGGCACATACCCCCCTAATCCCCATGCTGGGCGGAGAGTTCCAATGCGGGGGTGATGCCCCACATGGGCAGCAGAGGGCGCCATTGGCTTAAAATGCCGTGTGATGGGCAGCCCATGCCTCTTGGGTTCACCTCTACCAGCCCAACAACACTCTGGCCTGGGTGGCCCCTCACCCCTCCACCCCGTGGCTCCTCCCAAGGGCCCCCCCCCCCTTCTCCGGACATCCCACTCCCAGCATAACCTGCAGAAGCCCTGCCCCACCCCCACTAGGGCCCCAGGAGCCCCAGGACCTCCTCAGACACACCAGCCTGGCTCCTGCGGCTTCGGCTTCGCTTGGAGGTGCCTCCTCCCCAGGCCCTGCCCTCGGCACGGGCACCCCTCGCGGTGCTGATGGCCTTTGAACCTCGCGGAGGAGAGTAGCTGCTTCATACATGTGGGCTTGGGGGACCGGAGCCTGAGAGTCTCCCAACCCCCCTGAGCCACTCTGCCCTCGTGGGCAGGTCAGGGGCCCTCAGGGCTGGTGTGGCCTGAGGAATGCCTTCAAGCTTCTCTGTGCCTCGGTTTCCCCAGGGGCAGCGGACACACGGGGTCCACTCAGGGTGGGACCACTGGCCACCTCTTATCTAGAACCTGCTTTTCACACAGACCCTTTCCCCTGGGAGCCCTCTAGGAACCTCTATTACACATGGGCTGGAGCGGAGCTCAGTGCCTTTGGAAGGACCCTGGGCCGGCAGGCGGGGGCGATAGTAGTCCTGGAACCATTCGTCCACCAGGTACTTGGCTGTACGGAAGCCGGCTGTGGCCAGGCCTGAGGACAGGAGCACCCACCAGGGCCCGAAGGACCGGCCAGAGGCTGCTCCGGCCTCCACCCTGAGCTTCGGAGGGCGTCTTGCAGACCCGGCCCAGGGCCAGTTGGGAAGTGGCTGCAGGGCCAGGGACCCCATCCCTGGAGCAGGGCTGCCACACGGGGGAATGGTGGTGGCCCTGCCCCCAGCCGGCTCTGAGGCTCCTGCAGCCATCGTGGCGGGCCTATGGGTCAGCCCAGCCCCACTGATCCCACCTTGCTCTATCCCTGGCCCAGCAGTTGCGAGATGGGGAGACAGGAGCTTGTCCCTTCTCAGCATCACAGCCTCCGGCACTCGCCAGCCATCCCAGTGGGCATAACGGGCCCCCGGTCACAGGTGGGAAGGCGGAGGGGCCCCCGGGACCCCAAGGCACTGGAGCAGCGACCTGGCCGTCTGGCCTCCCGGACCCCCAGCTGTGCCTCCCCGATGTCCCAGCTGGAATGAAAACTCAAGGAGCTCTCCGGTCTCTGCACAGATGCACCCGCCGAGGCCGGGCCGAGCACGTCCCTGGCTGCCTCCCTTGGGGCCAGCGGAACATTTTAATAACAGGAGGATTGGAAGTGGCTCAGACAGCTCTGAGCTGGGCACGGTCACAGCAGATGCTGGGTGTCTGAGAAGCCAAGCAGCAGGAAGGGAAGGGGCTGCCCCCACATGCAGGAGCCCAGACCAGGGACAGGAGGCAGGGGCACAGGCTCAGCTGAGGGATGCTCAGGAGGGCTTCCTGGAGGAAGGGTCCCCTCCACCGAAGCTTGAAGAGCACACAGTCCATCCTGGGGGTGGAGCATCTTCAAGACCGTGGGGAGGAGGGGAGGTGTGTGCAGCTCCTGGTCCCAAGGCAGCTGTGGAGGCCCCCTCCCCTGGGGAGGTGTCAGGCGTGGGAGGGCCAATGGGGGAGACAGAGGACGTGAGTGTGGGCAGGAAGGCTAGGCAGGGCCTGAGGAAGCAGTCAGAGGCCTGGCCCCCAGCCCAGGTGGGAGGGAAGCTGGGGGGGCCTGAGGACTCGTTCTCAGCTCCCGAGCCTGTGCCCCAGGCAGTGGGCAGAAGGTGTGGACTAAGGATCACTGACGCTCTCCTGTCCACCCCGCACCCAGGGAGGGCATCACACGTGTGACTCACTCAGTTCATCTGCCAGGAAGTGGGTACTCTGTGTGGCTCCGGGCAGCTATGTCCTCCTCCAGGACTTGGTGAGGGTCAGGGGGCTCTGCCCAGCCCCAGGCAGCTGCCAACGCCTTGATCCGCTCACTCAAGATGTCCCCAACCCCGTGGCTGGGCTCTGAGGTCTGCGACAAGGACAGCAGATCTGGACAACAGCACCGGGGGCTGTGTGGCGTGGAGCCTTCCGTGTGTGCAGCTCCTGGCGTGGCCAGCTCCTCGTCTGGGAGCCTCTACCCTGGCCCCGTTCCTACCGGAGGATATTGTAGTGCCAGCCCCCGGCACGATGTCCTTTCTGGGCAATGCCCAAGGCCGTCTGGGTGGAGAGGCCGGAGCAGGTGGGAGAGAAGGCTGGGAGGGTCCAGAAACAGGTGAGCGGGCGCCCCTGCCAGGCTCCCCATCCTGTTCACCCACCCAGAGAGGCCAACGAGGAGGGGCTTTGACCTTCACCCCCCGCCCCCCAGAACCCCCTCCCTCCGGAACTAACTCCAGACATGTCCAAACGAAGCAGTTTTTAGAAGAAGCTATAAAAGTCCAAAAGGAAACAATGTGAAGGTCCCAGCTGCAGGAGGCAGATGAAGGTCAGACTGTCGATGAAAAAGGAGGCGCCGGACACAGGATGGATGGGCGTGGAGATAAAAGGTCAGCTTTGCAAAGAGAGTTCTGGCTGATGACACGGGGCAGGACCGAGGTGGAGACCCAGCGCCCGGTGTTTTCGCAGGTGGCCTGGGAGCGGGCCCTGCCTGCGCCCGTCTGCCCGGCTGCCCGTCTGCCCGTCTGCCCGGCTGCCAAGGTGAGGCCACCAAGAAAGGTCAGAGAGACAGCACCTCGGACAGTGCCTAGCCTGTAGCGAGCCCCGCAGACACATTCGTTTTCATTATCACTACTTTCTTTTATTGTGGTAGAGCACACACAACAGAAAATTAGTCATTTTTATCATTTTAAAGTGTGCGGTTGGGCGGCCTTTCGTACATTCACGAGGTTGTGAAACCACCATCTGTATTTAGTTCCAGAACTTTCTATCGCCCCAAACAGAAGCCCTGGCTCCCCATGCTCCCCGCGCTCCCCGCTCCCAGCCCCTGGCCATCATCAGCCTGCTCTCCGTCTCTGTGCATTTGCCTGTCCCGGACATTTCATGTCAATGGAGCCACACAAGGCGGGGCCCTTTGCGTCTGGATTCCGTCACTTGGAATGTGTCCGAGGTCCACCGTGCTGTAGGCCAGCAGGGCCGCACTCCTTCTCGTGTCTGCATGCTATTCCGCTGTGTGGATGGGCCCCGTTGAGTTCACCCACTCGCCCAGTAACGGACACCTGCGTCGTTTCCGGGTGTGGGCTGCTGAAAACAGACCTACTGTGAACACGGACACACACAGCTCTGTGTGCTCAGACACTGCGTTCGGTTCTTTGGGGCCTGTTCTTCTTATCACCCAGATGCCACTTGAAAAGTCCCAAGAACCATGACTCTGAAAACATGGCAGTGCACCGAGGGGCTTCCAGCTCCGCCTTCCAGGGGTCTTGAAAATAATAAAATAATAAAATCTGCAGGACTGCCTGCCACACCCCATCAAACTAGGAACTCAGAAAATGTTCCAGAAGGTGGGGGTGTTTGCTAAGTGGGGCAGAGCATCCAGCGAGGGCAGGGACTGATACCATACCCCCAAGGGAAGGCCCCGGGGCAGCTGAGCATCAGCACCCCGCCGCCATGCAATGTAGCCCCCCAAGCTCCTGCAATGCATGGACCCACTGCCCCCAGCGCCTTGGCAGTCCTTGGGGTCTGACCCCCATGCATGTCATGCTCACCCTGGTGTCCTTCACGCTTGTCACCCTGGGAGCCTCCTGACCTTGAACACTGTAGATGCGGGTGGAGCGAGGGGGGCTCCTAAGCCCTGCCCAGCTGACTCGGCATCCTGGGCTGCCACCGGCCTCCCAGCCCAGGAGTTTGGGGTAGAACAGCCAAATCCCCGACTTATCAGCTCAGCTTTATCTCCAAAACCTCCTACAGTTTCCCAGAGAACAAAATTAAATACAGGATTTCGGAGAGATTTTGCGTCTGCCTGAGCAGGGCCAGGAACAGGCTGACATGATAAGGCCGCTGACGCCTGGGCCTTGGGTGGGCGGATGGGTAGAAGGCACCCAGCCCACCCCCGCCCCGCCTGGAGCTCAATAGCCAGGAGCAGGGACAGCCTGCCGACAGGCCACGTGTGGGGGTTACCAGGCCCCTGCACCACAGTCCCCTTCTGCCCCCACATCTGTCCTTTGTGGCGAGCCTTTCAGAGCCCACGGAGGCTCCGTCACCGTGGGCAGGGCAGGACCTCACCTGCCTCCCAACCAGTCCTTTCACAGATGAGGGGACTGAGGCCATTTTATGACCCAGGCAGGCAATGGGGGGATCGGATGTGGCCTCAGAGGCAGCACCATCCATGGTCCAGGCTGGGGATTTGGACCCAAAGTGGGCAGACAGCCGGCCAGGGCGGGGAGGCACAGGCTCCCCTCAGCAGCCTGCCCCAGTCATCTCTGGAGTCGGGGGGTTAGAGGGGTTGCTTTAATGACCCCCCAGCCCTCCAGGAGGCTCTGAGGCCAGGGTGGCACCCCCGGTCTGAGACGGCTCCGGCTCTGGACCGGGAGAAGGGCAGAGCCTTTGGAAAGCACCTCAGGAAACTCCCAGCAGCGAGAGTCATGGGTGACCCAGGGAAGAAGCCCGTGCGGAGCAGGAGCCCTGGCACTGGGGGCTGGCAGAGCGCCTCTTGTCCGGCGTCCAGAGGAGGCAGGTCGCTGCCCAGAGCTGCCGACACCGAGACCCAGGCCCTGTGGCCTCCATCCGGAAGGACCCACAGGACGCCCAGCTGCTCGGGCTCAGAGAGGCTCTGCGGGGCCCTGGGCCTGAAGTCTGTGTCAGAAGTGAGGGTGGTCCCCGGGACAGTTCCCCAGGCCCAGCCCCTCCCCAGCCCTCTCCCCCGCCCCCCCCCCCCCCGCCGGGCCTGGCCGCCACCGCCCGTGCTGCCTGCCCGTGGCCACGTACCTCTTCTCCCGGCTTGTGTCCCACCACTGGGTGGGCCCAGAAGAGCCCGTCCGGCTTTGGCACCTTCACCCCTCCCCCCTCAGCCAAGTGGCCCAGCAGGCCCCATGGAAATGCCTGGACTGAGGGGCCAACCCCAGCCAGTGGCCACACCCACATCCTGGAAGCCCTTGTCCTGGTTGGCAGATCCCGGGGGTCAGGGTGTAGACGGCAGGGTTGCTGGGCTGAGTGCGGGGGGGGGGGGGGGGGGGGCAGGGAGCACCCGGCCCCCAACCCTCTAGGCCAGTGGTTGTCAGCTGCTGTGCCACAAGAATTTTTAAAAGGTGCAACCCGACTATTCAGTCAGGGCACTGACCTCTTTTCCCTTAGAGCGGCGGTTCTCAACCTGTGGGTCTCGGCCCTTTCATTCAGTTCCTCATGTTGTGGTGACCCCTAACCATAACATTATTTTCGTTGCTACTTCATAACTGTCATGTTGCTACTGTTACTAATCGTCATGTAAATATCTGATATGCAGGGTGTATTTTCATTGTTACAAATTGAACATAATTAAAGCCTAGTGATTAATCACAAAAACAATATGTAATTATATATGGGATTTCCGATGGTCTTAGGCGACCCCTGTGAAAGGGTCGTTCGACCCCCAAAGGGGTTGCAACCCACAGGTTGAGAACCGCTGCCTTAGAGTGTCAAACAAAAAAATGACAACAGCCAACACTACAATAGCCGTCTGGCATGAATGGATCAAAATTATACCTATTTCTTCTGTCAAATCAGCAGAAACATAATACATGTTTTGGTGTGCCGCAGAATTTTAGTAACTAGGTTCTGTGCGCCGTGAGGTGGGACAGGTTGGAAATCGCTGCTCTAGGTGACTTTGCATGAGCCTCCTGCTGCCTGGGTGCCATCCTGCCACACGGGCGTAACGGGATACACAGGCCCTTTCCTGGGGGCCAGGCGGGGCCAGGCCCAGGGAAGGTGCGGGGCGGGGCAGTGCAGGGCTGGGCTGGGGTTATTTTTAGGGGGCGTTCAGGGGGGTTGGTGACTGTGGCAGGTCAGGCCCCGTCGGTGGGACAGAGGGACCGTCTTGACCCTGTTGATGTGGTCGCCTGCCTCTCCCGTTCTCAGCCTCGGCACTGGCCGTCCTAGCAGCCCTGATGCTGGGATCCAGTCCGGCAGGTCTTGGCGGGTGCTCGCTCCCCCCCCCCCCCCCCCCGGTCTCATGTCCCTTCCGGACCGCACTGCCCGTGTGACCCCGGGAAGAAGAGCTTGGAGGAGTCTGCCCCAAAGATGAGAGGGGTCCTTGTGCGGCCTGGGGGGCACATGGCTGTCCCACCCCCCACGCAGCAATAAGCCAAACCCAGGCCAGCCCTGAGCTGCAGACCGGGGGATTCAGGGCCTGGAAGTGACCTCAGAAGGTGTCCTCTCACCTCCACTGCCCCAGGGGTGCCCGGGTCTGTAGCAGGCTTTGGGCCCTCCTGTCCGGCCTCCGGTGGCCCCTCTGCCCCCAGTCTCAGGTTCTGGGTGAGTCGTAGCCCAGACAACCTTGGACAGTCCCAGCAAAGGTGCTGGGGTTCGAGCAGCCGCTCTGATGCTAAGAGGCCACAGCAACATCATCTGCAAACGCTGCTGTCAGCTGATTAGGGGTGTGCAGGCTGCAGATCAGAGCCCAGAGGCAGGTACAGAGGACAGTGGAGAAGGTGTTCTCATCCACCCCTGCCTCCTGCCTGCCCCCTCCCCCCATCCTGCCCCTCTGGAGGCGCCGATCAAGGACACAGAGCTGCCCTGAAACTGACACCCCTCCCCAGTGAGCCTCCCACTGCCTTGCACACTGTGTGACTTCTGGCAACCCCTAACCTCTCTGTGTCCTTGCTGCAAGCTGTGAGCCATGGTCCGCCCGCCTGGCTGTGGAGTGTCCAGCCCTGGCCTGTTGGGCTGCAGGCTCCAGTCTTCCTGCCTCTGACCTCTTGTTTCCAGGGACTCCTGGAGCCCACTTGGCAGATGGATGAAGTCTGATACGCCCCCCACCCCCACCCCTAGAGCCCCAGCAGGCGAAAGTGGGGTCTGGGCCTGCGGGGACCTGGGATGTGTGGCCTTCCTTCTGGGGGGGGGGGGTGTCGTGGCCTGATGCCCGCTGGGGCTGGGCTGCTCCTACGATCTCCTGCCTTACAAGAGGAGTCAGGGTCCCACCTGCAGTGTGACTGGGGTCCCCAGGCCCCAACCCCCCCATACACAGGGGCCCCTCACATCAGCTTGCTGTGGGCACCGCAAGGCCTGTGGGACTACCACCCCCCTTATTCTCCTCCCTGGGGTGACTTTGGCAATGTCTGCAGGCATGTGGGTGTCACACTGAGGGGGAAGAGGTGCTCCTGCACCCTCAGCATCCGGTCAGCCGCGTGGCAGCGCCAGGGGGCCAACACCTGCCCCAGGGGAGACGGCACGGCTCCTTCCTGCTGGAGGTCCGGGAGGGTCTGCGTGCAGGCAGTCTCGCAGACAACACTTCGGCAGCAGGAAAGGATGTCTTTCCTAGAATTGCCAGTCCAGTGTGTGCACGGGGTGCCCATGACAGCCCCCATGTGCCCTGTGGTCAGAGAACGCCAGCCCCTCGAGGGCCCGCGGCTGAGGGGCGGGCTCCACACAGCACTTAGCCCAGAGAGGCCTGAAAATAGGCCGAGCCGGACAGCACACCTCGCCCGACGTCCTCATGGGAGCGGTGGAGGCTGGCGGAGCCACTTAGCTGATGGAGCCGGGGCTGCTCTGTCTCCACCAAGAGGGAGTGAGCAGCCAGCTAAGTGCCTGGAGGAGACAGGCAAGGTCACCAGGCGGGCCCGGGGCCACACGTGAGCAGCTGCAGGCCCCTACCCACCCACTGGCCTCGGCCCAACCGCTTACCCTCATCACCCACCCCGTCCTTCCCAGGAGCCAGGCCTGGCCCTCAGCCCCCTCAGCCCCTGCACCCTCCACCCTGTCCAGCCTGGGTGTCTGAGCTCAGAGGACAGAGGGGGAGCAGTGCCCTGTCTCAGTTCCCTGGCTTCGGGCTGGCTGTTGGAATTGGCCTCAGAAGTGAATTTAGCCCCTGGGTGTTGGTGTCTCTCACCCGTGAGCTGGGACACCTGGGTTGCTGGCCCTCTGAGCCAGTGGACAACCCCCCTGCCTCCACCCCCGCCTGGCCAGGGGGCAGAGGGGAGCTCCAGAGCTCGTACAGCTCAAAGCGAAGAGGGCCCGGGACCCAGGAGGCAGGGCTGAGTTGCATCCTCTGACCTCCAGGAGCACCCAGAGCTGGGTCTGACATCGGGGAATGGTCCTGGAGTCCATGGAGCAGGGGCGATAGGGGGCACAGGGAGACCCCAGTCCCAGATCCTGAGCTTATCAGAGGCCCAGGGGAGACTCTGAAGTGGAGACAGGCCCAGGCCAGGGACCTCAACTCCCGGGTCTCACCCCAGACAGGAGCCTGCACAGCCCAGGCACCACTGGGAACTGACCATCACAAGGCCAGGCATGGAGGATGGCGTTGCTGGGCAACAGGGAGGCCCATCCCCACCTGGCCTGTGTCCCCACCCCTGGGAGGGGGAGGGGGAGGCTGGAATCAAGGTGGGCAGCTCCCCAGCACTTGGTAGCACTTGGGTTCAAGACAGATGCCAATGACGGTAATTCAGCCAGTTTTCTAAATCATATGAAGTGCCTAGTGTGTGCCGCTGCTCTGTTGGGCGCAGGAGTTAACGGGATTGGATGGGGCCTGGCCCTGCTGGCCCATCAGAGAGCCGTTTTCTGCCCGCCAGTGCACCTCGGAGCTGAGCTATTGGCCATGGCTCTGGCTAACATCCTCCCTCTGGGATCCCAGGTGGCAGGGAGGTGTGTGGAGATGGGGGCCTTCTTTGTGGGCAGAGAAGGGAGGCAGATGTTATCTCTGCTGGGGAGGAAAGGTGCCCCCACAATATACAGAGGGCAGGTGAGGGAGAAGGGAGCTCAGGCTGGAGGGGCTGAGGGGCCTCTGCCTTGCTCCCAGTGACCATTAGCACGGGCCCCCTCCTGTCCTCTGGGCAGCTCTAAAGGGCTGTCAGTCAGCAGAGGCATCGATCGCCCTGGGGTGGGATCAGACCGCCCTCCCCACTTGGTGCTAATGCACTGCATTATTGTAAATCTTGCTTTCCGTGAGAAGAGAGGGTGCTCTGGGGACCCGCCTCTGTAAGGGAGCAGGCGCCTTGTCCTCACAAACACCATTTGCTCAGATTTCCAGGAAGTTCCTCCCCAGAGGGCTCTGCGCGTCCCACGGCCCCTGCCAGCCCCCCGAATGCGCTGTTCCACCTGCCACGTACCCTCTCCCCGGAGGGCCCCTTGTCTGTTCAGGCTGACCTCAGGGGCCCTGAGAACCCCAGGTCACTCTGCCTGCAGAGTCTCCCCCAGGTCATCCTCCCTCTGGAATCCCCTTCCCTTCCTCTCATCTCTCATCGTCCTCAGGACCCGCCTGGAACCCCTTTCTTCAGGAGGTTCTCCTGCTGAGCCCTTAGCTGGGCCTCTGGGCTGCCCACTCTCTGCCTCCTGAGCACCATGGGCCCGACCACGCAGCGGGGCCTGCGGGACCTGGGGGGCCAGGAGCTGCGGTCCCCACTGCATTAAGCCAGCATCCCCCTTCCAGGTGAATCGTGACCACTGCCAGAGTCCCGAAGGGGCCGCTGCTGGCAGAAGCTCTCCCCTGAAGTGGGCGAGGAGGTGTCTGGCACGTTGGGGCTGGCAAAACCCCTGCTACCCCAGGGCCAGCTGACGGCCATTCTCGAATGAGACCCGGCCGAGGCACCGGAGAGTCGCAGCTGCCCAAGGGCACACCCAGAAGTCCTGGAGGAACATGGGCCGTGGGTAGAAGGACTTACCCGGTTGGAGAACACGGTGAGGGGACTGTCTTCAGGAAATAGTGCTCCCTTTGTATATCACAATCAAGAAAAGCAGCGAAAGATTTAAAGACTCGTTTATATGCACTTTACATAAGACATTAACTGTCCATATTAGAGATCGCCATGACAGCCATGACAGAGGGCAGTGTATCAGCTTCCCAGGGCTGATGTGACAAAAGACGAAAACTGGTGGCTCAACACAGAAAGTCGTAGTCTCACCGTCCGGAGGTCGGAAGTTCTAAGTCAAGGCGTCTTGCGGAGGCGCTGTGTGTCTGTCTGACTCTCCTGGGGCGGATCCTCTGGCCCATCCAGCTCCTGGCAGTTCCTGGGGCCCCTGGTTTGTGACTAATATGGACGAGTCTGGAATGGGCTCAGGCTTGGCCTGCCCGCTGGACAGCTGAGGGTGGGGGCCAGTGTGGTGCATGAGAGGGCAGGGGAAGCGGGGTCGGAGCGATGCAGGGGGCCCCAGGATTTGATCCCTGTGTGGTGGGAAGCTGGCACAGGTGGGTCGCGAGCAGGGACCTGACCTTATGTGTCCCATTCACAGATCCAGGGAGCAGAGGCCACCTGTCCCCACACACTCCCAGCTCTGGCCAGGGAGGGACACAGATGGCTGTGGTTTACTCTGGGAACGTGGTCGTTTCTATGACGACGGGGCCTCCTAATCTTGGTGGAGAATTGCTCATCAGGTCTGGGACGAGGGGGTGGGGGTGAGTTGGGCCTCTACCTCCTAGCAAGGGGCAAGATTCCCACTGGGCACGCCCACTCACTGGGTACCCTGGTGCCTGGGGCCCGTGAGGCAAAACGTCCTGGACTCCAAAGTGGACTCAGGCTCCCAGGGGGAGAGCCTGCCCCTCCAGACAGCCCTGGAGACAAGGTGCCCTGCACATGGCGACAGCACCCTGCCCCACGTCAAAGGTGGCGGACACCTTTCCACAGTCAGACACACAGCACCCTGCCCTGCACGTTGGCCCTCCTGCAGTATTAGTGATCAACTGCGACTTTTAAAGTCTCTAGTGACGCGTGAGGACTAATGGGGTTTGCCCTCAGCTAATTGTCCACGACCAACAGGGAGAGTCAGGGTTCGTGGGGCCATCACCAGCCCAGCCCCCACCTCAGGCCCCACCGTCTGCTCCCCCAGCTCAGCCTGGGACACCCGGAAGGTTCCTGAGACTCGGAGGCCCTGGAAATCATGTCTGAAAGGACAGAGCTGTGGGGATTAGGAGCAGGGGGTGCTCGGCTGTGTCCCCGGGTCCCCATGAGGACTGGGGGGCTGAACACTCTGGGCGCGTAGCCCCCCCCCCCCCCCGGCCTGTCTACGTGGCCACTCGGATCCTCCTGGAGGCATCAAAGACCTCAGCACGCCCACAGAAGGCCGTCCGTGGTCGGTGAGGCCCCTGGGGTCACACGGTGCCTAGGAGAGGGAGGGTCCCCTGTCCCCGGCCTCGAGATTCCTCACTGCACAGTCTCTGCCACCAGACCCTCCCTGGGCCACGGACAGGCCCAGAATGTGCTCATGTGAATGAATGAAACCCCACAGCAGCCCAGCGTCGATGAGCCTCCTCTCATCCAGAGCCGGGGGGTCGGCGGGGGAGGGTGTCCCTCAGCCCAGGGCACAGCACAGCCAGGGGCGCTTCCCTTGGCCCAGGGCACAGCAGAGCGGAACTGTCCCGGATGCAGGTGGGCCAGGGGTGGGCAGCACCATCCCAGCAGGTATGTGGGGAGTCCTGGCTGCTGGACGGGTGGCTGGGATGGGGACCTTGAGGCCAGGCCCCGGGCTGCGTGGGGCGGGGGTGGGCTGGGGCCTCCGTTCCATCTACCAGCCCCCAGCTCAGAAGGGCATCTGTCAGCTGCCAGCACTGGGATACACCGAAAGCACATTTCGCACTTAGAAATCTCACGCATTTTATGCTCAATCATAGGGAAATCCCAAATCTGTTTGACTCGCGTGTGGAAATTTACACATTTGCAGTGGCCGTAATTCCTTATTGTGGCTGAGCACATCCATCTGCAATTCCACGGGTTCGGCAGGGTCCTTCTCCCAGGAGACCTGAGTTCTCCAGCCTGGGGAACCCCTAGACTCCTTGGGGTTGCCAGCCTCTAGGCGGGCTAAGGCCTGGGGTATCCAGGTGCCCCAGTGCCCAGCTGCCCTGACCTGAGGGGGAGAGGCTGTGCCTCAGTACCCTTGGAGGGAGAGATGGCCAGCTCAACTCCCTGGGCACCCAGCACCTGCCCGGGGGACACCCTCAGACCTGGGATGCCCTAGTTTGCATGAGGATGTAGAAGCAGAGGGAAGAGGGGTGGGCAGGGGGGCCCAGGTGTGTGGCCAAGGCACAGACAGCCCAGGGCCGGGCGGGGGAAGCTGAGAGGGGCTAGGCCCGCATGATGGGTGGGAAGACTGAGGCTCCGTCTGCCTGCAGTTTGGAGGACGCTGCTTGCTGTTCTCCACGAAGGACAGGTTAAGCTCCTTCCCACACAAGTGGCCGCTACCCAGCCCCTGACACTTCCCGGCAGGAAGCACCCCAGCCCCAACCGGGTTGGGGAGAAGGCCCCATGGGAGAGCAAACAGGACCCAGAAGGTGCTGGAAATCCTGGCTGCTCAGCAGGGCCCTGAGTGAGCCTGGCTGGGCCATCCAGTTCTGGCCAGATGAGGGGTGGGGTGAGTGGGACCAGGCTGGACCCTTGGCAGGCAGTGTCCACCTCCTGCTGTCCCAATGCCTGGTTGGAGACGCCCCTGCCCTCAGCCCTCGCCCTGAGGAAGCCTGGCAGGGTCAATGCCCAGGGTAGTGCTGGGCCTCCCGGGAGAGGACATCTCTGGTTCTGCCTCCCCCACAACCAACATCTCTCCTGGAACCCACAGGGATTCCCCTGCGTCACCAGGGGCCCAGGGCCCTGCGTCACCCAGCATCTCAGGGGACAGCCAGGTATCCAAGATGCCTGGGCACTTATAGGGAAACTGAGGCCTAGGGAGATGGACCTCGGGCCCAGGGGTGACTCGGAGCACCATGCAGGGAGGCTCTGCCTGGGGACGCTTGCTGCCGAGGAAGGCTTGGAGAAGGTGGGCCCAGGCTGGCAGAGAACATAGGCAGCCCCTTGTGCTGTTTAGGCCCCAGCAGGAGGCCCGGGGCCTGGAGTTTCACCATCACAGCATCTGGGCCTCCAGCTCTAAGCCACTGGGAGAACTTGGACGGCCCCTCTCCTGAGAGCAGACAGCCCAGGGCCCGAGTGCATGGGGCTCAGTGCTTTCCCCCTCCAGGGACCCATGGCTGTGGCCCCTGTCACCCCCGGGCACGGGGCTCCCGATGCTCCATGAAGGACACTGTCCCTTCCTGCTGTCCAGAACAAGAGCGCCTTCGCAAGTGGCAACGGGTAAATATTGAATCCTGGGGCTCCTCCACCCCGGGGAGCAGAGACAGCAGCCAGATGCGTTTGGCGGTTGCCTGGCAACCCCTTGCCTGCGCCACCAGAGCCCCTGTGCCGGTGCAGGTCTGTCCTGCCTCCACTCAGCACCTCCAGCTCTGCTGCCCTGAGGTGGCAGACTGCAGGCCACTGGGCAGCCTGTCCTCTGTCTCTACCCCAGGGCCTGGGGCTCCCCCTCCCTGCAGCCCCCACTCTCCCTCCCTGTCCTAAAGCTGGTGAAGGGGCCTAAGGCTTCAGCCTTGTGTCCTCCCAGCAAGGAGGAGCTGGCACGGCCCTCTTCCCTGAGACCACACTGGCTGTTCTGTAGGATGATGGACTGGAGGGAGACCAGACCTGGGCTGCTCCCCGACCCCGGGACCCCCCACCCCACCATGTTGGAAGCACGTGCCCCCAAGTGTCCTTAGGCTGAGGGGCAGGAGTATATTGCTCCCTGTGTCTCGCTCCTTCTGTGTGCAGCTCTGTGAATGGGGCCAATGAGCCACGTAGGCTTAGCCGTGGGAGCTACCTCAGGTGGGCTGGGGCACAGAGAACCCCTGAGTGGGCCTGGGGAGCTGCCAGGAGTCCCTCACTTGGTCCATGCAGCCAGGCATCATGGAATCTGCCTGATGAGGCAGGTCCCCCACCCTGATGACAGGCCCCACCGGGTGGGTGCTTGCACTTGCCTGGGAACCTCCTGCCTCCTTTAGGGGAAACCCTATAGGTTTTGCCTGGGAAGCTCCACGTCACCTAAGTAGCGGAGCCCACGTGCCGGATCATCTGGGCATTCGTCCACACGCAGCCCCTCCCGGTGCTGCCCCGTCTGGTGGGGAGAGGGCCAGACAACACAACCCACCACAGGTCAGCGTGCGCTTCAGAGTGAGGCGATGCTGGGCAGAGAACGGGACTGGTGGGAAGGGGAGAAAGTGGGACCTTGCAGGCTCCAGGCCTCTGCACCCCCTTCCCACCCTGCTGCCCAGGGCTGCCCTCGCCCTCCGCAGGCTTGTGTTTGTGATTGGGCCCTGGGCTGACCTGTGGGCCCTGGAGGAGAGAGGGGGGTCTCGAGGCAGAAAGAACCCTGCCTGGCTCCCCTCTGGTTATCTCTGAGGGAGCTCTCAGCAGGGAGCTGACGGCTCGGAGAGACCCAAATTTGGCTATTTGCTGGAAACAGAGAAGCAATATTTGCATTTCAAGGCCATCAGCCCTGGAAACCAAATATTTTCTTTTGGGATCAGGCCTCGAGCCACAAAGAGCAGACTCGCAGACCTGATCAGACACCCCGACCCTGCCTGTTTGGGGGAGGAGGTGAGTGAGGACTAAGTCAGGGGCCCTCGTCACCCCGTGCACCCACCCCAGAGGCCAAGGGTTGACATACACATCCTGATGCCCTGTGGCCTTTTCCAGGCCCACCCTGACCCCTCACGGGGACACACCACCCCCACACACAGGGGACCATCCTTCACCAGAGACTGCAGTGGGATGTAAATAGCCCCTCCCCACCCCTGACCATGACCACCCCGCAGCAAGTATGATTACTGAGCCATTTCACAGGTGAGGAAATCGAGGCTCAGAGGGGTAAGTCAGACAGCCAGGGGGCAGAGTGGCCAGGCGCGTGTCTCTGCCAGTCTTCCGGCCTCAGAGCCCACATCAGCTCCCCAGTGGCCAGAGAAGGACTGAGCCCAGTTTGCCTGAGTCTTGGGTGGTCGGCACAGCTACCCTCTCCAGTGTTCCTGTGGGAGTCGGGCTCCATCATGGCCTCTCCCTCCCTGTTCTGTTTCTCCTTCAGCTCTGGTCACACCCTCAGGTCCAGTCCAGACCTGACCTGCCTCAGGAAGCCCCGGTCCACCTGGAAGGCAGCCATTCGCCTGGCCTGGGTGTGGGCTGTCTCTCCCGGTTCCCCGGGGTCTGTAAGACATCAGAGGGACCAGCCACCCTGCTCACTTCCTCTTGCTCCGAGCTGACATTCTGCAGACCCAGCTCAGCCTGGCCACGTGGGTGCCGTGTGTGGGAACCCGCCCCCATGGTCATGGGGCCCTGCCCTGGGCAGTTGGGGGACAGGGGCCTGGGACACCAAGCGCCCCCTCCCTCCTCATCCCTGCACAGGGAGGCTGTCTGGCCGTCTTCTGCACAAGGGCCAGAAGCCACAGCTGTCAGCAGGCCCACGGTGTGGGCCATAGAGGATGTCAGATTCAAGGGCGCCCAGGCCAGAGGTCTTGTTGGCCCACAGAGTTGATGGAGGCCCTGGGAGGAGAGGGGATTTGCTGAGAACCCTGTGGAGTTGCTGGGCCTTGTGACTGGACAGCCCCACCCACTGTCCCATCCTACCAAGTGCTCAACTTGGGAACAGCACCCTTTGGGGCACTTGTGGGGTGGAGGAAGGAGGGCAGTAAGTAGGCCTGGAAATCCTAGAACAGCCCCTCCCACTCCACCGGTGCTATCGTGGGGTGGGGAGCAAAGACCAAACGGTTCCAACATTTGGAAGACTGATGGGGAGAGAGGTAAAGGGGAGATGAGTGGTTCTTAGCCTGTTGGGGGCCAGGCGGTCACAGACCCATGTCTTGGGTCATCTGAGGAGGGTCTCTTCTCTCCCCAGGTCAAGGCCCACACTCTGTCCTCACTCCTGTGGTATCAGCCCCATCGTGGACTCTGTCAGGAACCCTGACCACAGGCTCAGCCCCATCTGCCCATAGACATCAAGGAACCAGACGCAGACTCTCAAGGGGCCTGGGCTGCAGCCATCAGCCCAGAGCACTAGTGAGACCCTGAGTTTGCTCCCCACCTCCCTGAGCCACCCCTCAGCTCCCACCTTGATGGAGGTGACCCCTGGATAGTGGATTGAATTTTGTCCCCCAAAAGATACAGTGTATATCTTAATCCCCGGTATTTGTGAATGGGACATTTGGAAAAAAGGGTCTGTACATTATCAACTTAAGATGAGATCATTTGGGTGGCTCTGATCCAATGGCTAGTGTCCTTATAAGAAGAGACTTAAAGATGCAGACACACAGCAGAGACTGGGGTGATGAGGCCATAACCCAAGGATTGCTGGCAACACCAGGAACTGGGCAGACAGGAAGGACAGTCCGGGAGCCTCTGGACTGAGAGGATGAAGCTCCATGGTTTCAGGCACCCCGCAGTCCCCGGGAACTCAACAGCCCTGTCCTCCCCCAGCTCCCTGTGACTGTCCCACCAGCCATCTGCCCCCAGGCAGCCTCCCCGACTAAGATGGCACTGAGCCAAGTCTGGCCCCCGTCACCCCAGAGTCTCAGAAGCTAGGGGATCACAGGGCCTCGAGCCTGGCGGTCCTAATTGTGGCCCTGCCTGTGGAGAGCTGGGGTCAGGGCTTTCCTTTCCTGCAGTCTCATGTCCCCAGGCCAGGCCCCCTGTGCTGTCTGTGTGCGCCAGCCGGGAGAGGGCAGGCAAGGAGCACCAACTGCAAGCAGGTTACTAGCTACATCAAGACAGCCTCTCAAAGATCCTCACAAATGACCTGGGTACAGGGACAAGCAGGAGGGTGACGGTGTGTGTAACAGGGAATTGGCCCAGTCCCGGCAGACTTCCTGGAGGAGGCAGCACCTCAAAGCCTTACAGGAGCATATGCAAGGCAGTCCCATCCCCCAGCCCTACTTGGCACATAGTTGGAACTCAATAAACAGGATCCCACGAAGGGTGCTGGAGACGTCCTCTGCATGCCCAGCCAGCAGAGAGCTGGACACGCCTCCGGTCAGCCCTGATCATTGGAACACAATCATCCCTCTGAAATGACCTTCTTGAGCGTCTTGCTGTATCCCTGGAGGGTGAGCCTGGTGTCTGAATCTCTTCTTCCCCGGTGGGTGGAGCCTACCCCCCATCTTCAGGACCTGTCTCTCCATCTCCCTGTGTCTCCATGCTCCCTGTCAACTCGTCCTGTTTAAATATTTAATCCAGTTAAATATTAAACCTCTTCCAAGTCCCAATTACAATCAGATCGATTCTCGGCTGGGCTGTGCTGCCAACCTGGCGCTCTGACTTTACAAAGTGTAGGTCAGCGTGGGGGTAGAAGGAGTCGGCCTGGAGGTGGAGAAGGCGGGCGGGCGCCTAGCACACAGTTGGCTAGGCAGGAAGCAGGTGGCCTGTGCCCCCACCCCCTGCCCCCAGGCATGGCCGGGAATAGGAGAGATGTTTCTCTACAGCCCTAAGCAAGAGTCTGTCCTGAACTCCAGGACCTGGGATCACCTGAGCCCAGGCTGCATTCTTGCTTTCCTGGCCACAGTGGGAAGTGGATGGAAACACTCCCTCGAGGTGGGAGTGTGGGCATCCCACTGGGAGAGGGGATTCTGGGAGCTAACCAGTTTTCAAATTATGCCGAAGAGGACAGAAAATAGCAACGCTAATGGCAGATCTTCTCTGAGGTTGAATACATGCAGGTACCACGCGGCCTTAGGCGGTTTTACATCCGCACAGTGGGGCGTCCTTTGTGCATACGTTGCAACTTACCATTTCCCTGTGTGTGCGAGTTGCCAGGGGCATATAGGGGGCTGTGTTTATATATGTCCAGCAGCAGCTTATTATAACTATCATGGAGATAAAATGTAGCCCACTGCAATAGTGATAAAATACATGACTCTCTCTATTATGAACCCCACGTGGCCAGTCCATTCTGGTGGGTCTCCTCTGCTGACTTCTGCTTAAGTGTCCAGAGCCGACTGGAGGTGGCAGAGCTGCACCCCTGTCCACCCAGCCTGTTGCCATGTGACCCACTGTTCATCTATTTCTCAAGTTATGTTCGTTAAACTGAAGCTACTCTCATTCCAGCACTAGCTGGAAGTCTACATAATTTAACGTTTCGTGGAGGTTGTGTTTAACAAGCCGTTAACACATTCTCAAAAAATTTTTCATTTTTTCATAACGCAAAACCAGATTTATTTGTACACACGTCGATGAAGGAAAGCAGCCTTCTGACAAATAGAGGAGGTTAAGACTCTTAAGTCGCTGATTTGGGACCTACCACAAGGGGAAGACTTGCTTTGTTGCCTTCAGACGTTGGGTCTCTTTACCTAACGCTTCGGCAGGCTTTTCCAATGGGGCTCCCTCCTCTAAGAATTTTAACCATTGGCCACATGAGTGGGCCTGAGGCTGCTCCAGCCATACAGACACCTCAGACGCCTGCAGATCCGCCCTCCCACTTTCCTGGTCACCGCTGGTTCCCACAAAGGCTGTGAGGCCAGGTATGTGGGACTTCTTTCTAGCTGTCTGTTCTGCCCCCTCTTCTTCTGTCTGTCCCCTAATTTTCTAGTGGCTTTAATTTGATGATAAATCTTGATATCTGGTTGAGATATCCCTCTCTTGTTTATTTATTTATTTTTAGAGAGGGAGGGAGAGGGGAGAGAGAGAGAGAGAGAGAGAGAGAGAGAGAGAGAGAGATCCGTTGCCTCTAGCAATGCAGGTATGTGCCCTGACTGGGGATCAACCCTTGGCTTTCTGGTGCTCGGGACAACACTCCAACCAGCTGAGCCACCGGCCAGGGCAGGAACCCTCCCTAATTCTTTTTTCAGATTGGCTTGGCAACTCTTGGCCTTTTCATCCAGGTACATTTTAGGGTCACCTCGTCAAGATCCGAGAAACATTTGTTGGGCTAATGACGGAAATTGCATTACACTTATAGGTTAATTTTAGGAGAATTGTGATCTCTGCCACAGTGAGTCTTCCCATCCATGAACATCATAGTTTTCCATTTACTTAGATCGTTAGATCTTTGAAAACATTTTTAAAAATTATTTTTCTTATAATTGTCATGTGCATCGTCCTTCTCAGTGCAGTTCCTTCTCCCTGAATATGGTTCTTTCCGCAGAAGCCGGGAGTGGAAAACCCTTCTGTCTAGGTCAGCGGTTCTCAACCTGTGGGTCGCGACCCCTTTGGCGGTTGAACGACCTTTTCACAGGGGTCGCCTAAGACCACCCTGCATATCAGATATTTACATTACGATTCATAACAGTAGCAACATTACAGTTATGAAGTAGCAACGAGAATAATTTTATGGTTGGGTCACAACATGAGGAACTGTATTTAAACGGCCAGAAGGTTGAGAACCACTGCCTTAGGGCGTTGGAGCAGTGGGAGCCCCCATCTCTTAGCCAGGGATTTAGGGTATTGACTCATATGAGGAGACGAGCGCTTGGGTCCAGGTACAGCAGGACTGTAGGAGGGTCGTCCCCAGAACCCCACCAGGCCGGCTCCCTGATCTCGAACTTCCAGCCTCTACAACTGTGAGAGGTAAATGTCTGTTTCTTATGAGCCCCGTTCTGTCATAGCAGCTCAAACGGAGGAGACCAGCTCTTCACTGACGATTTCCTTTCCTTTCTGGTGACACTGCTAAGCACTTACGGTGATGCTTATTGCAGTGTACCCAGCATTTTCAGGGGTTATCGGTTGGTATTTTCCCCTCACTGCTGCTGCCTGGGATCCCCCACTTCCATTCTGCATGCCCCTGCCGACCCTGGTTCCCACTGAAAGCCCACAACTTCAAACGTCGCTGGGCACCCCGATGCCATGTGGGCCCCGGGGATTCCGAGCCAGCCCTGTCCTTGTCCCTGTGGAGCTGTTAAACACTAACGGGAGTGCTGTCTGTGTTCCAGCTGGGGAGGAAGAAAAGAGAGCGTAGACACCAGTCCTGGCAGAGCAAGCAGGTCACTTGCCAGGCCGCCCCAGCCACTGGATAAAGCCGCAGGGAAGTCACAACAAAGGAGACCCAACATCAGTGGAAGGCATTTCCCGGGAGCCTGAGGCAGCCCCAGGCCTTGCCCGAGGCCACTCGAGGCTCCGTGGGAATGGGGCCAGCTCTCCCCGATGGCCAGCAACGGAGGAGGCTTTCCGTGGCCAGGCGACACACTGGCACCTGGACAGGGGCCTCGGAAAGAACCCCGTGAACGCCCCTGCCCAGGTTGTGTGGTGGGCTGCATGGTGGCCCCCCAAAATCCACGCCCACATCCTGATCCCCATAACCTGCCATCGGACCTTATTTGGGCAAAGGTCTTGGCCGATTAATTAAGGAATTTGAGATGAGATCATCCTGGATTATCCAGGGACCTTAAACCCAGTGACAGTGTCTTAAGAGGAAAGAAGGGGAGAAGACAGGACACACAGGGCCGAGGTCGTGGAAGGCAGGCAGAGACTGAGTCCTGCAGCCACAAGCCCAGGGACACCAGGAGGCCGGCAGCACCGGAAGCTGCAAGAGGCAGAAGGGCCCCCTCTCCAGACGTGGAGGGAGCGTGCCCCCGGGACCCCCGATTTTGGATCTCCAGCCTCCAGAACAAGGGGGGTGGGTTCTCATTGTTTGAAGTTCCCGGTTGGTGATGGCTTTTCCTGCGGCCCCTGACAGGCTCGCTCCCAGGCTGAGGCCACCTCAGTGAGCGCTGTCTGGGGTGCTCACCGTGCCCCCCATGCTTCCCTGCTCAGATCCGGCACTGTCCCTGCCGGCCCTTGGGGGCAGTGACTGGCCCCCATTTTACAGAGTGGGAAACGCAGGCGTTCAGAGGGCAGCACCCTGCCCCTGGTCACACGGCCCCGGGCACCGAGTCCGCTGGAGGCTTCCTGCCCCCACGGAGCAGGCAGGCCCCGCAGTCCATCAGCAGCGACGTGGGGACTTGCTCACTGGGTTCCAGATCAGCGGGGTGCAGCTCCTGGAGGCATGGTCAGCCTGCCGAGACAGACCAGGGGCCCCGCTGGATTGGGGTGGCCAGAGGGAGAGCCTCTGGGGAGGTGGGGGCTGGGCAGGGACCCCGCCCCGCAGGCAGCGCCTCTCTAGGATTTCCCCCACCGTCTGCGGAGGAAGAGACCCACTGGCCGCAGAGGGCGGGCTCTCGGCACAGTGTGGCTCCAGCCCAAGGGCACCCCTGGGACTCCTGCCCACCCCTCACCTCCTCTGGGGTATGGGAGCTTCTGGGAGGCCAAACCCTCCCCCTCCTCAGGCCATGGGAACCCACCCTCCTGCAGGCTGGGAGGAGGTGAGGAGGGGGACTCACTGAAAGGTGCGTAAAAGCCACAAGAAACTCAGGTCACAAACTTGTCCCAAGGGCACCCAGAGGGCCGGGCAGTGCCCCCCCCAGACTTGCCCATGCCTCTGCCTTTGCCCCCTCTCTGCCTGCAGGCGGAGGGAGGATCAAGCTGCGAAGAAGAGTGAGTGTGAAGAGGGAGGATGCCTGTGGTCTGAAATGAAAACATCGCAGAACGCACTGTGTTATTAATCCTTGTGCTAATCCGGAGCCTTGGCCACATCAGGCCAGGGTCACTGCGGCCTTGGTGCTCAGGCCTCGGGGCCCCAGCGGAGGGGGCGAGTCCAGGGGTGCTGCTTCCATGCGAGGGGTTCAGCCACACACCCCTGCCAGACCCCCGCCCCCCACCCCCAGGTTCCTGCACAGGCAGTGCTCTCCCTCCGGCTCTGTTGCTTCATTACTGAGGATGAGTTGACATACAGTGAGGAGCACAGATATAAAGTGTACAACACGTTGAATTTTGAGGGTTATTATTTCTGAGCATCTATGTTCTCAAACAGCTTTAGTGAGAGGTGCGATCCACATGCAATAAACTGTACACATCGAAAGTTCAATATGTGTACAGACCTGTGAAGTCACCACAATCAAAATAAAAAAGTAGCAGTAGCTCCTAAGGGTGTCATCCCTCCGTCCCCCCAGCCCCAGGCAGCCACTGACCTGCCTTCTGTCCCTAGAGGCGAACTTGCGATAGCGGAATTACATAGAAGGGCGATCACAGTGTACACTCTTCATCGGCCGCTCCCGGGCAGCATGAGCTCTGAGCTCCAGCCCAGTCTCTGCCCCTAGAGCTCCCTCACTCCTTTGCACTCTGACTGCTGCTACCTGGTGTGGGTGTCCACGGGCTGTCCGTTCACTGGTGAGGGACCCTGGTGGTTTCCAGTTGGGACCTAATGAACAGACTCACTCTCCAGGGCAAGAGTGAGTAGTAGTGGCAAGAGCAGCGCCCTCGACTTGCCCCTGAATTTTTTTGGGGGGGCCGGGGGGGGGGGGAGACGGGACTCCAGCCCTTGGCCATCGAGCATGATGGCTGTTGCTGTGGGGGTTTCACAGACGCCTGTATCAGTTCGAGGAAGTCCCTGCCGTTGTGTCCCTGGTGGGACACCTGGCCCCTTGAAAGACTGCCTACTGGGGTGACCAGCACCCTGGCCACTGGCCAGGGGTTCCCCGGGGCCGCTCCTGCCGCCCTGCACGGGAACAAATGGCATCGGTGTTTATCTGTAGGGCAGGCTGCACTTCCGAGCGCAGTCTGACAGTGATGGGCTTTGCCCTTATCTCGGTAATAAAGCCACAGAAAAGGCCATAAATCCAGGGAAATTAAAGCGTCGGCACCAGCAGGACAGAAATCCCTGTGCCTCCTGCAGCTGCTTGCTGGCCAGGCGAGTGGCAGGGCCTGACCAGGTTCCTGTCAGTCGGGGGGCGGGGAGGGCGGGGGGGGCTCTGGGAGAGGCCGCTCTGGTGTTGCCTCCCTGGCCCCCACACGGGCCCTCCTGGACTGGCCTGGGGATCTCCTGTGCCCAGGGCCCTGAAGGCCCTGCCTGGTCCCCAAGGGCCCATCCTATGGAAAGGGTGGCCTTGCTCCGGGCCTTGAGGGCCAAAGAGAGACCGTGAGGGGCTGAGCTCCCGGGACAAGTCCCAGGCTCAGTCCTGAACGCCACCCTCCACCACAGCCCAGGTGCACAGGTGCCTCCCCCTCCCCAAGGCCTGAGCGGCGCTCTTGGCTCAGGGGCGTTTCCCCTGACGTTGTAAGGTCTCCCCGGAGCTTCCTCTCCCAGGAGCCCCTTGCTCCTGACTTCAGCGGGACCCTCTGTGTGACCCGGCTCATGCCGGGTGCCCTCCAGTCCTCATCCTCTGAAAGCATTCCTGGGAGGGCTGATCCTGCCCAGCTCGCCCGGATCTGTGTCTCTGAGACAGACTCTGCCTCCAAGCTGAGGGACCAGGGGTGGGGGGATCTTTTCTGGGGCTGGGGCAGCTGCGATCGGCGGACTCCAGCCTAGAGCACCCCGCTCTCTCTGCTCATCCCAGCAGCCCTTGCTGTCCTTCCCCACTGTCATCGCCGAAACTTTCTGCTCTCTGCTGTTGGCAACGCGGAAAGGACTTGAGAAATTAATTCATACTAAAATGCCAGTGGTTACTATAACTCGATACACAGCCCTTCCCAGGAGGATGTGGCCTCTGCGAAGACAAGCCCAAGGAGGGCACGAACAAAGAAATGTGCTGATGGTGGGGTTTCAGGCAAAGGCTCCTGGGGGGAGGGAAGGCTCTGACACGCCGCACATGCGTCCTGGTCCTGCCCTCCAGGTGGGGGATGAAAAACGCATCAGTCCTCCAGGGGCTGCAGGCTGGAGCCTCTGTGGTGGTCGGGTTGATTGATTTAGCCAGGACAACCCTGGCTCCCGCAGGCAGCTCGGTGGCAGGCAGAGGTGTGGACGAGATAAAGGGGGGTGCATGTACCCCAGCAGCCGCAGGCCCCCTGAGCCAGGGACCATGCCACCTCAGTGACAGATGTACTTTATCACAGCTGCTGCCAGAGACACACTTGTTATAGCAGCAAAAAGACGCCATTTTCTTTACTCTCACCTTGTCTGCCAACAGCTAGAGGATGAGTTACTAATAAAAAATGCGAAGAAAAGAGCCTCAAGTCTCTCCTTGCAGTCTGAAGCCGGAGGGCGAGGGAAGGGGGCAGTTACATCGCTGTTAATGGGGCCAGTTTGTTGCTCTCTGTCAAGGACCAAGGACAAGCAGCAGCACTTCCATCCCTCCCTTGCCCTGGGTTCGTGGAGCTCCCAGCTGATAATCTACAGGGTGGGGGGAGGGGGGAGGGGGAGGGTACCAGCCCCAACGCCCAAGGCACAGAGGGGACTGTAGCACAGAGTTTAATGGCGTTGAGGGATATGTCTGGACTCAGCTGCATCCAGCACAGAGAGAATCTCACCTGCAGCACAGTAGGTGCACAAAGCCGGGGAGGCTTTGGCTGAGTAAAGGCAGATTCTAGCTCAGGGGTGGGGAACGTCTGGCCTGTGGGCCGTGTAAGATCCGCAAAATCATTTGGTCTGGCCCTGCCAAGGCATTGGGAGTGAGTTAATTAAATGTTAGGTCAAATATCAGGCTAATTTTTAAGTTGGTAATGTGGTATGGCCTGAGAATGGTGTTATAAATATTCAAATGGCCCTTGGCAGGAAAAAGGTTCCCCACCCCTGCATCCAGCTCTTTAGCGGGGGAGCTAGGAGCCCCCAGGGACCCATCCAGTGCTGAGAGGAGCAGAGGGCGATGCCACCCGTTCTCACCCCTCAGTGGATGACTCTATGCTGTGATCTACATGGTCCTAGGGGGTCCCCAGCAGGACGGAGCCTCTGCTGCCCACGGAAACTCCAGCTGCCCAGGAGAAAGCCCCTCTCTCAGAGTCGCCTTCTGGGGAAGTCAACCTAAGGCAGAACCTATCCATTTATACGTTCATTCTCAGGCCCTTGAACCTCTGAGGCTCCCTCATCCACTCAACATGCCCCTTCTGCCCCAGCCATTGTCTCCTCACCCACCCCAGCCAGACACCTGGAGACATCCCCACCCCACTCTCCGCTCAGTCCCTCACGGAAGGTCCTGGGTACATACGGATGGAGCACATGGTTGTTTGGCCCTGGGTCTTGGACCCACCGAGAGCCCCCTCCTCGCCCTGTGCCCTCAACCAGGTCAGCTTCTCCAGAACGCTTTCCCCATCCCACCCTTGGAGCCATGACTTTAAGGCCTGACACACTAATCACACGACAGTGTTGATGACTGACCATTGGTGCTGGCTTCCCTGGGGGCGGGACAGCGCCCAGAGTGCCCATTTCTGTTGGGAATAGACACTGCAGCTGGCAGCCCACCCTGGGGGGTGAGACCCTCAGAACGGCTGGGCAGGCTGTGAGTGGGCTCTGGGTGGAGGTTCTCCCTGGCTATCCTCAGAGGCTGGCACAGCTGCGGGCAGGTTCTGAGACAGCTGGGGGAGGATGGCTCATGTCTACACGGGTGAGGGGGGCAACCTCAGTGACCGATGGTGTGAGAAGCCCCTCCCTGCTCCAGGGACAGGCCCCTCTTCCCTGGATGCCTGCCTGACTGGCTGAGAAGCAGATGCTTCCCAGGGAATGCTGGGACCCGGCTCCAGAGTGTGGGCACCCAGGGCCCCAGCTGAGCCCAGTAGCAAGAAAGGGGCTGGCACTACCAAGGACAGACCTGAGCAAAGAGAGGAGGTCCCGCCCCCTGGGCCCAGGGCGCTCCTGTTAAAACCACCTCCGCTGGTCTCTCACCCTCGTGCCCTGAGGCTTTTGGCCACCCTACACCCGGTGTCCTTCCCCAGCCTCTGGGACAGGCCGGCCTGCCAAGAGGCCCGCCCTGCTGGACTCCATCTCTCCCCGTGGTCAGTACAGTTCTGACTAAGCCCACAGCAGCAGGGTCTCAGGACAAGTCAAGGAGGCTGCAGACTCAGTCCAGGAATCAGCAGGAGTTGGCGCTGGCCTGGACAGCCTGGGAGCTGGAAGGTACCAGAAGTTGTCACTTTAAGTTGTAATCCTTCTGGCTGCCGGCCCACCCACAGACTCACTTCTGCTTCAAGGGTGCAACTTTCGGGAACAGGTTGGCTGCTGGGGGGTGTGAGATCCGTTTGTCTTGCTCGACCCTGGAGGTGCCCCAGGCCCATAGGGACCATTGCCAGCTTTGGCAGGGTCAGGGGTCAGGCTGTTCCTGGGGAGCAGGAGGCTGGCCTGTGGGGTGATGCCTCTCCTGCCCCCACTTCTGGGCAGGAATGAAGGGGGTGCCTGTGTTTTCTCAGCTCCACGTGCTCTGGGCCTCACCTCTGCGGTGCTAGCCCACAGCTGGCCCTGGCCCCGGTGCCAGCCGTGGCTCCTTCAGAGCTCTTGGGCCAAACATGGGGTCAGACACGGGGTCTGGGCTTAGGTTTGGGAGCCCATGGCCATCTGAAATCCTTCCCGGGCTGGCCAGGCAGGGCAGGGACGCAGGCGGGTGGGTGAGCCAGGCACGGACCCCACATGCGCAGGTTGGTGGCCCTGGCATTGAGAAAGGGTCCTCTTGTTGAGAGCGGCTCCCCTTTGCTGAAAATGTGAACTTCCCTGCACATCCTGGTCAGTGGACTCCAGGGAAGCTGGTAATGAGAGCATTCATGGAACATTAAACCAACCAGGAACAATTTACAATAAATTATGGGAATGCCATTGGAGCCTTGGTCTCTGCCTGGCCTGGTTCTTTGTGCCACATCTGCCACCCAGGTCCCCTGAGGGAGGTTCCCCACCTTCACCACAGCTGGGAGTGGCCTCCCTTGGGAAGGACTGTTGAAATACATGGCAGTTGGCAACTCAGCCCACTTACTGTAAAGATTTAAACTGTGCTCCAGGAGTGAGTGTATAAGAGGAGACAGCAATCAGCTGGCCTTGCACCGCGCCCCCCCCCCCGCCCCCGCCCCCCACCCCCCCCCCGCTGAGTCACCACAGTCTCTGCAGCCCTGTGTCCCGCTGACCATTGGTGCCCAGCCCCCCACCTGCCGCCACTCAGGGGGCGTCCTGGCTTTGCACAGGCCGTTCCCTCTGGCGCCCTCCTCGCCCAGGCTGGCTGCTCATCCTTCAGATGTCACCAGGCAGCCAGTGGCACCTCCTGGAGTTGGGTCCTGTTTGCCCTGCACGTGGGGAGGAGGCCGGCATGCAGCCCATCGTACTGAGGGTCCTCACTCCGCACTGGATAGGAACTGCCTTTGCTGGGCTCCGGGAAAGCCTGGCCAGAGGGGAGGCGGCTGGGATCCGAGGGGCAGCAGCACGACCTTCCAAGGGCCTTTGTCTGATAAAGGACTTGTGAGTCTGAGGGAGAGGAGACGCGCCTGACCTCTGCCTCCGGTCGCCTGCTTTCCCACAGCCGCTTCAAAGTCTTCTGGGAGTGACCAGCCAGGGCTCACAGGCCCCACTTCCTTACCCGGGTCAGCCTGAGTCATCCCCCCACCTTGGGAGGATTCTTGTTGGGAGGCATTCAGTGGCTCAGGCAGGATGGGCTGCACCCCAGATTCAAAGCGGAGACCCTCCCTCCTCAGAGGAGGTCCTGCCCAACCCCCCCAGAGGCTGCCTTCCCACCCGTCCATCCCGTCTGGTCAGCAATGAGACCTCAGCCCAGGCAGGTGCTGTTACAAGGTGGGCCCCAGGGCCCTGGAGGCCCAAAGGCCCCCGAGGTGGGGTGAGCACCCTGAGGCTGCAGGCTCAGTCCTCCCTGGGCCCAGCCCATCCATGGAAGCAGCCCCTCGAGGCCTGCCCAGCTCCAGCCCCCACAGGGGTCGTGGGCCCCCCACCGCCACATTCACTAGTGCTGCCTTCACCGGCACATCACAGCTTTCTTGAGATCTGAGTCACACATCACGCAGTTCAGCACTGAGAGCGTGGAAGTGGCTTTCACAATATTCATAGGGTTATGCCGTCACCTCAGTTTTAGAACTTTGTTATTGTTAATCCTCACCCAAGGATTTTTTGCCTCCATTGATTTAAAAGAGAGTGGAAAGGAAGGAGAGAGAGAGAGAGAGAGAGAGGAGAGAGAGAGAGAGAGAGAGAGAGAGAAGAGACACATCGATTGGTTGACTCCCACATGCCTCCCATCCAGGGCTGGGGATTGAACCTGCAACTCAGGAATGTGCCCTTGACTAGGAATTGAACCCGTGACTTTTCAGTATGAGAGCCCACACTCTAACCACTGGGAAACACTGGCCAGGGCAATTTTAGAACATTTTCATCACCACAAAAGGATACTCCATCTCCAACACCTTCCCCCAACCCCGACCCCATGGCAATCTATGTACTTCCTGTCTCTGTGCATTTGCCTATTCTGGGCATCTGGTATTTCTGGAATCATACAATATGTGGCCTTTTGTGCCTGGCTTCTTTCGCTGAGCATCATGGTTTCAAGGTTCATCCACGTGGTAGGGTGTCAGTGCTCCACTCCTTTGTATGGCTGCATGCTATTCCCCTGCGTGGACATGTCACCTTCGGGGCCTGGTGGGAGCCGTCCTGCGGTGGCAGTGCATGGCCAGTGCTGGTGGCCTGGAGGGGCCGCTGGGCTGGTAGGTCTGTTGTCTGAATGGGACAGTGGGGAGGACGGACTGGGGACGGTTCTTGGAAGCAGGTCCCCACTGGTACAAGGAGGCTTGCCCCAGTGCCCAGAGCCAGGGGGAGCTTTAGGAAGGAAGAGGGTGCGTGGAGGGGAGGGGGACAGTTGGAGAAGGAAGGAGGAGACCATGTAATGGCAGGAGAAGAGACCAACACGGAGTTGGGGGACCATTTTTCCAGCCAGAGGGTGGGCAGGGTGCCCTGGACACAGATTAGTGTGGCTGGGCGAGGGCAGGTAATGGATGTGCCCCCCAGGACCCTGAGCGTGGGCAGCTTCCCACATGCCCTGGCAGAGGGGACTGTGCTGGCCACTGCCTCACCGCCCAGCACGCTGAGGTGAAGGGGTCCTCCCTGAGGCCGCCTGAACCCTGTGACCACAGCCCAAGCCCTAAGGGTCGGAATCCTTCTCCTGGGAAGGGATCTTATTTCCACTGCCTACTAGCTGAGCTAATGGGACATTCGTCTCCCCCCCCGCCCCCCGCCACCACCCCCACCCCCACCCCTGCCACCACCAGATCTTGGTCAAGGAAAAGTTTTGCCCTAAAAAAGAAAAAAGAAAAAAAGAAGAGGAAATAGCAAAAAAAACCAGAACCAAATATTCTAGAGGACTGGAGGATTAAAAAAAACCAAAACACACATCTGAACACTCTGTACAGTTTAAACAATTTTAATGCCAATTTCCAAACTGTCCTATGATGCTTCATCTCTCTAACATTCCTTTCCAGTCAGATGAATGCATCACATTTCATTGTTTTTACGCCATTTTCTCATCTCATATCACTTTATGATCTGCTTTTCATTTCCCTTCTCGAGGGTGAGGCCATCCTGCACTTCGGAGCGGTCCCCCCTCCAGCTGAAATGAGCTCAGGCCTCAGCTGCAGGACAGGGAGACCAACGGAGGCCCCCCGGCGCCCGCCTGCCCGCCACAGCATGTCAGAGTCAGAGCTTCAGTGTGGGGGCGTGGGGGGGGGGCAGCCCCACTGGCGCATCTGCCCAGTGGATGCAAAGCCCTGTGAGGATAATTCCGGCAGGTTTTCGGCTCGGTCAAGTGAAGCAGAAGATGGTGGGAGGAGGCCTCCTTCCAAGACCTTGAGGTGGAAAATGCCCCTCCCGGTGACTGCGTGGCCCCAGCCGTCTGTAAATGGGCCATGGGGTGCCCGAGGGCCACCGGCTTCGTCAGGTTATAGATGCTGCCTGTAAAAAATAACATCTGTTTTAAAAATCCATGGCCTGGTCTCTGGAGGGACATCTGGAGGACAGAGCCTGACAGGGGAGGGTGACAATCTGTCATCTTTAGAATGACACGCCGCTTCCTCCCTGTGCCCCAGGGCCCTGTGGGAGCTCCCACTCTCTACACCCCACTTGGTGGCCTGCCCGCCTCATGGGCCCCAGGCTCTCTCTGGTTCTTCTCACTCCTCGGCTCTCCCCCGCCTGCCTCAGAGCCATGGCACAGGCTGCCCTACCTGCTAGGACAGCGGTTCTCAACCTGTGGGTCGCGACCCCTTTGGGGGTCGAACGACCCTTTCACAGGGGTCGCCGAAGACCATGGGAAAACACATATATAATTACATATTGTTTTTGTGATTCATCACTGTGCTTTCATTATGTTCTATTTGTAACAATGAAAATACATCCTGCGTATCAGATATTTACATGACGATTCATAACAGTAGCAACATGACAGTTATGAAGTAGCAACGAAAATAATGTTATGGTTGGGGGTCACCACCACATGAGGAGCTGCATGAAAGGGCTGCGGCATCAGGAAGGTTGAGAACCACTGTGCTAGAGAACCCCTGCCCTGTCTCCCTAGGCTCTCCGGGACACGTAACCCAGCTTGTGCATGCTTCCTCCCTCCATCCAAGGACTGGTTTGTGGATGCCTCCTTGCTGGAATGAAGCTCCAGGGAGCAGGGTCAGGGCCTGTGCTGGGAGCCACTGCTGTAACCCCAGTTCCTCCCAGGGCCTAGCACACTGTCCACCTCCCAGTAATTGTTGTCCAGCAAATCGCTAACCAGTTTTGAGTCTCATCTTAACTTTTAATGAGGCAGGCAGTGTGAAAAGGATCAGGGGGCCCAGGTGACCCCTGGCCGGAATCTGCTGCAGTCTTACTGGCCCTTGCAAGCTTTCCAGCAGGGCTGCCTTCCAGGCCTTGGGCTCTCCCAGGTCCCTCCCCTTCATAGAGAGGGCCCTAATTGCTCTTTGAGAACCTTAATTACCAGCCGTGGCCCTCCACCATTAAGTAGTAGCATTAAAATAGAGTAAATGTTTTCCTTTTCTTGAACTTCTTGAAAAGTTCACATATACAAGTGGAAGTGCTGCTCAGCCGTGGTGGCCTGGGCAGGGCACCGCCTGGGACCTGCACCCAAGCTGTCACGTGGCCTTGCAGCTCTCGTGCCTGCCTCACCCCAGGGGCCAGTGTGCCCTTCTCAGGGGCCAGGGGGCAGGACAGGGCCCAGCTGCCTGCCTCCTGGGCCTTCCCTGTCCTCCTGGACAGCAGACCCATTGCATCATGGCCTCACGCTCTGCAGGGCAGCTCTGAAGGTGGGAAAGCCCGTGCTGCCGGTGCCCTGGCCAGAGCCTCTTAGATTGTGGGTCTCCGGGTGCGCCCTTACTCTCTGCCCCCTCCGGCTGCTGGTGAGGACAGAGGCCCCTGGAACCAGCATGTGATGACCAGCCACCCATCTCTTTGTCCAGAGGAGGTGGGGGCGGGCTGAGAAGGAGGGACTGGGCCCCCTGGGCTGCCTGGGGTATGGGGAAGTCATGCACCTGGTGCAGTTCCACCGTAAAGGCAGACCGATGGGGGGAGAGGGGGCGAAGGCAGACAGATCAGGGATCCTGGGGAAGTGAAAAGCTGGTCAGAGCCTCAGGGGCTGTGGTGCCCAATGGGGACACTGGGGTGGGGAGGAGTCAGGAGCCAGGCCCCAACTCCCCTCTGCTGACATCACAAGGCGCGGTGGCCCTGTCCTTGGGGCATGCCTTGCTATTCCTGGTGTCTGAAGGGGAGTGTCTCGGGGGGGGGGATCCCTCTGTGGGCCTGGTGGGGACCTTCCTGGTCTGGCCCGGGCCCTGCGGGAGTGGGCCCCACGAGACTCCACCAGGGAGGGACCCCTGGGGCACAGGAGTTTCTCTGATCTGTCCCTCGCGTGCTTCGTGTGAGTGGGGTGCTGGTCTCTTCGGCAGGGTCCACAGGTACCCACCCACGAGGGGCTGGGCACCCGACAAGTTCACAGAATGGGCCACGCGCTAAGTGTGTGCGCGTTGGGGGAGGTGCGGACGCAGGAACACCCAGAATCCCACCCGCGGATACAGCAGCACATCAGCCGCGCACGGTCACGCCCGGGACACACACGCGGAGGGGGAGGGGCACGCAGCTCCCGGTCTCGGCCGAAGCGCGCCGCCCACGCCCGCCCCCTGCAGACCCCCGCCCGCGGCGCCGCGGGGGCAGGGACCGCTCGCCGGAGCGGGAGGGGGAGGGGAGGTCCCGCCTCCGCGGCTCCGTCCGCCCCCGCCGTTGGGGGTGGGGAGGACATTGTCGCCGCTCCCCCCGCCCCACCACCCCTCCACCCCCGCCAAGCCTCTCCGCGAGCGCCCCCTGGTGCCCCGCTCACCCGGGAGAGAGAGTGGGGCTCAGTGAGGGGGCGGGTGGGGTCCAACTCCGACCTCTCGGACCTTAAAGGGGCGGGTCGTCCTCCGCAGATTGAGAGGGATCGCTCCTGCGCGCGCCCCAGGGCGGGAACCGCCCCTCTCCGCGCCCCCCGACCTCCCCGGGGGGAGTGGAGGGGCACCCCCAAGCCCGCGCTCGCTCCCTCCCTCCCCCCTCCCGGCCCCGCCCCCCGCGCGGGCCCCGCCCCTCCCGCCCCCGCCCCTCCGGCGGCTCACTCCGAAGTTTCCTGCGCCGCGCGCGGACACGCTCCGGGCTCGCTCGCTGCCGCTACCTCCAGCCTGCACCGCCCCCCTCCCCGCGCCCCCGGCCCGCGCCCATCGGCCCAGCGGTTCCCTCCGCGCCCGGGCAGCTGCCGTCGCCTGGCCAACCGGAGCCGTAGCGGGAGCAGGCGCCGGGGCCGCGGCCGGGAGCTGGTGGGCTGGGGGCGCGGGCCGGGGGCGGCGGTGCTCCAGTCGGGGCCGAACGCCGTGCCGGGTCCGCAGTGATCGCGCCGCCCGGGCAATGCCGGTGGGGACACCGCCGGCCGCCGGAGCGAGGTGAGACGCGGTGAGGACGCGCGCCCCACTGCGCGCCGGGACCCCTTCAACTTGAGCGCAGCGGCCGAGGAGCCCCTCGAGAACCCGCCTGGGCCCCACTGGTGGGGGAGGGGCCGCCCAGCCCTCGCTGGAGGGAGGGGGCGGGCGGGCGGGGGGCGCATTTGTCTCTAATAAGAAAAGACAAAGACATCCCGGCGGCCGCGGCTGTTCCCGCAGCTCCGCGCCGCCGGAGGCGGGTGAGGCTGTGGTTCCTGGGGCCCGGTCACCGCTTGTCCCCCGCAGGTGCTGCCCGCTGCCACCATGACCGAGGGCGCGCTGGCGGCTGATGAGGTCCGAGTGACCCTGGGCGCGCCGGCTCCCGGCCCTGCGGCGACAGCGGGGGCGTCCCCGGCGAGCCCTGGGGCGCTGGGGCGAGAGGTGGATCGGGAGTCCGGGCCCAGTGCATCGCCCCCCGAGAGTCCGGCGGCTGAGCGCAGCGCGGAGCTGGGCGCCGATGAGGAGCAGCCGGTCCCGTACCCGGCACTGGCGGCCACTGTCTTCTTCTGCCTTGGGCAGACCACGCGGCCGCGCAGCTGGTGTCTCCGGCTGGTCTGTAACCCATATCCTTCCCTGGCCGCCGGGTTGCGGGAATCCGGGGCGCGGGACTCTCCCCGCGTGCGACCACGCGCGCCCGCATTTGTTGGACCCGGCTCGGGCCGGGCATGCGGGGGGCGCTGGGCAGGGGCGCGCTTTGGGGGGACAGAGGGGCATCTCTCCCGGCTCGAATGGGGTGTGCCCGGTCCGGAGCCACTTGGGACGGCCGTGAGTGAGAGCAGCAGCCAGGCTACCGAAGGCTTGGAGGGGAGAGGGGTCGCCAGGAAAGGGAGGGCGGAGCTCCCTGAACACCAGTGGGTTGTGAGCAGAAGAATGCTTCCTAGGCTTGCAGAATGCCTGCCCTGAGGCAGGACCCTCGCTGGGGAGGGGAAAGCCAAAAGGAACTAGAATAAGGGTAGTAAAGTTTTCAACCTGTGCCTTGTGCCTTGGAGCGCTGCGGGAGACCCGTGGGGGCCGGGAAGCAATGCGCGTTCTCGGGTCCTTTTCCACGGAGGGAGGCGGTGACGTTGGTTGTGAACTTGCCTTTCCAGGCTGAACTCAGTACTGGGGCCGATTTAAGTCATGCGCAGCTGGGGTGGGGGCAGGGAGGCAGCTGGCACTGCACCCTGGAGTCCCTTCTCCCAGTGCTTTCTCTGGCTGGAGAGAAAGGGGGACCACCGTTTCTGGGGACCACCGTTCTTGGCCAGAGTGGCACACACTTGGGAAAAGGTTCCAGAGGAGCAGAGCTGAATCCTGCCAGGAGGCATTTCTGGGATGCAGGCAGCCCCCCCCCCCCCCCAAGTAGGTGGCCTTTGGGGACTGTCAGTTTTGGTTCACCCCGCCTCCTGGCTGCTTCTTGCCACCAGTTCCCCCTCGGAGCTGATTGCCAGGAGGGCAGGCTTTGGGTGCTGAGCCTTCCTACCCCTGGACCTGGAAGGACTGGCCGTCCTGGACGGGCTGCTGGGTAGGAGGGGCAGTTGAGGAGAGAGGAGGCTGACAGAAGTGGGACCCTGGACATAAACTTTCCCTGTCAGAGTTGAGGAGACAGACAAAGGCAGCATGAGCAATGCGTGTGTATATTTTTCCTGCCTTGTGTGTTTAACTGTATAAATATTAAATACAAAGAGGAATTTGTACCAAAGAAAGGAATAAAACCTGTGTTTCTCTTTTCTCAAGTCCAAACATCGGCTGAGTTAGAATCACCTTCTGGTTGTGCAGGAGGTCATCGCGGTCCAGGATGGCGGGCCGGGCCTTGGCGTGGCCAGAGGGCCCTCGGCGAGCATGGCCGCAGGCACCAGTGCCTGATGCTGTCCCTGCAGCCGTGATGGGCGTCCGAGGCTGTTGGGGCTTGGGGCCCTGAGCAGCAGCCAACCTAACCTTGCGGGGCCATTGTAGGTGTGTCTTCGCCCCAGAACCCAGCCTGGCGTTGGCAGGAAGGCGGCGTGGCTTGGTGAGGTGTTGGGCCGCGTTGGGGTGCCTGAAGCCCTGGGACAGATGGGGCAGGAGGTTGGTCTTCCGTGCATGTCAGTCATTTCCAAGCACAGAGACCAGACAGGGAAAGAGCCCTGCAGGGCCTGCACTTTTTCTCTCCTGACAGCCCCTGGGTCTGGCTGCTCGGTCGCCTCGCAGCTGAGGGAGTCTTCGAGCCTGGCCCCGGTGTTCTGGGTGTCCCAGGCCCGGCTGTGTCCCTGAGGATGTCTAACAGGGTTGTTTGTGTTACTCAGTGGAAGGGAGGTGGAGGGGTGCCTTACCCCAGGTGAGAGGAGGCCCAGAGGGGGTGGCGGATGGGCTGGCAGGACCCCATGCTGTGTCCTTGACCTGGGCTCTTCTGTGACCTGAGGAGAAGGATGCCCTGTGGCCCCAGGAGCAAGAAGGTGCTGAGGGCTGTCACCCAGGGATGAGAGCTGTCCCTTCTTCATGGCAGGCGGTCAAGGAGCCCGCGCCCTAGGTAGTTTTACTCTGGGTCCTGTAGAAACCCCATGTCTGTCTTGGGGTGGGCTCCTCAGGGCCCCTACCCCATGTGGGGGATGGCTGCTGACCCAGCAAACGCCAGGTCCTGGCGTGGGGTGTGTGGGCCACAGGAGAACCTAAAATAAGCTGGTGTGCCCGGACAGGTGGGGATCGAATCCGCTCCAGGAAAACCCGTGGGGCCTCCACAGGCTTCGCATTCCTGGGAGCGGTGGCGGTGTGCCTGGTGCGAGGCAGGCGGCATGAGGGCCGTCCGTGTGGTGAGGATTTCCAGGGACCGTGGAGTGTCCTGTAGCCGCAGGGTGCTTCCAGGTCTGTCGCCCTGCCTGCTGGTCGCTGTTTTGCCAGGGCGCTCACTGTCCTTCCCTGGAGTCTCCCCTGCTGCAGAGGGTAAACTTGGGGAGGAGGGGAAGGATAGTGGGGTTTGCTCTGGGGACCTACACTGCGTAAAACAACTCCTTGCTCCCAAGAGCCTGGCAGAGTCCTAGCCGATGTCCCCCAGCAGAGATGCCATTGGCAGTTGGAACGTAGGAAGGGCTGTAAGTCCTGCACCTTCTGCCTGGAACCTCCGAGTGGCCGGCGCCCTCCCGCACACGTACACACGCGTGTTCTGTTTTTGCCTTTAGGGAAACTCCAGCCCAAGGTGAAGGAGCCTCCAAGGACGGCCCCTGTCTTTATTGATTTACTTTGCTGTTTGAAAATATAATTGTGCTGGAAGTTTTGGGGCAAGTGCTGTTTCTCCTACACAGGTTTATTTATAGCGGGAGGTGGGTGGGATCTGTGTTGTAGCCTGTGTGGCTGGGTTATGTTTTGCCCGGGCTCCCCAGGGTTCCTGACTAGGTGCTTGCCTGTGTCACAGCTGCCGTGTCCCTGCGCCCAGGCCGAGCGGGGCCCTCGAGGGATGCTGGCAGCTGGGAGGGAGGCCCCGCCCAGGCGCCCCTGTGAGAGAGGGAGGCCAGCTGCAGCCCAGCCAGGGTGTTTAGGGGTCAGGAGGTGATCGAGGGGATGCTTGGGGGTTCAGGGATGGTGGGCACCTCCAGGGGCACCCAGTGCCCCGTGGCTTCGGGCTTGGAGAAGGCAAAGGACAGGCCATGGTCATGTGACCGCAGAGGGCAGAGCTGGGTGGGCCCAGCCTGACTCACAAGTCCACGTGCTTGGCAGGGCCCTGCCTGCCAGCAGGTGAGGCTGGACGAGTCTGTCCTTAGAGCTGATGCTCTGAGCTGTCACACCTCTCTGTGGCTGCCGCCAGTCGCCCGAGGCTCACAGCAGGCTTGGGCATCCCGCAAGGACATGTGGGGTGGTGATCTGGAAAAGAGAAGGCCCCCCTGAGCTCCCTCTGTTGAGAGGGACAGTCTCAGGTCCTCACCTTCCTGACCTTGTGGCCCTGACCCTCAAGCCCTTTCTTTTGGTAGGAACAGGGCTGAGCACCTGAGGTGTGTCAGTTTCCCTGCACTTGGAGGCTCTGGGGTGCTCACAGGCAGGCACTGGGAGGCCTGGGACTGGGCAGGTGGGAAGGCCGTCAGCGGGCATTCGGGAGCCTGGGCTCTGTGCCTGATGCTCATGGCGCTGCCCGGACGTCCTCTGACTGAAGAAGGAAGGAGCTACAGGACGTGTCCCTGTGCCTCTGGGGCCCCACTGTCACCTTGTGCTCTGAGGGCTTACGTTGTCTACGCTGAGCACTGGCTGTGTGTCTGGCAGGGACAAATGTGTTTCCAGCCTCTGAGGCTTGGGGGCGGGGGGAGGGGGAGAGAGTGGGGAGTAAAGACACCTTAGCTAAGACAGGAGAGTCATGGGAAGGGGGCATTGCCCCTGAGAGCTGGGGAGGGTGACAGCTGGGAGGTGGATCTCTGTGCACCTGTAGGAGTTGGGGTTGGGGGAACCACCTCACCTTCCTGCATGGCTGCTCTTGGAGGGGCTGGTGGAGGGGCCCCCTCGACCTGGAAGCACTGAGTAAGTGCCCTGTGTGTGTGGCGCCGCCGTGAGGCCAAGTGAGGCACCTGCCCCCACATCTGCTGCCCAGCAGGACCCTGGAGAGGCTCTGCATGTGCGAGCGCGTGTATGTGCGTGTGTGTGTGCGTGTGTGTGTGTGTTTTGGGGGGCACTCGGACAAGTGGTGCAGAAGCTTCTGTGAGCGCTCTCTTACTGCGAGGCAGCGTCATTCAGCAAACCTATCCTGGCCTGAGCTCCGTGCTGGCCCCAGGTAGGGCCACCGTGGGTCTCCCTGAGTGGCACGCACCAGGACTCCGAGAGTTCCCGCTGTGTGCCCAGCGTGCCCAGCTGTTGGCTGTTTTGCAATAGAGTGAGGCTGGCCTGATCTCGGTGAGGGCACTTAGGCGGATAGGATGGACTAGATGGAGGCTTTTGGCAGCTGGGAGCCAGGGAGACTGCGTCAGCTAGATGGGCACAAGGGCCTGTGGTCAGGGTGACGTGAGGTTGGACATGGAGCAGGAGTGTCCCAGACAGGAATGGCATGTGCAGAGGTCCTGAGGCAGGGGGCATGTGTGCATGCAGTTGGGGTGGGGTGTGTGCTGTGAGGTGAAGGTGAGGAGGGGCAAGGTGGGCCGTGGGGAGAGAGGCCAGGAAAGGCCTGTGAGCATAACGGGTGGGTAGTGTGCTAGCCATGGGGCTCAGGAAGTGGGCCTGCCTCCAGCTGGTTTGGGGCTGGTTCCTCAAGGGGGAAGCAGTATTGGGACCAGGCTCAGGGAGAACTGGGGGCGAGATAGGGGTGGAAGGACAGGTGGAGGGCACTGAAGGAGCAAAGGGGGGAAGGTGCTGGTGCTGCCCTCACCCCCACACCTTTGAGCCCCCAGATGAGGACAAGGCTAGTAAATGGAGCCTTTGGACTTGGGGGGCATCATATTCGGACCACCCAAATCCACCCTGAGCAAGGAGGGCTGTGGGCATCCTCCCTTGTACAATGGAGTGCCCAGAGGTAGTCCAGGGTGCCCCACGAGGTGAAGGGGATAAGGCAGCCCACTTCCCCAAGCTGCTGGCCAGGGTCCCTGTCCCTGGGTCCGGATGTGAAGGAATGCGGGGGATGGGCCAGCCGGTCCAACGTCCTGGGGATGAGTCCGCGGAGCAGCTCTGCGCAGTCAAGGTCAGGCAGGAGATATGTCACCTTTATTTACTGGTGTCACAATGTGTTCGCTCTGCCCTGCCCCTCAGAACCCGCCCAGGGAGTGGGGGGGGCAGCCCTTGAAGCTGCATTAGGAATATTCCTTTTCTTTTTCCTTTTTTGCAAGTGGGTATTTAACTCAGTGGCACAAAAGACCAATTACTGTCTCCTCCCCTCAGCGGTTAATTTTGACACAACTGGGAACAACTGTAAGTCACGTGGGCCTCAATTGAATTTCCAGGCGGACAGTTCAATGTGGGCGCCCGCCCTGGGTAGACCGGGGGGGCAGGGGGGGAGTAGGGGGAAGTAGGGCTGTCGGCTCACAGTCTGACGGGGGACTGGAACCCCGGTCAGAGGCGGTCAGAGGCGGCGGAGAAAGCAGTCCAGCCCTTGCGAGTTGGCAGCGGGCTCAGCCCCGTCCCCAGAGGCAGAGCGCTTTGCTCGCCCAAGAGCTTCGCCGCCTTCACAAAGCGAGTAGCAGCTCGTAGTTTTCTCGGAGACACACGCCTTCCCAGGGCGGCCGGGGGTGGGGGGTGGTGCCATCCCACTGGCCCTGATGGCAGGTGGGACCGTGGACACCCGAGTCCTCGCCTCCCGGGCACTTGTCCCTTTGCTGCAGCGAGGAGTGGGGTGTTGGCGTGCCGTCAGCCTGGAGCTCTGACTCGTGGGGACAGTTGATGAGTGTGCTAAATTAGGGCTCCGGTGGGTTTGCCGCCGCCTCTGGCTTCCCCGGATCAGTGGGGAGCAGGGAGCCTTGTGCTGTGAGGAGCTGCCTCTCTGGGCCCCAGCACCTTTCTTGGATGTGGGAGGATTTCAGGGGCACCAGGAGCACCCCCTGCTTACCTGTGATGCAGACAAGGTCAAGGTCGTGTCCCAGAGCAGCCCCCCACCCTGGCCTCAACCAGCGTTTCTTTCTCTCTTTGCAAAGTTGGAGGCAGGGCTGACAGGGGAACCTGGAACCGCCCTCCCCCAGTTCCCGAAAGTTAGGGACGGCCCTGGGTGAAACCTGCCCCAGCCCCCAGCCCTGCCTGGTGTAAGATAGGGAGCTCACAGGGACAAAGGACCCAGAAGGCAGTGGGGGCGTACAGAGCTGGGTTGCAGTGCTGGGAGCCCGTGGGAGCCCCCTAACCTTCGAGGGGTGGGGCACACAATAGGCAGACCTCCCGGGTGGGCACAACCCCTGCCCCCACCTGGAGCTGGGCAAAGCCTGGCCCTGGCACCCGTGCAGATGTGTTTGGCAAGCAGCGCGGGCCATGCTTGGTCACGATGTCCTTTCTGTTCTGGGCTCTGCCAGTGCACCCCCACCCCCACCCCAGGCCGGCCCCCAGGTGAGGTCAGAGTGCTGGCGTGGTGGGACCATGGCCTGCGAAGGTGAAGGAGGGGCTCAGTGCCCTTCTTCTGGGCTGCAGTGGCCTCCAGCTGGGAGCCCCACGTCTTCCCCCCTCTCCCCCACTTGTTCTATTCCTTTCTCTCTCCCTTCTCCCTACCTGTCTACACCTGGCTGGCAGAGTCCCTGGCAGGAGGTGGTTGTCTCTTGCCCCTCACTGCTCAGAGGACTGCGGTAGGGACACCGTTATGTCTCCCCAGGGGATATGGCCGGAAGTCAGTGGCGACCCCCCAGGGAGGCCAGGGCTGGGGCCTCCTGGTATTCCTGGGATCTCCTGGCCACTGGGGGTGGGGCTGTCGGCCACCTCCTGTAACCTAGCGTTCTCTCCCTCACATCACCTCTGACTGCCCTTCCTCATCGCTGACAGCGTGGCACTTCCTCTGATTCGGCTGGTAAAGGGCCCAGTCCAGCTCGCGGCCAGCCGGGGAGAGGGCCACACGTGGGAGACTTTGAGGTCCTCCAGCCCTGGCTTGCATGGAGGGTGTGGGGCATCTGACGCATTCATCGGGAAGGAGAGGCTGGGGGAGAGTTTTCCAGAAGGCAGCAGATTCTTCGGACAGAATTTGTGTCCCTGAGGTCCCAGGTGGCAAGGCAGGGTGGCTCTGAACCTGGGGTCCTCCCACCCCCGCTTTGGGCCCTGACTGGGTGTCAGAGGCTGGGGCCCTACTGCCAAGGAAGACACCCCAATGCTTCAGGGCCTTGGTGGCTTGGTCGTGTCCTGGCTCTTGGTTTTCTGAACCGAACAGACTTACGCCCCTCGAGACCTCTCGCTGTGGCTGTCTGAGGACCGCTGGGGTGCCAGCCAGGTGCCCCATGCCCACTTGCTCCCCTGGTTGGAGCAGTGGCACAGGGTCTCGCTCAAGGGGAGGTTGGAGGCCGGGACCATCTGCTGGACCGAAGGCTAAGTGCCCACCCCCCCTGGAAGGACCCCCAGGGGGCGACTTTCTAGCTTCCTTCCGCTGCCAACAAGCTTCCCCAGTGGCATTTATGGAGTGTCGATAGGAGCAAGCCCCCTTCATGTTCTCAGGCATGGGAGGGGCATTCCTGGTGCCAGGCCTGAAGCCAAGTCCTGGGCCACCCACTTGTTGCCCTGGGGGTGACTTTTGAACCCCTTTTGCCTCCAAGGAACCCCAGGAGGTGTGGGGCCAGCTGTGTCCTGGCTGCCTATCCTTTGACCCCAGGGACTGACAAAATCGACAGAGAAAAACAGAAACATACGGGGTGGCAGTGTGGCGGAATCCCCACCTTCTGCTGGGGGCAGCACTGCAGGGCCCTGGGAGAGCAGCCAGGCTGGGCAGGAGCGCCAGGAGCTGCCGGGATGGGCCGGTGGACAGAGTGGCAGGAGCACCACCCCTGGGGGTGGAACGCTGTGCTCAGGGGCGCGGCTGTGGGGGGTGCACATGGTGCGCACAAGCTGGCGTGTGTAGGCCAGTGTCCTGGCTTGAAGAATGTCCCCCAAATTCATGTCCACCTGGCACCTCGGAATGTGAATTTAGAGGGAAATAGGGCCCTGAATCCGATGACCTGTGTCCTCATACGAGGAGGAGACACAGACACATAGCAGCTCATGAAGATGGGGCAGACATGGGAGTGACGTGTCCACAAACCCAGGGGCACCAAAGGTTTCCCCCAGCGGGGTCCAGCCTGTGATGCCTTGATCACGGCCCCCAGCGGGGTCCAGTCTGTGATGCCTTGATCACGGCCCTGCAGCCTCCACACGGTGAGAGGGCTCCTGTGGTCCAAGCCCCCACGGTGGTGCGTTACTCAGGCAGCCCCCAGAGGGAAATGCAGGCGATGCCCTTAATGGGAGGCAGTGCCTTCTGGGCTAAGTCACCGCCAGGCCAGGCTCTCTCAGCCGCCAGGCCAGGCTCTCAGACAAGGAGCGGAGCCACCTGGGAGGGGAAGCCGACTGAAAATCGGTTCTTCTGAGCCTCCTAGAGGGGAGGCCTCGTCAGCCCCCAAGCGTGTGTCTCTCTGCTCAAGTCTTCCGGGTGCCTTGGGCTCGCCCAGTGCTGTCTCTGTGCCACCCCGGGGGCTTCCCTCAGGCGGTGCCCACTGGTGTCTGTCCGTGATGTTGGGTCTTCAGGTATTGTCCCTCTGGACTGGCCTCTTCCCCAGGACGGAAGCGCAGGAGAGAGACCACTGGGAGTCTGGACCCTCCCTCAGCAAGTGCTCCGTGGGCTGCCAGGGCCTTCCTGCTGCCCGGAGGGTACCACTGGGTGCAAGGGCAGAAAGGGAGCCTCATTTTGAGCCCCACCGGGCTCTTTCCTGAGGCCCTCAGCCAGGCTGAGGACTTCCTGCAGGGTACTGTGTGGGCGGCCGGCGGGGCTGGGCAGGCTGGATTCCCAGCTGGGGAACCCTCTGGCAGCAAAGGCTCTGGGTGGCGTCTGGGCTCCAGCTGCTGCCACGTCCTCTGAGCAGCTGTGGAGGGGCACCGCCCACAGGTGGCCAGAGAGGAGACAGGTTTGAGTCCAGAGCTGGGCTCCCCTTAAGGACCTCCCATCCCAGAGCCTGGCTCGGGCTTTCTTGGGTGATGAGGATGCTCAGGCCCAGGCTTTCCGGAGCCCCCGTGGCCCCAGCCCAACTGGGGAGGGTCTGGGGTGTCTCCAGGCCACAGGCTCCTGCCTGGTGACTGGGCTTATTGGAGTCCTGAAGAGAATGTGGGCAGCGCTTGGCTGTGTGGTGGGGGCAGGGGACAAGGCGGATAAGAGGATGAGACCCTGAGACGGCCAAGGCCAGCAGCTGCTGCTCCCTGTGGACAGTGTTCAGCGGGGGTGGGAGGTGGATCTGCCGGGGCCAGGGTGTGGCTGTGAGCAGAGCGTAGGGGACTTTCAGGCTGCTGGGGATGGCCCGGCCAGGTGGGTGGGCAGGTGCTGGGTAAGCCCCTGGGTCTCGAGGGTGGTGGGGGTCAGGGACCTGGCATGGGGGCATCTGACAGTGGGCTGGGAGCCTCAGGCCCTGGAAACATCTTAGGCCTTTTCCTTAGAAGGGGGAGGTGCCTGGCGTGGTGTGACCTGGGAGGGCCTCCTGAGCAGCTGGCCTGTGCCCACCGCTCTCCCCAGCCCCAGCCCCAGCCCCAGCCCCATGCAGCTCAGCCTGCCACAGGGACAGGAACCCAGAGCACAGCTGGCTGTCACCTGCCAGGAAGTTGCGGAGGGCGGTGCCAGCCTCTCCAGGGCTAGGTAGAGGCTATACCCATCGTCCGGCCGAGTCCCTTTGTCTTTGCAATCCGTGACCAGCCATGGCCGCAGTCTGATGAGTCAGCCTGCATTAGCACCTCATCGGAATGGATGAGGACACATCTCGGGTCGTGGGCTGCTGGCAGGGCAGCCTCCTAGCTCTGGCCACAGAACAGGCCTGCTGTTTTCATGACCGCGAGATGGGACCGCGTGTTTGTGAGTGTGTTTTGCGCCTCGGGCGTGGTCGGCTGGGCAGTCCTGAAGTGCCGTATGGCAGGAGCACCTTTATCGGCTGCCCTTGGGGTTGGTTATTGGTTCGTGGGCACTCGAGGACATGGAAGGTGTCCCACATGGGAGCATAGGTTATGGAGCCCCCCCTCGCCCCCCACCGTCGGGAGGAGGGCAGGGGATTCAGGGGGGCATCTCCCAGTGGTGCTGGGAGATGAGAACGTCTCCGCAGGTGCAGCATCTGAGGTGAGACTGAGGCAGGAAGGAGGCTGGCTGAGTATTAGGACACGGGATGGGGGGCCCACCTAGTCCCCCCTTAGCTGACCTGGGTGCTGCGATTGCTGGGAGGGATGGGGCAGGAGGCACATGACATCATCCGGAAGAATGTCCCAGAAGCCAGCAGCAATGTCAGAGAAATGATGTGTTAGAAGCTGGACTTCCTCCCCGCCCGTACCCCCCCCCCCCCCAATCTACATTAGAAATCTGGATCAACTGAGTAAGGAGGAGCAGGCAGCAGGCAGCACTGCCTCAGGGAGCCTTCGGCCAGGTGGGCGGGCTCCAGGAAGGGGTCTGGTCTGGCCCCTGCCCAGTGGAGTTTCTGGGTGTTGTTGCTGGGGAGGAGTGCCAGGGCAGAGAAAAAAGGCGTATGGGCCTTGGGGGTTCGGGGAGCCCTGGCTGCCCCTGAGAGCATGCGGGAGAGCCACCATCTCACACCTCGCTCCGAGGTCTGCGTGGTGTCCAGCATCCCACGCTCCTGTCCTGCCTTGCCCTGCCAACATTTCTCTTCCTTCCTGAGGTTTAGGGGTTGGACCGTTCCTTCCCCTCAGCATGGAAGGGCAGCCCTGGGTGTGTGGCTCCTAAGTGGGTAATTGGCTTGTCACCCACATGGGCTCGGAACAGACCTGTGTGTCCTCTAATGACAAATCCCACAGTCCTTTGCTGTGACCGCTCCTCGGCCTCCTCACAGACGCCACTGTACTGTCCGCACCTTCACACGGAGCGACCACAGCTTGGTGGCGGGGAGCCTTGCCTTCGCGTATTCTCCTGCTGGGACATCCCCGGGACTGGAAGATGGGAGCAGGCCACCCCAGGTGATCAGATGGGGTTGGTGGTGGCCAGGTTCTTCCTGGGAGGGAGGTGTCCCTCACTCTAGAACAGAGGTCCTCAAACTTTTTAAACAGGGGGCCAGTTCCCTGTCCCTCAGACATTCCACACGTGCGCACTGTGGGCCCGGGACGAGTCGGCTGCTAAGCAGGACAGGCAGTGGCAGCAAATAAATGTTTTCGGCGGGCCGCAGTTTGAGGACCCCTGCTCTAGAAGGTCATGCTGGGCTCTGGGCCACATTCTTGCCCACGGCAGATGGGGATGCCCTATGGGTCAGGCACCGGTCACCACTGACCCTGGAGCCAGGTAACCATGAGGGCAAGCCTAACCCGATTTGCCAGGGGGAGCCTCTCCTTCTGTCTCAGCCCTGGAGGAACACCTCAGCACCCCAGTCTGTCTACCGATGAGGAAACGAAGGCTCAGAGTGGGTCCCTGTGCGGCCCCCAGGACTGGAGCCCAGGCAGGCCGACTCAGGCACTCACTGGTTCTCTCAGTGAAGTGCACACACCGCACAACTCACAGAAAATGCACAATGCAGCCAGGGCCGGTTTGGCTCCGTGGATAGAGTGTCAGCCGGTGGACTGAAGGGTCTTGGGCTCGAATCTGGTCAAGGGCACATACCTCAGTTGCAGGCTTGACCCCCAGCCCTGGTCAGGGTGCATGCAGGAGGCAACCAATTGATGTGTCTCTCTCCCATCGACGTTTCTCTCTGTCTCGACCCTTCCCTTCCACTCTCTCTAAGAATCAGTGGAAAAATATCCTCGGGTTATACGAGTAGCAACAACAAAACACAACTCAGTGGTTTTTGCTGTCGTCACAAGAGTTGTGCAAGCGTGACTGCAATCAGTTTTGGAACGTTTTTATTACCCCAAAAGGAGACCCCACCCCTCAGCCCCTGGCACCCACTAATTCACTGTCTCTGAACCCGCCTGTTCTGGACACCCCGTGTGAAGGGAATCGCACTGTGTGGCCTCTGTGTCTGGCTCTTCTCACTGAGCACCATGTTCTCAAGGTTCATCCATATTTATGGTGCCATATGGCAGCGCCTCGCTCCTTTCATGGCGGAATGATACTCTGTTGGATGGATGGATACATGCTGTTCATTCATTCATCTGCGGGTAGACGCCGAGTTGTCCCACTTTCTGGCTGCTGTGAACTCTGCTGCCATGACAGTTGTGTACAAGTTTTGTTTGAACCCCCGTCTTCAGTTATCCCAGGAGCAGAGTTACTGGATTTGAGGGGAACTGTATTGAGTCATTTGAGGTGCAACGCCTACTTTTTTTTTAAAAAAAATTATTTTATTGATTTCAGAGAGGAAGGGAGAGACAGAGAAACATCAATTAGTTGCCTCTCACACGCGCCCCAACCGGGGATCGAAACCTGGGTGTGTGCCCTGACCAGCAATCGAACACTTATAGTGTACGGGATGATGCTCCAAGCAGCTGAGCCACACCCGCTGGGAGCAGTGCCTGCTTTTTAACCCCTCACCCATCGGACTTGTTTTTCTGAGCCACTACAACAGCCTTGGCGGCGGTCCCAGAGGAGGTAGCCAGTGGGCACGAGACAGCACACTCGGCCCGAGCCCATGGCTGAACCAACCTGTGCGAGCAGGACACTCCCCATCTCCCCTCAGCAGACACTTCGGGTAACCCCTGGGAGGTGGGCAGCCCTGCTACTTTAGAAGAGGGATCTTGGAGGCCTCCTGGGTTGGTGTGAGCTGCCCTTCTGATCGCGATCTCCTTTCGAAAGTCCATCCTGCAGGGCACGGTCGTAGGAACCACGAGGCCTGCTGGGTGCCACGTCCTGGCATACAGTGGGCACATGGGTGGGCGGGGCATGTGTCGCAGGGAGCCCTGGCGGGGTGGTGCCAGGCTGCGGGTGGGAGTAGCTGGCGTGTGTGTTTGCTCGGCATCCATCCCTCTGTCAGCCCTCCGGAGAATTTCAACACCCACACTTGGCATAAAAAAAATTATTAATGAGCTTGGCGCGGTTGCCATGGGAACCTGTTGCTAATGAATCTCTTGGGCTTCCTCTTACCTTTGCCTAGCTGCGCCAAGGCTTGAGCTGAGACGCCAAGGCTTGAGCTGAGACGCAAGTTTCCCACTAATCAGGTTGCCGTGGCAACGCCTGCCACTAATCCCCAGCCAGGCTCCTGGTTTACCGGCCTGGCCCAAGTTACATAAAGCACTTTATGGAGTTCAGGGCTGCTTCCGGATTAGACCTCTCAGCCTCCCTCCCTTCCACCTCCCAGGGCCACATGTGGGTTCCTCAGACACAGAAAACGGAGGCCCTAAGAGCTGGTGGCGTCAGGGTGCTGGCATGTAGTGAGTGCTCAGTGGACTCTTAGTGGATGAGCAGGGGGAGCACTCAGGTCTGTGGGAGCTGGCGTGTTCCCGGGTGGCTGCTCATGCCCAGGGCCCGCACCCATGCCTCTGCCCCACGCCCAGCATTCTGAGAACTTTCTAGAAGGAGTGAGGGCACCTGACCCTGGGAAGTGGACCAGAATCAAGAAATGGACCAGAATCGTTGGTTTTGCGGGAGGGCGGCGAGGGTGGATTCAGTGGCCCTCACCCATCCTGTGATGGGAGGGGGCTGCCTCATTTTCCCACGACGACTGTCCATGCTCTTGACTCCCTCCAAGAACCCACATGGTCCGGTCTGTTCTGATGCCAGCCTGACACACTGGTCCGCACTTGGTGGGCACCTGCAACAGGCATTGTTGGCGCCTCCCCTTTGGTTCCTTTGGCTGAAGTGTTGGAGGCCTTCCTGGGTGGCAGGCCCCGGCATGGGGATCTGAAGCAGGTGCATCCCACTCTCGGAGGCCCAGCAGTCTGCCCCAGGCCCGGCTGTCGGACAGGGCCAGGCATGCTGGGAGGTGCCACGGGGCTGCCGGACTGGCTGGGAGGTGCCACGGGGCTGCCGGACTTGGGATTTTGGCTCACACTCTCTGGCCACTCTGGGACGCCCTCCAGTTGCCTGAGTAGCTCCTGGGTGGGAGGCAGGTGGCCCCCCATAGCTGGGACGAGGCCGTGCTGCAGAGGGGGAGGGCTTCCTGGAGGAAGTGGTTCAGCGTAGCTCTGATAAGAACCTGGCGGGAAGGGGTGTCTCTGAGGGCGAAGCCCATTTTGTCTTATGGACCCTGAAAGCCCCTCCCTCATGCAGGATGATCCCTGAACCCAGCTCGGGGATCTGCTGGTGGCACAGCATCCCCTGGACCTCTTCGCTCTGGGGGTTCCTTGTCCTGGGGTGATCAGGACACGTCAGGCCTGGCCTCCTTAATTAGCCTCCTTGGTCGCCGTGACAAAGCCACAGACAGATGACTTACACCACAGACCTCGGTTTCCTCCCAGGCTTGGAGGCTGGAGGGCCGAGATGATCCCAGCAGGGCCGGTGCCTTCTGAGGCCTCGCTGCCGGCGCGGAGATGGCTGCCTCTGCCCTGTGTGCTCCCCTGGTCATTGCTCTGAGGGTGTCTGTGTGCCGGTCTCCTCTCCTGATAAAGACACTTGTCACCTAGGGCTTGGTCCTACCCACGTGGCTCCCTTTTACCCGAATCACCGCTTTAAGGACCGTGTCTCCAAATGCAGTCACATTCTGAAGTCCTGGGGGTGAGGACTTCAACATAGAAATTTCTAGGGCCCTCCATGGAGCCAGGAGCCTTGGGTCATCAGCATCTGCTACTTGGCCGTGCCCAGGCCTGCGGGGTCCCCATGGGCGTCTGTATGACTCATTTCTCTTCGTGGCCGCTGTGATGTTAGCCCAGCTGCGCGAGGACAGTCAGGTCTCCTTCCTGAAGGAGTGTCGTCGTGAACTCGCTGGTGGAGGCATTGGGTTGGGCAGTGCTGACTTCCCTGTGGCCAGCGGCGTCCGTGCAGAGGCCTTGGGCAGGTGACCTTGAGTCGGGGTGTCTCCAGGGGCTCTGCAGGCCCTCACAGTCGGAGGCGGGACAAGCTGAGGCAGGCTCGGTGGTGCCTGGGGCCGGATCCCTGGTGTTCCTTCTGGCCGTCTGGGTTCTGTGGGCCAGCCCCCGGCCCTCTCTGTCCCTCTTGCAGTCCCCGTGACCAGCATGTGCCTCTGGAGAGGGAGCTTTGACTGCTGGTTCTTGGTGGCTGGGTGTGGGGCTGGGATTCGTGGCTGTGTGTATGGGGGGAGGGGGGAGAGCCAAGATGGACAGGGACCCGTGGTGCCCCCTGCCCGGCCATGGTCCGCTGTGCATAGCCAGAGTGGGCGGGTCTGGAGTCTCAGGGCCACCGTCACCAGACAGGTGCCCAAATGGGGATGTCGGTGACTGCATTGGAACAGGGCTCCCTGTGGCTGCAGACACCCCAGGAGGTGTCTCCTCTCTGGCCAGGGGGCAGTCTCGGGTGGTGTCCATGTTGGGGGCACTGTGCTCTCAGGGGGCCCTCACTCCGGTGCCTTCTCCCTGTGCCGATATGGCCCTCCCAGCTCTCAGCTCTTGACACACTGCCTTCTCCCAGCTTGACCTTGACCTCAAGTCTTCTGCCCAGACCCCCTCCCCCGCCCAATGAGGTGGGCTCCTCTGGACCAGCCCGGCACTGGGCCGGGTGTCTGGAATTCAAAGGGAGCCCGAGTTCTGTTGATGTTTGATGCCTGAAATTCCAGCACAGAGCTCCCTCTGTCCCAGATACACCCTGTTCCAGGCAGCACCTCCCCCCTCCCCCCTCCCCCCGTCCCACTGAGAGTGGGTGGGCAGGAAGCCTGTTTGGGTGAACCCTGGAGCTCAGGGAGGGGAGTCCCTGTGGCCCTGCCCTCCGAGAACCGCATGGAGTGCCCGAGGGCGGACATTCTCGCCCAGCACCACAGAGGCCTCTCCCTGGGTGGGAGGCCAGGGCAGCCAGGAGGGTGTTTACTCCCCTCAGTCACAGCCATGGGGCTCTGTGCCCCTCTGTCCTCGCCCTTCTTGGGGGCTGGTGGGTGGCTGGGCAGGGCAGCACTGAGTCCCAGATTCCAGCCCTGGGCCCACTGGCTCGGGGAGGCCAGCCCCAGGGTAGGTGGGCTGTGCCCAGCAAGACTCTCCCCTCGGTGCAGCCAGACCCCTTAGGCCAGTGGTTCTCAACCTTCTGGCCTTTAAATACAGTTCCTCATGTTGTGACCCAACCATAAAATTATTTTCGTTGCTACTTCATAACTGTCATGTTGCTACTGTTACGAATCGAAATGTAAATATCTGATATGCAGGATGGTCTGTGAAAGGGTCGTTCGACCGCCAAAGGGGTCGCGACCCACAGGTTGAGAACCCTGCCTTAGCATCATGTGAGGAGGTTCTGGGGCTACGGTGGCTGGGGTGTTTCCTGCACGTTTGAAATACAGCCTGCTGGCTGGTGGGAGCAAGGGATGTTTTAATTCCTAATTTAGACTGTTTATCTGCAGAGCTCTGGAGGCCGGGCAGAAAGAGACAGTGTTCCCCCCCACATACACCCTCCCACCCTTCCCAGGGTGCCTCCCGCCTCTGACACTTGAGCGGCTGGTGGGCACAGAGGTGGGGTCTTGCCTCTGGACCCCAGTGCAGTCAGCCCCGGGGGACATCTGTGCAGGCAGCTGAGCAACACCTAACCTCCAAGAGGGGCAGCCCCCTCCCCAGCATTCTGGTCCTTTCTCTGGACCAGCAAGCCCACCAGCAGGGTGGGGCAGGGCTGCGGGCCTTGGGAATTCTGAGGAATCTGGGGCAAGGCCCGCAGACTCAGCTGTGGCCTCTGGTCAGAGTTTTGCCGTAAAGGAGAACAAGAGAAACAGGGGAGCATGGGAGGGGCAACTAGGCCAGTGAAAAGAGAGTCTGACCTGCTCCCCCGGCCTGGGCAGAGGCGCCCCCCACTCCCCCCCCCCCCCACACACACACATTCCTGACATCCCTCATGACTGCTGAGGATCGATGTTGTCTCTCTGATTTTAATTAGAGAAGTATCGTTCTCCAGCACAATGATCTGGTTGAGGTCTGGGCTGGCTTCCTGGTTGCCATGCCAACCAGGTTTGTGCCCCTTCTGATTGTCCCTCCTGGCACATCCCCTGCAGAGGGGAGTTCGGCAGGTATGTGGCAGGGAGAGGCGGGGACCCCTCCTCTGGTGGGGGCCTGGGGTGGACACTGGCTCTCGTCCCCCGTGTGCTGTGTGCATTTTATCTTCATTCTGTACATCCCCTTGTCTCTGGGACACCTGTGTTGTGCTTGCCATTCGAGGTAACGCACCATCTGGAGGGCGCTCACTGTTACGCCAGGGTGGGAACCTGCATTTCAGAGGGTGGAGGGACTCGCTGAGGGTCCGCAGCGCTTGGGACTGGACTGTCCAGTACCTCATCGAGCAGCTTCCCAGCACTGGCCATGGGTAGTCGCCGGGGACCTTGGTGCCACCAGTGCAGGTGCTCCAGGGCCAGGCCCACACACCCAGCTCTGCCCCTCACACCTTGCCCAAGCCTCCCCTGGCTCTGTGACAGCCCCCCCCCCCCAACCCCAGTGCTGTTCACCCTCTTCCTTTACACACCCTTGACTGGGCCGACCACACCCCATTTTGGTCCCACACAGGCCTCTGTCCATGCTGAACAGTGGGTGCCCCATCCTCCTGGGGTGCAGTCTGGGGAAACCCTGGTTACCTAGCAGCCTCCTTATGGATGCATCCCAGGTATCACCACTGTTTTGGGCTGGAGCCCGTAAGAGCTTGGAGGCCGACGGGGGACCTGGGCTGCTTGGGCAGCTGCTGTGCAGTAAGTCATCGTGGGGGTATGAGGGTGAGGCCAGAACGGCGGGTGGTGACGGGCTCTCCTTGGAGAAGCTTCCTGGGCTGTGGCAGCTGGTCTCCGGCCTGCTGGGAGCTTTCCAGGCCCCGCCGCTGCCCCTTCGGGATGGTGAGCACCCCTTCGTCCACCTGATGACCCCAGACCTGAGGTCCAGCCTCCCTGTTGCTCCCATCCCATCCAGAGCCAGAAACCAAATTGCAAACCCTCATACCCCTGAACCTTGGCCTCACAGAAGCTTCCGGAAATGTGTGTGGGGCAGGGAGGGGGACACACGCTTTAAAACGTGCCTTCCCTGCTCTTGTGTGAAGGACACGCCCTCAGGCAGGCACAGGCGCGCTCTGCTCTCCGCCGGCTTCCTCCAGAGCTCCGTGCCCCAGGCTCCCCCCCCTTCCGCCCCCGGCAGCACTCCACACAGGCCTGCCGCAGAAACCCCAAGACGTGGGAGCAGTAGGTAACCCACGTGCCTGTCCTTGGAGCGGGATTCCCTAATTAAAGGATTTATTATTAAAGCGCCCAGCTTCCCCAGAGCTGCTTGCCTACAACCGTGGAGACAGCCCTCAGTCCAGCAAGCAGCCTCCTGGGCAGTGAGGCCCGGGGGGCAGGGGCCAGCTCCGTGGTGATGTGCTCAGGTCTCTGGCAGATGCAGGGAGGGGGTTTGGGGCGGGGGAGCATGGGAGGGGGCATGGGGCCCTGTTCATGCAGGAATGGCATCTGTGTGGCCGAAGGGCCTGGAAGCACTTTCAAGCCCCGTGAGTGTTAAGGAGCGTGTTGAGGTGTGGTTGTTACTGGGGTCCGTCGGAACCCAGGGGCTGTCTTTGGGTGGGCTGGGCGCCTTTGGGGTCCCTGAGATGCGCAGGTTCAGGACCTGGGCGTCCGCGGGACCGTGGGGGCCCAGAAGGACATCCATGGAGCGTGGGGGCTGTGGGCCCTGCTGGTGTGGGAAGGGCTTTGGGGGCCAGCAGGCTTCGGGGTGGGTCTGAGCCTCTGGGGGGTGGGAGACCTCGTTTGGAGTGTGGGAGCAAGGAGCGTTTGCTGTCGACAGCTGGCCGCCCCGTTCTCCAGCCCGATACAACAGAGGTCCCCAAGCTCTAGCCCAGTGATGGCGAACCTTTTGAGCTCGGCGTGTCAGCACTTTGAAAAACCCTAACTGAACTCTGGTGCCGTGTCACATATAGAAATTTTTTGATATTTGCAACCATGGTAAAACAAAGACTTACGTTTTTGGTATTTATTTTATATATTGAAATGCCATTTAACAAAGAAAAATCAACCAAAAAAATGAGTTCGCGTGTCACCTCTGACACGCGTGTCATAGGTTCGCCATCACTGCTCTAGGCTCTAGGGACCCCCTCACAGGGGCTCTCACAGAGGTGCCTCAGTATTCACCTTCTTGGAATTTAAAACTGAGAAATTTAGAAATTGCTGTTTAGTAATTCACTTAGAGCAATGGTAAACCTCTTACGTATGAACAGCATTTTTCTCTTATGAAGGAGTACATTTTCCAAGACAAAAATGTAGCAAGAAGAGGGCATTTCGCAGGTTTGCGAGTCTGGCTGCCTGGCCTGATGGGAGCCCAGAGGCGGTGACACGCTCTTCCTGCCGCATCCGGTCCGGGCAGGAGGCCTCTGGAGAACCGAGTGCCTAGCGGGTGCAGGTGGAGGAGGCAGACCCCACAGGCACCCGGGAGGGGTTGAGCCCTCAGCCCACACTGAGAAGCCTACAGGCTCCTTCCGAAACGGCTTCTCCTGGGGTGACTGTGAGGTCCAGGGCCCCCATTTTCCAGATGAGGTGATGTCTTCAGCACTTGAGAGAAGTGCAGGACTCCTGGGGTCCTGACCACCTGCCCTGACCCAGGCAGTTGGTAGCCTCAGTTTGCTCACCACTGCAATGGACGGTTGGGCACAACGGCCTAGCGGGCTCACCCTGAGCCCTTTTGGCTCACCCATCAGGCCCCTCTCCCTCCTGTGGCCTCGGTGCCCTCCCAGAGCCCACCCTTGGTTGGGACTGGACCCTCCGAAGGCATAGGTCCCTCCTGGAGGACTCACGCAGGCACGCAGATTCCCCCTGTGGTGGGGAGCCCGAGCCCCGACCAGACTGGGCTTGAGGGGGAAAGGCCGTTATGTAGCCAGGTTGCAGGTAGGAGGGATGTTGCTCCATGGCGCTTGGAGGGAAGATAGGGCCCTGCCAGGCTGTGGGGTTCAGCGTGCTGCGGCCTCCCCACCCCCAACCCCAGCAGGTGCACCTGGTGCCTTCCTGGGTGCAGTGAGCATGGACAGCCGCTGTGCTGGGGAGGGGAGGGGCTCCCCATTGTTAGTTTAAAAAAATGACTCAGACGATTCACAGAAGCCATTCTTTTCCTGCTGGTTTCCAAGAATTTCACTCAAACATTAATGGATTGAGTTATTAGGGGATCGATTCAGGTGCAGGTGGCTGGGAGGGAGCCAGGACGGGCCAATCCGTGCTGCATGGCTGCGAGGCTCCCTGGGGCCAGGCCTGCAGGCAGCCTGGGGATAGGCAGGCAGCCAGTGGGAGGTACCCACCCTCATCAGCCAGGCTGGGCCACCAGCCATGTGGTGGGAGGTGGGGACCAAGAGCCTACTGTGTGTATAGCCTGTGTGTGTGCATCTGCTTCAATGAGGCTCGTCATGGTTCATGACTCAGAGGGTGAGGCCCCACTGTGCAGAGTCCTTCATCCACAGCCCCCATCTGATGTGAGGTCCTACTGTGTGCACAGGACTGAACCCAAGCCCTACATAATTTGAGGTCCGGATGAGTGATTTCATTAAGGCCCTACTGTGTGCAGCAACCCAAGTGCACAGCCCTACATAATGTGCAACCCTGCTGTCTTTGTGATCCATTTGGGAGTGAGGTCCTACTGTGTACCGACCAAGCAAAGCTGGCTGTGGAGAGTTCCCTGGAGGGTCCATCCTTCTGTGTAGGGGTGAATAGGGAGTGCGCTGAGGAGCCCCAGGAGGGCACCTCATCCTCCATTAGGTCTGCGTCTGCCCCTCGTGAGCCATTCTGTGTTGCACCATGAAGCCCCGGCTATGCTGGGAGGGGGTGTCCACAAGACCCTTGCTCTTCATTGTCCAACGCTGTGAGGGGCTGAGGAGCCGGGACTAGGAATTGCCTCAATGACTGGGGAGACTGCCATTCACGGGACCCCCGTCCCTGCTGCTCTGTCATCCCCCACCTGCTTTCATGGCAGGGCCTGGCCATAGGCTGGGTGCCCAGCAGCCAGGAGGCTGGCCCCTTTCCTTTCAGGCCTGAGAGAACTCTCACTGCACCGATGTCCTTGCGAGCACGTGTAACTGCTGGGCCCGTCACCTTTGCTTGCTTGCTTGTTTTTGCTAAGCCTCACCGGAGTGTATTTTTCCCAATGATTTTTAGAGAGAGGGAGGGAGAGAGAGAGAGGAACATCAGTGTGAGAGACACACACATCAATTGGTTGCCCCACACACGTGCCTGGACCGGGGCCAGGGATGGAATCTGCAACCCAGGTACATGCCCTTGACTGGGAATCGAACCTACACCCTTTGGTGCGAAGGCCAACACTCTAGCCAACACACTAACCACTGCTCAGGCCAGGGCCCCATCACCTGTTCTTTACTGTCCTCTGCCCGGCTCTGTGCAGGCTGACTCGTGTGTGTCCAAGGGAGCTCGAGTGGTCCCTGATGCATAGTAGTTGCTCAGTAAGTGACTGAGTGGGCAGAGGAACTCCTGGGCTAGTTCAGGAAGCTTCTTGGAGGAAGAGTCCTTGAACGGGTTTTGAGGGGTGAATAGGAGTGTCCCCAGCAGGAAGGTAAATGGTGTTGCAGGCTCATTGGGACTGGACTTGGGAGGTCACGTCAGCCCGGTGTGTGCTCCAGTGATTTTATCAGGCAGAGTCTGGGTTTCCAGCGATGATCACCCCTGGGCTCTGCTCCCAGATCCTCTGTCTACACCTGGCCTGGGGCTGCAACATTCAGGGACATCCTGGTGGCCACCCAGGGGCTGGCGTTCCTGTGGCCACTGCCCCATTTCCAGTCACATGTGCTTCGTTCAGTGGCCTCTGCACGCAGTGCTTTCGACTTCTCTGCAAATTGGCTGGCATAATGGCTCAGCTGGGTTCTCAGCTTAAAGAATTTCAGCCCATTAAACGTAAATACTATGTCTTTTGGAATGTTTGTGCCAGGGCCGCCCTGACTGTTGGTGTTGAGCATGCTGCTGCTCGGAGCTCTAATTAGCGCCGAGGGGGGCTGGTGTCACCCGTCTGAAGGACTCCCCTCTTTTGTCTCAGGGCATGGGGTTCTCAGACTGAACATGACTGCTGATGAAACACCAGGAACCTGGCCTGTGGGAAAGCATGGCACCGGCCCCCGCCCGCCTGCACTGGCAGCTTCTGGAAGCCCAGCTGTGCACGGCCACCTGGGTCAGGGGCTTGGGCTCAGGGGCCTTTACCTGCAGGATTGGTGGCCAGCCTCAGGGAGCACAGGGAGCCTGCCTCTGTGTGGCCCAAGCTGCTGGGTCTCTCTCTGGGAAGTGGCAAAGACAGCCTTGGCCCCCGGGCGGGCGGAGGGACTTTGCAACACAGTAGAGAGTGGGCCCCAGCTGCTGCTGGGGAGGCCAAGAGCGTCCTTTGTGGCGTGGCAGGGCAGGGCCCCTTGGGGGCCGGCGGGGGGCTGAGCCTGCCTGTCTGGGGAGGATTCCCAGCGGGTTCAGGGGGCAAGGGTCCCACGTGGAATGTCCGCTGGGGTCCTGGGGCTGGCCAGGCTCAGGTTCTCTGTGACCTGGCAGGTGACAAGTCCTTAGCCTCAGTTTATCCGCCAGGAAAACGGAAGTGCTGGAAGGAGACCAGGGAGAAACCACCCTGACTGGAGAGTTGCCGTTGTCTAGTTGTTTGCCTTTCTGGGCAGCCAGACACCCCTGGCCACACCCCAACTTCTGGAAGTCTGTGGGGATGGAGCATCGTGGCCATCCACTCTCCCCCCTCCCCGCCCCCCTTCCCCAGGGAGCTCCAGCCAGGGGCGAGCCAGAGCGGACCAGCAGACAGGAAGGTCTCCCGGGGAGGCGTGGCCCTTGGGGAGTGTGTTTGCCGGAACAAAGCGCCACGGGCCAGGAAGTTCAACACACGTTTCTTTCTCCCAGGCCTGGAGGCGGGGAGGCTGGTATCAGCTTGGGCAAGGCTGGCTCCTGAGGCCTCTCCCTTTAGTGTAAATGCCACCTTCCCCCCCCCCCCCCCCGTGTCCTCATGTGGTTGGTAGGTGTATCTGTCCCAATCTCCTCCTCTTACAAGGATGACAGTCACGTTGAATTGGGGCCCATCCATGTGGCCCCACTTTTACCTTAATCATCTCTTCAAAGGCCCTTTCCCCAAATACAGTCCCATTCTGAGGTCTTGGGGGTTAGGACTCTAAGGTATGAATTTGGAAGGGACACAGCTTAGCCCATAACAAGAATGGGAGACAGGATAGGAGGAACCTAGAGAGAGGGAGGGAATGGCCTGTCAGGGTGGCCAAGCAGGGCAGGTGACCGTGGCCTGGGCAGAAGGGTGCAGGGAACCAGTGTCCCCTGGGCCTGGCTCCAGGGCCCTTTGCATCTTGGCTTCGGGATTCCTCAAGTCGGGCGTGTGCTGCCCGCTGTGGCCCAGGCGGGAATGTGGCCCTGAGCTGTGGGAATCTTCGCCCTCTGTGCAGAGGGCCGTCTGCCCTTACTTTTGGGTAGGATCTGAGGACACCAGCAGTGGCATTGTGTCAATGTCCAGTCTGGGGGCTGGGCTGGGGTGGTGGGGACCAGGCCCTGGAGGGTGGTGGCTGGAGGTGTGGGGGCAGCAGTGCTGGGTGGGACACTGAACCCAAATCTGGCTCCTTTTGCTTTGAAGTTGACATTCTGAGGGTCTGGCCGCCTTTTTTAAATGTCACTGCTATTAATAACACCGCTGGTGGAGGGAGGGCCGAGGGCAGACGCCTGGTGTCCCAGCCTCCAAGGCCAGCAGGCGGTGATGGGGCTGGGGGAGCAGCTCCCGGTGCAGAACGAGCAGGCTGCCCAGGCCTCCCCAGAGGCAGTAGCATGGGTGTGGGGTGTGCTCGGGTGCAGTGGGGTCCTCGGGGGCTGGGAAGAGGTGCCCCAGTGCAATAGGAGACTCCACTGAGCCTTGAACTTACTGCACGTGATCAGGAGCTTTCTTCTCCCTGGGCTTCTGTGCGTCCATCTATAAAACCCCCCACCCACAGCCGAGCCTTTCCTGGCTCCTGCTGCCAACTCCCACCCCTCCTCCGCCCCGGGCCACAGAGCATACGGCTGGGTCCCCCCAAGTCCCAGCTGAAAGCCCTGTACTTCCTCCCATGGCCTCTCCCACCACAAGCCTCCTCCAACCCCCAGGTCCTGTGGGGGGTGATTTTGCGCTGAAGTTACCTTTTGGCTGCGACTTCTTGGTGCCCTGCCTGGTTCCCCACCAGCCCCCATGCGCCACCCCCGTCATGTTACCCCAGGATGCTGTGGTCTCTGGTCAGCAGTGCCGGGCTCCATGGCTCCACTCAGGCCAAGTCCCACGGGGAAGATTTTATAATCAAGGGGGTGGGGGCGGCTCACTGCCCTGGTGGGGATCTTGTCGGGCAGCACCTGTGTTCATTGTCCAGGCATTTGTCCTTCAGCAGCCACTGGGGCTGGTCTGTAGGACAGGGACCACCTTCACTCCCAGTGAGGGACTCGTCTGGAAGGTTTCGGGTGCTGCCCACAGGGGTGGGGCCTCTGCCCAGCTTGGGCCCTGCTGGAGCATCCGCAGAGGGTGCCCTCCCTGTCCAGTGAGGCCACTGCTATGTGTGGGGCCTGGTGTGACAATGATGCCTGATTAGTGGTGGCAAGCGGATGACCAAGTGGGCCCAGCTCTGGAGGACCCTAGACCCCCTCCAACCCCCCCCCCCCAAGGCTGGAGAGAGGTTCAACCCTCCTCTGACACACTGCTCCCCAAACCTGCCTGGGATATAAAACACCATGCCCTGTGCCCCCAGCCGCTGTCCCCGCGACAGGGCGAGGGGGCTGTATCTCTATCCAATACCCTAGGGATTTCTGAGCACCAGAATGTCAGGGAAGGCGCCTGGGGGCCAGTGGGGAGGGTGTCTGGTCCCATCTGTGGGTGGGAGCTGAATTCTGAGGCCTCTGACCTTGGCCTCGAGGCTCTGGGGCCATTCCCCTGTCCTCCTCCACAGAAGGAGGCCCTGGCTGACCCAGCCCTCAGGGTGGGAGCTGAAGGCGGTGCACCCTTGTGCCGCGGGAGAGCAGGCCGGCCAAGAGGGGGCCTGTACTTCCTTTTTATTTTTTTTAAAATATACTTTATTGATTTTTTTACAGAGAGGAAGGGAGAGAGATATAGAGAGTTAGAAACATCGATGAGAGAGAAACATCGATCAGCTGCCTCCTGCACACCCACTGCTGGGGATGTGCCCGCAACCAAGGTACATGCCCTTGACCGGAATCGAACCTGGGACCCCTCAGTCCGAGGGCCGACGCTCTATCCACCAAGCCAAACCGGCTAGGGCTGTCCTTCCTTTTTAATAAACACCTGGTTGACAGGCAGGGCTTGTGGGGAAGCCAGGATCTGCGGGGAGCGGCCGGTGTGGGCTGAGGGCCGCGTGTACCTGCATGCCGGGGTAAGCCGTGCTCCCGTGTGTGCAGAGGTGTATGTATGTCCACACGGGGTGCGTGTCTCCACCGCAGTCGCTGTGCATCCCGGCTGTGCGCTGGGTCTTAACACAAAGGATGAGACCACGAGGGTCACCAGCAGAGGCAGGAGCGAGGGACTCGGCTGCCTCGGTTTCCCTCTTGGGGAGCAGAGCCAGGGAGGCCAGGCCTGGCCAGGCAGGCTCCTGGCCCCAGAACAAGGAGGACATGTCCCAGGTGCTGTACCCAAGGCCTGCAGATGCCCTGCCTCCACTTCCCCGCTCCCAGCCAGGTGGCTCACCCTGTTCTCGTGCAGGTAGGAACCTCCTTCAGCCAGCTCCTTGCAGGCCCTGGGCCCCCTTTTCTGGGGTCGGGCCAACATGTGGGGCGCTACAAGCCTCGTTCCCATGGAAGGAGCGTCCAGTCCCCTGGGGTCGCTAATTCAGGCCCCGGGCAGCTGTGCAGTGGCTCTGAGGCAGTTATTTCTGGCCTGAGGAATTCCTGCCTGGAGCAGGCCCTGCAAGCCTGTCCCCATGGGCAGGCGGTCGTCTTTCCCAGGGGCCCCTCTTGGCTCTGTGCCCTCTGCCCACGCCTTTCCCTTCTAGGGTCTGGTGGGGGTGTGCAGAGCCCCCCGAGGGGATCCGAGATGGGCAGGGGTGTGGCTGGGAAGGAGGCCTCACCTGGTAAGGCCAGTTCCATCTGAGCTTTCCTCTCCCAGACCCTGCCCTCCAAGCCCTCAGCCCTCCGCCCCCAGCAGGAACCGAGCCAGAGCCATGACACGGAGCTGCATAAGGGGAGCCTGGAATATGGGAGGGATACAGCGCTGGGGGCTGGCCCCCCTTTCAGGCCAGAACACTCCTGGGAGGAGGGCCTCCCAGAGCACTTGTGTGTGCCACCACCAAGTGGCTGGCGAGGGCTCCACGGGGCTCTGTGGGCTGCAGAGCCAGACTGTGTAGGCATGGCGACTGGAGGTAGAGACAGGGCACTTTCCCACTCAGTTGTGCCTTGAAAAAAATCTCCAATCAAGATCTTTATTAAGAGCCAAGCAGAGGCATTAGCACTCTTCCTAATTAGCGTGGTCTTTAAAACGGCGCAGTTACGGGAGCTGTGGGCATACGCTTGGCTCCATGGTGTCTGTGTGAGCACTTCGTTAAGTCCTGGGGGTGGGGATCTCCTTCCTGAGTAAAGCTGACCTCCAGCGCTTCTTGAGGTCAACGCTTTGAAGGTGCGCACCTTAGCGTGTGTGAGCACGTGTATGCGCATGTGTGATAGCGCGCCGTGCGATTGTGTTTGTTGTACACGGGTGAGTGTGTGCACACGCACAGACAGTCCTGCTCAGTTGCATGTGTGTGGGGTGTGCAAGGCATGCCGGGACAGACAGTGCACACTCACCCAGACGCCAGTCTCTGGTGCCCAGTGCACATGCTTGCTGTGGACACAGGCTTGCTCTGGATCCCGTGTGCTACACGCCGGCCACCACTGGGCCCTACCTGGCTTGAGCCAAGGGGGCTGCCTGCCTCGTCCCCTCCCTCCTGTGGCAGATGGGCACAGACACCACCGTCAGGCTGAGAACAATGCACTTCCCAGCTAGCTCAGTCATTGCATAGTCGGAGGGGGCATCAAGCTGCTCAGAGCGTAGTGGCAGTTTCCAGGTGTCGGGCTCTGCTGGGCCAGAGGCAGGCCTCAGCCCCCGGGCCTAGCCCCAAGCTGTGGGAAGCCAGAGACCCAGGCCCTGCCCACGCAGAGGTTCGCAGTGCCCCTCTGTTCTGAGGGCCTGGACTCCCAAGTGGGGTCCGGGGAGGGGTTCAGTGTAGGCCTGGCTCAGGCACAGGGAGAAGCTCTCAGAACACACTTGGGTCCAGGAGAAAGGCTGTTCTGGCAATGGAGTCATCCACTGGTGGGGCGATGAGCTGGGTGTCTCCGTGGTATGTGGACTCTCGGCCCCTCAGCTTCCCAGGGGAGGTGCTCTCCCAGGGGCAGCCCAGCCCCCCCCCCCCAACTCCTCCCATGTGACCCTGAGCCACCAGGGAGAACAAACAGCTCCATGTTTGGCAGGCTGGCTCCCCACCCTGGCCAGCTGAGCGAGTATGAGAGGGAATGTGAGTCACGCAGGCCCAGGCCATGGTGGGTCGGGCTGAATGGGGAGACGGGCTCCCCACCGCAGGAGTTCAGCCAGAGGGAAAGCTGGGAGGGAGTTGGGGCTCACAGCAGAGGGAACATTCTGGTAAAGGCCAGTGGGGTGTACACTGCTCAGGGTGCTGAGAGCCTGCAAATGGGGACCCCACTCGGCTGCCCCCATCGTCATGACCATGGGTAGGCCGCGGCCCTGCTGTACCCCACAGTGTCAGGGCATCCTAGAACAGGCGGCAGGCCTGTGGATCAGCGGGGCCTGGCAGTCATCTGTCCCCATGCGTACAGATAAAGAGGCTGCATGGAGCTGCCCTCAGAGACCAAGGATTTCCCTGTGCAGAGCCTGTATGTGTGTGTGTGTGTGGTGGGGCTCCTAGTGACCCCCATTTAATTTCTAACCTCAAAGTAAACTGCTTGCAGCCCGACCAGCCAACACCCGCCCTCCTCTAGTCTCTGCACCCCCCTTTCTCTGGCCCCCTTCTTTCTTAAACACTAAGGTAATCCTCTGACCCCGCCCTCTCCCTCAGTTAAAGCCCTGTGGTGATGGCTTCCCCAAGGGCAGGTTGGCAGGGGGCTGAGCCTCGGGGATTCTCTGCCTATGAGCTCTCAGTGCGGAGTGAGGAGGGTGGGCTAGGGGATCCCCCTCCCAGAGCCCCTCTTCTGTGCTCCAAGGCTGCGGGCTGCGCCAGGTCCTTCTCAGTAGTCAGCATCTTGTCGTCATGGCAACAGCTTCAGGGAAGAAGAGAAACTTCCTTCAATAGTGGCCTCCTGCCCCTGCCCTCTGAGGCTTGCTTGGGAGACCTGACAGTGCTGTCTGGGCATCGGGATTGAGGATGCGCCCAGGGCCCGCTCCGGGAGCTCTGAGGGCACTGTCCACGCCCACAAGCTGTTGGATGAGGTTTCTGTCACTCAGGAGGCGGGGGCTCCCTGGGGCCATGGCAGATCTTGAGTGGCACAGTGGGCTGAGGGTCCTGGTGGCTGGCTTTGTCCTGAGGCCCCGGGAGACAGATGTCTGCTTTCCCCCAGGGCCCTGGATCGGGCCCCCTGTGTTAGAGGGGGGTTGAGGTGGCCATCTGGAGGCAGGGGCTCTCTCCCATGTTCCTGCAGGCAGTGGCCTATCTCCACACCCCAAATGAGACAGCCGGGCTGCTGCCGAGGGGTATAGCTACAGAAATGACTGCGCCCGCTTGTGTGGCCCCTTCCAGCTCCAGGGAGTCCCCGTGGGCCTGGCATAGTTACATTGGGGTTTCCTCCGCCACACAGGACCCCTTTGTTTCAACCTCCTGGTCCCGGCTACACGGGCATCATCGCCAGCCGTCTGCGGGCCTGTGAGGGGGCGGCTGAGGCTGTGGGTCATTTCCACCTAATGGGAACCCTGGAGCCTAGAAGGTGGGTGAGGATGTTTTATGCCGCTGCCCAGCGGCCCCAAGATCTGCATCTGAACATCCTGACCTGGGCTGGGCCCCATCAATGCAGTTGGAGTGTAATTAATTAATTACCTCACTGATTAACCAAGAGCTCTATGGAATAATTGTCCCCAGCCACTGGGGAAGGCCCATCGAACCTGGGGGCTGTGCTAGTGCTTCAGGGGGGGCCAGCTCCCCCAGACGGGGGCAGAAGTGTTAAGGCCTCAGGGGGCTCTTCCTGGACCCACTGGTGACAAGATGGAGGCGGGCAGTGGGGAATGGGTGATAACCCACCCCACGGGGTGTAGGCAGGGTCTACACCCTCTGCCCAAAGGGGGTTTTCAGTGTCTCAAGGATGGGAACCTCCCCCCAAGGTTGCCACACAGGCTGGGTCCCTGAGACCAGGAGCAGAACCCTGCCTGAGGCTCTGGCCAGGTCTGCGTCCCGAAGTCTTTGGGCATCACTTGCAGGAGCGGTGAGGCCTGCGAGGGCCTGGAGTGCAGGGCTGGAGCCTGGGACCTGCTGGGACTGGGGGACCACACCTGACTCTGGGGTCAGAGGGTGGATGCCACGCGGCGTGACCTCGGCACCCTGCCTGCAGCTACGGCTTCACCTTTGAAGGCGCAGAGGGCCTGGCCCCCCGTTGGTTAGACTCAGCCCTGCCTGCTGAGAATTAGCTGCAGCCCAGCTGCTTGTCACACTCCCGAGCCCCTCACCCTGGCTGGTGGCCATGGAGGTCTGGGGGGCGTCACTGGACTCTGCTGCGGGACCTCACCCTCCCTGGGCATCTGGACCCACCCGTAGGAGGCAGATCTCAAACAGCATCACCATCACCCAAGGCTGGTTGGCGAGAGGCCACCAGGAGGGTTCTGGGGTGCTGGGGGCTCCCAGGGCATGCTGGGGAGCACATCACCTAGAAGGTGGCATGCATTCAGGTTAGGGGGCTGCTGCACCCTGTGCGGAGGCCGCATGGCAGAAGAGCCAGGGCGAGCCCCCTCTGTGCTGCCCAGGTGCTGGGTCTCTGTGTCTCCATCCTAATGGTGGGGCGTGCACCGCCAGGCCTCCTTCAGGATCCCTGCAGGTGTGAGGCGAATGCAGGCCTGGGGTACAGGCAAGACAGAGTTGTTGAAAAGAGAATTCCAAATACACCAAGTCTGACGATTGTTCAGGTGAAATTCATATACCACAGTTAGCCATTTTAAAATGAGCAGTCCAGTGGCTTTTAGCACAGTCACAATGTCCTGTAATCACCACCTCTGACTGGTTCCAGAACATTGCCGCCACCCAAAGGGAATCCCATCCCCAACCTCAGGAGGCCACGAATCCGCTCCCTCTGTGGATGCCCCTGTCTGGACATTTCATGTCTATGGCATCATATAATGCGTGTCCTTTTGTTTGGCTTATCCCACTGAGATAACATTTTCAAGGTTCATCCGTGTCTAGCGTGCATCAGTGCTTCGTTCCATTTCGTGGCTCAGTAACAGTCCACTGAGTGGATCTACCACATTTTGTTTAGCCACTTGTGCATTCATGGGCATTTGGCTTGTTTTTACCTTTTGGCCGCAGTGAATCGTGCTGCTGTGAGCACGTGTGTACGGGCACCCGTCGGAGCACCGTTTTCAGTTCCTTTGGGTGCGTACCCACACGTGGCATTGCTGGGTCACATGTGAGCCCTAGGTTTTATGATTAGCTTCCAGCTGTGTTGAGGCGGCATCTCGGACAAGCCTTTGCGTGGGATCTGCACTCAGACGGTGTCGCTGCGTCCTGCCAGGAGCCATCTGAGGTCCGTGGAGAAATGACCATTCACAGAGGGCCCTGCTGCCCCGCTCAGAAGTCACCCATCCTGTCTGCCTTCCTGAGGCTCCCTGGAGGTGCTCAGAAAAGCCCTCGTGTGGCGCATGGGAGCAGAAGGTGGGAACCGTCGCAGGGCCACAGTTCCGGGTCTGGGGCGTGCACCGCCAGGCCTCCTTCAGGATCCCTGCAGGTGTGAGGCTGGTCCGGGAGAACCCCCTCGTCAGTGTGTATGTCTCAGCTCCCTGTTCAGATGCCCGGCCGACCGAGGGAAGAGGCTGATAGGAGTCTGTTGCCGTGGCAACTTGGAAGCTCTGGGTCACCAGCTGAGGCGCTGTGCCTGCTCTGGGTGGGTAGGGAGCCCCCGCGTGCTAGGGGAGCCCATTAGGCAGGGGACCCTTCCCCCACCCCACTTATGCCACCAGTTCTGCAGACCACACAGCTGGGCTTTCTGACCCCTCACTTCTGTAACCGCACAAGCAACGCACAGCCACACTGTGGGGAGGCCCAGACAGCAGAGGTGGGGGGAGCAAAAGTGGCCTCTTGACTCCTCCCGAATCCACTCCCTGCCTATGCCCCTATCTCACCCCCTCCCCACAATGAGCCATGGTTCTTCCTGTTGGAGGGGGCTCTTCCAGAACTCCCTATGCCTTGTGCTCGCATGTGTTAACATGTTCTACAGAGGCGTTGTTCCGAGCTGAGGCTTTTGCATCGATGGGGTCACCTGTTCTCCCACCACTGGCCCTTCCACTTCCTCCTCCCAGGGTGTGTTTCTGTGCTGATACAGGCAGGGCTGCTGCCTCCTTTTTAGCTGCCTGCGTTCTGTGGCCTCACGCACCTGGCAGTAGACACATTCTAACAGGGTTTTTTAAAAATACTTTTATTGATTTTTTACAGAGAGGACGGGAGAGGAATAGAGAGTTAGAAACATCGATCAGCTGCCTCCTGCACCCCCCCTACTGGGTATATGCCCACAACCAAGGTACATGCCCTTGACCGGAATCGAACCTGAGACCCTTCAGTCCGCAGGCCGACGCTCTATCCACTGAGCCAAACCGGTCAGGCCACATTCTGACATTTTTTAACCTTACGAGATAGCAGACGGTGCTGCTGCCTGGCTCGCTGGGCCTGCGCCCCGGCCAGGGGGACTTAGGTGGCTGGTCCTGGAGCCTCGACAATTCCCTGGAGCTGCCCTGGTTCTCAGGGGACGTGCAGACAGGGCCGGCAGGGTTGGGGCTCAGGAAGCTGTGCTGCTTTCTGAGAAGGGGCTAGTTCTCCGAGTCTCTCCACTGAGTGTTGCCCACTGAGCCCCTGAGTCCGCGACCACCTTGGCCTCGTGTGGGGTACTCTTTTGGGCCCTGGAGCTGCCCTTCTCGCTCCAGCCCTGCTGACCCTCTCACCTGTGTGCGCTCAGTTCATGTTCCCTCTCCCGTGGCCCAGGGTCATTTATTTCTGCAGGATGGGCTTTCTCCCCCGAGGAAACATGTTTTTCCTCTCAAGCAAATTGGAAAAGCAAGGTTGAATGCCCCTGGGAATGAAGGGGGTGGGGGAAATGCTGGCAGGCATGGGCACGCAGGCTAGGGGGGTGGCAGGCCCCCCATGCAGAGCAGGGGGGCAAGGAGGGTTTTGCCCACGCTAAGCGGGGAGCATTTGGCCTAGGTGCTGGGCCTCGGGCCCCCACGGTATGTCTGGGAGCAGGCGTGCATGAGTATGGGTGCCCCGGACCTACTGGACGTTCATCCTTTCAGCTTGTCCTTGCAGCTCTCTGCCGGCCGGATCACTTGTCCACCCCACATGGGAAGACCTGAGATCCCGAGTCTGATCAGGGTTGGAGGTAGACTCTGATTGCAGCCCCCCACATGGTCAGTGTCCCTGCGCTCACCAGCCCGAGGCCCTCTGTCTGCTGGTAGAGATGGCCCCGAGCAGAGGTTCCCAACCTTTTCTTGGCCACACCCCACCTAAGCATCTCTAAAATCCTGACTGTCAACCCCCGCCCGTGACATAGAATTCTTATTATTCAAAAAGTGAACTATTCACGTGGAGGAAGCCTAAAAGGCCATTAACTTGGCCTAAACAAGCTTCCAAAGAACATGGCATCCATGAAAGAGAAAAACAAAAGAACGAAAGGACAGTTGAGGTACTGAGGGAGAAATCACTAAGAAATTGTTAAAAAAAAATAATAATAATATATGAAGTGATATGAAAAAATAGAAAATAAAGTTTCAAAGCATAATAGAGAACTGAAATGCATAAATATGTCACAATAGATAGTTATAGACTGTATATGGCCGCCAGAACCATAAGAAATGCAAAATATTCACTGTTAATAACTCATTCTCAAATTGCCCCCCTGTGGGGCATGTGCCCGTGTTGGGAACCCCTGGCCTAGAGCCACCTCTCTTGCCCGGGGGGCGGGGGGCGGTGCCCAGCCAGGAGGCTCTGGCAGTGGAGTGGGGAAGGGTAGGGGGCTGCTGTGGGTACAGGGAATCAAGACCTCAGTGGTCCTGGCAGGAGCCAGTGTGGCCTGGTTGGGTGTCCTGAGTGGCAGGCTCTGGGCTGCCCCTCCCTGCACTCCCCCTTCTTCCTTTTGCATGCCCTGGTGCCCATAGGGGCTCAGGGAGCTCACATCAGGCTGTTGTAGATTCTGCCTAATGGAGCTTAGCTGGCTGAGCAGATTGCTCTGGGGGGTAGCGGCAGGCAGTGTAGGGCAGGATTGGGGCAGCTGATACCTTCTCCTCCTCCCTGACCCAGAGCATCTGCGTGATCTCATGACAGCCTGGCAGGGAGCCGGCCTGTGGGCCTTGTACCTACACAGCCTGCTCTTACCATGGGGGGCCAGGCAGCAGCCCTGCCTGGGGACCACAGCCCGTGCACCACTGTGTTCCCTGTTTTGTCTATGGCCCTGGGGTTGGAACCGCATCTTAGTGAGGGATGCCCGCTTACCCGTCTGTGTCCCACAGAGGGAAGGATCTCCCTGTCCTGACCTTTGTCCTGCAAACAGCCAGCCTGCCACCCAGTGCCCTTGGTGTGGGGGAAATGCCATGTCTCCTCCTTCCGTGTGTCTGGGGCCATCGTGGAGGGGCAGGGTAGTATTCGTCAGGATGAGGGACAAGAAGGGGGGCTTGGAGCCTACTGGACACTTTATAGAAGAGAATTTGGATGGACTCCTTAGTGTCTCTCTTCCCCAACTGAGAGCCGAGTAGTGTGAGAAACCACTGTTCTGGGCAGGCCGGGGGATGCTGCCTGTTAACAGTGAGGATTTGATTCAGGGGCCAGGACCACCCTTTGGTCCACACTATCCTGCACCATGCAGGCTGCCCTGGGCACCCCTGCCCTGTTCCAGGACCCTGGAGGCCACTGTCATTGGTGAGAGCCCATGTCAGGGTCCCCTGCTGTTGTTGGTGAGGGGCTGATGGCCTCTAACATGCACTGAGCGGCCACAGTCCCCTTCTCCTGGCTTCCACGCACGCTCCCAGCAGCCCCAGGAAGTGGACATTTCCACCAGGTAATGACCGTGTGGCCTTTGCACGCAACAAGGCAGCCCTAGGACCTCCTCCTGCACGTGCTCAAGAAGGCATTCGTGAGCCAGCGCCATCTTCAGAGAGGCCTTTGGCGTGCTTTTCTTAGCCAGCTGGCAGTCCAGGAATGAGAAAGGGCTATTGATGGGGTGGTTTCCATTAAAGCCTGGGTGAGCAGTGCCCCTCCCCAGCCCAGAGCATGCCCAGCACAGGGCCACTTCAGCACCACGGACAGCTACCGCTGCCCGAACTGACCCCTGAGCAACATCCTCTTGGCTGAGGGGGCCGGGGTGGGGTGTGTGTGTGTGTATTTGGGGTACTTTGGAGCCATGGTTTAATAGGTAGCACTTCCCCTGGGGAGAGTCACTCCAGGCCCCTCCCTGCCAAGCTGTACACCAGGGGCCTGTTTGGCTGGGGGAGGTCCCTGCAGTCTCCCTCACCTCTGTTTGAAAAGGGGATTATCAGCGAGGTCCCTGGGTCTGAGGAGCCGGGCCCAGGGTAGACAGGGAACTTGGGTCAGGGCCTCACTGCCATCGTTGAGGCTTCCAGGCTGGGGAAGAGCCTCCCTGGCGGCACAGTCCCTGGGAGAGATTGTCTCACTCAGCTGCGGACCCAGGGCCGCGGCCCCTCTGCAGCCAGGCCCCAGGCAGCTGGAGGACCCCCTCCTCAGGCCAGCACGGCCTCTGCCTCCTGACCCTGCGGCAGCCTGGCTTTTTTGGACCCGCAGTAGAAATTGACTCTGATTTGCAAAACTTGGTTCAAAACCTAACGGATATTTTAATTAAGACCCAGAAAATCCATCTGTGTAATTAAGCTCCCGGAAGTCACTGGGCTGCGTGTGATGAGTGTCCAGTTGGCACTGCATGTCCTCAGCCACCCACCAAGGCGTGACGAGGGGACGGCTGTGACGGGTGGAGGTTGGCCTCGGGTGCACACAGGCGGCTGACTGAGCCCTCCCTCCCTGGGCTGGTTGTCCCCAAGGCAGGAAGGGCAGGCTGGCTCCATGGTGTTCCTCTCAGGAGCCAAGCACAGGCGTGTGCACCTTCACACAGACCCAGGCAGGGTCTCAGGGCCCAAGAGCAGGGCCCTGGGGTCTTGCCCCTCCCAGGCATGTGTTTGGCGTGATGTGGGGAGAGGGGTAGGGGTGTATCTTAAGGATAGTAGCCCCCAAAGGGTGCGTGCTTGTAGGGATGGGTGGAGAACGTTCTGGGTGCCTGGGGTGTGCTGACGGGGTTGGTTATTCCAGCCACTGTGGTGGTGTCTCCACTTCTCAGATGAGCCTGTGTTCATGGCCTCCCTGCTGGGTCCTGGGTCACTGTAGCCATGGCTCATGACTGGTGTCCTGCGCTCTCAGGGTGTGCCTCGGGGGCAGGGAGGTACAGTGGGAGCTTTGCTTGTCAGAGGTTTGTGAAGATGTAGACCCAGAGACGCCAAGTTGGCTGTCTTTGCAAGTTGCTGGGGTCCTGGGCTGTAGTTCCTGCTGGGGAGTGGGGCTTCCTACCCCCTGACCTGAGTAGCCTCTCATGGGCCCTGGCCCAGACCAGCTCCAGACACATCCACTCCACCATTGAGGACTGAGGTCCTCAGCTCTACCCAACGCCAGCTCCTGGGTCCGGACCTGATTCCCGCAAGAACTCCCTAGATCAGCAAATTTTTGTATCGGCCCCTTCCATCCATGTCCGGTGCCCGAGGACCAGCTGCCTTGGGTCCCTCAGGTGAGTCACCCAAGCCCCCAGTCTGTGCTGTGGAACTGGACAGTGTCGGCCTCATGGGTTCATCAGGATTCGAGATAGAGCCATTTTGGCGCACAGTAGGGGCAGCATGGGTATTTGGTGCAGGTTTTAGCTGCAGCGCTCTCCTCTTCCCCAACCCCACCCACAGAGACACACACACAGCGGGCTGGCCTCCTGGGCTAGTCTGCAGGCCCCCCAGGCCCCGACTTTGCCATCACCCCGCTAGACCTCAGCCAGTTCCCACCGGGCCCTCCGTGCTGCCCTAGCAGGACACCAATTTCTGCTTTTCCGCAGCCGAATCACAGCAAAGGCACTTGTTACTGCTGAACCCATTAAGTGTAATTATGGCACTCTCGGTGGGAACGTGTAATTACATTGGTGGCTCTGTGCCACGCTGCACATCATGCTGTGGGCCAGGGGCTGCCAACATCAACTGTTGCCCTACCCCCGCCCCTGTCCCTGAGGCTGCGGGGAGAAGGGTCGAGACTGGCTTCCAGAGTCCCACAGAGGAGGGGTACACAGGGTGTGACCTGCTTCTCATCACTGAGCCCGTCCACCTGTAAATGTAGTGGCCCAGGTCCTCCACAGGCCCTGACCCCTCCATGATCCCATCACAGCACAGCCCTTGCTAGTTTGCCACCCATGGGATTGGAGCCCCTCATAGGTGGGGGTGCATGGAGCCCCGGCCCTAGTGCCACCCCATAGCTAGGCACAGGGCGGGTGCTCGGGGCTACCTTATGGAGCACAGCTTCGTGCCAGGCAGGGGTCCTGCTGCCTTGGTCACCTCCTTGACGCACGAAACGTACCACCAAGGGAACGTTGGGGAGGGGAACAGAAAGGCACCAATCTGAAGGCCGTGCTGCAGCTGTCACCCCAGTTCAGCCCCCACAGGCCGGGCAGGGTGGGGGCCCAGAGCTGCCTGCGGACAAGTGGTGTTTCTCTGAGCACCATGCCCAGCTTCACTGTAGGCCGGGCTCTTGCTCTCTCGCCCACCTTGGAGTGGGCGTGGTTCCCGGTGGGAGGGGACCCCGACCTGGGGGTGGTGTGGGGGATACATGAATTCCCCCGAAGCCCTGGGGCCCTCCCAGCCGTAAAGGGTAGTTGCCTGTGTCTGCAGAGTTCAGGTGAACCTCAGCCATCCAGCTGGGGACCCCACACATAGCCCTGGCCCCCCATCCTGGTGGCCCTTCCCTCACACCCGACATGGCTGGCCTGCCACAGGGCTCCCCAATTTCCTGATGAACCAACTGGTGCAGGTGTGGGGTGCAGTCCTGCCCTAGGCAGCCACCGAGGGGACCGCTCCACACCCAGGCCTGCATGAAGCCACGGTGCCATCTGGTGGCCACTGCCTGAATGGGCGGGAGTTCTCACTGAGGTCCTGGGTGGGCTTTTGTTCTTGTACCCAGGGCCAGCACCCCACAGGTGGCTGAGGCACCCGTGCTGAGTATGCGCAGTACCTGGGATGCAGCACCTGCTGCAGGCTGAGCACCCTCAGGCCCTGCCCTGGCTGGGTGCCCTCCTGCCAGCAGGAAGGTGCTCCTGGACGTGGCCCTCCAAGGCAGCTTTTGCTCTCAGGCCCGACTGGCTGGTGGGGGTCAGGAGGATATAGGGGGTGTTCTCCCTCCTTTGGCCTTCACCCACGTCCCGTCACCCTTTATCCAAGCACGCAGGAGGCCTGCAGATCCTCTGGGCCCAGTCACTGCACTGACCCAAAGCTCCCCTCCTCCTCCTCCATCTGCTGGAGTCACATGGCGGGGGGGGGGGGGGGGGGTGCAGGGCCATGGAGAGGGGGCTCTGAGGCCCCCCTCAATCTGAGGGCACCTGCAGCACCTGCTGGAGTCCAGGCTGCCTGTGAGATGCTCACCTGTGTGTGTGACCTGTTTAGTTGGGAGAAACCTGGTGGAGGGGCAGCAGGTGGTCTCCAGCTTCCATCTAGAGTCCTAGCCTGTGCCTCAGTTTCTCCTCTGTGCATGGGGGTTGACAGCGGTATTTGAGACTGGTGTCAGGGCTCTGTCCCTTAACACACAGATGATGGGGCTGGTGCAGGGTGTGGAGGGCTTGGCACCCTGGCAGTGGTGGGGGGTTGGGGCAGGTCCTGGTGTCTAGCTCTGCCCCCCCCACCCCTTCCCCATGGCTATCCACCAGCCTCCTTCATTGACCCTTAACCCAGCTGCCTGCCCCACGTGGTTCGAGCACGTCAGCATGCTGGTCATCATGCTCAACTGCGTCACCCTGGGCATGTTCCGGCCTTGCGAGGACGTCAGGTGCCGCTCGGAGCGCTGCAGCATCCTGGAGGTGGGGCCCGGGCAGGCGGGGGCTGGGCTGACCCACTGGCCATGAATGACCCTCAGGGACACCCCGTCCCTGGGTGTGGAGAGCGCAGGTCCCACTCTCAGACCCTCCTCTCACCAGGCCTTCGACGACTTCATCTTCGCCTTCTTCGCGGTGGAGATGGTCATCAAGATGGTCGCCCTGGGGCTGTTCGGGCAGAAGTGCTACCTGGGCGACACGTGGAACAGGCTGGACTTCTTCATCGTCATGGCGGGGTACAGCGCCATCTGCCCATACCCAGCTCTGTTAAGCCGGGGGCCTGACGCACCTGAAGTGGCCCCTTGCCTGACCCCACCTGGCCGGGAACCCCACCCCTCAGACTCCACGGGTCCTCGGGCCCCCCAGGAAGAGGGGTGCAGCAGGTGACTCCTGAGGGGTCCGGGTGCAGCCTGGTCGGAAGTGCGAAGCCAGTGGGGCCTCTGCCAGGGCTGGGCACTTGTCCTGGGGATCCCTGTGCTAGGGGTGCCCAGGAGGGCGAGGAGTGCCCAGTGGTGATTCAGAGTAGTGCTCCTCCTGCCTCAGGGTCCATCCTGGCTGGGTGCACGGCTTGGGGACCAGCTCTCCAGCGTGTGGTCCCCTGCTCCCCACCTGAACCTCCCTCCCTCTGCCCTCCCCCAGCATGATGGAGTACTCCCTGGATGGACACAACGTGAGCCTCTCCGCCATCCGAACAGTACGGGTGCTGCGGCCCCTCCGCGCCATCAACCGCGTGCCCAGTAAGTGACGGCCCCTCCCCAACCTGGGGCTGGCCTTTGTGTCTTGCCCGCTCTGCTGAGAGCTCTGCGGGGCCCCCTGGGACACGGGACCAGATGCCGCGGTGCCGGTGTGGGTTCTGGACGTGCTGGCCCCGGCGCTGGGGGAGGAGGGCCTCTGGGCCCTGAGCATTTGCCACGGTTGTTCTGGGAAGGGCAGGGTGGCCCTGGGCCACATCGGGGGTGGTGGCCGGCTGTGGGGGTCCTGACTCCTCGTCTGCACAGCATTGAGGGTGATGCTGGGGAGGCGGCCGCAGGCCTGGTGGCTTCGTTTTCTGGCCCATTTCCGTGGTTCTCATGGCCGAGCTCTGCCAGAGGCCCATGGTCCTTCAGGGGCGCGTGGAGAAGCTGCTGGGAAGCTCCGCGGCTGTGTGCTGGGACGATGGCCTGTCCTCACCCTGTCACCTGCCTAAGTGGGGATTTTTCTGTCTTCGGAGTGTTCAGTGCTGTGGATGAATTTGGGGGGCAGGGCCCATGTGACTGTAAGGTTGTGTGTGCGTATGTTGGGGAGGGGGGGGTCTGTGTGTACCATGTAGCTGTGTACACAGCCTCGCTGGCTACCCGGTGGCCTCGGCACCCAAGCCCTGGTTGTTAGGACTTGTCCTGCAGCCCTTCCTAGGAAGCCACACTCCCCCAGGGTAGGGGCTCCCTCCCCCCAGGATGTCCACTCCACCCAAGGGCAGGTGGGTCAGGGTTGTGCTGTGGGAAACCCCCCCCCCCCACCTCTTCGCAGTGCAGTGCTCTGCCCATCCTGATTCCCAGAGGGATGGAAAGACCGCTCTCCAACCCTGTGCTGGCTGCCAGACCCCTAGGCTCCCAAGCGCATAGGCCAGTGGTCGGCAAACCGCGGCTCGCGAGCCACATGCGGCTCTTTGGCCCCTTGAGTGTGGCTCTTCCACAAAACACCGGCTCTTCCACAAAATACTGACTTCTGCGCATGGGCCACGAAGTTTCAATCGCACTGTAGGTGCGCGCCCACACGTGGTATTTTGTGGTACGCCTTAGGCAGACCAAGCCCCAGTTGCTGGGGGTCCCCAAGGCTGCTGTTCCTGTGACGCAGCTGGGGCCGCTGGACTCATGGCCGGTCCTGGGGCCTGCATGGGGCCTGGTCCTGGCCAGCAGCCTTGCTCCCTTCAATGTGGGCCTGACCCGAGGTGTCACTGTCCCTTGGGCCCGTTGGATGTGGGGGCCAGGTGCAGTCCCGGCAGAGCCCACTACCAATGTGAACAGTGGGACGCCTCGGAGGGGCCGGGCCCGGGGGCCTCTCCACAGGTCCCTGTGCCCATGCCTGCTCGCGCCCTCCCCCCACCCCCCGCAGGCATGCGCATCCTGGTCACGCTGCTGCTGGACACACTGCCCATGCTGGGGAACGTGCTCCTGCTCTGCTTCTTCGTCTTCTTCATCTTCGGCATCGTGGGCGTCCAGCTCTGGGCCGGCCTGCTGCGCAACCGCTGCTTCCTGGACAGCGCCTTCGTCAGGTGCGAGCCCTCTCCAACCCCCCAGCAAGTCGGGCCCCAGCAGGCTCTTCTGAGCCACCTGCCCACAGAGGCGCCTCCCCAGCCCTGCCCCCAGCAGGTGCCTTGGCACCGGCCCCAGGGGCACACCCTTCCTGGAGGACCCCCAGCTGGGACCTGGGTTCTGGTTCTGGGTCTCTGGATCTCTTATCTTTGTTTTTACGTCTGTTACTGTCTCTCATTGTCTGTCTCTGATCTGTTTGCTTGTCCCCCTTCTCTCATTGTTTCTTTGTATTTCCCGCTGTCTACCCCTCCCCACCTCCATTTCCCTCTCTCCCTCCCCGTGCCCTTCACCGGGCCGCCTGCCCCCAGGAACAACAACCTCACCTTCCTGCGGCCGTACTACCAGACGGAGGAGGGTGACGAGAACCCCTTCATCTGCTCCTCGCGCCGAGACAACGGCATGCAGAAGTGCTCGCACATCCCCAGCCGCCGTGAGCTGCGCGTGGAGTGCACGCTGGGCTGGGAGGCCTACGGGCAGCTGCAGGCCGAGGGCATGGGCAGCACCAGCCACAACGCCTGCATCAACTGGAACCAGTACTACAACGTCTGCCGCTCCGGCGACTCCAACCCCCACAACGGCGCCATCAACTTCGACAACATCGGCTACGCTTGGATCGCCATCTTCCAGGTGGGCACTGGCTCTAGACTGCGTGGCCCGTGGCCTTTGTTTGCCCACCATGTTGGGTGCTGAGCATGCCCTGGGGAGGGGGTGCCCAGGCAGGGCTTGCTTGCCCTACCAGCCCCTCAGCCGGACCCTGAGGGAACACAGCCTGCCGCCCTCCCAGTGCCACCCTCCCGGGGCCATCTGTGTGTCCAGCCACCTGCCCCCCCCCCCCAGGTGATCACGCTGGAGGGCTGGGTGGACATCATGTACTACGTCATGGACGCCCACTCCTTCTACAACTTTATCTACTTCATTCTGCTCATCATCGTGAGTACAGGGCGCGGGACGCGTCCCGGTTGGCTGGGCAGGACTTTCACAGCCGTGGCTGTTGGAGGGTGGAGGCGCCTCTGAGTCGTGACAGCTGATCTCAGACCCACAGCTCCTTAGTGGATGTCATTCTGGCCCCAGGGTCCATTCATGAGCCTCCTTATGCCGCCAGCGCGCACCCTCCCAGCCTTTGCTGTCCCTCGTGGGTCCCGGCGTTGGCGGAGCTACGAGGTGGGGCAGCAGAGACCCAGGGCTTCTGTGCAGCCCCCGGTGGGAGGTGCTGGAGGTGCGGGAGGACAGAAGCCAGTGTGGGCGGGAGGGGGAGCCCACCTCCAGGAGCCCTCAGGCGGCGCCCCAGGCCCTCCACAGCCAGGTTCTGTCCGAAGGTTGCAGAAGCATCAGGACTCCGCACGTGTACACGAGCTCCCAGGCAGGGCCTTCCTCAGTGCTCGCGGCCCCGCGTGTGGCCCTCGCTTGATCCGGGCAGCTCTGCGAGGGCCCAGGCGCGAACACAGTAGGCAGATGTCTCAGATAATTGCCGTGAGCCGGAGAGAGTGTCCCACGGTGACCATGTCACAGAGGAAGGCCGGCGGAAAGGGCAGGGCGGCCGTAGTCTAGAGCAGCGGTTCTCAAGCTGTGGGTCGCGACCCCTCTGGTGGTCGAACGACCCTTTCACAGGGGTCGGCCAAGACCATCCTGCATATCAGATATTTACATGATGATTCATAACAGTAGCAACATTACAGTTATGAAGTAGCAACGAAAATAATTTTATGGTTGGGTCGCAACATGAGGAACTGTATTTAAAGGCCAGGAGGTTGAGAACCGCTGGTCTAGCGGGTCTCGTCAGGGACAGACCTGAGGAAGAGGTCCCCCACGTGTCCTCCCTCTGTCCACAAGTAGATGAGAAGCAGCTGCTGTGAACCGCCTGTCCCAGATGCTGGCGCAGCATCGAGTCAGAAGGGACCGCACCCATCATGGGGCGCCCCGCTGGCCACACTCAGGGCCACACTCCCGGCCCCGGGAATGGGCGGCACACAGTAGGCCTCAGTATTTCTCTCATCGGGGACTCACTGTTGAATAGAAAGCACGGCCACTGCCTGGCCTCCGGGGCAGATGGGTCTCCGTGTCCCCTCTTCCCCAGTTCCCTGGGGCACACGGCCTGGTGAGCGAGGCTCTGGACGGGCTGCCGGAAGGCTCAACACCGCCCGCCCGCCCGCCACAGGTGGGCTCCTTCTTCATGATCAACCTGTGCCTGGTGGTGATCGCTACGCAGTTCTCAGAGACGAAGCAGCGGGAGAACCAGCTGATGCGGGAGCAGCGTGCCCGCTACCTGTCCGACGACAGCACGCTGGCCAGCTTCTCAGAGCCAGGCAGCTGCTATGAGGAGCTGCTCAAGTACGTGGGCCACATCTGCCGCAAGGTCAAGCGGCGCAGCCTGCGCCTCTATGCGCGCTGGCAGAGCCGCTGGTGCCAGAAGGTGGACCCCAGCAGCCCCCCGCACGGCCCGGGCCTCGGGCACCAGCCGCGGCGGGCAAGCAGGCGTGCAGCCTCCATTCACCACCTGGTCTACCATCACCACCACCACCACCACCACCACTACCACTTCAGCCACAGCAGCCCACGCCGGCCCAGCCCTGAGCAAGGCACCAGAGACACCAGTCTGGTCCGGGCTAGAGCGCTGCCCTCACCACCCTCGCCCAGCCCCGGGCCGCTGGATGCCGAGTCAGTGCACAGCGTGTACCATGCGGACTGCCACGTGGAAGGGCCGCAGGAGAGGGCTCAGGTGGTACAGGCTGCGGCCACCGCCGCCAGCCTCAAGCTGGCCATGGGGCTGGGCACCATGAATTACCCCACCATCCTGCCCTCAGCACCTGGTAGCGGCAAAGGAGGCACCAGCCCCAGGTCCAAGGGGAAGCGGGCCAGTCGGCCACCAGGGGCCGGAGGGCACAGCTCCCTCAGCCTGAGCAGCCACGACCCCTATGAGAAGATCCAGCATTTGGTTGGGGAACATGGTAAGGACCTCACCCTCGCCTGTGTGTGTGCATGTGTGTGCGTGCGTGTGTGCGCGTGCCTATGTGTGTGCCTGTGTGTGTGCCTGTGTGTGCGTGTGTGCGTGTGTGTGTGTGCGCGTGCGCGTGTGCCCTGGAAGAGGGGAGGGGCTTTGACACCTCACACCTTGACATGGCAAGGAGGGAAGAGAGGGCACCCCCTTTGTCCACCCGTGGTATCCCCAAGCAGCCAGTGGCTCAGTGGACCATGAGCGTTTACCACATGGATGAGAATTCTGAAGGTGGCAGAGTATTGCCCCCACCTCGCCCCAGGAGGGACCGTCTGCCCATGTTCACAGCCTGGCAACTTCTGAGGCGTGGTCAGCCCCACGTCTGGGTCGGGAGACTGAGGCAGGGGGGTGGGGAGGAGTGTAGGTTCCAGTGCCACAAAGGGTTTTATCCCACCTGGCACCTCTGCTTCACCCACCTCCCCACCTCGGATGGGTGGTCGAAGGAGAGACACCGGGCCCCGTACAGATTATAAGGCCCTCCCAGTGGTGTGTGCAGGTGTGTAGACACGGTGCACCTGGAGCCGGTAGGGGCGTGGGTGGGGTCATTTTGTGTGCCCTCAGTCACTGTGCCCGGGCTGTGAGAGCCAGCATGCCACGGCCCATGTGCTTCTAGCCCTGCACTGCCCATTGGACGGCCCCGGCCTCGTGGGCCACTGAGCGGTAATGAGTGCAGGCCACAGCTTTGGGTGCAGAGTGTACCTGGGTCCCAGAAACTGAGCCCCCACCGCCCTCAGTGAGGAAGGGGTGCGCAGTTCTCTTCAGTCACTCTCATGTCTGGTCCACGTTGGAGCGAAGATGGTTGATGTGTTCATCTCACCTTTCACATGGCTGCTAAAAAGTAGCTCGTGTTACATTTCTGGATGATGTGGCTGTAGCACAGCTGAGCTTCTCTGCCCCTCTGTGTCCCTGCCCCTGTGTGTGTGCACAGAGCACCCCTGTCCTGTCCAGGGTGTGCATGAGTGTGTCCAGGTGTATGTGTGTGTTCCTAGGTGTGCACATGAGTGTTCCAGGGAAGCGTGTGTTCCTGAGTATGAGTATGCCCAGGTGTGCACGTTCACCCGACAGCAGCCTCTGTGTGGGCGTGGGCCCACCCCAGCTGTCACCGCCGAGCGCCCTGACCCTGCTGTACCCTTCACCCCTCAGGACTGGGCCAGGCCGCCAGCCGCCTGTCAGGCCTGAGTGTGCCCTGCCCCCTGCCCAGCCCCCAGGCGGGCACGCTGACCTGCGAGCTGAAGGACTGTCCGTACTGCGCTAGTGCCCTGGGAGACCCCGAGTTTGAGTTCAGCGACTCGGAGAGTGGAGACTCGGATGGCAACGTGGTCTACGAGTTCACACAGGATGTGCAGCACGGGGACCAACGCGACCCCATGCGGCCGACCCCGTTGGCCGGCACACCAGCCCAGGGCGGTGTGCGGAGGCGGGCACAGCAGCGGGTGGCCTCTGGCAAGCCTGGTGGGCTCGGCCACGTGTGGGCTACCGTCAGTGGCAAACTGCGCCGGATCGTGGACAGCAAGTACTTCAACCGCGGCATCATGATGGCCATCCTCACCAACACCCTGAGCATGGGCATCGAGTACCACGAGCAGGTGGGTGGGCGCGGGGGTACCTGCCCCTGGGAGTCGTGACTGTTGTCATGACCCCTGGGGAGCATGTTCCTGTGTGCCTCCAGATTTTAGCCTCTTGGGGACCCACATTGGGGTGGAGGTTGGGGGACAGGGGCGTCGGAGCCAGATGATGTTCATCAGTTACTCAGCAAATGCTCCTCCTCCTCCTCCTCCTCCTCCTCCTTGGGCCGGGTCTCTGCTGAGTGGTGCACACAGACACCGTGGCTCCGGCCTGGAGTCGCTCTCATCTGGGGTGGGGGGTGGAGACCACCCAGACCCAGAGGCAGTGGGGGCTGAGGGTGGTTACAGGTCATCTGGTGGCTCTTCTCAGGAAGGTACCCGGCCCAGTTCTTGCAAAGAGGCCCCCCTTACCTGAGCCAGACCCACCGGTAGCACCCGATGGGGTGCCTCTTGGTGACCAGAATAGGTGGGGATGTGGACTGGCCCCAGGAGGAGGAATTGTGGGGTGCCCAGCCCCCCAGTTGACCCTGTACACTGGCCAGGACAGGGCCACACCAGGGAGGGCAGCAGCGGGTTTGGCAGGAGAGGTGTCCTCTCAGGACCGAGGTCCGTTCACTTGTAACGACCAAATCGACTTCCTCATCTCCCGCCCATTGGTCCTTTCACGCCACGTAAGCCATTTCCTTTCTTCCTGGAGCAATTTAGGGGAAACCCTAGCAGTGCCAGCCGTAAGCAGGCCCAGGCGGGAGGTGCTTGTTGTGAGGGTGCGATCCAGGCCAGGGGTAGCAGTGGGCTTCGAGGGACCCCTGCACGGAGGAGCCTCCGCCACACGTGCACACAGTGCATACACCGGTACACAATCATACATGTCCACAGATGTACACATGCAAGGCTTACCCATACAGATGTGAACATGTGTACAGACCTGTAACCATGTGCATATCTACCACATGTGTAGCATGTTTTCAGGCATTCACACACAAGCAGGTCACTGGTACAGGCCCAGGCACATGTACAGACACACGCACACACACGCAAGCATTTACGCTAGCACAGGTGTACACCATGCACACACATGCTGGTGCACACACACAGGCAGGATAGAGTGTTCCCAGTACGGTGGGCCTCTGGGGCCTTCTGCCAACAAGGAAGGGTGTGTAAGGGCTCCAGAGACTGGACCAGCTTTTGGAAGCACCCTTACTTCTACTGTCTACACCCCCACGCCCACCCTGAACCCTGGACAGGTTCTCCAGGCCCTGTTCCCTGGGAGTCTTCAGAGCCCTAAGGCACCGACATTCTGGTGGGAAGGTCAGGAAGGACCAGGGGGCCCCGCCAGAGGGAGTGACAGAGGGAAGGCCGGATGGACCAGGGGCCAGCTGGAGAGGCTACCCCTGGGGCCCAGCTGCCTCCTTCAGACGGCCGCCGATAGGCTCCTACGATGCCTGCTGTGGCCTCTGGGCCCGTGGCCCCTTGGTGCAGCCTTCCCTGCTCCCCGTCTGTGGGGGCAGTGGCCCTCCCCTGATGGTCCTGCTGCTGCCCACAGCCGGACGAGCTGACCAACGCCCTGGAGATCAGCAACATCGTGTTCACCAGCATGTTCGCCCTGGAGATGCTGCTGAAGCTGCTGGCCTGCGGCCCGCTGGGCTACATCCAGAACCCCTACAACATCTTCGACGGCGTCATTGTGGTCATCAGGTGGGTCCCCGCTTCCCGCCCGGCCACGGGGTTCCTGGAGGCTCCAGTGTCAGAGCAGAGCCCAGCCAAAGGGAGCGGCACCGCTGGCAGTGTGTTCTGGCGGCTACGGAGATGCTCTGGCGGCGAGTCCCTTCCCGCAGGCAGTGCAGGGCACACACACTTAGGTCAGCTGCCTGTCAGGCGTACGTTTCTAGAATCTACCGGAGCAGTTCCTTTCAGGAATAGAGTGAGTGTTCCGGGTCCTTCCGCCTCCTGCCTGGCCTCTGTTAGGGCTCAGCTTGCGAGAAAGCCAGCCTCCTCTGCAGTGGCTGCTGCAGCAAAGGCCACACAGAAAGGAGCAGGAGACTCTGGGGAAAGTTTCTCCCCAGGAGGAAGTGAGGCCCTTGGGAGTCAAGGGGCCCCCACCCCAGCGGTGGGGAGGGGGGGGGATGTTGAGCCAGGCATGGCTGTGGAAGGTGCAGATGGGAAAGCTCTCAGTTGAGAAGCGTCTGTCTGGGCCAGAGCCAGGATGGCAGCTAGTTCTTTGTCTTCAGAGACGTTGCCACAGCCCCTCAGCCCCTCTGGGCACCTTGATGCAGCCAGACCTGCTGTTCAACCCGGGGTTGAGGGCAGGCCACGGTGGCTCCCAGGCATTCCTGCTTCCAGGAAGAGGAAGTTGGGAGGCAGGGTAGTGCAGGGAGCTGCAGTCAGAGGATGGCGCCTCCTGACCCTGGGCCTGGCCCGCAGCGTCTGGGAGATCATCGGGCAGGCGGACGGCGGGCTGTCGGTGCTGCGGACCTTCCGGCTGCTGCGGGTGCTGAAGCTGGTGCGCTTCATGCCCGCGCTGCGGCGCCAGCTGGTGGTGCTCATGAAGACCATGGACAACGTGGCCACCTTCTGCATGCTGCTCATGCTCTTCATCTTCATCTTCAGGTGAGCCCTCCCCCCCGAGAGGAGGACCCCTCCCTGCGGCACTGGCCTTGTGCTCCTGGCTTTGGGGCTGTGGGGTGGGGGCAGCGGGAGCCTCAAAGGTTCTGCAGGAGCCCAGTAGCTGGATGCCTTCCATGTGCAGGTGTGAGTCACGTGAGTCCGGGCTGGGCTCTGCTCTCGTGGGCTCACAGCTGAATGTGGGGACAGGACGGACCGCCGGATAGATAGACTGGGGACTGAGCTGAGAACAAGGGGACCGGAGAAGGGGCGGGGGCAGCCAGGCTGGAGTTCATCATTTGTTGAGCACCTGCTGTGCCAGCCTGGCCGGGACTCGGGGAGAGGCTGGGGCGGAGAGCAGCCCCGGCAGGCCGGGTGAGGCAGGCAGCCCAGGTCCCAGCCCCTGCCTGGAGCCAGAGCGGTCTCTGGCTGTCCTTCCCTCCCCTGGCCTTGGTCTTCCCACCACGAACATCCCCAGAGACCAGGAAGCAGGGGGCCCGTGGAGGGAGGCCTAGAGGAGCAGCTGCTGGGTTTGAAGGTGAGCAGGCAGAGTGGCCTCACCCCCTCCGCCCCTCCTCTCCCCACCCACCTCACGCCTGCCTCCCACCCTCAGCATCCTGGGTATGCACCTCTTCGGCTGCAAGTTCAGCCTGAAGACGGACACTGGAGACACGGTCCCCGACAGGAAGAACTTTGACTCCCTGCTGTGGGCCATCGTCACCGTGTTCCAGGTACAGCCTGGGCGGGGCTGCCCCCTGGTGTCAGCGCGGCCCCAGGAGAGCCGCAGCCCTGCTCACAGCAGCCCAATGCGTGCGTGGCCTGCGTGAGGCTGGAGCAGCTGAGCTGTGAACAGCAGGGGCAGTGATGCCGTCCCCTGGGTGGTGGCCTGTGTTCTCGCCGGTGCAGAGCTCCTGGTTCTGAGGAGTTGCCAGCATGTCCGGGGGGGTGGGTGGGGCGTTCACCCCCAGTGTCCCCTCTCTCCCCACCACGTCAGCCCCTCCTCGGGCCTGCTCCCCCCTCTCTGCCTCCCTGCCCTTCTCCCCAGATCCTCACCCAGGAGGACTGGAACGTCGTCCTCTATAACGGCATGGCCTCCACCTCCTCCTGGGCCGCCCTCTACTTCGTGGCCCTGATGACCTTTGGCAACTACGTGCTCTTCAACCTGCTGGTGGCCATCCTGGTGGAGGGCTTCCAGGCGGAGGTGAGGGGGCTCCCAGGAGGTGGGAGCCCGGGGCAGACTGACATGGGAGGCCTCCGTCCTTGTCTCATGGGCCTTCCTCACACCCACCGCCACACCAGCCCTACCTCCTGTGGGGCGCTCCAAGGGGGTGCTTGGCACAGATGGCTCCCGCCCGAGGGGAACCTCACACCTGCCTCTGCTCTGTGGGGCGCAGGGCGACGCCAACAGGTCTGACACAGACGAAGACAAGACGTCCACTCACTTGGAAGAGGATTTCGACAAGTTCAGAGACCTCAGGGCCACAGGTATGTGGGGGGTGATGGGGGCAGGGATGGAGGGGGCAGGGCAGGCAGTGCCTGTCCTGACCTGGCAGAGATGGGGCTCCCAGGGGCGACTCCCAGTGGGCAGCTTCCCCTTCCTGAGGCACCAGTGGCCTCTTCCCCTCCAGAGATGAAGATGTACTCCCTGGCCGTGACGCCCAACGGGCACCTGGAGGGCCGGGGCAGCCTGCCCCCTCCAGTCATCATGCGCACAGCGGCCACGCCCATGCCCACCCCCAAGAGCTCCCCGAACTTGGACACGGCCCATGGCCTCCTGGACTCACGGCGTGGCAGCAGCAGCTCCGTGGACCCTCAGCTGGGGGACCAGAAGTCTCTGGTAGGGACTGCCCCCTGCCCTGGCCTCAGGGCACCTTCAGGCTCCATGCACCCAGTTCCTCATGGCCTTCCCCAAAGATGAGTGAGGGTCCCACATGCCTGTCCCCCCTCCAAACCTACTCCCCCCCCCCCCCCCGTTATTGCCTCCTGAGCCCCGGCCCCGAGTGCTTAGATTTCTGTAAACGAAGCAGGAGTTGCTGTGCTGATGGGAGGAGCACAGAGACCAGACATGGAAATGCGTGTTTGATCCTTTTCCTCTGGTAAAGTGTCAGGCAGGAAGTTTAGCTTCCAAATTGCAATAAAAGGAAAGCTGCAGAGCATAGGTCAGAAGGGAAAACAGGAAAGAGGCTGCAGAAGCGTATGAAACAGCACACAGCACACGATGCGGCCGGGGGCGGGTCCTGTGTGTCAGAATCAAGTGTCCCATGGGGGCTTTTCAGACAAACCAGGAAATGCTGTCCCCGGGGACACAGCCAGAATGGCTTTTCGGAAGGCCCGGGCGGGGAGGGCAGAGCAGGACGAGCTGACAACAGAAGGGGCGTGGGGTATGGGCGGAGGAATCTTCCGTGGGTGACGGGACGAGAACCCAGGTGGGCCAGGCGATGCAGCTGCAGGAGCACTGCAGCCCTGAGGGAGGTGGGCGGGAGCGCTGAGCAGCAGTCCGTCTCAGCCATGCTAGACCCAGGAGGTGACGTGAGTCCCGCCAGAGAGGATGGAGGATGGGCACAGCAGGTAAGTCCCTGAGTCGAGGTTGGTTTATCTCATAAGACATCTGCCGAACTTCTCTTTACAAGGCCAGAGTCTGCCACTTAGTAACTGATTTGGGGACCCATCCAGAGATCAAGGTCAGCTGGGACGCTGTCTGAGGATGGTCAAGGGCTGGTCCCAGGCCCGCTGATGACCTGCACCTGCCCGTCCGTCCTCCAGCAGGCACAGCGGCCCGCCCAGCCCAGGGGAGGCCTGCTCAGCCCTAACACTTGCTGGCTGCATCTCCAGCTCTTTGCTAACTGCGCTGCACTCAGGCATCCCCTGGATTGCGGTGTTGCTAGGCTCTCTCTGGCAGGATGGTCGGCATGTATCATCCCACTCACAGGTGTTAATAGTGATGGTGATTCAGGAACAAATCCCACCCATGGAGCAACCCGGTGGGGAACGGCTCCTATGGCTGGGTGCCCTAAAGCCTGGGCTGTTTAGGGGTACTTGAGGACTGGCCCTCCTCCCTTCTCCCCCCTCCCCTGCAGTCCAGCCTCCGCAGCTCGCCCTGCGCCCCCTGGGGCCCCAATAGTGCCTGGAGCAGCCGGCGCTCAAGCTGGAACAGCCTGGGCCGCGCGCCCAGCCTCAAGCGCAGGAGCCAGTGTGGGGAGCGGGAGTCCCTGCTGTCGGGCGAGGGCAAGGGCAGCACCGACGAGGAGGCCGAGGACGGCAGGCCCAGGGTGGGCGCCTCGCCCTGCGCACGCGCCACCCCGCTGCGGCGCACCGAGTCCCTGGACCCCCGCGGCACGCTGGACATGCAGCCCCTGCGGCCGGCCACCCTGCTGCCCACCAAGCTCCATGACTGCAACGGGCAGATGCTGGCCCTGCCCAGCGAGTTCTTCCTGCGCATAGACAGCCACAAGGAGGACCCAGCCGAGTTTGATGACGACATGGAGGATGTGAGTCGGCGTCGGGGCACCTGCCTCCCTCCTGCCGGGGGCTGGTTCCCGGAGCAGAGCCTGAACGTCATTCGTGGCGGGGAAAGGGGGGGTCCTCAGAAGAAAGGGGAGAACGTGGGCAAGCTGAGCTGGACCCGACCCAGCTAACGGGCCTCAGCTGATCCTCGAGAGCTCTGCAGCGGGACTGGCGCCAGGTCAGGGTCAGCCCCACCTCCAGCTGAGGGCCATTTTGAGCCCTTAGTTAGCAGCTGCTGCTGGGCCTTCATGGAGGAGAGGACGGGCCACCTTCTCAGTGAGGCATTCACTCCACTGCCCACAGGCAGGGGGCAGCTGGGATGGGGCGGGGGGTCTGAGCACGTCTATTGACCTGGCCCCGTGGGCTCCCAGCATGGGTCACTCACCCTGTGCCTGCCCGCGTGGGAGGGTGAGCTGGGACCCCAGGGTGGAGGGCCGGCCGGGAGAGGCGGGGACCCTCCTGAGGACCTGCACCCTCCCCCAGAGCTGCTGCTCACGCCTGCGCAAGGTGCTGGAGCCCTACAAGCCCGAGTGGTGTCGGAGCCGTGAGCCCTGGTCGCTGTATCTGTTCTCCCCGCAGAACAGGTAAAGGGGGCCCTGGGTGGGAGAGACATCGCCCTTTGGGGACCCCCAGTTTCCCAGAGGTTAGTGAGCTCCCTGGGCCTCAGGGTCGCAGGGCTCTCCCCGGGCCCCTCACCCAGCGCCCTCGCCCCCCCCGTCCCCGCCCCCCAGGTTCCGTGCCTCCTGCCAGAAAATCATTGCTCACAAGATGTTTGATCACGTCGTCTTGGTTTTCATCTTCCTCAACTGTATCACCATCGCCCTGGAGAGGCCGGACATCGACCCCGGAAGCACCGTGAGGCCCCTTCTCCTGCGGAGGGGGGGGGGGTCTCCTGGGTGCGGCCGGCCCCTCTCACCGCCCTGTTCCCGCAGGAGCGCGTCTTCCTCAGCGTCTCCAACTATATCTTCACGGCAATCTTCGTGGCTGAGATGACGGTGAAGGTACCTGCCCCTCAGAGAGCCCCGGGGTCTGTCCTCGGTTCTCACACCCCCTCCTGCCCAGCAGCTCCCACTGCTGCCCCCTGCCCCCACCCCGTCTGCGGCTGCACCTCAGCCCTGAGCCCTCCTCCCCCGCGCCTGGATAGGTGGTGGCCCTCGGCCTGGTGTCTGGCGAGCACGCCTACCTGCAGAGCAGCTGGAATGTGCTGGACGGGCTGCTGGTCCTGGTGTCCCTGGTCGACATCATCGTGGCCTTGGCCTCCGCTGGTGGCGCCAAGATCCTGGGCATCCTGCGTGTGCTGCGCCTGCTTCGGACACTGCGGCCTCTGAGGTGGGCGGGGTGGGTGGGTGGGGGATGGGGATGGCCAGGTGAGGGGACGGGACAGATGGGGGGGAGTGGGGCCGGAATGGGGGGGGTCTTTGCGTGACCTGCGCCTTCTGCACAGTGGCCACTCCCTCGGCATGCCCAGCAGCAGGTCCCCTCTGCCCCGTGCAGGGTCATCAGCCGTGCCCCTGGCCTCAAGCTGGTGGTGGAGACCCTGATATCGTCCCTCAGGCCCATCGGCAACATCGTCCTCATCTGCTGCGCCTTCTTCATCATCTTCGGCATTCTGGGGGTGCAGGTGGGCGGCCCCGCTTGCCGTGGGTGTCCCGCCTGAGAGATGGTGGTCTTGTGGTCGGTAGCCAGTGGGCAGCCCCAGGAAGGCTCAGCCTTGCCCCTCGCTCTGCTGTCCCAGGAGGCCCCTTGTTGGGGCTGGCGGGCCCGGGGGCACTGGGTTGGCCCTCTGGGTGACCACCTGCCCTGTCAGCTCTTCAAGGGCAAGTTCTACTACTGCGAGGGCACTGACACCAGGAACATATCCACCAGGGCAGAGTGCCGGGCTGCCCACTACCGCTGGGTGCGGCGCAAGTACAACTTCGACAACCTGGGCCAGGTGGGCAGGGTGAGGGTGGGGCCGGGAGGGGAGGGGAGGGGGGGAAGGGGTGGTTGGGGGCAGGGCCAGACCTGGAGTCCCCTGAGGTCCACACCCAGGAGATCCTTGATGGCCTCGCCCTGGTCTTCGGGAAGAAGAAATGGCAGGACCACAGGACGCCAGAGCTGTGGGCGGGTCTGCTGTGTGGGAGGCCTGTGGGGTCTCCGGGGTCGGATGCAGGGCCGACAGGAAGCAGTGACCACCCTGCTGTGGCCCCACAGGCGCTGATGTCCCTGTTCGTGCTCTCCTCCAAGGACGGCTGGGTGAACATCATGTATGACGGGCTGGACGCGGTGGGCATAGACCAGCAGGTGCGGGCAGGCCGTGGGCAGCCCTGGCCCTTCCCGTGGACCCTTTGGGTATCCTCTGGGTCGCCTCAGGGAACCACCTCTGAAACCTTCCGGAGAGTTCCGTGTCATAGGGCCCCTTCTCTGGCCCTGCAGGCTGCGCACCGCGGGGCCCTGAAGCGTGGCTGTCCCTGGGCAGAGCCCTTGGGCCGCAGGCGCCCACGCATCCTCATGTGTTACAGCCGGTGCCCAACCACAACCCCTGGATGCTGCTCTACTTCATCTCCTTCCTGCTCATCGTCAGCTTCTTTGTGCTCAACATGTTCGTGGGCGTCGTGGTGGAGAACTTCCACAAGTGCCGGCAGCACCAGGAGGCCGAGGAGGCGCGCCGGCGAGAGGAGAAGCGGCAGCGGCGCCTGGAGCGGAAGCGCAGGAGTAAGGCGCTCCCCGCGGCGGTGGTGGGTCGGTGCCCGTGCGCCTGTGGGAGGGTGGTGGCCGCAGGGGCAGCAGGGACGAGCCGAGGGACGGGCTTTGAGGCTGGGTCTCTCTTGCACTCCAGTGCAGTGGGCACCTGGAGCGCCCTGCCTGGCCCTGCGCCCCTCGGCCTCCCAGCCCCAGCCTCCCCCAGCCTCGCCAAATGGCTCTGCACGCTGCCCGCCTTGCCTGGGCCTGCATGGTGGCTGGGCCCTCCAGGGGGAGCCGGGCAGGGGAGGGCAGCTGCAGCAGCAGGCAGGGGTCCCCACCCAAGTGGCACAGGAGAGGAATGAGACCCCAATTCTCACCCACCGTCACTACCGAAAAGGGTTCACACCCATGAGTGAGGCCACGAGGGTGGGGAAACTAGCAAAGTTGTCCAAGACAGAGAGAGAGAGAGAGGGTCTTAGGGAGGCCCTACCCAGCTTGGGAGCAAGCAAGGAGGGCTTCCTGCAGGAGGGGGCCGCTGAGTGTCCCGCCCACCGCAGCCAGCTCAGACCATCTCCTTGTCTTTCCAGGCACTTTGCCCAACCCAGGTATCTGCCCCCCACCCCGCATGCCTAAGCCCCTTGCTTCTGCCAGCCCCTGCACGGGGCTGCAGGCTGGCCTGGCCTCTGCCCGTGTGGAAGGGCAGACATCGCAGGCGGGTGCCAGGCCTGCTGGGGTCTGCTGCAGGGTGGGCATGGGACGGCCAGGGTTGGGCGCCAGGCGTCAGTGGGGGGAGGGGCATCCTCTCCCTGCCTGGTGTCCAGGCCGCTGCCTGCGAGCTTGAGTGTGTCCCTCTGCCCGGCCTGCATGCTGGCTGCTTCCCTGCCGTGCTCTGGGATCCTGCCGGCTCGTGGCTGCTCCGTGTCTTCAGCGCTGGCCTGGCCCTGCTGGCTGCCGGCCCCTTTGGCTGCTCGAGCTGAGCTGACCTCTTCAGTAACCGCATGCCAGACCTAGGAGCATGAGGGTCCCAGGTCGGGGTCAGTCCATAGGCCCTGCTCTCCCAGGCTCTGGGACAGTTGCCCCCTGGCCCCCATCCATGCATGGTTCTGTGGCTGAGGCAGGTCCTCATGTGCAGTGGTGGCAGCTATGTCCTCGCCCAGTGGGAGCTCAGGGGACACTGATATGCCCTGAGGGGGTTACTGCAGGGAGAGCATTTAGTGCAGACAGACCAGCTGGTGGATGCATGGCTCCCCAGGTGATGGCCATCGGATGGACCAGCAGCCAGGCCGGCCCCAGGCCAGAGGCAGTGGCCACTGGCCACTTGGAAGACTAGGAGGGGAGGGGCTCTGGGCCTGGTGGCCAGAGGACAGCTCATGCCCAGACGGGGGTGGGGGGAGAGGAGGTGACCCTGCCCCCTAAGAAAGCTCCCATCTGCTGAGTGTCTCAGAACCCCAATGCCAGCCCAGGAGCTCACCATGAAGGCCCCAACGTGGGAGCCCCTGGCAGGACGGGGTCTGGACAGGGCCCCAAGACAGGGCCAGGTCAAGTCTCAGCTTCCAGGGCCACTTCTGAGGCTCCCCACCCCCCCACAGCTAAGGGAGTCGGTGGGGGGCCTGCCCCTGAGGCCCAGACCTCCCACCCTGGGTTGTCCATCAGATTCACAGGGAGCTACCCCTTACCTAAATGGGCCCCCTTTCTTGAGAGAAACCCCTCCCGCACCCCCCTGCGAACCCCCCACATCTGAGCCCGGGGCCCTCCCCCGCCCCACCCCCGCCCTCTAGCCCCGGTCACAGGCGCCCTCTCCCTGCAGAGGCCCAGCGCCGGCCCTACTACGCTGACTACTCGCCCACCCGCCGCTCCATCCACTCGCTGTGCACCAGCCACTACCTCGACCTTTTCATCACCTTCATCATCGGGGTCAACGTCATCACCATGTCCATGGAGCACTACGACCAGCCCAAGGTGGGGCTCAGGGTGCCAGACCCTGCCCACCCTGCCCAGGACCTGTGTGGGAGATGAGCCCCAGGGTGCCACGGGGGCAGGGGGGTCCGGCCCCCAGTGGGTGGCCTGGTCAGGAGGCGCTACCCCAAGAACCGGGAGGTCTTAGGTCTGCAGCCCTGGGTGAGCCCTCCCTCGGGTTTGTGAATTGCGGTTTGAACAGAGGGTCCTCCTTTTAACATCAGTTGAAACTCTCAGGGCCACCTGCCCTAGAGAGCCCTCCCCACCCCACCCGTGAGTGGTTCCACCCTGAAACTCTGGCTGTTGAAATGTCCCTGAGTCCAGCTGCCCAGGCTGTAGCTTTCACAGTCCAGGAAACAGCCGGACAGAAAGAGCTGGCAGGAGACGGGTGGGCATACACGGTCAGCTTGTTGCTTCACTCCAGTTACATCTGCATCGCCATCATTTCATTCAAGAAAGGGCACCGCCTCGCCCGCCCCCTCCACGGAATGGGAGGAGTCTCAGGGTAGCACAGCCTTGGAGTCGGAACCCACTCAGCTATTCCGGAAGCTGAGCTCTGGCTGGCAAGGGCTGGCCCCTGCCCCAGACTGTGGGTGGGGCCTGGGCAAGGCAGGGCCAGAGTCTGGGCTCAGAGGGGCAGGTTCCCCCAACCTGAGCGTTGACCTCAAAATGCTGGAAGGATCAGTCCAGGTGATGCCTCCCAGACCTGGCACAGGCCGCAATAGTAAGCACTCAGTAGCTGGGCCTCGGACCTGTCCTCGGCCTGGAGGCACCCAGGTTGGTACAGGAGAGAGATGGGGCAGGGTGGCCAGGACCCAGGCACTGGGTGCCTCGTGCCATGGTGGGATGGTGGGGGAGGAGGAGGAGGGGCAGCCCAGGCAGGGTGACCTCCACAGCCTGGCACTCTGTCCACAGTCGCTGGACGAGGCCCTCAAGTACTGCAACTACGTGTTCACCATTGTCTTCGTCATTGAGGCTGTGCTGAAACTGGTGGCGTTTGGGTTCCGGAGATTCTTCAAGGACAGGTGTGTGGGGCGGGGCCACCTGGTGCCCTGAAGGACCCATGGTGCTTTTGGGGGAGGGAGCAGGTGGGAGCCACAGCACTCCTCTTGGGTGGTCCCAGCCTTCTGTCTGCAAAGGTGACGGGGGTGTGGGATGCACCCCGGGGTGACACCAAGGCATGCCTGTGGGTGACAATAGGATACCTCCAGAGTGATACCAGGGTAAGCCCCAGAGTGATAGCAGGACGCTTCCAGGGTGATAGGGAGGGGACTCCTCCTGCTCTAAAGGGCTGTGGGGGGGGGGGGAGCAGGGGGAGCAGCATGACACTGAGCCCAGTTGGTGCCCAGGTGGAACCAGCTGGACCTGGCCATCGTGCTGCTGTCCATCATGGGCATCACACTGGAGGAGATCGAGATGAGCGCGGCACTGCCCATCAACCCCACCCTCATCCGCATTATGCGTGTGCTCCGCATCGCCCGCGGTAGGCACCCTCCTCACCGTGCCCCAAGGCCTCAGCGGGGGGCTGGTGCTGGTGACAGGAACGTCAGGGATGGGTGGTCCTGGGGCCCGGCCAGCTGGGGAGGGTCAGACTGGCCCGGCCCCAACCAGGCCCTGACACTCGGCTCTTGGCCCTAGTGCTGAAGCTGCTCAAGATGGCCACAGGCATGCGGGCCCTGCTGGACACGGTGGTACAAGCCCTGCCCCAGGTAAGCGCATGGCTGCCAAGAAGACAAGACCCTGCTCATTGTCATTCATTCAGTCGTCTGTCAGGCATCTGCACTTGTGATAACCACACTTATCACCCCCACATGTGCAGGAAACGGTAGCTGTGCTGGGAGGGAGATGGCTGTCTGCCTGCTGGGCCCCAGTCCCTCTGGGGAAGATGGACAGCCAGTGCCTGCCCGCCTCGGTCCAGCGCTGGGCACAGTGGGATGAGGGCAGAGGACATGGCCAAGGTGGTCTTTCGAGTTCCGAGAAACCCAAAGATCGGGTGTTGGCTGAAGGCCTCGCTCCTCCTTTGGAGCTAACTCAGGCCCCGTGTCCTCACTTCCTGTGTCCACAGTCCCCACGCTGACCCTTTGTGACCTCTTGAACAGAAAGAATCCCTTTGCCCCATCTGTGCAATGTTCAGTTCTTCTGCCAACCCAGCCTGTTCAGCCATGTGTCCCTCTGTCCATGGTTCTCTTTTGGCCAGCCATCCGTCCACCTAACCACCCATGTGTCCCTCTGTCTGTTATCCAGCCAGCCACTCACCCCACAGCTGCGTGTCCATCTAGCACCTTCTCTCTCAGTCACCTATTCACCCACATGCCTGTCTGTCCACACACCACGCGCCCTCCAGCCCTTTGTGCCCGTGGGAGTGACAGGAGGGGAGGGAAGCCTGGGCCTGGCCGTGCCCCAGTGTCAGGGGCACAGGAGGTATGTGAAGACAGGGCACCCTGCCTGGAGGGCAGCATAAGTGCTGGGAGGGTGTGTTGGTGAGATTCTTGGGAGAACCTCGGCCTTGGCCTCCCTATGGGGGGCCCCAAGGTTGGAGGCAGACCCTACGTAGAGTCTGCCAGAGCCTTGGGGACCTCCTAGGTCCTGGGGAGCAGAGGTACTGCAGGCAGGGTGGTCCGGGGTGCAGGGTGGGCATGAAAGGCCAAGGAGGGGCCTTGAGCACCAGGTAGGACAGGGAGCCCCTAGGGACCATGGGAGCCAGGGCCAAGGGGGGTGGGTTAAGGACGAGGCTTCACACCTCACTGGGAACTTGACCTCCTGCCTGGCAAGAACTGGGGGTGAGGGTGGCTGGTGGGCGCCAGGCACTGATTGCACAGCAGGCGGGTTGAGGCCTGACCTGGTTCTGCTTCTCTCCTGTGTAGGTAGGGAACCTCGGCCTACTTTTCATGCTCCTGTTTTTTATCTATGCTGCCCTGGGAGTGGAGCTGTTCGGGAGGCTTGGTGAGTTGGGGTCCAGGCAGGCGCAGCCACCCCCCCCCCCACACACACACATACACATACATGTCCGGCAGGTAGATCGGGCCACTGGCCAGACCAAGGCAGGGCCCCTGCTCCCTCAGCCCTTCACTGCACAGGGCGAGCATGACAGCGACACATGCAGGAGCATCTACGCACACGCAGACCCATGGCACACACACGTGCACGTACACACCCAGTGTACTTACAGCCCAGCAAGGGAGGCAGAGCCACACGTGAGCCCGAGCACGCATCCACATGCAGATGCGCACATGCCTCCCTAATCGGCACTGGTCCCAGGGGACAAACGCTGCAGCATGCCCTTCACTGTCACCAAGGGTTTTCTTAAACCCCGTCTGGCCAGTCTGGGCAGGGGGCAGTGGGGGGCCCTCTGTGGAAGCCCACTTCCTATAGGGCCCCTCCCCTTCCTGCCGGGGTCTTCTGAACAGTCGGTGACTGAACACGCAGTGGCTTCCAGGAGCCACAGGGGGCCTGCCTGAGGCGGCCGAGGTGGCTGGCAGTTTGGGTTCTGCCCAGGAGCTCCTGGGACCCGGCAGCTAATGCCCCAGACCCCAGGCCCGACTCCTGGCCCCTGGCCCCGCCTCAGGCTCCAGGGTGGCCCCGTTACTCCACTGAGGCCTGGGGGTGTCCTGACCCAAGACAGGGCCTGGGAAGCAAGCAGTGCTGTCCCCTGGGGCTGGACCAGAGTGGGCTGGCCCCCAGGCCGCGGCTTGTCCACCCAGAAAGCCCTCGATCCAGAACAAGCTGGGCTCCGGGCAGCTCCCAGGCCAAGGAGGACGCCCCCCCCCCAACTCCCCATTGTGAAGAGACATGCCCCTCAGGTGCCTCCTTTGGGTGCCCACCTGCCATGGACCCCCAAGCTAGGCAGTCACTCCGTGCTCAGAGGAGCACGACCTTCTTCCTGGTGGGTCTCAGGCTCCCAGCCAGCGTGTGCCTGACCCCAGTGTGTGTGCCTGACCTCAGAGGGTGTGCCTGACCTCAGAGCGTGTGCCTGACCCAGCGTGTGGCTGACCCCAGAGCGTGTGCCTGACCCAGCGTGTGCCTGACCCAGAGCGTGTGCCTGACCCCAGAGCGTGTGCCTGACCCAGCGTGTGCCTGACCCCAGAGCGTGTGCCTGACCCAGCGTGTGCCTCACCCCAGAACGTGTGCCTCACCCCAGAGTGTGTGGCTGACCCCAGAGCGTGTGCCTGACCCAGCGTGTGGCTGACCCCAGAGCGTGTGCCTGACCCAGCGTGTGGCTGACCCCAGAGCGTGTGCCTGACCCAGCGTGTGGCTGACCCCAGAGCGTGTGCCTGACCCAGCGTGTGGCTGACCCCAGAGCGTGTGCCTGATCCAGCGTGTGGCTGACCCCAGAGCGTGTGCCTGACCCAGCGTGTGGCTGACCCCAGAGCGTGTGCCTCACCCCAGAGCGTGTGCCTGACCCAGCGTGTGGCTGACCCCAGAGCGTGTGCCTGACCCAGCGTGTGGCTGACCCCAGAGCGTGTGCCTGACCCAGAGCGTGTGGTGACCCAGAGCGTGTGCCTCACCCCAGAGCGTGTGCCTCACCCCAGAGCGTGTGCCTGACCCCAGAGCGTGTGCCTCACCCCAGAGCGTGTGCCTCACCCCAGAGCGTGTGCCTGACCCAGCGTGTGGCTGACCCCAGAGCGTGTGCCTGGCCCCAGAGCGTGTGGTGACCCAGAGCGTGTGCCTCACCCCAGAGCGTGTGCCTCACCCCAGAGCGTGTGGCTGACCACAGCGTGTGGCTGACCCAGTGTGTGCCTGACCCCAGAGCGTGTGCCTGGCCCCAGAGCGTGTGGTGACCCAGAGCGTGTGCCTCACCCCAGAGCGTGTGCCTCACCCCAGAGCGTGTGGCTGACCCAGCGTGTGGCTGACCCAGCGTGTGCCTGACCCAGCGTGTGCCTGACCACAGCGTGTGGCTGACCCAGTGTGTGCCTGACCCCAGAGCGTGCGGCTGACCCCAGAGCGTGTGCGTGACCCAGCGTGCGCCTGACCCAGCGTGTGGCTGACCCAGTGTGTGCCTGACCCCAGAGCGTGCGGCTGACCCCAGAGCGTGTGCGTGACCCAGCGTGCGCCTGACCCAGCGTGTGGCTGACCCAGCGTGCGCCTGACCCAGCGTGCGGCAGACCCCAGAGCGTGTGCCTGACCCCAGAGCGTGTGCCTGACCCAGCGTGTGCCTGACCCAGCGTGTGCCTGACCCCAGAGCGTGTGCCTGACCCAGCGTGCGCCTGACCCCAGAGCGTGTGGCCCACCCAGCGTGCGCCTGACCCCAGAGCGTGTGGCCCACCCAGCGTGCGCCTGACCCCAGAGCGTGTGGCTGACCCAGCGTGCGCCTGACCCCAGAGCGTGTGGCTGACACAGCGTGTGGCTGACCCATCGTGTGCCTGACCCCAGAGCGTGTGGCTGACCCCAGCGTGTGGCTGACCCAGCGTGTGGCTGACCCAGCGTGCGCCTCACCCCAGAGTGTGTGCCTGACCCCAGCGTGTGTGCCTCACCCCAGAGTGTGTGCCTGACCCCAGCGTGCGCCTGACCCAGCGTGTGGTGACCGGGGGTCTCACCCTGCAGAGTGCACTGAGGACAACCCCTGCGAGGGCCTGAGCCGGCACGCCACTTTCTCCAACTTCGGCATGGCCTTCCTCACGCTGTTCCGCGTGTCCACGGGGGACAACTGGAACGGGATCATGAAGGTACCAGCCCGAGCCAGGCCGGCGGCGAGGGGGGGCCGGCCTGCGCCCTCCTGCAGCTGCCCTTCGCCCACAGGACACGCTGCGCGAGTGCGTCCGGGAAGACAAGCACTGCCTCACCTACCTGCCCGCCATCTCGCCCATCTACTTCGTCACCTTCGTGCTGGTGGCCCAGTTCGTGCTGGTCAACGTGGTGGTGGCCGTGCTCATGAAGCACCTGGAGGAGAGCAACAAGGAGGCCCGCGAGGACGCCGAGCTGGACGCGGAGCTCGAGCTGGAGATGGCGCAGGGGCCGCCCGCGGGTCCTAGGCCCGCAGCCCCGCAGAGCCCGGGCACTGGCCCCGATGCCCCCAACCCCCTGGTTGCTCGAAAGGTGTCTGTGTCCAGGATGCTCTCTCTGCCCAATGACAGCTACATGTTCCGGCCGGTAGCGCCCGCCTCAGCCCCTCACCCCCACCCGCTGCAGGAGGTGGAAATGGAGACCTACGTGGGCACCACCTCTGGTAGGACCCCCAGAGACAGCTGGAGAAATTGGGCAGAGGGAGGCATAGGCAGCAGGACTCGGGCGGGTCGGGGGGCTCAGGGCTGGTGACAGCTGCCTGCTTTAGACACCCTCCTGCCCCAGGCTTGACCTCCGTGGAGCACGTGCCACCTGTGGAGTCCTGCGCCTCCCTCCAGGCCTTGCCAACTGCGTCCTCCCCTGCCAGGGGCAACAGCACCCTCCTCACCCTGCCCCCTCGGGGCACGGCCCGCTCCCCCAGCTTTAGCCGCCTGCTCTGCAGACAGGTAGGACCCCCCCGCCCCAACTCCTGCACAGCCTGAGGGGGTCCCTCTCCCCATTGAAGGATGAGTGACAGGCACTGGGAAGCGGGTGCTTTATCCCTAGAGCTCGTGATGACAGAGTTCCCAGCCACCAGGACCACATCCTCCTTGGACAGCAGCCGCCGTGCCCCCCCACACCCCGCAGTGGTCCCTGTGGGCCTCAGGGACCCACAGACCACCTTTCTAGCCTCAGGGTGCCACGCTGGGCTGGTGGTGCACAAGGTTGCCTCGGCCCAGCTCTGTGCCCAGCAGGGTTTCCAGGGCCCATGACAGACTCTCCCTACGGGCTGCAGCCCTCTGCTCCTCACGGCCCCTCCCCTCGTGACAGGCATGGGTGGTTGGCACCCGCATACAGAGTGGTCTCCAGGGTGGCATGGGTGAGGCTGGAGGACAGTGACACACACACCAGGAGCTCTCGGGCCCATCTCACCCTGGATCCCCACCTCAGGGGTGTCGGAGCTTACTCTGCCCAGGTGGGGAGGAGTCTGCGCCCCTGGCTGCTGGCGGGGCTCTGCCTGGTCTCACCCGACCCCATGCCCTTGCAGGAGGCCCTGCACACCAACTCCCTGGAAGCCCAGGCTGACGGCCCTGTGGACTGCGGCCTGGACTCGGGGGAGCCTGACGGGAAGACCCCCACCAGACAGGCGTCCCTGGGGGACTCCCTGCGGTCCCCAACCCGCTCCCCGAGACCCGCCAGTGTCCGAGCCCGAAAGCACACTTTCGGACAGAGCTGCATCTCCAGCCAGCTGCAGGCCCCAGCCGGGGAGGTGGCGGAGGCCCCAGACCCAGCCGACGAGGAGGTCAGCCACATCACCAGCTCAGCCCGAAGCCCCTCGCCCGAAGCCCACAGGGTGGTGGCTGGCAAGCCGGACCTGTGCAGGCTCTATGGTGTGGACGCCCAGGGCCTTCTGGACCAGCCCGGCCGGGCAGACCAGCACCGGCGGCCCTCAGTGGAGCAGGGTGGAGGGGATAGCCGCTCTGAGCCTGGAGAGGTGAAGGCCCCGGCCCTGGAGGCTGAGCCGGCACTGGGGTCGCGCAGGAAGAAGAAGATGAGCCCCCCGTGCATCTCCATTGACCCCCCCGTGGAGGACGAGGGTGCAGCCTGGCCCCCTGCAGCAGAGGGTGGCAGTACCACCTTGCGGCGGAGAACGCCGTCCTGTGAGCCTATGGAGGGCTTGGGGGTGGACCCTACCAGCAAGGGGGAGCGCTGGGGCCAGGTTCCCTGCCGTGCAGAGCACCTGACCATCCCCAGCTTTGCCTTCGAGCCGTTGGACGTGGGGTGCCCCAGCGGGGACCTGTTCTCGGACAGTGGTCACAGGGTGGCCCCAGAACCCAGAGCTTCCTCAGGGGTCACAGCACCTGCCGAACCCCACAAAACAGAGTCTCCCATGCCCTCCAGCGACCCCCCAGAGAAGGGATGGGGGCTGTACCTCAACGTCCCCGAGAGCCCTCCAAAGAAAGCAGGGTCCCCCCCAGCCAGTCCCACACCTGGTGACAGTGCGGATGAGCCTGTGTAGCTGGGGACACGATGCCACACAGGCTTGGCACTGGGGTTGGGGTGTATCCAGTGGGGTGGCCCCAGGCAGGGCCATGCATGGACCCCAGCTCGGGCCCTACGCTGGGCAGAGGAGCCGGGAGGACGTCGGCCCGGGGAGAGGGAGGCAGACGCTGTTCTGGGTGAAAGGCGTAAGGTTAGCTCCTCAGACTGGGAGCCTGTCGGCTCAGGTTTGGTTTTTATGCGTTTGGCCGCTGTGGTCAGACTGCTGGCAGCCTGGTCAGCAGTCCCTTCACGAGAGGGGACCAGGGACAAGGACCAGAAAGCAACCCAGAGGAAAAGGTAGAGGCTGCCTGGCAGAGTCCCGTCCTCACATCCACTTACTTTTAGAGGGAACTCACGCTTGGGGCCATTGTGCCCTCGTGGGTGGCAGCTCAGAAACCGGGGTCCCCGCCCCCGTGCCTCACCATCACTCACAGTCTGAGCTCCTGTCCGTTTGTCCCGACCGCTGCCATCGCTGTCTCTCCACCTGCCCCTCTTGGACCCCTCCCCACCATTCTGTCCAGAAAACACCCGTGGACTGGTCTCTGAAACGCCGGATCACCAGGGAATGGGAGCCAAGACCCCGAGGCCAGCACCTCCAACGGCCGCCCTGGGGTCTGAGCAGAGCCGTGCCCGCGGGTGCCCCTTTGTTTCATTTTGTTTCTCTTATAAATTCAGGTTAAAGTTGCAATAATCCGATGCAGAAAATTCAGCTTCTGAAGTTGAGGGCATGGGGGGCAGAGCAAAACAGAATAAACGTTAACTTATTTAAGGAACAAGAGGGCGACCGGCAGAATCTCAGTCCCGCGCGAGGGTGGGCGGCTGGACGGTGACTGCCACCCCAGCAGAGCGGCAGGGTCCTCCCCCGAGCACCTGCGGCTGGTGGCCCATGGTTCCCCCACTCGGGCAGTTTGTCAGGAAAAGCTGAGCTCATCATAGCCGCCGAGCACACGGCATTCCCACGCTGCAGAAGCTGCATCTGACAACGTAGGGAGAAGTTGCCAGAGCTTCTGACGGGGGTGGGTGCTGTGGGGGGTCCCCTCGGGGAGAGCTTTCCAGCTGGGCAGTCGGCTTAGGGCTGCAGAAGGCACCCACTCTCGCTATCTCCCTGCGCTGAAGTCTTTGACACCCTAGCCCTGACCCTTGACCTTGCCCCATGTCCTGCTGGCCTCTCCGACCAGGGCTTGTCTGCAGCCCCATGGTCCCTTGTTCTCAAAGCCTGATCTTGGGGATCTCTCAGGACAGTTGCAGCTCAAGGCCAGAAACGTCTGAAACCCCAGGACTGGAGTCTCGCCAACCCACCCTCCCCACTGTCCCTGTCCCACATCCGTCTTGCAGTTCCATGATCTCCACCACAGATCTAACGGACACAGCATGGGGGCACCCGTATCTTACCATCTTGTTTGGCCAGGGCCTGATGACTGAGCTGTTGGGGGCCTCTGGGAGGGACTGCAGTCTCCCACTCCCAGCTCCCTGCCCAGCTCCAAGTCATAGGCCTGGGTTGTAGGTGACTCTGTGTCACTGATCCACTTTTAGGTGTGTGTGGGGGGGGGGGGGGGGGGGGGGACAAAGGTACATGGAGGGTGAGAGTGAGGACCAGGCTTCTCAGGGCACAGACTTGCCTCCTGCCAGCACCCGGCCTGGAGATGTGGCTCGAAAGTTCCTGTGCCACATTGCCCTGATGATGGACAGGGATGGCGGTGGCACCATCTCTGAGTGACGACTGCATTGAACCCATCACAGGAACGGACCTGGAAGGGTGCCCAGGAGGAAGGGGGAACGGCCCCCTGGCCTGCACGCCCAGCCTCTGAGGGCCTGATGTCACCCAGTGTGTGGGTTGGGGGCCGGGTCTAGAGGACCCCAGGTTCTCTGTGCTTCCCGGAACCCCAGTGACTTCCCTGGTCCCCACAGGATGAGCCTTCAGGGCATTCATCTACTTTCGGTCATTTCCCTCCAGCACTGAGACCCCGCTCATTCCACCAGCACCCCATGCATGGTTTCCTGCAGCACCCACACCCCCAGGACCCCAATCACCGTGGGTGTGGACCCCACGATGACTGACAGGCCTCCTCTGTGCCCATTTTCCAGGAGGGGTGGCGTACCCCAGAGTGCCACCCCCGCCTGGACCTGGGGTGCGGGTCACCAGCAGCCAGTGAACGTGGCCCTGCACGGGGCTCCCTCAGGAGGACCCATGTGGACACACAGGAAGCGCTGTCCCCCCGCAGCCCCCCTGGCCCAACGGAAGGCCCGCTGGACCCTCCCTGATAAGCCAACACTCACTTTATCTGTCACTGCCTCTGGCTGAGCTCCTCCAGATCCCAGGGCCAGATAAGGAAAGTGGGTGCCCGGCCTCCTCCCTGCTCCCCCAGTGTGGGGGTCTCAGCCCCAGGCCCCCCCCCACGTGCCCTTCCTTCCTCGCACCCCCCACCGGAGGAGCCCCTGTCCTCAGTGTCTCCAGCATAGCCCGCACCGAGAAAAGTGTAAATGCGCTTGTGCAAGGCGCGTGATCCAGGCAGCGGCAGCCCCAAGAGTGTGGGGCGGAGGGAGGGAGGGAGGGAGGGGGTGGCGGCCGGCCCATCTCTGCCTTCACACCCAGGAAGGACAGTATCTGGCTGCAATAAGATGAGGAAGGATGAAATGAGGGGGTGAGCCCTCCCCACCACGGTGTCCACAGCGGGGAGGCCCAGGGTGAGTGGGCAGAGGCCCTCCCACGGGGACCGGCCAAGTCTGCGCCGTGGGCAGGGAGCTCGGTCATGGGACGCTGTGCCCAGGAGACCAGCTGAACGCACAGCAGCCGGATGCACAAAACCAGCGGCCCCGGTGCCTGAGCGAGGACAGGAAGCTCGCTCTCTGGCCGCACATCCCAGAGGTGGAAGCACTGGCCATGGGCCTGGGCCCGTCAGTGTTGCAGGCGGACACCCGCCCCCTCTCCTGCCGTGGGCGCGACAATGTGAAAGAGGTTCCCACACCAAACCCATAAAATGCTGATTAAAACTCAGTGAGATGCACCCCCCCAGAATGGGGTGTCGGAGGGTGACAGGCCTGGCCCCATGGCTGTGGGGGGGGGATCTGGCTCCCAGGAAATGGAGGTGCTCGGACCTCAGGCCTGGCTCCCTCGCTGGCACAGGCACAGACATGCGGGATGTGCGCACAGACAGCCGCCCTGGTCCTGAGACCCTGACCGGGCTCCTCTGTCCCCTGCAGCGGCCTGGACGCAGGCTCCCTGGGAGCCGACACGCTGACGGTGAGAAACGGTGTCCTCCCCACACGCAGCCGCAGGAGGACAACCCTGCGTGGTGTTGGGTGTGACGGAGGCTCCAGCCTCATTCCATCCGCCTGCACCTGTGACACTCAGGCAGCCGCACAGCGTCCACATGTGCGAGCTCAGTGCGGCCTGAGAGCTGAGGGCGGTGCTGGGTCGGTGGGCAGGGCACTGAGTGGTCGGAGGCCCCAGGGTGTGAGGCCAGGGGTCTATTGTGACCCCGTTACTGGGCACCTGGGTGCCCCCAGAATTATCTTTTTAAAAATATTTTTTATTGATTTCAGGGAGGAGAGAGAGAGAGACATCCATGACGAGAGAGAATCACCCATCGCTGCCTCCTGCACGCCTCCTTCTGGGGACTGAACCCGCAACCTGGGCATGTGCCCTGACCAGGAATCAAACCGTGACCTCCTGGTTCATCGGTCTACACTCAACCACTGAGCTGCGCTGGCTGGGCAAGAATTACCTTTTCAATGTTCTGTGTTGCTTTATGTGATCTGAATACACACGACCGCTCCCCAAGGAGACACAACTCTAGGAACCAGGGGCTGGGGAGGGGGTGTCCCCACAGCAATGCCCAGTGCTCAGGGCCAGGGGTCCCCACAGTGACACACAGTGGCTGTGTGGCTGCCCCTGGAGCCGTCCCTCCCCCTCAGTGACGCCCACACCTGGACACACGGCCACAACCACATGTGCTCATCACACACTTTAATGAGGGGCAGTGCCCACCACCCACTCCCTGGGCTGGGGGAGCTCAGGGCAGGGGGCAGGGTAGGTGGAGAGGGCAGACACCTGGGCAGGAAGCAGTGGTCGGGGTCAGGAGGGCGCTGGGTGGCAGCCCGAGGGACGGGCTCAGGGCTCCTCGGGGACGTACTGGTGGATCCAGTCCAGGTAGTAGGTGACACGGGTGTAGATGCCGGGCCTGTGGGGCTGGGCACAGCCGTCACCCCAGCTGACCACACCCGCCTGCATCCAGGTGCTGTTGACCGTGCAGACCAGGGGCCCTCCAGAGTCGCCCTGGGGAGGAGAGGGGTCAGCAAGTGGCTGGAGAGGCAGATGGGGTGGGGACTCGGGGGAGGACACGGGCCCACCTGGCAGGAGTCCTTCTTCTTGGCCCCGGCACAGATCATGTTGTCACGGACGATCTGCACGTTGTCCCCCGTGTAGAGGCCGGTGTGGTATTCTGCGTCACAAATGCTGTTTTCCACGATGGGGACCTCCACCTGCTTCAGGGGGAACGGCGGCGGGAGGGGTACTGTGCGGTGAGAGGAGAGCGTTCGACACCAGTGGCAAGGCCATCACTGACCCGAGCCTGCTGTCGGGATCCCTCCCCCAATGGAACCCCAGAGTTGGGTGGGTTTTGTGACTGGCCCCCACTCCCCAAGCCCTCCAACTGTGCCTGACACTCACCTCCATCTCGCACATTACCCCAGCCTGTCACCCAGCACGGGGTCCCCGGGGGGAAGGTCTCCGAGGCAGGGGGCAGAGCGACCAGCTGGGCGATGTGCTTAGTGCTCACGGGGTCCTCCAGCTCCAGCAGCGCGATGTCTGCCCCGTTCTCAAATGAGAAGTAGTTGGGGTGCACGATGACCCGGTTGATGGGCAGCAGCCTGTCCCGGTAATAGAGGTGCTGCTCCCGCAGCTGCACCCTCAGGTCTGCGGGATCTGTGATGTCCCTTGAGGGAGGGGCACCTACTCAGGGACTGAGCAGCCTCCTGTTCACCCAGGAGGGAGTGCGGATGAAGCCCAGGCCCCCCCCCCCCCCGCCCCATCAGGCCCCATGGACACTCACGGTCCCAGGCAGTGCGCAGCGGTCAGCACCCACTGGGGGTGGATGAGGGAGCCGCCGCAGAAGTGCATCCAGTACTGGTGTCTGAGTCTCAGGCTCACCTGCCAGGGCCACTTGCCTTCAGAGGCCTCCTGCCCCCCCACGATGCCCACTCTCTCCAGGTCCTGCCTTGGGGCTGGGGCAGGAAACACCCTCAGGGCAGAACAGGACACAGCCCAGCCCCTGCACCCACACAAACCTGGGCTTCTGTGAGCCCACCACCCGTGGTGGAGCCTGTGGGGTGAGGGGCAGGGGCAGGGACAGGGACAGGGCTGAGCAGGGTCAGGACTCACCAGGGGCCGCGTGGCCCAGGCTCCGCAGGAGGGCCAGTGCCAGCACCAGCAGACTCAGCATCTGGAAGGAGCCAGGAGGGGCTGCCTGACCCAGGGGGGCTGAGCCAGGCGGGGCCTGCAGGGTGTGGGTGCAGATGGAGTCGAGGACCCCGGGATGAGGGGTCAGTTCAGACCTGAAGTCTGAGGTCTTGCTGCTCCAGATGTGAGGCTCAGCTACTCAGTGCACGAACCCCAGATGGTGGGGTCTGGTTGGGGTGCTTACCTTGACCGGTCCCTGCTGCTATTGCCCAGCCCACTCTTTCTTTCCCATTTATCCTTCCAGATCAGGGGGTGGGGGGGTCAGAGGTCAGAGGTCAGAGGAGGGGTTGCTGGATCCTCCAATCCAGAGTGGAGGAAGTGGATGATTCAGACAAAGGCTTCCATGTGACATATACCCCCACCACCAGGCACCCATCTGGGAGCCCACAGGTCACATGGGTACGGCATGCAGCCAAATAGAGGACAAGCCACCACCACTCCACCCCTAGTGGTTCCTGACTCCTGGACTCTGGCAGCTGAGATGCCTAGTTCAGCCTGATTCGGGTTGGGGGTGTGGGCGACCAGATCAGCAGGGGAGGGCTGTTGGGGGCGAGCAGGCTGGCAGGGGAGGGCAGTTGAGAGCATTAGGCAGGCATGCAGGTGAGTGGTTAGGAGCCAGTGGTCCTGGATTGCAAGAGGGATGTCTGACTGCCGGTTTAGGCCCGATCCCCGGACATACCCTGAGGGATCCCAGATTGGAGAGGGTGCAAGCTGGGCTGAGGGACACCACCACCCCCTGCACGAATTTCGTATACAGGGCCTCTAGTTAAAATTATAAAACATCTAGGAGAAGCCGTAGCAGAAAATCCTCACAAGCTGGAGGAAGGCAGAGGGGACTCAAAAAAGAAAAAATTGATAAATGGGACTTCATCAAAATTTAAAACTTACACACTTAACACTGTTAAGATAATAAAAATATAATCCACCACCGGGAGAAAAAGATTTGTAATATATGCATCTGGCAAAGAACTTGTATCCAAATTTATGAAGGAAGGAAGGGAGGAATGGAGGGAGAGAAGAAAAAGAAAAGGAACTCCTACAGCTCACTAAGAAGACACCCAACTCCATTAAAAAGGGGGCACGGGCTTGTGCTGATAGCTTATCAAAGGAGCTGTTCAAATGACCCAGAAGCACATGACAGGAGGCTCATCCTGCTAACTCATCAGGAAACTGCAGTCTAGATGGTCGCCGTTACACACACACACACACACACACACACACACCCGCAATGGCTGGCATGTTTCGGGCTCTCCCCACTCTTCTCCCTCCCCCTCCCTTTCCTTCTGAATGGAGCAGCCCAAAGCCTGGCGGAGGGCAGGGCAGATAGGCCTCTGGTTGGGTTGGTGCTGGGGACTGCGCTGGCCCAAGTGGGGTCAGAGTCCACTGGGGGGGATTGACCAAAAAAGACAATGCCTTAAGGGCAGAAACCAGGTCTCACATGCCAGAGAAGGCAGGCCAATATGAAGAGGAAACAACTGGAATAAACTGGTTTGGGGTTGGGGAAGGCTCACATTTCAATATAGATATAGAACTATAAAGGTGTGGGGGCATGTACATGTGTGCGCATGTATGTGCGCTCGTGTCTGCCGAATGCATGTGCACGTGTGTGTGTGCATGAGCATGCACGTGGGTGAGTACACGTGTGCACATACACACATTCTCTGGCTCGGCGCCAGAGCAACCAGCAGCATCTTGGATCTGAGTACCACTTGCCCCTGAGAGGAGCTTGGCCACCCGGAGAGGTGACGGGAGATGGAACGTAGAGGGGCCAGGGATACCCTGTTCCAGGACTTACTCAAAGAGACGGAGAGGGACCTCCACAAACACACTTCAACAGGGATGTGCCCACATCTTTATCGGTAACAGCCCCGACAGGAAGCAAGCAGACGGTCAGCACCAGCTGAAAGGAGAAACACACTGCGGTACATTCCTGCAGTGGGATACCACCTGGCGATAACAAGGAACACATGCAGAAGGTGACAGAACATCCACCTGCATTGCCAGTGCATGAGACAAGCTCACTGGAGGGCGTGTGGCCGACCTGAGCCACTTGGGAACGAGTGGCGACTGTAAGACTCAAAGCACAGGGACTGCCTGCAGCACGGTGCTCTGGTTGACAAAGTTAATTCCCACAGGGGCAGGGTGACAATCCGGTACTGCTACGCTGGCAGTGAGCAGTGAAGCTCATGGATGGAGGGTGCTTGGAGCTGGGTGGGAGGTTGGGACAAGCATGGAGTAGGCAAGACTGATCTCTGTGGTGATGGGTTAGAACTGGAGACACAAGTTTGAGGTCTTAATTAGCTTAATAAAGATCCATAAGAAGATAGTTATGCATATGTGTCTATACACCAGTCAGTGCACACACATTTCCTTGTTCTCTCAGCTGAGGGCCTAGAACAGTGGTTCTCAACCTTCCTAATGCCGTGACCCTTTAATACAGTTCCTCATGTTGTGGTGACCCCCAATTTCCTTGTTACAAATTGAACATAACTAAAGCATAATGATTAATCACAAAAAATATGTAATTACATATGTGTTTTCTGATGGTCTTAGGTGACCCCTGTGAAAGGGTCTTTCGACCCCCAAAGGGGTCACGACCCACAGGTTGAGAACCGCTGGCCTATGGCAGGGACCCCCGCCCTGGCAACCAGCACAGCAGGGCCCAGACTCGGGTGTCTAACAGCATCTCCCACACAAGGAGCCAGGGTCCTTGGAGAAATGGCTGATTCTAGAGCTGAGGCAGCCAATGTTCAAGATGAGCCAGGTGTCTGAGGAGCTGTCCCAGCCCAGAGGGCCCTAAGGAGACGAGACGATTAGATGTCATGTGGGGCCTGGATGGAATCCTGGGACAGAAAGAGGCCATTGGTGGGAAAGGAAGGGCATCCGAATAAGCCAGGGATTACAGTTAGTATAGTGTATCCTATCGGGTCATTAGTTATAACACATAAATCATACCATTATAAGATGTTAATAATAGAGGAAATTGGGTGCAGGGTATAAATCTAAACCTGTTCTAGAATTTAAAGGTATATTTCTAAAAAAGAAATACAGACAGAGAGTTCCAGGCCCAGCTGAGCCTGGCAGAGACAGCGCAAGGCCTGTGCAGTGTGGCCTCAGCCGCCCCCGGGTCCCATGGTCTCCACCACAGATCAGACAGGCACATCACCAGCTACCCTGCCGGGGGCAGCCCTTCCTAACGGTCGCCTGTCCTGCCAGGACCTGATCGCTGAGCTGATTAGGGGGCCCTGGGAGGGGCCGGGCCTTTCCTGCCCCCCTAGCTGCCAATCACAGGCTGAGTGGGAGGTCCCTCTAGGTCAGTGATCTCCTCTTAGACCTGGGAGAACTGAGACATGAGGAGGGGTTTGCCTGATGATCCAGGACCAGTCTTCTCGGGGCGCAGACCTGTCTCCTTCCCACCAACACCTGCCAAGAGCTTCGGCTCAAAAGTGGGTGTTCCACATTGACCCTGGTGATGAATAAGGGTAACAATGGCACCGCCTGTCCAGGCCTCCAGGGGCCTGATGTGGCCCAGTTTAGGGGGTGGGGGTGGGGGTGGGTCTGCAGGAACACAGGTCATCCGCCTCCTGGACCACCCAGTGCCATCTCCAGGTCCCCACAGGAAGGGAGAGGGGGCCCTCACCTGTCCCACCCCAACTAGCCTCCAGCACTGGGACCCTCTCTCCCCACATGCAGCCCATTCTGCATGGGAGGCAGAAGGATAGCCCTTCCAAGATGTCCTCGTCCTCACCCCTGGGCCTGTGACTGTGGCTCATGGGGCAGAGGCTTTTGTGTACATGACTAAGGCGGTGGCCTCGAGATAGGAGAGTTTCCTACGCCATCCGAATGGACCAGTGTCCTCAGATGAGTCCTTACAATCACCGAATCTTCCCAGCTGTGGGCAGAGACGTGAGGATGTCGGAGAAAGGCACCCAGCTGCCTTTGGAGATGGAGGACAGGCCAGGAGCTGCAGAACTTGGGGGGCCTCTAGAAGCTGGAAAAGGCCAGGAAAGGATGCTCCCCTGGAGCCTCCTGCCCACACCCGGACGTTAGCCCCGTGAGACCCAGGACATACCTCGGACCTAAGAATCATGAGAAAATAAATGTGTCATGACAGCACCGAGTTTGTGGTAATTCCAAACCCAGGTGATTTCCCTGGGAAAGTTATCCAGCATATAAGAGAGAAATAATATCAAACCGACATGATCTCTCCCAGCTGGAGAGAACACTTCCCAACTTTTTTTTAAAATGAAATCTTTATTGTTCAGATTATTACAATTGTTCCTCTTCCCCCCCCCCCAATAGCTCCCCTCCTCCTGGTTCCCACCCCACCCTCTGCCCTTACCCCTCCCACTGTCCTCATTCATAGGTGTATGACTTTTGTCCTGTCTCTTCCTGCACCCCCACACCCCTTCCCCCCCCCCCCCGAGCATAGTCAGTCCACTCCCTTTCTATGCCCCTGATTCTATTATATTCACCAGTTTATTCTGTTCATCAGATTATTTATTCACTTGATTTTTAGATTCACTTGTTGATAGATGTGTATTTGTTGTTCATAATTTGTATCTTTACCTTTTTCTTCTTCTTCCTCTTCTTAAAGGATACCTTTCAGCATTTCATATAATCCTGGTTTGGTGGTGATGAACTCCTTTAGCTTTTTCTTATCTGTGAAGCTCTTTATCTGACCTTCAATTCTGAATGATAGCTTTGCTAGATAAAGTAATCTTGGTTGTAGGTTCTTGGCATTCATCACTTTAAATATCTCTTGCCACTCCCTCCTGCAAAGTTTCTGTTGAGAAATCAGCTGACAGCCGTATGGGTACTCCCTTGTAGGTAACTGACTGTTTTTCTCTTGCTGCTTTTAAGATTCTCTCTTTGTGTTTTGCTCTTGGCATTTTAATTTTGATGTGTCTTGGTGTGGTCCTCTTTGGGTTCCTTTTGTTTGGGGTTCTCTGCACTTCCTGTACTTGTAAGTCTATTTCTTTCACCAGGTAGGGGAAGTTTTCTGTCATTATTTCTTCAAATAGGTTTTCAATATCTTGCTCTCTCTCTTCTTTTGGCACCCCCATAATTTGGATGTTGGTACGCTTGAAGTTGTCCCAGAGCCTCCTTACACTATCTTCATATTTTTGGATTCTTTTTTCTTTTTGTTTTTCCGGTTGGGTGATTTTTGCTTCTTCGTAATTCAAATCTTTGACTTGATTCTTGTGATCCTCTAGTTTGCTGTTGGAACTCTGTATAATATTCTTTATTTCAGTCAGTGTATGCTTAATTTCTAGTTGGTCCTTGTTCATATCCTTGAGGGTCTCACTAATTTTATCAGCAGTTTCTAAAAAATTCTTGAAAAACCTTATAAGTTTGGTTTTGAACTCTATATCCAGTAGTTTGCTTTCCTCCATTTCTGTCATTTGTGACCTATTTCTTTGTCTCCGCATTTTGGCTGCTTCCCTGTGTTGGTAGAGTGGCTTTGTGTGCTAGGTGTCCTGTAGGGCCCAGTGGCTCAGCCTCCCCAATTACCTGAGGTGGACAGTCTTGGTGCACCACTTTGTGGGCATTGTGCACAGTCTTGTTGTAGTTAAGCCTTGATTGTTGTAGGTATCACTGGGAGGAATTGACCTCAAGGCCAATTGGCTGTGAGAATCAGCTGTGTCTATGGTGGGAGAACTTCTGTGCTGGAGACACCCTTCTGGGGCAAGACTTGCTTCAGTGGGGCTTTTGTGCTCACTGAGTCTAACCCTGAGTGTGTCCCTTATGGATCTGAGGAGTTGTAATCTGGATGGTCCCACTCTGACCCCTGGGTACGCTGTCTCTTGGATCTCTAAGGAGGTGCTAATTTAGCCTCTTCCTGAGGCTACCCAGCAGGAGTTACGGAGAGATCTGCACATTCGTCTTCTTTGTTTGAGATTTGGAGGTGCCCAGATGAGGCCCAGCTGTGAAGCAATGTAAGCTGCTGTGGGGCCTTGGGCCTTCTTTTGGAAGTTTTGGACCTGTCTGACCCAGTTGCACTTTGTTAGGTAATTTTCAGGTTGCAAAGGGCCAGGCCTTTCATATGCAAAAGCCTCTGCGCACAGCTTGGGTGGGGCAGGGTCTCAGGGAATCAACAGGACGGAGCAAACAGCTATGGCTGATCCTCAGTCCTACCCTAAGAGGCCCCGGGTCTCAGTGTCCCACGGTAATCGCTGCAAGCACCTCTGAGAGAAAGCCGCCCTCGAGTTCTGCCCGATGCCAGACAGTCCAGTTTCTCCCCATATGAGTCTGGGTCCCCAGAGACTCGCCCAGAACTGGAGTTCAGAGCAGTTGGGAGCTTGAGACTCCCACCCGATTGAAAAAGACAACCGCATCCTCAATTGCCAGCCCTTTCTGCGTGCGCCTCCGTACTTCTGCAGTTTACTTCTGCACCTCCTCTGAGTCTCAGTGTGCTTTTCTCTTTCCTTCTAGTTGTAGAATTTCCACTCAGCCAGCCTCCTGTGGTTCTGGATGATGTCCGTTTTGTCTTTTAGTTGTATTTTTGAAGTGGTTGTGCGAGGCAACAATTTCCGGTGTTTACCTATGCCGCCATCTTGGTTTCTCATCCCCAACTCCTTTTTATAGGATCAGGATTACCCTGGTACCAAAATTACTCAAAACCATTACATAGCAAGGTAACTACAGACCAATATCCCTCATCAGCGTAGACGCAAGAATCCTCAACACAATATTAGCAAATTGAATCTAGAGCTATATATATGGGATCTAGATAATGCATCATGACCCAGAGAAGTTTGGATAAGAAAACCAAAGATATTATAAGAAAAGCAAACTAGAGACCAGTGTCCCTCCTAGAAAAAGCCACCAAAATCCTTAATCCAATTTTGGCAAATTGAATTCCTCAAAATATGGAAAGGCTGACACATCATGGTCAAGTGTAATTCATCCCAGGAATGCAAAGTCGGTTGAACATGTGAAAATCAATCCACACAAGTCATCATGTTGACAAACTCTAAAAGAACAGCTATCGTCCTATGCTTAGAGGCAGAAAAAAAGTTTTTTACACAATTAACTATAGCACACTGTCTCGATTAGTTTGCTGAGAATTTCTGTTGAATTGAAATGGGTGTTGAATTGTGTAAAAAAAAATTCTGCCTCTAAGCTTAAGACAATAGCCATTATTTTATAGTTTGCTAATATGATGAAGTACATGGATTGATTCTCACATGTTAAACCAACTTTGCATTCCAGGAATGACTTACACTTCTTTGAGAAAATCAGAGCCAGGGCCCGACCCCACATCATATCCAAGGCCTGGGTCAGCGCAGGTTGCAGACGGCTGGGAAGAACATCACTCACAAATGCAAATCAATGCATTTCTGGACCCTGAGGTCACAGGGCAAAGAGCTGATCCCAAATCTGGAGAGAAGCAGGACCCAGCACTTGGCCACCTGGGACAGATGCTGCAGGAACCAGCCAGGGACAGATGGGTCCCAGAGCCAGGCTGGTGTCTGGTCAGGGTAGAGGGCAGGCTGAGGCTCCCCTAGGCCACAGGAGGGGCCATCTGGATGGCAGAGGGTGACACAAAAGGATCAGAACACTGTGGGGTGAGGGTGAGGGTGAGGTGGGCTGGAGCTTCCAGTAACCAGCAATCCCAGGGGACTGAGGAGCTGGGTGGATGAACAGGCAGGGATAGCGGTCATCCCTAGTTATGGAGGTCGGGGGCCAGGGGTAGTAGGGCCTGGTTGGGGAGTGGCCAAGGGAACTGGCACTAGCTGCTTGTCATCTCACTCTCACTTCCATCTGCCTGTCCCTCACTGATGATACTCAGATCCCAAGATAACAAGGTACCGTGGTGATCAGCAGAACTGCTCAGATAACACCCAGAAACGGACATTGCCGAACATCCAAGATAACCTGGGTGCAAGAGCAGGGCTCTGGGTCTGAATCATCCATTTCCTCCACTCTGGATTGGAGGATGGAGCAAACGCTCCTCGGACCCCCCCCCCCCCCCCCAATCTGGAAGGATAAATGAGGAGGAGAGAGCCGACTGGGCAATAGCAGCAGGGACCGGTCAAGGTAAGCACCCCCACCAGACCCCACCATCCGGGGTTCGTGCACTGAGTAGCTGAGCCTCACATCTGGAGCAGCAGGACCTCAGACTCCAGGTCTGAACTGGCCCCTCATCCCGGGGTCCTCGACTCCATCTGCACCCACACCCTGCAGGCCCCTCATCCCGGGGTCCTCGACTCCATCTGCACCCACACCCTGCAGGCCCCTCATCCCGGGGTCCTCGACTCCATCTGCACCCACACCCTGCAGGCCCCTCATCCCGGGGTCCTCGACTCCATCTGCACCCACACCCTGCAGGCCCCTCATCCCGGGGTCCTCGACTCCATCTGCACCCACACCCTGCAGGCCCCTCATCCCGGGGTCCTCGACTCCATCTGCACCCACACCCTGCAGGCCCCTCATCCCGGGGTCCTCGACTCCATCTGCACCCACACCCTGCAGGCCCCGCCTGGCTCAGCCCCCCTGGGTCAGGCAGCCCCTCCTGGCTCCTTCCAGATGCTGAGTCTGCTGGTGCTGGCACTGGCTCTCCTGCGGAGCCTGGGCCACGCGGCCCCTGGTGAGTCCTGACCCTGCTCAGCCCTAGCCCTGTCCCTGTCCCTGCCCCTCACCCCACAGGCTCCACCATGGGTGGTGGGCTCACAGAGGCCCAGGTTTGTGTGGGCGCAGGGGCTGGACTGTGTCCTGTTCTGCCCTGAGGGTGTTTCTTGCCCCAGCCCCAAGCCAGGACCTGAAGAGAGTGGGCATCGTGGGGGGGCAGGAGGCCCCTGAAGGCAAGTGGCCCTGGCAGGTGAGCCTGAGACTCAGACACCAGTACTGGATGCACTTCTGCGGCGGCTCCCTCATCCATCCCCAGTGGGTGCTGACCGCTGCGCACTGCCTGGGACCGTGAGTGTCCATGGGGCCTGATGGGGGTGGGGGGCTGGGCTTAATCCACACCCCCTCCTGGGTGAACAGGAGGCTGCTCAGTCCCCTGAGTAGGTGCCCTTCCCTCCAGGGAAAAGAAAGATCCCGCAGACCTGAGGGTGCAGCTGCGGGAGCAGCACCTCTATTACCGGGACAAGCTGCTGCCCATCAACCGGATCATCGTGCACCCCAAGTACTATGTCGTCCAGGAGGGGTTTGACATCGCCCTGATGGAGCTGCGGGACCCTGTGAACACCTCCTGCAACGTCCAGCTGGTCGCTCTGCCCCCTGCCTCGGAGACCTTCCCCCCGGGGACCCCCTGCTGGGTGACAGGCTGGGGTGATGTGGACAATGGAGGTGAGGGTCAGGTACAGTTGGAGGGCTTAGGCGGTGGTGGTGGCGGGGGGACCAGTCACACCCATGACTCAGCTCTGGGGTTCCCTTTTGGGGATGGTTCTGATGGGCCAGCTCAGGGAGTGGGAGTTCGGTGAGTCTGGTCGGGGAGAGCTGGCAGAGGCAGGGTGTACCAAGAGGGACTTGGTGCCTGAGCAAGGAAGTCACTCAGGGCCTCCATGCCTCAGCTTCCCCTGGCACGAAAGGGTACAGTCACCGTTGGCATTTCACGGACGGGATATAGGAAGAGAGAAAGCACACACAGAAGGTGCCCTTATTAATCAGGGAAAGCGACCCGTGCCCGCTCCCGCAGGCTGGCCTGCATCTTCTCCCTGCGCCCCCCGCAAGGAGCCCGAAGCAGGAGCCGGGGTGCAGTTGGATGAGCTCGGTCTGACCCCTCCAGCACCATCGTCTTGTCTCCCTTGATCCACAATTCAGCGCAAAGCCTTAGGGACACTGAGCATGAGCAGGTGCCCTGTGGGAGGCACGTCCTCTGGGAACCGGATTGTGTCATCGCCCAAGCCCCTGTGGAGACACAACCTCCAGCCCCGAAAACTGAGTCCTGGGGTGAGGGCCGGCCTGGAGGCCGAGCGGGGAGGAACCCGGGCCTGGCTCCCGCCCCTTCCCAACAGGGACGTGAGTGAGGTCAAGGGACGCAGGCCAAGCCTTGGGGGAGAAGGTGGCGGGTCAGCAGCGTTCAGCCCTGGCACCAAGGAGGCAGCAGCACCCCCTGCTGCCAGCCCCGGCCCCGCCGCCATCCCATGGCAGGCTGGCTGAGCCGCCCAGTCCAGCCTGCTTCGTCCTTCTCCTCTCACCGCACAGTACAACTCCCGCCGCCGTTCCCCCTGAAGGAGGTGGAGGTCCCCATCGTGGAAAACAGCCTTTGTGACTCGGAATATCACACGGGCCTGTACACGGGGGACAATATCCGGATTGTCAAGGACAACGTGATCTGTGCCGGGAACGAGCAGAGTGACGCCTGCCAGGTGGGCCCGTGTCCTCCCCCTAGTCCCCACCCCATCCGCCTCTCCAGCCACTTGCTGACCCCTCTCCTCCCCAGGGCGACTCTGGAGGGCCCCTGGTCTGCACGGTCAACGGCACCTGGATGCAGGCGGGTGTGGTCAGCTGGGGTGACGGCTGTGCCCAGCCCCACAGGCCCGGCATCTACACCCGCGTCACCTACTACCTGGACTGGATCCACCAGTACGTCCCCAAGGAGCCCTGAGCCCATCCCTCGGGCTGCCACCCAGCGCCCTCCTGACCCCGACCACTGCTTCCTGCCCAGGTGTCTGCCCTCTCCACCTACCCTGCCCCCTGCCCTGAGCTCCCCCAGCCCAGGGAGTGGGTGGTGGGCACTGCCCCTCATTAAAGTGTGTGAAGAGCACATGTGGTTGTGGCCGTGTGTCCAGGTGTGGGCGTCACTGAGGGGGAGGGACGGCTCCAGGGGCAGCCACACAGCCACTGTGTGTCACTGTGGGGACCGCTGGCCCTGAGCATTGGGCATTGCTGTGGGGACACCCCCTCCCCTCCCCAGCCCCTGGTGCCTAGAGTTGTGTCTCCTTGGGGAGCGGTCATGTGTATTCAGGTCACATAAAGCAACACAGAACATTGAAAAGGTAATTCTTGCCCAGCCAGCGCGGCTCAGTGGTTGAGTGTAGACCGATGAACCAGGAGGTCACGGTTTGATTCCTGGTCAGGGCACATGCCCAGGTTGCGGGTTCAGTCCCCAGAAGGAGGCATGCAGGAGGCAGCGATGGGTGATTCTCTCTCGTCATGGATGTCTCTCTCTCTCTCTCTCTCCTCCCTGAAATCAATAAAAACATTTTTAAAAAGATAATTCTGGGGGCACCCAGGTGCCCAGCAACAGGGTCACAATAGACCCCTGGCCCCGCACCTGGGGCCTCCGACCACGCAGTATCCTGCCCTCCCTCCCAGCACTGTCCTCAGCTCTCAGGCCGCACTGAGCTCACACATGGGGACGCTGTGCAGCTGCCTGAGTGTCACAGGTGCAGGAGATGGAATGAGGCTGGAGCCTCCATCACACCCAACACCACGCGGGGCCGTCCTCCGGCGGCTGTGTGTGGGGAGGACACCGTTTCTCACCGTCAGCGTGTCGGCTCCCAGGCAGCCTGCGTCCAGGCTGCTGCAGGGGACAGAGGAGCCCGGTCAGGGTCTCAGGACCAGGGCGGCTGTCTGTGCGCACATCCCGCATGTCTGTGCCCGTGCCAGCGAGGGAGCCAGGCCTGAGTTCCGAGCACCTCCATTTCCTGGGAGCCAGATGCCCCCCTACCCCACAGCCATGGGGCCAGGCCTGTCACCCTCCGACGCCCCATTCGGGGTTGGGGGGGCGGCATCTCACTGAGTTTTAATCAGCATTTTATAGGTTTGGTGTGGGAACCCCTTTCACACTGTTGCACCCTCTGCAGGAGAGGGGCGGGTGTCCGCCTGCAACACTGACGGGCCCAGGCCCACGGCCAGTGCTTCCACCTCTGGGATGTGCGGCCAGAGAGCGAGCTTCCTGTCCTCGCTCAGGCACCGGGGCCGCTGGTTTTGTGCATCCGGCTGCTGTGCGTTCAGCTGGTCTCCTGGGCACAGCGTCCCATGACCGAGCTCCCTGCCCACGGCGCAGACTTGGCCGGTCCCCGTGGGAGGGCCTCTGCCCACTCACCCTGGGCCTCCCCGCTGTGGACACCGTGGTGGGGAGCGCTCACCCCCTCATTTCATCCTTCCTCATCTTATTGCAGCCAGATACTGTCCTTCCTGGGTGTGAAGGCAGAGATGGGCCGGCCGCCACCCCCTCCCTCCCTCCCTCCCTCCGCCCCACACTCTTGGGGCTGCCGCTGCCTGGATCACGCGCCTTGCACAAGCGCATTTACACTTTTCTCGGTGCGGGCTGTGCTGGAGACACTGAGGACAGGGGCTCCTCCGGTGGGGGGTGCGAGGAAGGAAGGGCACGTGGGCGGGGCCTGGGGCTGAGACCCCCACACTGGGGGAGCAGGGAGGCCGGGCACCCACTTCCCTTATCTGGCCCTGGGATCTGGAGGAGCTCAGCCAGAGGCAGTGACAGATAAAGTGAGTGTTGGCTTATCAGGGAGGGTCCAGCGGGCCTTCCGTTGGGCCAGGGTGGTTGCGGGGGGGACAGCGCTTCCTGTGTGTCCACATGGGTCCTCCTGAGGGAGCCCCGTGCAGGGCCACGTTCACTGGCTGCTGGTGACCCGCACCCCAGGTCCAGGCGAGGGTGGCACTCTGGGGTACGCCACCCCTCCTGGAAAATGGGCACAGAGAGGAGTCCTGTCAGTCATTGAGGGGACCACACCCATGGTGATTGGAGTCCTGGCGGGGGTGGGGGGGTTGTGGGGGAGGTCCTACAGGAAACCATGTATGCGGTGCCGGTGGAATGAGTGGCGTCTCAATGCTGGAGGCAAATGAGCTAAAACAGGTGAAGGCCTGAAGGCCCATCATATGGGGTCCAGGGAAGGGCCTGGGGGTCCAGGAGGCAGAGGACTGGGTCCCTCCCGACCTGCCCCACCCCCGAGGCCTGGGAGAGCCGGCCCGGGCTCCAGCCCCACTCCTCTGAGCTGGACAGAAAGGGCCGTTTCCCCTTTCCCAAGCATCACCTCCTATGTGTATGGCTGTCACCGGTTCACACAGGCCCTGCACCCAGAGGTGGTGCCACTCGCATCCGTGTCCATCAGAGCAGACGTGGCTCACGCACTTCTGAGCTGAGGCGCTGGGCGGGTGCCTGCGGGAAGGAGACCAGTCTGTTCCCGGAGCAGCTCGGTCCTGGTCGGTCATCAGGCAGCCTGCCCCCGTGCCTCAGTTTCCATGCATCTCAGAGAGGACTCTCCCATCGGGACTGTGACCTGGAGCTAGGCGGGGAGCTGGGGGTTGGGACCGGAAAGTCATAGCCCTTCCCAGAGGCCCCTAATCAGCTCGGTCATCAGGCCCTGGCCAGACAGAGGACCGTTTGGGAGGGCTGCCCGTACCTGGGCAGCGGGTGCTGTGCCCGGCTGATCTTGGTGGATTTCACAGGACCTGAGGATGGGGATGGGGATGGGGACTCTGGGAAGGGTAGGGAGAGGGGGAAGAGTCTGGACACAGGGCCTGAGCTGTCTCTGTGGGTTCAAGCTGGGCCTTGAGCTGGGACCCTTGTGCGGAAACCCAAGACCAGGCTCCTGGAGGACAGAGGAGCCAGTGTGCCCACGGGAACTGTGGGGACCTTCCAGGAGGGGCCAGCACTGACCACCACCTTTGTCCAGGTGAGGAGGAAAGGCTCAGGTTTGCAGCCAGGATGTCTGGGGTGATGATTGGTCCTGCTGTGGTCTCCCCCCCAACCCGCCCCCCCCCCCCCGCCAAAAAAATATTTTTTTATTGATTTCAAAGAGGAAGGGAGAGAGAGATAGAAACATCAATGATGAGAGAGAATAATGGACTGGCTGCCTTCTGCATGCTCCCCAATGGAGATCGAGTCCACAACCCCGGCATGTGCCCTGACAGGGAATTGAACCCTGACCTCTTCGTTCATAGGTCGACCCTCAACCCTGAGCCACGCCGGCCAGGCCTGCTGTGGTCTCGATGGTACATAAGAAGAATAGAGCCACAGTCCTTTAGTGATTATTCACCTAACTATAGATAAGAAGTTTCCTTACAGACCAGGGAAACTGGAGGGTGAAACAAGGCTGTAAAAAGATAAGCTGCCTCGGTGGGTCAGTTACTCAGAAAAGAAATACATTTTGAGAACAGACCATGGACAGGACACGCTTTGATTTGGTGGCTGTGCCCAGACCCTGACCCCCTCCGGAGTTTGCTTCAGGAACGCTGACCATCCTCCGGTCCCAGGAACGGGCTGAGCTGTGTGTAACATCACAGAAGGTTGGCCTCCTTGTTATGGGACTTGGAGCTCCCGGAGGATGGACTGCAGACCCTCCCCATTTCCTGTTACACGTGCAGCTGCACGTAGCTAGCTTCTCCCTCGTGTGTATATAACCAGCCAACGGGCGAGGGCGTCAGAGCAGAATTTCCAGGGTGACTGACTGCTCTCCCCACACTGCCGGCATTATTGGAATAAACACTCATATATGATTCAACCGTGTCTCTGCTGAATTTGGCTCAAGTAGTGACAGGCGGCCTCGGACCCACTGTGTCCGGTTTCAGCCTGACTGTGCGCCCCTGAGACAGCCACTCGCTGCCTGGACTGTAGGGTCCATGTGGGGCAAATGGAGGTGATAAGCCCTCACTTCAGGGTGTACACAAGGAGCAGTTGGGGCCTGACCTCAGCTCCTCCTCCATCCTCCCTCACTCCTGGGTCTTTCCTGCCCCCTCCCCAGCTGGCGTGTGGGGACTGATTGCAAAGGATGCTGGAATGTTGTATCATTGGACTATGGTGGTGGCTATGTGACTGTATGCATTGGTCCAACTCAAATTGTGGGCTTAAAATGGGCTCAATTTAATTATGTGTGCATGCAAGATAAAGCGAATTTAAAATTTTTCATCATGGGAGTCTTTTCTTTTTTGTTTTTAATCCTCACCCGTTGAAATGCTTATTGATTTTAGAGAGAGGGGGAGGAAGAGAGAGACATCGATGTGAGAGAGAACATCGGTTGCCTTCTGTACATGCACAGGAATTGAACCCGCAACCTTTCGGCACACAGGACAATGCTCCAACCAACTGAGCCACACTGGCCAGGGCTAGAAGTCTTTCCTTAAAGATACTTGTCTTGAAAGATCTGAGCATCAACCCATTTTCCTGCCAGAAAAACAGTAATTCACTGTGGCCAAGCTTTGGCGCACACGGCTCTTTAGCTAATGAGTATTAACGAAGCCTGCGGTTATTATTCCCAGCTGAGCGATCCCAGGCCCGCGAGCAAAATCTCCCGAAACCTCACAGCATGTTGCATCTATACACGGTTGCTCCTTGGGAGTGTGGCCGATGGCTGTCTGCATACATAGGGCCTGAGGGGTGCGACACCTTCAGATGGTGGGTGTCCCTTCCTCCTTCCTCATTTCTGGACCTTTACTGCTGGGCTGGCCTTCTGCAACCCTGGCTGCACCCAGGAGAAATCCTCCAGGGGCCTAAGCCATCCCCATCGTTCCCTGTTCCCTCTGGATTGTTCCCGGGTCTCTCCCAGCCCCACCCCCACCCCCACTAGCCCTTCTCATCTTCCCTTCCTTCCGGCCCTTTCCCAGCTCATAATAGCAGTTTGCTCCCAAGGAGGGTGTGGCTAAGACCCCGGGAGACAACGCATGTGCCCCAAGGCTCCATTCAGTGCCTACCCTGAACCCCAGTCAAGAGGGGTGACCTACCTGCTATAAAAAGGATGAGCTTGACAGGAACTCAACCAGGTAATGCTTAGGTAAGGGTAGCCAACTGCAAAGTTGGAATCAAGGTATAGTTAACCACATATTGTATATAAGCAATGGCTAAGCCTCCCTTCGGGAAGGTGGGCCTGTGAATGTGAATCCTGTCTCCTTTACTTGTTGCAAACAAATAAAACTACCTAACTTCAACCACACCTCCTTCTTGAGGAGAACACCCCATGATGAGCCCCTGTGGTTTGCATTAATGGGAGATGAATGGGCGCTGGGATGGAGGTGGGGGGAAGGTACCTTCCTGAGGCCACACAGATGACAGGGGAAGCAGGGGGTGGGGGGTTCTCAGGATCCATACAGTCCCTCCCTTCAGAGCCTGCGTTGAGCCTCTGCCCCCTGGTGGCCAGTGCACTCCCACAGCCAACCTCCCTCAGTCCCTCCCCCTCGCCAGCCAGCCCGATCAATCGATCAATCAATCGGCCCCAATCATCAGCCAGGCCGAGGGACCCCACCCGTGCACGAATTTGTGCACCGGGCCTCTAGTTAAACCATAATCATGAAAATGCACCATGTGTAGAAGGGAGGACAAATGCCATGACACTTCTGGAAGGGACCATATTAGGAACAAGACTCCTACCCAACCTGAAGTCAGAGACAGAATCTGGTGCTACGAAGTTCAAAAACTGGGGTCACGTAAAATCCCGGGAACTGAATGACCGCGGCAACCACTCACTTGCGAGTCAGCCCACGCCCACGAGGACGTGTGCTTTCACTTCCTTCACAGTGGCTGCCTGTGAGAACTGCAGCCAGGGGTGGCATCCAGCCGCTCAAGCCCTGAGCCTGTCTCCAGGAACCCGTGTTCTCGCCTTTTTTCTCTACCTGAATAAAACTGGCTTTCGCTCTCACTCAGACTGCTTCCTGAATTCTTTCCTGCACAAGTCAAGAGCCTGGAGGTCGGGGACCAGGCTGTATGGCAGTAGAAAATTACCAGCCCTACACGGGGAAGTGCAGAACTCGAAGCAGCACCAGGGATTTATAGCCCCGGACGCTGAGAACCGGCTGAGGGAGTTAGGCTCTGATTAATTGTTAGGATAAGCTGGATGTGAGAGTACCAGGCAGGAGTGATAAACTCCCGTGCCATTAGGACACAGCACAGACCCCTTTGGAATTTCTTTGTCCCCCCTTTTACTCCCTCCTGAGTGAGAAAATTTATAGTCTGGCCATCTGGCCCGGGGTCTTGACTGGCAGGTCAAACTGACCTAACGAGCAGGATGTCTTATCAGGTAATAACAAATGTCCCAGGAAGCCCCTGGCCGATGCGTGAACCCTCTTTGTCCTCGTTACCCCCACCCCTATTTTGAGTTGTGTATAAAAAGCTGTAACTGTAACCGCTCGCTGCTGCTCCCTGCGTGCGTCCTGCCGCGGCGGCAGCCCGGATTCGAATCTGTTAATAAAGAAACTCCCTCCCCAGATTGGCAAGGGAGAGGATCTGTTTCACCAAATTCTTGGTTTGCCGTGGTTTCCTGTCTCGCGGGTACTTTCTCCTTATAACACAGGCCAGGCCAGGGCCAGCCCCCAGCCCTGAACCAGTTCGATGATATTCTTCCATGGCAAGCCAGCCAGGAAGCCTTCGCTTTTTTCTGTGTTGGTCCCTTTTCCTGTCACTTTTGTTGGTGGGAGTAAGTCTCCTGCCTGAGGGAGCAAGTCCATCGGAGCAGCTAGCCACTGCCACAGCCTGGTAGGTCTGCCCTCAGGCCATGGGGTAAGCGCATCCACATGACCGTCCCCGGGTGGCTCCCAGGTGACAGGGTTCCACGGGAGCTGGGACTGAGCCCCTAGCCACCAAATGGACCCACCGTTCGCTTCCGCTTTCTACAGCACACCTTCTGTTTTGGCTTCGCTCTCTTCTTTTGAGGACTGGATATTCTTGACCTTGTTCAGCGCTTGGCCTCCTGTTTGAACAACTCTTGGGGATGTTGCGTGTGTAATTCCTTGAGTTGTCGCAGAGACTTTCTTTGTTTCCACCCCTCATTCACAGCCTTTGAAACTTTCATTCTCATCTTCCGCATCTTGCCTCTTGTCACTGTGTGTGTGTCTTCCTGACCCTCGGAGGACCCCGGCATCTCAGTCTTAACCTGGTCACCAGCTGATCGGTCTCTCACAGCCTGAAGTTCTATGAGGCTGAAATAATTGAAGAAAACAACTGGCACTTTTATTTATTTTTAAACCTCACCAGAGGATATTTTCCCATTGATTTTTACAGAGAGAGAAAGAGAGAAGGAAAGGCAGAGAGAAATATCGATGTGAGAGAAACACATCGATTGGTTGCCTCCAGTACATGCCCTGACCAGGGCCCGGGCTGGGGAGGAGCCTGCAACCGAGGTATGTGCCCTTGACCAGAATAGAACCTGGGACCCTTCGGTCCTCTGGCTGACGCTCTATCCACTGAGCCAAACCGGGCGATAACCGGCCCTTTTAAAAAGTATGAGCAACCCTAGCTGGTTTGCCTCAGTGGATAGAGCATTGGCCTGCGGGCAGAAGGGTCCTGGGTTTGATTCCTGTCAAGGGCACATGCCTGAGTTGCAGGCTCAGACCCCAGGAGGGGGCGGGGGTGCAGGAGGCAGCCGACCGATGATTTTCTCTCATCATTGATGTTTCTATCTCTCTCTCCTCTCTCTTCCTCTGAAATCAATAAAAATATATTAAAAAACAAACAAAAAACCACGAGCAGTCCAGCCTGCGTGGCTCAGTGGTTGAGTGTCCACCTAGGAACCAGGAGGTCATTGTTCAACTCCCAGTCGGGCACAAGCCCGGGTTGTGGGCTCCATCCCCAGTGCAGGAAGCAGCTGATCATTAATTCTCTTTCCTTGATCTCTCTCTCTCTCTCTCTCTCTCTCTCTCTCTCTCTCTCTCTCTCCCCCCCCCTCCCTCCCTCCCGCCCCCTTCTTCTCTAAAATAAATAGAAATATATTTTTAAAAAAGAAAAAGGCAATTATTTAAAATAAAATAAAATAAAATAAAAAGCAGGAACAGCTAAAGTTGCCCCTCCTGAGATCTTCCCTCCCTCTTCTTCAGCCGCCCTAAAAGTTGTCAAGGGCAAATGAAAAATCTGTGTCTTCTCTACTTATTAGGGATTGATTCTCTTTATGTCTTAATTTGTGATGTCTGTGTCCGTATATTGTATCTGATGTGTTTTCTGCCTCTGGATTGCAATCACTAGGTTGTAATATTTTATTGGATTAAATGAATTAAATGCTTTTATAAATTAAGAAATAGAAACGAGCCCTAACCAGTTTGGCTCAGTGGATAGAGCATCAGCCTGGGGACTCAAGGGTCCCAGGTTCGATTCCAGTCAAGGGCATGAACCTTGGTTGTGGGCACATCCCCAGTGGGGAGTGTACAGGAGGCAGCTGGTCGATGTTTCTCTCTCATAGGTGTTTCTAACTCTCTATCCCTCTCCCTTCCTCTCTGTAAAAAATCAATAAAATATATTTTAAAAAAGAAAGAAAGAAAGAAATAGAAACGATCCGAAATGTTTTTCAGGATCATATGATCTGGGAAAATATTTTATATTAAAGCTGGCTTAAGTCTAATTCTTTTAGAGTTATTAACATGAAATATATGTTTGCTTTTCCTGGGTTTACAAAACTAAGTTCATGTTATTTATCTCTGTTACAAATTTGTCAAGAAAATGTCTTGGGTAATAATTGACTTTGAAATATCATAGAATTGCTAAGAACTAATAAATAGTTATAACTAAAGTAAAGAGTTTTTTTATAAAGCTGTTCAGTAATAATTACATATTACTAAGCGCAGTTTTCCAAAGTCTTTGGTAACTTGAAACTTTAGAGTTTTACTAAGTTAAGTTAAATGACAAAAATTACTGACTATCTGGACATTTTGAGATAACATGGGATACTAAAACATTGATTGATCTATGTTTACCTACTGTGGGCTTCTTATTACACAGAAACTAGAAAATGGATTTGGATGTTAATGAATGTATTATAATTTGTCTGAAGTATGTCTCTTGAAAATGTGAATGTATTTGCCAATAAAAGAACCTGTTTCTTTCTATAAGTTATGAAATGCATTCATAAAGTTGCCAATCTAAAGAATACTTACTATTTAGTTGTCGCTAGAGATTAAGGTTTCTAAGAGTTAAGAATTCGCATTAAATTGGAAAGAAAATGCATGGTTTTGGTAATAAAAGGTACCTTTTAAGGAACTAGGAAGAAAATGGCTTGTTCTAAAGTTGGTTATTTCTGAATGAGTTGAGAAAAGGCAAACGAAAAGGGACTAGGAAAGTTGTAGAAGGTTTGTGAAGAGAAATCTTGAAAGGAAATTGTATATGGTTAAGCTAAATAATATTGGAATAAATTTAATTAAGTAAATGAATCCTATATAATAAAAGCTTAATATGATAAGTGTCCGGTCGTCTGTTCAATCAATCAAAGCGTAATATGCTAATGATATGCTAAGGCTGCTCAACTGCTTGCTATGACGTGCACTGACCACCAGGGGGGCAGATGCTCCAACCAGTAGGTTAGCTTGCTGCTGGGGTCCGGCCAATTGGGACTGAGCAAGAGGGGCTGGACATGCCCTGGAGCCCTCCCCGAGTCCCTCCCCGGCTGGCCAATCTCCCACGTCCCTCCCCAGCCCTGATCGTGCACCATTGGGGTCCCTCAGCCTGGCCTGCACCCTCTCACAATCTGGGACCTCTTGGGGGACGTCGGAGAGCTGGTTTCAGCCTGATCCCGCAGGCCAGGCCAAGGGACCCCAATGGTGCATGAATTCGTGCACTGGGCCTCTAGTTTAAATATAAAAAGTAAGCTAATACAGAATTGGTTTAGTTCTTTTTCAGTCTTTTAAGGGGAAAAAGTTTTTCCTGTATCTGCCTAGAAAGAAAGATTCTGTTTTATTAAAAGAGTTATATTGTGTTAATCAGCTATTTGATTACTTAAGAAATTCATCCTTTCAATCCTAAGAACTAAAGTTTTGCTAGCCTGTATTTATGTTTGATCTCTTTTATTGTCACTTTGGGGGAATAAATAATTGAATAATATTTCATAATGATACATGATCTTTTGGTCAAGTATGTTTGATAACCTTTCCAGGGTTTAAATTTTAAGAGACTTTTTCTTTACCTAGAAATGGCTTTGGATGATTCCTATGGGCCCGTGGAATACCTCAAGGATTTGTTCTCTCTCCTTATAAAAAAGAAATTTAAAACTTATTAGGTCTGTTTGATATGCTTAAAGTTCATGGGAAGCTTTAAATACATAACTAATAACTATGCTCTATTTGTATACATATATTTTTGAATTTTTATTTATTGCTTTTGAGAGAGAGAGAAAGAGACATCGACTTGTTGTCCCGCTTATTTATGCATCATTGGTTGCTTCTTGCATGTACCCTGACCAGAGATCAAACCCACAACCTTGGTGTATTGGGACAATGCTCTAGCCAACGGAGCTACCTGGCCAGGGCCTTTATGCATATGTTTTTATTATTAAAGTGGATATTCTAGAGATTATATTAAAATCTCCAAAAGCCTACCAAGTTCTGATATAACTGCATTTGTAAGTCTAATTGTTATTTTAAAATGTTACAGAGAAGCGATTTCCTTTTTCAGATCTATAGCCATGACATTTTAAGTTGTTGTTTTGTTTGTTTGTTTTTGTCATGGTTTTACTCTGATGCTTTTGCAAATGTTATCTCGTCAGAAGATCCCTGGAAAGGATTGACATTTTAACAGACTTATTCTAAAATATAGGTTTCTGAGAATAAATTTTCATATCATACCTTTGAACTGGATGAAGACTTATAGAACTCTAAGGAATTTAACTGGATTCATGAAATACTTGCAAATAACCAGGATAAACAAGAATTGTTTTATTTTTTCCTCCCATCCTTTGACTTGAAATTACTGAGAACTAAAACTTGAGCCTTGCAATCGCAGACTAAGCTAAAGGACACGGCGTAACCCTGAGAAATCACCACTGCAGCTCACACTTAAACAGTCTCAGTGGCTGCTGCTGTGCAAGCCGTGCAGAATCGTCCTGAGCACCCAAGGACATCACTAGAGACATTCAAACTGCAACCAGGACAGGCTATCGGGTGGTCACTGCCTGCCTTCATTCCAGAAAATAAACTTGGAGCCTTACTAGTACATCTAGAAATCTTCTTGACTGGCAGCCTTCCAGACTCAGAAACTGGTTTATAATTTGCTCTCATCATTAACCCCTTTTCCTTCTGTTTTCATAGACACGCCCCTTATTAATGCCTAATTACTTGCTTACACAATACAGGCCTCACGTGGGGAGCCCAGCTGCATCACCGCCTCCTGACATGAGATTCATCAATTTAACTGAAATGACTTATTCGAACGGAATGATTGAGTCAATGAAACATGTAGCAATCTACTAATTTACCTTCTAGAATGTGAAACTTTATTATTTAAAGTCTCCAAGGTGGGACTGAAGGGACCAAAATTCTGCCACCCTGAAGCTGCTTTCTGGGGATACTGATTGGGACTGTTTATTAGGAAATAAGACTCAGAGGGAACCTTTGACCCTTTCCCCTTCCTGCCTAAGAAAGCCAGAGAGACCTGCTTCAGGAAGGAGATCCCCTTAGATCCACGGAAACAAGAGAGCTCTGAACAGCTAAAAATTCCTCCATAAAACCCCATGAGGAGATGTTGGGACTCCTGAGGGCCCTAACACTGCAGGGAGGTAGCAGCAGTACCCCCAGCGGCCACCAGAGGGGGTCTGTGCTGTCATTGATGAAACCTGTTGCACCTACAGTAACACCACTGGAGAGGCTGAAGAGGATAAAAACGATTTATGATCAGGCAACATGGCTACACCCCTTCGCCCAGGGAAACCCTCCGCCAACTTAATCTGAGACGCCGCAAGGTTGGTCCTTTCCTCTACCAGCTGGTCCTTGCCTCGCCTCAGATCTTTAGTTGCCACCATTCTCATTTTGGGTCCATGCCTTTTTAACCCTCCTGTCAGATCTGTCACTTCTAGGATACAATTCCGATATTAGCGAGTTATGACCATAACATTAGAAAGTGACTACCCACCACGGACTGCTTTTAATTAAAAAGCTTTCATTTCAGCCCTCGCCAGACGCTCAGTGGTTAGCATATCAGCCCATGGACCAAGGGGTCGCGGGTTTGATTCCTGGGTTTCAGGATCCCTGCCCCGACTGGGGGCTCATGCGGGAGGCATCCTATGGATGTGTCTTTCTCATATCAAAGTTTCTCCCCGCCCCCCACCCCTTCCCTTCCACTCTCTCTAAGAAAAATGATGGAAAAAATATCCTCAGGTGAGAATTAACCAAAAAAAAAGTTTTCATTTCAGACCATCCTAGGTGGTTACTTTAGGTCTCTGAGTCTGTGGGGCTGCCACACAGGCCTCCCCTGAGCTTGCAGGTTTAGTACTGGCCCCTTCTCAGGCCCCTCCTCCCTCAGCACCCCTGAAAGCATCCAGGGATGGAAGTGTCAGGAGGGAATGAGGATAGTTCGGAAAACTCCCTACAAGTGGAATGAGGACGTAGGAGCAGACATCACAGGCGAATAAGCCCCCAGGTTCTCTCATCAGAGCCCCTCCCAACCCCCCCCCCCCCCCCCCACACACACACACACACTGAAGGGGAAGAGCACATGGCAGGAAACCCCTGCTGTGGTCGCAAGGTCAACAACAAGGACTATAAAAACAGCTCAATCCAGGATGGAGGAGAAACTGACTCCACTGGTAGAAGGTGGGGTGACGAACGCCAGGACGCTTCCGGAACGGACCGCATTAGGAACAAGATCACAAGATCACCCTCCCAACCCAAAGGCACCACAAAGTTCAAAGACTGGGAACTCGGAAAATCCCAGGCGCGGACTGGTCGCAGCCTGGAGCTGGGCCTGTGCGCACTCACACGCGCACCTTCGCTTCTTTCCCCGCAGCCAGCCCCGAGGCCAGCCGCGCCCAACCCCTGACCATCTCCAGGAGCCGCGTCCTAGCCTGTCTCCTCCTGAATAAAACCCGCTTCCCTCTCACTCGGACTGTTTCTTGAATTCTTACCGGCCTGCGTCTAAGGTCCGAAGGCTCCAGCCGCTTCCGGGGCAGGGCCAGCCCCCAGCCCTGAGCCGGCCCAGTGACCAGCACCTCCGACTCCTCCTAGTCTGCGCCTGGCAGGAGGAGAGGAAAGAAGGGGAGAGACGACGGAGCGCCAGCGGGACCCTTGGGCCACTGCAGCGGGATCCCCAGGAGAGGTGTGCCTGCACCCCCAGATGCACGGAGTCCAAACTCCCCCGCCTTTGGCAGCCTGGCCTGTGGGATCAACGGGCTGTGTCTGGGGTCCTGGGGACTCCCAGCGCCCACGGCGGGGCTGGAGACAGAGCACAGCGCCCTCCTGCGGCGCCCAGCTCCGCGTCTCTGTGGCTGCGGAACTTGGGACCAGGAGCTTGGCCCCACCCAGGGAGGCATGGGGCGGAGCCTCTTACAGCGCAGAGCTCAGATCCAATCACTTCATTATTATTCCAAGTCTGAGTGCTTCCTCTGAGCCCTGCTGCCTCCCTTATAACCCACCTCTCATTTCTGCACCTGGACCCTGTCCCTCTGCCCCTGTGGACCTGCTCACACCCCTGGGACAGCCAGAGCCTGAGCGCCAGCCCTGAGCCACACATGTGCACATGGTGTCATGGAGCTGGACCATAAGGTGCTCCCAGCCCAGGACCCAGCCTGCCTAATGGGGTCACTTAGGATTAGAAGGGTGACTTGGGGGGGGGCCTTTTGCTAAGCACGGAGGAGGCACACCACAGATCCCCTGTGAATGGGGGGCTCTGCTTCCTGTTAGGTTAGGTGGCTCAGGAGGTGGCGCAAGAAATAGAGAGTCCAGTGAATCAGAAAAGAAAGGAAAGGAAAAGGTTTATTTCTGCGTCCCCGGGAGACCCAGGTACCCCCAAAGACAGGGCACGTGGATTCACGCCAACAGGGAGGGGGGCGCTTTTTTTATACTGCGGTTGGGTGAGGGGCGGGGACATGAGCTGAGGGATTCAGTTGAGGAAGTTTCAGCTGCAGGGGGTCAGCCAGGTATTCAGGAAGGAGTCAGTATCTGTGTGGGGGTCGGTGTGGATTCAGGGAGAAGCCAGTATCTGTGTCTGGCACGCTGATCTGTTAGACATGCCAGGGGGAGTCCATTATCTCGTCACATGTCTGCATGTATTCGATCCTGGGCTCTCTCCGACCCAACACTTCCTCACCCACATACTGAATGGGGAACTGAGGCCCAGAGGAGTCAGTCTGGTGACTCTCCCAGCTCCCCCAGGGCTTAGGGGGCTGAGCGCAGGCCAGGGGAGACTGACCTTGCAGAAGCCCTTTTGGCCCTGGAAGTACCCAGCGCACAGCGTCTCCTTGGTGATGGGCTCTGGGTCCTAGAGCCTGTGACAGACAGCCTTTGTGGGTCAGGCAGGGCCACTGCAGGCAGAGTGGACGGCGAGTGGGAGAAGGGGAGGTGTCTTAGGGGCCCTCAGAGGCCGCTAGACAGCAGGTGCGGCTGTGCCCATTCTCTGGGAAACAGCCAGGAGCCGCAGGGCCTGACCGGTTCCGTCCCCCGGGCAGGGCAGCTCATCTGTGTGGGCAACGAGGCAGATGCCTGTCCAAAGCAGGTCAGGGTGGGCAGGATGAGGTTGCAGGATCCCTGCCCTGACTGGTCAGAGGCAGAGAAAAGGGGGGCCTCATGCACCCTGGTAGTGCCTTCTGCTCCTCCTTGGGCAGCTGCCTCTAGCTCTAGACCCCAGCGACTCACCCACCATTCGGCCTGATGTCCCTGTAGCCAGTCACCCAGCAGAGGCTGCCCTCAGGGGAGCAGGAGCTGGGCAAGGCCAGAGGGGCAGCCTGACAGTGCAGGAGACAGGCACGGGGCGTGCCAGCTTCAGCAGGGCTGCGTCTCCACCCTACAGTGCGTTCCATTGGAGGAGGGTGCCGGCTGACGCCTGCCATGGCCACAGCGAGGGGGTCCCAGGGATTGGTGTGCAGGAGCTGTGCAAGAAGCAGGAGGGGACATGACAGGCTGTGAGGACAGTGAGGCTGGTGGTGTGGGCTCTTGGGAGAAGGGCAGTGGGATTGGGTGCTTCATTCAGTCCCACAAGGACCCTCTGCTCGGCCCTGGCCCACTAGTCAGACCCAGGCATTTTCACACTTTTTACACTTCCTCCCCGGCCCGATTGAGTGTAAAAATCCATCTCTGGCCCTTGCTGGTTTGGCTCGGTGAATAAAGTGTCGGCCTGCGGACTGAAGGGTCCCAGGTTCGATTCCGGTCAAGGGCACATGCCAGGGTTGTGGGCTTGGTCCCCAGTGGGAGGCATACAGCAGGCACCCAATCAGTGATTCCCTCTCATCATTGATGTTTCTATCTCTCTCTCCCTCTCCCTTACTCTCTGAAATCAATATAAATATATTTTTTAAAATATCCAGCTCTTTGTGATAAGATGCTTCATCCTTTCGTTACTGGGAAGGGGACCTTGGCAGTTGGCGAGTCTGCCCAGGACGGCTGGTAGCATGTGGGTTCCTGACTTCGTGCAGGAAACATTTCACAACACGAGCCTAGGTGACTGTGGGGGGCACTTACTAAAGCTGGGGACAGTGAGACAAAGGGCTTAGCGTAGAAGCAACAGGAGAGCCCAGGCTGGGCTGCCCTCGCTCGTGGGAAGTCAGAGGAAACGGGGCGCGGGGATCAGGTTCAGGACAAGCTGCTGCTGCCCATTGCTCCCCTGGTTGGAAGCCTGATGGGGTCCTTAGGGTTTGGGAGATGCATGCCTGGGAGGGAGGGAGAAGAAGTGGGGAAAGAAGAAGGGAAAGGGAATGGTGGGGGCTGCTCCCAGCAGGAGAGCAGGAGCTGGGTCGTTGGTCTGAGGCTCTATGTCTTTCTCAGGTGGGAATTGTAGGGGAGGTCACAGGGGAGGTTTCAGCAGAATATTCATCAGTGTCTAGGGGTGCTCCTCCAGGCCTGTAGTCTCCACCGATAGGTCAGTCATCACAGCTGGTCCTGGTGTCACCCACCCGGTTCTGCTGCTTTCCTGGGTCTGGAACTGGACTACAGTTGAGGCCTAGATGCCATTTCTGGGGAGGAGGCCTTCTGCATCTGCTGGCAATTGCTGCCAGTTTGTTCAGCTGCCTGTCTCGGTTTCACTAGGAGCCTTCCAGCAGCAGGGCCTGTGAGGGTGGGGGTTGGAGTGGACTTGGCCCTACTCTTTCTGGCCAGATGGACAGCCAGGGAGGCAGTGCCAAGATTGAAAGGGCAAGGCCAGCGGTGGGCAGCCAAGTGGGGCCTGCGCTGGAGAGCTGGGTAACGAGAGTGGACACGGCGGCCTCTATGAAGATGGGGGGTGGAGGGGTGCCAGCCAGGAAGCTGGGTATGGGGAGCTGTGGGGTACCTAGAGCACATTGGGAAGCCCTCTCCACAGCATTGGAAAGAGATCTGGCAGGGGAGACAGGAAGGTGTCTCCTGCAGAGAGAGGAAGTGCACGAAAGCATGGCTGAGTCAGGAGATTCGTGATCCGAGAGTTTTCTGAGTCCCTCCGGGAAGCGGGTCTCTGCCGAACGCCCTGTGCTTTGCCTTCGTTGCGGTGACCCAGGGCTCCAGCCGACTGTTCCTATTCTGATGCCCCTGCTCTCAGGGCTAGGCTCCCTGGGCCGCGGAGGGACCCACACTACCTGGGTGCACATCCCACATCTGCCACTTGCTCATTATACAGCCTGAGGCAACTTACTCAGCTCTCTATGCCTCAGTTTCCCCATCGGGAAAGTGGGAGTGATAGTACCAACCTACAACAGGAGGTCGTCATGAGCAAAAAATGACCCGCAGAGTGTGTTTGGAACAATACATGCCTGGAGGCCCCAGCAACTATTCACCATTATTTCTAGAACTTAGTCCACCCAGACCATTCCAGACGGGGTTCTGGCACCAACCAAATCAGGGAAAGCTCTTTACCCCAGCGGACACTTGGGACCGGCTGGTTATACACTGAGCGGACAGATTTGACCGGCCAGGTTATTATGACCACCCCATCAGTACTTCATTGACACTTCCAAAAATACTGAATATTGAAAACTTCCTAAGCAAATATTCTCAAGGTTTTATTATTATTATTATTTGCATAACTAATTCACTTCATTGCACTGATGGGGTGGTCATAATAATCTGGCCACTCACTGTATAGTGATTATTGCACCTACAAGGCAAGCTGACACTGCATGTAGTTCAGCCTTGAGCGTGACCATCCTTGACAGAATTTGTGTGGAATTCACCACCTTATGGCTTGATGATGGTTTGGTTTTGTTTATAATTCTCAAATACAGTCAAACCTCAGTTCTCGAACGTCTCCCATCTGGAGCAATTTAGTTCTCAACCAAGTTGTTCACAGAAAAAAGTCTATCGGTTGTCAGACAAAACTTGAGTTTTCAACTGGACAACCCTTTCGTGCTGACCCACCAGCAAGACAAAAAGCATCTCCCAGGCCACAAACAAAGGAGAGAGTAAGAGTTCATTTACCACCAAGCCTTGCATTGTTAACATCTCAGGAAACTGCTGCGAATATTTTTGTGGTCTGTTTTGTTTCCCTTTGGTTGCAGGTGAAATGGACAATGAACACAATTTTAAAGAATCTACTGGGTGCTGATGAAGCAAAAATAAAGAAGCTATCAAAGCGTGCTAATGCTGCTGAGGGTGTGAAAGAAGCACTGACCAGAGACAATTGAAGAGGAACAAAATGGACTGATTTGGATAAACGAAAAGCACTTACCGGTGACAGTATTCCAGAGGCAGTGATATGTGAGAAAGCAAAGCAGCTGCACACTGGCTTCCTGAAGACACCCTGGAATGAGTGCGAACAGAGACTCCTTTAAGGCTGGTGGGGGTGGTTCGATAAATTTAAGAAAAGAAGTGTTTGTTTATAGATTAAACCGTACAGTAGACATGGACTGAATATAAGAAAGGTTAACACGGAATCAGTTGGGGGTCTGGAATGAATCAATTCAGTTTACAATGTAGTATTTTTGTTGTTGTTAATCCTCACCCGAGGATATTTTTTCTGCTGGTTTTTTAGAGAGGGTGCAAGGGAGGGGAAGAGGATAGAGAGAGAGAAACATCCATGTGTGAGAGACACAGCGATTGACGGCTCCCGCAGGCACCCTGACCAGGGCTGAGGAGCAAACCTGCAACCCAGGGACATGCCCTTGACCAGGAATCAAACCCATGATTCTGGTGCAGGGACCAACGCTCTAACCACTAAGAAACTCTGGCCAGGGGCCATTCCCGTTCTTTCTAATGGGAAAATGATTGGGTTTTGAACAGTCACTTCTCGAACCGCCTTCCACAATGAATTAAGCTGGAGAACTGAGGTTGCACTCTGTTGTCAAAGGGCATGTGCTCTTCTCTTTTCTGCTTTTGTGTGCACTGCTGTCTACAGCAACATTCTCCCTCACAGTCAAAAGGCAGAAACAACTCAAGTGTCCATGACAGATGAGTAGGGAGGTAGAATGTAGTCCATCCATGCAATGGAGCATTAGTCAGCCATCAACCCAAGGAACCCCAGGGGTTCCAGCAGCCCCAGAAGCTGGGAGAGAGGCCAGGGGCTGGTTTGGTTCAATGGTTAGAGTGTCAGCACTCAGACCGAAGGGTCTCAGGTTGGATTCCAGTCAAGGGCACCTACCTCGGTTGCAGGCTGGATCCCTGGCCCTGGTGGGGACGTGTGGGAGAGGCAACCAATCAATGTGTTGCTCTCACCGCCATGTTTCTCTCTGTCTCTCCCCCTCCCTTCCGCTCTCTGAAAATCTATGGGGCGGAAAATACATAAACTGATGAACAAAAATAGATCCAGAGACAAATGGCAGGGAAGGTGGGGGTTAGAGAGCAACCAAAGGACTTGTACGCATGCATATCAGCATAACGAATGGACACGGATACTGGGCAGTGAGTGCGTGCCCAGGGTAGGAATGGCTGGAGGTGGGGGGGAGGGGAGGGAGGGGTCAATCGGGGAAAAAGGAGACATATGTCAAACTTTAGACAATAAAAAAAAGGCAAAAAAAAAAAAAAAAAAAAAGCTAGCCCTAACTGGTTTGGCTCAGTGGATGGAGCTTAGGCCTGCGAACTCAAGGGTCCTGGGTTCGATTCCAGTCAAGAGCATGTACCTTGGTTGCGGGCACATCCCCAGTGGGGAGTGTGCAGGAGGCAGCTGATTGATGTTTCTCTCTCAACGATGTTTCTGACTCTCAATTCCTCTCCCTTCCTCTCTGTAAAAAATCAATAAAATATATATATTTTTAAAAAGCTGAAAAAATATCCTGGGTGAGGATTAACAAAATCAAAAAATTTCACTCAGGGATTTTCTTGTCAAATCCAATTGTGTCTTGTAACCCAAGGTTAGTTCTCTTTTCAATCAAAGCAAAAGAGTTTAATGATAACTTTTTACTCCCACAAACCTGTCATCAAAACCTAAAAGTTGGCGTGTCATGTACCCTGAGAAATCCTGTGAGTGGGACTGTGGGAAGGGCTGTACATTGATAAGAGCTTACAGCTTGAGGATGCTGCATCTCCCACCCATGGTCTGCGCATATCTGTCCATGTTATTTGGACCTTATGTCCTTCAGCTCAACTGGACAATGTCCTCTCTGAAATCTTGCGCATGTTTTGTTGGATTTCTTCCCAGGAGGTTTGTAGTAGTCACTGGAAATGCCATCTTACTGATTCCTCTTCCCAGTGGCCATGGGCAGTGTCTAGAAGGCCTGTGGGATGTCAGCGCGGGACCTGCGTTGATGGTGGGCACAGCTGCCTCGCCGCACTCAGACTAGTTCTAACATTGAGAGCAGATGGTCTGGGTGTTCCGTGTAGAGCGCCGTGTTGCTCCTGGTGGCTCCTCTCCTCCTCCCTGGTCCTCACACCTTTTGTGTATTTCTGATGGCTGTGTGCCGCCTGGAGTCACCTGCCCTGTCTGGGCCTCCCTGTCCATCATCCCTCATTCAGGGGCGGGGCTGCCACTGTGCCCCAGGTAAGCAGGACGTTTGCTGTGGCTTCTGGGAAAGCCACCCTTATCGAATTAGGAAGTCACCTTTGGCCCAAGTTTGCTAAGAGTTTTATCACAAACTGTGGTTGAATTTATCAATCAAAAAAATGTATTTTTCCATATCTATTGAGATTATCACATGGTTTTTATCATCTATTTCTGCACCGTTAATGTGGTAAATTGCACTAATTGGTGTTGACATGGTGGTTGAGACCTTCCTGGGTTATTTGGTAATTATTTTACACACTGGGAGTTGGGTTGATAATGTTTTACTTGGGTTTTTTCAATCTATGTTCACAATGGAAATTGTCCTGAAATTGTCCTTTATTCCATGGGCCTAGTTTTGTTCCCCAGAAAGTGTGCCCGGGAGCGGCCTCTCTTGCTGTCCCTGGAAGATCGCTGGGCCTTGAAGTCTGAGTGTGATTCTCCAGGACGCCAGGCTGTGGGTGACTCCCCGTGTTGTACTTTGTATGTTAGTTCTGGGTGGATGCTCCCCTCCCAGACGCCGGCCTTTCATGATTATAAATCTGGTCCCGCTTCCCTTTCTCCTACAGTCAGTTCCCAGGAGTGATACTCGCCTAAAATGGTCCATTTCACCTGATGGCAACTTTGTTTAATGTGGTTGTTCATACTAACCTCTTCCGAGTTTTAAAATCTCTGCCCTGCCCATGTGTCTGGTCTCCTCTTTATTACTAATATTATTTGTGCACCATGTTTCCTGCCCGATGGATCTTGCCACAGGTTTGCCAATTTCATTAGATTTAAGGAACTCACTTTTGGCTTTGCAACCCTGTAATTTCTTTATTATCTAGTCCAGGGGCTTCTTTTATTTGTTTTAAATTACCCCTGACTTTCTTCCGTTGGTTAGCCTGTCTTTTATTCTATTCCTTATGCTCTCTTTCGGTTTCCTCTGACATAATTTTTCTCAGTTCTTGACTTAAACATGACATTCTCTGTTCTATTTTTACTAAATCCAGAAAGGACTGGTCATTTCGCTCCAGGTACAAGTCACCATCTCCCTGTGAATAGTAGTAGGTGGGATTTTCACCATTGTGAGTCATATATACATTTAATTTGCATTCTTTCCAGATGTAGGAGGGCTTCTGCCCATTTTTGATATAAGTGTAAGAAAGGTTAAAATAACAATGTAGCCTGTTGTTTTCTAATACCAGGCAACCGTAAGAGACCTCTGAGAACAGAAGTTCAGGCTCAGTATTTACCGAGGATGTAAACAAAGGCAGAGAAATAAAACGTCCAGTGTCAGTAACAAAAGATGGTTCACAGGTCATCCCTCGTAAACTCAGACAGTGAACTTGTGGGCAAGTGGCCTTGTCGCATGGTGTTCAGCTGTGATCTGCTCCTGTTCAACGTCTATCAAAGTCATATGTGACCATATAACTGCAAGTATGCAGACCTTCCCAATCCATGCAACAGAACACACACACACACACACACACACACACACACACACACGCAGAAAATGATGCATGGGCACCCATGGAGGGAGGCCCTAGGAGGCTACGGGGCCGGGAGACCAGCCTGGGGCTGAAAACTCAGTCCTGGGTGGCAGTGTGCCCGCAGGACCCTGGGCTTCCAGCCTTCTTCCCCAGCCGGCCCTGGACCAGGGAGGCAGCCAGGCCACTGCACCTGGCGATGCTCCTGGCAAAACTGATCACCTCAGGGGAGAGCAATCCAACTACCAACCAGGACGCTGGGAATGTCCCACAGGGAGGCGGCTGCACCTCCAGCTGCGGGGCCTGTGCAGTAGGAGCCCAGCAGGCAAAGCCTAGGGAGCCCAGGTGCTGCCAGTCAAGGTGCCCGCCCATTAGAACCCGGTGGGGACCAGGGGGCCTGGGTCTCCCGGGGGAGGGAAAGTGGAGAGTGAAGAGCAAGCAGGAGGCCGGAGGGGACGGTGCAGGTGGAGCCCCCACAGCCTGGGTGTCACAGGCTGGCACCCCGGGTCTAGGACAGAGGGCCTGGTTGTGGGAGAACAGCCACCAGGAGAGGTGCCAGGGAGCAGCACACAGAACTCGGGGGCCTTGGTCAGAGCCCCGGCGGAAACTGCGGAGCTGGGCGCTGCGTGGAAGCCGGTCACAGGCGCTGCCCTCGGTGAGGAGCAAGGCCGTCCTGTGGACACAAAGCTGCGCTGTGGCCTGTGTCCCTCTGAGCATCGGGCAGAGTGAGTGAGGTCAGTGTCGATGTCAGTGTGGTCACAGGTGTCCCGTGGTCGGTGGGGCCCGAATGGGACAGCCAGTGCCATGAATGAGGGCCTCCAGGAGCCATCGCTGCCCGGGTCCAACACCTCCATTGTGACCGGTGAGGACTCGTGGACGCTGGCACATTGCTGCCCCCTCAGCACCCCCACCCGCCCTCGCTGGCCCAGCCTCCACTGCAGTGTTGCAAAATGGGGCTGTTAGGTAACAGAAGCTGTGCCCTTTGCCCACCTGCCCTCAGCCTTCCCCTATCAGGGCTCAGACATCCTCATCACAGCCGCGGCTTTGATCCTGACCCTGATGCCCACGCAGCCCCACCCTCACCCTGTGCATCCATTCCTGTCACTCACACCCGCACCCTGGGGCCCCCAATGGCGGCCTGAGGCCAGAAGGACTCCTGTTCAGAGCAGGAGTGCAGGGCACTGCCCCCCTCCCTCCCACACACAGCTGCTGGCCTGAATGCCCACGTGCACTTTATCTCAGCATCCCCTCTTCTTTTTTCTTAATCCTCACCCGAGGGTATTTTTTTCGATTGATTTTTAGAGAGAGTGGAAGGGAAGGGGAGAGAGAGGAGAGAGAAAAGCATCAGTGTGAGAGGCATATCAATTGGTTGCCTCCTGCAGGCACCCCAACCCGGGGCTGGGGATCAAACCTGCAACCCAAGCACATGCCCTTGACTGGGACTCAAACCCAGGCCTCTTTGCTCTGCGGTCCGATACCTCAACCAATGAGCCAAACCAGCCAGGGCCCCCTCTTCTTTTTTAAATTTATTTGCATATACACACCACGTCATAAATACAGAGATCATATCAGCTTTGTTTTTTTCCTTATTAATTTTATACCCACCCTTCAACCCTCTCCCCTTGGGAAACCACCCATTTGTTCTCTCTACCTATGGGTCTGTTTCTGTTTTGTTGTTCGTTTGCTTTGTTGTTGTTTTTTTTAGATTCCACATATGAGCTGCTCATTTCTCAACATCTTTGCAAACATGTGGTTTTATTGCACTTTTTCATTTTCTCCAACCTGATGAGTGTGACACTGTATGTCCTTCTATTTCCCTCAGTTTTCCTCTGATTGTGAAGGAGGCCAGTCAGTGCTTACGGCCACTCAGTTGTGTCTGGAGAATGGCATGCAGTGTGTTTCCCATTAATGCTTGTTTCCTGTGTCCCACACCATTCCTCCGAATTAGTATTTCTTCTTCCTGGAATAAATCCTGAAGTAGTTCTGTTAATGAGTGCCTGCGGGTGATAAGACACTCTGTGTGTCTTCTGTTTTGTAATGTCACTCTTTTTTCCTCCATATTGTGTGACAGTTTATCTGGGAATAAAATTTTATGTTGATGGTGATGTTTCCTCACCACTTCCAAGGAATTGCTCCAGGTTCTCCTTCCACCTCCTGTTGCTGATCAGAAATCCCCTGTGTCTGATAGTCATTTCCTTTAGGTTAAACTCTCTCTTGTCTCTGCTGGCTTTTCATGTGGACATTGTGCAGTTTCACTAAAATGGGTTTAGGTGTAAAATTTATTTGTGTTTATTCTGCTGAATTTTCACAGGGCACTTTCCACTGAAGGTTCACAATTTTTCTTTGATTCTAGAAAATTCTCAGATATTTATGTACCGATACCATCTTTTAGTTTTTCCAGACAGTTTTTTACGTTCCTAACAAGGGGTTCTCAATCTCTAATAAGCCTCTGAAGTTGGAGGCTCTCAAACCATCAAACAAGAAGCACTTTCATGTTTTATGGGGATTTTCATGATTCCTCTGTTACTGAGATGCTGATGTTGAAAACCAAACAAGCCAACATTCAAGCTCACTCTGAGAATGGTCCTCCACCCCCCAAATCCCTTCCAAGCTCAAGCCTCTGTCCCCACCACCTCTGTCCCCACCACATCTGTCCCCACCTCCTCTGTCCCCTCCACCTCTGTCCCCACCACCTCTGTCCCCACCTCCTCTGTCCCCTCCACCTCTGTCCCCACCACCTCTGTCCCCACCACCTCTGTCCCCGTCTCCTCTGTCCCCACCACCTCTGTCCCTCTGCCCGGAGCCCCTTCCCCCTAATGCCGACCATTGCTCATGCTTCATGAGCTGGGCCTGGCAGCTCAGCCCCCTCAAACCCTCCCAGCAGGTCCAGGCTGGATGGACACGCCCTGTGTCACCCCAGCTCTGTGTTCAGCACTCACCTCCACACCGTGTCCCACACTCACTTCAGTGCTGTGTTTATGTCTGTCCTCACCTCCCTGTGGGATCCAGGAGCCCAGCAACCTACTCAGTGACTCCTTGCCCTCGAGACCTTGTCCATGCTGGGCACATGTGATCAAGGATAATTAAAGGAGGGAAGGAGGAGAGGAGGGAAGAGAACTAAGAAGAAACAAGTATGACACAAGAGAGAGAGAAGAACATAGAAGAGCAGAAAAGAAAAATAAGAAGCAGGGCAAGGAGGGAGGGGAGGAAGACAGGAAGAGGAAGTGGAGGGGTGGAGGGAGGGACACTGGGACAAGCATAACCCGCATGAGCTCCCAGAAATGCCATCACAGGGAACTGAGCCCTGGAAACCTCCTCACACCCGAACACGGAGACCTGGGACCCAGGGACTCTCAGGGAGGCCCCCACTGCGCCCTCAGTCACCGTCATGATGAGTCCATGCCACCGTCTCAGCCACGGCTTGGAGTGGCTTTTCCAAGTTTAATAGGAATCAGGGGGTGAGCAGGAGGCCATGGGCCCAGGCCCCTTGTCCTGGCCCCCCTACTGTGAGAGACACCAGCCTGCGGAGCATCTCCTGTGTCTGCCACCCTAAGTCAGGACAGGAGGGGACCCAGAGGGCAGTAGGCTCTTGACACAGTGGAGGGTGAGACGAAGGGTGAGGAGGAGGGAAGATGAGGCTGGAATTGGGAAAGAACAGGGGTGTCAACAAGGAAGATTGAGGGTCTCCCCATCATGGGAACCATGCCTGGCCTCATCTAGAAACCAGGGGGTGGAGGGACATACTTCCGGATCCAAGAAATGTAGCTCATCACCCGGGCATACACCCCAGGGAAGTCGCGATGTCCACAGCTGTATCCCCAGCTCACGATCCCTACCTGGACCCAGGTGCCTTCCCAGCTGCACACCAGGGGTCCCCCGGAGTCACCCTGTGGGGAGAGGCAGGACTCAGTGATCATCTTTACACGGGCCACTGCATGGAGCTTCTGAGTCCTGATTCCCTGGGCCAGGGGGGCAAGGAGGACAGAGGACAGGGCAGAGGGGGCTCACCTGGCAGGAGTCCTGGCCCTCACTCCCAGCGCACAGCATGTCATCCTTAATGATCTGGCCAGTGTTGGTGGAAGAGTTCTGGTAGCGCTGGTTACAGACCTCGTTCCCCACCATGGGAACCATCACCTCCTGCAGCTGGTAGGGCCAGAGCCACGGAGCTGTGGGGAGGGCTGGCTGAGAACCAGGGCTGGTCCAGGCTTCTGCTCCTTCCCAACAACAAGGTACTGTTTCCAGTCCTTCTGGGCCCTGACTCTTGGGTGTAGAACAGTTACACCTGGCCCTGGGACTGAGCTCCCAGCATCCACTACACCCATTCAGTTCTAGGACGCAGCACTTCATCAGCCACAGTCTGGGCTCCACGGGCCTGAGAGTGTTATCCCAGGATTGTTCTCCTTGAAAAGGAAGGGATCAGGGCTCATCCCGGAGAAATGCGTCACAGCAGGAAGGAAACACTTCTGCGCTGATGGGTGGGTCTTCATCCTGATTGAGGGACCTGGGCACTGTGAGATCATGACAGGCCCTGCCTCTCGCTCCCAGACTGGCTCATCCTCAGGAGGACAATCCAGGTCCACCCACCCCCACGGGGCGAGGGGAGGACACAGGCAGAGCCACGGGAGGGCCTGTCGCCTGCAGAGCAAACACCTGTGTCCTCAGTGTCCATGAATCTGATCATGAAAACCCAGCTCTGAACACATTTAGGCTCAACAGGAAATCCCCCCTCTAGTAACCAAATGTAGAATTAGCACATGGCCCAGAACTCCCACTCCTAGTCTGTGCCCCAAAGAACGGAAAACAGGGATCCAAGATGGAGACAGAGTAGGTGGAAGTGACCCTCATCTCCTCCCAGGACCAAACCGGAATCACAACTAAATTATAGACACTCAACCTGAATAACCAACTGAAGACTGGCTGAAAAGAGGTCTCCTCATTAAGGACACATGGAAGAAGCCACATGGAGAGGGCAGGGAGGGTGGAGACACAGAAAGGGCTGCATTGAGAGTTAGGAGGGACACCTCAGCTGCAAAGGTCCCCTCTGAGAAGGGAGGGGTCTCCACCCCATCCTGAGCTCCCAGCCTGGAACACCAGTGCCTGGAAGAGGAGCTACACAACATCTGGCTGTGACCATCAGTGGGGACTGCACTTGCCAGAGTGAGACAGGGGACAGCTAGGCACCCAGACGCCCTTTTAAAGGGCTAGTGCACAAACATCTCATTGGCAGCTCCTCAACCTGACTGGGCTCCAGTAGAGCAACATGGCCCAGAGTTGACAGGAGTCATACAGGGAGAGATTAGTTGTATGACTCTGGGGAGAGGGCTGGAGGGGCAGCCTCCATTATCCAGGGCTGAGAACTCTCCCACATGCCCACAGATGCCATCTTTTCTGAGTTGAACATCCCCTCCATAGGGCATCAGCCTGGGGGAATGAACGTGCCTCCCCCCCCAACCCCGCCCACTCCAGGCTGCCAGTTGGCTCACCCGACCAAGTTCATGCCCTGCAGGGGAGTCTGCCAGCTGCAACCAGCCTGGGCCCACACAGTCTTTCTCAGAAGCTCTGGAGGAGGTCTGAGCAGACTCCAGGGCTGTTGGAGACACACAGGGAGAGACAGAGTTGTGTGTCTCTGAGGCCAGGGCCATTTCTCCAGGCACCCGACTAGCTCCACTGTGCACAGCCCTCCCTCCTCACTGCCAAATCCTAATCTGTGTGATCCTGAAGAACTCTACTGGCCTCACCCTGACGACTCCCAGAAACCCTACCCCACTGCAAAGATTTGAAGACCTCAGGTGGTTGGTGGGTGGTGGTGGTGGCTGGCCTTATTGTGCCCTGAGACTTTTGTTGAGTGGTGTCAGACCCAGCACTGGCGCTGAGTTTGAATCTGAATCAACCTGATGAACACCACTCGCTCCAACCCAATGACTCATTGAGAATCTACCTCATGCAACTCAACTACCACAGCAGGGCTCACCTCACCACACAAGGGACATACATTTCTGGGCACCTAGCTTAGCTGGAGGCTCTGTCAGTGGCTGGGTCTAATGGCAACTGGCAGGCAGAGGCAGATTTTGGGCTGCTTTGGGGCCTTTTGTGTCCTGACGCAGGTTTGGTATTGCTGGGAATCACCTCAGTATGCAGCTTGGCCCCTCCCACGTGCACCCAGGCCTAGCAGAGGGAGCCACCAACTGTGGAGCACGTTGTTGCGTCTAACAGGCAGCCCAGGATAGGCCACAGGCAGTGTCTGACCTTGACCTGCACCACAGTGCCTCCCTGGAGGCCCCAGAACCAGCCCACAGCAGAGTTCAACCAATTAGCTCCACAAGCGGCACACTCAAAGGCAGATCTCCGCAGGCACCAGACCCTGCCGGGGCAAATTCTGCTTCATGGGGTCAGCCTACTCACAGCAGCTCATACAGTGTGATCGGGGTCAATACTCAGTCAGTCAGCTTGAGGATCAACCCTGCCTACCACAGGCCAACCACAATCAGGACTCAACTACAACAGCAGGGTTCACAGAACCCACACCAGGGACATTCCTGGGGCACCCAGCTTAGGGAGTCAGGGAGACTGCTCCACTGAGCTCCACAGGACATGTACTCAAAAAGCCACCCTACCAGGACTGGGGACATAGCAGATCTACCTGACACAGAGAAACAAATACAGAGAGGCGGCCAAAATGGGGAGACAAAGAAGCATGCCCCAAAACAAAGAATAGGAGAAACCCCCAGAAAAAGAACTAAATGCAATGGAAACAAGCAATGTACCAGATACAGAGTTCAAAACAATGGTCCTAAGGATGCTCAAGGAACAAAGGGGAAGGGTGGATGAGCTCAGTGAGGACTGCAATTAAGAGACAGTAAGCATAAAGAAAGGACTAGAAACCATAAGAGAAAACAGTCAGAAATGAAAAATATGAGATCTGAAATGACTACACTAGAAGGAATCAATAGCAGGTTAGATAAAGCACAAAATCAAGTCAGCAGTTTAAATGACAAGGTAGCAGAAATTATTTAATCAGAGTAGCGAAAAGAAAAGAAGATTTTTAAATTAGGATAGTTTAAGGGACCTCTGGGACAGCGGTCACCAACTGGTGGTCTGTGAGGTCCAAAAGCTTGGCAACCGCTGCTCTGGAACAACAGAAAGCATAACGTTTGCACCATAGGGGTACCAGAAGAAGAGAGAGAGCAAGGGGGTGAGAACCTATTTGAAGAAATAATGATTTAAAACTTCCCCAACCTGGTGAAGAAAAAAACATACAAGCCCAGGAAGAACAGAGAGTCCCAAACAAGATGAACCCAAAGAGTCCACACCAAGACACATAATAATTAAAATGGCAGAGGCTAAAGACCAAGAGAGAATCTTAAAATCAGTAAGAGAAAGACAGTTACTGACAAGTGAGGTCCCATAAGACCAATTTCTCAACAGAAATATTTCAGGCAGAAGAGATTGACATGAAATATTTAAAGTGATAAAGAACAAGAATCTACAACCAAGACTACTTTACCCAGCAAGGCTCTCTTTTGTCCTAGCTGGTCTGGCTCAGCGGCTAGAGTGTCGGCCTGGGGAATGAAGGGTTCCGAGTTCAATTCCGGTCAAGGGCACATGCCTGAGTTGCAGACTTGATCCCCAGTAAGGGGCATGCAAGAGGCAGCCTATCAATGATTCTCTGTGATCGTTCATGTTTCTATCTCTTTATCCCTCTCCCTTCCTCTCTGAAATCAATAAAAATATATTTAAATATATTTAAAAATATATTTAAATATATATATATACCACTACGTTCACTGCAGCATTGTTTACAGTGGCCAAGATGGAAACAACGGAAGTGTTCTTTGCCAGATGATTGGATAAAGGTGTGATACAAGTTTACAATGGAATACTCCTCAGCCATCAGAAAACATGACATACAGCCATTTAGGACAACATGGATGGATCTTGAGAACATCATGCAAATTAAATAAGTCAAACAGAAAAAGGTAAAAACCATACGATTTCACTCACACGTGGAATATAAAACTGAAAGCAGCAAATGAACAAACAAGAAAAAGAAACAAACCAAAACTCATAGGTACAGATAACAGTGTGGTGGTCACCAGAGGACAGGGGGCAGGGTGGGAGGAAAGGGTAAAGGGGTCACTACAGGTGACAGAAGATGTGACCCTGGGTGATGGGCACACAATGCAAGATACAGAAGATGTACCATAGAACTGCACACTGAAAACCTCTATAATCTTGTTAACCAATGTCATCACAATAACTTGTAGAAAATGAGATATAAATAGCAAAAGAAGGACATACAGAAAGCCAACAGACATATGCAAAGATGCCCAATGTCACTAATCATTAAAGAAATGCAAATTAAAACCACAATGAGATATCACCTCCCACCTGTCAGAATGGCTGTCATCAATACATCAACAAGCAACAAGTTTTGGTGAAGATGTGGAGAAGGGGGAGCCCTCACGCGCTGCTGGTGGGAATGCAGACGGGTGCAGCCCTGTGGGAGACAGTGTGGAGGTTCCTCAAAAAACTAAAAATGGAACTGCCTTATGACCCAACCATTCCACTTCTGGATGTAGATCTGAAGAAACCCAAAACATAATTGGAAAGAACATATGCACCCCGATGTTCATTGCAGCGTATGTACAATAGCCAAGATGTGGAAGCAACCCGAGTGCCCATCAATAGACAAGTGATAAAAACATGGTGGTACAAAGAAGGTGGGGCAAAAGTAGGCTTACGGTTATGAGTAGGCAAAATACAGAGTTTCTTCTTGTATTATTATTTATTTATTATTGTATTGTTTTCCGTATGAACAACTATAAACTTACTTTTGCCGCATCCTGTATGTACAATGGAATATTACTCAGCCATAAAAAAAGAAACCTTACCATTATGCTAAGTGAAATAAGCAGTCACAGAAAGACAAATACCATATGATTTCACCCATATGTGGAAACTAAAGAATAAAACAAACAAACAAAAGAGAAACAGGCTCATAGATCAGGGAACAGACTGGTGGTTGCCCGAGGGGGAAAAGGAAGGATTAAAAAATACAAATTGGTAGCTGTAAAACAGTCACAGGGAATGTGAAGTACAGATTAGGGAACATACTCAATAATATTGTCATAGCTGTGGGTGGTGCCCGGGGGGTATGGAAATATCGGGGGGAACGACACTTTGTAAAGTATATGATTGTCAAACCACCATGCTGTACGCCTCAAACTAATTCAAAATAATATTGAATAGAAACTGTCATTGAAAATGTTTTAACGACTTGAGAACAGGTTCCCTGGCGGTGCCTGAACACACAGGTCACAGCAGCGTGACTCACAACAGCCAAAAGGTGGACGTCTGTCGTTCGAGAAGGTCGACAAAATGCTCCCTCCACCCAGTGGGAGGTTCCTCGGCCACAAAAAGCAATGCAGTTCTGACACAGGTTACAGCACAGCTGAGCCTGACAGCGTCATGCTACGTGAAAGAAGGCAAACACGCGGAAGCCACACGTTGCATGACTCACATTTACATGAAACGTCCAGAACAGGTAAATGCATAGAAGAGGAAAGGAGCTCCGTGGTTGGCAGAGCCTGGGGAGGGGAGTGACCGTGTCATGGAGACCAGGCTTCCTGTGCGAGGATGAGAAGTTCTGGAGATGGTGGTGCTGAGGCTGCACAACATGGTGAATGTGCTGAACGCCACTGAACCGCGCACTGACCAATGTCATGTATAATGTTATGCACATTTTTCCACAAGAAAAAGGTGGAGGATTCCCCCAAATTGCAGAGAATAAACTGTTGTCAGCAAAGCCACAGCCACACACCCAGCGGGCTGCACTGTGTCCACACGCCCAGCGGGCTCCCAGAGCCTTACCTCCGAGGCTGCTGTAACCCCAGCCGGTCACCCAGCACATCTTCCTCTCAGGGACCCTCAGCGAGGCAGGTGGGAGGGGGACCAGGCCGATGCGCTCAGAGAGCGTCACAGGGGCCTCCAGTTTCAGCAGGGCCACGTCCGCGCCCCCCTCTGCAGACAGGCTCTGGTTGAACTTGGGGTGGCGGACGATCTGAGTCACATTTGTCAGTGTGTCATGGTCATAGAGTCTCAGCTGCCCAACTTGAACCCTGAGGCCATAGGCCTCCCAGTCCTCCCTGGGGAGAGGGACCAGGAGCCTCTCAGAGGAGCCTCCGGGGCAGGGCCAGTCTGGGCACAGCAGCAGGGCTGGGGCTGCACTAACTGTGTCTTTCCCTGAGGCCCCGGGCCCTGCCCACAGCCCCCCTCCCATCAGCCCTCTGTGAGTTTCCCACCCACACCCCTGCCAGGGGGCCTCGGGCTGTGTGGCTCACCGCTGGGTGCAGTGGGCTGCGGTCAGCACCCACTGGTGGTGGATGAGGGAGCCCCCACAGAGGTGCTGCCACAGCTCCAGCTCCTTATTGTACCTTCGGACGCTGACCTGCCAAGGCCATCGCCCAGCGGGGGCATTGTGCGCCCCAACGGGGCCACCCTGCTGCCTCCCTGAGCCGGGACCTGGGAACACAGGGGACGCCATCAGGGAGCCAGCAGGGCCCCTCGCACTCAGTCTCTGCCAGGGCGAACCAAGGAGGCCCACCTGAGTTGACGCAGAGGGGCCTGGGCAGCCTGAGCAGAAGATGGGGACAGGGAGTCAGGACTCACCTGGGAACGAGGGCACGGAGCCCCCCAGGCCTGGGAGGCTCAGGAACAGCAGCCACAGCATCTGCGGGGATGGCAGGGGCCTGGGTGAGACCACTAGAGGCCGGGGTAACCGTGTGGAGATGGAGAAGCCGGGGCCTGAGCAGCGACATCCTCACCTGGAGGGACCCTCCTTGGGACCCTCTCTGCACCCCTTCATCCCCGGGCACAGGAAGGGCAGGCGGGGGCCCCTGGCTGGGCCATGGGCAGAGAGAGCTGCTCCCCTCTCAGGCCCACCCCAGGGTTAGTCAGCAGGCAGCGAGGAGATGCTGCTGGGCCCTGACCCTACCTGCTCCGGACCTGCCACCTGCTGTCACTGGGCAGCAGCCATCTCTGGCTGCACGGATCTCAGCCACAAAGCACAGCCAGGCCGGCGGCCTGAGCAAGGAGAGCTGCCAGGAGGGGGCCGTTTTGCTGGAAGAAGCCCCGGAGCGCTGGGCCCAGGCAGACGGGCTCAGGGAGGCAGAGCCCCAGAGCTGCTGCTGGGCCCCTGGAGCCACAGGGCAGCCCCTGAACCCGCTGGACCCTGTGAGGCAGCATGGAGCTCGCCACCATCTGACCAGAGCATGCCATCTGCCTGGCACGTGGCCTGTGGCCACCTCACTGCCACCAGCTGAGGCCATGCACACTGCCCCCTGCAGGGTGCTCTCCAGAAGCTGCACCGAGAACGGCTTTCATGTGGGTACAAGTCAGGGAGAGGCACCTGGGAGGCAGGTGGATGGAGCAATGCTGGGCAGAGGGCGAGGCTGGAGCACAATGCAGGCTGATGACACCTTGACCAGCCCACAGGGAGACCCAGGCCATGGCCCCCACTGGGACACAGTGCCAGCCCTGCCTCTCCCTGCGCCAGCCAAGACGGACCTGCCGGGGCGAGGCAGCCAGAGGAACTGCTAGGCCTCCCATCAGTTCCTGCCCTGAAGGGGGACCTGGCCTGCCCCTGTGTCTGGCAGCGTCCACCGCCTTCTGCCTCGTGTACTGAGGAGGCGCCACAGGACCACCGAGGAGTCCTTGCCCAGGAAACTGGGAAGCAGAGGCTCAGGGTACAGCTGAGGCCGACAGGACCCCTCCACTGTCCACCTGGGTCCCACCCTTTGCTACTAACTGTGACTCTGGGACTTACCTGGTAGCACGACCCAGACCCCCATCCCTGAGGTGCTGAGCTCTGGTCACATGGACTTCTCAGGCCGGGTGGCTGCACGTGTCCACCTGCCATCACATTGACGAGGGGGTGGCAAGGGACACGCAAGGGCCCTCACCTTCCCTGCCCCCCATTGTGACACAGCAGCCCTGCCTCTGCCTGGTGGTCAATGTCATTGTCCCACCAAGATGGTGGCACATGTTGCTCCGTGGCCTCCAGACACAAGGAACTCAATGTACCCAGACACCAGCTGTCACTCCCTTCTCAGGAACAGTCCTCAGTGCAGGCTGCATGTCCTGCCTTGTCTTGCCCCCCGCGGGGCTTGCCCATCACCAATACTTTTACCACCATCGTGTCTGCTGGGACCTGTGACGCCAGTGCAGCTGGACCTGCAGCAGAGCCCTGTCCAGCGCTGGGACCACTCAGAGCCGGCAGCCTGTTGTGGGGCCAGCGTCACGGGCTGGAGGGCACTGTGAGGTGGGGAGCACGCTGCTTCCCTGACAGGGGCAGAGGCCCTCACTGGCCTGTTGCTTTGATGGGGACCCCTGGGTGCTGGGCCGTGGGAATCCTAAAGATTTCCTGTGGCCAAGCCCTGCGACCTCAGGGGCGCGCTCCCCTCTCAGGAGCACACAGCCTGGTGGCCTGTAGTCTCACCAGTGAGGGAGTCAGTGTGGACCAGCGCGGCCCCTCAGAACCTGACCTGCTTTAGGAATAAGTGCAGATGCAACCAGTTCAGATGGGGTCAGAGAGGAGGGGGGAGGCCCTAAATCCAATGATGGTTCCTTGTAGGAAGAGGTGAGGAGGCGGAGAGCACAGAGGGGTGGGGAGGACAGGGTAGGGTTCCAGGGGCTCCTCCACAGGGAAGTGTCCCAGCTCCACCAGCACCTGTAGGAGGCAGGAGCCTGGGAGGAGGTGTGGCCCCAGAACAACTTGATTGCGGGCTCCTGGCCTCCTGCGGTAAGAGGATGCATTTGTGTTGTTTTAAGCTCACACCTCCCCAGTCATGGGCTGTCACTGCGACCACAGGACACCACACAGGGGGAGAGCCTGGTGGTGACAGAGGTGTAATGTCCACCTGGAAGGTCATGTGCCTGCATGGAGTCTCCATTCCAAGTCCTGAAGGTGTCTCTTGACACTGAAGACAAGGGGAAGAGGCCTATGCCTGTGGGCCCTCCCTAGGGTCCCTATGGGTACTGACCTGGCCTGCAGGGGTCTCTATTGGGGGACAAAGCCCTGCTGGCTCAGTGTCCCCCACCTCTGCAGGCCCAGGGCTCAGTCATTACAGATTTCAGAGACCTGAGGCAACAGGCCTTCCTGTCCATCTCCAGCCTAGGCATCTGGCTCCGCCCACCTTCCCTTACTGCTGAGATGAGGAAGCCAGGTGCTAGGGTGGTGATTCCAGGCAAGATGGGGTGGGGGTGGGGGGTGGCGGACAGCAGCCCTGAGCACATCCTCTGGAGAGAGATCCCTGCGGGTCCACCCCATGGCCACGCCAGCAGACACAGCCCCAGGCCCAGGTGTGTCTCACTCCAGCCTTCCTTCCAACACCAAGTTCTAGGTCCTTCTCTCTCCCTTGGGAGCGCTGGCCTCTGAGTCACTCAGACCCTCAATCTTAACCCTGGAAACACTAAAGGTCTGACTACACCCTCACCCAGGGAGGAAAGCCCTGCAAAGACTCAGAGTCCCCCTGAGTCCAATGGCAAGGCAGGCAGCCCACACCCTGCTGGGGAGCACAGGGGGCCTGGATGTGTGTGAACCACCTGGCAGCCGCCCAGACACAGGGCATCGTGGACAGGCAGTCACTTAGGCTGTCTGGTCCCGGGCCCCTGCAGGTCCGCCCTGCTCCGGAGAAGCTCCGGATGGGAGACTGAGGATCTGGTGGAAATGAGGCTGCACTTCATTTGGTCCCAGGAGTTGATCACATTGGAAAATGGGGGTTTGGCGCGCCCCCGGGACAGAGGGAGCAGCGGTGACCATGGAAACACAGCACCTCCTGTTTCCATGCGGCCACGTCCAAGTCATTAAAGCCTCCATGACACACTGACTGCGACTGAAGGAGGAAGAGGGGCGGTCTGCACCCTCTGGGGGCGGCCCTCCGGGCTGTGGCCTCCAGCCCCGGGCAGCACACTCCCCTCCACCCCAGCCAAGAGAGCCGCCAGGTCGCCCTCTTCCAGCTGCAGCCATAGCTGCCCCTCCCACCTGGTCCACCTCCCAGAGCCTGGGCTCCCCCAGCAGCCGAACCGCCCACTGGCCGCCTTGGCCGCGCCCACAGGTAAGTGCACTGAGTCCAGAGCAGTTTTTCATGCAGTTTAATGAGCTACAGAGGGTGGGGAGGAGGCAGGAGTCCTGCAGAGCCCACCGGACTTCAGAGCACATCCCGCCTCTCCCTTTTGCCTGTCAGGGGAGAGAGGCTGATGGAGGTGCTGAGGCGGGAGGATCTCAGAGCAGGTGGGGGCGGGGGGAGGGGTGGAGGAGGCGCTAGGGGCAATGAAGAGCTGGCACTGGCAGGGAGCAGGGAGGGTCCCCCAGACACCCTGTGGGCCTGTCTTCATCTCATGGGCAGCATCCTTGCCCGGCCCCGGGCTCAAGGAGAGGAACGAATATGACCGCGGATCCAAGGCAAGAAGGATGTCACTCGGGCATAGACTCCAGGAAAGTTGGGAAGACAGTAGTCCTTGGGCCCCCAACTCACCACGCCTACCTGGACCCAGGTGCCCCTCAATTTACAGACCAAGGGGCCCCCAGAGTCACCCTGTGGGAAGAGGAGACAGGTGGTCAGTACTCAGGGCCCCTGCAGGCAGCAGCAATGGATGGAGGCCACAGTCTAGGGGTCTCACCTGGCAGGAGTCCCGGCCCCGGCTCCCGGCACACAGCATGTCGTCCTGGATAACATTGCCATATTGCTGCCGACAGATCTCATCCGCCACGATGGGGACCTCCACCTCCTGCAGATTTTTGGGCGGCGGCAGCGGCTCTGTGAGAAGAAGCCCAGTGAGCCTGTGGTCCTGAGGGGGCGTACAGTCACAGGCCGCGGGTTCTAGAACCACATGCTGAGCCTCAGTGCCCCCAGGGGAACCCAGGGAGTCACCCAAGACCCCAACTGTCTGGGTTCACTCGAGGCCAATGGGCTGATAATCTCTAGGCTGACACTGTGGGCACCAAGCTCCAAAAAGAAACAGGGAAATGTATTTTTATCCACAAATAATTTTTATTGGGAAAAATCAGAGCGGGTGCTTCCCCAAGAAATGCAGAGTGAGCGGCCCTGCTGTCACATTTGACTTTGTCCATTTAATAGTGAATCCTTGAGGTCGTCACTGAAGTTCTCTCTCCTCGTTCTCCCTCCCACTATCGAGACTCAGGGAGAACAGGGACCCCCGGAAGGGAAGACACAGGGCCTGGTGCAGAGTGAGGGAGAGAAATGCCCATGGCACCCTGGCCAGTGTTTCTCAGTGGTGAGAGCACTGGCCTCAAGGATCGCAGGTGTGATTCTTGGTCAAGGGCAAGTACCTGGGTTGCAGTTTCAATCCCCAGCCCCAGTCGGGAAGGCAGCTAACAGATATGTCTCTCACATCAATGTTTCCTATCGCTCTCCCTTCCACTCTCTCTAAAAATCAATAGAAGAAATATCACTGGGTGATATTTTTTTTTAAAAAGATGCCCATGGCCATGCCTCACTCTTGCTACTTTGGTCTCTGCTCCTTAACAGACTCCTCTCTTGCTGTCTGCCTCCTACACCCAAGGGAGCCCCCGA